>NW_027132971.1:4293109-5724146 GCF_026122565.2 Emydura macquarii macquarii | reverse complement strand
CTCTGGCTATAAGTCCCACATTTCAAAGAACAGTGTTATCTACTGTTGTATATAAAGTATTTCTAACAGTGACGATTGATTGCGTGTATGGATGTATGTATGTGTTTAGGAATGAATGCAGTTAAGAATGCCGTTTGTGTGCTAGAATGAGCAATGCATCACATAAATCTTCTTGAGTGTCAGCAGGTACAAGCCATCTCATCAGTCATTTCAACTACCATTCTCGATGGCACAGCAAGATCACGCTTTTCCATGAAGGTAAGAATGAACTGTGTCTGTTGACCGCTATGGGGAAAGAAAATGTAGTGACAGTCACTGAAGACCCGTGCGACAAACCGTGAAATGTCAGGTTATGTGGAAGATTGAGTAATAGTAGCGCACTAAGGACATTTTGGAGTGGTAGTGTAATCCACATTGCCTCATTTGGGTCATTGCCATTTCTCTTCTATTTTTTGCAATGAACACAGAGAGAAATGATAACGAAGGATATAGTGCTGCTTCCTTTCAACTCATCAAACCATTGGGTGATTGGGGTAAGATGTTTTTGTTTGCTAGACTTTGGGATAGTATGCACTACATTAATTACAGCGCGAAAAATTAAACACACTGCTTTGTCGCAGTGAGGTACGATGTTGAAATTCATTACTTCACAAAGTCCCATTGCAATGTAGGAAACCAAAACTTCTTTGTAGGTGGTGAAATGCAGAGTATTGATCTAAAAACGCGGTTACTGTGCAGAGAGGGTTACCATGCTCTGCATGTAAATGTTACAACTGTGGTCTATCCTGCTGTACAGGAGTGACTGCAAAACATGTACAGATACATAATAGTGATACACTGCCAGTGATATCTTGAATTACTTTTCTGAGAAGGCATTATGCAGTGTTTGAAAAAATGATATTGGCAATAATTGTTAACATCTCTGTCTTTACACTGTCAGATAGCATTGATGGCCAAGAAAGAGTTGTTGATGATTGACCCCTTATGTCAGGAGAGGACATATGTTGAAGAATTGCTGAAGAATTGGAGGTGATTAGAACCTAATTCTGTACAGAGGTCACAGTGTCTATACTTGTGACAGTACTTTGCAGAACAGTAACTACCTGGGTAATATTGTCATAGTAGCTTCCTTAAAGAGGGGTGGGTATGTAGCATGATACATAATGTTTTGTTTGCCACATGGCAGACGGGAAAAAGTGGTAGGTGTCGTAAAACTGACATGATCACGTGGAAAGGAATGTATCTATGTGAGTATGAACCTGTTGAAAGCATTCACTAAAGCAAGAAGGAAAGAAGTCCTACATATGTAGGATGAGGAAAAGCAGGATACAGTGATACATCATGCTATTGTTCTCTCCACCAATTCAGAGACAGAAGTAAAGTCACCATAGGCTGGAAAACAAAGGTGCTGGAACACAAGGCACAAAGTGATGGGCACAACTGTGGACCACTCATCCTAAGGGTATTGAAGACCAAGTTTTAATAATAACTTGTATCGCTGTGTTATAATGTATTTTCTAAATAAAAGTTATAGTTTGCAGAAAGTTACTTAGCGGAAGAAGACATCAGTACCGTGGAAACAATGGAAGAGGCCATGAATACCTTTCGAAGAAAAATAGCAATTCGTTTACTGCAGGAGTCAGGTAATAACTGTGTTACGTATACCGACTGAGGACACAGGGTATGGTAAGACAACGGGAATGTAAGTGGTTGTTATGTGAATAGTTCAGTGGGTATCTCTCAGGTTTGCTCCTGTCATGGTGACAGTGTCTGAATAATGTGTAGAAGAGCTGTACAATGTGGATGCAATGAATTGTTCCTCCTGACAGAACACGAATATGTACTTTGATTGTTAGATCCACCAGCAGTAAGTATAGTGAGAGTTCGAGAAAAGTATTCTGAGCTGCAAAGTAAAAATATTCTTATACAGTACAAACGAATATATTTTAGAACCTGTTGCTTAAGTGACAAGATGTGTATATGTAGCATTTAGGTCACAACGTAAGCATCCTTACAAAAACCTGTATTGATTTTTCAGACAGCGTGGAGGACTACTGCATATACTGCAGCTTCATCACTTGCACACAGAAAGATTGCATGATGGTAAGAAACAAGAAATAATTTGTGGTTGCTACTGTTTTTGACTACAAGCCACACAGTAACAGTAGGTAAAACAAGTGCACCACTAGCAACGATAAGCAATAAGAACCCCGATAAGAACATATGATGATAACAGTAACGGCAGTACATGACATAATAACATTAATAATACAAATGTACTGATAGCTGATTAACAAGCTACATCTACTCTGACACAGGAGCCACCTCAAGCCACCCTACCTCATGAACTGAGGGTAATGGAGGCGGGTTGGCTGGGGATGGGGCAGGCCTTCAGCAGCGCAGGGATGCTTATCTCAGGCCAGGTGCCCATCCACTGTGTGGCGAGTGGTGTACAGAGCTGAGTTCAGGGTTGCTTCTGAGCTGTAGCCATTGTGGATTTCATGGGGGGGGTTCCCTTCCACTTTGTCTGTGGCACAGCTCAATGTCTACATGACCGAAATATTACTGACATCTCAGGAACACACACACACACACACACACACACTCTCCATGTTGGAGCAAATATGTAAGTTACGTTCGGTTTTTTTTAAAACACGAAGTAATATGATAGAGCAATATCACAAGACTTGCACATACACCGCACTCAATACCCTACCTAAGGCTCAGTATTCTTGTATTAATTCGTGTGCAGTACTGTGTCACCAACGATGAGAGCAATCTCCTCAGTAATGATTATACATATAATAAATATTATTTATGGAGTAGTACCAGTCAAGAGAAATTACATTTCTCATTGTCTGGCCAGTGATTTCATTCATATTCTCACTATTACTGATCACAGGTCCAGTGTGACTCCTGTAAGAGGTGGGCACATATTCTCTGCATTCCTGGAGGAATAAATGAAGAAATACTGCATGATGAGCACAAGGAGTACAAGTGCAAAAAGTGTGCATAGTTCATACATTCTATAACTGTTTCAAAATAAATTTTTGAGTTATGTTGGGGTGACATATCTTGCATATCAATGGAGAATAGGAAAGTTTGATATTACTGTCCAAGCCAGTAGAGGAAAGAAAATGTTCATAACTCAAATTCATATGTTTACGTACCTGTTTTTGAATACTTTTAAAATAACTCATTGATCTTGATTCTATACAGTTGTGTACAATAAAAGTTTAAAAAAAAAAAAAAAAAAATTCTTGATACTATAGGGGAAACTGAAACTTCGACATGGGATAAAGAAATAACAGGGAATAAAAGAATTGTAATTTGATAAAAGGTTGGCGGCGGGGGGGGCGGGAGGGCTCTACTGGAAAGAAAGCATATAACACAATCAATGAAAACTGTACAATTAACAAAATATACCATAGAATGTCTCTGGATAGCAACTCCACGCTGCATTAATGGCAATATAGCAGTAGAAATATACTCCCACCCACCAGACAGTATAAAAGTAAAGAACGTAATAAAACTTTTGGATTACAAGTACCCACATATTGAGTTTCTATGTGATACACAGAGATGATTTCCATAAACCTTACATGTAAGCTTCTTGTGGCAGGTAGTCACTAGAGGAGGTGAAATCTGTGCTCTAATTGTAAGTTGAGCACTGATGTGGAACAAGAAGTTAATATAGATGAACTGCTTGGAAATAGGGGCCAGAGCATCATAACATGAAACACCCCTATGGGAATTAAAGACACCATAATAGAGGATCAAGGTAAATACATATCACAAATGCAAATACAAACAAAGAAAAGGGAAAACTGAAATCCTAGAGAGGAAAATGGAAAGGAGCTTACATGGGGGCAAGTAATGTGTACAAATACAATTGGGAAGGAGAGGTCCAGTAGAAAGAGGAGAGGGGAAAAGGTGATACAGGGTATGAGAAGCGGGGGCACATTTTTTTCCTGTGAATTTGTGTGTCAAGGAATGTGAAGAAGAGGTCCAGTAGAAAGAGGAGAGAGGGAACAGTGATACAGGGTATGAGAAGCGGGGGCACATTTTTTTTCTGTGAATTTGTGTGTCATTGCTTGCTGACTGCTGAATGCGGTGAGCATGCGCACAATGCGGTGGTCACAGGTTTACTCTTCTGCCATCTAAATGGCAGAAACAGAGCAGGGACACACATTCTCGCGAAATACAGTTTTTCACTAGACACTGGCCGCTCTCCTCCTTCAGCCAGCGGGAGCTGAGGGAGCGGACGATCGCCTGCCAGCCACCCGCGGTGGCCTCGGACCAGGAGCGCGTCTTCCAGCTGGAAATGAAGGTGCAGGACCTCTTCCCACTCCTTCGCCTTCCTGGTGGTGGTGAAGCCCACGAACATGCTGGCCCCCGTGGCTACCCTCAGCCACGCCACTGGCGCCCAGCTGTTGCTCTGGGAGGGCCAGGCCAGGCCCCTGGCTGACACGCTGCAGATACGCGATGAGGACAACCCGAGTGACGTCAAGGTGTGGGTGAGGCGGGGCCTGCGGCATGGCGAGCTCAGGGTGCGGGGCGCGCCGCCCGGCCGCAAGCACTTCACGGTAGCCGAGCTGGAGGCCAGGCGGGTGCTTTACCAGCAGGACGGCAGCGAGCACAGCTACAGTGACAACACCGTCTTCCGCATGGAGCACGGGCAGCACCGGGTGGAGTTTCTTCTCCCCATCCTCATCGCCCCGGCTGATGACCAGCCGCCCCTGCTCAACTCAAGCTGAGAGAGCCCCGGGCTGGCCGGATCTCCCCCTTCCTGCTCAGCGCCACGGACGTGGACTCGGACGACTCTGCCGTTCGCTTTGTGCTCCGGGAGGACCCTGCGGCGCTTGGTGACGCCTCGCGCCCCTGCCGCCTGGCTGAGCTGCTCCTGCGCCAGGCAGAGCCACCGCCGTCCTGTCAGAGTGAAGGGGCTGTGGAGGAGGCTGTTGGGGCTTCCTCCTCCTGGCGCTTTGTGGACGGCGAGGGTGTGTATGAGAAGGTTGTGAGCGAATGGCGGCAGCAGGACATCCTGGTCGGAAGGCTGTTCTACAGGCACACAGGGCCCCACAGCAGCAGTCCTGTGACGGATCAGTTTGTCTTCCGCCTCCAGTCTGGGGAGCAAGTGTTTTCCATCAAAGTGCAACACGTAGACAATTTGCCTCCCGAACTGTACCCAGGCACTAACCTCCAGATGACAGTCTTGGAGTACCAGGTGACCTGCTTCAAAAAGCGCTATCTGCGCTACACTGACCTGGACACGACAGCGAATTGAAATACACCCTGCTTATACTCCCAACTGACATAGATGACAACCACCCTGTGCTGGCTGGGGAGATTGTGCTAGCTGACCACCCTTGGGTGTCCATTACTCAGTTCACCCAAGCTCAGGTGAACCATCATAAGGTGGCATACTGGCCTCCTGACCAGGAGCTGGGTATCACCCCAAGGGTGGTGCAGTTTAACTACAGTGTTGAGGACTCAGCGAGCAACTCTGTGCCAGGGACCTTCACGCTCTTCCTGCAGCCAGTGGACAACCAGCCACCCCAGATCACCAATACGGGCTTCGCTGTGCTCGAGGGGAGCAGCTTCCTTCTTACCAGCAGTCAGTTGGATGCCACAGACCAGGACACGGACACAGACCAAATTGTCTTCATCTTAAACCAGGCACCCCAACATGGCCACTTGCGCTACCTGGAGGGGCTGATGGTCCAGGGGGAATCTTTCTTGCTAGATAATATTGCCAGTGGGCATATATCCTATCAGCACAGTGGTGATGAGTCCACCAATGACTCCTATCTGCTGGAAGTGAGTGATGGGATCCACCATGTGCCAATCACTGTTAGGATCATCGTGCAGCCAGTAGATGATGAAAGGCCACAGAGACAGCTCACACAAACTGCTGAAGTACAAAATCACCGATGGGCCAGAGCATGGGTTCATCATTAATATTGGCCTTGGGAATGAGAACATTAATATGTTTACACAAGGTTGGTACTAATGGATTTATTCATTTCCAGCCTTTCTAGCAGGATATCTTCGTCAATTCACTTGCTCACTTATGAGGTGATTTAAAGTTAAACTGGATTGTCTTTTAAAAAATAACGACAAAACTTAAAGATCTTAAACCATTTACAACGTACATGGATAGCCTTGAAATGACAAATAAATACATTTTAAAAGGAAACTGAAAAACTTGTTTTACCTGCTAACATTTAACCTAAAATTCTCTGTTTCACTTGCAAGACTCGATAACATCCCTAATGTGTGGGGGTCCAGTGGTTAGGTCCTGGTACAATGCATCAGGAAGCGTAGAGTAACATTTTCAAAAGCACCTGAGGGTATCTTTACACAGCCCCTGGCAGGGAGCCTAGGTCGACAGACTCAGGAGGGTGGGACTCACCTGGCGCTCTAAAACTTACAGTGTAGGCAGCACTTTGAAGTTGAGATTTCAGGCTGGAGTTCAAGTTCTAAAGCCTAGGGATGGGAGTGATTGGCAGAACCTGAGCTGCAACTTCAAAGCACTCTCTACATAGCTATTTTTAGAGCACTAGCAGGAGACCGGCAAACCTGAATCTGCTGACCTGGGCTGGGAGGCTTGCTGCCGGTTCCTTTCCATGGGCTGTGTAGGCATGCCTTATGTGATTTAGGAGCCCATGACCCACTGACTTACAATGAGAATTGAAAGGGGGTGCCTAAATCATTCTAAATCACATTGAAACTGGGACTGAAAGCCTAGGTCACTGAAGCACTTCTGAAAATTTTAGCCCTAGCCTCTGTTCCTGTCTTGTTGTGTTACCTATGAGAAGTCATTCTACGTTTCTGTGCTTTGGTTTCACCATCTGTAACACTGGAACTGAAAATGTTTGAAGATTTACTGATGATATGTCAAAGTCTGATTTGGGACCCTATTGTTCTGAGACAAGTAATTCCCATTGAAAGCAATGTGGAGTTACTCATCTCTTATAGTGGGAGAATCAGGCTCCTGGTGAAACCAGGTATAACTTTTTTTTTTTCTTCTTCTTCTTTAGAGTCCCACCCATTTACAACAAATCTGAATTTGGCCCTGAAAGTGCTTTGATTCTAGACCTCCATTCCACCTTCCACATGTAGATTTGGAGACAAAGGTAAAAGGGGGGAGGCAGCCACCTTCTGGATTTAGAAAAAGAAGAGGAATCTATTAGGTTGCAAATCTGCATGTATGTAGGAGTGGTTAGTGATTGTCATCCACCTCCCATTGCATTCAGTGAGCTTTGAATCAGACTTTTAGTGAATTCAGAAATAGTCACAATATAAAGTAAAGTTAATCAATTCCACACTTCCCACTGTTTCTTCTGATACACAGAATTTTGTGTGTTACAGTTTGAAAACAAAACAAAGCACAAAACTATGGGGATCAATCTTTACTCCCCAACATATAATTTAGGAGTAGCAGGATCATTCTCATTATAAAGTTGGTGAACTGTTTCTGAAAACTAGAATTTGCAATAAATTTACAATTTTAAATAGATTAAAGAACAGATTAAAACACAACAGAATTTAGTTTTATCTTTAAATTAGTAATAAGGTTAATTAATGCTACACAAAAGAGTTTGAGTTCTTGTTTATATAATTTAAAGTAATGCATCTTCTAAAACTAGCTTTTTCTTTGTTTGTCTAAGACAATATTAAAGTAGTATTCTTCAAAAACAATTAGTACATTATGGGAATGTTATCAAATATTGTTTATTGAATTAAAATACTAAAGTTCAAAATGTATTTAAGTGTTCTGCAGTAAAATGCTTTGATGATTCACTTATGTTTCTTTTATCAGCTGATCTTCATCTCATCAATATCAGCTATGTCTTGAAAGTGGGTGACAGTGCTACCAGTGACATCTTCTACTTCTCCATTGAAGACAACGGTAAGATTATACTACTTATATGTACTATACCCTAAAATCAGGTCCAGCAACAGAATAGTATTGATAAAAATACTTTATTCTGTTTTACTGTTTGACTGTTTTAGGTATAATTTGATATTGAAATTGGATGAATCGCTTATTAACTATGTGATGTTAAAATTAATGCAAATTGCTAAGTCAAACTAAATGGTGTATGAAACTCTTAATGGGCTACAAAATCTTTTCCCATGGTGTTGCTAATTCAAATCTTGCCACAAGTCAGTAGTGACTTTTAGTTGTTATCATGTGATTGCTATTCTATGCCTGTGTGGAAAGCTGCTGTTGGTTCTAGTTCCGTTCCGGGTGGTCAGCTGTGCACATCACAAAAACTTAAAATCCCTATCGATGGCCCTTGTTAACAGTGTCAGCAGGGAGACCAAGAATAAAATCAGCGTAGAGACTAAACATAACATTGGCCTCACACCCCAAGAGGTGGTCCCTCTAGATCAAGATTGTGATACTGGTATGCTGATAGGACAGCCTGGTTAAATTTGTACTGCTGTCGCCTATGCTGGGGCAATCTTTAGCTGATGTGGATTGTCATAGTTCCATGGACTTAAATGGAGTTATGACACCAGCCAATGATCTGCTGTGTTGTATCTGTTTTGTGTACTTCAATTTTCAGTGATGTCAGTTTGGCACTATTCACCTCATGAACACTGCTAATTCATGCACTGTTCTGTCTCTTTCAGTAACAATTTATCTGAATGAAACCGTTGGTGTGTTTCCAATGGCTTAGTCCTGCCAGGGCTCTGCATTCTGAATTCTCATTGAAGTTCATAGGAATTCTGCATATGGGCCCTAGTTGAGGGAAGACAGCAAGATTCATTCTGTAATAGCATGACTTATCCATTGAATTTTGCCGACTGATTAACATCTGTCATATGCTTTCATAATAAGCGCTGCAAATTTCCTGGCCGATTCAATGAAATGAGGCTAGTGGAAGGTGTGTGTGTGTGTGTGTGTGTGTGTGTGTGTAGTTCGGGCTTGCAGGATCAGGCCCGAAACATAACATTCCATAAAAATTCCTTTTTTTGTTTTTGTTTTAGTGAATGCCCAAAAGGGGTGCATTTTATCAGCCCTCAAAAACGAAGGCTGTAACAGCATTAAAATACTTTCTCCTAAACTGGTGGACCCAAAACCAAATCTAGTTGCTGGTACAGAGATTGTCACCACATTGTTTGGGTTCAGTGTGATCTCTCCTGTTGAAATTAGTGGAAACAAGGAAAACGGCCCAGCTGTAGGTGCTCTCTTTGAATGGTGATCGCTGCATTCCATTGAAAAATGGAACTGATTCTGTTCTCACTTGTGCCAGTGTACTTCGTTGTTGTTAATAGAGCTATACCAGATTAAAACTGGTCCAAAACTAGATCACATTTATTCTTAGGCCCATATCCTCCTTTCCAGAGGTAAAAAGGTACAGAGTTAAAAATAGGCTGCTTCCAAGAGACAACTAGGACTTTTAGGCTTCAGTTCATGCGGCGGCTGACATGCTGCACAGCTAGCAGTTGAAAGGCACGCTGATATGACTCCTCCCATCACAAGCAGTGGTGGCTGAAACCTTTTCTTTTGTCATTGACTTCCTTCGTCACCTGCCATTCCTTCAGAATCTCCTCCTGGCGTGTCAAAGTCAGAGAGGAGGAGTTGCTTCCTACAGTGGTAATGCAAATGGCACTGTAAATTGTGACACTTTTAAAAAGAGTTGTACCATGCAGAGTGCCTTTTTCCCCACTCCTTCCCTCTCCAGGTAGTCACACCTTTACTTGTGGGTCTGAGTTTGTTGCAGGGCTTCAGGCAGCTGTAGGGTGACCAGATGTCCTGATTTTATAGGGGCAGTCCGGATATTTGGAGCTCTTTCTTATATGGCGCCTATTACTCACCACCCCCTGTAACACTTGTTATCTGGTCACCCTAGGCAGCTGCTACACTGTGAGAAGATATTACTGCATGTCTTACCCAACCACAGTCTAGCCCTGTGTAAGGGT
This sequence comes from Emydura macquarii macquarii, assembly GCF_026122565.2. Classification (NCBI taxonomy): domain Eukaryota; kingdom Metazoa; phylum Chordata; order Testudines; family Chelidae; genus Emydura; species Emydura macquarii. Next base: position 5,714,207 of record NW_027132971.1, on the reverse strand, counting down.
TTTAAGATCAGACCCATGGACTTATAATTACACAGCAATAGTGTCGCAAGAATGACTTTGCATATATGATACTTATTGTATCGTATCATATATGGAAATAACACATGCTACATTACAAATAGGACAAATGTCACATAATGTGAACGTGTGTAAATGTTAAAAATAGTTAAACTATACATTGTTGCGTGGAGACAGCTCACATATTCACTAGCCACTTCCAATAAAAATTGGTGTTTAGCTTGTTCCTGGGATTTACAGAGATTAAAATGCAGGAAATGTAAAATTATATATGCGCTTGAGTAAAAGATCTAATTTACAGCAGAAAAGCCAAGGCCTGTGGTCATAAGCACAGTCTATATTTACTCTTCAGAGAACTCAAAAGTACTTCATATTATTAAAATCAAAATGTTTTAAAACAACATTATGGATGAAAATTCAAACACACAAAGTTCTAAGTTATTCCTTTTTCAGCAACTGTAGCTTGGACCCTTGTACATATAGGGCTAAATCGTTGCATAAAACAGGGTGAATTTACCATTAGTGGTAATCTGTTTTGAAGATAATGGTAATTAGTGGTAATCTGTTTGAAGATCCAACTTTAAAGTTCTAAGATTCCAAATCACCCTGATATTTTTGGTATCACTTTAAAGTTCATTAAGACACACTGAAAATAAGAATACAAATGTAATGTAGCCCACCTTTTCAAAACACCACAGCATCCTATTACTTAGTGGAGAGCTAGAGAAATGTAATTTGACAATATTAAAATCTAACCTGACACTTGTATAAGCACCAGCTTTTCACTACTTGCATTTGTTTTATCCTCTGACCTCATTCTAAAAATAATTTGCCCTTCACGCCCATCTTTCTGCTTATGAGACCATTTTGCTAAATATGTTTTGACATCTAAACAGAGAGCAATCCTGAAAGCAATTAAGAATGGAACTTCTTTAGCACCTTCACAGTAATTACAGAACCCTTATAAAGCAGCTCCTTTACAAACTTTGGATGCCAGATCTACCTAATAGGTTGTAATTCCTTCCTGCACTTTGTTAGACTTCATCCATCTTCTAAGTCACATAAACATATCACACCCAACATGTGTGGCTCTCATTCCCATACATCTTCTGGAGTAACTGGCTGGCAAACAGATTTGTTTTGTTATGATCAGCTTTCTTTTTTCTAACGTATTACCTTGTAATGGTCTCTGTAATAAGCTGTTGTGGGTAGAACACTGACACTTATGTCAGATTTCTGTATTTCCCAATCCTAGACTTTGTCATGTGGCATCATGCTCTTTGCAATTCATCATCGAACAGCACTGGAGCATGTAGACTGACAGCAATTTACCTTAATTCTTAATTCCCCCACCTCCACCCTCCAAGCTCTCCTGGTATTTCATGGTTTTGTAAAATTGTCAGCTGGCCATAATCTAAAAGACAAGATTTTCAAAAAGCCTTCAAAATTCTGTGTCTAAAGTTAGGCTCCTAACCCCCTACATAGCAGCTTAATAAGTGGCATGATTTTCAAAAAAGTGCTCAGCACTTAGTGGGAATTGTTAGGTGCTCAGCATTTTTGAAAATCCGGCTACTTATTTAGGCATCTGAATAGAGATTTAGAGGCCTGTCTTTAGGCACTGATTTTTTAAAAATCTTGGCTTTAGTCCTTAGGGAGTTATTAAAACTATCACTCACTTCAATGAGAGCTTTGTCAAAGTAGGGACTTCAGGACTTATCCCAGTGTTCTTACTACATATGCTTTATTTGAAAAGAAGATTTGACATCTATGTAATGTTTGGAAGGGAAGAGTCACCTACCTTAACCCTATAGACTGTATGAATGCTGTTTTTCATCACCGGTAGTATGCCAACAAAGAAAATGCATGATTGTTTGTTTGTTGTTTTACAATGGCACCTAGCAGTGCCAATCAAGATGGGGAGGGACTTCATAGTGCTAGATGCTGTACGAACACAGAACAAATAAACCCCAATTACATTTTAATCCAACTAATTGCACCTGGCATGATGACCATAGTGGAAGCTGGAAGTTGAAAGCACTTCTAATATATCTAAAATAGCCTGTAAATGAGCATTAAAATGTGCTTAAATGCTCTATTCTGTTTACAGGTGTACCAAGAGCTAATCTGGAAGTTGTAATTCATTATTTCATTTTGCTGAGCACCCGTAGGTGAAGGCCAGCTGCTGCTGAAATGGCAGACCTGCCAATTGGCCAGACTCTGCACTCTTACACCATCGTAAATCTAGAGAATCTCCGTTGATGAGAGTGGAAGGTCTTTAGATTAGATACATGATTTCAATGGGAGCAGGACTGGGTCCTAAACAGTAGATTTAGAAGGCTGTCAGTTGTGAGTGGTTGGCAGGAGGCCCTGTACATTTGTCCCAAAATGTCCTATGAGTGAGAGTGCTGTTAATGTAACTGATAGGCTGATACTCAAACTAGAAGTAGGTGTTCATCTGTATCATGTTGATTCAGATGCCGGATGAGTGAATCTGACAAGATTCTCATTTGCAGGCTATTCTGACACCGTTGTACAAAGATGAATGATCACTTCTGGATTTCTTTTGGCTTTGAAACAAGATAACTGAATCTGATAGGAACTTTCTTTGTTGCATATATTAGAATAGCATTCAGCAAGCGTTATCTTGTCCCACTTCATAGAAAGATGCTTGCCAAGTAGGAACAATCCCACAATGGGGTGGGTAGAGCAGAAGCTTTGATTCTTCCCTGTTAGTCTCTAGATAATCTGAAAACCATTTGGGAGATCAGGGCATTATGGTTTGTGGGACTGAGATGGGATGGAAAAAAAATAGAGGAGCTCTTTGTGGTAAGCTCTCCTTGGGCCCCAGAAGAGTTCCAATCAGAAGTCAACCCAGAAGATCTACACAGAACACAGACATTTCTAATGGCCAACCTGAGTAGTGAAATTTACTTAATCACTGTATAAGTAATTTAAAATAACCATACCCTAATTATGCAAATCTCCGTGCTCTGGTTAATGATTGACCTCTGCCAATCAGAGCACAGGTAAGTGCATGCTTGAGAAATAAGTGTTACTGTTATGAAAATATCTGCACTCTAGCTGAATGAGATAATTCAGTTCACTACATTTCCTGATAATGATTATTAGGGGCTTTAATATTACCTACCGTATTTCCTCACCCAATTCTAGTACAAATCTTTAGACAGCATAGCAAGGAGGTCAAACCACAATCACGTTTCTTTTTTATGCTAATTATCTTCAATTTTCACTTTTGTTATTCATTTTTGATTTATGAACCATTATATAGTTTTATGGAAGTCCAGAATAATTTAAGAATTGGACCAATTTCAATCCTGGTGTCACTCGGCTGATTTCATTGGAATTATATCTGAGATGAATTTGTTTTATGTTTACAAACAAAGATGGAATAGTAGGCAGCTGAAAGCATACAGCCTTCAGAGTCTGAATGAAACCAATTTCCTTTCCAGTTATGTTGGATGAGTACATTTATTTCATTCAGCTTTAGTCACATTGAGTTTCAAAGAACTAGAAGGCCTCTGCTTCATAATCAAAGAATGCACTATGCCATACTTCATAGCTGGCACTTTGTATCCTTGGCAACATTACAGCTGGAAAGATCTTCTCTTTTAGGAACCAATAGAGTAATCAATAGACAAAGCTATGACAGACTGCACATAGTCTTTGGTCTGTACTTCTTTTGATGAAAGAAAAAGTTGAACGTAGGCCATCTGGGAAGAAATTGGCAAAAAAGAAAATAGATTTCTTGAGTCAATTATTTTCTAGCCTGTTGTGTAATTCCATGTAACTGATGCAGTTAAACAACAAATAGGGCTATTCATTTAAGACAGGTTGAAGATGCATTTTTTGTTTCCTTTTTCTAACATTGCACTTAGTATGCCGGAGAAGGTACTATGAACGGCCACCTACTTTTCTTCCAAATGTCTTATTTTTCTGTCAGTTGATGAATATGTGAGTCCTTCACTGTTCGTGGCATGACTAACTTGGCCAACTGCAAAACAATTAGAAAAATTGGGGGAGAGGGAACCACACACAGTTGAACAGATGGTGACTTTCATTATTTATAGACCAGAGGACACAAGGAGGACTTTAGAGGTGGGAGCCAGGTCTTAGACTTTTCAGTAGCAATACTTCTAGTCTCTGCAAAACTGAACAATTCTGTCAGAAAAATTACTAGGCCATAAGTGTACTATAGGATATTACTTTATATAAATAAAATGGAATAAGAAAGCTGATGTCTGATTAAGGCAATTGTACTGTGGAAGTAAATTAAAATGTAGCTGTCTGTATTTGTAAATGAAAATGGCTGGAAATTATTTATTGCCTGGGTTTTTTGTATGCTAACATGGCTGGCATCACTTGAGGGAAAAACTACATGACCATTGTCAATTAAGAGGATGTCATATCAATGAGTAGCAGCTGGAAATTCATTTGAAACCAGTTAATGAGGGGAAGAAGGTTGAGCAGCCAGGGATGATATTGTTTTAGCACAGGGAAATGCTTTTAAATAAATGCGGTCTAGTTTAGGCTTTTGATCTATTTAAATGGTTTCTCGTGGTTTAAAAAAATTAGAAGTATATTAAATGTATTCAAACAGTGGTATTTATGTCCCAAATGAGCACCTGCAATCAGGTGGGATTGTAATTGCTATTGCATGAGGAAAATATACTTGTAAGGTCCTGGAATAGCAGGAAATGCACACATTTCTTCAGTACATTATAATAGCTTCAGCCACCCTTAAGAAAAATAATACTCTGCCTTATCCTACTCTTTGTCTTCTAATTTTTCAAGATATGTTTGAAATTTTTAACAACTAAGGATCTGATCATGCAGTTGCTTCACAGGTAAAGCACTCATGGACATCACCCGATTCAAGCACTTCTGCTGAGTTTAATTTGTACCATTTGCTCAGGATTGGTGAAGTGGATATCAAGGAAGAATTTATGTTCACTCTTCTGTTTTGTGCATTGTTGAAGCTTTCCATTTTGTAAAGCCACACAATTCAAATTGTCATATGATAATCTTTTCACTCAGTACTGGATTGAAGCAGATTTCTGATCAGAAGTGAAAGATGTAATTAAGCACATTTGAATCGGGCCTGGATGCCAAGACTAACCCTCTCTTTCTAGAAATGCCCTGAGTCTGTAATGAACACAAGTCATTGGGAACTAGTGTTTCCATCCAAAAACCAACATATTGAGCCACACAGTGCCTCCTATTACAATGCTGGGATAAAGGCTCAGTCCTGACTCAATCATGAGGAGTGTGACCTAGTGAATGAACAACCCTGCAATCTGTGGCATCTGAATTCCATCCAAGTATTGACTGTGCCTGCTTTTGTAACATCCTGAAGTGGTAGGTCAGACAGAAGCTATTAAACAAAATAGTGTAGTTTTTGCTTTGGTGTTTGTGTTGACTCTTATCAACTTGAAATCTAATCACTTAAAAAGAGTTAAAAGTAGTTTCAGGTAATACATCTGTGCCTGAGTCTCTCTGCCAGTTTGTGTGCTTTAAATACCTCATATTCCTATATGTTAATATTTTTCTCTCCCCGGTTGTGTGAAAGACCCACACAAATCCAAAGGGAAATTGGTTGTACTAAAACATCTGGCTGGCTCTACAAGGTGTTGTCAAATGCAGAAAATAAGTAAACTGAAAATTAGAAGAAAAATAATTTTTTGTCCAGTCTCTTTCGCTTACAATAATGTTAGGAGTTACTTTTACTTTTTGTTGGTACAAGTAATTGAGACAGAAGTGTGATCTTTAAGTTGATGACATCCCTTTAAATCACAACATTTAGTTTAATTTATGGAGGAAAGAAAGCTTTCTTTAATACACTAATTACAAATGTGAGTTATTTTAATCTGCAAAATAAGTATGATCTGCCAACTAGGGGAATTACTGGGTACATTTACTGGTGATATGTATGCATGAGAAGAGTATGACTGACTCAGGACCAAATTTTCAAAAGGGTGGGATCTCCCTTTTACCTGTGCAAATTGCACCCACTGTTGAATTGTCAGTGCAAATCTGAGTACTAGTACCTCTAATCAACTGATTACAGCACAGATTGGGTAGTTAGATGCACAAGTGTTCAGATTTGTGTCCATGTCACACGCGTCCATGTCATTTTATAGGCACAAATGTTGGCAAGAATTGAACCCACAAAAGGAGGTAAGGTTCAGGCATTTTTAAAATGTACTTTTAAATCTGAGTGAGGCAATGGCATAGTATTATGTTTGTTCAAAGGAACAATATATAATGATTTGCAATATACCCAGAGTCTATTATTATTGATTTTACTTTGTGATGACATTTAAATACTGAAGAAGTCATTATTTTGCCTGATGCTTTTCATGCAAACAGCAGCAGACCAAGTAGTGGGTACCAAACAATACCTCTCCTCAGTGATGCTATGTATGTATAAATAACTCACTACCACCTGGAGGCTTCACCTTTTCCTTTTATAATGGTTAGTACCCTTAACCTTTTGACATCTGCTATGGTTCCTGCCCTGGAGACTTCTTTTCAATTACCATAGCTAAAAGAGTGAGGAGAGTTAACTGACATTGAAGGCTACAGGGTTTTGCTGATATCCTGCAGGACTAGTTCAGACATCTTCTAAGCATTGCATGGAAAGCTGTTTTAAGCTTACAGTTCCATTGGATAAGGAAATTTTACTGCACTATTTTAAAGATAATCTGCTGACCATTTAAAAAAAAAATTAAGAGGATTTCCCTATTATCAGCTCAATGCCCCAAATAAACCTACAGGGAAGAGACACTTACCCCACTAGTAATTTAAAATTTGGGTTTTTTTGTTCTGTGGGTCCTGCTTGGGATAGCTTCCAGCAGGCATGGAGTGAAATCCTGGCCCCATTGATGTTTATGGGACTTTTGTCATTGACATTAGTGGGTCAGGATTTCAACTATGGATTCTCATCCGCCATTGACTGATGGTGGTGCAAATAAGCTACATGTGGGGTTAAGGAAAAGCCCCACATTCTCCACAAGTATGTTGGTTTTCTACATTGTTTTCTTGTTTTATATCAATCAAAAATTAAAGAACTAGCTTCAGCTACAGAGTTCAAATTCCGGTCTGAATGTCCTCGGAGTTAAAGAAGTGGGTTCTGCGTAGGCCGATTGTAGTAAGAAGTCTAAACTACAAAGTTCAGATTCAGATCAGATGCATATTCAGGCTGCCTCAAGGTTTGAATAAGAGATGGGATGTGATCTAAGGTTCTGGTTTGGCTCCATCTCTAATAAGAATGTTAAATGCTATTAAAAAAAAAAATTACCCCCCCCCCCCCATCCCCTCACTTCCTTTATAAGACTACTTGTTGCTCTTTTGTCACCTGGAAATAACATTTGAGGTTATCTTGTGTGCCATCAGACAGTTTACATTGTAATTTCTTCCAATCCTTGGATTTTTTCCATGAAATAGACTGGCTTAGCCCTCAGTGATTGAAATTAAATATCCTCTAAATTGACTGTCAGTTTCACCTTTAAAAATGACTTTCCATTTTCCACTTGATGTTGTAACACAGTTAGATTAATATATGTATTGTAAAATAGCTCATGGATTTACTGCCCCTAAAGGGTTCTGAATGGACGGCCTGGGAAACTGAAATTTGCTATTTGGGCAACAGGTGAAGCCACAGTGGCAGCTTCCATACACTTTCCTGCTGATGTGCCATAACTCCCTAGCAGCCATCAAGAACCATTCTGGACTGAGATCATAGTTCAGTCTCCATGTTTATTCAGTCCTTGGTCTCTTTCCTTCCAAGGAACACAACAGTTGTGATTTTGGTGTTTGTAAAGTGGCCACCTGCTGCTCAGGAGTTGCATTAATTAACACAGCACTCATAGACTAACAAACAGCAGCCAGACATTGACTACAGTATGGTTTGGTTATTACTGATATGGGACAAGAGCTAGAGCTAGCAAATTCCTTCCCAAGCAAGTTAAATAAAAGATGTAAAAATAAAAATCTTATTACTGATTTTTAATTTCAAAAAGTTAGTCAACAAAGACATCATATGTTGAACAACAAAGTTTTTGTCAAGAAATTTGCACTACAGGAATCTTTAGAATTCAGTGGGAAAATGCAGACCTATATTTAACACACTTTATGTGCTGTAATTTTGCTTTCCTGCTTGAAAGTGTTGAATGATGCATGGTACCTGTGTTGACCTCAAGGGTGCAAAACTCTGAGGGGTGGGATGCTTTATTTTTATACTAATGTATACGAAGGCATTATGTTTCTGCTGAAAGGGACAAACATGAACTTTAGTAGAATGAAAACATCCAGGTGTTCCTGACATGGCTTTGCCTCATCCCTTATTGTTTTAAGATACACTGCTTACAGTTTTGTAAATTAAAGCCCCATGGCCCAAATTTTTCAAACTTGTGTTTACCTAAAGGTTAGACATCTGTATAAGAGGACTGACTTTTCAGAAGCACTGAGCATTCACCATTCCCAATGATGTAAAGTTGTTTTACTATTGAGTTACCCATATCTATTTGCAACCTAAACTTCAGCTTAATTAACTTTTTTTCTGATAATTTTCTTTGTTTTTGAAAAAGTTGTGACATTTTCATGTTCCCTGGACCCCAAGCAAGTGGAAATGGGACAGGTGTTTTTCAGTCTCCAGGGCACTCTGCATCGGGCCAGGAAAATATTGTTTAAATGATAGATGCAGAAAGGAAGAGTGTTATTCACTCCCCAAGGCTCCTCTCTTCCCCTCACCACCAGACTGATGGTTGGGATTCCCTTTGAGACCAGTTTTCACTCTGCTTCCCAAGACCTCAGTTTGATTCCAGACTTTGTCACTTAAGGATTGTTTATTTGGCATATAGCAATGCTATGCTAAGTTGATTGGACTCAACACGGGGAGATGAATGCAAGGTACATCGCAGCTCCAAAGTTACTGTCTCCTTTTATGTACATTACATATTTCTTTGCATTTACTATATATTGCATCACACATTTTCGGCTTGACTTGGTTACTTTTGCAGGAACCAGACCCTGTGCAACATGCACTGTTCATGCGTTGTCTATGGTTTGACTTCCTCTTTACTTCATCTCTATATTACATTCCTAACTTATTTTATCCCATGTTATCTAGTTTCCCTCTTATCTTCGCTGGCTCAGACATTGTCTTTTTAGCCTATGATCTATTGACTTATCTTATTTAGCACAAATGTTCTGTCTTCAGCCTGATGATTCATTTATCTCCCTAATTCTGTCTTCCAAGAAATGAGTCCTGCCTCCATGTGTTAATTATTCATGTCGGGCCAGACCTCAGTTACACTGATGAAACTTATTGGGGTCTTCAGCTGCTTGATTAGCCTAATTACCCTCAGCATCTCCACAAACTCAGGTTATTTTTTCCAGCCTCCACATCCCCTCATCCCAGATTTCCCTTGCCATTTTCCACTGTGTTCCCCCACCACTGAGTCCCCAGCTGCAGTCCCTACCTCCTCCCCGCCACTCACCAGCCCAAGTTTCTCTTCCCAGTCTCCACCTCTTTATCCTGTTTCCTGCCCTGGTTTTCCTCTCCTGTCCCAACTCCTGTTCTGCCTGTATCCCTCTCCTAGGTTCCCTCTCATACTCTGATCTCCTCTACAGCCTTCCAGCAAATAGTAGAACACATCTCAGGCAGGACATTGACCAGGATAATGAAAACGACTTGTTCAGCCTGATCTCTTCCTACTTCCTATGACTCCAGTCCTTAAGGATTAAGATTTCTAAATAATTCTTCTCTAGATAGAACACATCCTTATGAGTCAAAACGGCCCCATTTCCAAACGTATAATGAGCTGCGTCTCTATGTGAAGTTTGGAATCCATAGTTAGGCCTCAGATTTATAGGCTTATAGAGTGAGTAGCCGGTCCGTGACGGTGCAGTGTTGAGCAAGATGCTCTCCCCACGTTGTGAGGCTATTCTTGGTAACGGTCCCTGGGGATCTCAGAGGCTTTTCGTTCCTGCTCCCTGCACAGGAGCTGGACTTTGAAAAGGGAGCAGGGAGGAGTTAGGGGTCATGGCCCTGCACCAGCTCGGAGAGAGTCAGTGCACGTGGAGAAGCAATCTGTTGCTTCATACTAATAGATGGGACAAATGGCTCCAATGCTCCATCATCCCAATTCCTTCTGCAGGTTGTGGCTGTTAAACCACAATCCAGCCAATGGGCAGGTACTTTCAAAAAAACAAACAGTGGCTTGACTCTGAGGTGCTGCTCACCCACCGCTTGTACTGACACTGGAGGAGGAAACAGGAGTTCAGCACCTTTGAAAATCAGGCCACATATTTAGGTGACTGACTTTATGGGCCTGATTCTGGGCTCATGCTAAGTGTCAATTTCAAACGAACAGTTTGTCAAATCTTGATCTCAGTTATACTAATAAGTCCAGAGTAATTCCATTGATGACAGGGGAGTCATTGTTGAGTTGCACCAGTATAAATGAGATCAGTCTCCAGCCCTGTTCTCTCCATACATGTGAACACTAAACCCAGTGAATCATATTAGGTCAAACTTGGCAAAAACATATCCACTATCACTCTGAGACCAAGTTTGGGAGGTTTCAGTCTGAAAGGAATGTTTTTGCTCTAGTTACGACTTTTTAAATAAAGTGGCTTTGTCTAGAAATTGCTTTCTAGCCTTAGCTATAGTGTTGCGAGACTCAGGCTGTAGGACTGATTTTTAGGTATAAATGACCAGATGCTTCTGTCAGTCTCACTCAGAAATTCCATTTGCTTTATTTGGAGAGCTGCACCTTTGTGCATTTATTGACCCATTTATTTTTATGTTTTAGAGTCATTTAGGTATTTGATCCCTATATAGAGTGCCCATAAAGAGCTTTACAGATCCTAAAGGATGAAAAATGCTGTATAAACATAGAGCACTATTGTTGTTGTTACTGATTCATCATAGCTCGAGCACATGCGAACAATTAAAACCAGAGTGTGCTTTTGGAAGGGATTGATGCAATTTAAGCATGAGCTTTTTCACAATATTTTCTTGGTAGAGCAGTAATTATTGCAGGGCCATTTATGTACCAGCATTCCAAAAAAAAATACCCTGACAGTGTTTGCACTGAACACAGTGAATGGTTATTTAAGCCTTTGATTTGTTAACTAGCTGAGATCAGCCACATAGCTTCTTTCTCATAGTGCCTAAGATAAGCATTGAGGGTAAGCTGGCAAGTATGCTTTTGCCGCCTTAGGTCTTCATCTGAGTCCACCCTATTGTCCATGTTCAAAGACACACACTGAGAACTGCTTCTAAGACTACTTCATTTGTCAAAGTCATTTTCATGCTTGTTTAAAGTTAAATAAGCATCATATTTAAAAGTTTATGGTGGCCTATGCAACTATAAAGAGAGATGGCAATCAGAAAGGAAAACTTAATTGTTTTTAAAGTATGCATTAAGAGTACATCATAGAAACTGAACAGCAAACAGACAGGAAATTGGCAAGGTTTAATGTAAGTCCCACCCGGAAGGGCCTCTTTACACATGGCTGAGTATTTTTTGTTAAAAAATGCAAAATATCAAACACACTCATCCATTTTAGCTTTTTCAAATTAAACATACCAAAGAATTACTTGATAACAATTTATTTAAGTGAACTACAGCTGAAGAGAGAATCTACTCTTCAAACAAAATTTGAATACCTCTAGATTTTATCACTTCTGTAGTGATTATACTTGAATCTACCTTTCTCTCTCCATTGAGCCTCTCCCCAAGTCTTTGATGTCCAACTTCTTCCTTCACCTGAACAGGAGAAAAATTTAACTTAGAATTCCTTTTTATAATATTTGTATTCACTTTTTATTGCCCTTGATAAAACTCCAGTAATCTCTCCATCATTTATTCTCACAACTTTGACATTCTTACCCCTTTCCTTTTATCCTGATACCTGGGCTCCCAACAAATCTTGTCTCTTCACCCCTTAGAACATTTTTAATATGCTCTTCCATTCTGTCCCCCCTGCCAAATCTGCAGTTCATAAAAATATCAGAAGTGATAAGATTTTCTTGGGTTATGCAAGTTACAGAAATGGAGATTGACTGACTGACTGACTGACTGACAATTTTTTATATGGATTCAGATGTACACTTTCCCAAATTTCTGTGGTGTGGTGGTTTTGTCTGGGATTTTGGGTTGGGCCCACCTCTGTTAGAAAAGGAATAACTTGATTTCAGAGCTATCCCACTGATGTGTGGTTAAAACTGCATGTGAGGGTACATTTTTCAGCCAATCAATCTGATGTCAAAATAGAACTTGCCCAGATCAGCCGCCTTGTTGTGTGTCTAGCACCCTCCATTTTTTTTTTTTTTTTTTTTTTTTTTTTTTTTTTTTTTTTTGGCTCAATGTCTGTTTTGTAAGAAAAACATAACAAAATGCTTAACAATAAACTGTAAAAGTAAATTGGCTGCATTCTGATGGCCAGAACGTATGATCTGCACATGCTCCAGATTAATCTCCACCAGGAGGAATTTTGTCTCAGGAGGCAAAATCCTCCCTCTGTTCTCCAGAGTGCAGCAAGAAAGTGTACATTGCCTTTCTCCTTGGGATGGTACAGCACTCTTCCCTCTACAAAAAGTGAGATGGTTCACTTTGCAGGTGGTCTCAACTTCTACTTTTCCATCCTCATTCTGTTTCAACTAGAGTGCCCACTTGAGGATGCACAGACAGAGGGAACAGATCTTGTGTTTTCCCCCTAATGCAGGGTCTTTACAGCAAACTTAAATATGTTTGACGTTTCAGGTACCTCTGTAAATCAGCTAGTACTAGTGATGGGCCTTACCTGCCAAGTTCAGATCTAGGTTTGACCTTCCTCAAGTTCACTGATATTCAAATCGGTTGCTTTCATTTCTGTCCTTGCTAGCCAGTATACATTTCATCAGGGTATTCAAGATTTGCCACAACAGGTCGGTGACAATTATGTCTGCTTGTCTGTGAATGAAATAGGTCTGTAACTAAGCAGCTGCTTTTACTGACCATGGGAGGGTATATCCGATTTCTTTGAGAAAGCAGATGTTAGTTATTCTTTTCATTCCCAGATAGTAAAGTTCTTTTTCACTTCCCAGATGTGCTATCAGTGATTCATCCTGAGCTTTGCCTACACCACTATGAGGAGCATTCCCTAGCGACTGTTTATAGCATCAGCTATATTGCTAAATTTGACACGTTGATGTAATTTTGGGAGTTACAAATGCAATAACTTTCCAAGATGGCAGCCATGCTCATGGAACCCGGCAGTTTCAAGCCATGAATCAGTCAGCTTACCTCTGGTTAGAACACTTTGAAGGTCAAACTATAAAATAAATCGCCTGCACTGATTCTTGATTCACAGTGCCTCTGAGAGCTCCACATAGATTCAGCACCTTCAGGAATCTGAAATGCCAAACCCATTAAAATATCTCACAGAAAGAGCATTGGCTCAGAGGAATAACTTAATTTATGACTAAAGCTACTGTTCACATTACAGATAGTCAACTTTATCTCATGCACACACACTCAAAGTCAGCCTTGTAAAACATGATTTTTTCCCCTTCAGAATAATAGTTAGGAACTTCTGAATTATGGTTGCCATGAGATAATTACATCCCTTGTACTTTGAACATTAGTGTTGTCAGCCACCAGGTATTATGACTACATGGGAAAATAGTTATGACACTCAGGTAATATCTTGTCTTGCAACTTAATGAATACCATGGAATTGGATGTTTTTAGCACTGTAGCAGTTGTGTCTTAAACAGAGTAACTAGGCTGCATTTTAAATGGGAATGTTAATACTTGTTTTTATATGTGTTCCTCTTTCTTCCTGGAGGAGGTGGAGGCAGGAACATTCAGATATTGAAGGAAGGGTTCCTCCTTTTCTAATGCAGGAATCACACGTATAACTGCATGATCAGTATCTGACAGGAACAAACATACACAGAATACATTTCTAAGTACATTAGGTCCATACTTATCATAAACCTCCACTCTGTTTGGTGTTTAACTCTCTCTGACTCCATTGCTTCTGATCACAGGCAAAAATAGAAACATTGGGGCAAATTAATCCCTGGTGCAACTGCACTTGACTGGGGTGACACCAGGGATGAATTTGATCAAATGTGTTATGGAGGCAGTGTTGAATTTTACACTAAATCCTTTTGTTAATTGTTTGTATTTAAGGCCATATTCTAAGTGAGTGTAAATCAGCATAGCTTCATTGAAGTCAATGACACTATGGTGATTTACATCTGCTGAGGATTTGTTCATTAGACTCCAAATTTGGCACAATAACCCATCATGGGGATTCAACTCAATTTTTATTTAAAAATATTTACACATTTTTAATGCCCCCTTTATGAAATGCTGCCCGAGTCTCCAATTTCTTTGTGGTTCCTCACTAAATAACAGTGCCCACAAACTCCAGACTTCACAAACACACATACACATGCCAGTTTTGAACTTTTACAACTAAACATAGGAAAATAATTCTAATTTGTGATAACCTAAATGGTCTTCTGAAAGAGTAGCCAGTGTAATTGTAAACATCTGTCAGCGACTTCGGTTTCTTTATGCTGCAAAGCTTCCTCCCTGACCCATCAGCTCATCTTTCACACACAATCTCTGCTGCTCCTAACTGTGAGGGGTCAGGAAAACAGGCCAGCCAGAAGGGTCCTCAGCCCCACGACATAGGTTGGGAAATCTTGCTTCGCAACCCGAGCCTCTATTCTTCTTCTGTCCCACTACTGAGCCACAATTGGCATGTTGGGTGTTTCGTTGGCTGCTTTCAAAGTCGGCAGGCTGCGATAGAGAGAGCCAGCTGGGCAGCTCGTGAGTCTGCTGTTCAGAGCCCCTCTTCAACCCCCGGCAGCTGGCCAACAGTAGGTTCACCAGCAGAAGTCCCACTCTCTCATGAGTCTCTGAGGAGTCACTGGAGGAGCAGCAGCTACAGGTGATTTGTCAAAACCAGACTCTCTCTTTTCCCTTGAAGACTGGGTCTGTCAGCACAGGTTCGTTGAAATCTTCCCCTTTGCCTGATCCCTGTCGCCTGTCATCCTGACCAGTATTGCCTCATTATTTCCTTGCACTCGCCCATCTGTCTGTCTGTATCCATCTGTTGTCTCCTGGCTTACACTTATATTGTAGGCTCTTTGGGGAGAAACCTTTTTTTTTTTTCTTTCCTCTTCTGTAGCCTTGTCTACACGTAAAAAATAAATTGACCTAATGTAGGTGGATTACAGCAGTGGCTGATGTCTACACTGCCCCCCTTGGGTTGGTGGAGTGTGTCCTTACCAGGAGCACTTCCACCCACCTAAGGGGCAGTGTGGGGAGCTGAGATCCCCATCCCTCAGCTCCCTGCTGGGAGCCCACAGGCTCCCAGGCTTCCTGTGGGCTGCCCCCCAACTCCCCGGTCCCAGCCGGGAGCCTGGGGAAGCCACACAGGGCTTCTCTGTTCCCTGCTCTCTGCCAGAACAGCCATGTCAATGTCAGGGCTCAGCTGTGTAACTGACCAGGCTCTCCAGGCTGAGAGCACATGGAGGAGTTTCCGACTTCTGGCCCCAGTTCCCAACAGAGGGTGGAGACCCACAGCCCTGGCATTGCTGCTCACATCTCACCCGATCCCAGTTCCTAGCTGGAAGGCAGGGGCCCCTAGCTCACAGTTGGGAGCTTGGAACCAGCTGCCCTGGGCTTGCAGCAGCTGGGACTTCTGGCCCCATGTCCAGCTGGGAGGGGGGACCAGCTGCCCCCAACCTGCAGAGCAGTGAAATTGACAAGAATGACAGCCCCTCTGCAAGGGGACTCATTGTCTACGGATACTGCTTCGCCCTAGCTATGCCTACAAAAGCCCTATACCTTGCGTCAGCGTGATTTTAATTCATTGAAAAAAGAGGGCATTTGTTGGGGGGAGGTGATTGCTGCTTTTACACCAGCACTGACTTTTGTCCACAAAACTCTCTAGTGTAGCCCAGGCCTGGGTCTGTACAGTGCATGTACCCGGTTCATACTAGGGCTCTTAGGTGCTATAATAATAATAATATGGCTGAAAAGGCCAGACAGATTTTTTTTTTCTTTTAAAGTAGCAATAACACATTATGGGCTTAATTCTCTGGTCCATTTTGTCCATTTGTCACCACTGAAGTTGCAAAAATTCTGACTGAAGGAGGTCAGTGAAGAATTATCCTTGCACAGGGGGAATTCTGTGCTGGTATAGAGCTGGTGGAGGCAGCATAACCACTTCCTGTTCGAGCTGCACCTCTGGTATGGGGAGCGACGGGGTATCAAATCCTACATCAGTGGGTTAGCAGCGCCTCAGCTGCTCTAACTTTCACTGGCACCAGGTGGCACAGTATTGGGGGAGCCACAACTGGGACCCTGACAGTGTCACTGGCCTGTGACAAGGGGAGCACTGGAGCAGAAGAGAACCTATGCTTTTTTACAATGATAGTATGTCCGTCAGTAACATATGTTTATCTCCTGGAGGCTGTAGTTAAATTTGTGCATTTGAGTGTTACTTGGAGCAATTAGATGTGCACATTATGAGGGGAGGGAGGTTGTATGGAAAGAGGAGAGAAGCTTGCTGTAGAGGGGAAGAGTCTGTGAGAGCGTGTAGATGTTGTGGTGTTTGAATGGCAAGGCATAGGGGCTGAGGTTTCTCTGGATGTTATCTTCCCTCAGCTGGGGAGTTTCTTCATTTCTTCAATAGCATTGAGGGGAAATGGGCTTGAGCAACTTTAATGCTAAATTAACAGGGTTTTTGATGTGGGAATTTGCAAAATGTCACAGAAACTAAATGAAAGTGTGCAGCATGCATTGCTGAAAAATAGTATGTGCCTGGACCTCCCTTGCTCTTTTATTCAGCAATGATGCCAGAAGTACAGGACATTTCCTGGGGATTAATGACCAGCTGCTTTGGGTCATCAGCTCCTCCAGTCAGCCATTAATCCTCAAGATATGCCCTAGGCCAAGGTCACTATTGCTTTAATAAGTGAACAGATGCAAAAATCACTTTTTTCAATGGTTTTTGATGTCTGTGTTGTGGCTCTTTCTGTGGTTTACTAGTTGGTTCTAGAGACTGCATTGGCTAACATGTAGCTTCAGACCGTAACAATATAACTTCTCAGTGAACTAGGAGTGCAAACAGGTCTGTTGTGTGTGTATTGGGGGAGCTTGTAGGAAAGTACTCGGTTATTCCATGCTTGGGCACCTGGTTTCACAAGTACAAATAGATGAGAAAAAAGCATCCTAATTTGCCCTGATGCCAAAGCAAACACATTTGAATGACAATCTCAAAGAATTCTATCCCTGTCCTGGAATTCATGTGCTAGATCATGATTATTTCTGTTATTTCAATGAATCACAGGAGGAAATAAGCTAAAGAGCCAACACTTCCGTTTGAACTGGGCTTGGATTTCACTGGAGAAAGAATACTACATTGTGGATGAGGACTCCAAGTTCCTGGAGGTGATTCTCAAGCGTAGAGGATACTTAGGGGAGACATCTTTCATCAGTGAGTTACTTTTTAATTGTTCCAGGTGTCATATGGGGGGAGAAGCAGCTTTATTATGCAACACCAGTAGCTACTCCACAGTTGGTGCTGCTGTTATTTACCTATTGAGCACCAAGGGACTACAGTAGTGACACCACAGTTATTATTTATTGGTTGAACCTGGCTCTTTATGTGTGCAGTGTAGTTTGTAGCCATGTTGGTCCCAGAATATTAGAGAGACAAGGTGGGTGAGGTAATATCTTTTATTGGACCGACTTCTGTTGATGAAAGAGACGAGCTTTCAAGCCACACAGAGCTCTTCTTCAGGTCTGGGAAAGGCACTCCAAGAGTCATAGCTAAATGCAAGGTGGGACAGATTGTTTAGCATAAGTAGTTAGCATATAATCTAAGGGACCGCTCAAGGAAGAGTGGCCGTTAACACCTCTGCAGTCATAGGACAAAAAGGGAGGTTAGCGGGTTACATTACAGCTTGTTGTAATAAACCATAAATCTAACGTCTCTGTTCAGTCCGTGATTTTTAGTGTCTAGCAGAGTTATGCTTAAATTCATTAATTTATATGTGTAGGGCCCTACATATATCAACCTATTAACCTTCCAGTTTTCTTCCCTAAGCCATACCAGGATAAAGGAGATGTGACATTTACATACACTCACTGTCAGGAAGGCATTAGCCTTCTACTTTGACAGGACTAAACCCTTTAGGAAATCGCCCAGATTATTTCTCTTCATTGCAGACAGAACTCAGGGGTCTCCGATTTCCAAGCAAAGACTCTCTAGATGGATATCTGTCTGCATTATGTACTGCTATCAGTCTCATGATCTTCAACCTTCCTCTAGAGTATTAACTCATTCCATTAGATCCCTCTCTCCTTCAATAGCTTTTCTGAAGAACATTCCCATCATGGAAATACATAGAGCCACGACTTGGACGTCCTTTCATACATTTGCTGAACACTATGCAGTCACTCATGTCTCCGTTTCTGGTGCCATATTCAGCTCTATTGTTCTATCTTCAATCCTAGACTCTATTCTGAAGTCCCACTCCTGCACAGAGGGTACTGTTCAATAGATAGGTAAAGTGGAGCACCAATAGGGACGCTACTCGAAGAAGAAGAGGGGGTTACTCACTCCGTGCAGTGACTGTGGTTCTTTGAGCTATGTGTCCCTGTGAGTGCTCCACTACCCACCCTCTCCCCTCTGCTTCAGAGTTCTTCACAACGGGACCCCACGGCAGAGAAGGAACTGAGGACGGTTTGCCCGTGCAGCTCTCTATAGCCTTGGTGCAGGGCACGAGGCTGTGTGTTGGGGTGGGGGGACGGGCAGGGCGGCACATACGTGGGCCGAACAGACACTGCTACCTAAAATCTCCAAACTGAGGCACATAGGGTGCAAATGCACCTAGAATGGAGCACCCATAGGGCCGCACATGTCAAAGAACCACAGTTACTGCACAGGGAGACTAATCTTCTCTTTTTTATTTGTAAAGAGACAAGGACACTTGTTGAAGTAGGATGCATTCCATAAAGTATCGGTCTATCCTGTTTGGACTTGGTTTTAATTTTTTAAAAGTAGCCTTTTTGTCCTGTATTGTCTGCTGCAGCCAGTCTCTCTGCTGGCTGAGCAGTGTAGAGTTGCTCGCAGGAAGCCAGATACAGCTCCCTGATTCTGAAGGCAGTTTTATGCTGGCCTAGGGGCTGCTCTAAACTCTGCTAGCTGGTAACAGTTCCCAAGGTGCCAGCTGTTAGCCAAGGTTAGCAGGAGCACAGTATGCTGCAGTCATGACCCTGATTTGGGGTGGAGTAGCAGAAGAGCAAGCCATGATGGCTCTGTGGTTACTGTAGATCCAGCAGGAAAGAAGTATCAGCTTTTGCCTCTTTTGCACCAGTGTTGTGGCACAAAAGAAGCACAGGAGGCCAAAGAATCTAGCCCATCATTCTTCTAGCCTGATGGCAAAAGAGAAACATGTAAATGTCCTTTGGTTTATTTATTTTAAATAAAGTGCTTACAAGAATCGCTGCCTCTAGCACAGATGTATCCTATCAGGCTATAGTCTGAGTATTAAATCAATCATTCCTAAATAGTTCTGAAGTGTAAGAACTGGGAGTCCTAATTTGGGAATGATTCCACACTGCCCAGTTTTCAGGATATCAGCTTCTCTCAGAACCAACTAAGGGATTCAACAGGACAAGGGCTTGTTGTTCTCAACTCAGGGAGGTAAAGTGTTTCATAATTGCTGGTGTCAAATCGTAATTAAAAAAAATGTTCACCTATTTGAATTGGTGCTGGGTAGAAACTTTTAGACAGTAATGAACTCCAAAACCTCATGGTGGGACATAGACCCTTGGTTCATTAAACTCACAGTCAGAGTCTACCAATTTGCTCTCTGTCTCTTGATTTAGCTGACTGTAAAATTTCTACAGCTGAAAAATTAAAGTGCAAAAACCCTTTACATTTTAAATAACTTTTTTTTTTTTTTTTTTTTTTCTTTTCTCTGCAGTACACATCTAGGTTCGTTTACTGCATATATTTAAAGTACGGTACCTTCCACTTAGTTAAAAAAATGTTTCTTATTAAAAACTGCACTTCTGTAATGCTGTTATCTATGGATCTCAAAGTACTTTACAAACATTAATCAATTTAAGCTTCATAACACCCCTAGGACGTAGATCTTTAGGAAAAATGTGTTTGTAAGATAGATATACCATACAGTGCCAGAAAATGTATTCTGGGGCACATTTTAAAATGTGGGTAGTTAGGACCTGACCCTGCAAACACTTATGAATATGAAGAACTTTATTGCATGAATAATTCCATTAACTTTACTGAATGTGTACCTAAAACCTATATTAACATGTACAACTACCTCAATGTATGGTTTCTAAGCAAATATAGATTTGAACTGAGCAAGTCTACTCATGCTGCAAAATTACTCATCTGTGCAAATGTTTGCTGAGTTAGCTCTTAAGTTGTACCTACAAAAATGTGTATGTGCCTGTTGAGCCATGAAAAACCTACATGAACAAGTAACTGCAAACTTGAGCAGTTACTTGGTCACAGAAATGTATGTTTCTCCTACTCGGTGGATGTGCACGTATTCTTCGTATGCACAACACAGGCATCCACATTTAGATTTTTTGTCCTATCCTAGTACAAATTGGTCACTATACAATCACAATAACATTTTTATTATAATTTCTCT
This sequence comes from Emydura macquarii macquarii, assembly GCF_026122565.2. Taxonomy (NCBI): domain Eukaryota; kingdom Metazoa; phylum Chordata; order Testudines; family Chelidae; genus Emydura; species Emydura macquarii. The sequence continues at coordinate 5,693,458 of NW_027132971.1, read as the reverse complement.
TGTTGCTTTTTATTGGCTTTGTGCTTGTATTAGTTTAAGGTATATGGAATTCTTTTCCACTGATGTAATTTGTTCCCCTATTAGATCCCTGAGGATTTCCTCCATTCATACAAACCTTTCTCTTGAAGACCTACTCCTGTAACCACCAACTTGCCAGAAAGAATGACTTGACTGGATCCCTTTTCAGGAATCACAGAATATAGAGATAGACAAGTCCTAGTAAATCATTTAAACCATTCCTGTGTCATTGCAGGGTTCTTCCTGCAGAAAATGTACTTGTTTTATTCCCAGTCTAATTTCTAAGTATTGTAAGTAGTCAGATTTCCATCACTTCCACTGGGATATTATCCCCCCAGCTAACAAGGTTTTCCTTTGAAGTTATCTAGTTCTTTTTTGAACCCTGTAATAGTTTTAGCCTTCACAACATCCTCTGGCAAGGAGTTCCACAGGTTGACTGTGCATTGTGTGAAGAAATATTTTTTGTTCATTTTTAAACTTGCTACCTATTAATTTCATTCAGTGACCCCTATTTTTTGTGCTATAAGAAGTAAGTTACATTTCTTTTACTTACTCCACACCAGTCATGATTTGTATACCTCTGTCATATCCCCCCTTAGTCGTCTCTTTTCCAAGTTGAAAAGTCCCAGTCTTATTAATCCCTCCTCATATGGAAGCTTTTCCATTCTCCTAATCATTTTAGTTGCCCTTTTCTGTACCTTTTCTAATTCCAATATATCTTTTTTGAGATGGGGTGACCAGATCTGCACGCAGTATTCAAGATGTGGGCATATAATGGATTTATAAAGAGGCAATGTGATATTTTCTGTCTTCTTATCTCTCTCTTTCCTAATGTTTCCCAGTATTCGCTGATATTTTTTTTACTGCTGCTGCACATTGAGTGGATGTTTTCAGAGAATGATCCACAATGTCTCCAAGATCTCTTTCTTGAGTGGTAACAGCTAATTTAGATCCCATTATTTCATATGTAGAGTTGGGATTTTGTTTTCCAGTGTGCATTACTTTGCATTTATCAACATTGAATGTATTTGCCATTTTGTTGCCCAGTCACACTGTTTTGTGAGATCCCTTTGTAACTCTTCGCAGTCTGCTATGGACTTAACTATCTTGAGTAGTCTTGTTTCATCTGCAAATTTTGCCACCTGACTGTTTACCCTTTTTTCCAGATCATTTATGAATATGTTAAACAGTACTGGTCCCAGTACAGAGCCCTGGGGGACACCACTATTTACCTCTCTCCATTCTGAAAATTGACCATTTATTCTTACTCTTTGTTTCCTATCTTTTAATCAGTTACTGATCCAGGAGAGGACCTTCCCTCTTATCCCATGATTGCTTGCTTTGCTTAAGAGCCTTTGGTGAGGGACTTTCACAGGCTTTCTGAAAACCTAAGTACACTACATCCACTGGATTACCCTTGTCCATATGCTTGTTGACCCCCTTAAAGAATTCTAGTAGATTAGTGAGGCAAGATTTCCCTTTACAAAAACCATATTGATTCTTCCCCAACAAATCGTATTCATCGGTTTGTCTGATAATTCTGTTCTTAACTATAGTTTCAACCAATTTGCCTGGTACTGAAGTTAGGCTTACCGGCCTGTAATTTCCGGGATCACCTTTGGAGCTTTTTAAAAAATTGGCATCACATTAGCTATCCTCCAGTCATCTGGTATAGACACTGATTTAAACGATAGGTTACATGCCACAGTTACAATTTCACATTGGTTCCTTTCAGCACTCTTGGGTGGATACTATCTAGTACTGGTGACTTATTACCGTTTAATTTATCAATTTATTTCAAAACCTCCTCTAACAACATCTCAATCTGGGGCAGTTCTTCTAATTTGTCACCTAAAAGAAATGGCTCAGGTTTGGGAATCTCCCTTACATCCTCAGCCGTGAAGACCGATGCAAATAATTCATTTAGTGTCTCCGCAATAGCCTTATCTTCCTTGCGCGCTCCTTTAGCATCTCGACTGTCCAGTGGCCCCACTGGTTGTTTATAAGGCTTCCTGCTTCTGATGTATTAAAATTTTTTGCTGGTACTTTTTGAATCTTTGGCTAGCTATTTTTCAAAATCTTTTTTGGCCTTCCTAATTATATTTTTACAGTTTCCTTGCCAGTGTTTATGCTCCTTTCTATTTTCCTCAATAGGATTTAACTTCCACTTTTTAAAGGATGCCCTTTTGCTTCCAACTGCTTATTTTACTTTGTTTAGCCATGGTGGCACTTTTTTGGTCCTTTTTACTATGTTTTTTAATTTGGGGTATACACGTACACTTAAATTGAGCCTCTTTTATGTTGTCTTTAAAAAGTTTCCATGCAGCATCTTGCATGGATTTCACTTTTAGCGCTGTACCTTTTAATTTCTGTTTAAATAACTTCCTCATTTTTATGAAGTTCCCCTTTCTGAAATTAAATGCTATCATGGTGGGTTGCTTTGGTGTCCCATCCCCACCCCCACCCCTCCCCCCGGAATGTTACATTTTATTATGTTATGGTCACTATTACCAAATGGTTCGGCTATATTCACCTCTTGGAACATAGGTGTGCTTCACTTACGACTAAATCAAGAATTGCCTCTCCTCTTGTGGGTTCCAGGACTAGCTGCTCCAGGAAGTAGCCATTTAAGGTGTCAAGAAACTTTATCTCAGTATCCTGTCCTGAGGTGACATGTACCCAGTCAATATGGGGATAACATTTCACAGTCACTATTACCATCCTGGTCAGATGGTTGGTAGTATATCCCTACTGCTACTCAAGCATAGAATTATTATCCATAGAGATTCTATGGCACAGCTGGTTCATTTAAGATTTTTATTTCATTTAACTTTACGCTTTCTTTCACATATAGTGCCACTCCTCCACCAGTACGACCTATTCTCTCCTTTCGATATATTTTGTACCCTGGTATTACTGTATCCCATTGATTATCCTCATTCCACCAAGTTTCTGTGATGCCTATTCTATCAATAGCCTCATTTAATATGTGGTGGTCAAGTTCACCCATCTTAGTATTTAGACTTCTAGCATTTGAATATAAGCACTTTAAAAAATTGTCATTTTTTAGCTGTTTGCCATTATGTGATATAATTGAATGGGACTCTTTTTCATTTGACTGTTTCTCATCAGATCCTACCCATATTTTATCCTTTTCCATCCTCTCCTCCTTACTAGGATATAGAGAATCTCCATTAATAGATCCTTCCCTAAGAGATGTCTCTGTCCAAACCACGTGCTCTTCCACACCTGTCATCTTTTCCCTAGCCCTTAGTTTAAAAACTGCTCTATAACCTTTTTAATTTTAATGCCAGCAATCCAGTTCCATTTTGGCTTACGTGGAGCCCATCCTTCCTGTACAGGCTCCCCCTTACCCAAAAGGTTCTCCAGTTCCTAATAAATCTAAACCCCTCCTCCCTACACCATCATCTCATCCACACATTGAGATCCTGCAGTTCTGCCTGTCTAACTGGCCCTGCGCATGGAACTGGAAGCATTTCAGAGAATGTTACCATGGAGGTCCTGGACTTCAGTCTCTTACCTAGAAGCCTAAATCTGGCCTTCAGGACCTCTCTCCTATCCTTCCCTATGTCATTGGTACCTGCATGTACCGTGAACACTGGCTGCTCTCCAGCACTACTCATAAGTCTGTCTAGATGTCTCGAGAGATTCACAACCTTCGCACCCACCAGGCAAGTCACTGGGCAGTTCTTCCGGTCATCACAAACCCAGCTATCTATGTTGTTAGGAAAAGACAGCTCAATGCGAGAGGATACCATGACATTATCTGGAAGGAGGGTCCCAACTATGGGATTGTTTCCCTCCACTCCAGTTTGATGTTCTTCTTCCCTGAGACTTTCATCCTCCTCAACAGTAAAAGTATCATCTGTGTATCTCTCTGTCTCCCTAAGCTCCTCCACTTCAGTCACCCTGTCTCCTGTATGCAGCCTCTGAGGGCCAGCTCCTTGCACCAAATGCACACACATGCCATGTTGCATTCACATACACATATACATACATACACATACACATACATGTTGCATTCAGCACAGCAAGCTGGATAGCCCCCACTCTGTTGCTGGACTTCAGCCTGCATTCTCTTTTTACTCCTGCAGCTTTCTCTCTTTTATTGTTGTTTGTTTTTTACTGGGGGGAAGGGTTATTGTCTTTAGTTTACGGAATGTTAAAGAAGTGTATCTAGCCCCTGCCCCTGTCTAAACTCCCTCTCAAAACTCCCGTTAGCAGCCCCTGTTCACTAGTTCCTCTTGTCATTTAGGAGTAGGTTTTTTAAACCCTGGTTCTCCCTGAATAGCCCCACTCCCTGGTTCGGCTTGATGGGTGCTAAAGGGCTTTGGGATCAAAGCCTCGTTAAGACGCACTTAGCCTCTTTTCGGTGATTGTAAAATCCTGTGGTGCTCTCTGGTTAGCTAAGAACATCCCATAATGAATAATTTGGTAGCATTGCTGACAATTAGCCCCCAAGGCCCTGATCTTTCATGTATCTCAGTGTAAGCAGACCTCCGTTCCTTCATGGAGCCCCATTGATTTTGGTGGGACTGTGTGTGTAGATGAAGGGATCCATCCACAGTAACTTGTGGGATAAGGGCCTGGGATTGCATTTTTCATTTTACCCTGGCATTCATCCGTACTATTTGAGTGAACATTCATAAAAAATACTTGTTACGGGGATCTAGTGGAACATTGAGCCCACAGTTATGTCCTTATTTCATCTGTATCAGGTCAGAATAACTATAGTATCATAGAATGAGAGAATGTAAATACTTTTGTGGTGTTGGCTTAGCCCTCAAAACAAATTTGCTGGAGTCTTAAAAACTGCATCTTACCAAATACAGGAGACTGTGTGGTAAACCACACAACATATCTCTTACTGAACACACAAACCTACATTCAATTCACATTCTTAAGGTTCTAAAGTCAAGCCCGCAAAAGTTAGGAAATGCCAGAATTAAGGTTTTCTGTGTAACCATAATTCAGCACACTTGCATGTATACATTATGATACAGTCTTTAATTACATCACCACATATTATTTTTTCCACAGGACCCCTATTTCACTCAGTGCACAGGATGGACTTAGTCTGGGGATGAATCAGGATTGTATAGTGAAGGAGACTGTTGTCTATAGTTTGTCAAAGTTATAAACAACTGAAAATGGATTCTTATAACAGGCCATAAATTGGATAATCTTAGTAATAGACACTGCTACCAATCCCTCCTATAATAAAGAATGCCTTCTTTCTCAGATCACTCGGACTTCAATAGGAACTTATATTTCAAAATTGTCAAACCAAAGGCAATGATTTCCACTTCTCTTTTCTGTAGGTAATAGACATAGAACATTCTGTGAATTATGTTTTCCTCAGTACTTTAAAACATTATACTTTTTAACAGAGTTGTTAGCCTGCTTCATTATAGAGGGCATTTTATTAAGAGAAGGGCCTGAGCTGCAAAGATCAGATCCAGATTTTGATTCAAACTTTCCCTAAATTCACATCCAGATTTTTAGGTGGGCATTACTGATATGCTATGCTGCAGTTGAGAATGTGCCTCCCAACCTGAGCAGACAGACACTTGCACTAGCGCACTAAGAACAGTGTGGATGTTGCAGCACCATCAGAGGCTCACACCCACCCGACTCCTTAGGTCTGAGATCGAGTGGATAGCCTGAGCCACTACTGCTGCCAGAAAGGCTGGTCACTCTTCTGTTTTTAGCACCTTAGCTCAAGCCAAGCTAGTGCGAGGCTGTCTACTTGGGCAGGGAATCTCTCTCCCAGTGGCAGTGTTGACATACTCTGTAAGGCTAAATTCAGACCCAGATCCCAGCTTCACCAAAAGTTCAGGGATTTCCAGATGCAGCTTTCTGGAGTGGTGCTCATTCCATATGCTCCATATGGGATTACTTTCATGAATACAGACAGGGCACTGAAGAATTTGATTTGCTCCACAAAATTTTTTTTGTTTTTGTTTTTAAATCTTAAATTTTCCAACAAAATTTACCCATATACAGAGTGCACTCAGGCTTATGTGGTAATCTCTGGATCTGTCTGCCAGAGCTGAATATTGTTGAATGTACTATAAATTGAAAAAAGAAGAAGACAGGGCAAAATGCCACTATTTTAACATACACCAGCTAGCTATTTGATTATCAAAAATAAAATGTATGAGGGGAGTAGATTTAATAAAGATAAGGCAATGGACATTCATAAATGAAACTAAGATTCAGATAGATGCTGGCATTCTGCATTCTGCTGGCAATCTGTGAAGATTTTGATGACACTCTTTTTCATGTAAAAGTCATCTATCAGCCAATCACAGCCCGTGATATCAACATCCTGCATGCTCTCTGTGCAGGAAAAATAAAAGCTCATTCTCAGTTTTGTAGCCTTTTTATCTTTTTAACTTCTAGTTCAGAAAGTCCTTTTAAAGTCTTCTCTTTCTTGCTCCCTTCCTTCTCTGTCACAGTCAGAAAGTCTCACTGATGGGCAGGAATCTTTAGAAAGTCAAGAATTCAAAGGTCATTTGTTCCTTTATCAGAGATTTGAAGAGGCTTACTGGCATTTCCCCCCTCTTTTGTTATGTGCTGAGGCACAGAAAACCTCACTGAGTGATTTAGGACTTGGTGTCCCTGTGGGTTGTCAATCTGTCTGGCCTTAGCATTACTGGCAATTTTACCCAAATAGACAGTCAATTACCCTAATTGCTGTGTTATGTTGCCAGTAACCTGGTTGCAAATAAAACAGTGTTTTACCCAAAACCCTAAATGTGACAGCCTCCACGTCATTGTTTTTGGTTTGTTTTTTTATTCTAATGCATTCCGATCCCTGAAAGTCTCCCGTACATGTACCTGTCTGACAAATGAGAGACCACTGTCTGTGTAACACTGACAGAGCCCAATCGTGACCTGGCAAGATCAAACCTGGGACCTCTAAAGCTTAGTGTATGAGCCTCTACTGCATGAGCTAAAACGTAGATGGCCCTTAGCTAAGGCTGTAGCACAGGGGTCGGCAACCTAAGGCATGCGTGCCACCTTTGAGTCCCAAAGCAGGGCCGCATGATGGTTGCTCCCCCCTTCCAGGCCCACCCCTCACGCACGTGGCAGGAGGGGGCCAGGACGAGAGGCTGAGGGGCCAGGTCAGCATGCCACTGGGTCTGGCCTGGAGCTGAGCAGTGGTTTTCCTCCCCCCCACCCTCACCCCTGGTCGGAGCACCGCTGGGTCCATGTGGGAGAGGGGTGGCCGCCGGGGATGTCAGCAGGGGCCGACTCCTCAGAGGAGGGCCCATCCGGTGGCCCCCTTACCCCAAGTATGCCACTGCTGCAGCGGGGGAAGGGGGAAAGCAGGAAACTGGCTCCCTAGCCCCCCCGCCCCTGCAACACCCTGACCAGGGTACTGAGCCCATGGCATGTCGGAGAGAGGCGGGGGGAAGAGTTGGCACCCCCCCCCCTTCCAAAAGGTTGCAGACCCCTGCTGTTGCAGACTCACCAATATCTAGCTGGGCTAGGTGCCTCTAGAGGGGGACAGAGTGCCACACCAAGCAGCCATGGGTTACATCTGCACATTGGGGACCATGATGTCACTGCTACGAAGGTGTCTAATACAGCTTTAGGTGTCTCACTTTAGGCACATAAATCTTGAAATTTTGGCGCACCATGTTTAGGTTAAATAAAGAGCATGTGAAATGATCAAATGTATTGAAGTCAGAGTGATTTTTATTTCCTAGTAATTACAGTGAGGTGGAAGTTGAGTCTGAATTTCTGCCAATTGTTTGACTGAGATCCTGCTCTTAAACTTCAGTGAGAGTCCTGGATGTGCAATATGAGAACGGCCCTCAAAGGATTTGCTCATGGTAAAAATGTAGCTGTTCTAATGAGCAAAAGGATTTATGAAGATTTTACTAGATGTAGATTTGTCTCCTGATATCATAGCCTTTCAACGGTGAGGGTGGTTCAATCCAGGCATCGTTTGCAGGGGGAACAGCTGTGTGATTTCTCAACTTGATGATAAAATGAAATTGTCATTGTCCTTTTTCTGCCAGGACAGAAAGAAATAGCTGATTTATTTCATTACAATATATTAATTATTTTTACACTTTCACTCTTGAAATCCCATTATTTGAGTATCTTGTACAACAAAGATCAGAAGTAATATTTAGTACGTTATATATAAAATCTGCTCTCATCTATACTCGAGCAAGTCCATTGAAGTCAGAGTTATGCATGAATAAGGGCTGCAGGATATGGTCCATAAACGTTAATTTAAAAAGCAATTCTGCAAATTAAAATTACTTTTCCAAGGGAACACAATCATTCACGGTTGTCAACTGAGCTTTAATAGTTTAAAAAAATGTAACTTCAAGAAGCAAAAATGGAGTTTGTTTTGGTTTTTTTTACTCTGGTCATAAAACACATGAGTACAAATGCAAGTTCCTACCTTTTGTTCCATGCATATTATTCCAGACATGAAATATATTAGCACTTTATGCAGTTAATTATGAGAACTCAGCAGATTTTTACCAGTGTTTTAAGTAATTACTTTTAATATATTTATACTTAAGCATCAGTGTATAATACATTCAAACCATTTTTTTGTGTGTGTGGGTTGTGTTTCAGCAGAAGGGCTGGTTTTTCTTCAAGATTCTAATTCCCTTTCATTCATTTTCTCTTTCTCCCCCTTCCTGCCTCCTCTCTACGTAGGCTCTGCCACAGGCACAAATCCCTCCACTGTGTTATCTTATTCTGACTACATCTCCAGTCCTGAAGATCATACCAGCATCATTCACTGTGGTAAGAATGAGAGAGAGAAAACCTGTCGCATCATCATTATTGATGATTCCTTGAATGAGGAAGATGAGACCTTCAATGTCACACTGAGCATGCCAATGGGTGGGCAAATCGGCACTAAATTTCCCAGCACCAAAGTGGTAATCCTGGCTAGCACAGAGGATGGTGGGTATGAAGAAGTAATTTTCTTCTGTAGGGGTTTTCCCTTGTAGATTTTATAGTACTAGGTGCCTTTTTTCCATCATATTTTTCCATCACACAGCTTAAGACTAAACTATTTTATGATACAAGTCATAGGCTTAGGAGTCAACTGCTTGTTCTGTTGAAGTGTAGGTTTAAGATCAAATGGTTATCTGAATTGTAGGTCTGCATTTACACTAGCTGTTTTCTTACTGAAGTAAAGAATCCAGGAATACACTGAATTTCATTACTGCTCTAGGACTAGACTTGCAATTTTATTAATCAAGGATAGATCTATTAGATTAGACTGGCTATTGTGTTACTGAAGTACAAGTTGATAATTAGGTTGAATATTTTATACAGGTGTAGAATTAGTCTCATTGCTTTAGGAATATAATCCATGTCTAGCATTAGGTTATTTTCTTTGTGAAGTACCATGTCCTGCATAGAATTTTACTATATATTATTAGGTGAAGTTGAAGACTACAAGTAGATAGTATGTGGCTGGGAATGACTGACTTATTTATGACACTCTGTACCCTGATATGTTTAGATTAATCACTTTATTGGGAAGACATGGATATTATATGTTTTTATGAGATGGTGAGAAAGAAAGCATTTGGTTCAAGAACTGATAACATGATACAGAGACAGCAAAGGCAGAGGCTATGTATTTTAAACTGCATAGTTTATCTGATCTACTTCAATACTGATCTTCATTATCCATGCTAATCCAGTCCTTTCTTGATCAGAATCTAATTGTGCAAAGATTTTGTAAGGAGAGTCTTTAGGATTAAACTCGGACTATAAAACAAATTTTCACTTGTGATAGAAACAGGATTTGAACCTTGATCCTTAGAGGTATCAGACTAGTGCATTAACTCACCACACACTCCTGGACTGGCTTTTTTACTTCATAATATTTAGGGGCATCTATTGAACTTCTTGAAGTTTTCAATAGGAATCAAGGCACACAACTCCCTTCAATAGTAATAGGAATTTTGGGCCTAACTTTCTCTACACCACAATAAAAATGTACTTCACTATGTTAAATGAAGCAGAGATGTTAATAAAAACAAAATGCAGGAACAAGCATTACTATTAAGTATTGTTTGTGTCTAACTTCTTCACCTGTCCTGCAGAAATTCCAGCTATTCAAGTCAGATGCTAGCAAATTGATATGTGGACAGATTATATGTTGTTTTCCCAAATGAAGAAAAGAAGAGAATGGGTCACATTCATCTCTGGTGTAATTCTACAGAAGCCAGTGGAATTACATCAAGGATGAATTTGGCCAAGATATTTAAGTTAATGAAAATGTAATGGTCTTTAACTAGATGAGTCTTGTCTAAAAGTCATTGTAATTTCTGCTGACAGTGACATCTCTGCTGCTTTATCCTATTTTGGGAACAGGAAGAGAGTATAAAGGAGGAATTAAGCCACTGTGAAAAGAAAAAAGCTTTTCCCTATTTAAAGACCAGATTTTTACCTTCATGAAAAAAAAGCAACTTAGTAGCAGCAGCTAAAAACTGCTTCCCATGCTAGGTACTTGTCTCAGGCTTAATGTCATTAAAGGGTGCAACTGAGAATTACCACTGTTCTGCAGCATGCCTCTTATCTGTCCTTGATTTGACATCAGGCTATTCCATTTGTCTCTTTTAGTCATAGAACTTTCTAAGGCTTCAGTCCAGCAAGCCTTTTTCTTACTGGAATAATAATGATAACTTTTAAAAGCTAAAAACAACACAGATACAAGAGTATGCCCAAACCTCCCAAATAATGTGTTTAATTTCTTTGGTAACTCAGCCCAGAGTTCTCTGATCAAATGACTCATGATTAGATGCAATGTGGTCAGTTGATTTAATGTGGTGCAACATTTCTAATAGTCATCTGAGCTGCAGCTGAAGCTATTTTCATTAGGTACCTTTCCACACCCGCATTGCCCTCACAGTGTACAGATGTAAAGGACTACACAAAGTGCAAAGCGGTGGAGGATCAGCCCCATGGTCAGGTTTGCAATAACGGAACCCAAAGCTTGAAACCTGTTTTAGGCTTGTGGCCTTTTAAATTCTAAGGAAACAGACTTGAGTACTCAGATGGGTGCATAATATCAGCCTATACAGAGCTGATCCTGCACCATTGAAGTCATTGGGAGTTTTGCCATCGGTTTCAATGAGAGTAGGATCAGACCCTTAGAGAGGGTGGGTAGGTAGGTAGAAATATGATCCTTAACATTCTAATGAGAATCTTAGCAAGGCTTTCTCCTCTTAAGCTTTTATAGTCATGAGCAACTTGGCAGCCAAGCTGCAGCTCTCTCACTAATGCAGGATCAGGATCCACATGCACTGCCTGTACTAATAATCTTTTTTTTCCCCTTGCATTTATATGCACAACACTCTGTATCTGCACGGGGCATGATCAATCCCAAAGAATGATTTTTTAAAGATTTGGTTTAAAAGATTTCTTTCCAGAGGATTCCTGAATGTAAAGAAACAAAGTGGGTTTTTCCCTGGTGTCTGTTGCTCTACACTTCTCAAAATGCTTAATGGAACAGCTTTGGACTACAAGATACAGATATAGCCCATTATCAGTCGTGTCAGCACTTACAGATATATTTTGAACAATAGAGCTTTGAACTAAGGGGCCGATTGATGTAAGCATTTCTAAAGCTGTAACACGTCAGTGAAAGTTACAGAGCCATACATTGTAATCAACCTACGCTTTCTCCTACTGACATTAAATCCTACAACAGAAAGAAAGTGAATTCAAATGTTATCAATAAAAATGGCAGGTGTTTGTAGAAAGCTTTATTACCACATTTAGTGCTATTTAAATATGTATATGGAACCTTTAACAAATTAAACAACGTCTTACAGAAAATCTGCACTAACAGTAAAGATGATGTAGCACTATAGTGAGGTAAATGTCAGCCATTCAAACACCAGTGCAATAATTTGAGTCAGTATTCCCTTTCTGTAAGTCTGGAATTGGGGCTAGAAAAAGGGTGAAGAGATGCTGTTCAGACACAGATCCATATTAGGTTTAGGATGGGAATGAGACAATACTAGTGTCTTGCAAGTTGCTTTAGTGAGATTTTTGCCCAGTCTCTTAAATCTTGTGAGCTCACCAGATTCCATGAGATTTTTTACCATTTTGAGCCAAAATCTTGTGAAATTTTGGCTGCTTCCAAACATTGGCACCTTCGGGTTTTGGATCTGACTTGGGGCTAACATCACAGGAGCTGATTCAGATCCAGGAATTCATATCTAACAATGTAGTCCTTCAGACGCCAAAGTGGTTCAGATCTGAGATTCTAGTTTTGACCCATCTTTACTTGGGATATATATATTTTTTGCATGTTATAACAGAGTGAATGTTAAAAAGAGAGCTTGAAATGGATTTGAATGGAATTGAGAGGCATGTATCAAGTGGTTCCTTAAAATGAAGACTGTTCTAAAGAGACAACCCTGTAATTGTTTATTGAAATAATATTTCTACTAGGTTTTTCTGTCATTTCTCCTAGGCCCTGATCCTGCAACAACATGTGCAGATGAAGTCAGTGGGGCTCTACACAGATGCAGGGTTGTGCCTGCCAGTGTTGTTGTAGGATCGGGGCCTTCATTAAGCTACTCTGTAGCTGTATTGACATCTTATGTGTATTAAATACACAGAGAGAACTCATTATTGGGTCTCAAGATTCATGTGAAGCATTCATGGGCATCAGTAGATGAAAAGGTTTAAAACCTACGCATATCTGAAGCTAATTAGTACTCCACATACCAGTAACATCACAGGTAGCATTTAAGTAAAAGAAACTGTTTATTCAAATATTAAAGAAAAAAGAAGTAGCAGAAACATGTAGTCAAGACATAATGCCAGTCCTTTGATCTAGATTCTCTGCATACAAGTGGACAATGGGGGTTTTGTAATAGGCCCTTGATCATATCCTAGTAAACTCCAGGTTCTGTATCATTCTCCCATTACGTGGGAACATGCTGTCTGAGTGTGTAACTGAACAAAGGAACCAGTTGTTCAGTAATGAACTTTGAAGAAAGAGGTGCAAACAACTTATAATTTTATAAGCAAGCAGAAATCTTCATCAGCTCTTTGGCAGTGCCTGAGTGGCACAGGTAGAACAGGTTTCAGGACCAGAACTTTGTTTTCTTTAATAGTTAAGGGAATGTCAGATTGTCTGACTTGAGCAAACACTTCACAGGTCTTTTGGAAAACTGGGATATGGATTCTGAATGAATAGTTTGTTTATGGCATTTCATGGCCATGAGTAAAGATTATTAGTTATCTTAGAAGCCATTCTGCTCTATGTAGTTAAGTGGCTGGTAATTAAACTGATAGTTTCTTTCTTTATTGGCAGAAATGGAAAGGGAAAGGAAAGAAGAGGATAAAAAACTTGAATGACCTTCTTTGTTAGGGTTGCTTTCTTATTAATCCGCTGCATTTCAAGACAAACCACTTTGGCTGGGATCCCTCCATCACCTTTGACTTAATATCAGCTGTTTAAATTCCAAATAGTATGTTTGTCTTTATAAATTGTGTTACCTCTATAAAAAATGCTACCATGTCATTTTTAGGGGACATACTAGCATACATCCTCTGAATCAAAAGAATTTTTTTTTTTTTAAATCATGGTTATTAAAACTAGGGGAATCTCTTTGATCAGGTCATTGGGGACAAGCAAGAAATGTAGAGTTTCATCCTATTCCTCTATAGGGATTAACATAACCCTCCCTGGTAAATAGGGAAATCAGCTAAAATGGGAATGTACCTTACAGGGATTATATGGCAAGGCCACATGAGCTAAATCCTGGATTAGACAGTATAGCATCCCCTCATTTTTCTCTATTTCTTAGGGAATTGTTTAGGTCTGAGTGATCCCAGAGTCAAATGACTTGGAGAGTTTTAAGACCAACAAACTTTCTTGATTTGTTGTTTAAAGTTAGCTGTCAAATATAATCAATGTAATGAATATGCGCCTTACATGCATACAGATTCCACAGTTATCAACAGGGATCAATCCAGCAGCCTTTGATACCAAATCACAGGGTCTTATCAACTATATTAAAAAAACTACTGTTGCTTTCTGCAGACAGCCATTAGATGGAAACATCACGTGCATTAAACCAGACTAGAGCTGCTCTGCATTATGTTTTCTGGTAACAGCCCCCACCTGTGTCAAGGAGAATTTCCAGATGTCTATTGAGGACAGATTTATGACCCCTTTGTGCCATCAGAGCAGTGCAAAAAGGCCCAAATCCAGCCCTGGAGCTCTAAGGTAGAACTTTGTTGCATACTTTGTTGTAAGCAAACACAGTAGAGCCACAACTCCCATGGGACTGAGCATTGTTGGCCATCCTGAGTTGAGCTGGGGGTTAATGGCTACCGCTCGCTGGCAGTGAATGAATGCTAAAATGGCAGAACAGGCTCATTGCTCTCTCCAGTTCCTATGCCATGTGGTGGTACCGTGTTTTGTCTTTATAATAAGTGTCACTGAAAGCATCACCTCAGCAGCAATTTCTCCAGGCCAGCGCTAGCTACATGTTATGGTGATTTAACTAAACATTTTGCAGGATTTAACATGTAACATCAGATCTTATTTTCACTGGCTTTCTCACCAACCCTAGGGAAATGTGTGACATCCATGAGACCATTTTCTTCCAGAGATCATCATCTAATTCAGGGATGGACAGATTTTAAGGTAGTAGCACCAGTACTAGCTGTGGTCTGACCAGAACCAGATTGGCTTTCAGCTCCCAAACAATCAGCCAGTGTATAGGCGTGAGGCAGATTTGAAGCCTGTGTTCCTGGGGAAGCAGAGCCAAGCCAAGTGGTATGAGTCAGGAGCAGCTTTACTAAAAGACTGCGCCCCTCAGTGCCTCGGCTCAATCTTTAAAAAATAATTAAAAAAAAATTCCAGGGGTGACACTATGGGCATGCCAAATAAAATGATCTGGTGGACTAGATGTGGTCCCCGGGCTGCCAAGTTGCCCATCCCTGATCTAACTCACTGACCTTGATTCTTTACTGTACTGGTTTTGCTTCACAGTTTTAATTTTACAGAAAGCTTGTGGCTTTAACTCAGTTGGGAATCTAGCTCCCAGCGTATTGGCTATCTGTTATCAAGACCAGATGAAAGGATATATTAGATAGGTTTCTGTTCCTCTCCAGTTATTTTTTAGCTCAACTTTATAGAGTTTGTTTATACATATAGCAGTATGTTTAGGGCCACATAGTAAGAATGGATTATGTTTTGGAGACAAGCGATTAAAGCCCTGTAATAATTGAGGCATGACACATGTCCTGTTCTGTAAGGTCACATCTATTTCATAGTCTACTGACTAAATGCTTTTATGTCTGCTACTTCTAGGAGAATACATGTATCTAGATTAAAAAACATGCGCAAATGGATATAATATTGATAGTGCTATAAAATCCAAGTCTGATCTAAGGATGTACAGTACGTACACAAAAACCCATGGAACTATTCTCCTGGGACATATTGTGATTGCACGGAAATACAAATTCATTTGAATTATAAGAAGAGAAGTACATAGTTACTTGTCCTTTAGAAACTTACAATAACTATAAATAGTAGAAATTAAGAGCAGTGTTTTGGTTTTTATTTTTCATTATTGCTACAGTTAGGCTCAGAAGCCCCAATCTAGATCATGTGCTAATTGCACTAGGCATGTCACATGTATGAGACAGTCCCAGTCCTAGTCCCAAAAGGTTTACAATACAATTTGAGACAGGTTGCTACAATGGGGATGACAAACAGTAGGAAGCATCAAGGGAGGAAGAACAATTCAATAAACCGGTTGTCAAATTTTTAAGTCGTCCCATTTCCAAACTACAGGCTTATTCTCAATGGAAGCAGTGTTGGTCCCTTAAATTGTAGTGAGCTTGCAGTACATGTATTTGCAGACACAATGCATGCATTAAAAAAAGAAAAAGCTACTCTTCTCTTAGTTAAGGAAGCTGACTTATGAAGGTTTAGCTCAAGACAGTTACCCTGGATAGCCATAAAGTTAAATTTCTTGATCTCTTGAAATTTTAGAGGAATATATCATTCATACTTCAAAACCTGCTAAGCCACTTGTGAGAAATTGAATGGACATGTGGTATTTGAAAGCCAATTTCTATATAAATAGAGCAAATGAAGTAGGCTAAGTTCAAATCCAGTATTTTGGAGATTCCATTTCGGGAGGGAGAGGAAGAGAAGAGAAGAGAAATTGCATAGCTTACCAGCTATCCTTCTAGGAACAATAATGCATTGCACCATGACATGTTTATTCTGTAAACAAGATCAGTAAAACCACAATGTCTGTAAAATTGCACTCATCAAACAATTAGAATGATTACAATTGAGATAAACTCTTCATATTGTGCTTTGAAAAAAAAGTTTAATTCCTGTCCATTCAGAGTCAGTGGGTCAGATACTGATTTGGTTACACTGATGTAAATCAGGAGTGTCTCCATTGATTTCAGTAGACTTGTTCTTTTTATGCTCTACAGTTCAATAACCCTTTATTGGTGTATAGTGCTCCATTAGTCACCGGTTAATCTGGTAGATGTGCCAGGCATGAGCATCCAAATGTTTAGATATCTGGAATTCTATTCTTCCTCTTCAGGATATAAATAATTCCCTCTGAATTCAGTCGGAGCACCTTGAAGTCATTTACTTTATCTTCAAACTCTCATCTACTTCCTGAGCAATATCTGAACATCCTGGAGGCTCCTGAGACCTTTGGTAGTGGTTCTTTTAAATTTTGGCAGGATGGTTTCCTAAGGGAGTAGTAATTATGGTCACCACAGTGCCTGAAATGTGATCCAGCAGAGCCTCAAAAACAGGTGTTTTGAATGCTGAGGAAATTTGCACATATCTGAAGAAAGAAGCAAATAAGTGATTTCTGTCTTTAAACAAAAGTCCCTGGTTTCATACAGAAATTTCTCCTGGGATTTTTCCATCTCAAAATGTCTAAATTTTCTTAGTCTTCCTACTGGACAGACTGTTGAGGAAGAACTTGTTTTTGTCTATTTAAATCTAGTCTGTCAAAAGACTGGAAATAAATATGCATGAAGCCTCAGTTAGACCACTTGTTGTAGGTTCCTTAATAATGCCTGCCCGGTTCTTTGACTCTTCTACAGCGGCAGAGTCTCTTGTGATTATTAGATTTTACTCAGTAAAGTAACATGAAAGTTCACAGTTCAATGACTCAACACAATTCCCTCAAGTACCTAAAGACGTCTGACAGCTTGGGTTGCAAATGTTTGGACACAGGCCAGATGGTCATTCGGTGTGTGTGTGTGGGGGGGGGGGGCAGATAATGCCTATGACAAGGGAAAAATTCACTTAGGTTATGTACACACTGATGGCAGCAAACGATTTTTCCAGTTTGATTGAGCGGCAGTGAAGACACACTCAATCGATCCGGAAGTCGAGCTAATAAAACCACCTCCCCAAAAAGCGTAGTGCTGCATTTCCCGTCGGTGCGGTGCAGTGGAGACGGCGCACTAAAGGGAAGTTACGACATTGACAGGAGTTACGCAAGCTACTCTGCGTAGCTTGTGTAACTCCCATCAACTGCTGCCAAATTTTGCTGGCACTGTAGACCTGCCCTTAGTTGAAAGATGCTGCTCCATTCTGGAAAGGTATAGCTAAATTCTATTCCTGGCTCTGCCATTGACCCCCTGTTGGACAAGTCACTCATACCCAAGTTTTCAAAAGTGCTTTTTAGTTTGAAGTGCCTGCATTTTTGCGTACCACCGTGATAGACTAGGACCTAGTTTTCAGAGGCACTAAGCACCCAAAACTAAAATCATTGGGAGTTGTACAGGCTCAGCACCTCTGAAAATCAGGTCCTTAGTTGGCTGTAGCTGGGCACCCAAAAACTGAGTGACCCTGCATTAATAGCCATTTATGGGAATTTGAGCCTTAACCTTTCTCTGCCTCCATTTCCTCAGCTATTTAGTAGGGGACAATGACACTTATGCAGTTTTCCAAAGCTCTTTGTATTTCCTCTGAAAGGTATTATATAAGTGCAGAGTATTAAACTGGCATCTAAAATTGCATGACACTAAAGTGGTTACCATTAAAAAGGTGCCGGTTTCAGTGTTAAAACAGTCTTACCTCAATATTACAGGTGTTCCCTATACTAAGCATTAATATACACCAGTAATAATATGTAGTAGAGGAAAAACATGTTTAAACTGTAGTAACCTTGATTTCAGATAATACATGTCATACTATAAAGACAGCTTTTGTTTAGATGACAGAAGTAGATGAATCGAGGCTAGGAGACACAATATTGTTTGTGTTATACCTTCCAATAGCGCAAAGTACCCCTAATGCAGACTTCATGCTTTTTGGTTTGGAGTCAGAGGACACTGCTCACCTACACAAGCCACCCTGATTTGCTAAAAGCCACTAAATTAATGCTAGTTTGAAACAGTTTTGTGATGTTTGATCTCTTACACTAAACAACAGGGTGACTGCTTACACCTGTTTTAACTTTGACCTTTGTCCTGATCTGGATTTTAAGACTTCCTCCCCTCCCCCATTAAAAATTAAGGCCAGTTGGTCACATTGGCGGCAGAGGGGGGAAGGGGGGCTGCTGGAGAGAAAAGAAAGATTAAACTTTAAAATCCCATGTCCATGTCAAATTTTTTCAATCATTAAAATCAAATCGTTTACTACCTGAAGTTACATTTGCTTCCCATTGCCAAGATACTTACCCCTTTGATTTGGGATTTTGGGGAAGATGTTTTAAAATTTGCTTGATAATAAGTTTCAGATACATTTCTCCTTTATTTTAGTTAAAAGAAGATACACTGTGAGGATCACCCCACAGATTCACTCCTGTGTTGACTACATACAGTACAGTTTTTGGGCTGGTGTGAAGCTAAATGAATACTGAGGATCTTAAACTGAACTATCCCAGTCACAAAGGGAAAAATCAGAAATCTTAAGAAAATGTCATCTTTCTCACTCTTAAAAGCACTTTCGTGGCCTCCACTTGTGAGGACAAAAAAAATGCACATAGATGCGCCTGCACGCACTGCATCCACACATTCAGTTGTTTGATACCTGTGTGCTCACAAGTGTTGGAATTTATACCTGTAAACTCCATTGATGTCAATGGGCTTTGCAGCTGCAGTTTCTTGTTTCCATGCACGTATTCAGAGCATTAAGAGTGGGGGTGCTGGTGGTAGAAGGTGAACAGCTGTGTGTGCCTGCAGAGTGCAAGTGCACGTTTGTACGTGCACAAATGGAGGCTCTTTTGAAAAGGCTCTTTTGAAAATGTACCGTCTCCGTTCTGCTGCCCTCTTTCTCTCTCCCTGTGTTTAGAACCGGCTTTGTACTTTGGCGACACTGAATATCGGGTGGATGAAAGTGCTGCATA
Source organism: Emydura macquarii macquarii (assembly GCF_026122565.2). Lineage (NCBI taxonomy): Eukaryota > Metazoa > Chordata > Testudines > Chelidae > Emydura > Emydura macquarii. The sequence goes on along the minus strand of NW_027132971.1, from coordinate 5,674,043 downwards.
CGTTGAAGTTCGTGTCTGGAGAACTGGAACAGACCTCTCCAAACCAGCCTCTGTCACTGCAAGTTCCAGGAAAACAGAGCCAGTATCAGCAGAAGGTGAGTTCCTTTCGAATAAAAAACGTTGCTGAGATTGCGCTATGATCTGAACTCACAGGGGTGGAGGGCTATAAGGGTTCATTCTTGACACTCCTGAGATGATTTCATTCACCAGCATCTGGTAGAGTCTGGGGTTTGGATGTTAATAATCTGATTAAAGATCAGTCCACACAAGACTGAAGTGATAAGGGTAGTTGGGGAAAGCAACTAGAGCAGATGGCACAGACAACACTGTCCCCTTTGAGTATGTTCCTCTGCCATTAGTCACCTGAGTTTGCAATTTAGGGGTGTTGCTAGACCTCCAGTTGCTTTAAATGATCATATCAATACAGTGGCTATGATGCCTTTATTCCAGCTGCATCTAGTTTATGACCTCTTCTATGGGATGCAGATCTCACTGCGGGTATTCACACCTTTGTCACCTTGTAATAAGATCACTGTAGTGTGCTTTGTGTAGGGCAGAGTGTAGATGTCCACTTTTTACATGGAGTATGTCACCAGGATCATGTGTCACTAGTGCTCTCTGATCTGTGCTGGCTGCCCGTTGGTTCATGGGTGGAGTTTGAGGTGTCATTTTTTTTTTAACCTATAAAGATCTAACTGGCTTGGGATCACTCTACCTTAGAGACCACCTCTTTTCTTATGTGATGTTGCCACAGATGAAGTGAACAGGGGTATACAAGAGGGATCTCCCTCAGTTACTAGAGAGGGAACTGCTAGCAAAGCATTTCCCATGAGAGCCTTCAGACCCTGGGATCTTTCCTTCCCCACTTTGATCCAAAATAGCCCAGACCTGTTGACTTCATCTCCAGAATAGCTCATCTCTTAGCCACGTTGCAAAGACAATCTCTTTATGAGGAATTTGGGGAGCATCTGGGGATATGGGGTTTTGCTGGGATTCTAATTATTTAAGTTACTGGCTGCTTAATTAAATTAAAAGAGCAGTTGTAGTAACTCCTAGGTATTGGGAAGCAAATAGCATTTATTAAGGATCCTTCATTCCTCCCATAAATTGGTGATATGCAGGCAAAACACAAATATTTCAGTGATCTTACCATTAATCAAGTTGAAAGCTGTCTTTTTCTTTTTTTAATAAATGTGTGATAAATGGTCAGCGCTGTTGCCAAAATAACAAGTAATAAAGGACTTTAGTAGGTACAAGTGGCATTAATTAAATAACATGATATTCATATAGGGAAACAGGAGAAATGGGGTTTGGCTGGAACTACTGTAAGTCAGGAAAGTAACTAGACAACCAAACATGGTGTGTGATAAATATTAAGGCTCATTGTTAGGTTGGGAAGAAATGGAGGCTTTCATTGCTATTGGATTCCCGTAGGCTTTTGTGCTGGCTACATAGCAATTTAATAATATTGCACTCAGGGTGTTATAAGTATTGATTTGAGAAGGCACTTCAGTTATAACCCCTTACTTTCAGGCATTTCTGGGGAAAAAAAAATTCCTCTGAAATTTCTCACGTCTCAATTATTTGTAAAGTTTGATGAAATTCCATTTGGATGTATGTGAGATAACCAAACATTTTATGCCTGGGTAAGAAATTTTTCAAACAAATTTTTTACTCAAATAATTTTATAAATCAAAATAACATTTTATAAATCTCAGAATTAGTGAAGACTAAGCCCTCAGTGAGGAATAGTGGCTATACCATGTTTGAAGAATTAGGAGAGTTTCAGTGACACACTATTTTCTATTGTTGGAGTGTCTCACGATATGGGGGTACACATATAAATGTTGAACATAAGGAAAAGTTAAGAGAGTTAAACACACAGATCAAATTTTGCCCAGACTGACATCTGACACCTACTAACTTCAGAGTTTGTTAAAAAGATACCTGAGGCAAGAGATTATAGTAGCTTATAAATAATAATGTTCAATCTGCTGTGGAGAGGAAGGGAAATGATTGCTCTCATTGATCGAAGGTGCATTTAAGATGCAGTGAAGGAGAAAAGTTTGGAATAAATAATGCAAAGAGCTGTGGAATCACAATAAGATCAATTTGGCTATGAGACATGCTTGGAAGGGAAGCAGTGAAATTATCCACAGTGGAAATCTTCTAGTCAAGACTTTACATTTTACCTCTTCTGTGAATAGCAACTATCCATCCCCAGAGGATGTCAGTCCAGCACTTTCACCAGTACTGAAGTTACTTTAAAAAAAATACAGAAAGTCAACACTTAATGATGGGAGCCTGAGGTAGGGGTATTTTGGAGATACAGTGATATTGGCATTGTGCTGGAGATGGGCTTTCACAGGCCCCTTCCAGCCCAAGTGATTCTGTGGAATTGATGTAAGTCTGTTGCTTTATTTTTAAAGAGCTAACCTGTGTAAAGTAATACTTTAGAAACTGCTTCTGGTCACTGAGTAATTTCTGTTTCACTTTTAAGAGCAAATACAAATGTGATGTTCAATGTATTTGCCAAATTGTTAGTTTAAAACTGTATGGACTATGGGCCTGATTCTCATTTACAGCCAGACCACTTTAGACCACTCTGGCAGTGTAAAGAGACCTATTTCAAGTCCTTTTGCACTGCCAGAGTGAAGTAAAGTGACCTTAGGGCTTGTCTATGCAGGATGTTACTGCACGGTGAGCCAGAGGGTGAATCTACAGCGCACCAGCTGGCTGTGCAATAACATTCTTTGTGGACATTGCTACAGCACAGGGCAAATCCCGGTGTACAACTGGGAGTACTACTACAAAGTGTAGTAAGACAAGTTGCCCTCCAGGACTTCCAGTGTGCTGGAGCTGTGTCCATACAGGATGTTACTGTGTGTCAAGCTGATGCACTGTAGATTCATAGCCTGGTTTGTCACGCAGTAACTTGAGGGATAGACAAGCTCTTAGTGTACATGAGGATCAGGACGTTTGTTTATTTTTGCTCACTTTTTTTTTTTTTTTTTTTAACTTACAGGTGGCAAAAACCCAAAATAAATACTTTTCAGAAAAATAAGGCACAGATTGTAAGTAAATGGTAAAATCTTAATATATGGCAATGAGTAGTCATGTTCTTTTTGCTTCCCAAACAGCTGGAATTGATTATGTGGGCATCAGCCGGAACCTGGACTTTGCTCCTGGAGTTGAGATGCAGGCGTTCCGAGTGACTATCCTCGATGACCTGGGGCAGCCTGTTCTGGAGGGCCTGGAGAAGTTTGAGCTGGTTCTCCGTATGCCCATGAACGCAGTGCTTGGGGTTCCTAGCAAAACTACCATCTTTATCAATGACAGCATTACTGACTGTAAGTGTAAAGCAAGAAGATGTTTTATTTTTCGTACTTAAAGTGTGAACACAAGATACAGGAAATCTTCTGGCAATAGTGTTAGCTATTATACGTATAATTATGTACTACAGTTCATTACAGTGAAATTCTGGTTTAGCTGACGGTGGAAAATGGACACTATACAGAAGTTGGAGTAAGGGCTAGTCTATACTTGAAACTCACAGCGGCTTAGCTGTATCGGTACATCTGTGTCTCTGTAAGAGCACTTGTGTAGCTGCGTTATGCTGACGGGAGAAGGTTCTCCCACCGACATAATAAAACCACCTAAACAAGCAGTGGTGGCTATGTCCGTTGAAGAGCGTTTCCTGCCAACATAGCGCTGTCCACACAAGTGCTTTATGCCAGCAAAATGTAGTGGGTTTTTTCCCCACCCCTGAACAACAAAAGTTTTGCCAGCACAAGTGCTAGTGTAGACAAGACCTAATTCTGTAGCACAGCTCCTCTGTAGTCCATACTCCAGCCTGTTCACTGCCTCACTGTGTGCTTGAAGATGGTGTTTTTGGACAAGCAGATATGGCTCACATCGCCCTTCTAGAGTTACATGTAAGTTCATTCACTGCGACCTGCTGCACTTGAGTGGATTTGATCACTAAATGGATATTCACGTCAATGGTACTGAGGCCTATAGCACAAAACTGTTTGTAAAAGTGGTGGGTTATCCAGTTACAGTGTTGGTATAAGAGTTTGGACTGCAAAATTCAAAGAAGGTTTCCTTGTACAAATCTTGATGCTCAGAGGCAGCTCTATCAAACAACTTGTATTACCCCTTTTGCTGAGGAGTAAAACTACTTAGCTGACTTGCATTGCTCAATTAACAAATGGAAAATGCGTAAATTATTTAATAAGCCATGCACAGCCTTTCAGAAGCACTTGGTTATTTGATAAGTAGCCAGCTTTAATCCTCTGGGGTCTAAAGTTTCTGCAGATTAATGCCATTGTAATAAATACATGAAGTTACATAGTTCTACGCCAGTTTAGTCTCTAAACATACTCTTCAAAGTTCAGTTCCAGTCTCATTCTGTGAAATTTGCAACCACCATGGCCAATCCTGCATCCTTTGAAGCTTTGACACCTGACTTCAGAGAGAGCAGGATTGGGCCCATCAATCCCTTTTGAATCAATTCCATGCCTAAATCTCAGACGAGAAAAGACCCCTTAGAATATAGTTACAGAAAATAATCCCATCGTTCAGAAACAGATTCGACATTAGTTTGTCAAAATTCTCACATTCTCAGCAGCTGGGTTGGTTTTTTTGGGAAGAGAGGCAATGAAGTCAGTACAGCCTAGGGGCTTGTCTAGAAGGTGTGTTACTTCGCACCAGAGGAGTGTACATTCTAGTGTGCACTACTGTGTCATGCACTAACTGACCCATGTGGACCTTGCTGGTGTGCACTAGAAGTTCCCTAGTCAAGTAAGTATCAGTATAGTAGTGTTTGAAATAGATTACTTTAATGTGCACTAGGGAACTTCTAGTGCATGCCAGCAAGGTCCATATGGGCCAGTTAGTGCACGGTATGTTAGCACAGACTTTTAAATTCATCTGGAGTTAAAATCTGTAGAATTTTTAAGAGCACATGTTGAGCTGAACCTCTTTTGATTGCTGTAAATGGTCATGAGGAGAAATAGGTCCATGTCCTATATTTCTATTCCAGAATCTAACCAGCACCCTCTGTCCATATGCCATGGGCATTCTTATCTTGTGGACTGTACGATGAAATGAGTAAAATCTTCTGTTTTCAGTACCCAGAGTCCAGTTCAAGAAACCACTGTACACAGTGAATGAAAAAGACGGACAGTTGGTGGCTATCATTTATCGTAGTGGTGATGTTAACCATAAATCTACCATCCGTTGCCACACTCGCTAAGGTTCTGCCCAAGTCATGGTGGACTACAAGGAGCGACCAAACACAGATGACTCTGTAGTGGTGTTTCTCTCAGGTAAGATCTCTTCTGTGAGAACTGGAGATCCTCAGAAGGAACAGTTACTTTCAGTGCTTTTGAGGAAAAGACTCCTCTGCTGATTAATAAAAGCTGAGCACCTAGGACATTTTGGGCAGAATTTCAATGTAAATAATACTAACTGTATATTAAGTCAGATGAAGCTGACGAAAGGCGTTTAACGGGTTTTCAGCAAAGAGCTCTGTACCCACAGCTTCAGTCTGCAGCATTTTCAAATATTTTATATCCAAAAATGGGGAAGGAAGGGAAATCAAATTACTTAAGTGAATTGCCCGTGCTATCCTTCCAAAGCAGAATACATATACCAAAAAAATAAGAGTAATAGAGATCTGATGCTTTCAACAGGAGTATAGCAGTGATTATTTGGCAAGCAGCACTCTTCAAGGCTGCACAAACACCCACAGGCATGTCTGAGGATCCCTGATTCATCTTTTCATAAAAAGAGACACTTAATTTTCTAATAAAATGAGTTTTACCTGGTCAATGATCCCCTTCGATACTGGTGCCTGGGCAGTGTTCTAGGTCTCAGTGAGAAGACTGAGGCCTGGGCTACACTGCCGGCAAAATTTGACGGCAGTTGACGGCAGTTAAGCAAGCTATGCAGAATAGCTTGCGTAGCTCCCATCGATTTCATAACTTCTGTTTAGCGCACCATCTCCGCAGCGCTGCGCTGACGGGAAATGCGTACCTGTCGACGCATGCTTTTTGGGGAGATGGTTTTATTAGATCGACTTCCGGATCAATTGAGCGTGTCTTCACTGCCGCTCAATTGAACCAGAAAAATCGATCAGTGTAGACATAGCCTAGGTTTGACATTTTTTCTCCCTCCAAAGTACATTTGAACATTGATGAAAGATGTTTAACAGGAATGATCTGCCCTGGAGACAGAACTTTCTGTTGACAAAAGAGCTTCTTTTATGTTGCCTCACCAATATACCTCAATCCTAACCATCCTTCCAAGGGCAAGAGGGAGGCTCAGTCTATGTGATCACTCAATCCTTGGTGTCTCTGCTGAGTGCTGCTGAGGATGCCCATTAGTGCCAGTTGTGATACTGGTAGGTATGAAAGCCATCCTGAAATAGGCTGAGTGAGAACAAATAAAACTAACAGAAAGGTTTTGATTTGATTTGAAAGATAGGTTACCCTATCCTAGAACTCCTCTAGACTCTTTAGATTCCTCTAGACTCCTCTAGTCCCCTAGACCTAGTTCCTCTAGAACTTTTTGCTTCCACTCTCTTGAGACTAGCGCTGTCTACACAGACACTTGTGCCAGTAAAACTTGTCACTTAGCAGTGTGTTTTTATCACACCCCTGAGCGACAAAAGTTTTGCCGGCATAAGCACCAGTGTAGACAAGCCCTTAGGCTACTTTTGAAATTCAAGCCTAAAACCTTCAAACAAGAACTCTGGACTTTTTTATCACAACTAAAGCACAGTCTGGCCCAGCTGCCCAGTGGCAGCACAGTGCATTGTTGCATCACATGTGGGAGCAGAGTTCGGTCTCCAGTCCATTGGGTTGGCAGAAGATTGTTGCAGCAGAACATTTAACCCTAGCGGGGGACAGGGAAAAGGAAAAAGGAATCTTTCATGTGCCCTGCCCCCCAATATCCTGCTGCCTCAGGAACAGTTGAAAGGCAGCAGCGAGGACAGCACCCAGGCTGTTTGGATCATCCCAGTGTGAAACTTTTGAGAGGAGAATAAAAGGAGTAAGTGTCCGTGCGCAAGGGGGAATCCACAGACTCCCTCCACAAAAATGGATTTACATGCAATTCCCTCCTTCTTTTAAAAAAAAATGATTCTAGCAATTCATGTGTCTTGTATCAGATGAAAGTGGACTCGTGTACTTAGACTCAGTCATTCGGCAGGCCCACTTTAACCGTGTAATGAGCTCCTGTACTTTATAGCCTACTCAGCATGCTGGGGAACTGACAGACAAGCCCCGGTGTTCCATTCCAACACGATGTATCATTTGAACATGCATGACAAAGAAAGCAGTGATTCTGCTTTGACTTGGAAAAGAGATTAATGTGTTTGTCTCTAAACCAGACATTGAATTCAAAGAAGGAGAAACTGAACACATTGTTGAAGTTGAGGTCTTATATGATGGAGTGAGAAATGAGAGAAACATTTACAGTTCACTTAAAACCGGATAAGAACATGGTGGCTAAAACACAGGTAACGGATGGGTTTTTTTATTTTAGGTCTAGGTGGTTTGTATGCTTGATTTTTTTAAACGTAGTCCATGTTTTAAATAGCCCTTTATTTTTTTATTTAGATGGCAACTTTTTCAAAACATTGTCCTGTGCTAATGTGCAGCCATTGTAGGGCTATTTCTTGAAATATGGAGCTCCAGATTTTCAAAGTCTTGCCCACTCCTACCTTCTTTCCTCTTGGGCTACAGCTACACTGGCGGCGGTGTGTACAGTACAGACACTGCATGCCCAGTTATCATGAGCATAAACAGCAGCATAGAAGGTTGAGGTGAGTAGAGTCAGGGCCCAAGCATAATTTTTTCGGACCCAGTACAAACTTGTAACACGGGCCCCCTCCCACACACATACCCATGAGGGTTGCAGCCTTGGCTGGGCCCCCCAGGGCCTCTGGGCCCTGATAAAGTGTACCCTTTCCCCCCACCCCATGTGAGGGCCCTGCGTAGAGTAGGGTGCCCTACACAGCTGAACTGCCAAGGTATATACCCCACCCAGCTCTCTACACATCCAAGCAGCGCCTACCTTATCTACATTGCTATTTTTAGCAATGTCCTGGTGCTTTCCCCTGCCCGAGCCTTTCTCCACCACAGCGAAGGGACCCTAGCAGTGGGGAGAGGCTCCAGCAGCAGGGAGCTGCCAGAGCCTCTCTTTGCTGCCAGAGTCTTTCCTCACTGTCTGACCCTCCCTTTCTCTGCTGGGATAGGTGCCAACTCCAGGAATGCTGAGGGGCTGAGACACCCACAGAAAAAAGTGGGTGCTCAGCACCCACCGGGGTGATTAGCTGTTGGCGTCCTCCCCCGATCAGCTATTTCCCCCGCACAGCTGCAGATGAGCTGGCTTGCCCAGCCTGCTGCCAGTGGATCAGCTTGAACTAATCAGCTGTTTCAACCACACTTCCTTGTGCCAGCAGGGGCTGAGTCAACCCTGGGGCTGCTGCTGTGGTAGCCTCAGGGGCAGGGCGGCTGCAGCTGCTAAACAGAGAGGGGTGGAAACTCCAAAGCCATACCCTCTCCCCATTGGCTAAGGGGAAAAAAACCCCCAAAAAACTGTGTGGTCAAGGAGTGCTGGCTGTTATTCAGCCCCTGCTCAATCACCGTCTTTCCACATGTGTGTGTGCAGGTAGGAGGTTCTGTCCATTTACTGTCTAGGTGAAGGATGCCAGGGTGTTTCTTTGAATATAAATATACCAGCACAGCCCCTTTAGGTGCACCTCAAGAGAGGGTCCCCTCCCCCGCTGTTTAAGTCTTCCTGTTACTTTCCTCTGTTTGAAGATTTCACAATCCTTCATTAGTATTCGGTTCAGACTGGTGAGTGGAAGTCTATTGTGAACCATACAATACTTAATTTATATGTAAACAGACAGATACATAAACATTTCTTGCCTTTGCTGATAACCAGTCCCTAGACAGACCGTAAGAATATAATTCAGTGTATATACACAACTCCTTACACAACATCTGTACACTAGTTTTGCAGTGATATTGATGCCCAGTGTGGCACAAGCTTTCATTAGAGACTTCACATGACACTCTTAGGAGAACTAGAATGTAAACAATAGTGCCAGGGGATTACTGTAATCCTTATGTACCTCTCATGCCCTTTGCCAGTTGGCATAGAGATCTCTAGCTAACGTATATACAAGAGTGTGTACACATATGGAGACAGACAGTATAATCCAAGGATACATTATACCAGTCAGATTTTTATATCAAGATAAACTCAAGGTAGGTCAAGATTTTAAAAACTGGGATCTTAAAATTAGGTTCTTAAATCTGTATTTAGGCACCTAAATAAGCAGCCTGATTTTCAAAAGGGCTGAGCACCCAGAAGCACTATTGAAAACACTTGAAGCATCAGGTACTCAATGCTTCTGAAAAATCAGGCTGAATTCCTTTAAGAACCCCAATATGGATTTAGGAGCCTAACTTTAGCCATTATAAAACTTCTTGGCCCCAGGACCTTATATTTACCTTGATTCATGCACATGCAGCTGTTAGCATGTGGATCAAACGTGGATCAAGCATTTAGAATGAATCTTTACTCTTGCTCCCCATCATTATCTTTCCCTTTACAGGTATAGAGGTGGGGTAATATTCATTTTTACTCTTCAAATAGTCAATTATGTGAACCGGTCTTCTACAGAGAGACTCAAAACTTAAGGAGGGGGGTTTAGCATCTGACAATTCTTCTATAGGCAGGATCACTGGATCAAAGAATAAAACTATGGGAAAAAAACGAATGAATTTCAGAGGCAGAAGTCCAGCTGCAGCATTACTTCCCCCCCCCCCCCCCCATTTTCAGTTACCGCTAGTAGTCTTTTCTTTCTCACAATTCAGATGAGCAAAGCCATTGTATACTTTGAAGAAATGGACAGCATTGCAGATGTGACTTTCCCAGCGGTGCCCCAGGTTGTATCACTCCTGATGTACGATGACACTTCTAAAAGCAAAGAGAACCGACATCCTCCTACTGGTTACCCTGTTGTGTGTGTAACCGTATGACCTGTTTCTGCAATGCTACTTACTAATGGCCTAGAAGGCATGTAGTGCTTTTCAGCCTGTAAATATAGAAAAAATAGTCTGCTCCTGTAAAAGAACTAGATAGCAGCCAGTTACCAGATGCAATTGGTAGACCTGAGTGAGCTTGGGAAGGCCTGGCAATCATAAGCATGATTTAAAAAAAAAATTTCAAGTGTGCCCAGAGCATATGCTTGTTTAGTATATTCTACAGCCATGGCTCTGATGTTGTAGGAATGCTGTTGTACAGTGTAATGGTTTGGATGAATACTGTACTACAGTGTACTGTAGTATTTTTGTATAAGGGCAGTCTTAGGAAGACCATACATCCAGAGAATAAGTTATCGCCTACACAGTTGGATCTAGCCTTCAAAGTAGTTGCTGCTTTCTTAAGGTCTCCTGCCTTCAGGGTAACAGCAGTGCAGCTCTGTTGTACATAAATAATAAACATCTATGAATCTCAAATAATAATAATCCTTTGTGTTCAAAGTGCTGTATGGACATTCATTTTAGTATTCCTCACAATGCCCCTGGGAATAGGTAAGTAAAATGGACAGGAAAACTAAGACTGCAAGATCATGTGCCTTGCCCAAGGTCACACACAACCAGGATTAGAACTCAAAGCTTAATCCTTCAGGCCCCACAACACTACTGAGAGTTAGGTACATAAAAATATATCTACTGACGGTGCTGTGTATAGTACAGACACTGCGTGCCCAGCTAGCACAGGTATAAATAGTAGTGTGGATGGTGAGGCATGAATTAGGTAAGTAGAGTAAACAGAGGGCCCTACATGCCTCAACTCCCATGGTATATCTACACACTTTAAATGGCCCCTACATGCCAAAGCAATGCCCCTCACATCTACACTGCTGTTTTTAGTGGTGTGGTATCCTCCTGCCTCCCCCTGCCGGAATCTTTTCCTGCTGCTGCCCTGTTTCTGGAGCCTTCCACTGCTGCATGTGTGGACTCAGCCTCCTTTCACTGTGGCATCATTACACATACCCTGTAGACAACTGTAAGTATAGACAAGGCCTAAGTGTCAGTACCCTTATTATACTGATTAGGAATGGAGATAGAGAGGTTAAGAGCAGAATTTTCAAACCTGGGTGCCTAAAACTAGGCACCTAACTCCATCTTTAGACACACAAATAAGTGGCTTGATTTTCAGAGATGCTGAGCACCGGTAGCTCCCATTACCTTCAAAGGTTGTGCAGCAAAGGGAGACATGGTTAACAAGTACATGATAAACTGAAGAGTTTTCCACACTTCCTGTTCTTAAATTTTGAAGTCCCAGACATTCACTCCTGTCTCCTCAATTGTGTTTGTACCAATTGAGTTGGTATCTGTGTGTTACAGAACTCTAACTGTGAAAAGAAGGTATTAAATACTGAAACTTTACCAGAAAAATGTGGCAACAGGCAACTATAGATAACTTTGTATATTTTGCATATCTGTTGACCTGTAGGCATGTAATCCCAAATATTCAGACTATGATAAGACTGGCTCTATCTGCGCTGCTGAAAACATCAATGACACTCTGACCCTGTACCGCTGGCTTGTCAGTGCTCCAAGTGGCAGTGATGGTGTCACCAGTCCTATGCGGGAAGTGGACTCCAACACTTTCTTTACCAACACCAAGTCCATCTCCCTCAACTCCATATACTTCCAGGCTGGATCAAGGGTCCAGTGTGTGGCACAAGCTGTCAGTGCTAATGGGGACGTGGGTCTGGAACTACTGAGCCCTATTTACACAGTGAACAAAGATGACGGTATGTAGTAACGTGTTGAATGAAAGGCACATCAGCCCTCTAATTTCAGCATTTTGTATCTCCCCATAATGCAGGTGTCATTGATGTTGGGGGGGGGGGGGGGGCGGAGGGGGCGGAATGAGACAACACTTCATTTGATTTGACATCTCTTTCTGGTAAGCCAAACAGCAGGATCACACCTCTGCTTTTCATGTTATACATATGTACAGCAAATATATATATATTTCTATTTTAGACAAATAGAAACAGCATAGTTGCTAACGGTAAGTAGTGAGCAGTGAAGCCTGTTCAGAAGAACCTCTGAACATCAGAGCATTTAGAGATCTACAGACCAGGGCTGATTTAAATATAGGCACTGTCAGCCCGTGCCCAGGGCCTCAGCTCCTCAAGGACTATGTGGCTGATTTGATCAGAATCTCAGTTTTTTAAGAATGGAAGTTTCTCTGTGTAATGGGGTGCATTTGCCTCTTGTGAGCACCCCATCTGGGTGTGTGTGCCTGCACGCTCTCTCTCAAATTGTGGTGGGTTTTAAGTGACTCAGCCTCTGGCCAAGTCACACACAGTTTGTATGTGGAATAAAAACCCCTTCTGGGGAAACAGTCCAACAGGGGCCTATCCTAGCCCTCCATTGGCCCTTTCTTTCCTTGTCGCCCTCCCTGGCTCAGGCCCTTAATTAGTTCAGCAGTCTTTAAAGTGATCTCAGCCCTGGTATCAAGCCATACTCCCAGGGATCCCTCCCTGAAGGCAATGTTCTTGCCCTGTCTGGGCCTTTTGAGCCCCAGCTGTCCTGCTGGGCCACTAAGAGTTCAGTTCCCCTTCTGGGGTGCATTGAAGTTCAGGCCACTTTCCCGGTGGGGGGCAGGGAGAGATCCAAGCCCACCCTCTACTCCAGATCCCAGCCCAGGGACCCTGTAGATAGCAGCCATCTGCCACATCTTTTTATCTAAGCCACATCACTGTTCTGAGTGCCTGAGGCACTTCCCCACAAACCTATACCTTTTTCACCTTTGCCTCAGGATCTTGCTCCCTATGGCTTCTGCCAGTAATGCTCTGTCTGAGGTCCTGTAGCTCCCTCAGCCAGCCAGGCACACCATCCACACTCCTCCAGTTACAGCCAAGAACTGATCTCACATTGGCCCAGCAGCTCTTCTTATACTAGCTTTCTGGGCCCTGATTGGCTGCTCCCTGCAGCCTCTCTGATTGGCTGCTTCCCACACAGCTGCTCTAGGCAGCTTGGAGTACCTCTCTACTGCCTTTTTCTGGGGCTGGGTGAAGCAAGGCCATGAGGCCTCCAGCAGGGGGACTCCAGACCTAGTCCATCCTCTTGCACTCTGCCTGATGGTTGGGAGGGAAAACTTGAAAACATGTAAATGTGTGTATAATGATGTGTATGATGCCGTAAGGTCTGCCTGAGTCTGCAGAGAGCCAGAAAAAATAGCTCTGGTGTGAACTGCCTATGCATCTCAGTGAGATGTTATGTCCAAGACCCATTACTTTGAAGGCTCTGCCAGAGTAGAAGACCCTGTGGGTATGTATGTCCCCACTGTAGCTAGGACTGAGCATTCCTGCCCAATTGGACAGACTGGTATTAGCAGGACGCGCACTAGCATGCTTAAAATAGCAGGGTGGTCATTGCTGCATCAGCAGAGGCTCAGGTCAGACCCACCCAACTCCCCAGGTCCAAGCTCGGGTGTCTAGCCCAAGCCTCCACCAGTGCAGCAACGTCCACACAGCTATTTGTAGCCTGCAGGCTTGAGCCTCACTAGTGGGAGTCTGTCGACTTGGGTTGAGAGGCTCACACCAAGCTGCAGTGTAGAGACACCCTGCGTGGCCAGAGAAGAGTGGAGCAGGCTTGGACCACTCACCCATGTGCCTAGATACAACCTGGCTGTAGGGTATCCTGGGAGGCCCCATTACTGCCACCTTTCCCTCTCTCTCTGGGGAGGGAAAAGGGCCTCCTACAACTGAAGGGATGGGGGGCCTTCGCTGCTGCTCCTGCCTCTCTGGAGGGAGGTATCCCACCACCCCCACTCCAAGTGGACATGGAGCCCTGGCACTAGGGATGGAGCCATGCAACAGGGACAGTAGGGCAGGGCTGGAGCCACATTATGGTGTGCCTGGGCCCCAGATTGCCTTAATCCAGCCCTGCCGTAGACATGTCAGAATTAGCTCTGACTTGCATTTGTTTAGACTAGTCTGACACAGTTTAACAGACTCCTCGTGATCACTCCTTCCTCCCCCCACCCCACAAGTCTTTGTCAACCTCGTATCCCAGGAACAGTCGGAGCAGAACCATTCTCAGCCAAACTTCGTTACACAGGTCCAGATGATCCTGACTACCCTAACCTCCTCAAATTAACAGTTACAATGCCTCATATGGATGGTAAGCATGAAGCGGTCACAAAACCCTGTTAGTGATCAGACACCGCTTTGGACTTTCATCTCCAGCAGCCATAGATAAGTAGCAGTCATGAGCCATGTGCCCACCTTAGCATTGCTTCTGGCAGGGAGGAATTTTTCCTGAAACAGCACTGTAGGCTCTTGGTTGGAGAGGCATTCTCATATGGTGATACTGTCCACAGTGTGGAACATGCTTTGTTTAAATTGGTGTTGCAGCCTAGTATGTTATCACATGGCTTCCCTCTGAACCTGAAACTGTTACCCTATGTGTAACAAGATTTTTGTATGTCTACATTGCATTAAAACACCTATGGCTAGCCTGTGTCAGCTGACTTGAGCTCGCGCAGCACAGGCTGCAGGGGCTATAAAACTGCAGGATGGACATTTGGGCTTGAGACGGACATCTACACTGCATTTTATAGCCCTGCAGCCTGAGATCAAGTCAGCTGACACGAGCCAGCCACAGGTGTTTTACTGCAGTGTAGACATACCCACAGTGGGCTGGGTTCTCCTCTCATTTACACTCGTGTGACTCCACTGACCTCAATGGAGTTACTCCTGGCTTACACCAAGGTGAGAGGAGAATCAGCCCTGTGCTTAGAAACTTTAGACTATCTGCAGAAGATAGCTGTTGCAGTTTGGGCTAGCCTGTGTCTAAAAACAAGTGTGTTGGAACTCTGCTAGCAACTGCCTCTTTGGAAGGATTGGAAAAATGTGGCTGACAGCCATCTTTGAACAGGGTAGTTGTTTATATGGGGCTAGTAGAACCATGTATATTAAATATTTTATAACACAGTTAGAAGTATGGTTTGAGGTATAGACAAAGCCTTCGACTCCTTTAATTCATATGTTTGCAGAACAGAGGTTTGCCATTGAACTTGTTTTCATTTGTTCAAGGGGCACCTGCTCTCGACTGGTCTTTGTTAGGAAACTGAGCCATTGCTGAAAACCATTTTCAGCAGTAATGTAAGCATTAACCTTCACAAGACAAAATCATTTCCAATACCATCTTAGAAAGCATATTTGAGTCTCGGTAATACTCGCTGAAACTATTCAAAACGTCCAAAAATGTCCAAAATTCAATATGTCTGTACATTTAGGCCTAAAACCTTTTCAACGCCAGTGTAGGGATGAAGCATTGCTGGAAAATCCATGTTCAGCAATGTTTGTTTCCTAGTATAAACAAGATTTCCATGCAATTCTCTGTATTATTGCTAGACTGCTACCATGAGCATCTAGGCAATTACAGGGACATCTGTGTTTAACCCTTTAACAGCAGAAGTCAAATTTGTCTGAAATGTAAAGTTTGCTATCAGCAATGGATTCTGTATTCAGGGTCATTGATACACGAGAAAGAAATGAGCCACCAAAAAAAAAAAAAAATCACCTTCTGGTTTATAAAGAAACACACCTGAAACACGCCGCTAATATACATAGCATACTTCACGTACTCATAGTCTATAGTGAAACTACTTCTGGAACAACATGGTGAATCCATTACATACATACTGTCTCCATATTCAGAAACATACACAAGTGTACATATGGCCTTACAGCCTCAGAATATTCCTGTGTAGCAGAAAGATTAATTTTTCCCTACCACATTAATAATGTCAGCATTGTACGTACATTTGCAAGATGCTTAGAGCATTTGAGCACTCAGTCTCTTCTGTTCAGAATGCTAAATGGATTGTGTGCATTGTGTTTCAGGAATGCTGCCTGTCATCTCCACTCATCCATTATCCAACTTTGAGCTGACTCTTAGCCCTGATGGCACTTGTTTGGACAACCACAAGTGCTCCAGCCTACTGGATTATAATGAGATCCAGAGAAAACATGGTTTTATTACAGATGAAACCAAGAACCCTGAAGTGATTGGGAAAACTTCACCCTACCAGTACAGCAACTCCATGAAATCTGCTAGGACCTTGCGTTTCTACCGTAACCTCAACCTGGAGGCCTGCCTCTGGGAATTCAACAGCTACTATGCTATGTCTGAACTGCTGACTGACTGCGGTGGCTCCATTGGCACAGATAGACAGGTATGTGTCCCTGTGGAAGCACTTGCCTCAGGGATATAAATGTTGAAGAACCAAGTCGATGCCAAAAACAACTCTAAAGATTTTATAAGAAAATCACTAGCCACTATATAGATCACGAGATACAAATTCTCACAAGAAAGGTTCAGGTGTCTTGAACACAATTCTTTTAGAACAATTTAGCGACATTCAGAAGTCTCCGGAATCCCTGTGAGTTTCCTGTATTTCATTTGTCGATAAATAACCGTCACCATCAATTGCTCCGCTCATTACATTAATCTCACTAATGGGCCAATCCAATGCGATGCTGTGTGCCTCAGCTTCTACTGATATATCACTGGAAAGACACAGTGGGCCAGATCCTAGCTCCCACTCTGGCTGCTTTGCACCAGTCTCTTAAAAAGTGCAAGCTAACACCTTGCATAGGAAATGTGTCCAGCTCATCTTGCATCTTCTAATCCCTGGCTGCCTTTATATTCCTCCTACCCATATTGTACTGAGAACAGCTCATTTGGATTGGCAGATTTAGCCCAGTATAGCCATGTTTACTATTTGGATAACCACAAATCCCCTTTCCAGATTTCATCTGAAGTAGTGTAAGGAGGAAATAAAATGAAAGAAAGATGGAAAGTAAAAGACCCAACTCCCTCCTCTGTGACTTCCAATACAGTGCTACTCCTTTCTTATTTAAATAAAAGCAGTACTCCGTTAATTAGTAAGCCCTGACAACTAATTTAACTAAGAAGTGAGACAAGATCTAGTTTTAAAACAATTGTTCCTTTAAAACTGTGGAGAGAAGAAAATAAACAACATAGAAACTCTTCTAACTGCATTAAAAAGCACTTTGAGATCTACTGAAGAAAAACATTACAAGAGCCTGGTGATATTAATTATTATTATTATTTATTATTATTATTTTATTGCTAGGTGGAAGTAGTACTGTGGTGCAGTGTACGACTGCATACTGCCATGATTCATTTTTCAGTGTGGGACGGGGACACACACACACCTCTTTATGTGATTCCGATTGGCTGCTGTGCCTAACTTGCATGAGATATGTGAGGTTAATCCTGCTAAACTTCAGCTCTTTTTATTGACCCAAAACATTTCTTCTTCCAAGTGTGTATGCACACACAATATCAGCCAAATTATCTTTAATTACTACGTTGAGGCAACCAAAGGCAGAATTTGGCCCTGTCAACAATATATACATAACATATCGTCAGAAGCCTGCTAGCCATCTTGTGTGCACTTTTATGCTATGGAAGGAAAAGGCGTCCCTTCAGCAGTTCCTCAGTTAGGCGCTCTAATCATTGACAGATGCACAGTGCTGAGTTATTTTAGCAATGACTGCATCTAGGTAGTGCTGCCAGACAGGTAATGGAACATAGCCAGAGGCCTTCTGGGGAATTTTAAAAAAGAAAAAACACACACAAAAGACAGAGATTCATTTTCCTGAGAATAACAGGTTAGGAGCCTAGACCTTATTATGTACGAGTTACTAAAATGTCCAACAAAAGCCAGTCATGCCAACAACTGCACCCAGTTTTTGACAACATAGAATGGTTGGTTAGAAAAGGCCTTAATATATTGGAGTTTCATTATACTTAGTAACATTAATGAAAAGTCCAATGGGGCCAAGGCTTGGGAGCCCCCCAAATGTAAAGTCCCCTGGTCACTCAATATCATTTAATATATGATGCTAAGGTCCCCAGAGCCTCTCTGGCTCTGTGAATCAGACCCTGATTACAACACTATGTTCATTCTCCCGCATCTAATGAGCACTCAGATGTTGAGGTTCTGTGTTGATACCAAGATGGTGGGAGCATTTCTTACTGTCATACTAGTTTGTATGTATGTATAGCTCTAGACTCTGCCACTCCCACCCCAACCCCTACTCCATCATGGATAAAACAAAGAGACTCCAATCTGGAGTTTTGATTCAATCTATTATAAAGACAGATGCCATTTGCAAAATTGGGTTCTTGATCCAGGTTCTGTTTTTTAACACCCCGAAAATACATGGCTGTCACATCTGGGTTTTGATTCAGCCCATCTTGAACATCCATTTAACTTGTAATCAATTCTGAACAAAAGAAAAAGAAACAAAATGTCACTAGCGCTAAGTCTGAGAAGACATCAGCTGTGTTGGGTTTGAAAAGGAACTTTTGCTAAGGAAGAGCTTAGTGCATTAGCCTTTCATTTCCAGAGTGTTGGGCTGAAATGCACCAGAGTTCACCAGTGAAGGTGAGGTTGTTAATATCAGCTTAACCCCTTAATGGATATTTCTATATATCCCAGAACTACTATAGCATTTGGAATGACTCTCAGGTCAGTGCTGGGATGTCTTGTATCTTGCCAGAGCCATGGCCCGAGCTGATTTGTGTGCCTGCCTGGCTTCAGCCTGTACCATAACTCTCTTCCTTTGCATTGCCCTGGAAGTCGCTCACAACGGAGGTAAGTCGATTTGTAAACACATCAAGTAAAATGTGTGCAGGGTCTGAAATTTAAACAATGCAAATGGTGGGGAAAAAAGAGACATATCCATACATTTGACTAATTGAAGACCTAAAAGTGAACAAGGTGTTTTCTTCCGGTTAGCAAAGTACAGTGAATGTTAGAATGAACGTTTGGCAATGAAACCAACTTCTCGGAGTTAGACATGAGTGCAGTAACCTTCTGCCCCAATGGTTTTCAGATGTTAAATCTGGTGCAGTCCTACGTCGCGCTGCGGGTGCCCCTCTATGTCTCCTACATCTTTCACTCTCCTGCTGCCATTGGTGGCTGGCAGCACTTTGACTTGCAGTCTGAACTGAGACTCACCTTTGTGTATCATACTGCCATCCTGTGGAAAGATGGCATAGGCAGCCCACTGGAATCAGAGCGCCAAGGTCAGTTCTTGCTGCTTTCCTTCTTATTTTTAGACTCCGTCCCATCATGGCTCCCTTCCTACTTGTGGGAAGCATGCAGCAGTTTGTGTGATTAAATCAAGACATCTCCTGGCCTTGAGAATGACACAAAAAGAAGCATCAAGGCCAGTTTCCATTATTAAAATACTCAAGGAATAAGGTTGTTCATTTTTAATTCCATATGTTGTTCCATATTTTAAAAGTTTTCCCCAAACATATACACCTTTCACTCTACCACAGAATGAGTAAAAACAATAGACAGCCCTATGTTAGAAATAGATAACAGAGGTCATCTTTAGGAGGGTAAAACCCCAGAGTGCTGGATGGATGTAGGTCTACAAAACAATGGATTCACTTACAAGCCCCTGTGTTAATGGAAATGGTTGAGTGCCAGCAAAAGAGGGATCTTGCTGAAACTGAGCCAAAAGTCTTGGTGTTAAAGCTTGAAGAAAAACTCAGTGACTCTCATTCTACTCCCAGTTGCACTTGTTTTACACCAGTGTAAGTCCATTTACTTCAGTTGAGCTACTTCTGATTTATATCAGTGTAACTCAGAATCTGTCCCAGTGGGGCAGATCTTCAGTTAGTGTGTATCTGTGTAGTTCTATTAAAGTCAATTAGTCTGACTATCCGTCACCGTATGTTTCTATAATGCAGGAGCATTTAGTGCCAGAACTTAGCAACCTATTTCATTTCTCCAAATACTGAAACTAGCAAAGAGCCTTTCTTTCAAAAAGCAAACTGAAAACCGTTCTTTGTAGACATGGTGGCTTTTTTTGGACTAGGTTCCCTCTATCCAACCAGCATGCGAATCAGTGAGGAAGGGCGCTTCGTGGTGAATTTCAGGACTGAGATTGTAATGTCTCACCCAGGTAAGTACCTGGTCTCTTCTCCTGAGCTAGTATCGCCAGGAGACATGGCAGATGTCAGTAGCACTGTCTGTTCATGACAGAAAAGAGGAAATAAAATTTATTTCAACAGATGGGGGAAAAAAGGAATTGAAGCCATTCTTTTCAGGGATGGTGGAGATTCCTTTGTATGATCTTGTTTCTTCTGTCACTGTGCACTAATTGGTGCTGATGCCTTCCAGGATATAATTCACCCTTTGCTCCTACAGGCACTTCTCTGTCATCGATGGTGATGTCTGTGGACCACCCTAGCCTCACGTTCACACTGAGTCTGTTACAAAGTGAGCCAACCTTCCACCAGCCTGTGCAGCAGTGGAACTTTATCTCCGACTTTGCCGTGAGTTCACATTCAGAGTTGGAATATTGGGAGATAAGGGCGTTTCCAAACTGCAGTATGCCGTATTTACTTCTGTGCAGGTGAAAGCTGTCCCTGCAGTGGTTTCTATAAAGCTGGTCAGAGTCTGTTCACATAGATTTGATCAAGTATATAACAAAAATGATCATTTAATGCTTGTCAGCTTCCAGCTGCTTTACTTTTACATAATGAATAATCACAAGTCTCTGGTGAGATCTCTAGATATTATCATCCCCGTATACAAATAGGGGAAAAAAAGAGTAAATGATTTGCCCAAGATAAGACAGAGTTTAAGTGGTTTGTCTAGAGGGAGTCAGTGCCAGAGAAATCTGATGCTACAATCATGAGGGTCATATAAGTAAGTAGATACATCATGGCCTATTTGACCGATCATGGACTGAAGCCTGTGTGGATTACAATGCAGGATTGGGGCCTAAGGTTGAATTGATTAAGACAGGAAAATTATGGAAAAGGAGAAATGACCTTTATAATGAGTATTTCAATATGCAGGTCAGTGACAAAGCTCAGAATAGAACTCTGGTTTCCTGACTCGCAGTTCTGTGTCCTAGCCACTGAACCATTCTGAGAAAAGCATATAAAATTAAAATTTAATTTTTAATTAGTTTTTCATTATTAATTAAATTTAAATTAAATTTAAAATAATTAAAAATTTTAAAGCATTTAAAATTGGGGTGTTCTTGTGTATATATGACACTGTTAAGTAAGAAGATAACAAAATGAAGACCTATGCTTTAGAATATGCATACTGCTTAGACTGAAGGATTATTACAATAAAGGCAATGCCTTGTATTTGAACTGAAGCATTGGTGGTTCAGAGACTATGGAAAAATGTTCGCTTTCTAATTTTGTGGGATTTCTTTTGCCAGGTACGAGACTATTCTGGTACTTATACTGTGAAATGTATCCCATGTACTGCTACGCCCAACTAGGAATATACCTTTCCTATCATCTGTAATCCATGGGAACCAATCACCTTTGATGTGGATATTAGGTTCCAACAGGTACAGCATTTTTATTTAAGGCTACCTATTTAAATACCTTACTTGTCTTAGTGCATTGAAATGACTGTAGAGCCGTATTTGTTGGTGTATCTCACACAATGCCATAATAATTAAACAAATGTTTTTCATTTGCTTACTTCACAATTCGTTATAGCCTGGGGCTCTACTCTTCCCCATATTTTTTCACTAAGTTTCTAAGAGCTGTTCATGGGTATTAAAAATTGAGCAGACTGAAAATAAGATCATTTGTTTTCATAATAGCAAGCTCTAGAACCCCAATTATTTGTAAAGCTATTTAATGGAAATGCACTGAGGTGCCCCTGGTGTAACAGAATAGGAAATCAGGCCTATAGTCTTGATACTTCGTTCTGATTTGCCACAGTCATGTGCCTATTTAAATCAATATTCCTGTGCCTATAAAAGTAACGTGGCCTATGAATTACCTCTGTTGTATTAGAAGATGTCTTATGTGTACCAGATCCTCCCTCATTGTTGAAAGTAGGAGCATCCAAGTAGCAGGTTAAACTAGATAATTGCAAAATGGAGCATTTATCTCCCAACTAAACTGCAGTGTGGCCATAATTTTCAAAACTCCTAAATTTAGACTTGTAAATCCTTATTCAGGCACCTAAACTAGTGCATGATTTTTAATAACGCTACACGCCCAACAGCACCTGTTGATTTCACTGGGAGTTGCAGAGTTCTCATCTTTTTTAAAAGTTAGGCCGCTAGCTTAGGTGCCTAAATAAGAATTTATATGCTTAATTTTAGGCATCCAGTTTTTAAAAAATCTTTGTCAGTGTAAACAGGACTCTCATTTATTATTTGCTAATTAATTAAATGGAAAAAAGTACTAGATCAGCATTATGGCTCTAAACATACAAGGTCAAGAAACATGCCTTCCAGGGCAGCATAGTCATTATTCAGCCATATTGTACACAGAGTGGGTTAATTTTGTGTACAATGATTTATGTGCTAAGGAAGGGGTTAGGGTTGCTGAGAGAATTATTTTCAGACCTATGCAAATATGCAATCTTAAGGTTATATCAGTAGGGTTTGTTTGGCTTTTTTCCTGAATTAATAATAATTTAATACATGGAGGAAAATAAGTCAGGGGATTGGGTTGTGGCATGTGCAGCTTAGGTCATTAGTTTGAATATGACCAAAAGTCATTACCGATTGAGAATTGTTGTTTGGCATATGTGAAATGAGTTAGTGTAATCAATCCAGCTTCACTGATCACGCTTTCCCTCCTAGAGACGATGCCCCCCATCTGGTTCAATGGGTGGGAAACTTGATAGGCATAGGACCAGCGGGATGGTGGACAACCCCCAAAGGAAGGAGTGGGGGCAGAGTGCACACTAGAAGAATGCGGGGATGGTCCCTTCTCCTCCAGGGGCTCTCTGTCTCTCATTGGCCAACCAAAGGGAGATGGGAGCTTATTGGCCCCTCACCCCGGCCTCTTTATTTTAAATTTAAATGTACTCTTTTTTTGGAGCCTCTGTTGCTCCATTTTTCCAAGTCACTTCTGCAGGTAGCATGGGGAAACTTGTCACAGTCTTATACCTGAGGAAACAGAAAACATCAGTGTCCTGTGCTTTCCAGCCAGCACCACCTTTTGCAACCACTAAACATCCCTTGAAATAAGGAAAATCTAATACAATACAATATCTTTTGGTGGTTGTTCTTTATTGACATGAGGAGTGGAGAATTAGAGGTACATTATCTGTGTTTGCAATGTTGTGGTAGCTGTGTTGGTCCCAGGATATTAGAGAGACGAAATGGGTGAGGTAATATATTTTATTGAACCAACTTGAAAGAGAGATATTTTCAAACTACACAGAGTTCTTCATCACACATTATGTGGTGTTTAGGATAATAACCTCATTCATGAGACTAGTGTCAGAACTCATATAGCTCTTAAAGGACGATGTTATCCCATATAATAGGCCCTGTACAGCAACACTGCATGGAAAAGTTTTATGATTTACTGAGTGATCCGCTTAGTTGAACATCATGAAATCAGCAATAAACACTGATATTTGTAAAACGGTAGTTAGATTTCAGAGCTTCCTCCCCCAGGTCAGTGACCCAGTAGCAGCTGAGTTCAGTCTCAATACCCAAATGTTCCTGCTGTCCAAGAAGGAGCTCTGGATATCCGATGGCTCCATGGTATTTGGGGAAGGAAGTGATGTGGCATTTGCTGAAGGTAAATGTATCTTTTAATAGCCCACACTTCATTTTACCCACATACTGCTCATCTGTTATGGACACTGAAATAGAACCACTTTTAACAATAATTGAATGTTTCTTTTACTCATTTATTATAAAGGCACTTGTGGGTGTGGGATTTCTAAATGTTTATCAACGGCTAAACAAAATAAATGATTCTTGCTCTGAATGTCATTAGACTTTAGCTGTGGTGTGAGCAAATTCAAAACAGGTGGGGCCTCTTCATTGGGAAGATCCTACCACCACAAAAGTTCAGCTCAAGTAACTGGCACCCTCACCCATAACAATCACCACCACCTTCAATCAGAAGCAGGAAACCAGTGCAAAGACTTGATCGCTTGTGTTACATGCTCTCACATTCTGCACTGACTGGAGTTCTGGATATGCTTCAGGGATTCATAATAAAAGTTCAATTATGCCAACATTAGAGCAGAATTAATTATGTTTAAAACTGGTTTCTAACACAAGAGCTCAATCTGAAACCAAGATAGGCTGCTAGATCAGTATGTTACAGGCACAAGGTGGGTGAGGTAAAATCTTTTACTAGACCAACTTCTGCTGATGAGAGAGACAAGCTTTCGACCTTACACAGCTTGTCATTAGATGAGGCCCCATCTGTTTTGAATTTGCTCACACCAGAGCTACAGTCTGACATTCAGGGCAGGAATCATTTATTTGTTTAGCCTTTGATAAACAAGCTTTTAAGCTTGAAAGCTTGTCTCTCTCTCTCCAACAAAAGTTGGTCCAACACAAGTTATTACCTCACCCACCTTTTTTCTCTAATATCCTGGGATTGACCTGGCTACTACACTGCATAGACCAGTACTTCATTACTTGAGTAAAACAGCTATCATGTTGCATACCTTTTTTACGTGGCTATGGGTTGCCCCCTAGTGAGAAGAAGAAAAAAGGCTGCCTACCCAGGAAACACTGTTTACAGTGCAATAACTACTGCAGCTTGGTAGCCAGTGTTTAAAAGTACTATATTCACCTACAGGCAATTGAGACCTTAACATTATCATTTCCTGACTACACAGCCATAAGTCTCAAAGCAGTGTTTTTATTATTATTTTTAAATGTACCATTGTTTGTATATGAAAAGAATGACTACCTGTGTGGTTAGCAAGTGTTCTGTTTGCTTTTTAGGGTCTGATAACTATGGCCAAGTGATAGTGGACCCTGTTCAGAATTTAGGAGACTCTTTCATCTGTACCATTCAGAAGGTGTTCCTGTGCACTGGGGCTGATGGGTATGTACCCAAATACAGTCCGGATAATGAAGAATACGGCTGCCTGGCTGACTCGCCTAGCCTATTGTACAGATTCAAGATCCTGGTATGTAAATGGTTAGTTCACACAGTAGTTTACTATTGTCAAGCTTTATTTCTAATCTGACAATGTTGCATTCACTCCCCCAGGATAAAGCTCAACCTGAGACCCAAGCCAAAGTGTTTGGAAATGTGGAGTTTCATGCTAAGTTAGCTATTGATCATCCGGATGCTTTTCCTCTAGTAAAGCAGCCTGGTTCTGATGGTTTTAGTCTGTCATCCTCTCCTCTCTTCCAGGTAAGTTCTCTGGTACTTACGTTGCCCAAAAAGCTAATTCACAGGGACAGGAGGTTATCTTCACTTTATCATCATGGACTGCATTGTGCTTCCACCTAAACGCTTCTCAGTATTTTGCTTGTATGAATTAGAAATTCATTTTAAAAATGGTAGCTACCATGAAAAGCATGAGATCTTCTTA
Organism: Emydura macquarii macquarii; assembly: GCF_026122565.2. Lineage (NCBI taxonomy): Eukaryota > Metazoa > Chordata > Testudines > Chelidae > Emydura > Emydura macquarii. Next base: position 5,648,585 of record NW_027132971.1, on the reverse strand, counting down.
CTCAACAGATCAGCTCTCTCTGTGCATTTACAGTCCATTTGTACTGCTTTTTAGTCCTGTAGAGCCAGCACAGGATTAAGGAGCTAGATTGTGTTTCTTCTTGCATAATGGTCTATGCTGTGCCACAGAGTAGACTATTTGGGCAGCGAAGTCCAGAGCACGCCAAAATGTTGCTCTGTAACTGCCTTGGGTGGATGCTGCTGGCCTGAAGTATGTGGTTCACATGAACATATTCCTGTTTGAAAGAGGATTATATTAATATGAAGTAGATACCTCTTGAGTTCAATGTCCACACAGGGTAGTTACAGCGCAGTATTTTGGGGTGCTCTGCAAGTCAATCAGCACTATGGCATACTGTAGACAAGCCCTAAGTTGCAGCTACATGTGTGCAAACTGCTGAAAACAATGGGATTGCATATCTTTGTGACAGAGAGCAGAAACTAAAGCCAATGGTGTTACTAAGGTGGGAGGGCTATGCTTAGTCTGGAGATGCTTTTTATAGAGAAGTAAAATATGAAGAATCCAGTTTGAGGCTGCTGGCAAATGAAAAAAAATACTTTGACTCAAAAGTTGTACACATCCCTGTGGTGACAGATGTTGCAAGGCACTATTTTTTAATCTCATGCTTTCAATTTTTTTTTTTTTAAGGTGGCAGCAGGCCGAGAGTGGTACATTCATACGATTTACATGGTTAGGTTAAGAGAGGCTGCTGATAGAGGCATTGGCAAGAGAAGCCTAGAGTATCACCATGTAAAATCACCCAGAATGAGCTATTCCTGGGAGGTGAATCTTATCAAAGGCCAGTGTTGGAAATCATTGGTAGGGACTCTGAAAACAGCATTATGCCTGTCGTGGGAGGGGCAGGTGGGCTGCTGCTTCTGATAGGCACTGTGGTCATTATTATATTTCTGTTAAAGCAAAAGGGAGAGCCTGCTGCTGGGAAGAGAAGATCATCTGTCACCTACTCCAGCAGCAATGCAACTATGACCATGCATAGTAGTGACAGTTCTGAAGTGGAGGGGGCTTCCCAAAGCCAAGAAGTTTCTATCCTTCCAAGATGTTACTTAATCACAAAAGCAGACTCAGTGGAGCCGCTGGCTGAGTTCTTTGCACTGACATGGACTAGGCTGGCTATGGCTTTGATGCTAGGTCATGCGTTACTGCTGAAAAGAGATGTAGCCCAAGAGATGGGTGTATTAGGTTCCAATGTGAGTGACTGATTTAGAGTTCAAAACAACTTTCCAGGAACAAGAGATGGCACTGATTTGGTTTTTTAAACCAGCATCTGCTTATAAGAAACATTGTGTAGCTTTAAATGTGTCTTTATAGCCACGTATATGCCTGGTGCTCTTTAAAGGGAAATGGATTTCTAGTTAGTATATAAATTTATTTTTGTGAAAAGGGGAAAGTAGCAGTATATATATAAAATAGGAATTAAATAAGTCAGTGTGGAAGAAAATCAACAAATTCTCCTCTGATCCTAATAGGAACTTTGGTGCCCAATCAGTGTGCTAGTCATACCTGTTTCAGAAAGCTTAGCGGCAGCTCAAAAAGAACTTTAACCAAGCTAATAGAACCATGCCCTCACATACTTGAAAAATAGTAACAGCATACAGTACATCACTGTTCCCTTAACCGATGGGCAAAGGCTGTCAGCATTACTCAAGGTAATGGAGTACTTACTACAAACACAATGCTGCTACATAACTTTACTTATTTTAGAATGTTCTTTGTTGTATATGGGAATGTGTAATTACCCTCACTAGCCTAGGCAATTACTACAAAACTGTTTTTAAATTCAAGTAATTACACTGTGTAGAAAGTGAATTCAAAGCAAATTTTAAACTCACAGTCACTGCAGCAGCAAAGGATGCTGTGGGAATTCTGACCAATAAATCAATCAATCCAGTGAAAACCAGTCACACCCATGTAATTAAACTGAGTGAAAATGAAAACTGTCCTCATTGATTAAATATTATGCTAGTATAATGATGCTTTGGGAAATGCCTGGTGTCATCCCCCCAAAAAAAGTTAATTTCCTACCTCAACTGAAAAAGGATTCTATTATCAGTTATTTATTCAAGTAGAAAACCACCAACAAGCAGCAATTTGTAACCAATCACAGCTCAGTTACTGAAATATACTGAATATTGGCAGAAATCACAAACTCAGCACAGTTTGCAAAAAAAAAGTTAATTGGCAGTTAAAGTTGTCTGGTAAGATATTTGCTCTGCTTTCTGTAAATTTGTACTTTGTGAATTAATGTTTTCAGGCAAGCAGATTGTAGGACAATGTTTTGTTTGGCTTTGGCTTTCAGCACGGTCTCTTGTTCTGTGTAAACAGTGGTGATCTTTAAAACACCTGTATTAAAGAGTTGAATCCATTATGAGGGCTTGGGGAAATTTTTAAATCAGCTTTAGTATAATATTCTTTAGTGCCTGCAACATGAAGACAGCCAACTGTCAATCTAAGTTTAGGTTATAACCTGGTTTCAAGGAGGCTTATCTTATACAACCAACAATGTGCTACAGTGATCAAAGGAAAACTATATTAGTGTAACATTTATGGGGCTTACCTCTTCAAAACGAACTGATGCAAAAAGGAGCATTATACTGCACAGCATTGTGCTTATAGAATGGTTGGTCCATGGTTTCTCACATGTGGAGGGAATGATGATAAATTAACCATATGGAAGTAGTGAAGTGGAAATAACACCTGATGAAGGGTGTTGCTGTATACTGATAACTGTTGAATGTAAATTTTTTGATAAAGACAAGTTGATTTTGTAAGGCTGTCTTTCCGCCATACAAAAATTCTAACCATTTTGTTCTGTTCCAGATTCTTATACCACACCCATCATTGTGGTATTTGAGGAACTCTTACGAAATAGCCTACTGCCAAGATTTAGGCTTAAAACATACTGCAGTGATGATCATTTGCACAAAGTGAGATTTTTCTTGTTTGTACTGTTAATTTAGCACTTCCTCAGAAAATACACTGAATTAAAAGTCTCACAGGGGACAGTATATTGATATCCATAGTAGATGATTCTGTTTGAGTCATGCAAGTTACTCAGTCAACATTACAGACTACAAGAAAGCCATGAGGTGGGTCACAATACTGAACTCTGTTGCTTAGCCTAACACTAAAGTTCAGTTGCCTGCAGTAGACGTGCTCTGGATTTACACTCCTATAACTCAGATCATGAGCTGTTTTAATAGCTTTTCTTTAACAGCAGTCACATCAGGCAATAAATTGATCATTTTACTTCACTGAAAACACTTTTTTCTAACTGTGTTGTGTCTTAAGGCTGCCATATCACTAATTTCAGTGGTGTACAGAGCTACTGAAAGTAAAGTTATGTGTTGAATCTCTCTCTCACATGGCATAGACTCTAGCTTAAGAGAGATGAGCCTTTTAAATTTTGGCCCAACCCATACATTGGAATCCAAAGTAGATACCCAGAGTTCCCACTAATCGAGCAATAATGTATTAGGGCAAAGCAAAACACTGTTGTTACAGTTACATCACCACTTTTTGTTCAGTCATTCATCCAAAATTTCTCTAGCTTTTAGAATAGTACTCAAACAAACAGCATCTGTTTGTAAAGAAGTGGCAGGGGAAAAAAAAGCTGGAGGGCTACAAAAGTTGCTGCAAGCAAGATAAGGAGTTCCTTCAAGAGGGATCCCCAACTTATTCCATTTGAGAGCTAAATATACATACATTATCAGTATTACTTCCCCAAGTAAGCAGTTTCTCCAGTGACCACAAGGACATCACTCACAAAGAGGGGGACGTGTAAACAAACCTTAACAGGGTTTTGTGGGTTTTGTGGAAAGTGAACCACAGTTGAAGTTACAGGATTCTGAATAAATCAGGTGTTTTCACAAGCTTTCAGGGGAGCTGTTTAAAAGAAAAATTCAAATGAAGCCTTTTATTAATAAATGAAGCCTATTTTATTACTTTAATGGTAAAAAAAAGTTCAGCACAGCTGTTGCATTTAAAAAAGTGAAACTACATAAGTACTATGTTTCTAGTTCAGTAAACAGATGAACCTGATGTCCTTTAATGACATAATAGTTGAGCATTGTACAGTACATCTTATGAAGACCCGTAAATTAAAGAACTACTTTTTAAAATTTAGTGATTACAAAAATTCAGCATTCACAGCTTTAGCTTCTTTTTCCTTCCTCGACCATCAGGAGTACCATCCATTTTACGCTTCTGTGCCTGTAAGATATAGATAAAAATATAGGTCACTGCTTTATTCTCCCTAAAATTTGTTCCCTGAAGAGCGAAGAATAAGAAGATCCCCAGCTATCAGTCCTTGTTTACACTGGAGATTAAACATAACACAATGTTAAAAATGGGTTCAAGTTAACTGTTTGCTTGGCCAGTATCAATGGAGCACAGCCATTTGAAAACTGTGCTCGGTATAGACAGTGAGTTTAAAATAAATAAAAACAGACATCCCCTATTTTGCAAGGACATTAAAATGTGTAAACCTGAATTAATTTTAAATCCTGTTTAAAATTGTTCAGATAAGCCTGGCCAATTTCCAGTGAGGCTGAGGGCTCTTCCTCTGCTTAGCAAGAAGAGCTATGATAGACTTACACAAAGGAATACCCACTATATTAGCTGGGTTAAACAGTGAGTATGGGACTTTTAGGAGCCTAAAGCATATCCCAGGGTTATCTCCCTACTCAATCAGCTGTTGCCTGCAACCACTTATTTTAAAGAAGAAGTGAATGTTTAAGAGGGAATCAGTTTGGTCTGGCAGGTCAGCAGAAGTTCAATAGGTGTGGAAGAACCTTTAGGTACAACATCATCATTAACACTCTATCACAATTACAGAAGTGTCAATACTGAAGGTCAGAATTATCCTGTTAATCCTATCTAGGGTATAGTTTAGCATTTTAAATTCAAATCTAATGTAATCTATGGAATCTTCTACTCATGTCAGATATCTTCAAAACTTCACCTTAAGAACGGCCATACTAGGTCAAGACCACTGATCCATCTAGCCCAGTATCCTGTCTTCCGACAGTGGCCAATTCCGGTGCTTCAGAGGGAATGAATAGAATAGGTACTCATCAAGTGATCCAGTCCCAGCCTCTGGCAAACAGCAATCCCTGCTTATCCTGGCCATCTTTGTATATAAGCTACAGTGACTGTTAACTAAATTCATACAGGAAGGGACTGAACCAGTTTGGATACAATGCAAAAATAATGTGAAAAAAGCATTAACAACTTTTTCACTTGCTGAGAAACTGGCAAAGAATGGTTGTGATCAGGTTAAAATGACAATTTCTTTCTTAGCATCTGCCTTCTCAAAGCCTGAGTCATATCAACTTATTTTAATAAAAACAAGCTTAAAATACAGTGAAGCACTGCACAGCAAATATAAGCACAGGAAAGTGAGCTTGGATTTTATTCTGCTTTATGAACAAGTAGCATCTATTGCCATTGATGATGGAAGAGATGAAAAGAGCTCAGTTTTTCAGATCCCAGGTTGTGTTTTCAGGGCTGTAGTCAGAAAACTAAGCCAAGATTTTCAAATCCAAGAGCCTAAAATAAAAGCTTAAGACCTCTGAAAAATCATTTCACTTATTCATACACAAGTTCAGGGGGCCAGATGCAATGCACCTGAGGGTGCTGAGGGAGTTGGCTCATGTGATTTCAGAACCATTAGCTATTATCTTTGAAAGCTCGTGGCAATTGGGGGAGGTCCCTGATGACTGGAAAAAGCAAACATAGTGCCCATCTTCAAGAAAGGGAGGAAAGAGGATCCGGGGAACTACAGACTGGTCAGCCTCACCTCAATCCCTGGAAAAATCATGGAGCAGGTCCTCAAGGAATCCATTTTAAGGCACTTAGAAGAGAAGAAGGTGATCAGGAACAGTCAACATGGATTCACCAAGGGAAAGTCATGCCTGACCAATCTGATGCTTTCTATGAAGAGGTGACTGGCTTTATGGATGTGGGGAAAGCAGTGGACGTGATATACCTTGACTTTAGCAAAGCTTTTAATATGATCTCTCACAGTATTCTTATCAGCAAGTTAAAGAAGTATGGGTTGGATGAATGGACTACAAAATGGATAGAGAATTGGCTAGAGCATAGGGCTCAATGAGTTGTGATCAATGGCTCCATGTCTAGCTGGCAGCCAGTCACAAGCGGAGTGCCTCAGGGGTCAGTCCTGGGGCCGGTTTTGTTCAACATCTTCATTAATGATCTGGAGGATGGGGTAGATTGTACCCTCAGCAAGTTTGCAGATGACACTAAGCTAGGGGGGAGCGATAGATACCCTGGAAGGTAGGGATAGGATACAGAGTGACCTAAACAAACTGGAGGATTGGGCCAAAAGAAATCTGATGAGGTTCAACAAGGACAAGTGTAGAGTCCTGCACTTAGGATGGAAGAATCCCATACACAGTTACAGACTGGGGACCGATGAGCTAGGCAGCAGTTCTGCAGAAAAGGACCTGGGGGTAACAGTGGTTAAGAAGCTGGATATGAGTCAGCAGTGTGCCCTGGTTGCCAAGAAGGCTCATAGCATATTGGGCTGCATTAATACGAGCATTGCCAGCAGATCGAGGGAAGTGATTATTCCCCTTTATTCGGCATTGGTGAGGCCGCATTTGGACTATTGTGTCCAGTTTTGGGCCTCCCACTACAAAAAGGATGTGGAGAAGTTGGAGAGTCCAGCAAAGGGCAACAAAAATGATTAGGGGGCTAGAGCACAAGACTTATGAGGAGAGGCTGAGGGAACTAGGCTTGTTTAGTCTGCAGAAGAGAAGAATGAGGGGGGATTTGATAGCAGCCATTAACTATCTGAAAAGGGGTTCCAAGGAGGATGGAGCTAGGCTGTTCTCAGTGGTGGCAGATGATAGAACAAGGAGCAACGGTCAAAAGTTGCAGTGGGGGAGGTCGAGGTTGGACATTAGGAAAAAGTTTTTCACTAAAAGGGTGGTGAAGCACTTAAATGGGTTACCTAGGGAGGTGGTGGAACCTCCATCTTTGGAGGATTTTAAGCTGCGGCTTGACAAAGCCCTAGCTGGGATTTATTTAGCTGAGGTTAGTCCTGGTTAGTCCTGCTTTCAGCAGGGGGTTGGACTAGATGATCTCCTGAGGTCCCTTCCAACTCTATGATTCTAAGTATGGGTTTAGGTATGTTGGCCTGAAAAATGTGATTCTATTTTTGGCAATGAATGTGAATTCAGTTTAATATAGGAAATCACTAAGTAGATGGAACTGCAAAATGATACTTTAGGCATCACTTTTCAGAAGTCACACTATTTTCCAGACAGTTGGTAAGTACCCAATACTTCTCAGACACCAGCAATGTAGCCTATAACTAGAACGTTTCTTAACCAAACACTTGAACACAGATTTAAGATGCAACTGTTTGCATAAAAACTCACTGAAGAAGGCTTTGGTCCACGTTTCTTCTTCTCTGCCTTCTCCTTTTCTTCCAGTTCCATGTTTTCTCTTTCAATCAAAGTGATTAAGGTATTGCATCTCCTCTGTAGTTCCTGAGTAACATACAAGATATCCATTTGATTATTCCATCAAGGGAGTTAGTACACATCTTCAAACAAATGATTTTTCATGTTAACTGGACATGGCGAGGGTTTCATAAAGTTTTATACGAACAGAAATTCAAGTTCTTAGTGTTTTAGTTGTTACTTATGCCAGTGTTTTAGCAGACTTCTGTATTTAATGGTGCAAAGTCTTCATTAACTCTAACATTTAATCTAGTTCAAAAAACAAACACAAGGAGGTTTGAATGAAACATAAAGGGAAGTAACTTATTCCAAAGTTACTTCTATTTGCTGGTTTAAAACCAAACCCTTTCAATATTAAATGTTTATGCTTTGATTTTCAGCCTTGACATAAAAAAGATCTGTGAGAGGGTCAGACCAGATGGCTACTGGAAAGTGCTAGAAGGCTGATATATCAGCCCCAGGATCAGCAAGTCCCTTTTCCCCAGTAGCTGAGCAGGGGTTAACTCCAGGTTAATTAACACACCTGGAGCCAATCAAGGCCCCACCTCAGACTTGTTAAAAGCCTCCCCTCCAGAGAAAGGGTATGGCTGGAGTTGTGGAAGTGAGGTGAACTACCAGAGCGTTTGAGCAGGCAAGACATTGTCAAGAAGCCAGGAGGGTTTTGGAGTGGGAGCAGAATGCTGGCAGGAGAGCACCAGGCAGCTACAAAAACTAGGGGAGGGAAAATTCTGCCTGAAGAGGGCAAAGGACCTTCTCAGGCCTGGAGGCCTGAGGGAAGAGACCCCGCCAGTAGGGGAAAGATTGAACTGAACATTTGGTTTGGGCACTACCACGCCCAGTGCGGCTGTCAGAAGTGAAGAGCCTCCCCCGGGCAAGGAGGGCCAGAAAGGACCCCTATCTGAGCAGGGTACGGACATTAAGTCAAGGGGCATGGGAAAGTATCCCAGGGAAGCTAGCAGCTTTCCTGAAGCCAGAGCATGAGACTGCTACTTGTAGGGTCCCTGGGTTGGGGCCCGGAGTCGAGGGTGGGACTGGGCCCCTGCCTACCCCCTCATTTACTGGAGGGGCAAGAGCCCCAGCAAAGAGGCAAGGGCCTACGAGAACCAGAGACAGGACTGGGAGCTAGCAAGGCGCGGCCATCTTAGAGTGTCTGTATTACCCTCACCCATCACTGGAGAGTGTAAGAACAGTAAGAGATGAAGTAGTTCCCTGATCTTCTGCTAGAAGGAAATGCTGGACCCATCAAGGTAGAGGAAGAGCTTTGTCACAGCTCCTATATTCTAAAACATTCTGTACCACACAAGTCTATATTAAATATCAGTCTAATATATGAACTGAGGCAAATTAAAACGTTTTATTTGTTTTTCCAAACGTGCAGTAACTAGTTTCTAAGTTTTATGCCGTTCGTTAGATGCAGCAACCAAAAGCATAAGCTTAACGCATAAATTTTCAATTGTGGAAAACATTTTACATACACATACATACACTTAACCACATGCTAATGAGCTTTTGCGGCTATGTGATTAGTGAATTCATCATGCATCTTGAACTACCTCAGTTGCCCTTTGCCCAATTTCTTCTCTATAGGAACTTACACATGTCAAAGGCCACTAAAAAACCTGCCCTGAAAATGTTCTCTCCCCGGTAGAGTTTGTGTACATAGGTTTTAAAACAGAACTGACAAATATAAACATTGAGGATGAAACAATATCTTATGAATAAAAACAATGAACAAACAGGTCTAAACCAACACATACCATTGCAGTTCTGGACTTAAGGAACCAGTCAAATCTGAACTGGGGAGAGTTTCGAATACACTGTCTTAATTCATCATAAACATTTTCTTTATCAAATCCTAGCTTGTGAAGCATACAGATTAGAAAGCGATCCTCCTCCTCTGTATAGTTCTTCCCTTTGTTAGTACCATATGATATTCTCAACTGGTGGAAAGGTGCTTTATATCTGCCAATCTAAGGGAAAGAGACAATGTTTGAGTATACAAAACTAAGAAACAATTTAGAATTAGAGACAGCTATTTCTTATCAAGCTACAGATCACATGCAACAGACAGTAGCCAATACTAAAAATAAATGCATCATTTAAATAGTCCATACAAATGTTAGTCAATTATAATTGTAAAAATAAATCAAGTAGATGAATCCAACTTGTTCAAGAGAGAAATTCAGGTGATGAATTTACCAGTTTCAATGTCTGAACAGCAGCACAGGTAGCTGATCCAGACAAGTTTGTAAGGGTGAATAATGATCTTTTCTGACCAGCTGTAAGGTTTTGAGTCCTGACACCACTGTCATATTTGCAAAATTGTTATTCAGATCCCACTAGCAGTTCAACAGTAGTTTTATATTAACCCAGCTCCTGAAAGGTAGATAATTCTTGTTATTAAACCCTCTTACAATTAAAAGCTCTGAATACCAGTGCAGGTTAATGTCAAATTCATTAATTGTCTGGACAATACTTCTACATCAAACAAGTTTCTTATATGAGATGTATGTATTTTATACAATGATTATTCTACCCCATGTTGCACCCACACAGATGAAAGTACTGCAGCTCAATTACACTCTGACAGTGGGGTCAGAATTCCCTCTCTATATAAAAAGAGGTTGGCTACATACTTTGGAAGAACTGGATTTTTTTAAAAAATTGTTTTTTCACATCTCCGAAGTGTATGCTAGGCATTCAAAGTTTATCACAGGATGAACCATACCTCTTTGTGATTTTGCAATACAAAAGTCAACTAGCAATAGAATTAAGCTATGAAAACACTCAGTTTGAAAGATTATGGATATTGGCCAAAGCAGGAAGAGATTACAAATTTATTGGTGAAGAAGCAAGTTATATGCAAGTATATGGACAGCGAAGGATGAGACTTTAGGAAGGGGTGAGAAAGACCAATGAGACAGTTACTGGCAGTGAAAATAGTGTTGTTATATCTTCAGGCAAAACATCCCTACCCTTTAAAAGGGCTTCAAACACATGACTCAAGTATAGTGCAGATCACACCCCTACAAAAAAACACTGGTAGCTAGAATTATAGCATCATGGTTAGCCCAAAAGATACAGGACAATAAAAGGAGAAAAAACACAGCAAATACCTTTGTGTCAAGTGCTTTTTTTATACTAATCCGCCTCTGAATTCTAGCTTCTCCTCTTTCAATCTGAGCCATGATCTTCTCTATGTCCTGGAGTTCGTTACATCTTTCCCAGAACACAGCTAAGAGTAAAAATAAATAAATCACTTGTTAGTCCCTTCTCATACATCTTATAAGTTTACACAAGTAAAAGTGAAAAATTTTTATGGTAAAAAACCTGTTAAATGTTATTCACTTGCAATTTCCTTTAGTCAGACACTAATTCCTACTCCTGCATAACAGTGATAGCAATAGCACTACTGCTGATATAACCACATGCTTTATATAGTAAAGTAGCTCTATCTGCTAAAACCAGGTTTTGCTTTAAAACCATCTTCTTCACTTATTCCATCCCAACTCCCTAAAGCTATGTCTACACTGCAATTAAATACCCACAACTACCTGGCCAACTCGGGCAGTGTTTGGGCTCAGGCTAGACCTGGAACCCCACGAGGGGGTAGGGTCAAAGAGCCCTGGCTCCAGCCCGAGCCTGAACTTCTATGCTGCAATTTGAACAGCCCTGTAGCCCAGTCAGCTGATACAGGTCAACAACAGATGTTTAATTGCAGTGTAGACATACCTTAAGCCACATAAAATACCATTTTGAGAGGCAGGGATAGAAAAATGGAGGTCAACAACTGTATATATGGCTTATATACTAATGATACGCTAAAATAAAATATTTAACACCTGGTTCATTATTTCTCAAAAAAGCTTCAAAGTGCTTTACAAACACAGACAAGTTGTCCCATTTTATAAGAATGGGGATGTAAGGTGATGTAATGTTATTTGGTCAAGGTTACACAAATAGTGCCTTTTCCTCCTGGTTTGCCTCTTACATTTCCCGTCCCGTCTCTTCCCACCCACCCACACACACACACACCCACCCACACACCCACCCACCCACCCCTTAGGAGCTGAACTCCTCCCCCAGCTCCCTTCCTTAAGAGCCTTATACACAGTTTGGGTCACCCCATGCTCTTAACCATATGCCCACTGCTTGATATGATCACCTCCCAGCTCCCATGTCCTCCACACCTACCATGCTTCTACTCCCCTACCAACTATAGCTTTCAAACATGGATATCAATTTTTTTAAAACTTGTGGGGGTGGGGAATGAGAAGCAGGTCAGAGTGAACCTCCTCTGGTTCACGAAAGCAGAGCTAGTTTGGTGAACCACACAAGATTTGCCACCAGTGGAGCTCTACTCTCTGGCCCATTTCTTCCCTGAAGCCAGGGAAACAGGGGGGTGGGGGGCAAACTAGAGGGTAATCAAGGCTACTGCCATGACACCCTTCTCCCCACTTTCATACCATGCAAAAGCCTTGTAAATGTAGGAGAGAGTGGGGAAGGTACATGCGTGCACAGAAAGTCCTGCAAGATAAACTGGAGGGAAGAGAGTGTAAGTCATAACCCAATACAGGAAGAGTTCCATTCTGGCAGACCTTGTCAGATTTGTCAAACTGGGACTCCTCTCCAGATGTCTGCCAGAAGATGATCTTCCTAGAGTGGAGCAGATACTTCAGGCACAGAGGTATCTTCATCCACAAGTCTACTTTCCCACCATGTCCAAAGCCAGTATTACTAAACAGGGGGGTTGGTCAGAGGACTGCAGCTGAAGGTGACTCAGGTGCAGGGCTATCCATTCCACTCTAGGACTACATCATCTTCTGACAAGTCTCCTGTGATTCACCAGAGCAGAGTGAGAAGCTGTCCTGGTTTGACAGCTCTGAACAGGTATTCTTCTCCATTCCTCCTCCAACCCCATTCCAAATTCAAAAAAAAAAAAAAAAAAAAAAAAAAAGAAAAGCATTTCTCTTCTTCACCTCCACATACCATTCATTAGAGTGAACATTCACAACAACAAAGGAAAAATGAAAAATAATTTTGTCTGTAACAGGAAAGTGGGGGGGTGGGACTTGGAACCAGGGAGCCAATCTACCTACTCTGAGCAAGCAATTGGACTAGGCAGAAGGGCCAGGGAGTCAGCAGGTACTCATACTGCTCAGCACTGCTCTCCAATTATGGCAATGTAAGCTTATGAGCAATCTCTGCAGAAAAGTCCTATTGCTATACATTCCCTGAGGTACATCAGACCAGGACTCTCTCTCCACCCACCCACAGGACACAGCTGCCTCTGCAGACAAGTTCCACAGCTACTTGCTATTAATATGGGGTAGACTAGGACTGAGGGAAGATCAACAAAGGGCTGAAGTATAAACTCTGAGACCAGGGGGCCAGATTTTTAAAGGTATTTAAGTGAAAGATGCAGACAAAGTGCCTTGTGGGATTTTCAAAACCACCTAGGTGCCCAACTCTCCTTAATTTAAATTGGAGTTGAAAAATCCTACTAGGCACCTATAAGCGCATAACTACCTTTACAAATGTACCCCTCGGGAGCCTGCAGCTGCCACTGCAATGGCAACTGCCACTTGTAGTCTCAGAAGGAGGAAGTGGCTGATGAATCTTGATAGTTCATGATTTTTCTTATGCATATATCAAGTTATGAAGAACAAGAGGAATTACTATTTTTGTATTTAATTTTAAAATATATAAAAGTACCCCAACCCAATGTTCTGAAAAAGTGTAGGTATGTAAAAATTTTGGGGCATTGCTGTTTAGCTAGAGAGAGGGGAAAATAACAGGGCAAAATTTCCAAGTGGTATAAACTTAAATGTTTCCTATGCCAGGTTAGTAAATATTTTTCTTTGAAGATAAAACATCAATTATCCTCTGAAAAGTTACAAACAAGTTTGGAGATTCAATTCAGAATATAAAACATAGCTATTTTGGTCATGCTTAAAACTGCAAATCTCAGATTTGCAGTTAAACTACTGAGTGGCTATATGTGCCTAAATAACCATGTCCTTTTTCCAATGTCAAATCAATTATTCCACCACATGTCTTAAGGGGTCATTATATAAACTTTTCAAAAGCAAAAAAAAAAAAAAAAATTAATTTGTTTACAGGCATTACGAACTGGGAAAGTGCCAGAATACATCAGGTACTATCCACTACAAGTTATTAAATGTTCACATCAATGACTAATTCAAGGAGAAAGTTACCTGAATACTCAATGACTTCCTCTGGGGTTTTTCCTTCGACTTCACGAGCTATATTTTCAATATCATCACGGCCCCATTTTTCATTAGCTTTGATGAACTGGTTAAAATCTCTTTTATTCCAGTTGGTAAATCCCTTTAAAACAATACAGACATCTTTTAGTCAACTGTGTTGGTTTTGTTCATTTAAAAAATGTGAAAATATTAATTTCAATTTAAATACTAAAGACACACCTATACAAGGCTCTAGGTGTCTTAGCTCAACAACAAAACACCAGCAGCATTAAAATCTGTTCTTTACTGGTACGGTTTGTTTTATACTAATTTGAAGACTTTTTTTCCACTAGAGCAGAGTGGGGGAGAGGAGAAGTTATTTCCCCCTGCCCATACTGTTGCATACGAGGACCACAGAATTATAAACATTATCCCCGTTTGCCTATCCCACCAGTCCCAATTCCACTTTTCTCTTTCCATTTCAAGGCCCTAAATTAATCACAAACTCTACCTTCCTCGACCTGTGAGTGTTTCTCCTTACAAAGGCATCCATGGAAATTCTTTGAAGAGAATAAACTCCCTCCTCAGAAGCTAAAACTCTAACAGCTCCATCAGTCATAGGTAGCAGAACCACAAAATACCTGTTAAAAATGATCCCGTGTATTTTGCAAGAATAGTCTCTACATCTCTCCTATGAACAAATGCTTCCGCCCTAACAGAAAGATTAGCTCTGGGTTTGAACTGGTGGGCTTCTGCCAACGCCTATTCAGCAAAGAATGCTTAAATAAATGTCAGTGGTAAAGGTCCTTGATGTTGATGCATATTCATTAGGACTAGGCTGGGAACATCAGGGTACTTTTTTTTTTATAAGCCAAATGGCTAACTGATTTTCACCTGGTGCTTACCAAGTTAGTCCAGTTTCACAATAGTGATTGAGTTAAATCAAGTGAGCATTTTTTTTCACCTCTTAAAAATTTATTTACCATTTAATTATTTTCTTTAAATAGGATTCAGCCAGCCATCATTTTAGAGACGGCTTACCTAATCTGTTACTTGAAAAAGTAATATTAGAACAGTATTGAGAAACTGAATTCAGCTTGCTTTAGTGGATATAATTTGCTTAGTTATGTAACCTCCATTCTGTATCTAATTTATTTCCTCCTCAAGAGTAGGACTTCAGTACCAAATCTCCCCTCTTCGCCTGTTGCCTGATATCTTGGGGAATCTGTCTATGTACAACTTATGAATTCTGATTGATTTTATTAACTCTGTCTACAACTCTAACCCTCAATATGTATTAAATCAGCTACTTGCTGACACAAACCATGTCATGTTGTCACAAAACAGTTGCAGGACAATAAAGTTGTTAACATGGAATGACTATAGAGTGGCAATCCAATCGATATGCTAAAGAGATTGGCCAACCTGACGGAAACTGGTTATCTCAGGTTGTCTGCAGGGAGGGAGTTGGAGCAATTGAAATTCCCCAACAGACCAGGAGAACAAAGAAAGGTGCTCACAGTTGCTGTTAAAAGGCACAGGCTCTCTGAGCTAGAGGAACCATTTTACCACTGGACCTGAACAGGTGAGAGAGAGCTTGAAGCCTGAACAGGAGAGGAGGATCTGGGTACCATGAAAGGACTTACCAAAAACAGGCCCTCAGAGTGGTAAGGACATTGGAGGGAAGTTTCCAGGAGTTTGTAAGTCTCTATGCTTCCTCTATGAAAGGGGGGTGAGTGGATGTTTAAGGAGGTGGTTCTTGGAGGAACTCTGGGAAAGGATCTGCTCAAACTAGTTGGGAGATTGGTGGTAGGGGTCCACATTGGTCTTGGGGCCTAGGGTAACTGGACTGCGGGATCTGAGAAGGGTTACTAAGGAGTGAGCCATAGAGGCAGGAACCAAAGCCCTGATTCTGCTCAGACTCAGCAGCATTAGATGCCCACAAGATCCAGTGTTTGGATCCAAACAGAGGGCTGTTGAGTGTCCAGCAGGTGGAGCTGGACACCCCCAGAGATAATTTCTCCAAGTCTCATTGCAGTTTGGATCAGAATATCTGTTGGAGAAAGATGCCAGAACCAGATTAATAATCACAGTTTGAGAACCAGTGGTCTAATTCCACAGAATCAAGGCTTTTCCTAGATCAGTCTGTAAGACAAAGAAATGAAGTCAGGTACAGCTGGAGGTTATTTTAAGAGATTGACCATACCTGGGTTAGTAGTTTCTCCTTTTCTTCTAACTCTTCATCATTAAGAGGATCAGCTTCATCAATTTTAAGTTGTTCTTCCTTTTGTGCTTGGGCTGCATTTGGCAAGTCTGGATTACGAGGTACCTGAGATTTTAGATTATGGAATTTCATCATCTTTTATATTTGAGTTTCACAGAAGTTGACTAAAACTCTCCAGATAAGATCTGATTATTTTTTAGCATGCAAAATAACAGTACTCCTCCTGAATTATCTGAGTGACAAAACAGCACACACTCAAAGTGCCAACATTAAAATACCCTTTTTAATTGCAGTAATTAAAGTTTCTCAAGACAGAAGAGAACATAGTCAAATATTGTACAAGAGTAGTTTTAATACCTTGTACCCAATAGTTTTTCTGTAATACAGAATCTCTTTTTCTAGTAGTTCAAACAAACGTGGAGGAAAGAACTGGAAATCCTGAACATTAGGCTGTTTTGGAGGTCGTGGAGCCTAAAATAAAAAACAAAACAAAAACCAATACACTTTACATTTGATTCACTTTCAAGTTTAGTTTCTTTTGCTTATAATTAAATTCATTCAGAAGCACCATGTAATGACCAAAAAAAGGAGGCAAAATCTTAGTTCCTCAGAAGGTAGCTTTGGTTGTATAAGAACATACAAATACCTCTGTTAAGAATTCACAATGGAGACTGACGCTGGCAGATCAGGTGCCAGCTCATGCCAAGGTCCCCTGTCTGGACACTAAGATACATAGCTGGAATCTTTCTGCCTTACTTGAGGGTTAATACTGATAAAATAGGTATGAGAATTATAAGAAAGTGTTTAGTGTTTCAACTCTATTGAACTCTGTGACTTTCCGCATGCATTAATCTTACTTGTAATATTTGTGTTCCATATCAACGTAACATTTGAGCAGTTGTATTGTGAGCCTCTCTGACTATATGAATTGCCATGAAAGAAAGGAACATTATTTGGTGTGAAGAGCTGCTCTTCTACAGAAATGGTTATGCCCTTCCTGAAAGAGGACACCCATCAACACCAGACAGGCTACGGTTGGATCTTACAACTAGAAACTCCCTACACCTGGATTTAAATCATGAATGTTGTGGAGAAAATGAATAAGAAAATGATATTTACTCCAAGGTCACCACCCACTGAAATTAAGAGGCAGCAGGTTTAAAACAAACAAAAGGAAGTACTTCTTCACACAATGCAGTCAACCTGTAGTACTTGTTGCCAGGGGATGGAGTGATGGCCAAAACTATAATAAATTTGTGGAGGATACATCCATCATTGGCTGTTAGCCAAGATGGTCAGAGATGCAGCCCCATGCTCAGTGTCTCTAGCCTCTGACTGCCAGTAGCTAGAAGTGGATGACAGGGGATAGATCACTCGATAATTGCTCTGTTTTGTTCATTCCCTTTGAAGCACTTGGCACTGGCCAGTGTCGGAAGACAAGATACTGGACAGACCATTGGTCTAAACCAGTACAGCCGTTCTTATAAGAAACTGTCAACAAAAAGACTAAATACTCTTATTGTTGTGCTCTCCTCCTCCATGAAGATGAGTCATGCAAGTGGACTCCTCCCATCAGCTGAGTTTGCAGCTCAGAGCACACGACAGGAGGAGGATAAAAACCACAAGGAACTAAGGATCTCTATACTGCTTGGACTCTGTGTGAGCAAGGCATTTCTAGGCATAAGCAAGAGATCCCCAGTTGCTTACCCTTGGTTAGCCCTAAACAACAAAGAGCGTTTGCTGATTATAGAAGCTTCTATTGCCATTTGAAAGGTAAGGCTGTAACTCGCTAGTGTCTATATTTACTTGCTTTAACCTAAATAACTCTCTAATTTCCGTTTCGTATTTAGTAAGTCCTCATATAGTTTATCATAGGATTGGCTGTGAATGTTGTCTTTGGTGAAAGATCTAAAACGCAATTGAGCTGGGGTCTTTCGGGATTAGGAGTAACTTAAATACTCCTGTGATTTTTGCTGTAACGGGCCATCTATCACAAAGATACGCTCATCTGCATGGCATGACAGACTGGAGTACCCAAGAGGACTATCTATGACTCCATTTTAAGGCTGTTAAACTGCCTGAGGACTATGCAGTTAGTGGATGGAATTTAAGTTTTAACTTCCAATCAATTTGGGGTTTCTGCCCTGGTTTTTAACAGTCTGCCCTAAGGCTGATACGCATGCTCTTGCACAGAACTGGGAGCATCACAGACACAACAAAACACTGCTTCAGAATACAGTATGAGGAAAGCTACTGTTTACATTGTGGAAAAAAGGATAATACTGTATATCAAGTGGTAGATGTTTTTTATTTTTTTAAAAGACATTAGAAACCAGATGAACAATACAACATTTTAAGTAGGATCTCCAGGAAGGCCAAAGAATTACTTGAGGAAAAGTTCACTTAAGGTAAATCCACTTTAGTTATTTAAAATCCGACTTCTCACTCCTTTACTTAAAATAATCTTCCACCACCTGACTGAAAGATCTCATTGTCCTCTTAATCTTCCTTTGCCTCCCTGAGTTCTATGTTTAAAGTCCTTTGAACACTCCACTTTGCATCTTTAAACTGCCTTTATATGCATCATTCATTTATTTTACACACACTTTTAAACTTTCCACTGGTGGAAATTTATAAGAATTGGATTTATAGTTGGAAGCAAGTTAATGTAAATCTGTCTTCTGCACATTTCAATCATTTTCTGTTTTAAAATAAGTCAACTCACTTTTGGTGCTTTTGGCTCACTGACACGAAGAGCTTCCCTGAAGTAAGCATCAACAGCATAGTTGGCTTTTCTTTCTCGTTTAGGTGGCTCAATCCACTCTGTGAATGCCATCTATAATATTAAAAAAAATAAATTAAAGAGACCTCAAGTTCTGTAAAGTATTTTATACAAAGTATGAATTTTACACAAAACTAGAACTAAAGTATTTGGATTAATAGCCTTCCACAAATTTAACAAGGAAGAAATCTTCATATTGTGTATCCCATGTTCACCAAACTAGTAACATGCGCAAATACTACAAATCAGTGAATTCTTCCAAAATAAATTCAGATATTACCTTTTGTTTCTCTCTATAATCTTCCCCTTCAAAGTTGTATACACTGGACTCTGTATCCATTGTAAAATTTCTGAGTGAACTTTCGCCCATCTTTGAGAGTTTCTCATTCATTTCTGCAGTCTGGAAAAAAGTTATCATTGAGTAATATTTTTCAAAGATGCTCCTCCTTATTCATGAGCACACGCTCACCGATTCAGATTAAAAATCCAAAAATGATTTACTAGTATAGGTCTTAATGCCAAAAAACACACTCCTGATCTATTATGTAAATTTTAGTCAGAAAAATGTTAATTGCATTTGTAATGTTATTCAAAGGATGTAGGAACACATCTCAGGTTTCTTTAATTTGTATCTCACCTTCTTTGCACCTCTTTCCAAAATACCATCAATATCGTCGTCAGTAATCTCACTCTCCTTTGAAGCAAACACATGCGTAGCTCCATGTCGAATCATCTGCAGCATTTCATCTTTCCCTATTTTATTCAGATTTTGATCCACCAGTCTTCCTGAAGATAAAAACATTGGAGGAGAATACCTTATTGGAGAGTTTAATTACTTTTGGGACAAAACATGATTTTAGGCCAATCACTTGGATGTGTCAGGAACAGAAGAACAAGGAGGGAAAGGAAGTGCTCTATTATGTTTGTCACAGGCTACACACAAAATTCAGTCACACAAACTGGTTTCAACATTTAAAAAAAAATTGTGACAAATCAAGATAGTTAAGTAAGGACTGGTTCTTGCTTAGTAATACATTAATTTGTATTTCCATCAAAGGAGGACTCTGGGTCTTAGGTCTTCCATGTCAACTCTCATTCCTGGCCAGCATTTTCATAATTTCAAGTCCACATCTCCCCGTGAACATGACAGCAATAGCTATGGTACTTTTAAAAATAATTAATTTCAAATCAGACTAATAAAAAATTTAGGCTAATATATGGAGTTACATCATCATTACTCTTTTATTCCATTATTCTAAAATTAGTCACAGAAGTGAAACTTTATTATTATACTTTCTTCTTTAAAGCATTTTCACTTTTTAAATTTTTATTTAAGTACACCCATTCTTAGCCATCTGGGATGCCCTAGTCATTCCATAATTATGCAGTAACAAGTGTTATGCTGAAAAACTGCCACACTTAACGGAAAAAAAAAACCCAATAAATTTACCATCCCTTCCATCCTAAGAACAGAATATGAAATCATGGCGCCACTGAAGTCAATGGTGCCAAAACGTCACCCAGAATTTACATGTAAAAAAGGAGAATGCAAAGGAGAGAAGTAGCAAAGTACAAAAATAGAAAAGCTGTCTCAATACACTTGCCTTGTTGAATGACTATGGAATCCAAACGAAGTTTCATTTCTGCTCTTTCCACTATTCTTTCTTCTACAGTGTTGTCTGTGATAAATCGGAACACTCTAACAGTCTTTGTCTGGCCAATTCTGTGTGCACGATCCTATGCAGAAAATTGTGAAATACTCATGTCATTTAGCATAGCATGGTAAAGTGCTTATACTAAAATATAAAGATAAAAACTCACTTAAATTCAAGAATTAATTGTAAGAGGGTAGCTATCTTAATTACCATACTAATTTGGTAAATAATAAACTTTACTTTTCAGGTTAAAATGCTTTCAAAAACCCTGTTGACATGGCCACCCAAAAAACAGTTCTTATTGGCACTATAAAGCTTAGTTAATGAGGTCTCTTGCATAGAGGAGTGTAGAACAGTACGCTTTGCTTAAGGTTCCTGTCTAAAAGACATGCATGGCACATAGTTTAATCAGATATTTCACAGATATTAAGGCCAAAAGAGACCATTATATGATCTAGTCTGACCCCTGTATTTATATAAACAGCCCAGAAAATTTCACCCAGTTATCCTTATATTGAGTTTAATAAAAATTGTATTGGACTAAAGCATCTTCCAGACAGGCTTTGCTTTCATGTCTTGCTTTGAAAACAACAGATGGAGAATACATCCCCTTACCAGTTTGTTCAAAGGATTAATCAGCCTTCCACTGTTAAAAAATTGCACCTCATTTCCAAATGGAATATGTCTGGCTTTAACTTCCATCCCTTGGTTCTTGTTCTGTCTTAGTGTGTCATTCTTTTGAACAACCTTTATATTAAGCATATCTGAAAATATCTGAAGCCTGGTTGAAATGCTCAGATTTTCAACATGCCAATGTGCATGCAGAGACCCGGTTTGTATATATGTAATTCACACCTTTAATATGAAAGTTTTTACAAAACAATAAAGCTAATACTTTAATGTGTAAGTCAATATATTATTCTCTCCATAAGATCAAAGACTGGGAAGCAATGTTTTTTGATGTAAGGTTTAATCATGTGTGCCCTTATAATGCAAATTAGTAACAGAAAAGCTGATTCAACTCAAGAGATAATGGTGAAGTTATTACTCCAATGTCTTAAAATGACAGATTAAGGCTCTTTCCCCCCCAACTAAAGTTTTAGCCAAATTTGACCTAACTGCTGTGTCGTCCTTTTAAATGTCAACTACTCTTGGAGCATAGAAATCAGTCTTAATTTTAAAAAGACAGTACTATTGAATTAAAATGGACAGAAGTATATACAGAACCAAATCGGAGACACTATGAAATGCAATATATAGATTTGTATTTTGTACAGATTGCAATTTTGTAAGAAAGACATTTATCTATAATGATATTTCTGTTGTTGAATTCTTACCATAGCTTGAAGATCTACTTGTGGATTCCAGTCTGAATCATAAAGAATTACAACATCAGCAGTAGCCAGATTGATTCCAAGACCACCAGCACGTGTGCTCAACATAAACACAAACTTGGAACTGTCAGGTTCATTATATGCATTAATAGAAGCCTGTATAAATAAGAAAGAAGTCAATATAATTGTATATTCTATGAGTACACAATTTTATTTTTAATTTTTTAAACACTCACTTGTCTCTCATCATGAGGTGTTTGTCCATCCAATCTACAATACTCATAATTTCGCCACATGCAGTAATCTTCCAAGATGTCTAGTACTCTGGTCATCTGACTAAAGATTAGCACTCGTGAGCCTGTTGGAGGTAAAAAGTGAAACTGTTCAACAAATAAATAGCTACATAAACGCTACTGGGTTTTTTTTGTTTTGTTTTTTTAACACCTATACATAAGGTTGTAAAACAAGATGATCGTTGTTAATTGATCAATGTGGTCTTCTTTCAAAATCTGACAAACTACTGATTGTTAAAAAATACCTGGAAAGTATTACTCTAACTTTTTTTTTTATATAATCTAATCTAGATTAAGAGAAGGAATTAAAAAATTGACATTGTTTAAGGTTCTAAAACCTCATTTAATATGGAACTTTTAGATGAATAACAGAAATACATATATAATGCTGAGGTATTATATATATAGTCAGGTACCGCTATTCAGTATTTTATTTAATGAATATCCATAGCATCACCATAGACATTTCAATATTCTTTAAAAATTCTTCAACCTTAGTGTGAAAATGATATTGATGCTTTATTGGAAGTTGCATACAAGGACAAAAACTCTCTGACTTAAAACACAAAGAGTCACGCTAAATAAGGATTTCAGTAGGGACCACCATCAAACCACCTTTCCATTAAAAGAGTAATTAAAATCAAGCCACAACCCAATACCCTCTTGCAAATACCAGAAAATTTACATTTAAAGATGAACTGAACAGTTTGGGATATTAAAGCATTTAACAATGCTTTTATACACTTATTACCAAGACCAGCATTCAATAATGTGTTCTACTGCAACACAACAGAACTGGAACTCTCTGACCTGTTTATGGCATTCATAAATGGCAAAAAAATTGCCACAATTATTTCTTCCATGTTCAGTTAGTCAAAACACTTACCCTTTACACCGGATAAGGATCTATTCATTGTGATCCATTTTTAGTTTAATCCAGATAATTTTTTCTAGGACTGAAGGCAAATGCCACGACAGCTAAAATTGACACAGCATATAGCAACAAGCCTCAAGCAAAAAAGGCCAACACTATCATTTTGATTTGACAATTCCCATCTAGAATCTTATAATGACATCCATCACGATAGCGTCTGAGTGTCTCCCAAGGGATAAAGCAAAAATACAGACCAATGAACTAAACCTAGGTTTACTTCCTATTGCCCATGGCTCTGTTTTTTCCCCCCTTTTTCTTTTTTAATGTTTCCCTTTGCCCCTAAGTTTTCTACTTGTCTCCTCCTTTGCTGTGCTTACTTCCATTTGTAAAAATATTATCTAAATAGTAAATTTTACACTTTGTTCTGAAAGTAGTAATATTTGTGGTGAATCTGATCTCCTGCTGTAATGAATTCCAGAGCCTTGACCCTGTTGCCAAGAAAGCATAATTTCTCCAGTTTCACAAGCTTCTCCGTTGTGAGGAATATTGCCATTAAGGGAGACTGGCATGCTCCAAGTTATGTTGGACAAATTCCATGGAGGACCTTGAAGGTTAACACCAAGGTTTTGAATATGTCTTGGTATCTTAGAGAGTCAGTACTGTTAGCAGAACTCTACAGTGATGTGCTTTTGGCAGCTGCTGCTGTGAAAGCAGGCTACAATTTTCGGGACCAACTGAAGCTTCAGTGACCCCCACTTAACTAAAGAACAGATTTCAAAGTCCTGACCCTGATCTATAAAACCTTTATTGGATTGTGATCCAATTACCTATGGGGCCATGCTAGTCTCCACAATTCCTCCAATACATCTATGATCTACAGAGAAAATACATCTGGAGTTTCAATTCCATCTATTAAATCAAATGAATCAGAAAACCCTCAAGTCAGGAATAAATATGATTCAGACCTTGTTCTTTCAACTTCGGTAGCAATTTGTCCAACACCACCATTTTACCACTGTTGGTAACCAAATGCATATCTGTTGTGTAAGGTGGACCAGGTTCTGCTCCATCAAAGAGGTAAGGATGATTGCAACATTTTCGCAATTGCATCAGGATGTTCAACAGTCTCATTTTGTCCAATTTCCCAGCAGAGTTCAATATATCTATATCCTTCATTAAGATTCGTGTATACCTATATTGAAAGTGATATTGTAATTACATAAAAGGATCTGATTTATTGTATAATTTGTAAAGAAGGAACTCAAAAGCAGACCCTCCCCCATTCCATAGGAAGAGCTCACTGATGACTGCATAAACAGCAACTTAGCCAACAGGTAAAGCTATCATGATGAAACATTGGATTCCTCACAGCTGGTGGCGTCAGAAGCAATTATATCAGATCCTACACAATACAACAGTATTTTTCTACAAAAGTAGTAGTTTAATTAGTTGAGTTGTAAGCAGCAGATTTCTAGTCAGCTTTAACAGTAGTACAGACAAGTGTCTGAATTACTTACCATTCTCTTTGCATTTTGCTAAGACCCACATAAATTTTAACTTCCTTCTTTGGAGGCAAACTCTTTTCTACATCAGCTTTAATACGGCGTAAGAGGAATGGCCTTAGCACCTAGAGAAGATTGAATTTTTAGACTGAGTTTCAAATAAAGCAAAAAATTAAAGCCTTTCACTGTTTATTCTTTCCTAGAGAAGCAAAAGCTATCAATCCAATATAAAAGACTAACCGAATAAATTTCTGGAAACTAATCTGTTGGTACTTTAAAGCAATGTATTTCATTGAAGCTCTAGAGACAGAACAGACTCCAGACTGTTACTGAGTCCCCTGGAAAAATGATTAAAATAGACAACTATCTTCCAGAGGAATACACTTGAATTTCCTCTGAAGAATTCAAAGATTCAGATCAGACCATCTTGAAGAGGCACAGGGAGAAAAGAAAGAAATACCAGTTTGGCTAATACCAGTATGGCTCTGGTCCAATTGCCCCAAATCTATTTTTCTTATATAACATGGCAAGCAGTTACAGACAACCATGCTGCATGAGAATGCTCTAGAGATGAAAGTGGCATCACAGATATGAAAAGCTGCTGGAGATAGGCAAAAATGAGCATGGTCATCAAGCTACAACTCTCTAAGAGATGACCTCACAAGAATTTTGCTTCCCACCCAAATGTACGAATTATGTGTGCCAGCCAAGATGAGTAGGAACACCTTAGACTTCTGCATTTTCCTCAATTTTTAGAGTTTTTGGTACTTCCATTGTATGTGATTCAAGTTGGAAAAAGATTTAGATGAGTCAGTTTCATTATTGGTTTCTCATGCATTTGCATGACAACTCGAAATGGGTGAAAATTTTCTATCAAAACTGTTTTGACAGAAATTTGAATTTTCAACTTAATGACATTTTTCCTGAATGGCTGTTTTCCTCAGAACATTGTTTGCTTACCAAACATAAAATACTTCAATTTAGATATGCCCCCATGATATCTCATACGAGCTATAGTTTGATTGCTTAATGTCCTATTCTCCTCCATAGGTTGAGTTCCCTAGCTAGACATCATGTCACATGAGGCACTGCAGCTGTGGGACATCATAATGCATCGCCTACCCTCATCAAGAGGGCAGTGTGATGCACCATAGGAGGTTTAAACAGAACAGTATCTGGCCTACAAAGGAGAATAGGATCATAAGACAATGGGAGCTATGCTTTGAACATATAAAATGCTAAGGACCTGATTTTTCAGAGTCTTAGGGATTTCAAATTGTGCACCCAGAATCACTGAACACTTTTGATTTTAATCACTGATTTAGTTTCCGAACTGCAAAATGCAAATAATTCCTGTGAGATGAGGGGGGGTATGTTGTTAAAATAAATTTACTAATATTTATGAAGCACTCAGATACTAAAGTGGCGAGTGCCATACAAAAGCCAGAGGAAATTAATAATTCTGTCTTCAGAACAAGGTTTTAAGAGTGTTCAGTAAATAAGGCATGGGGCCATATATTTGAACGGTAACAGGAAAAACTATTAAACAGCTGCTCATTAAATTAACATCATGCACAGAATGAACGATGGAATGAGGCAGAAGTCCCATGGAAAAAAACAGTATATGATCCTCTAGCAAAAAAACAGTATCACAATGCATATACAGAAGTGAACCAAATTAAGGTTGTACAGACAACTTTAATTCAGACATTTCCTAATATGAATGATTGACTTTGCTTGACCTAATATTCCTTTAATGGGGGGGTTGGGTGGGGGAAGACTGGGGAAAGGGGAGGGTTTGTGCACACACAATAGCTATTTATATTGGAATTTGTAAACCTTTTTCAAAGCCCAAGATCTGGACTTAAAGATATTTAACCAGGCCTATTTTAAGAATTATATACATCCTTTGCATCATTGAAATCAGGATGCAATTATAATGCAAGATATTCTAAAAAGTATACCACATTTTCAGACTAAGGGTATTTTCCCTAATGTTCTACAAGCAAAGACATTGGAAAAGTCTTTGGAACAACTGGACTGGTTAATGATGTAACATTCACTCATTCAACATTATACAAATGTGACACATACAAAATAAGAAAGACTTACCATGTGGAGACGTTCCACCAGCTTTTGATCCCCAAGACAGTTATTTGTATCAAACCATGAATCGAAGTCCTATATTTAAAATGTTTTATATATAGAAATCACTTTATTAGACCAAGAAAGTTAATCTAGTGCAATAATCAACAAAGTAGCTCACCCAAGGACCCTGTTACAAATTCAATTTAAATTTCACAATGTATATTGGTATGTAATCAGCTGTACCAATTATAAGCACATTTAAACTAAGTATGACTGCATCCACCCTAAGGAGTTGTACTGTTTTAACTATGTCAGTATCTAGTCAGATACGGTTAAAGCAGTACAAAAGCTATGTAACTGTCCTTAAGTTACAATGCTAATTGTGTGAAGTTACATTCATTTCCATGTCCTTTCCCCAAAAACAGGGTAACTTCATCACAGAAGCTGATATAGGAGGAAGAAAGTTTGTTCAAACAATCAAATAAGAGAAAAATACAGAAAACGAATAGCCAAGTAAGTTGCTTTTGGAATCAAAGTGCTGTTTCTAGTTTGCTCCACTATGAAGGTAATTTTTTATTATGGTCTTTATGGAAGACCTCTGTACACTCACAATACAATTTGATATACCGGATCTTTTCTGCTGAAGGGAGCCACCATATTCAGATCTTCTATAGTAAGAATATCACTTCTAGCTCTGGGCTGGATGCCACTGAGCATTTGATAGATGGAAAAGATGGGGAGCTATGCATGTTGACAGAATACATTGCAAAGCTTCTTCTCCCATAGGGGCTAAGGCCCCAATTCAGCAAGGTACTTAAGCATAAGCACATAACTAATCTTAAGCAAAATAACCTTACTGAATCTGGACCTAAATGCCTCTGTAGCACCATCAGGTTGGGCACAAGGCACTCAAGCCTGGCAGTAAGTGCACTACCCAATTGCACCGGCTTTTCCAACTCATACGGAATCAAAATCTTGCTAACTAAATTTCAAGATGTGAAGGTAAATGACAAAATGATTCTTAAAATTTGATTTGATAATAAAGTTAGTCATTTGCGCTACCACAATACATAAGTCGTCCTTAAAAATCAGCAGCATTAAATTCAATATCAAATCACAATGACTGAAACACCCGTTGTGTCTGCTACGTGGACAATAATGTTTAAAACAACTTACAGTGGACAACATACTGGATGCAGTCATCTACATTATACCTTTCAATAACCAGAAATGAATGGACTGTCAGTTACAACATAATTAACCAGGTCTACTAAAGTTCTCTCTTTCTCCCAAATCAGTAGATTAAAAATTAAATAAAGTCAGTTAAAGAAAAATAAGAAACATTACATCAGCTGAGTTAAAGACATCTGGCAAAAGAAAGTTGAGAAGCGCCCAGAGTTCATGCAAATTGTTCTGAAGTGGAGTTCCAGTTAACAGCAGCCGATTTGTAGTCTTGAATTCCCTCACAATTTCTGACAACTGAAAGAGATCAAGACAATTACTGAGACCGTATTATTGCAATGTTGCTGTAATCTATGCAAAAGTCTACTTTGAAATCTAAATTACCTTTGATTTTTCATTTTTGATCCTGTGGGCTTCATCTATAACTAGATATCGCCAGTTAAATTTCTTGAACACAGATTTCTCTTTAATAAGCATTTCATATGATGTTACACAGACATCCCATTCTCCTGGCAACAATACATCTCGGACAAAGGCAGCCTGGTTAGAAAGAAAAAAAATAGAACTTAATTCTTGAAGATTAACTACCATATGTCATAACTAAACAAAAATCAAATACATGCCATCTAGAGTTCAAAGCAAAATTTCCCTCACACACTGCAAAATTAGGGATTAAAAATAATATTCATTGTTGCCTCAATGCGACAGATGTGTTTTCTAGTCTTAGGGATTTGCTAGACTGAACAAATGCCAATATCTCATTTTTAAGTGGAGAGAAAAAAAGCAAGCTTCGGACAGCAGTCTTTACTGGTGAAATGTGGAAGACTATGCATAAAAGTTTTGAAGGGGTAAATCGTAAGGTTAAAAATTGTAAAGGGGCAATAACACCAGTAATTTTATAATATTTTGAATTGGATTAGAGTATAATGGGTCTTGAATATGTAAAACAAATCCAAGCTATGACTCTGCAAAGCTAATTTTAAAAAAAAGCAACTTAGCTATTGAGTAACTACAATACAGCATAGCAATGGAGAATTCAAAAGGAAAGGTTACTTATGTGACAGTAACTGGAGTTCTTAGAGATGTGTGGTCCCTATCTATATTCCACTGCAAGTGCACACGTACTTGAGACCAGAAGATTCTTGTTAGCAGTATACATTAATCCATGCCTGGGCCCCTCTCCTCATCATGTTCTGAACCAAGGCCATGGTGGAGGCAGCACAGACAAACTGTCTATTCAGTACCTTTTGACCACAAATAACCCTCGGATAAGGCCAAAAACAAGGGAAGAAGGGCAGGTAGTAGAATACAGATAGGGACCACACATTTCAAAGAACTCCAGTTACTCTAAGGTAAGTAAACTTTCTTCAAGTGATGGCTCTAATCTCTATTCCACTCTGGGCGAGTCACAAGCAGTATTCATTGAGAAGGGTACAAGGACCCCTGTTGTACCACCTAATGGAGGACTGCTCTGCCAAAGGATGCGCCAGCTGTAGAAGCGTCCGCTAGGGACTTAATACCTTGTGAAAGTGTGAATATAGCCCCATGTTGCTGCTTTACAGATTTCCAGGAGAGGGATCTTTTAAAGTGAGGCTACTGAAGCAGCCTGAGCTTTAAGCGAGTGGGCTCTCACACCTTTCAGGAGACAAATTGCTGTTAACTCATAAAAGAGCAACACGTAACCTGAAATTCAATTGGACAGTCTTTGGGATGAGATAGCTTCACATTCTGTGAAGGATACAAATAATCTAGGTGATTTCCTAAAAGATTTAGTCCTTTTCAGGTAGATTGTCAATGCTCAATGGACATCCAGAGAGCAAAGCTTCCTATCCTCACTGGTAGCATGCAGCTTTGGGAAGAAGACAGGTAAATGAACAGTCTAATTTAGATGGAATTCTGAGATCACCTTGGGGATGAATTTCAGGTGTAATCTCAGGAAAACTTTGGGATACTCTACACCAGCGGTTCTCAACCTTTTTTTCCCCCGAGTACTACTCGGGAAAAAAAAAGGGGGGGGGACTTTTGGCGGCGGCGGGGGGTGACGGACGACTTTCGGCAGCGGCGGGATTACATGGGGAGAACAATGCCCTCCGCCGAAACCCTGCCGCCGTTTGCCCCTTTTCGGCGGCAGGGTTTCGCGGGGGTGGGGGGACTTTCGGCGGCGGGGGGGGGGGGGGGGGGGTTCGTGGCAGCAGCGGGGGGAACTTTTGGCGGCGGCGGGGTTTCACGGCGGGGGGGGGGGGGGGGGGGCGACGACTTTCGGCGGCGCAGTCCGGCTCACATACCACCCAGCCTTCTTCCAAGTACCACCGGTTGAGAACCGCTGGTCTACACTATGGAATTTAGTCGACAAACGATGACTTTTGTCGACAAAACAGTGGAGATGTACACAGTGAAATGCTCCTTCCACTGATGTAACTCCCCTACTATGCCAACATAATAAAACCACCTCAACGAGAGGTGTAGGGCTTATGTCAGTGTAGTAAGGTTTAGACAGTGTCTACTTATATGGGCTGTTTGCTGTCATTCTTGTCAATTTCAATTGACAGAAAGTTGGGCAGCTAGAGCCCCGCTGGCCCGGCTCCCAGAGGAGAGTGCAGGGAGGGATTTGGGGAGGAGGGGGGAAGAGGAGGGATGGGCTCCCAGCAGGGAGCTGCCAGCAGAGCTCAGAGACCAGGCTCTCAGTTCCCCACACTCCCCTCATAAGTCGGTGGAAGTTCTCCTGGTGAGGACACACACCACCAACCCAAGGAGGATAATGTGGGACATCAGTCGCTGCAGTAATTAATTCAGTGGCTATAAGTCGACCTAACATAGTCAACTTATCTTTGTAGTGTAGACAAGGATTTTGTTCCTATGGAAGGCTGCATAAAACAGATTAGCCACAAGAGCCCCTAGCTCACCTATTCTTCTGGCTGAAGTGATAGCCACCAGAAATCAATAAGTGGGCTAAGGAACATGTGGCTAAGAATTCAAACAGAATCTTTGTCAATCCTAATAGGACTAGATTGAAATTCCAAGTTGGGGTAGGTTTCAGTATCGGGGAAAGGTTCTAACAATGTATCAGTCACAGGATGGCTGAGGATAGAGTAGTTGTCAACTAGAGGGGACAGGTGCTGACAGCTATGTACACCCATTGACAGAGAAGAGATAGACTTGAAGTCTTTAAGGACAGAGAACATTATCAGATGACAGGAATGTTGGAATCCTTTGGTGATATTTGATGATATTGATACCAGACAGAAAATGATTTCTACTTTCACATGTAGCACGTTCTTGTAGACTCCTTCCTATTATTAAGGACATGCTCTTCTGACCATGTTCTTTTCTAGGTTTGTTGCCCATCCAAATACCAGGTTGTTAGGTGGACGGAGGCTGGACTGGGATGCCTGATCTTACTTTTGTGCTGGGTCAACAGGTCCAGAAACAGCTGGATACAGATGCATGGACATGCTGACATTTGGAATGTCAGGAAACCCAAATTGTCCAGGCCATCTGGGAGCAATATGCATCACCAAGGCTCCCTCTTGCTTGATCTTTCTCGGGGCCCAAGGTAAGCGTGGAAGAGACATGAAGGCATATGTTAGTTGTCCCAACCTTGGGACTAGAGATGAGTCTCCTCAGGATCCTTGACCTTGAGTCACCCACAACAGTAGACTGAGCATTTTTTGTTCTCTTGACACACACAGATTCCAAGATTGGGACCCCCATTGTTGAAATTTGTTGTAAACCACTATCGTGTAGCTCCCACTCATGGTCCCTGGAGAAGTGCCTGCTGAGGTCATCTGCTAACTTGTTGTGTATCCCTGGGAGGTGTGCTACCAAAAGAATGATCTGGTGATAAATACATCAGTTCCAAAAAGTGACTTCTATACAAAGAAGGGGAGGACTTTGCTCCCCTTGTTTATTGATGCAGAACACTTGTCATGTCAGACGTGACTTGGACATGTAGGGTTAGAATAAATAGTAGGAATCGTCTGCAGGCCTCATGGACTACCCATAGCTCTGGGAGATTTTTGTGTAACTGGAATTTGGCAGAAGGATGTCCACATTCCTTGTGCTACATGGATGGCTCTCCATCCTCGTAAAGAAGCATCTATGATCAGTCTCTTTTGTAGGCGGAGGAGGGACAAAGGGATCCCATACACTGCCTCCCTGTTCTCCCATCAGGAGGGGGAAGCTCGCACTCTGTGGGGTAGCAAGACTAATTTGTCCAAACTGATTGCTCAGCATGTCGACTATCTGAGCCCAACCCTGCAGACATCAAAGGCAAAGTCTTGTGAAGGGTATTACATAAGTACGTGAAGCCATACGACCTAAAAAGATAAGGCAGCCGTGAACGGACATCTGTAGGCTCAGCTGAAGCTGAATGAGTTCCTTTATGGACTGGAATCTATCCTGAGGTAGGTAATCTTTGGCATTGATACAGCCCAGGATCACCTCACTAATCAACAGTGTGTGAGAGAATGAAAATGGACTTTTCTACATTTTTTCAAAGTCCCAATGAGCATAAGAGGCTGCGTAGGGAGCACTTTGCTATCCGTATCTCCTGATGAGGTTTTTCCATTAGTAACCAGTCATTAAGGTAGGGGAAAACTGATAAGCCCAAGCAGTGGAAGTGAGCTGCCAGCAGCACCTTTGTG
Source organism: Emydura macquarii macquarii (assembly GCF_026122565.2). Taxonomy (NCBI): domain Eukaryota; kingdom Metazoa; phylum Chordata; order Testudines; family Chelidae; genus Emydura; species Emydura macquarii. The sequence continues at coordinate 5,616,291 of NW_027132971.1, read as the reverse complement.
AACCATAGGGCTATTGCATGGCCGAAGAGGAGCACTCTGCATCCCGGTCCTGACCTACAGTGAATCTCCAGAATCTTGAGAGCTACAAACCAATCACCATTGTTCAATGAAGGAATTATTGAGGACACGATGACCACTCTGCACTTTAAACGTAAACAGAAAATGTTCACCTGCCTGAGTTCCTAGCTGGGTCTCTAATCTCCTTTCTTTCTGGGAAGGAAATATTTCAAGTAAAATCCCTTTCCCCTGTGCTGAGGAAGTACCAGTTCTTTCACTCCCAGATCAAGCAAAGAATCTATTTCTTGATTGAGCATCCTCATGACAGGGGTCCCTGAAAAGGAACAGGGAAGGATTTTTTGAATGTATTTGAAGGATTGATCTGCAGCTCCTGAAGGCCCCATCAAAATTGCTTTCTAGTGGGAGACAGGTTGAAAAAAGGGCAAAGGGCAGATGTTATGCTTGCTATGCTGTACTCTCTATTGCTTCCTGGGCGGCTCGCAACCCTTTTGATTGATAAAAAGGGTTGAAGGGCTGGTCACTGCTTGTATAGTTGAGATCTGCGGTGTTTGCTCTGTGAAGCTGGAGTGTAATTACCCAGAGAGCAAAATGTTGCCCGTTAGTCCTTTAGTGAATGTTCTGAGTTATCTGTCTTTTCACTGAACAAATGGTTTTCCTCAAAAGGAAGATCCTCCACCATCAATTGGACTTGTGGCTTCAATCCTCTGGATTTCCCAAACTCCCAATGCATGACTATAGACATCACCATTGAGAAGCAAGCTGTATCCACAGCACCAACAGAGGCCTGGGACAATGATCTTGCAAGAAATTTGCCCTCTTTGATGAGCACTTTGACAAATTCCTGCAGTTCACTGAATTCCACGAACTTAGTATATAATAATAAAAATCACACTTTGACATAAGTGCTATTATTAGTGATCATTTGCTGTGTGGAACTCCAAGTTGGTCAAAGTAAAAAAATCTTTCTCCAAAAGAGATCTAAGCATTTAGCTTTCTTATGGGAAGAAACAAATCTGGGCTGATGTTGTCAGCCTCTTTCAGCCATAGACTGAATTACTAATGAACTTGAAACAGAATGTGTGAATATAAATTCTGCTCCATTAGCTGGTATAAAGTCCTTCTCCGTTCTTTTTGGAGCGAGGGCACACAGGGCTGGGATGTGCTAGACCATCTTGGTGGATCCAAGATGGCCTTAGTAATGGGAAATACCACCTTGCTTGATCCAGCACTGAGGAAAATCCTTCACTTCCTTGAGAGGAACCTGAAGTCTATCTGCAATCCTCCTTAACAAATCTTGAAACTGCCTGTAGTCATCCAGCATTAAAGGTGGGGCTGGAGCGATCACCTTGTCTGGGGATGACAACCCTCTTGGATCTGGTCCTTCCTCTTCCTCCATTCCTGAGGAGGTTCATAATCTGTTTAAGGCGAGGGTTGTCTGGATTCTTGATGGGACTGCAGACTCATAATATTGCATGTGAGAGGCCCATCAGCCCAAAAAAGGCAGTTAAAGGAAATTGAGGTAGTCCCATGGAGTAGGGAACCATTGGTCCCAAGGTGGATAATCTCTCCTATGAGATCAGGACAGTACCCAAGAGACTCCCTTTTCTCGATAGGAAGGGACATCTCCTACTAACACCTGACTCATTAGAAGAGGAGGCAGCTTCAGACACCATGGGTGGTACCAGATCCATGGACCTTGCTGTGCCCCTGCTGATAGAAAGAATGGATGAGTGACTCTCCCCATCCTTGTATCCACCCCATGCTATTGGTCCAGGGAATCTCCCTCATCAGGATTGGTTCTGATGGGACTGGGGATTCTGGGTCTGAGAAGACAGTAATGTCCTCAGGGCAGTGTATCTATCTCAAAGGCAAGGGGTCGGAATGGATGCCTTTCTTTTTGCAGCACAGCGGTGTTGGACTTGTCACTGCCTTTGCTATTAACAACTCCTTACCATGGTGCGATGGTACCACAAGTGCAGATGGCATCTACTTCCATTTCCCTCACTGGTACCAGGGACAGTTCCACTGCTGCATTAATGCCAGTTTCTGCGTGCTCTTGCTTTCTGGAGTCAAGAGACCGATACCACGCTTTCAGCTCCTGACACTCCAGAGTCTCACTCTGCTTGGAAGGTGTTGGAAAAGAGGTTCTCTTCTTGGATAAGGACCGTCATGAAGATTTTTTTTCTCACTTCTTGTGAATGTGTTTCCTGTCATCCTCATGCCCTCGTTTGGAGGAGTCCTTAGCTCTACACCTATCACTCATGGAGCCAGAGATCACCATGCTCCAAAGAGTGCTTCTCAGGGGCTCCGCCCGATGTACAGTGGGGTCTGAAGGGTCAGCAGCAGATTGGGGCCCCCCAGCATAATCTATCAAGAATCTCAGAAGTTTCTACTCATGAGCTTGACAGGTTCAGCATGAGAAGAATCAGCAAATGGGGCACTTTGAGCTTCCCCAAGGCAGTAGAAGCACTTAAGGTGGACTTAAATGACCAGGAAGGCCTGGGATTGGCAAAAGCATTTCTTGAATCCTGGAACCTTGGGCATATTAGTCTCCCTGCCTGAGGTTCAGGTAGGGGGAGAACTCCCCTCAAGTAATAACCACTAAAAGCGATACGTATCTAAAATACTATTTACAAATATTTACAGTTCAAAGCAGAAGATGCTAAAAAAATGCCACGGAAACTGAAGAGTTTCAATCTCAGACCACGAGCAGTAGAAAGGAACCGGAGAGGCGATAGGTCCATGCTGCCCCTTATGCCCTCCTCCTGCTTCAGACCAAGAGGGTGCAGGCACAGACCAACAGACACTGCTAGCGAGAATCTTTGGGTCTCAGGTACATGGAGCGCATTCATACCCAAGTGGAAGAAACAGAACTAATAATCTGAAGAACAGTAAGATACACAGAGGGCAAGAGTTAGAACTGAACAACAAGCAAAGGGCTAGAAAAAAACTGCAGGAAGAGTTGGAGGAATTTGTGAACTCTGAAAAGCAAATATAAAAATATCATCAATGATTTCCGGATCAAGTATACTATCTTTAAGTGTTTGGGGTAGAGTGAAAGGGGATTTGCAAAAATTGACAGTCCAGTGAAGTCTGAGAATCAAACTAGGTATCTCCTTCATATGTACTAAAAATGCTGCAGGCCAAATTAGTCTTTCAGTGACACTTTTGCAACCTCATTTTCTTCAATGCACAAGTATAATGCACAGTTCTGTTAATGCACTTTCATATTCATTCTCTGCACTCTCCAACTCATGCTCTCAACTGGGTTTGCTCTGCATGGAGGACAGAACAGCAAAAACTTTTTTTCACATCAGTAAGATGACATTTTGAACACAATGTTTATCTAGATAAGGAAAACAGGGTGACTTTACATTGGGACTGGACAACAATTTTTCCCTAAATCTAGAAAAAAAACCCTGGGAACTGATCTGTTGAGTAGGGAGAGAGGTGTCACTTTTAGAGCAGAATCTCACTTTACAAGGGGAAAGAATTAGATTTTATTTTAGGAAAATAGTTGCGTGGAGGGAGATTCCATACTTGACAGAAGATGTATAGCCACTGTTACAAATAATACTAAAGATTAAGATACTAGAGAATGAGTTATTTCTCTTTTCTAGTTAGATTATACAAAGTACTGTCAAAGGTACAAAGTAGTTAGTTTCACCCTGTCCCCAGTTCCCAAAAATAAACTGATCAGTTTCCATTGGTTTATGTGGTGGATCTCCCTCACACAAAAAGAGAAAATTAATTTAAAGCAGGAAAATGTGACTATAAAGTGATGAAAATCAGCAGGTGAGCCTCAGGAGCAAAGAGTGTTTGAAATTACTTTTCTTTTTTTTAATTGATTACATTTCAAATAGCAGCCTCCCTTTTAGATCTTTATATTGACCAACAAAAGTACAAGTTACTTAAAAGATGTGTACACTTTTATATTTCCAGATGTCAATTTTGGTTTGCTTGCAAAATAGGTTATCTAATATAGATCACTTCTGTGTGGCAAATTCTGTGGCATCTACTTCTGGAACCATTAGTCTACCTCCTGAACAATCTACAGAAGCTATTTGTTGATTAGAAAACATAACAAGATGGCAAATTTATATATTTGGTCCAGTTTGGGGTTAGGGGAGAAGAAAAATACAAATACGCAACAGAATGTCTTATACTTACTCTTTGGTCTTTGTCACCTATCAAACAAACTGCTCGAAGTGTCGGTACCCATCTCTTGAACTCATTCATCCAGTTATGTAACGTGGACTTGGGAACTAATACCATGTGTGGGCCAGGAATATTTCTGTAGTGTTTCATGTACCCAAGGAGAGAAATTGTTTGCAGTGTCTTTCCAAGACCCTGTTAAGAAGTTAAAATTTATTCTGTTACTAATGGGGAAAGGCTCTCTTAAAAAATGCCCTTAGCAACTCAGTGGTAAGCTTAAAAAAAAATGGTGAAAAGCAGGTGAAAACAAAAACTAGCAAAAATAAGCAATCCCAAAAACCAGAGGTCCCCAAGATACACTGTACTGACAGCTACTTTATTTCCAAAGCAAGCAGTGAAATAAATTAGTTTACTTTTTTTAAATCTTTTAAGAACTAGTAAGTCTTGTGTGACTTGCTAAAGTAGTACAGAAAAATAGCCTACAGCATAAAATGACTGAAGGGTTTCAGCAATTTATGGTAGCAAACACCGTTTGAAACCTGATAGTTACTGGTTGCAGAAAACATTAGAACATTACTGTATTTGAACAGACAAAAAAAAGCAGGTCAGTAATCCATTATTTTGATTCTGAAACCTGAAAGATAACTTAAAGCTGTACAAGCTTTGTTTTTGCTAGAAAACTCATGTGCACCTATATTCTCAAATACATTAAGGATGTTTTCAAATTTGGGTTCATAAAGTCAAGCACCTAAAAGTCCACAGCAGTCAACGCCTATATAAAGTGGCCTGATTTTCAAAGGTAAGGAGCACCTCTAGCTCCCCCTGACTTCAAACTGAGTTGAAGCTACTCAGCTCTTCCAAGACCCAGGCCATTTATTTAGATGCCTAAACATGGATTCAGGGCCCACTCAATCCAGCACATTTTGACTTAAGTACTTCAAATTCCTGTTGAACTTTAATTCTGTCCTTAACAGAAATAATACATTTAAACAAGTTTAACTAGATACAAATAATTCTATTTGAACAGTTACAGCTTAAGCCTAAATGAACTGACCAGGCCTCTTTAAACAGAGAATTTAAGTAGTTGTATTTCCTACAGAGAACTACTTATCTAGCAAATTTTTGGATAAATTAGTCGTAGACTTCCACACAAGTTGCTCACAGTGATTTTGTGTTCCACTGATGTCACAAGATATTGGTATTTAGCAAGCAAAGATGTATCTCAGACTAAAATTCAAATCCACTTTATAAGCAGTATTTTCTGTTTAATAAAAAACAGAATAAATTAAGATTTTGCATTATCACAGTAAAAAAAATGAAGTTTAGCAGGAAATATTGAGGAAAATGCAGATTAAGAGGATTCAGATGATAAAGTTAATTGATGCAGAAGATGATGATGACCTGGATATCAGAAAAAATTATTTATTATTATTTTTATTTTTTTTAAATGATTATTTTTGTTTCCAGAACTCAACTCATGTTTTCAAAAAGATCAACAGTTCCAGCTACTGGAGAAGTATTTTAGAAGAAATAGGTTAAAAGCAGAACAGTGGCAAACAGCAAAGCTAAACTTTTTTTTAAAGTTTTAATTAATACTTAATACCACCCAAAACCCAAATATGTGTAAGTTTAAAATTTTCCATACATTCTGGGTTATGGTAAACTTGCCTTGTCATTAATAAATGCTCCAGTTAGAACTGTAGTTCTACCAGTTGGTTTAGAAAAACCTTTGATCTTATCAAGCTCAAGGATTTCTCTCTTCTACAGATGCACTATGTTCAAAATTTAACATTTCATTGTAAACAGTCTAATGTAGACTCAGCTGGTTCAAATTTTGTTTGAATAGTTTTTATTGCAAAGAAAATCTCCAATAAGCTATTAGAAGTAGAATATGTTGAACTGAACTCACTTCCGTTCTTCTAGTTCAATAGCTTCAAAACCAGATACAACTAAAGGCAACGGGGGACCCAAGGGAAAGAATGCATCTAAGTATCCATATTATCAACCTCACTTGGGAGTCACAACAACGTAATAGGTGAAAGTTATCCAACTCATTTCCCTCTTCCTTTCTTCTTGTGACAGAGTGCTAGCAATAGCACCCTGATCACAGACAATGCTGCAGAACCAAAAAGGCTGCAGGCCCAGCTGGAGGCAGTTAACCACTTTCTATTGGGGGATTATGAGCACCTGGGTAGTAATTACTGAGCTAATGATGAAATTGGGAGGATATAACTAAAAGGAACAGGAAGCTCGGAAAGTTAGCTACACTGAGGAGGAAGGCTGCGTGGAAAGCTTCTGTTACAAGATACCTGAATTATGTTGTGTGTGTAAAAAAAAAAGTGGAGGAATAAAAAGTACACATGGTAAAAGGAAAACAGCCTAGGCCTGTTTATGACCATGAGTTGAAAGACACAGGCCAGACAGCACATCACATCGGGTAGTGACCGAGGCACTAGTGTATGCTTACCCGGAATCTTAAATCTTGATCTTGATCTAGAGAAGGTGATTGGAGCAAAGGCAAGGGGATCCAGACGTGATGGAGGAGATGCTATGCTGGCTAGTCAAGCAACAGATGAAGTTGCAGAAGACCCAGCAGGAGGAGAGAGAAGTACTCCTGGGCTGGCAGGTGCAGCAACAGTGGACACAACAGGAGTTTATCAAGGAGTAGTTTAAAAATACAGCAACAGCGCCTGCATAAGTTTGTAAATTCCAGTGAGGGAACTAGAAATCAGGCAGCAGGCCTGGAACTATGTAAGACGGCCCAGGATTTGATGCCCTTTGCTGACTTTTGAGTTGGTGGCTACTAGTGCCAGATGGCACAAGGATGTTTGGGCATTACAGCTGGCCACTTACCTACCTGGTGAAGCTCAAGCAGCTTACATGGCCCTGAGCAAGCACCAAGCCAGGGACTATGACATTCTGAAAGCCACTATCGTGGACAAAGATGGGCTTGTCAGCAGAGACGTACCACCAAAAATTTAGAATGGCTATGTGGATACATCCCACGCCATTTGCACAGAAGCTGTTACATTGGACCACTCAGCAGCTGAGGCCAGATCTTCAGGCCACAGAGGCCCTGATGGACTCAATTATCCTTGAACAATTTATGCAAAGCATCCCTGAAACTACTAGAGTCTATGTCCAAGTGCACCTGCCAGAATCACTAGAGGCTGAAGTAAAACTAACAAAGGAGTATGTGGAAGCAGACTTCCCATGGAGAGAACTCAGTCCCCCTACAAGCAGGGAAGGGCAAGGAAGAAGGTTGAAGAACCTCCTTTATCAAAAACCGTGAACAGGATGCAACTGTCTGTGCAGCAGTCTGTTACCAGTCCAGGAGCAAAGCACACACAAAGAAAGACCGCCCATACATGGATTACGGGTTTGTGGAGGTCAATGAATGGGCAGATGTAAAAGGTGAGTCTCGGATAAAGACCATTCCCATCAGAATAGGTAAAAGAACCACAAGAGAAATGGTAGACTTGGCAGCAGCAACAGAGAGGGGTGATAACCATTCACATGGGAGATGGTGTGCATGGGAGAAAACACTTACCCCATGGCTGTTGTCCTATGGGAGGTGGGAGGAAGATTTAAATCACAGAGAGCAGGCATAGCAAATTCATTATCCTGTGTAGTCATGATAGGAATGGCTTGGACTAGGTTTCCCTTAAGGACAAGAAATGGAAGGGAAGATCCAAACAAGTGGATCCAAATAAAGTAATCCTGAGGGTAGACCTGTCAGATAGCCCTCCAGGGGTAGTACTAAAGCATCCTAGAAGGAACCAACACATTGGAGGGGGGGAGGAAAACTCAAGAAAATAGCAGTAGGTTAGGAATTACTAGATCAGGGACACTTAGAGGGAAGGAGCGAGGAGATTCGGCTGATTCCCAAGAAAAACAAGCCACGGGCAATGCACAATGTAAAGGGCATACCAAGGAGGGGGGAGCAGGATCCAGATAATGAGGCCTTGACAGACAAACTTACCCCAATGGCCCCAAGTCAGGGACAAGCGAAGACAGAGAGGGACAGAGACCAAGGTATTAAGGCTCTGGAAGGACAACCTGCTCTGATGTATACAACACAGTGTCAAAAGAAACCAAAGTTAAGGTCAGTGGATATGATTGAGGCAATGATCTATGGGCCAAGACAGCTGTGGAGGAAACCTCTACACCCAATGTGTACTTCTTGTGGTGGAAGGCTGGAGACCCTCACTGAAGGCCAGTCTGAAACGACACAAGCCACCCCAGTAGACCTCAACTCCATGAAGAGGGTAGGGCTCGAACACTGAAGACAATCCCTCGGGAGGCAAGAAAGGATCTCAGTTGAAGTGGGGAGGCGGTATGTGAAGAGTGCTAGCAGCAGCACCCTGAACACTGATATTGCTGCAGCATGAAGGCTGCAGATCCAGCTGAAGGCAGTCCCCCAACAGAAAGTGGTTAACTATGAGCACCTGGATGGTAATTACTGGGCTAATGATGAAATTGGAAGGATACAACTAGGAGGAACAGGAAGCTCAGAAGGGAAGATTAGGTGACCTGTGCTGAGGAGGGAGGTTGTGTGGAAAGCTCCTGCTATAAGATGCCCATGTTATGTTCTGTCTGTCAAAAAGCATAGGAATAAAAGGTACACGTGCTGAAAGAAAAACAGCCTGGGTCTGTTTCTGACAACCAGGTGACAGACACAGGCTAGACAGCATAGCACACTGGGTAGTGATGGAGACCCTATGAAATTTACTATTATTGCAGTTCCCACTAGTGGAAGTGCTAATCTAGATGAAACAGGCGTTTTAGCCATCAAGTCAGCTAACGCACACAGCAGAAAGTGTCCCGCAGATTATTCTCTGCACCAATGACTAGAGAGGGAGTGGGGTTTTTTTTTTTTAATCTCACTATATTAGAGTTCTAAAGTGATCAGAACCTGATGGAAATGGCTTCCATCTGGTTCCCTGTAGCAGCCATTTTTCCATGGCAAGGAGCATTTAAGGTGCAAATTATTTTAATACTACTTAAAATAGTTGCAGCTTTAAAAAAAATAAAGGGCAGACTGTTCCATAAAACAACTTTTTCTGAGTTTGGATTTCCTTGAGGCAGATAAGCATATTAAAGGGATTCCATTTCACAAAGGAAGTTGTTGCATAGTTGACAGTTGTTGGAGTAATGGAATACATGTAGTTTTTAACAATGCTGTTGTGTTATGAATTAACCACATTCTAAAAAAAATCATTGAAAGTGTATCATAAATGGCACATCTTGCATTTTATAATATAAACAGCTTCTTTAAAAAAATTAACTTGATCAAAATTTGAATACAGTTCTTGTCTTCATGTTCCTTCTCCCTACATCCCTCTCCCCTCCCAATAAAAATTAGCAATACCTACCATTTCATCTGCTAAGATACCATTGATGCCATTCTCATACAAAGAGATGAGCCAGTTCAACCCTCGAACCTGGTAGTCACGCAGTTTACCCCATTTTACATCTAAAAGTGAAGACATGCAAAAACAGATTAAAAGATTTGTAAAAATATATTTAAAGCCATCATCACATCATTCCCTTACTGCTAATGGACACTACTGCTTTTCTGAAAATAGGAGAATGTGACAGTAGTATTTTCTAGAGAGCAATTAGGACATTGCCAGCAGAGCCTGTGGCATTTCTTAATACATCTGTCTCTATGAGCCTGAAGAGTGACAGCATGGGGAGCATGCTTTTATAGCAGTATGTTTCCTTCCACATCACTAGATGTGCCAAAATTCTAATTTAATAATCTCAATTCAAATCAGAAACCCAAGATATAATAACCAAACATTATTAAGTTAAAGTATATTATCTCTCTTCAAAATTTAGGAACAATTAGATTAAATGCTACTGGAAGGTAGATTAGATTGGTGCTAATTATGTAGTATGCGTAACCTGAAAAATCAAACCCCACCAGTATCAGTATCTGTCTTGCAGAGTAAAATCTCTCCTGCTGCTGCCCTGAGTCTTTTGAATAAGAGTGAAACTACATTACAGTAAGCTTCACTATGATACCACGGAAAGTGACTTGCAGACAGCAATGCTGCTACTGGAAACGCTCTGCTGAAGAAGCAGAAAGGAGAGAGTAAAGTCCTATTTTTCTACCCCCAGCAGCAGAGATGCAAGTCCTGCATCTGTTGTTCATAGCAAAAGTTTCATTCCAGGCCACAAGTATCTGGTCTTCCCCATAAATAGTTTCTTTCCTGCACAATCTAAACTCATCTTAAAATATTACATTTCCAGCCAGATAACAAGATAAAGTTTAAACTGCCAGATCTTCAACAATAGATTCAGGAATATCCAAAATTCAAATATTTGCAAATTTAAAGTTATCCATAAATTCTAGATTATGAGGAGCTTGCAAGAAAGACATCCTCCTCAAGAATGCAAGAATACTAGAAACAGAGGAATTTTAGGGCCCATTGAGACTTTACCAAGAACAGAATGAAAGAGCAAACCATACATGATGGAGAATCTTCAAATCGAGTGCATACATTAGTTGCCTTGGAGCTTTCTGTCAATAGCTCCTCATCTTCTTCCTGTTCTGTTCTACGGTGTCGATAGCTAAAAGATCAAAAATAAAATATAAAACAAGTTTCAAACTAGAATGAGAAAACACTAGACTGCTCCATAATAAAATCTTGATAACATTCTTGACAGAGGTAAGCAAGAGTGATCTGAAGATACTTGCAGACTGATTTCTTATAAATATCTGCAATCTACTTTGTAAGGCTATGCTGGATAATTACGCTTTCCAATTTTAAACTCATCTACTGTTTTGTTTCACTATGTTTGCTGATTTACATTGATGTGAGTATTTTAATGCTGTGCTGACAGCTCAACTAACAGTTTACTTTACCTATGTACAGAAGGAATATTTTCTCCCCTTCTGTTACTACCAAGGCTCTAATACAAGGGTAGGGAGCAAAATGCTTAGAGAAGAGCAAAAAAAGCAAAGACTGTAAGAAGGGTGCTAATACTAGCCTCTAACAGGGAGGTTGTATTTATAAAAGGCAGCTCCTAAGCTTCTGCAAAGCTTCCCAGTGGCAGCTGCTTTCAGAAGTTAGAGAAACACCTACATCTTAACAACAAACAAAGACAAAAACAAAATACATTTCCTTTTAGCATTTTGGTTCACCTATAAAATTCAGTACACATGGATTCTCCAAGAGCCATTAAATTTACTCCCTCCCCCCCCCTTCTTTCTTTGTTCACTTCACCACCCAAAATTATTTGGACTCTGACCAAAACTCGGTTTATAAACAGCAGTGGTTATTTCATTGCAAAATGACTCTCCATTTTATAATGCTGTATATGTATCTAAAAACGAAGGCAAAAGCATCAACAATTTTGAGAAGATAAAGCAAAATACCCTACAGCATCTCTTCTCTTTTAAAGGAAGTTCCTAATCTGCAAAAAGACACAGAAACATACTGTAATATGTAATAACAGGTATTACTTACTCGCCAACTGACAATAGATTCTGTTTCTCATCCTTTTTTATTCGTGGACGTCCTGGCTTCATTTTCAAAGGTGAAGTTGGGGTCTTTTGAGCAGCAGGCTGAATGAAATGAGCAAACAGCTCAGTCTGCTTTAACAGATACTCAAATCTGTTTGCTCTGTCTGTTTGCTGTTGACAGAATGAAAAACAAGTTACTTGAGCAAGTGAAACATTACAGTATACTTGTATTATAAAAATTTAGAATCTAGAATTACAATGAATGGCTTAGAATGATTCAAATTCCAAAGTGTATTCTTCAAAATATGTAGCTACAAAAGTGAACGGCTGTGAAGTGGATTTGATCCCATCAAACAGCCCAGAATAAGTCTAGGCCAAAGTCACAGAGAAGACACCTGCATAAGACTGAAATCTAACTTTGAGACCAAGGATCTCTAGAACACAAGTTGCTGTGTCCAAAGATATTTCAGATGGCAATATTACAGGTTGTTGAATCCCACAAGTTGTCTAAAAGGTATTTTTCCTATGAAACAGACTTCATTTGGAACAGCAGGTCTGTTTCCCAAGAAACTGAAAAGTCTGAAGAAAGTCCCATATATGAGAAGTTCAGTTTATTATGGTAAAGCACCAGTAGGCTGAAGACAACCTTTCTGTAAGTCAATCAATGTAGTGTTGTCACAGTGTGCAGACTGAGGAAGGTAACTGTTTTAGTATCAACTGCTGTCCATAACTTTGCCAGGAAACAGCAGTATTAAACAGACAAAGACCCTTAATTTTTTAATTCAGTATCATGTGGGTAGCAGTGAACTGATAACATCCATTTTAGTTTAACTCTTCTGCAGCTTAGTAAAGCTATATTGAGTTATAAACAGAAAGGATCTAAAAAAAGGAAGCTTTGACAGGAGAGCAGAGAGTGTTGGAGGGCCTCTTTCCCAACATACTAGCCAGAGCTTGACAGAAGATCATCCATTAACTTGTTATGAATGCTAGCAATATCCCCTTTTAAAGCAACTGGAGAGGAAGAGAAAGAGGGGACAGGTCTTCCCACTAATGTTCCCCCTCGACCTCAGATCTTCTATATCAGGTTCTGAAGTCTAGTACATTTGCAAGTCTTGGATTCAGTCACTAACCCAAGGTCACACTATGAATCAGTGACAGGTAGGATTAGAACTCAGAATTTCCTGCCCCCCAGTCTAGTACTCCAGTCCACTAAATCATGCTACCTCAGAAGAACCTGCCTACTTTGAAGCCTTTCCACCTCAAATCTATTTTGCCTGGTAATTAATATAACTTCAGAGAACTTTCAGTATCAACACAGAGCCTTCTGCTGCATAGCTTTTCATCTTACTCCCCTCACACTGAAACCTACCTCTTTTTTACTGTATAGATTTTGAAGTACAAAAATATGAGATACTGAACTGTTTTCCTAGTGCAGGAAAATAAAAGGTCATGGTCATCTGACCCCATATGTTAAGAAAGTCATGGAGTAATTTTATGGGGTTTTGATTTAAGATAATGATGGGCTCTCCCTCAGACCAGATGCAAGCTCCTGTTTCAGAGGGTGAATGATTATTTCTCAAGTTCTTTTAAGGTGACCTGAGCCCTTTGCTGAACTAGGCACATCTGCCTCAAGAGTCTACAGACAACTCTGAATCACCCAAAGGATCCATAACATGTGTGAAGTGTTCCCTCTTACCAGAAGCTCAATACCTCATCACCACTGCAGTCCCAACAGAAGAGGAAAGAATCAAGTTCTGAACTATGTCATACACCATGGAACTTCACATTAGATCATTCTTATATAAAAAGTACCCCCAAAATCCTAGGATCTCTCACTTTATTTACACCACTAAAATTTCAGAAGCTTCTACCATCTCTCCGCACAGATGACATATCAAGGGAAGTGAGGAAATAAGGGAGGAGTAAAGGACAAAATATGAAAGAGAAGTATCCTACAAATCTCAAAATTAAGATTTCTGCAGAAATGCCTAGTCAAAGTACCAGGAACTTAATGTCCTATTTGATGTCTCAAATAAGAGCAAGAGATTAATTTTTCTATAAAAAGCAACTTCATCAATAGTGGCTAGTTGTACCATATTGTACACGTGCACAAAATTACACACCATTTTCTCTTCATATGTAGGGTCTGGTTCCTGGATTTCTTTTTGTTTTCCTGGTGATCCATCATCAAAACCTTCCTAGGAGGGAAAAAAGAAAAATTAAAACAAATTGAATTCTCCTTTATAAAGATATGCAGCCTTGCTCAGAAATCATCATATTTTGTTCATGTTACCATTTATCCAGAGGATGACACCTCTATCTCGATTCCATGATACAGTCAAACCCAGATCAGTTTTACTTATAAAGAATTGCAGTGTTTTAATTTCAGTTTTGTCCTAGGTGGCAAATTAAGGAGGCAGTGCTATTTGATTTTATTTTGCCTACCAAACCAAATAACTATCACTGATGATTAGATTTGTGAAAGGAAAACAAGTCTCCATTAAATACCGTAGTTTGATTCCTCCCCACCCTACATGAACTTTCCATTTTGGAAACCGAGGAGGGAGGAGTATTTTCTTTGACTACCCCTTCAGACAGGGAAAAAATAAAATTCCATTCTCCCATCTGCTAATAAAGTAGGCTGCTTCAACACCATGCCCCACCACACCAGTGCATCTTTATTAACAATATGAGTTTCATTCGGCTTCTCGGGCTGGGAACAGAGATAATGTGTACGAAAGCAGGAATACTACTGGTATGATCCTACCCCATGCAACTGTCCTGAAGGGGAATTTTACAACATATGTTCTGAAGGAGGTTGGGGAAGAGAATGAGATAGATACCTACAGACAATTACCATCCACCATCTATTTAGATGGCCTATGCAAGAGGTTATTTACCTCACTTCAGTCTCTAGTGGCCAGTGGGGAATGAACAAGTGATACCAAAACAAAACAGGCAGGAATAAATGCAAAGCAAAAAATGAGAAAGAAAGAACATAGACAGAAAAAAGGAGACATAGTAAATACTGTGCCACATCAAAAGAGGATATGAAAGTGTAAAGTAAAAAAATGTATTGGTCAGTCAAAAAGGGAAGGATCCAACAGAAAAAGAGATGAAAAAATCACTGCACTAAGGCACTAAACACTTCTTCCATCAAGTTTGAATTCAAATAATTCTTGAATCTCTCTGTAAATAAATCAGACGTTCTTTTTTCATCTTTTGAAAGTGTAACATTTATTTCATTATATACAGAAGAGACTGAGCAGCATAAGAAGGAACTGTATGCACAAAAATTCTCAGATGAAGATTTCCTAATTTCAATACCTAGTTATGGCATGTTTCCTATATGGAAGCTATACTTTTCAGCCAAAGAATATAGTGTCACTGCTCTTCATGGCTTCTTAGGACTTGTCTACATTAGCATTTTTCCTTAAAGTCTCCCACCACTGGTAGCAACAACATAGCTGTCCACCAATGTTTTATCACCTAAGGCAGGGGTGGCCAACCCACAGCTCGCGAGCCGCATGTGCCTCTTTGCATGAGGCTCTTTGCTCTGTGCATTGTATGGGGCCCCAAAGTGAAATTGACAAGCTGCTGCAAAAATGGACGGAGCAGCGCGAATTGGCTCTTTGCAGTATCTATAGCTATTTTTTGGCTCTTCGTCTCTGACTGGTTGGCCATCCCTGATCTAAGGATATCAGCAGCTAGTCTACACTAGCTTTCTCACCATTGTTACTAAATGAAGAGTTACATCAGTAGTAGTCCAATGATGGGAGATTAAAAAAAGTCAGTGCAGACAAGACCCTAATTGTTCTTCATATGGGGTGAAGGAAGTGAGTTTCTGGCTGGGATCTGACTGCCTTTTTGGCTAATTAAACAATGTCTGGATCGGGGGGAAAAAAGAGCAAATCTGGTAACAAAGCATTTCCTTCTGAATCAATGTAGATCAATATTCCAGAAGAAGGAGACAGAGCACTTCTAAATCTCCATCATGAAACTTTCCAATCCAGTTAAAAAAAAAAAAAGGAACTCCAGATATAAGTATGTCAAGAAATATTTTGAAACAGACATGCTAAGTAGTCTGGCCTCCTCTTAATAAAAGAACTGTAACTTACAAAAGACAAAAACCACATACATGTCTAAAATCTTTGTTTAACAGCTTCCCACTTAGCTTTTACACTTTTTTTTTTTTAAACAGCCCTATGTGTTGCCTTACTTATGCAGGTTTAAATATTACTTAATACCCACAATGCTTTACTTATTTATTCATCTGAAGGAGCTACTTAAAAAATGGAATTTGCAAATTAGTCAGATTAAGTAGGTTGACTGTAAAGAATGATTCAGAAGGTGAAACATTCAGCAATACAAGCAAGATAAACTAGTTTCCATGAATGGCTAAAGAAACAAATGCTGTTACAAAACAATAATCTCTACGCATTAATTAAAATCCCAGATTTTCCTAAACCCTTGACATTTCTAGATTAGACATCAGTTGCCAAAATAAGCTATTGCAGATCACAGAAGATGTTAATGCTTTATAAAATGTTGCTAGATGTATTCAGTTTTTCCATAATTTAAAGAGAAAACAACAAAAAATAAGTCTTTGCTGGGATGCTCACTTTGGAAGAGCAGCATAGTGAATTCAACAGATATAACTGCACTACAAAAAGAACCTGAGAAAAATAGATTTCCAGCTAGATGCTTCTGGAATAAGACCAAGCACGGAAAGCAGAGCTGGCCACGTTTAGGAAGTGTGCAAGGATTTCAGTTTGCCTTCAAAAAATCAAGTTTCAGATTGATTAACGGGGGGAAGTAGGGAGCCTCTTGTTTTAATGGATTGCTGTACACAGCGCCCACCGAAATGACAGGGCAGTGAACAGAAACAGACTAGCAACGCTGATTAGGGAAGTTGTTTTTCTCTCGAGGGAGGAGAATGTATACTTTCTGCTCAAGGTGGAGTGGAAATTTTGAACAGCTGCTCTTTACCCTGCGGACTAGATACCCGCTTCCCACCCAGCCCCTTGATAACTAGACCTTCTCCTTCCCCCCATTCATTCATGAAACGAGGAGAGACGACGTGCACCCGCTGTGCGGGGCCGGCGACCAGCCAGGGAGGCGCCTCTGCTCCGCTGCTCACACACACGCTGCTGGCGGCTCCTTATCCGCTCGCTCGCTCGCTCTATTGTCTCTGCCCCATGCGGCTCATGCACCCAGCCAGCCCCGGCCCTCGTGGCACCGCACGACGAGAAGGCGGCGGGCAGAGAAGGGCTCGGACACCCACTACCGCCCGGCCGGCTCTGCGGAGCTGCGGACAGACCGGGAGGACTGTGCCCGGCTCATTCCCGCCCCGGGTCCCATCTCCCCCGGTGGGGGACGGGAGGGGGCAGAGGGAGCCGCAGAAGCTCGGAGCGGGAAACGGGGAGTGACCGGAGAACTAGGAGTGAGGGGGCACCGCCGCCCCAGCCCTCCTCGCTCACACACGCCTGCTCCCCGGCGGGGGGGGGAAGCTCCTCACCTCCACAGCGCCGTCACCCCCGGCTGCCCCCCCACTAGGAGGCGCTGCCGCCGCGGCCTCGCCGCCGTTGTTGGTGGAGACGGGGGGCGCGGTGCTGCTGGCAGCCAAGAGGGTCTCATCCGGCGGCGGTTCCTGCTGCCCGGCGGACATGATCCCGGTGCGCCCGCCCCGCAGACAATGCCGGGCCGGGGCCCCGCGCCCGTTGGGCGGGGAAGAGGAGCGAGCCCCTGACGCAGTTGCTGACGGAACCGGGCGGGGGAAGGGACGGGGACGCCGCTGGCCCCTCGCCGGCCCCCAGCTGAGGGCCCCGTCGCTGCTACCGCCCCGGCTTTCTCAGCGCGCTTCCCCCCCCCCAACCAGGAACCAACCGAGCCGGCTTCCAGATCTCGCGAGAGCTCTAACGAGGAACGAACGAACGAAGGCGCCTGCGCAAGAAACTCGTCCCTGGTTGGTCACCGCCCCCCAAACCACACGAGGCACCGCTACTACTACGAGCCGCCTACAAAAAAAAGGGGCGGGGCCCGCGCGCGCGAGGACTTGGACAGGGACAACCGCAGGCTTGCGTCACTATCTCTTCCCCCCCCCCAACCACCAATGCACGCAAAGGGGAAAAAGCCGCGGGGCGGGGCCTACCTATGGAACCCCCCGCCCCGTCCCGTGGCCTTTGACCCCACCCCCATGCCTGCGTCACACAGGCCAGCTGGGAGGGGAGCGGGCCGGGCGCGGGCAGAAGCGGAATATAAAGGGCTTGACGTCGGTTTAGCTCCGCTCAGACCCGAGCCGGGGGATCCGCTCCCAGGGTATGTGGAGCAGCAGCTTCCTGCCGCCCGTGGGCATCCCCCGGGCCCGTGTCTGCAGTGGCGCGGTGGGTTGCGGTAGGACGGGCTGGAGAGGAGGTGCGGGAGGTGCAGCCGCCCCACGCGCCCTGCAGCCGGGGTCAGGCCCCCCTGCAGCGCCCATTACCTTCCCTTCCCCTGACAATCACGGCCGCTTGTGTAGAGTTGCCGTCTGATTCTCACGTGTCGCCGCACCGCTGAGCAGCGCCGCACTGGTTTTTAGGGTCCACAGCAAAACCTGAAACTGAGGGATCCCCGTCCCCCAACTCCTTCTGAAGAGCTTGGCCCATGGGCCCCTCCACTCTCCTCCCCCACGGCTCAAGCTCTTGAGTCCGGGTCCTAGTGCTGCTGAGAGGACGTGGCCAGCAACAGGGCCATTTGAGGCAGAGCGCTGCGATGCCCAATGCACCTGGTTGCTACTCACGCAAATGTGGGCCAGCTGCTCCTCTGTCATATTGTTGGGACCCTTTCAAACACAGGGCCTGGTGCAAACTGCCCTTGTGCTCTCTCCCTGCCACCCCACTTGCTGACTACAGCTCTGTTTGTATAAGAGACTGACCTAGATTCCTAGACAGCCTTCACCAACAACTGGAACAACTCTGCAGCTACCCAAGGACCACTAATGGGTAGCTACACTGCCATTGGCTCCACAGTGGTTATAGATCCAATGACCAGTGAGCCCCACACCTTGCACAAATGAGGTGTGCAAGGAACAGAAGATCAGATTTTTTTAAACATATGGATGTGCCTAAAAATGCAGATAGGTATCCAGTGAAAATTTTAAAAAGGCTTAGGCGCTCAGCTTCCCTTGGGAGTTAGGTACCTATATGCTTTTGAAAATTCCACTAAGTGTTTATCTGCATCTCTTAGGCACCTAACTTACCTTTTAAAATCTTCCCCTCAGTTCACTTACAGAGCCCCTCAGTAGGTTGCTGTTCCATTTTCCCCTCACCCCCAGCAGTATTGTGAGAATTAGTCTACGGTTGTTTTAATACAATGACCATTACCTTGGTATCTGGAACTCAAGCTGTAGTAAGAACTGCATTTGTTGTAAAAGGAAAGGGTCAGTTTATGCTACTAGCAGACAGATTAGTTAAAGGTGAACTGGAAAGTTTTCTGGAAAAATTAAGATTCTATGCCATTAAGGTTGTGTGTATCCACATATAAATATGCCCATCTGTTAGAACTTTTAACTATGTTGCTACCTAAAAGGCCCCACGGATGCTACTTTGAAGATATTCCATTATATCTGAACTGATAAAACATATTAAAATAAGATGCAGTGAGGCAGCGGAATACCAGCAGCAAAGCAGTTAAACATATCTAGCCTTCTTAGACTTGTGCGCTAAGTGCCCTGCATTATCACGAGTAATTGTTTTTGCATCAGATAATGTCAAGAATATCATTTTTCACCCTATAAATAAAAATAAAATAAACACTGGAAAACATCATTCCACTGCTTGCTTTTCCTACTTTTTCATATGAATTTTTAAAAATAGGATGATTTGAAAATCCTTGTTCATTCTGCTTTCTATCATGGCCAACAGGTTCGAAGAAGAATGGCAAACCCAGTGAGGAGACCAGCACACCTTGTGCTGAAAAAAGAAAAGAAAGCCCCTATAAGACAGTCTTGTATCCAAGTACTAAGAGGGCCTAATTCCACTTAAGCTTCCAAGATCAGACATTTTCAGGGTTGTATAGTCCTGGATAATTATTCCTTTTAGTTGTATTCCTTTTATCATTTTCACATCTACAGTTAACAAGATTGGTAATTTTACATTTTCAATGGAAGTCATTTGTTTAAGAACAAAAAGTTCATTTTAGCTTTTTGTGTTGTTTTTTTAATATTTTTTAAAATTAAGACTGGTAGTAAATAAAATTGAAAGTAACAGCCAGGGTAATGTGCAAAAGAGTTCCAAATCTCAGACAAAAACAATAGTGCCTGAATTTTCACTAGGCAGATGGCAAGACTAGCAAAGGATGTTTATAAAGGCTCCACTTTTATCAGAAGAAATCGCTGTTGCTTTCTTAATTCTTTGTTTTTACCTAGTTTCCAAATAATATAAAAATCACAAATCTTGAAATACTGTTTTTCTAAATCTGGTCAGTCTAGGGAGTTCCATTCATCCTTTTTCCTTCAACTGCTTTTTACATCCTCTTCTTGGAAAAAGATTGAAATGGTATGTATAATAGGACTGTTAATAAAGGGGGAAAAAGCTGCACTTGTATGAGAAAAAGGGGGCTTCATGTGTCAACATCAATCTCCCCTCCTGAGGATAATTAAAATCCCTTAAGTCCCTGTCCCAGTTCTACTTTAGTAGGGAAGCTGCCACACTGTCCCTGCTTCCTTCATAGGATTGGTAGGACCACTTCTTTGCTGTTCTGGAGTGAAATCCTGACCCAATTGAAGTAAGTAGTCATTGGTTGCAGCGATCAACTGAGTGCATGAATTGGGCAAACAATCACATTGGTAGCCGAGTATATGAGTGGACCTGTTTTAACGATATTCAAATCAGTATCTCCATGATACAACAATACTTATTCCATCCTCAGGAATCCTGCAGATCACAGTGGTGACAAGGCACATACCGTTATTTATCTGTAAGTATTACGGTGTCTCAATTTCAGCCAGCCAGCTGAGATGCAGTCAAAATACCAACACTATATGAAGTCCTCGCTGTGAAACCCTCCCATAAAAAAATGGCTATGGTATGTCCATTTCAACAATTCAGTGGAAATGTAATGTTCACAAATAATTTACTATATATTATTAACTGTTCAGATCCTCTTATATGCTGTTAAATTTAAGTACAGTGAGCACTTTATTCAAGTTATGGTGTAATGCTGCTAGCAAAATGAATAGTGTTAAGTATGTTTGCAGTGCTCACACTAAATGTAATGAACTGTTATAAGCCTACCATATTTTAGGGCTCTGTTTGCAATGCAGATTGTAAAAACAACAGCACATATAGGAAAATTCCAACTTTAGTAGTCTTGACACTGAAAATAAACCATATAAAAATCTGATAGCATATATATGTCAATCTTCGCCTCTGTGCAACTCCCAATGAAGTAAGAGAGAGCCACATGTGCCTATCTAAAAACAGGAAACCGAACATCAATTGCTTATATTTCTTACAGAGTTCCTTGGAGAATGAGTTTCTGTAATTGATTCTCTCTGACTGAACAAAACTCAGAATAAAGATTTTGTTTTTATTTACACACTTCTGTGACTGAAATGCCTCATATACCATGCACATTTACATGGTTTCCTTATATATACATACCTTCTCAAAATCCTAGTTGTAGAAAGAAACCTGCTCCTTTCTCTCTCTGATCAGATCCTGAGTGACATTGCTTCCTGGGACACCTGAATTTTCCTTTCTGATCTATGGTGTGGTGATTAGACCAAAGGATTGGAAGCCAGGAGGCTCACTCGAAGGAGTCATTTGTTAATTATGTGATCTTGGGCAAGTCACTTGACCTCCGTGTGATTTAGTCAACTATGGGTTGAAAATAGGGTAAAAAATTGGTAAAAAACTGGACTTCACTAAAAGCAGGTGTTGCATCTGAAAAGAGCTGGTAGGACCCTGCTCCTGCAAGCTCATACATGCAGGTGGACTACTGAATCCACACACAGCCTAATTGACTTCAGTGGGGCTCCATGTGGATATGGGGATCTGCCTGTGCCTATGAGCTTGTAGGATCGAGGCCAAAAACAGCATTTTAGTTTAGTTTCCTTGGTTTTCGTCCCTTCACTAAGCTCAACAGTTTCCTTCTGGATCATGATGTTGGGCCAGATTTTTAAAGGTATTTAGGTTCCAAAAGATATAGATAGATGCCTACTGGGATTTTCAAATTGCCTGGGCACCTAACCTCTATTGCTATGAGAGTTACCTAATTATATGTAGATTATTTGAGTTACATTCATGCATTTTACATAGGTGCTATATATTCATGCATAATACAGTAATTCATTCATTTCTGCAAAAATGCAAGTTATTGGATCATGTGCAAATTCCTGCTCCTTTTTGCATGAATGATTGTTTTGAATAATAATGTAATAGAGCTTTGGGGATTCATTAACATGTTCATAAGAGTTCTGCTCATTCTACAGGAAAATGAAGTGTCTAAGTACCCGTTTCCAAAGTAGTTGCTTTTCAAACATGATAGATTTTAATTTTAAAAAATAATGAATTAATACTAATTTTTAATTAAGTCCAAACAGTCATAGGAAATCAAAGAATGACCTTGTCAGAGAATGACATGTCTAGGGAAAAATGTAACAAGCAATTTGATGTTCTAAAATCAGTATGTGAAAGCAGGTGACTTGAAAGTGAATAGACAAAGCTGACAGATATAGGTGTGTCAGCACTCATGTACAGTTTCAGAGAAAAATCACATAGTATCTCACATGAAAGGTAGGTAGGCACATGCACTGAGGAGACTGCACTGCCAGAAGAAAAGATGGTAGTCAGCTAAAGGTTCTGAAAGATATAAAAAAGGCCCCACTTCTGTTCCCATTAGATTAAATGGGGGAAAGATTGATCCCAAGTATGAGAAGTGGAGATATTAATGAAGATATGCCATATAGGTGAAATTCACACTAGAAGACTTAAATGAGGCATAGACCTTGTGTAGGCCCTCCACATAGGGATGAATTCACTCTACGTACTGAATAGCACTTTTTCTGAAGATGGCAAATTCTCTACACATTGTCCATTTTAAAGAGCCCGGAGAGATAGACCAGGGATTAAATTCTAGAATACATACTCATTCAGTAGAGGTGGGTGAATATAGCACAAAGAACTTCAATTTTGAGCAACTAATGACACCTCACAAAAAGTTGGGAGTTCACCAATCTTTAGCTGAAGTGTTTGCATAAAATCTTTAAATAATTTCCCAGTGAACACACTACTAAAAATCAGAACCCACTCATCCATTAAAATATTTATCACAAGTAGTTTCCCCATTCAAATACGGATAACTTGCTTGAGTAAGAGTTGGATGCCAGGTTTCCTGAATTTCAGTCCTGTGCCTTAATGGGGAAAAAAAATCCCTCCCTCCGATACAATCAAATACAGGGCTGCTCTATACAGTATATAGTCCATTAATGAAACCACAGGAAATAGAAATGGGAAGAGTAAACCAGAGAATTTATGCATGATGAGATGCAATATAGCCAGCTGGTCTAGCTCCACATAGGGAAGGGACTGTCTGTTATGTGTATGTACAGTACCTAGCACAATGGGGTCCTGGTCCATGGGAGAGACTCCTACATACTATAATATAAATATTAATAGATAAATATGTGCTTACACCCAAAGCACATTTTATCCCATCCTTTTTTAAAAGAATGAGTATTGCATAATTTTGCTTCTTATCTTTACTTTTGTCTCCCTTGCGAGGCTGGGCACAGCACTCTAAAGAGCTCATCAGTCCCCTTCTGGCATTGGTCACAGGGTTTCTCTCAAGCAGTTCTCTCTGCTTGATGGGCTGAGCATGCTGCCTCCAGACTGCTAGTGAGGGCTTGAGCTTGATTACTGGAATTTCGGAGTGGCTACATTCCACATACACAAGGGGGTGCTCATCACCAACCAACACATCCTACCTAGTCTTGTCTTGTGCTGCTCTAGATCAGGGCTTCATTATTACTTGAAGTAGTGTGAGCTCCCAGATATCCATCCAAAGGAGGGATACCCAAAGAGTGCACATCTTTCAGAACAGCCTTAAAAAGGAGTTCAGTGCTAGTTTCTTTTCAAATCCTGCACATATGTAACAGAGAAAGAGAAAAAAGAAAGTAAAAACAGGTTATTGAAATTCAACTCAAAATTTTCAAACCTGGGCGTCTAAAATTAGTCTTCTAAATCCATATTTAGGCACTTAAGTAGAAGTTGCCTGATTTTCAAAGGCACTAAACAACTACAGCTTTCACTGACATAAATTAAGAGAGAGCAGTGCAGAACCTCTCAAGATCAAGAGTGGGATTTTCAAGAATTCCTGTGTGATTTAGGATTTGTGCTCCTAGAGATTTGTGTTCCAATGGGACTCATGCTCCTAATTCACTAAGGTGCTTTTGAAAATCACACCAGGCATAAATATATATTTTAGGAACCAACTTTAAGCACTCATGGTTTGAACTTTTTGCCCTCAACATATTAATTATTGCTAACTGATTTTAAAATTGACTTTGAATACATAACATAGCCTTTTAAGTGTGTATTATATACTTATATTTTTATAAACTGGCCATTATGGCCGTAACATACAACCTTGTGGCAAGCCTAGTGGAAAGAACAAGTCTGAATGACTACCTCACCATAACTGCTCCAGGTCTGCATTGAGGCACTTGAGCAGGGCAGTGTGGGGAAGCTTGCAGTTCCACTACTTCTGTTATACTGTTCTGTTAGCAGAAGATGTCCTTCTCAAGGCTGCCAAACCAACACCTTTCACTAAGGAGGAGAGGAAAAAGTTCTAAAAGAAGCATTTGATTGGCTGACCAAGTTTCCAGTCGTGTGGATATCCAACATACCTACAGGTTAGGGAATGAAGAGCCAATTTTCTCTCTGGCTAATACCACCCATGGAAGTATTTAAAAAGTAAAAACTACATAACCTATTGCCTTTCAAAGTCTGTAAGTGCTGGAAATTTGGTATGAAATCAGCAAAAGCAGGGTATTGTTTATTTTAATGTTCCCTCCATTTTGCCAATTTAAGTAGAAATGAAAACAATGAGAGCAACTTTGGGCCACATTAGTTAAAATTCTGATAACTTTCAGTAGCAATGCTCAGTATTTTAAACATCAGCACCCTCGTTGGTAGATAAGCTTCTAAAACAGAAGGATGAACATTAAAACATGCTTTTTAGGAAACAATTTTAGATAAAATATTAAAAGTCTTTATACGGACCTCTTGTTCCTAAACAAAAGCTATCTATGTTTCTCTTATTTTAAAATGTAAAATCATTTGTAAAAGCAGTAGTTATACCTTGAGATTCTATTTGATTTGATATGATTCTATTTGATATTACACTTCTTATGGGGCTTTCAGCATAATATCTCAAAGGGCAATCAAGGCATGTAGGTATGTGGTATAACGCTGCATTTTCCCTCCCCACACACACACACCACCCAACGGCATTTGAAAAAGAACTTCAGGCTGCACTTATTAAAACCTTGTATGTTAACAATGTTCAAACTTTCCTGAGTCTTTTTCAACGTGGATATACATGTTCTCATTTTCTTTTATTGCAGACGTAATTTACCTGAGAAGGGCTCAGATATGCTGAGGGGTGCTATTAAAAGCCCTAAAATATATAGAAAATGTGCTGATTGATTATAGCTAATAATTTTGTACTTGAAAGGTGGTTAGAACATTATACTTGACAATCTTCATTCTAGCAGTTTTTATGCCCATATTCTATACTCTTCAGGAGACATTTTTCTCACTAAGCTAAAATAAATTACCTTTTTATTAATTCTGTTTTCGTAAGATTTTCTCATTTTTAATAGAGAGGGAAAGACACTGGTTAATGCTCTGTGGTTTAGAAACAGGAAAATAATTCTCTTGGCTATCAAACATTGCATAACAAACTAACTTAATTTGAATTTACCAAAGTGCTTTCTTTCAGTGTATTATCTCTTGGGTGTACACATCACATTGCAAAATTCATTTTAAATAGCTAGAGAACAAAAAGTCAACCTAATGCATTTAACCTGAAAAAGGATAGGTGATTAATTTAAATTACCTGGAAAGAGTTTATTTGCTACTACTGTGAGCAAATTCCCACATGAAATCTTGACAGTTATGTCCACAGAGATTTTCTTTAAAGGAGAAATGAAAAGTGAAATCCAGTGCAGGCAGAAGTAGGTTATCCCTTCATCTGATGGCACACCTCTCAGCTAGTCTCATGTCCCACCCATCTGCTGTCATCCTACTTCTGGTATTGTAAATCATCATCAGAAATGCTGAATCATAAAAACAGATTGTGGGAAGCTATTCATGTCAAAAGAAATTAATCAACACATCTCAAACTTTCTTCCTTTGATTTTGTTGTATCCTACCCTTTTGGGCCTTGACAGGTTGAGACCTATACTTAGAGATACTTAGCTCCTTGTTCAGTTTTAAAAATCAGCTTGGCTCTAAATTTCACCTGTGCCAATTAAAATGATTTGTGCAGAGGGTGTAACTGTTAGATGGGCAAAAATGAGCACCTTTCAGAACTCGCTTTCTGGGTAATATTTTCACACAATAATGAAGACAGGCAAGAAAGAAACCCTTATAAAAGTGTTTGGTGTCACAACATGAAACAATTGAACAAATGAAGAAAGCACTGAGGGTACACTGCAAAGCTCACTTTGCTTTTGGATATTAATCAGTTGCTCTGATTTTAAGGGGAAAAAATCCAAAGAAATTAAATTAGAATACAACAATCTTGCAAAACTGTACTCCCCTGAACACCCATGGTAATTTTTTTCGTTTTATTTGTAATCGGCAAGTAAGTATCATTCAGTTTTTCATAAGAAATTTTAATAGTAAAAGAGGGGACAGAAGATTTGCCCTAGGACTGGTAAATTTTCAGGACAATTTTGTAAGATTGCGATGTAACATTAACAAGTGTTAGCTCTACTTCAGGGGTTCTCAAACGTTTTTTGCTGGGACCCCCTTTGAAAATATTTCAGGCTCTGACGATGCCCCAAAAGTAATGATTCTTCCCCCCCCCCGCGCCATGCCACCCTTACCGGCATGCGCAGGGGCTGATGGCTTGTGACCCACTCATCATAACCTCACGACCCCCTGCGGGGTCACGACCCTCAGTTTGAGAACTCCTGCTCTTACTTAGAGCCAGAAATACTTTCAACACAATTGACTGATGCAATCAGTAATAGCTAAGCTTTAAATTTAATTGTGATAAAAATCTCACTTAGCTCATAATGCAGTGAGAAGGCTTTAGACTTGCCTGTGGCCTCCATTTAGCTAAATGGAGCAATGAAATCTAAATTACATGATTAAAATGGAAGACTATGATTTGTCTCATAAGCCGTGTGTGGCAGCGTCAACATTGCCATAAGCAGACAATATTTTAAAAGCTAAATTTAAAGTATTTGTACAAAATAAATTTCCGAAGTGAGTTAGAATACATTAATGGACACAATTCTGTGTCTCCACTCTTTTCCATCAGTGTTACCCTATAGGCCTTTCACATACCAGGAACACTATATTTTGTGGTTTGCACATTTCAACAGTTCGTGAAGAAATGTTTTTAGTAAGCAATAGTTTGCGAAAGTGTGGCCATTAGTATTTAACGGAAAAGAAACTGTTGAGATAATGTCCTTCGGTAACACTGAAACACAGACATTTTAAAACACAGCTTCTTAGTATTCTAGGCATCATGGAGTATAAACTTCCTTTTGATTTGTGTGTCTCTCTCTCTATTCTGTAATAGACCAATCTATACTTAAAAAAAAAAACAAAAAAAAACCCTGCCAAAATAAAGCAGAATTCTATTTAGTGTCTAAAGCATACAAGGGAGCCTCTCAAGGAAGAGGAAAATTATGAGAAGATTTGCTTAAGAAATCCCAAATTTCAATGTCTAAGAAGAAGCCAGCTCTTACCTTGAAACTGAAAAATATTTTTGAGTTGCTCAGATTAGAGTCAAATTGCATTTATTTTATTTTATAGATTTTGCTTTATGCCTTAAATCACCATTGTTCATTGTAAATAATGTGATGAACGATGCATCCATCCCGTAATTCACAATATGCTATATCAACAAAGCAAACTATAGCTTACTTGTTCTTTGAAAAGAACATAACACATCGCCAAGACAAACTCCTTTTGCATTCACATCTCTTGAGGTCCCTATAATAGCACCCATTACTGTAGTACCTGAGTGCCTCCATAAAGTAAACAACCAAAATCACAATAGGCCAGCAGTTTAGCTTTACCTATGCTTCCTCCAAATTTAGAATTCAGCACATTTTAAAATGTCAGATTCATAGCAACAGAACAGATGAGCATGACAACAAATAGGCAACACACAATCCTACTTTAGTTGTGTTATTAGAGACAGGGTACACCATACAATATTAAAACCACCCTCTCTTTGAATTTCCTTGTGAGAATACAAGCTGATAATAATGAATACCAATTATGAATGTGAAAAATACATTAACATTCAAAACAGTTAAGAAAACTACTACAATATTATTTTTAAAAGCATTATGTCCACACTATCTGCAGAGTCTGGAAGATAGTGTTTGATAGTTTCTCTTTTAAATAACAAAACAAAAAATAAAGAAATACTCAATTTTTGCTAATTGAAACTAAGATTATGGATATTATTGAATTCAAAAGGCTAATAAAATGGAAGCTGTAACTCAAGTGATGAAATAGCAAGTGCACACCAGATATATCACGCGCCACAAACTATGTCTTTTGCCAAGTCAGAGGCTCATCTGTTCTGTTGCTAAAATTTTCAAACTTGGGTTCCTAAAGATAAGCACTGATGTCAAAAGGAGTCATAGGCACTCAGAACCTCTGAAAAACCATTTATTTTAGGAACGTTAGGAAACCGAGGTTTTAAAAAAATTGGCCCTGAAGCACTGAAATGGTTAAAAGAATCAAGGAAATCTTCAGCTTTGTACTTGTTTACTGAGAAGCAGAGTAGTAGAGATAAAAATGTCATACTGAAAAAGTGATAGTGCATAATCCTGACTGAGCCACACTCTTAGGGAGTGAAGGAGGGACAGAGGAGCATCCCTTTCCAGGGGAAGTAAGAATGTCTCTTTCACAAACACTTCTGTGACCCCCCTTCCCACCACAAACTTTTCCACCTCTCGAGAGAATTAAAAAACCCCTCTGAATTTCAACCGTGTTTTGACGCCTCCTCAGTCCCTTCCTGTGTGTATTTCTATATGAGGGCAAAATTTGGCCCTGAGCCCCTCTTAATATTGATAAGCACCAAAGATATTGTTCAGAATAAATGAAAGGTCTGATTCTCCACTAGCACCAGTTTAAAACGGGAGTAACTCCACTGAAGTCAATGGAGGTACACTTGTGCAGGATTAGTGCGAGAGGTGTATCAGGCCCCACCATCTCTGCTTTTATAATATCAATAAAACTTCTGGAATTAGTATCCCAAAATAAGACTACCCTATATTACTTTGAGTACCAAACACATGCTTTACTTACAGATGCTTCAACTGCAGTACTGGTGAAGAAAATAAGGAAAGTTTGCTCACCAGCAATACTAATTATGCACAGTAATGCTTCAGTCCTTCAAAGTGATTTGCATGAGTGGAAGCCTGATATAGTTGCTCCCATTTTTTTTTAAAGACAGTCTAGTCATAATTAGCCAATACCTAGTTTCACTCAAGAACATGGCAGAACTGCCATCGCCTTCAACGGGACAGGAATTTGGTCCAACTTTGCAATTTTGGGGTTTTTCTCAGGCAACTTGCTTTTGAAAATATTTTTAGGTTTAGATTTTTAGAAGTACTGTGTACTATATCTAGCAACCAGTCTAGTAACCTCACAGAAAAATCTGTGTTTCGTAACTTAGGACTTTTCCGATATCTTATTTTTTATTATTTTGTGGTTTCATTCGATAGAGATTACACATCAAAATTGAACAATTTGATTTATTTAAAATTCAAACTCAAAATGCATTGTGTTTAGTTTTTTTAAAAATAACATTCAAAGCATCAAAATATTACTAATTTAAAAAGAACCCTTGTTCAGAATAAAACAGTTTACATACTGTAGATTGGAAAAGAACCTATGGTAGATTAGGCACAATACTAAGGCCAGCGTGACAAAAAACAAGACTAACACACCTGTACACTCATTCAATATTTAAAATGTGTGGACAAAAAGACACTTTATTTAAAGGAATCTGTGTAAAAAAAAAAGTGTTAGTAAATTTTCAATCCTGACATAATTAATAAATTTATTAAGACATTTATGTACTTGAAGAAATTCTATTTTCTTCCTGACAGCTAAATTATGTTTCTAAACCATGGCAGAGTATTATTTGGAACTGGGATAGTGAATGAAAAGGATCACAGTACACAAAGCTTTAAATCCTGTACCAGGAAAAAGCAACAAGGGGATCACTTAGGTATAGAATCTATTTAAAAAAAAAAAAAACCAGATATAAAATATCAGTTGCATAGGAATCTAAATATAAGGCCAAGCAGGAGATTAAGTAAAATAAAGAATGTAAGAAGGGCACTATAGTGTCAAAACATAGTATTTCCATTTGTATTACTATCTAATTCAAAAATCACAGTATCTTGCTAGTACTACAAACAGTGAATGTCAAACTGTCCCATTAATTTCAAATTGAAAACCAACATTAGGACTTCTAAGAAGTATAAAACTAAGTTCATTGTCTAAACCTGATCAGTGTATTAGCACAACAGTGCTTGGTACGTACCGGATTATTTATATATTCTACCTTCTGTAAATAATATCAAGGTTACTACTTGTTAATAAGTGTGAGATCACAACATTACTGCATGCCATCAGTGGTTTGCAGGTTTACTTGTCATTTAATTATTCAGTCTTTAAAAGTGTAAGATCCCACCCTGCAGAATCTTCACCCAATGAACACAAAACACTCATTAATAAAATACAATAGACATTCCACCACTAATAACTAATGTTTAAGCCAGAATGCTAGGTCCTAAAACCAATATAGTTCATTATTATTAACTCACAGCAATTTTTGTTAGGAAGGTAACCTGTAGACTTCCAAATATTCTCTGCATGTATTAAATATAAAAACAGTATGTAACTAATGTATATCTCTTGACATTTCAAGTAGATGATTAAATTGTGAAACTATTTCCGCTAAATCATTTTTAAGTTGTTAAAATGAAGTTAAAACATAATTTCCATATCTACAAGTAGCTTAATTAACCTAGAATTGTAATGTATAGTAGTGTAAGAAAAAATTCTCAAAATGAATTCGGCATTAAAGTTAATTAACTGGGAACACCTGAACCACCTTTTTAACTGAAAAAGTGCATAAACATAGTAATACTACAAATGTGTTAAATGAAGAACAAAAGCAGTACTATTTTTACACATTATTTTACATTTTATGAATTATCCACAGACCACAGGGCACAATTTAGGATCTTAAGATTTCTTTGATGTGTTTGAAATATCCTTTGACTTAGATTTCTTTGATGTATTTTAAGCGTTCTTTGACTTTCATCTATTCACTCAGGAAGCTACACACCAGTGAATTGCCAAGTACTATTCAGTCAAGCAACATGGCAGATATGGTTCTGTCTTTCATCAAAATTTATTGTGATAAATGACACTTCTTTTGTTCTTTGAGGAATAGTAGAATTTTCATTTTACACTTTTAGTTGGGGTTTCAGATTCTGTGGACTGCCTCCCATCAGTCCATGCTTCTCGTGTGCTCTTCAGTGCTAGTGTTTTCTGCTGGTCAACCACAACATAATCCACTCGTTCATCTGCAACACTACTCCCTGAACCACTGCTTTTTTTCTGGAAAGGGGAGAATGAGAGAAAGGTAAGTTAACATATATTTATAATAAAATGAAGCCAGGTTCATTTGCAACAGAGCTACAAGTGTAATAAGTGTTTAAAAAAATACTACTACTTACTCTACTCAACATATTGCATATGTTTTTGTTGAACATAATCTCATCTATGTTTGAGGACAATAAAACGCTAAAAGACATCTCTGGTAAAAACTTAGACTTTGTAACAAGACAGCAGGCAATAATGATCATGTAGAATAGCTTGCAATTTTGCTGATTTTGGAAAAAATACAATTGAGGGTTGAGAGCTCTAGGGAAATCAGAGTGGAAAGGACTGGGGAAGGTATCAGTTTAGTGCTTGACACAAACACGACCTGCTTAAGATTTTAATGTAATAGCTCCCAGTTATATGAGATAAGGTTTGTATAAAATATTAAGATTTGGGATTCCAGGGAAGAAATCCCAAGAGAGAAAATACTTGGTCTATTGTTAACTCTTTGAAAGTTCAAGCAAAACGTCACTACGTGTACTGAAGTTGTAGACATAGGCACTTTCCATACTGATAAACTATATGACAATTATGTCTAACTCTCAGAAAGAGGTTGTGGGTAAAGTTGATTGAGGATTTGACATCTCTTATGTCTTGACAGACCAAGGTAAAAGCCATATGCAGATCTATCATTAGGATAGATTACAGCTTTCCCAGAGGGGTGCAATACAGCTTCTGTGACAGGCCACAAAAGACACGTGTTGGGCTGCTTTTCTTTTTAGAATCCAACCTAAATTTGCAATAACTCATACATTCTTCATGTAGCTCAATTTTGTACAGAGCAACCTTTTTTTAAAAAGTAATTTTGTTTACCTTACGAGGTGGGGTAGATTTCCCAGAATCTAGATCCAGATCTAAGTATTCTACTTGTTTATCTCCTTTGGGTTTTACCATAGGACTACTTCCTCCATCCAGACTGTTGCTGCTGAACAAAATCTGAAATTATAATAAAAATAATCAAGTCAACAACAATGAACTTTCTAACATTCCACTCAGTCTATTTCAAACTGTCTAAATAGTCACAATTTGGAAACTCATCAAGGAGATCTTCTGGTCTAGTAAATAATTCATACTTTATAGTCTACTATTAATGAAGTAACAAACAAAAATTAGGTTTAACTAATGTTGATCTTGGGACACAGTCAAAAGACAGGAAAAAATCAAGCTTAAGCAAAAAGTTTGTGTCTAATTCCTACACATAAGTGAGCTAACAACGGTGTATGGATTTTCTGATTGGCACTTTGTGTCTCAAGTTTAACATTACTTAAATGAAGACTTTTATATTTCACTGTATTATTATTAAAGTTATTTGATAAAGACTCAGCCTTACAATACGGGTAAAGTTTTGAACAAACCTTTTGCATTTCATTCAAAAACTATCATTAGAATTAATATGAAAATCCAAAAGAATTATTCAGTTGATAAAACTGCAGAATTAATCTAACTCTAGAAAATTTGGGCAGGGCTGCCAAAAATGAACTAAATTGTATTGCATGAACCTAGTTTTCAATTAGCCCAGATTTTTACCACCTCACCTCCTCTGTCCTCTCCCAGCCTGATCCCTCCCTCTTAACAGGTGTTATAGGAACAGTACAATAGAAGGACTCTTCTCTAAAAGATAAAGAAAAAAAGGAAGACAGAGGGCAGCAGTCAGCAAAAAATGAAGAGCAAGGCAGAAGGAAAGCAGGGTAAGGCTGACAGCAACTTGAAAGAAAATGCTGAATATTGCTCATTTAACTAAATTAAACAGAAGTATGACATGTGGGAACAAGATACATTAAAGTCAATGACAGGAAAAGGATGAGAAAATTATGGACCCTTTTTCAAGTTGTAGTTAAAACAATGAAAAGTTTCCAAAAATGTTATATGCCTTTTATAAACAAAGTTTTGTAGCCATCTGAAGATCACTGGGGGAAAATGCTTAAGGGTTAATTTAGGAGCATTTGTTCTGTTGTGGTTTTTAAATTTCATTACACAATTTCATACATTATCACCAATGCTTTTAACAGTAGGAAGTAACATGGATAAATACAAATGGCTAGGATTTAAAAAACTGGGTCAATTAAGCATTTGAGTTCTTCGTTAAGAACTTCTCTGAAAGGGCTTTACTATATGTCATTTATAAAATATAAAATTATTGTCTGATTCATTGTTTCTGGCATGCATAAAAGCATATTACTCTTTATATAGAAAAGGGTCTATATTTCCCACAATTAGACAAGCAGGATGTGTCCATTCAAAAAAAACACCAAAGTCTTAAAATATAATTAAAAGAAAATAAAAGTGATTTCTGTACCATAACCTAGAAGAATGAGAGATGTAGGAAAGTAGAA
Source organism: Emydura macquarii macquarii (assembly GCF_026122565.2). Classification (NCBI taxonomy): domain Eukaryota; kingdom Metazoa; phylum Chordata; order Testudines; family Chelidae; genus Emydura; species Emydura macquarii. Next base: position 5,582,389 of record NW_027132971.1, on the reverse strand, counting down.
AAAATTATAAACAATGGCCCAATCCTCTAGATAGGAAATTAAATGCATTCATGTAAGTGTTAAAATTAAATTTAAGTGGCATCTTGGTCTAGTGACTTGAACACAGAATCAAGAAAAAGAAATGCCTGATTTCTAATTCTGACTCGGCTACTGATTTGCTGCATGGCCATAAGTAATTCTCAACCACTATGTCTCAATTTCTCCATCTGTAAAATGGGATATATCACTGCTTACTTACCAGTAACTCCCTCACAGGGTTGTTGTAAGGATCAAGTTAATGCCTCCACAGTGCTTTGAAGTATTACTATTTTTATTGTAAACCCTACTAAATAAGAATCTAAGCAACACTTACATATTAAATGATGAGCACTATGTAAAATCTTAAAATAGGTAAGACAGGCTTTAGTTGGAAAGTTTGGCTACAGATATTATGAACTTTCCCAAAGTTCAGCGGTGCTCTGAACTATATTTTGGTTTAGGACTGTTTCTATTACTAATGTTTTATATTAAAAGGCTATGGCAAATTCTTTCTTCTATTTGGGAAAAACATGCATCGCTCATGATACATTTCCGTGAACACCTAAATGTAATCTACAAACAGCTAACGACTTCTACACTGTATCTGATGTGAGCAAGTGAAATGAAATTCAATTCACATTTGCTAACAATTTCTTGGATGACTATACTGAAGCTAAGTATTGAAAGTAAACTGCTATCAGTAAACTGCTGAAGAAAAAAGTAGACACTCAATATAACTGTTACTATTTTACCTTATATATAAAATGTCTCATTCCTTTTTTTAAAAAGCAGTGTAATAAACACATGCATATTTTCAGAAGAACTTGAACAGAAAATATCAATGGAGATTTCTTACAACTTTTTTGTTCCTTCCATGTTTCTTGAAAATATGTTTACTTGTAACATTTCTTTTTCAAAAGACCTTTGGTGTGGTTTGAGAATACTAGCATAATTTATTTCCACTGAAACTGAATTACTTATTGAAGCCTAGCCCAGGAACAAAGATTATAGAAAGGAAGAGACACAGACATTGGGAAAGAACGTATTTTAAATCACTTTGTTCAAAAGATGTGTTATCCTCAACATATATTGTAGGCATACTAACCTTGCTCTCTATTGAACAACTCTACTCTTAACTTTCTCACTGCTACAGTATTAAAACAAAGCTAAAATTACATGAAGAGAAATGATTTTTGGTTTGGATGCAGAAAATGTAAAAGAAAGGTTTATCAACTGGAAGAAGGATTTGTGTTTGCATGATTTAAAAGTAAGGACTGCACAGGAAGAGAGTAGTTAAGATGTAGATTTTACATACTGAGTCTTCAGTGGACTGATTTGGATTCATGGGTACATAATTCTCTTCACTGTCATGCGAGTCACTGCTGGAAGTTGTGCTATGAACTGAATCCGGTCTGGGAGACATAGGAAACCTGGAGGAGCTAATTACCAGGAATTATTTTACAAACAATCAAACTAGAATATTTTAAAACTCCTGGTAAACAACAAAAATAAGTATATTAGAGCTTAAACTCTTATTTGTCAGCTTTACCAGGGTTGAATTTTCTGGTTATACACTGTCCTTTATATTTAACAAATTATACTGAACAACAAATGTACATACATCTGACAATGCTTGTGCACGTGGGCGCATGCGTGCATGTGGGTGCACGATCATGCACGCACACACACACACACACACACACACACACACACAGAAAAGAAGTGTCAGTCTCTGCTAGAGAGGCTGAAAAAAAAGGAAAGATCACAAATATATTCATTAATGCTCCAGTAAAAGAAAATAATAAATCCTCTAAAGTAAGAAAAGCTAAGAGACTTACTCTCGTGCAAAACTTCTGGTGATAGGAGATCTAACTGGGGCTTGCAATTCTTCCCATTCCGGTAGAGGTTTTATTTCTAGTGGAGCTGGTTTTACTATATAAAAAAAACAAACAAACAATCTTAAAACAAAGAACTTTTTAAAACAAATTTCAGTTCAGCAACAATTCCAAGGCTAAACATTATGTAGAACTCAGTAAAATTACTTTTATTTTAAGTTGCCACTGAGTAAAAGATTTCCATATAAACCCCTAAATACACTTATTAGGAAATGTTGTTCAGTTCTGAAAGAGGTTTCTGAACCACAGTCTGTATTTTAAACTTTCCAAAATAAATATGATGTGGATAATGAGTGCTACCACTATTTGAGAATTTTGAAAGCTGAATATTAACATGTGATTCTATTTTGAAAAGGGCATCTGAAAACGGCACTCTAGGGTTCTATGTTGATTGTGCCACAATGATTTATCAAATTGGCTCAGTTTACAAAGTAGGGTTGGTTGGTTGCTTGCATTTTTACTTAAAAATTGTCAGCCCTGCAAACTCTAGATCTGAAATATTTTCTTGGCTCGTACACTTTTGTCAATAATAAAGACTCTGCAGACCCAATTCTGAATTCACTTACATATTTACAACCCCATTGTTAAGGCTGCAGAGATGAAAGTGAAGGCCCATGAACTGGAGTCAGAATAGAACCCAGCTCAATCTTCCATATGTCTTTCAGCTCTCTGCAGTGCTTAACTTGTGAGAAAAGCAGTAGAAACATACCAGCATCATTAACTACAGGTGATAGGACTCTGAGTAAAGTGCCATTTTTATACAATTTTCAGAGTAGAACCACACCTTAAACTAAAACTGAAATTAAGTTTAAGCTTAATTTTGAGCTGTATAAAAACCCAGTGGATTTCTGTATTGCAAGGGAAGTCTATTTACAGTCAATCTTAACTTCTATCAAACTTGCCATGTATAAAAAAATACAAAAATTATTTTGAGAAAGTAGTTATGAAGTTATTATGAATGCTATTATTAGAGTTTTTTCACAAAACAAACAAAATTAAATATCAGTTACACAGAATTGTTGACAGCCTATCTGACTGCTGCAAGGCCAGCCTACTTACTAAGATCAAACTTCAGCCAATTGAAAACTAGTTCATACACAATGAAACCTGTCAATCTGAGGGCCTGACAAAAATCAATTGCTTAACAGAGGTGGTCTTATAAGCGGAGCAGAACTGTACTCATTACAGCTGAGGATTCTATTTTGAGGCAGTCTTAGGATAAAAGGTAATCTAAAAAGTCAGCCCTTGGCACAGATTTCAATGTAAATACTTTTTAAAATTGAAATGTTACAGGTAAGTCATTTTTGGACTTAAACACACCAAATTGTTTTCTACTGCAGTTAAAATGCAGGAGAGTGGCCAACTTGTAGCTCAAGTGATATCAACATACATCAGTAACTTACAATGAACCAGGTTCTGCCAAATTAATTCATGCTTAGCAGCACCTTTTTATCAGATAGTCCCACTGATTTAAAAAAAAGTCGCAATAATTTATTTCCGTGAACTACTTAAGGAATAAGGTACATGTTACCAGCATGAGTTACGGTGACAGAATTGAACCTTATCTAAGCAACGAACACACTACGGGATGAATGGCTATGGTGGATACCAGCACAGCTCTAGTGCTTTATAAGGCATGAGGCTGAATGGCAGCTACATTCAACAGCCCAAGTACAACTGCTGTATCTAGTAGAAATGCAGTAACAGCTTGATCAAAACCCAATGAAATCAGCAAGCATCAGACTATCAACTTCAATGGGCTTTGGATCAGGCCCTAAATGCACCTGGTGAAGCATGCCTTTAAACATAATGTTTGACATTTGTAATTTGTTCTAACCCACGTGGCTGTACTGGATACCAACACAGTTAATACCTACAATAAGCCAGTCAGACTTCACCTTCATAATGCTCACTTCAAAATATATAAATCAAGTCATTGTACTAATAGATGGTCACAGGACCAATCTCTTTTGCTGCATCTCGACATTTAGCTAATAGCAGGAGATTATTAACCTGTGACATCAATGTTATATCTTAATTAGAAGTTATTTCAAACAACATACTGGTAGATGACATACCCTTGTTTCTAAATAAACAGATACAAAATTATATCTGAAATATGAGCGGCTATTAATGGAATAGAACAAAACTTGTATGTATAAATGTTAATTTCTGGTAAATCTTTACTTATATTATTTAGGATGTAAGGATGTTTTTTCCCCTAAGCAGGAAACATTTTGTTTAGCAAGTAAAATGTGTCTATGATCTTATATTACAACATTAGCAGTGACAATGCTTTATTAACGTTTAAAAAAATACATTTTTTTTTTTAACAAAGCACAACATGCAGTGCTATAGTACATACCCTTTCTTCTTGTAGCAAAGTCACCTATGGTTTGTGAATCAGTTCGCTCTAAACCATGTGGTTTAGGTCTTAAAATTTTAGGACTTTGACCTATTTGGTAAAAAGAAGACTCTCTTAATATAATGTTCTTTTTATAATTGGAAAAATGGAATTCTGTAAATAAGCAGCAGAACCCCTTGCAGAAAGGTTAACTTCATAAGCATAAGCAAGCTGCTAACGGAGAGTTTTACAGTCCAGCTAGGTCTCATGCTAGGGCTTAAGCATCACATTCTAAAGGAACAAAACATTGCATGCAAGAAGCTTGTCTGAGGCAAGGAAGATGTATATAAAAGGTAGAAAGCTATTTTTTTAAAAAAGACATTTCCATTTAATTACAATTTTTAAAAGTAGTTTTGTATTAAAAAATTGCCACGTTTGAGGAACATTTAAAAAGATATGGAATTTTATCCTTTAAAATTTAGGTTAAAATGAAATAGTAAAGGCTAGTTTAAATTAATTTTCATTATATTAATCCATTTTACCCAGTGATCTTCTATAAGTACTACCTTAAAAACCCATGAAGTTCCTCTATTTTTCTTCCAGATAAGTCTTTTGTGAGTCTTTTTCATATGGTATTTGCTGACCCATCTCCGAAAGGTCTCTATCAAGCTTCCCTCTGACCCTGAGGAAGCAGACCTGACTTTCTCTCGGTGTCAGAGTCATTCGGTAGAGGACTAATTCCAAGTTTAAGTCTGGGCCATGGGCTGTAGTATAAACTTAAGTCTGCATACTTCTGATCCAGCAGAACTCCCACTGATGTCAATAGGAGGTCTGCATAAAGAGCAAGAGTAAACTGTGACCTTACAGACATGTGTTTCAGGTCTGCGTTCCTAAGGACAGGCTCCTAAATCCATATTTAGGAACCCAAATAAAAAAAAAGGGGGTCTGAATTTTCAGAGGTGCTTAATACCTGCTGCTCCCACTTATTTAGAAACCTCATTTTAGGCACCCAGGTTTGAACAATTTGGCAGAAACTTTTCCTATAGTTATTTATTATTCAGAGTCTTATTGTTGTATTCATATATATATCAGTGGTTCCAAACCTGTGGCCAAGGGACCAAAAGTGGCCCACCTCTCCCCTCCCACTGGCTGCAGAAGGGAGCTGCTGCCTAAGGACCCAGGCGGAGCATGTTGCCGCATGGCTAAAAGACCGGTGCAGTCGCATTGTTGCAGCCAAGGGGATGGGAGATCAGTGCTCTTCTCCCCCTGTCTGTAGCAGGGAGCACAGCAAAGTGTTCCACCTGGGTCCCTAGGCACTGGTGTCCCTGCTGGAGCCAGAGGGAGGCGAGCACTGATCTCCCATCCCCCTGGCTGCAGAAGGGAGCCAGTACCTAGGAACCCAAGTGGAGTGCACAGGGCTACAGGACACGTGCAGCCTTGGGGACGGGAGATCAGTGAGGAGGGAGGCAGCCTCCTCGCTGAACTCCTTCTGTCTGGCTGCAGTGGGGGAACAGGGGGAGGGCTGCTGGGAGACTGGTGGCCCTTCAGGGCTGTAACAATATACATATATATTGTTACACTTGGAAGATACGCACCCCTTTACAACCACTGTATTTTATACCTTTGTTTCTCTTTCTTGCCCATCTTCCTTTCTCTCTTTCTCCTTTCCCAGTCTTGTCTTTGGCCATGTCTACACTACCACTTATTCCGGCAAAACTTATGTCATTCAGGGATGTGAAAAAACACCCTCTGAGCAACATAAGTTTCAGCAGCATAAATGACAGTGTTCATAGTGCTATGTCGGTGGGAGAGCTTTTCCTGCTGACACAGCTACCACTGCTCATTGAAGTGGTTTTACTATGTTGACAGGAGAGTGCTCTCCCATCGGCATAGGGCGGCTACACAAGCGGTCTTACAGCAGCACAGCTGCATGGCTTTTGTCTCTTTCCTTCTTTTGTCCCTCTGCATTTCTCTCCCTGGAGCAAATCCCAAATCTGCCCCCTCCTCCATGAGCTTCATTACCATTCCCTTCCCTGCCCTAGCTTCTCAAATGAACAGGATAGAAATAGTTAATGTTAAGATGTAAAGAGTCATCATCAAACTTAAAAGGGAATGAGATTGGCAGAAGCCAGGAGCTGGACAGTGGGGTGTTCACAGCTATTGTTTCAGGCTATCTGCAGACTCAAAACGACAGCACTATATTGGTTTATATTTGTTTAATGTTTAAAATGATTAGTAACAAAAATGTTCCAGACATCCACACATAGGCCAGAATCTTGACATACTTTAGGCCTAATCCTTTAATACAAATCAAACAGCAGATGTTGTTTCAGTGTGTTTCGCACAGGTTGAATAACTACAACTGCTAGCTAGGTAGGCTTAACCACAAACTCTTGCTAGGCTGTAACTTTCTCTTTTACTTTTTTTTCTAGTGTATATACTTTACATCTATAAATCTGCAATAAAGATACAGTAGCTCAAGCTATAATATCTAATATAGCACAGGATAATGTTATTACGAGATAACACAAATCTTAATAGACACATTTTAAATGTAAGAAACTATATTAGAAAGTTAAATCTATCTAAAGGCATTCTGTAAGAGACTCCTTCAGTTCAAGAAAGTTTAATTGTCTAGACAGCCTAACCACAAAATAATCCAGATAGTTCGGACCAGATTGTCCATTTTAAATATAAATGTGATCAATGTAATTCTAAACAGAGAATCATCACAGAGCAGGTGTGTTTCTAATCATGTCCTGCCAGGAACTGTTCTTAGCCCTACATTATTTAAAATTTTTAATCAATGACCTGGAAGAAAATATATAATCATCACTAATAAAGTTTGCAGATGACACAAAAATGGGGGAGTGGTAAATAATGAAGAAGACAGGTCACTGATACAGAGCAACCTGGATCACTTGGTAAACTGGGTGCAAGCAAACAATATTCATTTTAATATGGGCAAATGTAAATCTAGGACAAGAGAATGTAGGCCATACCTAAAAGATGGGGGACTCTATCCTGGGAAGGAGTGACTCTGAAAAAGACTTAAGGTCATGGTAGATAATCAGCTGAACATAAGATCCCAGTGTGACTGTGTGGCCAAAAGGGCTAATGCAATCCTTGGCTGCATGAATAAAGGAATCTGAAGCAGGAGTAGAGAAGTTATTTTACCTCTGTATTTGACACTGATGCGAATCCTGCACCCAGTTCTGGTGCCCACAAATCAAGAAAGATGTACAAAAATTGTTGGTGAGGGTTCAAATAAGAGCCACGGGAATTATTGAAAGATCAGAAAATATGACTTCTAATGATACACTCGAGCTCAATCTATTTAGCTGAACTAAGAGAAGGATAAAGGGATGACTTGATTACAGTGTATAACTACCTACAAGAGGAACAAATATTTGACAATGGGCTCTTCATTCTAGCAAGATATGTATGACATGATCCAATGGATAAATTAGACTGGAAATAAGGCTTTTTAAAAAAAAACCAAAAAAAACCCCAGTGACCGTAATTAACCATTGGAACAATTTACCAAGAGTCATGGTGGATTCTCCATCACTGACCATTTTTATATCACGACTGGATTTTTTTCTAAAAAATCTGCTCTAGGAATTATTTTGGGGAAGTTTTATAGTCTGTGTTATTAGACTAGATGATCACAATGGTCCCTTCTGGACTTAGAATCTATGGATGGATGGATGGAACTAATCTTTAATAAAGGTATTCATTTGATATTAAAGAAGGTGATATATTCAACCGATATATTGAGAAGTCAATCTGAAGTATAAATCTTTAAGATTCACCAAACAAAATGCTGTAAGGCCTAAATGACCACACAGCCTGATTAACTGTGTGACTGGTAGTTACACAGACAGAGTTTTGCATACAAGGTGATCCTACTCATCTTATTATCAAGGGGTAGGAAGTAATCAAGTACTAGGGTAGTGATGTGTGCAGCTATTTTATATGCTTTCACTAACTGTTACCTCCTACTGGTGACTGACTTGTTTGCGTGATGGTCAAATGACTTTATATTGCTACATGATAAACTACTAAACAACAGCAGAATCATAAAGGAATGTGAGGAAATGTCACATAAACACTCTAATTTCAAAACTAACATTTCTTCAGACAGTTTAAAGTGATGATGGAATGAGCATGGGGTAGTGCAAAGTTAATCAAAGGCCCACATCACAAAGGGGCCCATAAAAAAAAGGAGATGGCTTTCTAGAGCTAAACCATCAGTCTTACACAAACTAGCATGGCACAAGATGTTTTGCACAAAGATCCCGGAATGTTACAGACACAAAGTTGCTAGAAACCATGAAGGAGATGCATTGTTTTCTCATTGGATGGTAAGGGACAAAACTCGCATCCTGGTTGGACATTTAAAATCTTTGCTATGAGTCACTATGAGCCACATTCAGATTCACCCACATCATCTTTGACAAAAGGAGGAACCAGGCAGGCCATGCTGTCCTCCAGAAAGTGTATAAAGGGCCCATGTTGTTCAATACTTTGCTTCCTGAAGTCAGACGATCTGGATGAAAGAGTCTGAGTGGGAATGCCATTGCTAACCAGCAAGAGCACCCCCTGCTTAGTAACAACTAAAGCCTTATTGTTGACAAACAGCCTATCAAATCTATCTTTTAAAGTTCTATCTAAGGAGACCACTGCAAAATCCAGAAAGAGAATAGGCTTACAGCTATCATAACACCTGGAGTCAATCATCTGAATGAACTTTCTATCTATCTTAAGAAACCAGTCATTGTAACCGTAGAGCTGAGATGAAGAACCTAGGTTCATGCCAGTTCCAAATGATAAACAGAAAAATTATTGTTATACCCATGTATTGTTTACCCAGGTAATGACATGGTTATGTTAAGCTAAATGCTTTTCAGAAAGTACACACCTGAATTAACTTTGTCAATGACTAAAATGTATGATGGATACATGTATTTTGATATCAAGTTTAGTCTTAATCTAAAGTTTATGCTAAATCAATAGGTAATTGAGGGTGTTGAGGCTGTAGAAACTCATTACACTAACTAAGGCTATGTCTTCACTGACGGCGGCAAATTCGCTGCCATCAGATCAACTAATCTGGATCGACTGAGCGGTCAGTGAAGACCCGCTCAGTCGATCCAGAAATCGAAGTATTAAGACCACCTTCTCAAGTGGCGTAGTGCTGCGTCGATGGGAACTGGCACAGTGCAGGGAAGACGGCGCGCAGAACAGAAGCACAGAAGTTGACGGGAGTTAAGCAAGTTTTTTGCGTAGTTTGCGTAACTCCGGTCGACTGCCACCGAATCTCCAAGGTAAGTGAAGACAAGCCCTAAGACTAGTATTATATATAACAGGAAGCCATACTTCCCTGAAGCAAGTTAGCTGTGAGACGTGCTGAGTATTTCAAAGAGTTCAGCCTAAATATCACATAGATTTTGCAGTCAAGAGACTTGACAACTTCTTAGACAAAAAGAGAGAGTATTGAATTGCTCATAAGCTAAAGATTTTAACCACTATTTGAACTTTGGTTCAAGTGGCATAAGACCTGATGATACTGGTGAAATTCCAGAGGAGTTAGAATAGATTCAAAATTATTACCTGCATGTCTTGTTCTGGGTTTCCTGTGTGACAGTCTTGTGCATGTATCAGTGGCAAAACTTGGCTATGAGTATCACCTGGCCAAGGTAATTCTGAACTGAATTTATATTCTTTAATGATTAAATATATTTTCTACACTTCTAAATCCTACTATAGAATTGCTTGGTTCAACTGATATAAGCAGTTCCATAATTCAATTGGCATATAAACTTGACTGGAAATAAATAAAGATCCATAATTCCATGTTGATACCAAAATCACCCACTCATACTAGTATAGAACTAGGATAACAGTTTGCCTTTATAAGAGGATTTTGATAAAACTGTGAATTAATCGAACGGATTTATTATCTCTTGAAAACTAACACCCCATATTGTGGTCAATTTTTCCCCACTGTGAACACTAATATCTAACCATCTTTATTTTGCTTTTTATAATTTTTTAATCTGTTTTAAAAGCTATTTTGGCTAATAAAAATAATCAATTTATAATAATTCTTCACTCTGTACTTTAGCTAAGGAGCACAGATCCAAAGAAAAGTGAGAAACCTAGCAGAGGTAAGTGGTAATTAAATTATTTAACCAATGAATATTGTATAATCTATCTTTAATGTGACTGGTAGGCTGGGTTTCAGACACCACTACCATGACTTGTTATTTCTAGCTCTGTTAATGATTCTATGTGGTCTTGGGCAAGTTACTCATACTTTCTATGCTGCAATTTATGTAATATAGGGTATATACACTTACTTACCTCAATCTTAATTTATTTAGTGTTTGCAAAGGGCTTTGAGATCCTCTGTTCATCAGCAGGAAGAGCAACACAAAGTACTTTCCCACATCTCAAGGGTTGAACATACTGAATCCACAGTACTTTCAACTCCTGGCATCCAAGGACTTTGGAACCAAAACAATGATTTGGTGGCAACATATTGTTCTGCTACCAAACTGCCAGAATAACACAATCCCATTATTTCAATACATCAGATTTAAAGCTTCTGTAGAAGACATTTTTGTACAAATTAAAAACGACTCTCTCTGCTCTGTCATCAAAAGCCATTCATATTATTTCTCTCTCTCTCTCTCTCTCAATATATATTTCTATGCACCTATTAGTATCCAGGCTTCCTATTCATTACCTAGAAAACATCAGTTCTATCATTATCGTAGATTTTTCTGTCATGCCTCTGATTGATGCATCTAAGCACTTTAATTAAATTCCATTAAGTGTTGCAAAGTGGATTTCACGGGGGGGAGGGGGGCGGCCAGCTCTTTGCTTCTTCCAGGTTGTAAGAAGCTCTTATAAGAAACATGAAGCATAAAAGTCATTACCTCATACTCCAATAGTTTACTTTTTGAGCTGAATGAGCCATGGTGACTGTCTTTGAAGAGAGATGAGGGTCTATTCCTCACTTTTATTTTTTGGGGGTGGGAGGGTAAAGAGATGGGTTCTGCATTGTACTCCAAAGGTGCCTAGATTTGGATTCATTTAATGTTCAATAATAGAGAACAAAGCCAAGGATCTTACATATTGTTTAAGGGGCATTTGCCTTGCAATTTAAATCCAAAATTTAAGTTTTGTAAATTATTTTTAAAACAAAAACTTAATATAAAATTTTAATGAAAATAACAATAAAAATCAATACAAACAATTTTGTTTGCATTTAAACATACTGTTGCAGCATCTGCAACTGGATATTAGAATGTTGTACTAGTATGCAAGAAACAAAAATTAAAATGGTTATTAATGAAATGGATTATAAAACAGAAGTGAGAACAACTAATGAACTACAAAAGGCAAATAACGGAGAAAGGTTTTTGTTTTTAATAATCTAAGATATTTGTAGGTGTTAAATATATTTGTTTAATGATATATAATGTATGTTGGCAATGTAATGTTCTATACAGAGTCTACTTAATCCATACGTGAATTATTTTGGGATATAACTATTGTTCAATGGGACTTCAGGCTGAAGGGTAACTGATGAAGTGTAGTTTTCTGAAAAACTGTGGTAAATAAAACTGCCACACAGAAAGAGTACTTACGGATCTAGTGTCAGAGCTTACTCAATCACATGATTTCTCCACCCAGCAGTTCAGACTATCAATGCTCCTTTTGTCTGAGAAATTGTCAGGAGTAATCCAATTGGCACGTACTATTTTTGTATCAAATAATGGTTTAAAATTTAGAGTGAAAACAGAAATGATGTGATGTGTTTCTCTTTCTTAGTCTTGTGTAGTAAGCATGGAGAAAAAGGTAGCATCCAAAAGTACAAGTGTTTAGACAGGAACAATCTTTCATTGCAAAAGCAATGACCTAACATTTTTGGTTTTGATGACACTTAAGCTCTTCATTAGTTTTGTGTATAGCTCAGCACACAGTCACTGCAAAACAAATAGAGAGTAAATCTAAGATTTTTGTTAAAGATGGATATTTTCAGACCAAGGTCCTAGTGTTGGTTGGTTGGTTTGTTCCATTAGGAAAATTCCATTTTAAATGCCAGTGTCATTTAAATAATCAATTATGCAAGGGCTTAAAATTAAAAAGATAAATCTACCAACACGATGAAAATTTAAAAAATACATGCCTGTTAATGCAGTTTCCTGGCCACCACCAACAGGACTCTAATCCTCACAACCACACAAAGATCAGAGGCCAGAATTCTAGGCCACTGCCTTATTTAGAGTGGGGGTTGGAAGGAGAGAAAGCCAGTGTTCAAGCAAGTCAGGTGTCCCAAAGGGCAGTTGCTTTGCCCTCCACAAAAAGTATTGGTCAAGGGGTATAATGAATGGGACTTTTGAGTCTCTATTTTCAAAAACCTAATTCAAGGAAACCGAAATTTACATTTGTATTTATTTTGGGTCAGCTGTTTTCAGACTTTCCAGGACAATATTCTGGAATTTCTATTCTTTTTTTCCTGAAAAACACAGCTCAGTCTTATTTTACAGAATTTATGGTTTGGCATCTCACTATGTGTAGTACGGAGGTTACTTAAATAGTTAAACACTTTTTCCTAAGGAGTGTCAGATCCTGGGCATGTGGTTCTAAATACAGAACTCTGACAACATCTAGGTTTGTTTTTCCATCATGGTTTCCTCGACAACTATCCCCTGCCAAGGTGAATGTGATTACTAACAGGTGCTGGCCCTTCCTACCACAAAATTCTTATTCATTTACTTAATAGCACCAGAGAGAGACAGAATCAATTTTTCCTCAAGTCTGGTCAATGGTGTGAGATGGATGGTACTGACCCTTTCTTCTAAGGATATCCAGCAGTTCTAGAAATCAGTTATGTATACTTGCATCATTCTGAATAAAATAGTTATTCTGAGACAGTAACTTCCAGACTATCCAATTCTTTTAACTATCTTTACCTTTTCCAAATAAAATTTCTGACAGCATCAAAGATACGTTTAGATACTCCAGAAATGAAGAATGAGTCAGAAAGGGAAGAATCTGAATCCAAATAAGTCTTTTAACTGTAACTTAGATCTAAGGTTCATTGATTCATAAAATATTTGCCAAATACCACAACTATTCAGTGACTACCAATGAAATTAATCAAAGACTGGCATTCAATGAATATCATTCAAACAGCTCTACTCTGCTGCTAACACTACATATGTCCATATTTAAATAAGCCTAAAAAATGTGCTGAACTGAAAGCATTCAATAACAAAACTATTTTATATTGTTCCAAGTACACAGTGCTGTAAGGGAGTCACTGATCAATGATTCTGGAGCTTCACTCAGAATAAAGCATGTGGAACGTCAATTTGAGCTAGCTCTTTGGGTTTTATATAAATGTGTGAGATGACAGACCTCCTTGAAAAGAAAACTTTGTCCTGAGAAATCAAGCAATTTATAAAGGCTACATAAAAGCTGAGGGGGAACATTCCAACTTGGATGTTGAAAGTTACCTAGCCTGCTTCATTTTATTCAAAACAACAGACATCAAAAAGCTATTTATATAAATACGTTGGGAGGAGAGAGAAACAATACAAAGGAAGGAAAATGCTACCAGCATTCTTTCATTCCGTCTCCTGTCAAGATTTTTCAGGTACATCTTACAGACATTAACAACATTTAGTAAAATACAGCCTAAAAAGTTGTTTGGTTTATGTTGTTTTTTGGGTTTTTTTTAAAACCAGGCCTTCTTTATTTTATGCTCATTCTTCTCTATCTAACACTTAGAAGAACATCACTTGCAGCTGAGCTGCATTTAGTTGCAATTTAAAAAAAAACCTCTTAACTTGGAACTGTTTAATGTCGCACCTTCAGCTTTTTATAACAGAAATTCAAAGCTCAAACAGCCAAGCTGCAAATTAAGAACTGCTGGAACATGGCAATGAACAATGGAAACTACAAAAAAATTACATTTAAAATACTTCCTAGAAGCTAACCTATGGGGGAAACCTGGGTTCAGTTCTAAGTGCTTGCTTTTGAGGCCAAAAGATGCTAGTAAAACAATGATCATCTCCTTTTGGGGTCACAGAGAAGGCAGTTAAAAAAAAAAAAAAAAAGAGAGAGAGAATTTTTTCTCTCTCTGAACAGAAACAACACCCACCTTGACTGAACAAGTGGAACTGAGAGAAGCAGTTAGAAGGATTCAATACTTGTCTTTTAAAAAATAATCAAAACGTAAAACAAATGTATCCTTAAAACTATATTTCTATTCTGAAAAAGAGTACAACTGCATAATTGTATAATCTATATAAACTATAAAAATTGGCAGCTTCTTTCTCATCTTATCTGCTCTCTGCTTTGAATCAAATCAAAACTGATTAACAATAGATTTTACAACAAAGCCAATGAAACCCTGGGAGAGCAAACTACTCTAGCTCACTCATCATAATCAGAAGTGTTAGTTTTGAATGCACAATTCGCATTATTGCAATGCTGCCACTCTGGTGATTTTACTCTGAGTCTTGTGGTATTTGTCATTTTCTTAAAACCCAAGCCTCTGATGTCCTGTTATGTGAGCTTTCCATTTCAAAAGAAAGCGCATTTCTAGCCCTCGTGATTTCAAAAAAGCTTGGCAGCGTGAAAGTCTCAAAACCCAGAAGGCAAATAAAAAGAACCCTAAATTAATTATTTTTTAAAGTTCTTGTGAATTTTGAATGCATGGATTTTGAAATTGTGAGGTATGGGCAACAAAGAATTTAGGCTTGACTTTCAGATTGTTTTTCTAACTTCCCACTTTGCAAACTCAAACAAAAAATCATTTTTACATGTAAACTGTGGAGATCTGGTCTTATCTGATCTGATCTACTTGAACAAAGTCATTTTTCAAACTAAAACCACGCTTTTAAGATGTTCCAGGTTATATTTCAGTGGTGCAGTAATAGACTGGTTTAGGTTGTGAAAGACACAAATGCCACATGGCCATCTGAAGTTTTATTTATGATGTTACTCCTGCTATACCAAAACGTACACACTGTTCAAACTGCGTACAAATACATAAAAAGAAATTATATGTTGGGATATTTGTAACAAAGATTCATGTTTAATGAGAGTTTCAGAATTTCCTAACAGAATAGGGTGTTTGTTTATTTTTCAAAACACATGTACTGTACAAACCAACACACAACCATGGGAGAGGAAGACTGTGGCCAGGTCAGAACCAACTGTAGTACTTAAAACTACCAATCATTATCATCTATGAGAGAAGTTTCATATAAAATTCCCTTTTTCAAGAAATGGTTATACACCTAAAATCACATTTTAAAAGAAAATATTGGAAGCTTCTATAGAATAAAGATTCAGTGAGGAGATATTAATAAATAGAAAACCCCCCTAAAAAAAAAGATATAGCCACACTTTAAAAGAAGTCTACATATTTGTGGTATGACCACATATAAACTATATCATGTAACATCTTAAATCAGAAAAAAAGTGCAGAAGGAAAGAACCAGTTTTAGTATCACTCTTTTAAAATGATCCCACAGTAAGCCATATTTGAAAAGTAACCACAAGAACCAACTCAGAAAGATAGATTCTGTTTCCTCTTATTTGTTCCTTAGATACAACTGGGTATGTTTTTCTTTATGTCAAAAGCAATCTGTGTTTCACTGCCACTAAATGTCAGGTCACCAATTATCACGTTGCTAGTTACAGCAATGCAAGATTTGGGGCCAAATTCTGCTCTCTTTTGAAGTCAGTAGTCTGACACTGGATTTACACTGGTGCAACTCAAGTGTAGAAATTCACCTCAGACTTTATTCAAACACTAAATCCAAGATAAGCCTATTGGGTGGCCTTTTAGGAGATTAAGAAGACACTGCATTTGCTTTGCATCTTACTTATATTTAGGTATACAACACAAATCAATCAGCCTAAACAATCTATACCGTTTTGTTGGTTGATTTTTAATATATGTAAGCTGTAGCAGAAATCACAGGCTTTCATGGGAGTTGAACTTTCTTACTCCTGGGACAAATGTAGTCCTAAATATCTCAACTATTCTAATGTTTGGGCAAATATCATTGGACATATTTTCTTATAAATGGAAATTCCACTATTACTCATGATATGGGAAGCAATGTGGTCCCATGAACAGGACATCCCACTGGAACTCAATTCACTATTGCAATTCAGTCATGGTTAGGGACTGTTGAACCAACAGTAGGATCCTACTACATGTTACTGTATAGTGCAGTCTAATGCTTAATTTTGGAAAGTCTCAAAGATATAGTTTGCCTTTCAAACACTTAGAAGAACTATGTAGTAGCCCACACATTTTCTGCTTCAGCAAAATCCAATACAATCTCAACAAAATTTTCTATCATCTGAAAAACAAATAAAATAATAATAATAATATAGGATGCATGTTCTATTCAGTGTTTTTATCATCAATTTCTATTTGTCACATATGAAACTGCACAAGGTAAATTATCTTTCACACTTTCCTTAAGTGTAATAAAATAATAATAAAGATAAGACATTAGATTACTCTACTTAGGCATCTAGTTCTTGTTCTTATAACTCAAAATTCTCATCAAGCCTTGTTAGAGGAAAGAATGGGATTTTTCTCCTCAGGAGTTATTTCCCTGATAAAGAGTCATTCACTTCTCAAAAAAGGAAGTCAAGGAATAGTAAACTACTGAGTTTTCCTGGGAAGCAATAAGTTGCAGTGAACAGGACACACCAAACTAGGAGTCAGGAGACCTGAAATCTATGTGTGGTTCTGTTATTGATTCAAGCATATGACTGAAAATGTCGTTTAGCATGTCCATGCCTGATTTTACCCATTTGGAAAACAGGAATAAATAGTACATATCCATTTGTAAAGAGCACTGAAATCTGCTGATGAAGAGCTTTGTGAATATATGGTGGTATGTTATTTTGCTATAGCAGAGTCAGTCTTGAGATTTCTTAAACATACCTTTTTTTTGTTGTTGTTTATTTGTTTGTTAATCACGTTGTAAAATCATGTCTGTTTTTACATATCACTTACATGAGGGTTTTCATTATCATGACTGTAAGCTCCTTCAGATACAGAGCTGGGGTGAAATCCTGGCCTCATTCAGTCAATAGGTGCTTGTCAGGGCCAGATTCCCACTCATGGCCTTCAAATTGGCCTAAAAGAACCATGCACATCTATGGCACTATGTAAATAGATTTTTTTTTTAAAACCAGCAATTAATCTTCTCTATTCTATGGCCTACATTACTTAAAACTCTTGTACATTGTCATAACACTTTTTGGTCTATTCAACTACACTGAAGAAGACAATGAGAAAACATAAAAGTAGGGTTGCTCGACAAGGAGTCATCCCTGTTTCTATTCCTAAACTTCTTACTAATGTTCTTTCCTCACTCTCTACTATATTTGGGTACATTTCCTTATGCTTTTCCTTCACTTTAATCAATCATACTTCTGTTAGTCTCAAAGAATAATGTGTCAGTACAGCCTGAGGCCAAGCTAGTGAAATATCTTTTGATTCAGAGGAACACCACCCAGTTGTGCTAATGGAAACAGAGATTCCTTAAAGTCAAATACCATTTTGCTAGCAATATTGCTTCCAATGTAGCATCACCATTACATGCAACTATGGCAGCCTAGCGCAGCAAAAAGCACAGTGACAACAAAAGAAATACAATGCGAAAGACTGTTTTTTTAAAATAACATTTAAAAATTACTTTTCAAATTCAATTCAGGTAAGTACAGGAAAAAACACAGTTGGCTGAATACTCTGGATTTTGTCCCAAAGACTGTATCACTTACCTGTTATTACCCTTCTCTGAAGGCTGTATCTTGAATTGATCCAGGCTGTTGGGTCATGAGGCCTCCAGCCATGCTTCAAAAGGGCTTTCAAAGGTTCCAGAAATTACTGAAAGCTCCCCTGCTTGTGGGAGCAACTGTGAGCCAGGAGAGGGAGTGATGTTATATAGGATGCATTATAACCCCAAACTGTTTGATCCTTTTTGACCAAATAAATCTAACGGAGGAAATAGTAGAACAGGCATAACCTAACTTATAGTTCACAGCTGCTGCTTTTTTTTTTTTGGCCTCAGGGACACTTCTACAAATAAGAAGTCTGCAGACTACTAGGTCCTCGGCTGCCTGAGGGGGTGGATGGTGTTGACGTGCACATGAGTATGCACATATCACAGTGAATTTTAGGTTATTATTTTAATATGCATTTATCATCAAGGATACAAAATGGATACCACACCCACAACTCACCCTCCTTTACCATATTAAACCCTCATTTACAACACTGTACCAATTTCCTAAAAACTGGGATTGAGAAATTGTCTAAAAGATGTCCAAATGTTCAGATGTTTATGCCTGAGAGGCCCACTCTCTTTTAGCCACTGACAGGCCCAGGTTTCTGTTGGTTAATGTGGTCACCAGAGATAGTAGAACCAGAGGAAGCAATGTAACTTGCAAACCTCATTTCCATAAAACAGTTTTTTTTGGGGGGGGTGGAGAAGTAGAAAACGGGGAAATATCTGGAATTCTATGGCAGAACTCTGATTCCAGTGAGTCCAGGATTTGGTCCATTACTATCCTGTAAAGGCTTCCAGGTTCTTTAAAAAAATTTAAAAAATAAAAGTAAAAGGGTTCTACAGACAAAGGAACTCAACACTAAAAAGCACAGGGCATGCCATCCTTATCTGGAGTGTGTCATGGACTTAATGTTATTTTAAACACAGACTGTGATGGGAAATGTTTCTGAATTACCCACAAATTATTTTTAGCATTGTAAAAATGTGTTGAGTGAAGGAAACACTAGTTGCTGTTTAAAATATTGTTGTTTCATTTGTACATCTATGTAAAAAATTAGGTGAAAACTAAAACAACTGCCATGTGGACCAAAGAAAAGGAAGTGTGCATCTGTACTGAGACTCATGTTTTACTTACCTCTCCGAATACCAAGCAATCATAATGCACAGTTTAAAATAGGAAACTCCTTTAAAAATAAATCTTCCCCAAATTTAACACTCCTGCTGCAGCGCTGCAATTCCTGGCCAGGACCAGGTATGGTGAAGTCTCAGCAGAGTATATTCTTATCAGTCATTCAAAACCAATTAGAAATGGGTTTAAAATGGAAAGACTGAAACAACCTTAGGCCTAATCCTGCAATGGTATCTACTAGCATGATTCCCTATGCTCATGTGAGGTCCTGCTAAATTGAACTGACTCTACACAGATGCAGAAGTCCATGCTAAATATATCAGTACAAGAACTACAAGATCATATTTAAACTATTGTGAAAGTTACATAAGGCAATAGTGTTTCTTATTAAGTAAGAAGCTTTACCATCATTGCCAGAGAAATAGGATTTGATGGTTGGATGCTATAAAAGTTTATCTTTGTAGAAATAACTTTAGCTATACATACACAGTTAAGGCTCACAGCTGCTTCCTTAGATAGGAGAGGGTGGGTCCTGAAATTTCTGGAGATATTATAACCCAACACTGTGGATCTCTGCACTGATACAGTCTTTTAGAGAAATAGCAATACACTCGAACACAAATTTTTAAAACAAGCACAGATTACACATTGAAATTCCTCTCCACTTAAAATGAAAACTCTTAACAGTCAAATATTTTATGTACCATATTCCTCCCCCCCACCCCCACCCCCCCAAAAAAAAATTCTGGCTGGGCTTTCTTGAAATGTCTGGCCTATCCATTAATTTCTAGGTACATGAAATAACTTACAATGGAATACTGTCAAAATACTTTTAAACTACAAGTGTAGAAACAGTGTGATAGAAGAAGTTGCTACAATAATTTGAAGGTTGAAAAAGCAGCATGGCAAAACTTTGTAATGTATGCTCGTTTTAGTTATATAAAGGGCGACGGAAATATATAGTAGTTTTGTTCTATGTTAATTCAAAATTAATAGCACTTTAAATTACTCAAAAATATTCTAAAGAGTAGGAACTTCATCTGTTGACATTTAAACATGACAAAATAAATAGTCCAGTGTTTCACTATCTGTTAGTCCTTCACAATAAAAGGATATGATGACTTAATACATTGATTCTTTGTTCTGACTGGAATGTTTAAATAAGTTCATCGTTAAGAATGGAGAGAACTAATTTAGAAGATAGAATTTATTTTGTGTGTTAATCAATAAGGTAAAATTTCACAGTGACAAAATCAGACATAATATGGTCCTTGGTTGACAAAATCAAGGTTTTTGTTGTTGTTTGCTTTTAAAGCATATTCCTCTTTTCTCCCATTTCCCTCATCCCCCAAAAATTTACTGTTGTAAATTTTAGACTTCTGCTGGATATAGTTTTACTTTACAAATAGTTGGCAGTATTTGACTATTATGCAATTTTAAAAAGAAAATTCAGTTCTACAAAAAAATGAAATTAATTTGTTTGAAATCTGTTTTATAAACGCCATCACTGCCAGTAGAAAATGGGTAGAGCCAATCATTATGAGTTGTGTTGTAGAATAATACATTTGGTAGTACATCAGTAAACCTAATGATCTCCCTTCTCCATCCATTGAAGTTAACAGGACTTCTCACATTCTTAATGTATTTAAGTTCTTTCCTGGATTGGGGCGATGATATAGCTT
This sequence comes from Emydura macquarii macquarii, assembly GCF_026122565.2. Taxonomy (NCBI): domain Eukaryota; kingdom Metazoa; phylum Chordata; order Testudines; family Chelidae; genus Emydura; species Emydura macquarii. The sequence continues at coordinate 5,561,471 of NW_027132971.1, read as the reverse complement.
TTGGGAACGCTACTGTTTCAAGAAAAGATATAAAAAAGCAATGTCTCTTTCTCAGAGATCTATGTGGTCTCATTGTCTTGTCAACAATAAAGTTGCAAACATTTTAGTACAGAAATTGACCTTTTGTGAAGGTCAATAAAAACTTTGTCAGTAAAAGTATACAAACTAATAAGTCAGGGGGAAATGTTCTTAATCAGGTTAGTATTTATTTTAAGAATATTTTCCAATATCAATTTTTTTCATTGTGTTATTGTCAAATATTTCTTAACAGCTAAACAAAACCATTGTCTGATAACTTGAAAACAATTAAAGTCATGGTTCTGAGGAAGGCTATGTTTTGTATTCTGAACACGGCTAGTCAGCTACAGGACTTGGCACTTCCCATTTTATGCAGAGATCTTCTACTTCATCATCCTGACAGCATCAGTGTTAGTAAGATCACTGGCTGTTTCCATAAAACATATGAATTTGAAATTTAAATTAGTAAAACTTTGGGGCATACGAGCTTTTAAGCAAAGATTACATCCCCCCACCCCTCCAAAAGTAATACATGTGTATCAATTCAGCCATTTTTCTTCAAGTTTGTAAATGTTATTGGTTTAAGATATTTAACAAATTAATTTAAAAATTATATATATTTAAAAATAAACATGGGGGACAGTTGATCTTGTATATGAGCTAATGTCTTTCTGCATTTTCTTCCAAAGGGAAAAAAAACTGTTAATTTCAAAGTCTGGGGAAAAAAATCTATTGAGCATGCAAAGAAATGATGTAACCATTTATCTCCAAGGCCCGAATGTTGATGAAACGTTACAATGAGATTGAAAATCATAAGCTGCTTCGATTTCGCTATACAAATGTCTCATATATAAACTCTACAAGAGAAATACTTTTTGTTTGTTTTTAAAGAGAGATTATTTCAGTCCTGAGAGTATAATTTCCTTTAAAACAGTGGTTCTCAACCAGGGGTACACATACCCCTGGGGGTACACAGAGGTCCTCTAGAGAGTACATCAACTCATCTAGATATTTGCCTAGTTTTACAAAAGGCTACATAAAAAGCACTAGCAAAGTCATTACAAACTAAAATTTCATAAATGATTTATTTATGCAGCTCTATATACTATACACTGAAATGTAAATACAATACTTATATTCCAATTGATTTATTTTATAATTATATGGTAAAATGAGAAAGTAAGCAATTTTTCAGCAATAGCATGCTGTGACACTTTTGTATGTCTGATTTTGTAACCAAGATGTTTTTAAGTGAGGTGAAACTTGGGGATATGCAAGACAAATCAGACTCCTGAAAGGGATACAGTAGTCTGGAAAGGTTGAGAGCTACTGCTTTAAAGGAAAGTAAATCCAGTGCACCATAATGGTGCATGGAAATTAATATCTTATAGGGATGATACAGGGGATTTGCCTTTAAGTAGGGTGACCAGATCACAAATGTGAAAAAAATCGGGTTGGGGTGGGAGGGTTATTGGCACCTATATAAGGAAAAGCCCTGAATATCAGGACTGACCCTATAAAATTAGGACATCTGGTCACCTTTCCTTTAAGTAAGTGTTTGGGCCCATTTGTCAGACTTCTCTTAAATTCTGTTTTTGTTTGTTTTGCTCATGCACTTTTATCACTGAAGTTATTGCAGCTTCTTCAAACTCACTACAGTGTCTTCCATACAGTAAGTAGCTCTTAAAACCAAAATGCAAATGGAAATTTTTTAAATGTTAAGATATTTAAGATCTAGCAAGCTCCATAAAAGCAGGGAAATTCAGACTCAAGGTTGACATTATATCCTAACTAAGTACACTTTAACAGCATAACTATACATTTAGGCTACATCTTGGCATCCAGCTCTTAACATGGGGTAAATGCATCTAAAGAGCCATGGGCTGGCCTGATTTTGTGGGCTCTATTTGAATACCATGGAAGGACTGTTTTGCAACTTCCTGGCCAACAACCTAATCTGCTTCCTAGGTGTGAAATCTCTGACTCTGTCCCACCTGTGAATTGACAATTAGCATCACAAAAGGCCTAATTTCCTTGCTTTTACAGACTGTAGTAAGGCCTAACATTATTCATTATTTTAACATTTCTGGATTTAATGTTTGTTTTAATGTTTGTAATTATTTAAAAGAAAATTAATAAGAAATGTTGTATAACCACTGGATTTGTTAGAAGCAGCCTGACACGTAAGATGCAATTCATTCTCCCATGTTACAGTTAATTTTTGAGACACTGCAACAATAATTTTTACAGTAAGAGCATATGCCTAAAAAGACACTAAAAGGTAAATGTAAGAACCATATTTACTATTAAATCATAAAATGATTTATTGTCCTTTTAAATAATAACATGTTACTATGCTTATAGAGATACATTTAATCAAAACGTTAATGTGATCTCCCTTCACAGTGAACAAGCCATCTATAGCATATTATGTATAAGAAATAAATCATAGCTCTTGGTCTGCTTACAGTTACTTTGTAATTTATAAACAGAAAATGGTGTGATTAATAAAAACATGTACAGCTATAGTCTTTAAACCTACAAAAATATTCAGTTTTATTATTTAGATGATTTTAAATTACCAAACATTTTCTTAAGATTCTTAGTTCTGCTTTTTTCTCTGAATTCTTAGAAAACAATCATTTTATACTATTTGAATTTCGGTAAGAAAAGTTGAAGAGCTAAATCATTATATTATAAGGTAAGAGCAACTTCTACAGCATGTTTTTCTCACCTTTTCTATCAGGTTTGAGGTTCCGATCCACTGGGGGTGGTTCACATTCTGCAACAGGTACTGGCCTTCTGGGAGGAGTCTTTGGACTGGACCTGAAACCCATGTGGGCAGGTGGAGGGACTTGCATTCCAAATAATGAAAAATCAAATGTGCCTGGTGTCATAGGTACATAGTTTGTTTCTTGGATGGGGTCATTAAAGCTGCTGGAATGCTGCCGGGTTGGAGAGTTAGGATTCATTGGGACATAGTTTTCATCCAGTTCTTCACTTGAAACACTTCCCACTGTGAACATGCTTCTGTTTTTCTAGAATTAACATACATTTCCTTTAACAACAAAATAATCAGTTATGCTATCAGCTGTGAAATCAGACTCATGTTTTAATCTCATCTACTCAGAATAATCTGTTCTCCTTAAACTAAAAATATTGTCTAACTCTACATCCTAGTTTTGTATACTACAGCACACAGAACATGCAAATGCTTTACCAGAATCGTCCCAAGTCAGATCAAATCATACTTACAAAGTGGTTATGGAAGCCTTCCAATGAGCTAGCTCTGTCATTTGGAAATGATCGTGGAATATCATAGCAGTCTTGAGAACTAATATCTAAAGAATGAAAGGGGTGAAAGTAGATATATTTATTTTCTCATCTCATGTCATGTAAGTACATTAGACCAGTTTTCCAGTCTGTAGTTGTTTACTATCTGCTTTCAATTTGCTGATCTTTAAAGCCACAGTCATCAAATAATCAAACTGGGGGAGAAAGAGAGACACAGATACACATGCTACATGATGGTGCAGAGTAGTATAAAGATTTTGCCAGTCTAAAGTTTGAGATGATTGCTCTACTCATGAGCAAAGCTTCTATTTACTGTATAAGTCACAGGGCCAGGGCCTGAGCCAGAAATAAGTGATGCATCCTGTTGAAAAGCTGGGAACATCCCATTTCCAAATGGTACAAAAATCTGTATCTACTCATAACAGATTTTGAGATATTGGTGTTTCACATGCAGTTCTACTTGGAAAAATGATTTTAAAAATAGAATTATGGATCAGAAGTTTTTCAACAGTATGCTTTTCTATTGGAAATTGCTGATTCAATGGAATCAAAACTTTCATGGGAACATGTAAATTCCATCAAAACTTTCGAAGGAAACTTACCTGGTTTCCTGCCAGCTCACTTGCCTGTCTCGTTGGCAGCCCACCCTCCCAGGGCCTCTAGCAACTTGGCAGCCTAGACTAACTTGCTTGCTAGTGCACTGGCAAACCAGTTGAGCAGCCAACCTGGAAATTTTCAAAAATATCCATTTTGGTTTTTCCAAAACAGATTTTTAGAAAATTTCCATTCCATTGGAAACGCCATATTTCCAACTTTTCATTCCAAATCAGCATGAAATTTCCCATGAGACAGAAATTCTAATTCCCAGTTATCTCTAATTGTCGGTTGCTTGTTTATTTTGTCTCAGTATTTCCATTTCAAATTTGCTAAGTTTATAGGTGAAAGGAGGAGAAGGGGATAAATGGTCTTTTAGAGTTTTGTTTTAAATGCTGTCATTTTGAAATACTAATTCATTCATTCCATCAGATAAAACATTAAAATAATATTCCTATAACCATATCAATTCCTTTTTGTATTTTGCCTTAAAATATTCCCTAATCCACCCAATTCTTCTCCTCCAATGACTTTTTTTTTTAATAATCTATATTAACTTCACATGATTATGCTCAGCTGTCTGAGAAAACTAAGACATCCATTAGAGCAACATCAGAGTCATTTACAAGATTAATGCAATGGATTTCTCTACATTTGATTCCTTCTCCCAACCCTTCCACTGTTAATTATAAAACAGAAATGTATACTGCTTTTGATATTTAATTAATCTTAGCTTGGAAGAGAAACAAAGATAGAAAAACTATAAATAGCAAATTTTTCCTTAGGTAGAAGCACCTTCTTGCATTTAGCATGGGTAGGTTAAGAAACATCCAGATGTGTTAAGTTTTATATGGAAAATAATAAGTATACTTAAAAGTCCAGAAATATAAACATGTTTTAATTATTATATACAATATTTCCATTATTTCTAGACAAAATGCATAACATATATTTAATCACAGGGAGATAAATACTAACTTCTTTTTATACGAGCAGAAATAAAGGGGATAGGTTTATCTAGACATGTAGTGCCTACAGCAGTTCCCACAGAAGTCAATAGGACTCTTCTATTGACCTCAGTAGGAGCGGGATGAGGCCATTAGAAACTAACTCTGAAAAATTGTTATAAAAAAGTAAGCATTAAACTCCTTTAATGAGTTTAATAACAAACTGAATTAATTCCTCACTTTCAGATATCACAGACAAATCCAATATTAATGTATTTGACTCTCTTTTTTAAAGATTTCTAGGATTTCAATGATACTTTGCAACAGAGATATCCTTAAGACCCCTATGCGTTGCTACTTTGTTTCCAGAGTCAAAGTTCTTTTACTCCCCAACTACAGATTTTTTTCCTCTACCTTTTGCAGACTATCTTCAACTGGAAAAATTTTAGTAGTAACAAGCTTACCATCCAAAGACCACCCTTCAATGCCTTTGTGATGGGGTATACGCCCCACACTGGTTCTAAGAGGGCTGAATTAGGCTGGGTGGGCACAATCAAGCAGCAAAAGAGGGAGATACAGGCTGAGTGGAGCGCCTTGATTAGAAAGAAGCTCATCTGAGCAGAGGTGGGCTGGGCTAGTATAAACTCAGGAAGCTAGCAGCAGAAAAGACTTCTGGGAGGAAATTTGCAGTGACCCTGTTTAGTAGAGAGGAAAGGAAGGAACCCAGGGAAACAGTTGGACCCTGCTGGGGGAGGGTCTGGCCCTCAGAGAAGATCATAACCTGAAGAGATCAGGGTGAAGAAGAGAGCCTGTGGGATGCAGAGTAGGAATAAGTCCAGGTAGTAAGCAGCAAAGTTGAGAACTGAACAGACCTTGGCTGTGTGTTGTAGGGTCCCTGGGCCAGAACCCGGGATAGAGGGTGGGCCCAGGTTCCCTAACAGCAACTGAGAGAGTGGCACCATGGGGCACTGAACAGGAAGACTGCCTGAGTGACATTAGATATTAGAGTGACATTGCCAGGGCAGTGCGCGTGAGAAATGGTTGACGCTTTCTGTGGCAAGAGACTTTTGAAAGACTACCCTGGAAAGGGAAACCGCTGAGTGACCTGACCAAAGGGCTGAGTCGTGAAGAGGCCACAGCAGCTCCTGGAGCGAGAGAGGGGCTGCAGACAGAGAGCAAGACAGAGAGAGGGAGTTCAATTGCAGCAAGGGGCCTCTGCCTTGCAGAGCTAATCCCCAGAATGGCCACTAGGATGCCCCATCACAACCTTGAACAGGAAAAACTATTGGTTCTAAAGAAGAATTAGATATACAGCTGTTTCTGTACACAAGGTCAACTGTCAGCTATGTCAGGCGTAAACTCAGCACCAGCTGATGAGAGAGGTGGAAGAGTGGCTGTAAAACACTTTACTGATCCACCAATCTGGGATGGCTGAAGCCGGAACAACCCCTGATGTAACTTAGAACAGCTTCGGAGTTGCTCTGTTTTTCCAGCTGCAGCCAGCCACCTGCAGCAGCTGTATAGCATGTGTTCCACCCCACCCCCAAAGCATCCCATATGCAGACAGGTTGTGGTGGAGGGGTTGTACAGAGTTGACTATGCCAGTTTTCTGACATCCATTGATTCTCCTGTGTGAGGAGAAATCTTCAACTCTCCCTTTTTGACAGCTTTCTGGGCAGAATCCATGGCTGCTTTGTATCTACACAGCCAGAGACTTATTGTTCACTCATGTAAGAGTCTATAATGCTCTAATAGAAAGATGAGGTAACGAGATTATCCACTCATCTAAGAGTCTATAATGCGCTAATAGAAAGAGGAGATAACGAGATTTTTTTCTACCTATGAGTCCTACAAACTGAATATCGACTCAAAGTCAAGCTGAGGATTTGGGATCCCTCCCCCTTTTGCCTTCTCATGTATCACCACCAGAGAAAAAAACCCTGCAGCACAACATATACCTTAAATTATACTTATGCAAACACACAGTATCCAAGTTACCTGTATCCTGAGTTACATCTCTACAACTCTAGTGATAACTTTGCTTACAGGATCTTTATTACCAGTGATGACGCATGAAAAGAAAAGAAGATAGCTTGACTTCCACAAACCAAAATGATCTTGACAAGTAGAAAAGACATATGTAAATTAAGTAAGTTTCATATGGGACTGCTGAGACTCAACAAACATGGATTGCAAGCAAGTCACTTTTCCAGAAACACTTTTAGAACAACCCACTGACTTTACACTTGTCATTCATGAGGATTACCAGTGCTGGGCCTCGTGCTGCTGCACCTTTGGATAGGAGTAGGGAACTCCACATCGGAGCGAAGGAGGAAAAACTCTCTCCAGCAGTTTGGTGTGGAAGTGACTTGTAGGTTTGGGATGTTAGCCATAGCACTGGCAAAAATGCATTAGAGTGCACCATGCAGGTGAAGCATTGAAGGTCTATGATAAATACAAGTTATCACAGGGCTACCATCACCACACAGGATCATAATATAAAATATACAGAAATATGAAGGACTGTTGTCTGCAAGTAATTTGGGCGAGAGTACAGTTGAAGGCTGCTCTAGACAATCTTAATAAATTCTTGAGGCTTAGACCATCAAAACTTAATAAACTGCCCATATTTTGGATGAGGTCTTTAGAAGAAAGTTTCTATGTAGCACATTTAAATAAGACATAAAAATTAATTTAAAATTATTGATGTTTAAAAGGTGCACTCTAGAAATCTTAAGAAAGCCTTTTTATCTTAATTTTGGCTGAGGTTTTCAAAGCATTCTAAGGAAGTTAGGCACCTTATTTTCAGTGGGAATTGGGTGCAAACTCTCTTAGGTTCTTCCATTTGAAGATCTCAGCCTTTATAACCTGTTGCACAAAATGACTTAAACAAAAGAATCTTGAAAAAGCAAGGTCAAGACATCAACTACTGACCTTTACGAAATATATTCAAATCTACATTGGAAATGGTATTACTGCGTGATGGTGGCAATCCTGCTGTAGGAATGCAATAACTACTGTCAGTGTCTGAGGCAGTACGAGTAATGCTACACGTTTCCACTGGAGATCGATCTGAAGGATGATGTGGTTTTGGTGGCCGAGGTGGAGGAATATCTGGAATAGTCTCTAGCTTTGAAGTTCCTTCTGGAAAAGTTCGTGGAATCTGATAAGTACCTCCAGGTGTTGGGGGAATGTCATAACTAATGGAGAAATGCCTCATTTGTGTATCTAATGAAGATGTAGCAGAAGAGATACTGAAAACGTGTTGTTCTCCTTCTGCATCAGTCCCAGATGGAGACGTTGCCTTTGGTAAAACATCCTGTGAAAAACTCCTAGGCAGGTTATAAAGGCTGCAGTCTACGGACACTGATGCAGCTCGAGATGGCGGAGAGTCATAGGTACTTTGATGCTGATAAAAGCCATTCACTGCATGCTTGCTCAATGATGAAGCTGAATTTTTAAGGGAGGGTACATTATCATTGCAGTCTGTTTCAGAAGAGGTGGATTTTGCTGAGTCAGCATGTAATCTAAACAAAATAAGATTGAAATGTGGATGTATAAAGAAGCATTACAACTGTAAAGAACATAACATTTAAAACATAAGCAACTAAAGTCATTCAATTTCTTAATTCTAAAAAAAATTAAACTAAATTTAAAACAAAGATCTAAAGGAATTATACATTTACCCATATACGTACACGTTCTCTCTCTCACACACACACATACACAAATATATTTATCATATCAACTAGGCAGCGGGGGTTTTCACAAGTGACTATGAGTAAAGTGTCAGGCAGATTTGGAGGGCTTCTTGTTTGGCTGGATGTTTTTTGTTAAAAACACGTGACACACTATAAGAAGAGCACTTTAATGTCATTGTTAAAGGTCCAGATATAGCACTAAAATTCTGGGCCTATGATAACTTGCTTCCACTAATGAATATGAAGGAAACACAATTAAAAATACAAAGCCTTGTAACAGCTTTAAAGTCACACCTAAAGATGTATGCTTTTTTAAGCAAAAAAAGAAAATGGAGAGAAGAAAGCTGAACCAATTAATCTGAAGAAAAAATTTACAGGACAAGGGGAACAAACCTGTATTCTTGTCTTGACCCAGGGACAAGAGAGCACTGTTAGATTAAAAATATTTTTAAAAAAATCAAACATGGCTTCTTTGGAAATTACATCTCCTATGAAGGCAACACCTATCAATGAATTGTTACCTATAATACCAAAAGAAGCAGTGGTTGCACACTTTCTTTCTCTCTCTTCCCCCTCGTATGTAGAATTCCATCATCACATTGTTTGTGGCATGAAAATTCAGTTGATAAGCCTGACTGTTAGTTTAACAGAAGTCAGCATGAATGAAAACCAGTAATACATGAGGAGAGTAATTACCCTTAAAAACTTAACATTTGCTCACAATGCCCACATATTGGTAACAAATTAGAAAATACTATTGTGTATTTAAGTATCCCTGGAATCTATTGTTGTATGTGTGGCACAATTTGAGCAAGTCACTGTAATGGAGGCAGCTATTCTCCCTATTACTCCATTCATGTAACTGATTACAGGGCAGTTTATAAAATTATTTGAGTAAATATTTGACTAAAGATAAAACAACAGTATTTAACATCTAGGATACTAGCAGTTGTTAAAAGAAAAGTTACACACTTAAAAACATACAACATGATTCTCCAGCGTTTATTCAAACAGAATTCCCCAGGGAAAGCAATGTGAGTTTTGCCTGAGTAAAGATGAGAAGGATCTGCCCCATAATTTTATATACCATACCAATGACAAACAAAAGGTTTCAAAGTCATATTTTTCTAGCCTGTACAAACAGCAGCCAAACTATAGTATCAGAGGTCATTAGTCTCAGAGTGCGCAAACGTGCGCGCACACACACAAACACGCTCAAAAACCCAACTAACTAAAAAAAAAATTACAAAAATAAAATACAAATTAAGGCAAGAAATACAGTGTAGCATATGACATGACCGTAGAATAGAAATACATGTAGCAAGCAATACAGCACACTTTATTTTCACTCTTGCATTCATGGATTATGCAGTTATTACAATCATTGTCACCCATTATATAGTCTCTATTTACCAATGTTCCCAAACCCAAATGGGCTTTAAAATATTGCACACAAAGTATTACAAATATCTTTAAATCTTACTTACCAACTCTGAGCACTAAGGAGCCTTTAACACAGACATTTGAGAAACCTCTCCTAATGTGTTGTATTTTGTTTAATTCTATAAATGCACAACATGCAGGAAATAGTCAGCTAAAACCATAATTGAAAATTAGTAGTTCAATGATAGTGCATGTATGCCACTGCAGAAGAGTACTGATCATGCTAACCCAGATACCTCTTAATATGCTAGCTAGTAATGGTGCCATATTAAACTTTAATTACTTCTAAACATAACTGAATGCTTTTCCTTACTGCTTCTTGTCCATGCACATTCGTGAAAACTGAACATCAGGAAACAGGAGAGGGATCAGATTTGGACTACTTGAGGCAGCCTCACCAGGCATTCCTTTTCCCTAGTGGCTGCAACTTGTGCTTTGGAATCTAAGCTTTTTCAAAAACAGTTCTTTTAAAACTGAGTTTCTAATCTTTATGGATGTGAATATAACTTTCAAAATGTGAACTGGCGTAACTGATCTGTGTGTGTCTGAGTATGAAGACAGGCTAAAACAACTGTGCCAAGAGAGGAGTAAATTGCCCCTTTTCATTTTAGTGTGCAGTAATCTCTGAAGCATAAATGATCATTAAAATGACAACAACTTTCACTGTTGATCAAAACAGACATGAAAGACTTGGTATAACTATGAAAATCTGCACAAGGTAATGTGAATGGCATCTCATATGGGGGAGCCAGGGCTGTGAGCAGAGCTTGAGAAGAGAATTAACACTATTATTTTTCCAAATTGACCCTAGAAGTAGGATGGTTAGCGAGGGATTCATTTCTTCAATTCAAGCAGAACAGCTAAATTTCATAATTTAGTATAACTTTTCTGTACACTCTCATTGCAGGTCATGAATAAATTCTGACTCCAGCAGTGCATCAGCCGACAGTACTGATTAACATCAGAGCATCACTGCACCCCTATTTACTTAAAATAAAGACTTACTTGGCATAACAACAGGGAAAAAAACTAGCCACAACTATTACCAGAGTAGAACGGACATACCAACTCGTAGCATCATGGTTCTACTACACATGCTCCTTACACTGCTGCATTCATTACCAGTCCCAAGCACTAGCAACACAACATCTATCCTATTCCTTTTCCCCATGCTGAGACAGCCTCTCTTTCCATGTTATCATGAAAAGAGTCCTGTACATCCTTCAAATACTGACCTGGCTCCAGAGTTGGTGATGGGACATAGGATCACACTCAAACGAGCTCCCTCTCTCCATGTAGATGTCTATTTGGGAAGTGGGGGAGTATGCATGCCCCTGAAAAGGCTTTGAACTAGGTAGACACACATTTCCCCCTTCCCCACCCCTCCTTACCTGGCTCCTGTTTTCCCTGCCCGAAAGCAGCTGTTGACAGAGGATTAGGAACACAAATGATTTTACAAAAATATTCAGTTTCGAAGTGGGCTGTGGGGTTGAACTCCCCACTTCCTAATACAATGTAAGTTGTTTGGTCACTCATACTCTACCATTAGTTTTCTCTCTGTGAGAATCAATACAAAACAGGGCAGAGAGACTTCTCCAGACAAAAGAAAGGAGCAAAGCAGCTATTGTGTATCAGCACGCAGGAATGGTAAAAGAGCAGTGTAAGAAGCATGCCTGGTAGAAATGTGAGTTCAGCCTTCAGGTGCTTTCATAGTCCTCTCCTGAATAACTCAAGTTGGGGTTATATTGTTTATTCTATTAAAACTCACAGCAGACCATGCAGGAAATGTTTCAAACATGAAAAATCCATATTTTCAAGCAGGTTATGGTTCTGTGCTTGATTTCTCATACATACTAAAAAACAACAATTATACACTCACTGCAATGGAATTTTTTTACTTTCAAAATCCTCCAGTAGTAGGTATTCTTTCCCTTCTTCAGTGACAAAGGATGACCCCTGGCTGGTTTATAAAACAGGAAAAAATGGAGTAAGATCAGCAAGATTGCAGCTGTTATTTTGTATATACCTCTGCCAACCAGCCAAAAATGTAAAGCTCTCAAACAGATTCTACAGATGCAATTCTTCTTGTAAAATCAAAGATGAACTCTCAATCTCAAAACTAGTCAAAAATATTATGACATTTTTTAATAGTGAAGTATTAGAACTTTAAGGTCCAAAGTGATCAGAGCATAAAACTGTACTATAGAATAAATATTATGATGATTATTAATACAACTACTATCATTTCTAACATACCCCATTCCAGCACTTGTATTTTATTTATAAATAATTTTAGAATGTTGTACATGTTAGTTGGCACTGAAGATGCAAATACCAAAAATGAAAATTCCAAAGAAATAACCTAGAAATGTTCTCTATTTGCCCTTAGCCTCTTCTCCCAAATGAAATAGAACACACTGATTCCTAGTTGCTCTAAAAAGCAGCATGTTAAAGAAAGATATTTTCTCCTCATTTTTCAAAGAACACTGGCCGCAGTTGAAGGATGAACTAAAAGGTAAACTCCAAGACTAAAAAATTATGACAATTTCTTTAATTTGTAACTTTTTTCTAATGTTATAACATCTGCCTGCTGTATTAGAACTACTAGTATGTTTTATTTTTAATGAACATGTGGGAAAAAAACTTTGCTAAGAAATAGCGAAGGCCAAAAGTGTGCATCAGTGGAGTCTACCAACACCTAGAACCTGTATTATAAAATCCAGAGATTAGGTTATTTTACTTTAAAAACCCCCTCAAAAAAGGTATGAAAGTCTGGAAACCAACAGTAAAAGAAATGCAGACACACCACATATTCCTTCTTCATTCACCATTGCTTCTGTGCCCTCATACAAGTTTCCCCTCCCCACGCAGTGGTATCTATGATCCCTTATAATTTGCATAAATACATAACATATTGCAAAGAAATTGTGAAATTCTAGTTCCTTATCAAGAGGTCTATTTACAATGTGCTATGGCCCCATTTCATCAAAATACATATGCTTAATTTTAGGCATGTGCTTCACTAATTTGCCAAGTTGGGGTTAAAACTCCAATGTAACATTATTTTGCAGTAAAACTATTACATATTTTATAAAATAAGAACAAACAGTTAAATGTTAAATAGTAAACTCACCTCAGTCTGAGCTATTGGTGGTGCTACTGCCTCACAAAAATGTATCAAATAACAAGGTCTTCAAATACTCAAATACCATATACTCTAGAACCTCAGTTATGAACTGACTGGTCAACCACACACCTCGTTTGGAACCAGAAGTATGCAATCAGACAGCAGCAGAGACCAAAAATAAAAAAAAAAAAAAAAAAAAGCAAAACCAAATACAGTACAGTACTGTGTTAAATGTAAACTACTAAAAAAATAAAGGGAAAGTTTTAAAAAAGATTTGATTTGGTAAGGAAACTTTTCCTGTGCTTGTTTTATTTAAATTAAGATTGTTAAAAGCAGCATTTTTCTTCTGCATAGTACAGTTTCAAAGCTGAATTAAGTCAAGGTTCAGCTGTAAACATGGGAAAGAACAATCAATTTTTTTTTTGTTCAGAGTTAGGAACATTTCAGAGTTACGAACAACCTGCGTTCCTGAGGTGTTTGTAACTCTGCGGTTCTACTGTATTCAACACATTCCATAACCCCAAAAATAATGAACAAGAGCCTCTTTTTTCTTTATCTTCCCCTCTCCATGTCCAACTTGAGTCCTGCCCTCCTTTCTGTATCTCTCCTCTTCCTGGTTCTTCCAGACCTATCCCATCATGGTTACATGCAGTCCATTCATACACTCTCCACCCTCTAACCAGATTCCATATCCCTCAATCCCCTACTGTTCTCTACGGTCCCTTCCAGATTCCTACTCCTCCATATTTCTTCCTGGTCTCCTACCCCAATCCATGCTCTCAGCTCTGGCTCAGCTCAGCAGGGGGGAGGGGCAGAAGTTGACAGTGGAATGTCTAAAACTGAACTAATAATACAGAACTAGCTTGAACATTCAATACTGAATGACTACCACTGCTCCGTATTACACAGCCTCATTCCCCTCAGGTTGCAAGACACTAGTGGACATTCTGCCCTTTAATATGTTGGGAGTTAACTAGTGGGCACCCTCCACTCCCCAAGCATTGTCTTGGATGTGGGAGGGCTGTCCACCATCTTCATTTTCCATGGACTGGTGGACAGCTGGCTTATTTGCCTACCCTAAATGAGATATTTTGGGAGTTGGCTGCAGTCGGCAACAAGATGACTAAGAAATACTCCTCTGGTCCCATGGCCATTTTACCTTACTCTGTTGTGCTCCAGAATGCATGGCACAGTAACATGGAAATCTGGCAGACAGCCACACCAATGACAAGGTATTGCTCTAAATGAATGTGTAGAAGACTCAGGAAAAACACTTTCACAGACCTTTGCAGAGCCTTTAATGTGCCCCTCCGCAATCAAGAGAATAATGAGCAAGCTTTTCTAGAATATACACAAGGGACCATTACTTTAAATTGTTACAGCAAAGCATCTCTGCTTGAGAGGTTTCCAAGGACCATTCTGAGAAACAAAGCAATAATTCCTGGATATTTACCACTACATATTACATCCTCCTATACAGGAGGCATTATGTTTCCATTCAAAATGAGAAGCAGCAATTACTTGGGTACATCACTTACCAGAGCTGCTCAGTTTTCCCCCCTAAACTTTTATATGTTATAAAATACTTTTCAGTTTTCCTACTCTTTAGGGGACATAACAAAGTGTATAAATCTGTTTATTATTAAACTGGACATAATTAGATCATAATGCTAATTTTGTTCTATTATTCAGACCACACTAACAGCTTGCAAAACTCAGGATGCAGAGACTGGATAGTTCAAAATAAATTGCCTCTCATGTTCACAAGATCTCTTGTTTGAATATGATCCAGGTCAGTAATATCCAAAAACTAATCATTTGATGGCTGCTTGGCACCCTGTGTTAAACGAGCTGGTGAACTCAGTACAGGTCTGAGTTGATTTTTATCCCTATCACAGAGCCATCGCTGTAATTTGTAGTAATTTGGCTCCCCGGTTAGTAGTTATGGTAGAAGCACAAGGTACTGAAAAGGCATCTCTCCTTCTTCCTAGAGCTGGCTTGAGGTACACTGGAGAGTGGTGAGAAGGAGGATCTATCGTTGCTATCCAAGTTGCACCTAATTCCACAGATATTTGGTCTCTGGTACTATTAGTCTGATATTTTTCACCAGCAAATCTTTTAACAAATTTAGAAAAACAAAACAAAGAAGCTAGCTCTGATGCTACAATTTCATATTATTAAAACAAGAAATTCAAGAACAGAGCATAGGAAGAAGAGCAGAAGTGATCAAGTAAAGAATTGAGACTAGTGCATTTGATTACTGAACGACCTTAACAAAAAACAATCATGTAATACACAGAAATGCTCTGCACGGATAACCATCTTGGGTATGTACAAATGAAACTACAAAACAAAACAAAAAAATGAAAACACCCATTTACCTTGTAGGTTCCGGTTTCTTGCTTTGACAATTTATTAGCAATAGGTAGTCCTGAGGATCTTCTTGGCTAGATGAGGACTCCAGAGGTGGGATGTTAATTAGTTGATATGGAGGAGGTAGGGATGATTCTGCTTGTACAGATGGTGGTGAAGTGTTGACTGCTAGGGGTAATTCAGCAGATGCTTGTAAAGAACTGCCAAGTGGCTTCACAGCATCTATGACATAAAAGCACATAGAAGTTAATCACTCTTTTCATAGTTTATTGTGCTCTTTAAGCTATACGGATGTTATTGGAAGGTAAACAACACTAATTGTAAGATGATATTGTGCAGATTTAAGCCTATCTTGGCATAACAATGATTTCTGACTCACACAAAAAACAGGATATTAGAACACTATTTCTAAAAAAAACTGTATATGGAAGGTCATTTTGTCTGAGTTGAGGTTCAAATCTGGTGCATAGAAGAGAATCTCCTTAATTCTAGGACATTCAAAAATGCCTTGGAACTCTGTTATCCTTCTGATTTTTCCAGATGTCATCAGTCGCCTGACTGTCCCTTGGAAACTAGAGGTTTTGTCTTATTAACATGATTTTTCACCCACTTTTCTGATCATAGGAAAATGAAGATGCTGACTGATACAGTGCAACAATTAAGCAGACATATCTGTTGTTTTACAACAATCACCAAGCACTCATAGGTTAAAATTCTGTTGCAGCTGCATGATTCAGCATTTTACACTGTGAGTTCAATGTATTTTTTCTTGATTCCAGTCACTTTAGTATTTGATACTAGAAACTAGGCAAAACTGAAAAGAAACAGGGCAAAATGGAGGGGGAAAGGGAAACAAAAAAAGGCTTTGCTTATTTGGAACTTTCACTGCTGCCTACAAGAATTGTGAGATGTGCTAGATTCCCAAAGAAGTTTTTCCATTGACACCTAATCCTGATCTGCTACACCTCTTATTATTGGGCTATAACATTATATACAGGTGGGTCTTTTGTTGTTCCACCTCTCCTCTTTATCATTCTTTTCACCTTCTATTTGTGAATGGTCTTTTCTTGCCAAATTTAATTCTTTGGTTTCTCGAGACACACACACATCCGAGCATCACTTTGTCTAGCAGTCTGGAAAACACTAGCACTATCCGATAGCAATAAACCTTTAACCCTTTTATTCTGTTTTTAAAGTAAATGGTTTCGTTTCCTTAAATTATGGGCTCATCCTTAGTTTATGCATTGTTAAATGTCAAGACTCTGTTGCAAGTGCAATTTGCACATCTTGACAACAGTATCTGAATATTAGAATAGTTCTGATTAATTCAGTACCCTACAATACAACCTATCCACTAACCTTGCAGCAAGCAACAAGGCTAGCCCACAAAACCAAGCAGCTTAATAAAGAGATGTTCCCAAAATGATGATGTTGTGTTCAATGATAATTCTAAATAGGGTTAAACTTCTACGGTATTAAAAAAAAAAGCGAATATGACATGATCATTTCCTGTTTAGAAACTGCAAAGACTTTACATGAACAGATTTTAGTTTTCTACATTTCATAATGCAACAAACATCTTAATTCCCCTGATATTTGTATTAAAACGACAACTGCAAAATTCTCTTCATTCTTGGGACATGTCGGAGTGGACTGGCAGGGGCTAGACAATCCCTGGGGTCCTGACAAGAGGAAGATTGAGGGGAAGGGAAGGTGCAGACTCAGGTGCTCCAGAGCCTTCCCTTCTTCTTCCTCCACAGCAGCTCAGAATTCACACAGCCATTGTGCTTGGAGAAGAAGGAAGAAGGAGAAGAAGGAAAGGTTGCTCCTCGATTGGGGGGGCAGTTGAGAGGAGAGGCGATGGGTTCTGTGACCTCCTCCTTTTCACCCTAGATGTATATAAAGCCCTCATGGACATGAGCTAGGATCTTTTTGTACACAGGTGGTGCAATAATCATACACAAGAAAATCAAGTATGATGTCCCTGAACTTGACAGGAAAGATGGACATGTCTAGTAGACACGGGGGCAGAAAGGCGATCAGGAGAACATAGTGGGTTGACAGAAGGCAGAAACCAGCAGCATGTATGTGGGTGCAGCCAAGCTATTTTCAGTGGCTGGTGGACTGTGCAGGTAATAGGCTCAAAGTAACCAGCTACAAGAAGTAAACGTGAGTAAAAAGTCTGGGGGATGACTGATGGACCCTATTTGATCGGAGAAAGAAGTGGAGTCTTTAAGTCTTTGTGGACTGAGGGACCCACCACATGTACTCTCATTCCCCCTTGCAGGGGAAGGGCAAGGGAATTCAGAAATGGGCTGAATCATTGGGATTACAATGAAAGGGGCCAACCATAAATGGTTATTTGGCATGATGGCCATTTAACACCACACTGGATCCAAGTACATGCTTGGTATTTGGGATGGGTGGAGTGCTAAAGCATTAACATCATTCACAACTTGTGACCCTCTGCTTTGAAATCTATCCTTATGTGGGTGCGTCCTCAATCGTTATTTTAAACCAATGTATGATTTAAACAAAAGTCTTCGTTGGGCTGAAAAATATTTTTTCTTCACATTAAGGATACTTTTGATTTGCCTTGCATGAGTTTAGTACTGTTAATAATTGTTTTCAGTACTGAAAGTAAATATTAATGTTTTAATTTTATGTTTTTAAACACTCAAAACTCTCTTTAGCCACTTAAGTATACTTTGGAACCTGCTGTGAGGTTGAAGGTTTAGCCTAGCTGCTTACTATGATTTTAATGATCTATGTTCATTTTGAATGAACAGATTAGTCCATCCGCACGCTAATAAAAAAAAAAAAGCATTCAAAATCTTTTGGTTTATTCCCAGAGCTCAAACATCAGGGCTGCTTTGAAATAACTGTGAATTGGAAAAGCATTCCGTGAATTTAACATAGAAATGAGCACAAGCATCCCATTTTAGTTTTAGAATTCCTGTATTCAGTACGTTTAGAACAAGCAGCTTTTTAAACTGGAACCATGTTTGTTTATTTATTTATATTTTTATTTTGGAGCTGGGCTGGTAACAGTAACAGATGTGGAACAGATGTGTCACCCAGTTTAGAAGTTGTCAGGCTTGTCAATATAAAGCTGGGTATAAGAGCAAAGTTACACACAAAACAGTTATGAAAATTAAACAATGGTTAAAAGGACATTTGGCAACCAAGAACAATGAAAGGCTTCCCTTCATCCTTTTGGTTATTTACAATATTGCTGATGTCTGCACTCTGAGAAAATCTAGACAGTGTGAATGGAGTTTTTATGTATGGACTAAATACTCTTCTACTGTGTTGTTTACAAATTAGTACAGTAGAACTTTCCACCACTTTTTTTTTTAAGTATGTAATACTTATGTAAAGTGTTTGCGTAACGTGAGCAGAATATAAAAGGCTATGAGAGCCTTTATAAAAATATTGATTTAATAAAATGTCAATCATGCTTAGTTAGAGTATGAGAAAGCATTCTTCATAAGATGTAGGTAAAAGTACTAGAAAGTAAAAATGGGATTTTTCCATTATAAGCATGAATAGCTAAAACCATTGCTGGCTCTGCAATTCTTAAAGAGGAGTCATTCAATCCACTTATTACTATATACACGTTCTAATTAAAATAATTTTTAAACAAATGAACTATTAAAGTAATAAGCTTGAAGAAATCCTACATATACTATGGAGACAGAGCCAAACAAGAGCCTACATATAGAGAGTACACACTTCTACAGAAAACTAATCAAGAATTTGTGGTGGTATACGTTCATGTATACACAAACACACCCCCTTACCTCCACCCACCCTATAATAAGGTATGCAAAAGGAAAAATTAACATCAAATAATCTCAAAGTACACAGACAAACACTTCACTTAATCACTTAAATCTTTCAAAGAATGAATGTTTTAATCATAAAAGACATAATTTCTGCAGTATTTACAGAAAACCATTCACCATTATTCTAATGTAATAGAAATCACATTCTAACACACACAGGTTGCTTTAGCGTCTCTATCCCACCCCCCAACACCTATTTCTCCCTCTCCTCTTGCTTTAGTTTTTCAGTCTGTTTTGTAATCAAGGACATCATCTTTAACAAATAACCTGCATAAATATAAACTGAGTCACTCACTCACCCTTGGAGTTTTCAGCTCCCTTACACCAAACTATCAATACACAAGTCAAGACAGTAAATACAGTGTCCATGAAGTTATGCACTTTTCTGTGAAATGTATAATATAGACGTGGTCAGGAATTTTCCAGTGGAACGATTTCAGCAAACTTCCAGCAAAACACAAGTAGGGTTTTGTTAGAAACCTGCCTGTTTTCCTGCTAACTCCCTTGCTGGGCTGCTAAGGAGACTGGAAGTCCAGGCTCCACATCTCAAGGGCAGTCTCACCATGTGGACTTCCCCAGAACTTCCAGGCGTGGAGCTGGGAGCCTGAAAACTTGAAGAACCCAGATTCAAGCTGGGTCTGTCAGGGCTTCTAGGCTCCTTGCTCTGGAACTGGCAGCCTAGAAACCCTGGGAGCCACGGCTGAGCTGGGACTTTCAGAGCTTAGATCATAGAATCATAGAAGACTAGGGTTGGAAGGAACCTCAGGAGGTCATCTAGTCCAACCCCCTGCTCAAAACAGGACCAACCCCAACTAAACCATCCCAGCCAGGGCTTTGTCAAGCCGCACCTTAAAAACCTCTAAGGATGGAGATTCCACCACCTCCCTAGGTAACACATTCCAATGCTTCACCACCCTCCTAGTGAAAAAGTTTTTCCTAATATCCAGCCTAAACCTCCCCCACTGCAACTTGAGACCATTGCTCCTACTTCTGGCATCTACTACCACTGCGAACAGCCAGCTCCATCCTCCCTGGAACCCCTTTCCAGGTAGTTAAAGGCTGCTATCAAATCCTCCCTCACTCTTCTCTTCTGCAGATTAATTAAGCCCAGTTCACTCAGCCTCTCCTCATAAATCATGTGTACCAGTCCCCTAATCATTTTTATTGCCCTCCACTGGACTCTTTCCAATTTATTCACATCTTTTCTACACTGGGGAGCCCAAAACTGGACACACTACTCCAAATGTAGCTTCACCAGTGCCAAACAGAGGGGAATAATCACTTCCCTTGATCTGCTGCCAATGCTCCTACGAATGCAGCCCAATATGCCTTTAGCCTTCTTGGCAATAAGGGACACTGTTGACTCATATCCAGCTTCTTGTCCACTGTAACCCTCAGGTCCTTTTCTGCAGAACTGCAGCCTATCCAGTCAGTCCCCACTCTGTAACAGTGCATGGGATTCTTCCATCCTAATTGCAGGACTCTGCACTTGTCCTTGTTGAACCTCATCAGATTTATTTTTGCCCAATCCTCTAATTTGTCTAGGTCACTCTGTATCCTATCCCTGCCCTCCAGTGTACCTACCACTCCCCATCTAAGTGTCATCTGTAAACCTGCTGAGGGTGCAATCTACCCCATCCTCCAGATCATTAATGAAGATGTTGAATAAAACCAGCCCCAACACTGACCACTGGGGCACTCCACTTGTTATGCTCTGCCAGCTAGACATCGAGCAGTTGATCACTACCCATTGAACCCGATGATATAACCATTTTCCTATCCATTTTATGATGTCCAGGATCAATTCTGTTTAGAAAATTTTTAAATGAAACATTTTGATTATTTCCAAACAAATATTTTTCCAGTTTTTCCCTCCAGGGGAAATTTCTAAATTTATTCTTGCTTCTGACACAAAACAGCTTTTTTCAGATTTTCAGAATTTCCCAGATAGTAGAAACTCTGACTTTCAACCAACTCTAATGTAGGATCATAAAAGAAAATTAAATCTTTACATTCTTGACTTTTTAATGACTAATTTTGAAAAACTGTATATTTCAAAACCTTACCTTGTTTTTCAGTCTCACCAAATTACATTTAGTCCTCTTTTCCAAAAGAAACACACAATTCTATTTTTAAAAGTGCTTTAAGCGAAGAGTTTAGCAGTTTTCTGTGTTTATTTTAAGTTTATGACAGTCTACTGTAAAACAGCTATAAATGTGACTGACCACTCAAGTTTCTATCGTGTTATAGTTAATATTTCTGGCTTTCAGTGTTTACTGTTTCTGAAATTCAGTGTTCATTTTATGCAAATTGTGACTAATTTCAAGCTGCACTTTTGGTTATCCATTTAAGTAAAAAGAAAAGAAAAAGAAAATAGCAAAGCATTTTTGCTTAAAATTTCTCCTCTTCCTCCACTTGCAATTTTCAAATTAGAGAATGCTCACTCACAAAACACAAGCTAAGGTATAACCCATTAGCCTCTTCCCACCCTATATTGTTTATTTAAGTTAAAAGCAAATTTGAAAACACAATACAACTGAAAAGTTGGGGGAGGGGGGGGGAATATAGTTAAAAATTAGAGGAGTTTGTGGAGTTTGGGGTTGTGTGTGTATGTGTTTTAAAAGAAGTAACAACATGAGTGAAATATTAAAAACTGATAATGTGTTCAGTTAAACTTTGAACACTACTTTTTTTTCAAATCATAATTAAGAGTGAAGAAAAAGTGACTTGTATATAAATCTTGGTCTCTAATAAATATTTTAATCTGTTACTTTTATTGCTATTGTCTTTAAAATGGTGCAACAGTGTAAAAAATTTAAGAAAAAGATATGGAGGGTGACTGGCTTTGCTGTATTGAGTATTACTTACAAAAACAAGAATAATGCAATATTATGTGGCTTGAACTTTTAAATGTAACTTCAATGCCAACTGAAGCATACAATGCAAGAGTTCCTGTATGGCATAAATTCATGTCATATGAATTGTATTAATTTACTTGTCTCCACCTGCTGGATTACAGAATTTGGATTTTTTTTTTGGCTTGCTTTTACTACATCGTTTCTCAGAAAAGACAACCAAAGCAGGATGCAATTTGAACAATGAGGACATAACAGACTCCTATAATGCCAATTCAACTCTCTCTACATTATTCTCTATGCACTCCTTATATATTCTTACATAATAGTTACTTTTCTTTTTAAAACATTGCATTGAGCAGACATCTTTACCGAGACCAGTTTCTAGAAGATTCTTCTCAGGATTCCCTGAGCAGAGGAGAAAAATAAAAATATGCAGGCTTACTTTTCTTTTCCTTTACTAAAATGGCCTTCAAGTTTCCTTTCCAAAGACAGGTTCCTTCAGTCTTATGTCAGGTTTGCTATCCACTGCTGCATCTCCCACTGGAATCTAGATCCAAGTGTGTTTCTTGGTGTCTGAGACAGGTGCTTTTACTGCTATATCTAATGTCTCAAAGGAGCCCATGACCTGATGCCCAACAGTTTCTAGATCAAATTTTCCTCTATTTAAAAATATATATTATTTTATTTATGGTGAATTTAGTGCACATGAAATAAATTCAATTTATAACAGTGGAAAATGAAGTCAATCAGTAAAGATTTTGAACAATTTCTCCTGAGGAAAAGAAATCAGCAAAGTTATAGGCATTATTCCATATGTCAAATTCATATTTGCTAAGTAGGATGTGTATGTGGCAATAAAAGTTAGCAAATCAACTGATATCCTACATCTTGTCAGGAGGCTAGACTAGATGACCCTTGTGGTCCTTTCTAACCCTAGGGTCTATGATAAAACTTCTTTCAGACAAGGTTCTCTGTTTTAGTCATGGTGCTGAGTAGTGCATTTCTGGGACTCATTTTTAGTGACTGCAGCCTCCTCCAAACTACCTATAAGGTGGCTATGAGAACTACTCTCTCTGATCTCTCCATCTGGCCATCGCCTGGTCACTTTCAGCATCACCCCTCTGCTTTCTCCCTTTTGCCCTATACCTATACCCTCTTTCCCCAGCCTTTCTGTGATTCCCACTCCTTCACTGTCAATGATTTCTCATTTGCTCTCATCCCTCTCCTCTCTTCCATCGATATGGTTGTCAATTATCTCCATGCTTCACTTACATCTACCCTGGACTCCTTTGCCCTTCTCTCTGCTATTGCAATGTCTGCCCTGCCAACCCTCTGCCCTGCCTCATCCCCAATATCTACTTCCTCTATTCCTGCTCCTGCGCTGCAAAGCATCTCTGACAGAGCTGTGACCTAGCCGATTTCCTCCACTACAAATTTGTTCTCTCCTCCTTCATTTCTGCTGTTCCTACTTAAGCAACTTTATTTTTCCACCTTAATTGAAGCCCATGTCCGCAATCTCAGCCATCTTCGATTCCCTCCTCAAACCCTCTCCCGCTCCCTTACACTTCTCCTCAACCTCTCACTCTCCTCCAGTTATTTCCCTTCATAATACAAACATGCTTTAGTTTCTCATCTTAAAAAAACCCACACTCCACTATAAATACTGTCCTATTGCCCTCAGTGGTACAGTACAGCCCTTTTTGTATTGGTGCACCTTTCACACAGCAAGCCTCTGAGTGCTACCCCCCTTATAAATTCAAAACATATTTTTAAATATATATTTAACACTATTTTAAATGCTAGAGGTGGAGCAGGGTTGGCGGTGAAGCTGGGCTGGAGGGGCTCCGGCTATCAGCTCTGCCATGCATGGGAGATGACAGCTCGCGACCCTCAGCTAATAACCTTGACCCCCTAATAACATGATCCCCAGTTTGAGAACCCCTGCCCTACACCTTTCATCTTTAAGTTCATTAAACACACTGTCTACAGTCACTGTCTGGAGTTCCTCTCCTCCAGTTCTATCCTAGATCCTCTCCAATCTCTCTTCTGCCTCTTGCACTCCACTGAAAATACTTTTACCAAAAAGCCTATAATGGCCTATCCCTATCCAAAGTTCAGAACCATCCTCATCCTCTGGTACTTGTCAGTTGTCTTCAAAACCATCAACCATGTTCTTCTTGATATCTTGTTCTCCCCCATGATCTCCATGACTCTACCCTCTCCTGGTTCTCCTCCTACCTCTCTAATGACTCCTTCAGTGTATCAGAGGATCCTCCTCAGACCTCTCCAGCTTTCCATGAGGGTTCCACAGGGCTCTATTATTGGGTCCCCTTTTTTTCCTCCCTCTACTACACCTGGTCTCTGGGAAATCTTGCCTGCCAACACAAATTCTACTGGCATATCTATGCTGACAACTCAAAGATCTACCTCCCTACTGCAGACCTGTCTTTTTCTGTTCAAATTACAATCTCAGCTGGTTTCTCTAACATCTCCTTGTGGATTTCCAGCAATCAGCTTAACATGGATAAAACAGAGCTCTTACTCCTTTCCCTCCAAGCCCTCCTCCTTTCTCTATCACTTGGCAACACCACCACCCTGCCAGTCACTCACCCATAACCTGGATGTCATCAACTCTGCCTTCTTTGTAGACTCTCACATCAAGGCTATGTTTAAATCTTGCCGATTCTTTCTGCATAACATCACCAAGCCCTGGTCTACACTTACCTGGCGATTCAATGGCAGTCGCCAGGAGTTATGCCAACTACGCAGAGTAGCTTGCGTAACTCCCGGCGACTGCTGTACTTCCCTTCTGTGCAGTGTCTTCACTACACTGTGCCGATGGGAACCGTGTTCCTGTCAACGCAGCACTACGCCACTTGAGGGGATGGTTTTACAGCCTCAACTTCTGGATCCACTGAGCGGGTCTTCACTGACTGCTCAATCAATCCAGAAAGGTCGATCTGACGGCGGCGACTTTACCGCCATCATTGTAGACATACCCTAAGATATGGCCTTTCCTTTCCACCCACACAGCCAAAACTCTCATCCACACTTTCAATATCTCATATCTCAATTACTACTACATGCTCCTCTATGACCTTGACATATCCCATCTAGCCCAACTCATATCCATTCTTTGCAAAGATTATTTTCCTAGTTTATCGCTTTGACCCTGATACACCTCTCTTTACATCCCTCCGCTGGCTCCCCCTTCTCTATTGCATCAATCATAAGCTGCTATCTTCACCTTCAAGGTCCTTCATGGCCTATCCCCACCTAACTACCATCTCTCATATGCTATTAAGATATCAACTCCTGCCTCTAATCAGCCAAAGATGCCAATCTCCATTGCCCATTTGTTAAATTTTCAAACAAATACTCTTGTTCTTTCTCCCATGCTTCCCCATGTTGTGTGGGAGAAGCTCCCCATAAACATCTGCAAGGCTACCTCATTATCCTCCTTCAAACTCTCCTTTGCTGAGATACCTACAAAAAACTTGGTTACAGTTAGGCTGCAGGAGTGCTGAGACCATGTCCACCATGCTGATCAGTCCTGGCTCACTATTTCCTTGTTCTCCCCCATCCTCCAGTATCCATCTATTGTCTTTTGTCTTATTGTAAGCTCTCTGAGGAAGGGGCTGTCTTTTGCTCGGTTTGTACAGCACCTAGCAGAATGGGGTCCCGATCTATGGCTTATTATACAAATACAAAATTAGATAATAATAATGTCTGATTGAGGCTGCCTGCCACTGTCAAAGTAGGTACAACTGGAACTTCAGGGCATTCACCTGCTGCTGGTGACCAATTTTGCCTCCCAAGCTGTAAGCAGCCTGAAGCACATAATCATATTGCATCTGTGGACCGTAACATGATGAAGTAACTCTTATAATCTGCAGGAAATTTACATTTACAGTCAAACGAACTATACAAAACTGAAAGGCAACAGAAGAAAGTAAAATTACTATTTCGGACAGAGTAATTTAGTGAAAAGTTCCTTTATGTTAAGTAGAACTTTGAAGAAACATGATCAGCATGTCTGGAAAATATTATTTAAATGCTATGAAGAAAATAACTAAGATCTATCGGGGAGTGAGAGTCATAAGGATCATACACTATACCTTTTTCTGTTCTTCTCCTATTTTCTTTCTCCTCCACTTTATTTTTTTTAAAAACTTTATTCTTGCTACATTTATTTAGCTAAATATGCTGATGAACATGCTATTTGTATGTACTACGGCAATTTTTCTTCTCTAAAGCTCTGATTCATATATGTGTGTGTATGTCTCAAAGTTTAACTTTACGCCTATAAATTAAAGGCAAACTGCATTTTCATTTTTATTATTTTACCTCAAAATAGTTAAAATAAACCTAGTACTTTTTCTGCTGAACACATGTGTGTTGAAAGGTAAAGTACGAAGTTATTTAGAAAAGTAACTAAAATAAATCCTTATGCATTACCCCTCCCCGTTTTCATTTTAGAAAAATATTATAGAAAGAAAGGTCTGGTAAATTAGCACTTTACTGCTTTCATCTGAAGAAAGGGTAGAAATTAATGTTAAACAGCCACAATTTGTTTCTATTAATTACAAGGAATAATTATTTAAGGTTGTTAGGTAACTTGAATATCAATTTCTTGATAACTCCAGACTCACCAGGAATTCAAAGAATTTAAGATGTAACTGACAGTATATGTAAACTCTTTCTTGAAAACTAAATCCCTGTAGAAGAAACTGTCATACAATATATTGTGCTGTAATGTACTGCTTCCTTAACTCTATTCACAGAAATCTGCATAGATTCAACAGCTTGTGACACTGATGATTCAGGAACATGAATCAATCTGCTCATTGTCCAAACAACAAAATGAAGTAATTGTAATATTCCAAAATGAATAGTGACGACGTGCATAAATCATTTCTGCTTGGAAGCCCTACACAGGAACACCGCACAGAAAAATTCCTGTGCAAGTCAGAGGAGAAAAAGAAAAAGATAATATCAGCCTGCCAGCACCACAGATATTCCAGTAAAGGTGACAGACAACATAGAAGGAACAACACAGTGATAAACTGAGAGAATCCTTCCCCTCCCACCACCCAGATCAATATTTCTCCCACCCCCAAATTAATTTTCAAAATACAAAAAAAATCAAACCACCAACAAAAATCACATTCTCATGATGAAGCAACCTATTGGCAGCATAACATACCTTTGGCCTGACCCAGCTCTCCTTCAAGTCAATGGGAGTTGATTTGAAGAGGAGCAGACACAAGCAAAAGCTTTTGCTCAATGCTTAATCTAGCAGGGGCTGGTAATGGAGCGAATCATTTAGTATCAAGTCCTTCAGCCAGTCTGAGGAGTGGCACTGTCAGACCCTGAAGGAAACGGTCTTCAGTTTTCCTTTGCCCAGAGGAAAGGTTGCAGTTCCCTCTGGGGACGGATATAAATTATGTTTATATCTGTTCCAACAGGAAAGTAATAAAATTGGTATACTTTTTATTTTCTGAAGAAGAGGAAGGTTTGACAGTACACAGATGTAATTTATCCTCTGTTTAACTCCCCAAAATAATCTATGAATTAGCAGAGATAAAAATGTAAGTAATGTATATGATTTGAAGCTACTCTTTAATATGTGGATGCAGAGATGCATATTTTGTAAAAATCAGATATTGAGAATGCATGTGGAAGCACAATAGCTGATATTCTAAACTATCTAAATTTTGCACTTAGGCAATGAAGGCCAAGATTCTATCCACAAAACATGCAACAGTACCTTAATTCACAACTAAGAAAGCCATGCATGAAATCTGAAGCATGAAGGACTTATATTTGTAAAAAACTGATCCAGGACTATCAATCCTTTGAATCCAAATAAGGATGTAGTCTACTTCTCCTTTCCCCACCAAACACATAACATGCCCACAAACCAAAGACCCTCCTACCAAAAAAATTTTTAAAACTGAAGATGTGGTGCGCAACCCAGCTCCATATTGATGTCTAGAGTAAATGATTCAATGTGGTTCCTAAAATCTTTCTAGCTACACATTTACATAGGCTAGCAGTGCAGAGTTGGGAGAAATTTTTCATGAGAAACCTTTTTTCACTGAAAAAATGCTGATTTGGGTCAACCGAAACAATACGGGTGGTTTTCAGCTAATTGTTTTGGTATTAAAAAAAATCTGGAAATGTTGGAACAGTTAATTTAAGCATTTCTGAAACAAAACACTTCAATGTTTCATTTCAGAATTTCCCTCAATGTTATTTAAAAAAACATTTTTAAAAACCTCAAAATGGAAATGAAGTGTTTCATTTCACGTCAACCAAAATGTTCCAGTTGACAAAAAACAACACTTTTTTCAACATTTTGGGTCACCAATTTTTTTTTATTTTTCAGACCTGCAGATCAAATATTTAGTTATTCGCACAGCTCTAACCTTGCATACTGTCCACTCAAAAAGTACAATAAACTGCCCAAATCTGCCCCCTTCCTATGGGTAACATAGAGATACCTCCCAGACTATTTTTCATAAGACAATCAGATGTAGGAATGCATCAAGGCTGATACACTGAGTACACTCAAGGTGTGCTAAATCATCATAACGCGGGAGTATTTTTTTCATGGCTGTCAATCAGCGAGTCCTTCTTGGCTAAGCTTCTTACTGAAATTGTCAGGCAGGGAGTCATATGACAGAGTATGCCTAAACTTCAAACGAGGGTGTAATTCCCAGTTTAAGGAGACAAACCCATGCTAGTTCTGATCAAACTAGTGTACTACAAATAAAGTTTAGCAGTGGCAGCGCGAGCAGCAGGAGGGGAAAGCTAGCATCTAAGACACTAGGACATAAAAATAAATATATAAACCGACCCTACATATCTCACTCATTGTCCCCTTAATTTCATTTACATAGTAAAAAGTTACATTATCTGATGCATCTTTGATATAAAAATAGCCATTGATCTTTTAACCCTCCTTTGTATGGTGACATATCAGAGTTTCTCAGGAAAAACAAAAAAATGCTAAATTTACCTTCTTCTGTAGGGTTGAACCCACAGATGTCGCAAATACATCGAACCCACTTATTCATCTCCTCCTCGCTGTCTGCCACCAAGTAGAAAACTCTGTCGATAGTGTTGATATCAAAAATATAGCTGTTTTCAAACTCTTTTTTGTTAAATGTCAATCCCGCATCCACTTGTTGACACAAGTTTAAGTCAATAATACGGATTGGTTTTTTGGCATGGTCATTTTTGTAGTATTCCAACACATCCGGATCTCCTGTTAGACGGCCACTGCGCAGCACAAACCACCTCCTCTTCCATGCCTAAAAAGCAAGGGGTGCAGGAAAAAGGAAACATTAATATAGGAGTGATGTTATTTTAAAGAAAATGATGCCTATTTCTCAGTGACTTCCACTACTGGAACTGCATTGTAAAAAAAGGTTGAATATGACGCAATAAATATTTCAAATTGTTTCCAAAAGATTGCATACAAAAAAACTAAACTGAGAAGAATCAGGTTAAAAACCGGTGGCAGGGAACTTTTAAAAAAAGTTTTTCTTTTATATTTAAGACTTTGCTCAAGAGAATAAGTTTTTAAAAAGTTGATATTTGAATCCAGTAAAAGAAAGGAAAGAAAATTTCCAAAGAAAGTTAATACAGCCATGGGAATCCAGTCACTGCAGCTCCTCTACACCAACCCTATTGCTGCCAACTTAGGGGTGTGGCCAGGGAGGGGGCATGGCCTAGATACTCTATGCCCCACTGATGCCCAACTACTTTATCAGTGCCTTGGGGCCACTGATATTCAGCGTATTTCCCAAATGGTGGGTCTTGATCCACCAGTGGGCTGCAGGAAAATCTAGATGGGTCACTTATGACTGCCTCCCTATGTCATTCCTGTCTGCACGAGCCCCATAAGCATTCTTCCTATCAGGACACTAGGGGGGAGGGGAGGGAGGCAAAAGAGATAGTTTGCCCCAGGCCACCCATTTAAGAGGGCCCTCAAACCAAGTGACATTGCAACCCTGAACATGGGCTCACAGCACCACTCAGCTTTGCCTGGCCACCCATCCATCATGACAAGGGGGGAAAAAGCTGGGCCAAACCTAAGCTGTAACCCCATCCACCAGGTCACAATGCCCAGAGCAGGGAGCCAGGCCTAGTTCTGTGAGACAGAAGCTGCCACTGCAGTGTGAATGCAGGGTGAGTGCAAGGCAGGCCCCCTCTTGAATACCCCCAACCACCACTGGGGCTTCCCCAGCCAGGGAAGCAAGGGGAGCTGAGCAACAGGCTTGGGTGCTGGGCCGGGGTGCTCTCCTCATCTTGATGTAGGTGAAGACTGGGACTTTGAGGCCCCCTTGCTCGGAGGGGATCTGTATTGTTTGGTGTCTATTTCAGTTAGGCCCCTCAGACACAAAAGGGTTTTTGAGAGAGTAGTTTTCTCCCAAACAGAGACTGGAGGGCTGTTATGGGTTTTCGTTTGTTTCCTTACAGCCTGACCCTCCTCAAATTACAGGGGTGCAGCAGGAGCCCTGTCAGAGTTTTCTATCCACAAGAGGGACGGGGCTGGGAGGGGAGAGGTGCTAGCAGTGTGGAGAGCATGCGAGTTTATGTTTTTCTTTTTAATTTCTTTTAATGTTTGAATTTTAAAACACTTGTGAACAGGAGTTTATATTTCTCACACACACACACACACCCCGATACAAACTGCAGTTGGTGGGTCACCTTAGTAAAAACGTTTGGGAAGCATGGATTTAGAGCCGCTTTCAGAACATGCTTCATGCTAGGGAAAGGAATCACACTTTGCACACAGTGGGTTCAGGATTGTGGAAAACTTCAGTTACCTTTGCATTCTCCTCTTAACCCACACTCAACTCCTTAGCTATAACTAAAGCTATGGGTTGCTATCCTACAGGAGAGGAAGCCTCCACAAATATGATCTAGTCCTGCTTTACTTAATGTGTTCACATACCAAGGTAACAGACATGGCATATGAACCTAGACAAATAGTTCTTACTCCCAAAAGCAGACCCATTGCCTTTACCTTGAGGATCAGGCCTATAGCCATGGAAGAAATAAACTATTTATCTCCACCACTGTTTTTCCTACTTATTAGTCTAAGTGTGAGCCCAAAGAAAGTAAATGGGATGACTCAAGCAAACTCTCTCCCCCTTGCCAAAATTTGTTTTAAAGTTTGCATTTAGGTTGTTTAAATAAGTACGTAAGTCAATCACATGAAAAAAAATCCATTCTTTTATTTTTACAGACTACACATTGACAGGAAGATAGACTGTCACACTAACAAGAGGTCAAGCTTGTAGTGTTCTTTACATATCCATATGCATCTATCAACCTTTGGGTCCAAAAATTTCTCAGACTGGATTTATGGAACCAGCTATGGAGCATAAAACAACTCACACTGGTTCCTGAAAAGTGTAAATGTAACCTATTACCTCAGACAAAGTGGGGGGAACATATCAGGTATGAGAATCAAAACTGTGCGGCCATCTTATAGTTCTGGCTCTAAACCAGCATAGTCAGCTTTTCACTGCTCACAAACAACTCACTGTCAAGTGTGGATGCCTTTTTGGTATCAAACTGAAGCTACTATGGAAAGATAATGCAGAAAACAGGGTGGGGAAAAAATGCCAGATATCTAAACTGGAATTTGTGGTACATTCAGGATATGTCTTCACTGACGGTGGCAAATTCGCCGTCGTCAGATCAACTTATCTGGATTGACTGAGCGGTCAGTGAAGATCCGCTCAATCGATCCAGAAATCGAAGTATTAAGACCACCTTCTCAAGTGGCACAGTGCAGTGAAGACGGCGCACAGAACAGAAGCACAGAAGTCGATGGGAGTTACGCAAGTTTTTTATGTAGTTTGCGTAACTCCGGTCGACTGCCGCCGAATCTCCGAGGTAAGTGTAGATAAGCCCTCAGTAGCCACCAAGTATTGAAAATCATCTGAGTTCAAAAAAAGACTTTTATACTTGCAATACTATATAAATATCCATACTTTTTGTGATCATTAACATATTATATATAATCTGCTTTAAAATGCAGAATTATACAATTGTAGTCAGTTCTCAAGTGACTATTCTCACTACATTAGCAAGTTAGTGAGAGGGATTAACAACAAAGTACAAGAATTAAAACTAACAGAAAAACAAATGAAACACCTTAAAATTAGCAGAGGCTACATATTAAAATGTGTAAAATTCCAGATCTGATAAGTATTGTGCTATACTGCTCTGAAAATCTGACAAATTCTGTGCTGCTTTCTGCATCTCTATTGACCAAAAAACCAGCATCTTAGATACTAGGATAACAGAAGCCTTAGATATTTTCCATACAGAAAGCCTTCAAGATTGATAATTAACTAATAATTAGTTCTAAAAAACAGACTGCAAGCTTTAGCTATTTCAGAAACTGGAATTATCCTCTATGTCTCCATCTCTTCAAATGAGATTTTTAAAAAGTAATCTCTAAAAACCCCAACATACTTGCCTAACAATTTATGCAACACAAACAAGCTTGGTACACATGAAATTTGCCTAGTTTGGGAGTTTCTGTCTAATTCCGTGTTAATGGGTGAAACTGTTGTTCATATTATCACTGATAGAAGCCCTACTCAACATTTAAAAGTGAAATATGACTCTTACTCCAATTACATTGATCATCTAAACAGAATTTGTTTTCAGCCCTTTATGCTACAAAATACCAACTATTAAGTATTTAAAACACTGAGTTTAGCCTACCACCTGCTACTATTTTTTTAAAGAATTTTTGCATAGTGCATATGTGAATGTTTATTTCAGTTATATAATGAGTCACTCACTGAAACTGGCACAGATTAAACTAAAAAACAAAAGCAATTCCATAAACTACACACTAATAAGGCAGATACAAAGGTTCTCTGGGTTACAGTACAAAGCACAATTTAGCAGCAGAATAAAGCCTGAAGCTAGACAAGAGAACTGACATCAGAACCCTTGCTAATCATAGTACAAAAGCTCCTCTATGTTTTGTCGAAGTGCAGAATGAGTCCACATAAATCACTCTTTGTTATCTGAAAATATCTAGGATTCTTAAAGCTTGCTCTATTTTTAACATTTCAGTCTTTGTCGCCCTAGTGAAAGCTGTGTACTGCTGCACTGAGCCTGCAGAATATTGAACTATACCTAATGAAGAGAGCTTCTTCAATAACTGCTTTCCCAAACTAAGTCTCTGAAAGGGAAGGGGGGGGGGGTGAGTGAGAGAAACAGTGAATAATTATTTATGTAAATGTATCCTTCTTCAGTCTCTCTCTTCCCTCCCCCCCCCCCCCGATATTTTTGTTTGAAGAATGTTTATCATATTTTACAGCTGTTCAATCTGTAACATGCATTGTGTCCTACAAAACCACTACAAATATAAAATTAGGTTATGCCACAATGATGTTACAGAAACAAACAAGCTTCGTCTCTTCAATTACTTTAATCAACAATACACTCTAAACAATTTGATTTCTGCTGCATTGAAAAAAGTGAATCAGACGCAGCTGAACTTCTACTGGAAAACAGTTGAGAAAAATAAGCAAATATTCAGTGTGATTTGTTTTAAAACTCACTAACCAATATTGGTATGAGCCAGAAGTTAGTTATTTGAAAATTCCTTCCCTAGGATTATCTAATTTAGTTTGAATGCAATATATATTTGTTTACAATGCATGTCTGGTTCCAACACACTGCCTGTAGATTAGATATTTATCAAATGTACATTCTTTAAAATATTAAAATCATAGGACTGTACATCAAATAACAGGGTGACCTAATTCAGCAAAACTCTTTCTAAGCTTTTAAACATAGTTGTTACAAACCAAATTATGGAGATAAAGTATGTTTTTAAAAGTAGTCTAAGATGTGACAAGTTGCCATGTAGCTGCTGAAGACCTGGGCACATTCAGAGTTGTAACCAAAAAATACTGAAGTTGAATATTTTTTTTAACCCAATCTTTTTGTGATAGGGTGGCAATGGAGGAAGAGAAGAAAGCACCATATTTATTTTATCTGTTGCACGCTTTCTGTAAACTGAGTACTTCTGTTTTAAAAGCAAGCAATTCAGCCATGCCACAGAACCAGGAAAACTGAAGGAAAGCATCACTTAGGGCTTGTCTACACTTAAAAGGCTGCAGTGGCGCAGCTACACTGCTGTAGCACTTCTGTGAACATGCTACTTATACTGATGGGAGGGCTTCTCCTATCAGTGTAGGTACTCCACCTCCCCCAAGAGGCGGTAGCTATGACAACAGGAGAAGCCCTCCCGTCAACATAGTGCTGTCTACACCAGGAGTTAGGTTGGTATAATTGCATTGCTCGGAGGTGTAGAAGTCTGGATATGCACCGGCATTCTTCCTGATGCACCTCCACTGTCCCTATTTTTCTAATGAAATTTTTTAATAAAACATGGCAATGGAGAATAAAACCTCCACAAATATCTGTGTATAAACATCTTAACAGTAACAGTAAAAGATGGATTGTCAAGACCTTAGATTATCTCAAAAAGAGTAAACAGATTTATGAAAAACAAGTAAAGTAAACGTGAAGTGAGGAAAATGCTGGATGTATTACTATTTTCTTTAAAGTACTTAGGACTTGTTTTCCAGGAAGCACCATCTTTTCTCTTTGAGCAAAATAAGGAAAAAACAGTCTCAGTGGAAGTTTCCACTCTACTGGCTATCATCCTGATCATCTGTTCCGAATACACACAAGGCTAAATTTCCTGTTTTCAAACTATTGTCACCATTTTCTAGTCTTGTGCTGTTAGTTCTAACTTTAGCTTTGTTAAATAAAC
Organism: Emydura macquarii macquarii; assembly: GCF_026122565.2. NCBI lineage: Eukaryota > Metazoa > Chordata > Testudines > Chelidae > Emydura > Emydura macquarii. The sequence goes on along the minus strand of NW_027132971.1, from coordinate 5,526,436 downwards.
AAAAGAAAACATTGAAAATAAAGCAGAACAATACTTCCATGCATATTTACTGCAAGCAAGATGTCAGAATTTATATTTAATCAATTGAACTAAAATAAATAAATCAATACTGAACAATTCATTAAGGCATCAAAGAAAAGGCAAAAATTAAAATAAAACTGGCCATAACGAATCACTGTGTAAGGGTTTCTCTCATTTTAACAAACCTAAAATTACAAGTTAATCACTTTTACATTCACTCCAGTTTTGCACTGTATTCCTTAAGCCCCATGTTAAGAGTCTAATTGTGCTAACAGGAGAGCTGGCCAAAACTCAGGATTTCCAGATCCTGGGAAATTCTAATATTTTCTCCACAAGCCAGAATTAAAAAAATCAGTTTGGAAACACTGGCATACAGCATTTTTTTAAACAAAATATGCTCCCTAGGACCCCACAGATGCTGACTGAAACTGACAAGAAACACGTCAACTTCAATCAAGAGCTGCCAGGGCTCTCAGGGTCCCTGGCTCCACGCAACAGGCCAGAGACCCCAGGGTGTCCAGACTCCCAGGCCAATTGGTTCCCAAAGCTGGAAGCCTGAAAGCCCTGAGAACATTCTGTGCTTCCAGGCTCCTGGATCCATAGCAGGCATCTCCAGACCCAACTAGTTCTAGCAAACAGGTCTCTCACTGTGTCATCTCATCTACATTACACCATCACACTCTCCTCAAAAATCTTGCCCTCCCTTATCTTTCATGCCCTCCCTTAGGAGTAGAACCAGGAGAAAAAAAGCTATCTATGAAAACCCCTTTAGTATATCCTCATCCTCCCTTCTACCAGGCTCCAAATGGGTTGCACAGGACTCTGGCCCTCTTCTATCTACTTATTTATCTATATTCTCCCCACCCCCAATCTCAGCACCTCCTAAACATTAATTAATTTCTCCTCACACTCACCTGTGTGATAAGGAAATATCATCATCCTCATACACATGGGGAATTGACTCAGACTAAAAGATTTACCCAAAATCACACAGAAAGCCTGCAGAAGAACAAGGAATCTAACGCAAATCTCCTGAGTCTCAGGCCAATGCTTTAACCACAAGACCACTCTTTCTCTTCTTGGTCTAAATAATATTTCTGGGCAATCTTACCCACTTACAGCCTTCAACTACCATGATTTTGCTGATCACTTGCAAGTTTACCTTACCACTACTGACTTGTCTTCATCTGTTTCAATTCCACGTCTTCACCTGCCTATCCAATGTCATCTCTTCCTGGAGGTCTTGTCAGCAAGAAATGTAATGTGTCTGCCCTCCCCTGACCTCTCCATTACTGCTGATGACAGTACCCGTGTCCCTATCACTCATATTCATAATGTGGGGGATGGGTGCCTTTTTCTTGCCTTACCCATCCAGGCTATTTCCAAATTTTGCTGCTCCTTTCTCCACAATGTTTTCAAAATACATCCGCTCCTTTCTGCTCACACCACTCTAATTCCAAGTGCTCATCTCCTGTCTTGTCTCCCACACACACATCTCCTACCACACATATTCAAAATGCAGCTGCTGAGACATTCTTGTCCTTATCACCACTCTGACCACATCACTCCCCTCCTGGAATTCCTCGACTGGATTCCTGTTTCAACACACATTTAAATTTCTGGTCCCTAATTTTAGGACACTTTTCATCTCTGCCCTCCCACATGATTTACTTGACTCTTGTCTCTTATGCCACCTCCTATGACTGCTGCTCCAGCTAGTGATGCCAGCTTCGTCTGCCCATTTGTCATCTTCTCCCACAACTGGCTCTGCATTTTCTTCTATGCTTGGGAAGCCTTCCCTGAATCAACATTTAAGGCCCTAACACCTTCTTTCTTTCAGTTCCTCTTCAAGATCCAACTCCACTGTAATGCCTGAAAGCAGTCAGTCAACCAGTTACAGTCTGGTTGTCCATACTTTGGGGATAGCTGATTTATTTAAAAAATATTTCATACCTTCATAAATCTTCAAGTTGTGGAAGAGATGCCCAACTGTGTCATCTTATTTTAATTACCTTCATCCTTCCATTCCCTCCTTTTAATATACTCATTTGTTGTGCTGGGTCCCAAAATAATAATGGAAGCTGTTCAGGGTAGGACTTGTCCCTTGGTATGTGACTGTACTCTGCATAACACAAGGGTATTTTGATGCTGATTGTGACCTTTAAGCACTACCGCAGCACAAAGAACCAGTAACATCATGACTTACTAATAGTACCAAGGTCAAATTCTTCAACATGCAGTAATTGGGAGTGACAGCAATGCTGGATCACATACAAATGGCTTAATAAAAAAAAATTCGAAGTTTGGGTGTTACAGGGACACAGTTAATGTAAAACTCATGGATGAAATCCTGGCCCCATTTAAGTCAATGGGAGTTTTGTTACTGACTTCAGTGGAGCCAGGATTTCATCACACATCTTACTTCTTACTTATTAGCACTGCAGTCATTTTAGGCATTATTTGTAACTGGAAGATTTGAGAAAAAGTCTCTATGCTGCCAGTTCCTTTACTTGTACTTTTTACAGCATCTTGTGTATGTTCAGTTTCACTACTTGCCTGGTTAGTCCATCAGTTTCCCCTGTCTGGGTGAGACTTTCACACATCAAGGAGAGGCAAGACATTTAAAATTATATAAAAATGTGCTTGGGTGTTGCAAGGCTGGTACCCATTTGGGGGGCGGGGAGCTATTATAGCCCCATGACTGAGTTTGAATGACCGCCCTTAGCCTCAAGGCAGTATGATCTAATGGTTGGAGTCAATATGGCTGGCCTCCTTGTCAGAGCTGTGTGGCCTAATGGCCAGAGTCAATGTGGCTACCCTCCCAGTCAGGGCTGTGTGGCCTAATGGCCAGAGGGGGGATGCAGTGGCAGTTGGGGCAGGTGAACCCAGGACCTCCCTGCTCCACCAGGTCCCAACCCAGGGCCCTGATAGCAGTGGATGGATTTGCCACTAGATCAGCAGGGATCTGTCCAAAACATGCTGCCTTTGTCCCAGTTTCACAACCAGATCAATATCTAGTTCCCCTAGGTTATCCTATCCACAGGTCTCCTGGGCTTTTGGGGTCATCAGCTTGCAAAGCTCTCAATGACTCCATCCCCTCTTGGGCTTCTGCAGGCAGCCAGGTATCCACCATGGTCTTGGCGCACTTGGCCTATGTGATCTAGGGATCCAGCAGCTCCCAGGACAAAGCTTGCAATATGCGTCCTCTCTCTTCTGCGATCAGCCCCAACATACTCTTTTATACTGAGGCTCCAACTAGAGCATGCCCAGCAGTGGCAAGGCCTTCTCTGCCCAGATTATGGGATTAATCCCTTCTTATCTTGTGCGGAACTGGTACACCCTGTCACACACGTCCCCCTCCTTTTCCCCGCCCACTCTTGAAAAGAAATCCACATTAGAGTGTGCCCCACCTGGCTGATTTAGTACGCGGAAGTCATAGGGCTGAAGAGAGAGGTACCACCACATAATGTGGGTGTTGGTGTCTTTCGTGGTGTTCAGCCACCGAAGGGGTACATGGTTGGCAATCAGTTGGAAGGTGTCCCCAGCAGATAATATTGCAGGGCATCCACCTCCCACTTTACAGCAAGGGCCTCCTTTACGATGATCGACTTTTATCAGGTCTTCCTGGGGAACAACTTGCAACTCAGGTAGAGGATCAGATGCTCCTCCCTGTCAGTCTCCTGCGACGGGACAGCCCCAACCCCCACCTCTGAGGCATCGGTCTGTGGGATGAAGGACCTCGTAAAGTCTAGGTGCACCAGGTGGGTTCCCAGGCCAGCCATTCCTTCAGGGTCTGGAAGGCTGTCTCACATTCCTAAGATCATTGGACCCTTCAGGGCTGCGAGTTCTTAGTCAGGTCTGACAGAGGGGCTGCTAGTATTGTGAATCCCAGCCTGAACCAGCATCCAGCCAACCTGAGCAACTGCCACACCTGTTTTTTTGTTGTTGGTGTGGGACAGTCCTGCAGGGTCTGCATCTTATCTACCAGAGACTGTAGTTTTCCCCCTCCCATTGTGTATCCTAAGTAAGCTACCTCTCTCTGCCTGAGGTGACAGTTGGCCGGGTTCGCCATGAACCCAACCTCAAGGGCCCTTAGCACATTGGAGAGGTACTGGAGGTCTTCCCAATTGGCACTGTACATCATGATGTCATTCATGGATGCTGCTGCATAGTGATCATGGGGCTGCAAGACCTGTTCATTAACCGCTGGAATGTGGCTGCTGCCCCATGCAGTCCGAACAACATAATCACGAACTGGAACAGGCCAAACAGTGTAGGGAAGGACGCTTTTGCCCACAAATTTTGCATCAGGGGTATTTGCCAATACCCTTTTGTCAGGTCTAGAGTAGATAGGACTCTGGTCCCGCCCAGCCATTCCAGAAGCTCTTCTACCCGCAGCATTGGATAGGTGTGAAATTGGGAAATGGCATTGACCTTCTGAAAATTGAAACAAAATCAGATGGCCCCATCTGGTTTTGAGACCAAGACTATCGGGCTCCGCCATTCACTCTGCATTTCTTCCACCACTCCCAGGTTCAGCATGGTTTCCAAATCCTTCCAGACGGCATCCCACATCTTCCGAGGAAGGGGCCAGTGGTCTTCATGCACCTTTTGTCCCGGAATAGTAGCAATGTGGTGGCTCATAGCCATTGTCCACCCCAAGTGAGTTAATAAGACATCCAGGAAGGTCTGTACTACATGTTGCAGTTTTCCCTGATACTCGGGACTGAGCTCTTGTCCCATTGTGACTGGTCTTGACTCCAGAGGTCCCTTGACTAGAGGCCCCAATTTTGGTTCTGGGATGAAAGGGGTGATGAGTAGGCCTTCTCTGGACTTCCAGGCTTTCAGTAGGCTGACGTGTCTCCTTCTGCTGTCCAGGCAGCCAGATCTCATAGTCCACTGGCACTACCTGCCGCACAACCTCAAAGGAGCCCTGCTTTTGGCCTGAAACTTGGATTAAGCGAAGGATAGCAAGAGTAGGACCTGGTCTCCCGGCTCAAAACTACATAGCCTGGTCCCTTTGTTGTACTGCCACTCCTATGCCTGTTTTGCCTATAGCAGGCTCTCCTCGGTTTGGAATCATTCATGTAGTTGTAACATGTAGTGGGCTGAATCTATGAGCCAGGTTTCTTGTTCCTCCCAATTCTCCCTTAAGAGGTGGAGGATGCCCCAGGGTTGCCTCCTAAAGAGGACTCGAAGAGGGAAAAACTGGTTGAGTTTGGGGGACCTCTCACACTGCTTAATATCAACTTGATGGTGCCCTTAAAAAAATCCCTCTCAAAGGCATAATTGCCTAGGGAGGTTGTGGAATCTCCAACACTGAAGATTTTTAAGAACAGGTTAGACAAACACCTGTCGGGGATAGTCTAGATAATGCTTGGTCCTACCATAAGTTCAGGGGACTGGACTAGATGACCTTGCGAGGTCCCTTCCAGTCCTACAATTCTATAACAGACTATTTCTTTTAGATTAAAATAACTACTGAAACAAAAGCTATAAAATGACAGAGCCGTTTAGAGAACCAACAGTACACAATATTTATAAATTAAAGTATTCATTAGTATGCTATAAAAAAAAATTTAAAAATGCTTCCATGTAATTGCAGCTCATTTGACAATACTTGGTTAATAAAACTGTTCCCATACCGACTTATCAATTCAATTAACAAAACATTTCTATGGTCTACTAGACTCTCGAAGAATACAAACAATCCATCAAATCAAGTGTTTTGCAGAATCAAACAACTATATATGATCATTTTATTGTCACCCTTCTCTTCCCTCCAGCCACAAACAACCCTATGAACTGAGATTTAGTCTAAAAGCAAAACTTTGCAATAACAGTGTAACAGTAACCTACATAGGAGTTAATGATCATATCACTGAAGAGCTTGAGAGCAGACAACTGAATCCTTCAAGTATTAAATGTTTATTTAGGATTATTCAATACAAGTTTATTTTTACCATAAAGAAAACTCAAATACCATACTATTGTTTGAACAACCAAATAGCAACACAGATAAGTTTCTCAGACAATGGCCAGCATATCAAGACAAATTATGCATTTTAAAACAGCATTATACTAAAATATATATTAAGTCAAAAGAATATATCAGAACAGGACTGTATTTGCAGTTTGCAGTATTAAATGGTGTTCTAAACCATCTTATAGCATAAAATTACCAAATGTGGTGAATATTTACTTTCATAACTAAGAAATAGCTATTACAAAAATCGTTAACTTGTATGCCAAACAAAAATTACATCTTTTCTAGTAAAGGAAAATTAACCTAAGGAAAATATAAGTCTTTCCTAGGAGAATGTATTTTTAAAACCTCATTAATTTTCCATATAAATAAATAAAAGAACATCTTATTTCAGTTTTGGAAGCAGTTTACCTTTTTGTGTTCTCAGTAAATCCAAGCAATATCCTAGCCATTTCTGTAGTTGTGTCTATCCACAAAATAAGCACAGCTTTCTTTTTGCTGTCAGCATTCCATCTCACTATACACCACCCTATCCTAATAACCTTTGACCAACAGGAAGTAGACACAATGGACTAAAAATAACAGCAACTGTAAGATTTAGAATGATTTAATATATAAGGGGTGGGTTTAAGATATGAAAAAAAATAAAAACTCACTTGGTCTACCTTGGTTTCTAAACAATTTGCAAAAAAGCATGATATCCATGTAAGATTCTTAACTCCATGCTCTTCTGAGGATTATAACACATGCTAACTATAAAGTACATATTTTTGCATACAAGTCTTGATGCCACAGCTCTTCTGTGCATAGGAATTTCTGCACAGGAGTAATTTGGCTCTATCTATTTAACTCCACAGATGTGGGGTTAGTATAATGGTAAAAGGAGTGGAAGTTTCCTACTACACATATGCAAAGTTACTTCTTAAATTGTATCATTGCTGTTAATTGGGTAAGATGCTTCAGAGAAAGGTATAGGAAACCCTGTAGTGGACAATTATGGAACAATTTGCCCATAGGAGAGGTTTCTTCCTAATCCTAGGACGTTAGGGATTGCCTTGTGCCCTGATGCCTGAGGGCTTGCATCCCCTTATTACATTTCAAAATCTATGTAATGTTTCTGTATATATTCTCATTAGCCATACAAATGCCTAAAGCTGTTTTGTTTTTTAAAATTTACTCAACTCTTGACCTCAGTATTTAGTGGCAATGAGTTCAAAAGATCAACTAAGTGTTCAAAAAGTATTTCCTTTTATTAGTTTTAAATTTGTGGCCTTTCATTTTCACCAAATGTCCCTTTTTTTAGGTTAATTGATTTCAAGGCCAGAAAGGAATGGTTGTGATCATCTAGTCTCACCTCCTGCATACAATTTTGCCATAATAATTCTTAAAGCATATTGTGTAGAAAAGCATCCAACTTTAATTTAAACATTTAAAATTGATGAGAATGCACCACGACTGATGGTAAGTTGTTCCAATGTTATTACTCTCACTGAAAAATGTATGCCTTATTTCCAGTCTGAATTTGTCTAGCTTCAAGTTCCAGCCATTCAAGCTCTTTCCTTGCGCGAAAGGGTACGTATGAACATCCAGTTTACCTTTTCTATAACAATCGTTATTTTATGCACCTGTATTAAGTTCTCTCTTAGTCATCTCCTCTATAAAATCTTACAATCCTAATCTTTTCAATATCTCTCAAAGCCTTCCCATACCTATAAATAATCTTCATCACCTATACAAACTGCCATAATGGATCACGCTGAAGGTCAATCTAGTCCAGTATCCTGTCTTGCACAATATCCAGCACCAGATGATTCAGAGGAAGGTGCAAGGACTGATGTATGATACTCTCCCCCTCCTTCATTACATATCCTAATTCCTTGTTGTTAGAGATTGGCTTAAACCCTGAGGTATAAAGATCAGGTGAACAGAACAGAATATGATATCCCAAATGAGGGCAAACTAATTTATATAATGTAATAGCTTGTAATACTTTCAGGATCAGAGGAACAAAGAGAAGGAAAATAAAACATTTACAAACTCCCTATACTCTTGTCCTGCACTTAGCATAATTTGTCCAGACCAAAGGATTCTACCTATCATTTTTAATTAACCATGTTCCTTCATTAAAAACAAGTCACTTTGAAGACAAGATCAAGCAGAAATCTCAGTCCAAAATATGAATTTGAGAAGGTTATAAGCATGTCAAAACCAGGAGTTATAATTAAAGCTCCTACATAACTTTTAGTGTTAACAACTATATAAACACACACACACATTTAATCCTATATAACTGCACCCATGTTATTTATATTAGACTTTCCATGTTTTAGTAGTGCTTTATCAAATACTTAACCACACCAGAATAAGAAAATTCAAAAAAGCTTTGGCATCAGGTTTTACAAGCTGAGACTAGATCTAACTTGGACCTGGTCTACACTGGCAATGGAGGTCGACGTAACGCCACTTACATCGACCACCTAAAGCATGTGTCTCCACTGGCACGTATGTTCCATCGATTTAAAGTGCGGTAAAAGTCGACCTAATAAAACCACCTCTGCAAGTGGTGTAGCGCTGAATTTGAATTCCATGGGTCAAATTTCCATTAGTGTAGGCAGAGCACAATGTAAATCAATGCCATTGGCCTCCAGAAGATATCCCATAATGCCCCGTTGTGACCGCTCTGGAGAGTCATGCTCTGCTGTAACGTGGGTACAGGAAACAGCTCCTCCCCTCAAGCCCTGGGAAATTTTGAATTTCCATTTCCAGTTTAGACAGCGTGGAGAGAGCTTTGTAGCTGAACTGCTCATGGCAACTGCATGGCCCAAACGCATTCCAGCTTGGAGTTAACCAGAGGTCTTGGATCTCATTGGTCTGTAGGGTGAAGAGTCTGTTCTGGCTCAGCTCCGAGCCAGCAAAAGAAATTTAGATATATACGAGAAGATATCTTGTGGCATGTTGGAGAAGAGCAACAACAGGGACGCAATGCAGTGCCGCATTAAGATCAAAGAGCTGAGGCAGGCTTATCAGAAAACTAGGGAAGCTAACAGCCAATCTGGCTCCTCGCCCAAAATATGCCACTTTTACGAGGAGCTGCATGCAATTCTTGGCAGGGACCCCACCACTGTGCCACCACGCAGCATCGATACCTCCAAAGAATCCAAGTCCAGGACAAATGAAGAGGACTCTGTGGACGAAGAGGATAAGGAGAGCAGGGTGCAGGAGAGCAGGGTATCCATTCTCCCTGTGAGCCAGGATGTGTTAGTTGCCCCAGAGCAGCCTTGCCACACACAGGGCAGTGGAACTCATTGAGATGCAGGGGAAGGCACATCTGGTGCGTGTGTGGGGCAAATCTAATTTTTGTGGTTATGTCCCCAGTCCAGCTTCTTAAAAGGAGTTTGTGTTTTGATGGGCGTCCTGGATGTTGACAAATTTCAGTGCAGGGTTACTCCCGGAACAGACTATTTATGTGCAGAGGTATGCTCCGAGAATCCTCTGTGGATATCTCAAGGAAACTTTCATGTAGGTAATCTATTAACCTTTGCAGAAGGTTTATGGGGAGGGCAGCCTTATTTCTTCCGTCATAGTAGGATACTTTTCCTCGCCATTCTGCTATTAAATGAGCAGGCATCATCACGGAACACCGCATAGCAGCATAAGGGCCAGGCCTCTAACCCTTTCTGCCTGCTTTACTCTTAGGAGACTGATATCACACATGATTACCTAGGGAAGATGGCACAAGTTTAAAGTACCAAACCAATACAGTCACTCCGTTTTATTCCTCTGCCATGGACAGGGTCCCTGGGCACCTCCCCAAGACTATTCCTAGTCCTAGTACTGATGCAATGGGCATTATGGGTTGAGACACTGGTTGCCCTATGTTTTCTGCCACTACAATTCACCCGCAGTGTCCTCTAATCGGTTCTGTCCACCTCCTCCCAAACCGGTCTCTGGCATGTTCCCGTGGAGCCCGGTGATCCCTCTCCTTGCTCAAGTGTGGATTGTGGATTTTAGAGCTAATGAAGCCTCTCTATAACAGATGCAAGGGCCCCTTGCTTACCCTGTTTGTAACGCTAGTCCGACCCTTCCGGGATGTACAGAACGGAATGTGGGTCTGGCTTAGCCTTGTGAACATAAAGGGGAGTACTTTTTACATTGTAGCATTTCTTTTACTACTTTGGTTCAGCTAACAATGGCAACTTTGTGCTTTGCTTATCTTACAGTAGACACCTCGGCCTTCGGCCCCCCTTGCCGAACTCCAGCTGAAAGACTTTCCCAGATTAGGAAGCGAGGGGGGGACGCGGAGGAGGGGGGGAACCGGGACATGGGATGATATGTTCAGCAAACTAATGAATGCCTCTGTGGCTGCTGACACAGAGCTCAGAGCCTAGAGGGTGTCCTGGTCTGAAAAATGAGACATGGACATGGAATACAGAAGATCTGCACAGAAGCAGGAGCATGATACGCAACAGGAGATGTTGCATATTATGAGGGATCAGTCCAACATGCTGAGGTGTCTGGTAGAGCTCCAGGAAGAGCAGCGGTAGGACAGAATCCCTCTGCAGCCCCTCCAAAATGCTCCACTGCCTACCACTTTGTTATCAGCCCCCACCCCCAAGCGGACTAGGAGGAGACTGAACAGGGTGTAGTACATGCTGCGCTCCACACCGGTGGAGGCGAGCAGAAGGACATGACAGCCCCTTTAAGAACTGCACGCAACCACAACTGATTGCACAGTAACTCTTGACAATGTTAAGTTATCCTCCTTTCCCCCCATTAAAACGGGTCACAAATAAAACTTTGTAGCATTAAAAAACATCTGTCTTTATTCATTCATAGCTTGGGTGGGGATAGAAAGGGAGGGGGGCCGCTGGAACAAGTGTGAGGGATGGGAAATAAAGGCACAGCACAGACATACATTACTGCAGTTCATTGCAAAACCGGTTTTTCAATGCTTCCCGAAACCAAAGCGCTCTGCGGTTGGCTCTGAGTGTAGCGCTGGAATCTGGCTGCTCAAAATTTGCAGCCAGCCTATCAGCCTCCACAGCCCAACCCTAGGGGAACTTTTCCCCCTTCGTTTCACACAAATTATGGAGCACAAAGCACGCATATATAATAGATGGAATGTTCTTTTCACTGATGTCAAGCCTACTAAGCAGACATCTCCATCTGGCTTTTAAACAGCCAAATGCACATTCCACCACCATTCTGCACTTGCTGAGCCTGTTACTGAAACACTCCTTCTCACTGTCCAGGTACCTGGTCTAGGGCTTCATTAGCCAAGGGAGCAAGGGGTAGGCAGGATCCCCCAGGATCATTACTGACATTTCCACATCCCCAACGTTTGGTTTTTTTTTTTGGTCAGGAAAGAAAGTGCTCACCTGCATCTCATTGAACAGACCAGAGTTCCTAAAAATGAGCGTCAGGCACCTTTCCAGACCACTCCACAGTGATGTTGGTGAAATGTCCGTCCCCTGTGATCCACAAGGGCCTGCAACAACATTGAGAAGTATCCCTTCCCGTTTATGTACTCTGTGGCAAGGTGGTCAGGTGCTAGGATAGTAATAGGCGTGCCATCTATTTCCCCCCCACAGTTTGGAAACCCCATTGCGGCAAACCCGTCCACTATGTCCTGCACATTTCCCAAAGTCACTACCCTTCTTAGCAGAAGCCTATTGATGGTCCTGAACACTTGCATCACAGCAGCTCCAAGAGTCGATTTACCATCTCTGAATTGATTCCCAACTGACCGGTAGCAGTCTGGGGTTGCCAGCTTCCACAGAGCAATGACCACTCGCATCTCCACTGTCAGAGCAGGTCTCAAGCGAGTATTCACATGCTTCAGGGCTTGGGACAGTTCTGTGCCAAGTTCAAAGAAAGTGGCCTTTTGCATATGAAAGTTCTGCAGCCACTGCTCATCATTCCACACCTTCATTATGATGCAATCTCACCAGTCTGTGCTTGTTTCCCAGGACCAGAACCAGCAATCCACAAGCTGAAGATGATGCATGACAGCCTGCAGCAAACAGGAATTGTGCTTCTCTATGGCTTGTAGAAGGATGGCCTCAGTAACATCATTATTTTCCATGCTGCAGCTCCTCTCTTTGAAAATAATGCAGGATAAGCTGTGAGGTATTTGTGATGCTCACAATGACAGTGCAGAGCTGAGGGGGCTCCATGTCTCCCCGGCAACGGCGTGCGCGTGGCATAGAAAAACGGCATGAAAAAGCATTCGCAGTTTGTTTGGGACAAGAAGGAAGGGGGAGGGAGCACGTTGCATCATGAGAGGACCACAAGCTTCCCAAAAGCCTCTGCGGCTAGTTGCACTGTGGGATAGCTACCCACGGCACACTGCTTGGAATTTCAACCCAAGCGTGGCGAGTGACGATGCAAGAGCTTGGCACAAGGAGCTTGGTGTGATCATGCTCCTTCGACTTCTAAAATTTGATGGGTGAAAGCTGATTTAAAGTAAATCGATTTAAAGTAAATCGACTTCAGTCTGCAGTATAGACATATACTTGCTAACAGTAGTTCAGGAAAGTCTGCAAATGCTAAAAAAACTGCACAAAGGAGATATTAATGTGATGTACTTCAGTAGAGAATCCATAGTAACTTCTAAATATAGAACTATTCTATTGTGCAGGGGCAGTCTTTTAAGAACACCAGTAGAAAACCACTGCTCCTTCTCTACCACTAATGTGCATTTTTATGTCAAATTGTAGCTGTCTTTTGAAGTATAATTATTAGTTTATCATAGAGTAGGAGAGTGATTTTGAGTTCCTCTCCAACCCCATCATCTGATAGCCACCTGAAACCACACTGTCTGCTACTTCCAATCTCCCTTTCCCCTGCCCCCACTTTGAAACAGAATCTGATGCCATAACACCAAGGAATAACAGAAAAAGGATATCCTGCCTAGATTTTCCATTATACAGATCAAATCATCAATCCAGAGGGTTCTTTGCTTACACATAGGATAAAAGAAGATGCTTCCAACTGATAAACTCTGAAAAGGAAACAAGGTTGGCTCCACAACTATTTTTAAGTAGTTAGCACTCACACAATAGTCTAATATTAATGGCCAGTTTACAGGGTTTGCAAAGTCATTATACTGAAATAATGAGAGTCTGAGTTTTTCAAGAACTCTGAAAAATAAGAAGGCAAAAAATAATGTGTACCTTCCCAGAATCACTTTACATAACATGTATGTTTAAAAAGAGATCCAAGACAGACCCTCACTTTGCATACATAGCCTAAACAAGCAAAAAGTCATGAAGTTTCATGTCACAATCTCTACAGTAAATTACTTCTCCAGAAAAACTAAAAGTTACCTTAACACTGTTTTAAGTGTGCCAAGTAACACAGAATGAGTTGCATATCTTCACATATGTATGTTACAAAACAAAACAGTTTGCTTTTTTAGCCCTTTCTTATTGAAGGATACCTACCATGTTATAGAAGTACTACGATATGTCATTTACATGACTAAAACTCTTAACAGAATGGTTCTTCAAATCTGACTGTCTAATATAAAGATCATTAATTTTGGCAAAGAGATGCCCAAGCTCCAGCAACTATTAGTAAACGCATTCCCTCCCCAGACCGTAGGTGCTTTGCCAAGACTTCTTTTGACACTGCCAGAGGAATACTTGATACTTCACTGACACCAACATCTGTGATATTATGGCAAATAAAACTAGTCATTTAAATTATTATAGATTATTTCAATATTAAACTCATAACAGAATCATCATTTTCAGTACCAGGCATTTCTTCTACATAAAAGACTAGTTTGGGTAAAATGCCCTTCCAACCCATCACTGTACCCCAGGAAATGCCTAGAGTCTCAGGCAAAGTACTTTTTAATATTAGACATTTTAGCACAAATACATTTGATGTAATCTCTTATTTATTATGAAGGGTTTTTTTTAAAAAAAAACCATTCTCCTCATGGGGTTGTTTTATAACTATGTCATTCTTACTGATAACCATTAAAGGGACACAGTCTACTTAAAAATAACACTGAATTGTTACTTTTAACTGATAAGATTATTATAACAGAGATTAGAGAAAGAACTATTTTCTCTACTTTTTCTAGTTTGTTTACTTTATCCATTTGACAGCACGTGGTTTACAGCGAGTTTTATCGTTTCCCTCTATAGTCAGTTAGACGTCAATTTCTCCCATTTTTGTGGGTCTTTCAACTACAAAAGAGAAAAAAATTAAAAAGAAAAAAGTGACTGTAAAGCCACAAACAGGGGCCTCCGGGCAGGTAGTTCCTCCCCCCTCTTGGAGTCTTCGTCACCCACAGGCCAGGTGGCAGGGAAGGATGCTGATTGGCCAGCATTCTCCAGCTCCCAGCATTTGAACTGGGGCAGGAGCCATGTGGAGCCTCTTTGGGCTCCGTTCCAGCAGCTCCACCGGAACTAGGAATGGGAATCCGGATGGCCAGACCCTGTGGGTCTAGCAAATCATCAATTTGGGGGTCAGGAAGGAATTTTTTCTCCCACGGGCCAATTGGCAGAGAACCAGACAGTTTTTTGCCTTCCTTGCAGCACCTCCAAACCACAGAAGGTTAACTAGGCATGTTAATACCTCATCGAGATACTTGGCTGAACTGTTAATTCATCGCAACTTGCAGTCAGTTTCCAGTGTGGTTAAAAGGATCAAATGAATGATTCCCAGAGCCACTACCATTTGAGATTTTGGTGATGGGCCTTGAGCTCATGGGATAGGGTGAGACCTTGTGGTCCTCAAAGACCAAGTCAGCCCTTGTGGGCTGAGGTCACCACCATTCTGTCCCTTTCCCACTCACTGGCGGGATAGGAAGGAAGATGTTAGGACTCAGAGTGAACTGAATAGGGGTAGGCTGAGGAGAGCCTACCACAAGTTACAAGTTATATGGTAGGAGCCCTGCAAGACCTGCACAGGAATCAATTAAATGCCTGGTGTAAGAAAGTGTGGGTGATGGCTCGGTAGCGCCCTTTCCCTGTGTTTAAGTTTAATAAAATTTGAGGTCTGTCACTTTCAAATCCATCCATTGTGTCTATCCTCATTTCACTGCAGCGTACGCATCAATGGTGGTGCACAAACTGAGAAGAATTTTAAACACCTTGGTCTACAGACAAAATCTTTTACATTCCATCTTACACAACCTAACACATTACAGCTCTGACAATGTTACCAGCCACCACTGTTTTAGGAACAGTGAGATGGAGCAGTTTACTCATTATGAGGATCATTACAGAAGAAATGGTAAAACAGAAAACAACCCCGTCACCCTCCCTAGAACAAGAAATCACTGTTGTGCAAAAGGTAGCATCTCCACCATCACCCAGATAGCAAACATAAAACAAGAACAATAAAAAAGACCCACAGTTGCATTGTTGTGTGGTTGCAGTCCATTTCTTATGTGATAGGTGTACACATCACTTAAGTCACTATTACATTTGAGACTAATCTTTGCTCTTCTTGATAGTCTTGGCAGGGAGGCAAAGGATTGCACGGGAGACAAAGACCCCCTTGCTCCTATAGGCATATCAGCATAACCATGTGGGGAAAACTTTCACTGTTACTGTCTGGCCATACACCTTTACTGTGCAATATTAAAGGACTTGAGACTCAACATTCCAATCTGACTAACTCCAATTCCACCAGCATAAAACTAGACCAAAGTAACAAAGATTTAAGCCAAAAAGGTTTTTTGGGAATAAAAGTAAAAGTCAATTCAAGAAAACCAACTTAAAATATTTATCATCACTCCATCTAGTTGCAAAAAGTGGATAAGTTACCCATATTTTTCCTAAGTTATAAATATTAAAAACAAAAACCCATAGCATATTAACTAAACATTACTGCCTTGATTCTGTAAGCATTGAAACAGTGGGACTACTCACTCTAGTTTCAGATGCTGCGTATAACAGGTCATCTTGAAGGAAAATGGTGTGAGTGATTTCAGACAGACCAAACAAAATGTCTTACAACACTCTCAGATCTGTTTGTTTGGGTCATTTCAACAATTAAAATAAGTATAATGGTAATAGCAAAAAATGCCCATCCCCAGCTTTTGGCACATTTACAAAATGTATCAAGCAGAAGAGCCAATACATCATAAATCAACAACTTACTCACTATGCTTACAATTGTGATCAAATGCTGCTATAATAAGCAATTTAATAGTTTATTATATTGTACATTTGCTGTAGAGCAGAAAGTAAAGGCAATAACGTGATTATATTTCACATACCAAAAAAAAAAAACATAAGTTAAGCACTTTCTGCAACATCAATCTGATAACAGCCTGTGACACGACATGTAAGGGATGCAATAGCTGAACTCATACTGAAAAACAATTTAAAAGCTGATGTGTCACATGATATTTCTAAATTAATACAAGTCCCTTGAACTTTAAAGTCATTTCCATTATTTAATCAAATAGATTCTAATGAATTGGTAAAAGGGATGAGCAAACACAAATGGCTGCTTTTTCTTTAACTCACAATGTTTATATTGAAATTTCCTACCCAAGTAAAATACACTGGTGTTATGATACCATTGTTAGAACATGTTTATACATCTAACCTAACATTTCTGGAACCAGTCCAACTAGTTCAATAAACATATTACAAAAGAAATTAAAAAAAGAGAAACAGTTAAAGGCAGATATTTAGCTTTTTTCTCTCCTATTTAGATACAAAGTAATTGCAAGAAAAATATTCTTGCAGAAAAACAATTATCCAGCAAAAGCATTTTATGAACATTAAGGTAAGCAAATTCACTTCTTTGTTGTATCATAAAATGTAGTTTATGAAGTTTTTAAAAAAATCTCAATAATTCATTCATTTAGAGCTCAGTAAATTCTCAACACCTCACAAATTAAAGGCATATAAGCAAAATAACGTAATTAATGCTCTTTTAAATCATTGCAAAAGGAAAACCAAAAAGAGCAGGATTACCTTTTCTTTAAAAAAAAAGAAGAAAATCTGTGTTCAAACTACAAACAATCTTTCAGCAAGACGTATTTTTACATATAGAATTCTCTTTGGTCTACATAGACTCAAGCGTAGGGACAGAAAATAACATCTGAGTCCTCCAAAATGATCTATTTTTTTCTTAATATTTTTATTTCTTCAATTTTATAAAAATATCAATAGTTTTGTGTCCAATAAATCAGAGTTTACAGTAAACTAAAATTAGGGTTACTGATTATGTGTGGTTAAACATACTACTGAGTTTAAAGAGAAATGATACGTAGCAAGTGGAAAGGTAATTTTGAACAGAATTCAAATCTAAATAATGGTTTAAATTTCTGATTTTGGCATTACTTTTGGGTGAACTAACTGACTTTCAATTTGAAAAATGAAAGCTTGATTGAAAAATTAATGAGGACCTATAATAAGAATGCATAATTTCATATAGGTACCAAAATCATTTCCACAGAATACCACAAAATTAAGTTTATCACTTTGTAATATATTTATACTGAATTATAATAATATAATTATTTCTTAATGATTTGTAACATCCTACATCACATTCTTTTGATTAGCTGGACACTGTAAACATAGCCATTTGTTTTATTTTCTGCAATTTCTTACATAATTTTAAATTGTATTTTGATTAACAAAACATATGTCTAAGAATTCCCAAGTCTGTTCCTTAGCTCAAGCAACCAAAAATTCAATATATTTGTCAGAAACATAGTATGGGTCAGTGACTAATTAAATTTGCTTAACTAATGTGTGTGCAATACTGTATCTTCCTGAAAAAACAACAGGAGTCCTGTAGGGTAGATGAGGCCTATTCACAACCATTGTTGTTGGCGAAGTGGGTTGCAGCCCACGAAAGCTTATGCCCGCCGAAATTTGTTAGTCTTTAAAATGCTATAGGATTCTCATTGTTTTTGCTGTATACAGATTAACACGGCTACCCCTCTGGAACTTTTCACCATGGAAGGCACTGAATTTAGCCACATGAAATGGAAATCTACCAACTTCATGAAAAAACACGCACAACAGTTGTGAATAGGCCTCATCTACTCTAACTGAATTGACTTTGTTAGCACTTGCCCTCCCCACTGTTGTTTCTTACCCTTGAATGTATATATATATATACACCCCCTATCTGATTTCTATTTCTTGCATCTGATGAAGTGGGTTGCAGCTTATGCCTGCCGAAATTTGATAGTCTTTAAGGTGCTACATACAGGACTCTCGTTGTTTTTGGTGTGTACAGACTAACATGGCAACCCTCTGTATCTTCCTGAATGCTTTCTTAGCCATCTTACCTAGACATCCATATTTTTTCCCAAAAGCTACTAGCATGGGCAATGGTCTCAATGGCTTAATAAGCAAATCAAGATGACAAAAAGGTCTCTATTTTGTTCTAAGATCATAACAATACTGTTCTGTTGTGACTGAAAACTGTGCTGACTCTGGATTTATGATATTTTCCACTAGTCAGTAGGCTGCTGAGACCCATACTAAAGTTGAAGTTCCTTCCCTCACTTGAACTTGCTTGCAGGTTTTATGGTTAGATGCAAGATCTCATGGGGAGAAGACTGGAATATTTGATTAATAAACAGGTCTACTGCTGTTACCCAGGTCATCCCAAACTTGCCAGAAAAGTGAAGTCCTGGGTCACAAAAGAGACTTGATGCTAATTGTGATAATGGAGCCAGACCAGTACAAAGTGCTATATAACCGCCTTAGGCCCCCATTCCATTTGTGGATGTTCTGGCAGGTTCCTGTGGGCTAATGGGGAAAATTTACAGACCTTAAAGGTATCTGTCCCAAGTTTTACACTACCTCCCAAATGCAAAAGTCTTCTTCTGAATGCAGCAGGAGGAGCAGGAGTCCTTGAATGATAAAAACAGAGCCACTCAACACTGCAACAGTCAATAAGGTCTGAACCTCCCCAAAGTGGTCTATGGAGATCCCCTACTGTTCAGACAGAGGCCAAAAAGGAGGAAGGACAAAACTGCTGGTGGGAGAGGAGGATGTATCACCATAGAGCATGCCTGACCTGTAATGGCCTCCACTGAGTTAATATGCAGCTCCGTGTACTCCCTGCCTCAGTTTCCTTTCTCAGGAAGACAATACTTCCACTTCAGGCCTTCTTGATATTTGATTCAATAATACCATTCTTAGGGCTCGTTTAGTACAAAAACCTCTTACAAAAAGAGACCGTAACAAAAAATCTCAAACAAACAAAATAGGTACGTCTGGCTGGCTTTCAGAGTTCCTCTGAAGCCTGCCCACTAAGCTCCTTTCCCAATCCCCTGAGGGTTCTCTCTCAGTCTTAAGTCTCTCCTCATGACAGGAGCCCCAGCCCTTCTCCTGGTGACTGGTAATTCACACAATTATTATCCCCCAGCTCTCCTCCTGGAGAGCAGCCTTCTCCTATAGGTGTCTGCTCCCTGATAACTCAGGGCCCTGCAGGAGACTTCTTACTCCTTTCAGTGTCTGCAGGCATCTGCCCTATTACAAAGGAGGCAGCGATAGTTATGCTGGCCCCTTCTCCCAGTTCTTTCCTTATTGGGTATGCAAGAGGGGAGCTCTGCCCTATCCTCTCCACACATCTCCAGGTCCCAGGCCCTTAAAGATACAGTAGTAACAGGATTAATTCTAAATGCTACCTCTTCATGAGGACCCCATGCTGTCTACCCATATCTCCTCAGGTTTTGGGTATCAGACCATGCTAAACTCTTGAAGAGCCATGATATGTGATGGGAAGGACTGACCAGTAGGAAGTACTGCTCTTAAGGGGCAGGCATACTACCCCATCACAAAGGGAAATAAAGGGAAACTCCTTTCCAATTAAAAGGAATCCCATGCAAGAAGCTCTTCCACATACAGCAGAAGGAAAAATGTCTGCTCAGTTTTGTGAAGGCAAACACACTGGGAATAGTAAGGCTGGGTAAGCAAACACATCCGCAAAGGGATGCTATTTCAATAAGCAGACAAAAAACTGCCTCTGTCCCAATGGATTGGATAGAAATACCCATGAGTTATGACTTCAGCCTAGAGCAGTGGATCCATAGCAGGGAAATTAAGATGATCACTCAAGGAATTGCATTCTTTGTATTGCAACAGGTATTCCATCAGGCTTAGGAGCCTCACGATTTTCAGTAATGTCATGACTTAGCAAATTTCCTTGGGAGTCAAAGTATCTTGAGATAGTTATCCTGCATCAGCTATTTCACGTACTCAATAACTCAAACGATTAACATGACAGCAAAATGTTCACATATCTATGGATACTTCACTGGGAACCAAGTCATTTCTGTCCACTGTATGCAGTGGTACAGTTAAACATTGATTGACCAAAAAGACGGTATTCAGAGTTTTATAAAACATGTCATTTGTTTATGTAGAAAACTCTTGTAGTTCATCTGCTTTATTACCCTCCAGTATCTGACAAAACTCAGTTTGATTCTGCTTTCAAATTCTCTGTAATCTGCCTCTTGTTTGCAGATTTTGTTGATCATCAAGTATACCTTCATATGCATCTTCTAAGAACTATATCATTTTTATCTAGCCACTCTTGTTTTGATATTTCTTGAAGGCAAGTGCTCCTGATTATACTTGTATATGAAATATAGTCTAAATGTCCTTAACATCCACTTACACATGATTCATTATTTGGACTTTTGGTGGTACACATGTAAAAATAACAAAAATGTATTCATGTTAGGGTCTCTGTTCTTTTACCGTCTTGACAAATTGGCCCAAGGATTTTTTTTAAATGTTTAACTTTGTTCTAAATTATCTTATACAAACATTGCTTTATGTGATCAGCACTTATACAGAAAAATGATAGATGTTTTAGAAATACCTTAGACAGTATGTCAATCTCAGGGATTTCATTGCCAGATTACAGTAATAGGAAATCTGTTCTTTAGTCTCATGGCTGTTATTCATTGCAAGTGCATATGTGCTTACTAATGTTGCATAGCACTTATTCTTAAGCAGCATCTTAATAGATATCAACCAGCTGCTCACAACATGCAACAGATGTTACAAATTTTGTTTCTATTAAATTTTGAATAGCAAAAACACCACTTACCTCACATCTCTTTGGCTACATGTCTCCTCTGAAAGAAAGGATAATTGTTGACACCTTAAGCAGAGAAAGGCCAACTTGCTAACATATTTTGATAAGGTGTACAATATCAATACTATAGCACACAAGTTCTTGCACGACAACACATTCTTCAGTTTGGCTTATTGCCCTGGCAGGGCTAAAATATTTCAAGTAGTAATGTATAAGTTATATTCATTTCTACTTAAAGACTGCATATGAGCTCCTTTTAGCAACAGTATACAATGGGTTAAATGGGGTCGCTGTAAGCCATCTTTTCTAGGCACATCTGCATGTGCAGCCAGCTGCATAATCCTTAAAGAGGACAGCTGGGTAATGCAGAGAGCTGCCTACTATGGGCAATGTCCTTTAGTCAACACAAAACAGAATATCAGAGGATCAACTATATTTTAGACCAAGAACTATTGCTGCCAATTATGTTACACCTGTTGCTTCACCCCTGGCTTCACAAACACACAGAGTACTCAAAACAAGAATGTGCTTTTTAAGGCACTCTTACCACAGAATCATAAAATGGCAGTGACTAAGCACATTAAATGGATTTAACACAAACAACTCTGACATCAACTTCAAAGCTAAATTCATCCCATAAATCAGAACCTTACTTTAAAATAAAATAAAATGGAACATTTTGTATTGGCATTCAGCAGCTGTGACTTTTATCCAAAACAAAAAACAAGAAAAATTGCCATTTCAGCATCATCCCAAGGAAAATGAAAGCATTCTTCGCATCAGTTCCCAACTGCAGTACATCTGAAAGCTGTGCAATCTTGTAGACTCAATGAAGGTTTCAATCATCTAATGAGATGAGGTAATGTGTGTGTGGTCTCAATGGCAGCCTATTATACCAGTCCCCTGACATGCTGAATTATCAAACACAACACTAATCAGTTTACTCTACTATCCATCATAGAACTAAACTACTACAATATAGAGAACCAAAACCGACAAAGATAAGAGATTATATTTCATTTCTAAAATAAGCTCACAAAGTAGCTCATACAATTATAAATTAAACCATACTAGCACAGGAACAAATCCTAATGAAGTCATGCCATGAGCATGGCCATTCAAAGTTATATTCAATGCATTATGCTACCTGGTACTTTACCAGTGTTAATTTGCTAATTAGTGTAGAATATTAAATTCATAAATTTAAATTAACATTACATTTACAGTTTATAATTATCAGACTTAAAATTTTTAAACATAGTTTGAAAATCTCCATTTATCTCATTTACATCAGATACAAAATATATTAGTAAAATAGTGTTAAGATGGCAAGCAAAATCCTTTCATTTCAAGTCCACAGTTCTTTTGTCTATCATTTCAGGTACATATTACCACAGTTTGTGTTTAAAGCCACAACACCCCTATAAAGGCAGCAAAGTACTATCTTTGTACAGGTGGTGTATTGATGCAGAGATAGATTACATGACTTGCCCAAGACAACTGGAGGTTCGCAGTCAGGAATCTAAATCAGGTCCTGAATCCTAGTCTATTGCCTTAACTTCAAGATCAACCTCCTACCTTCTCCTGAAGCACTTGAAAATATCACAAACTAGAAATTTAGAGTGCTTTATTCACTACATTACTTAGGGGTTCACAGCCTCCTCAACCGCGGCAAGAAGAAAACAGAAGCATGAATTCAGGTGTGGATGGATTATCAAAGTAATTTTTTTTTAATTTATTCATCTTTTCTTACTGTACATACAACTATTCCTGATTTGGGTCTGTGAATGGCTTATTTGATTTGATTTTTTTACAAAGCTTTTCAATGCACCTTTGTCTCGGAGGCTGAGCTTTAAGTTGCTTTTCCCTGCAGTCTTTGAACTAGTTGAGTTTTCCAGAGGCACAGAGGATGAGGTGGAGAGGGATGGGGTGGTACAGCTGAAGTCTGTAACTTTTAGAGTATTTAAGACCAAAATAGGTCATCTTATCTAAAATTTGGAAGCCCAAAAATGGTGAAAAGTAAATATAAAAACATACTGAACAGATTTAGACCTCATGACCCTGCTGCTCAATATCAGTCAAATCTCTCCTGAAAGAATCTCAATCTGTTGCCAAGAAATTAGTTCAAAAAGTGAATGAATAAGGGGGGAAAATAGCATGTCAACCTCATGATGACAAGATCAAAAGATCTTTTTTTCCCCCTCAGCTAGCTGCTTTGAAGACCACTGGCTCAGTGGGCACAATGGAGGCCAAGATTCTGACTCTGGACTTTCACTTTGCTGAGCAATCCTCCCTATAGAGAACATACACTAACCAAAAGGTAAGTTTGTGGCATTTGATAGTCCAGATAAATTAAATCATCTTTAAAAAACCTGCATATTCTAGCTGACAAGAGTACTTCTGACTTGCTATGAAATTGGTCTGTTGGTCCTTAAAATAAATTAAGAGAATTTCTGGGCCTGATTCACCATTTCACTTTAAGCCAGTTAATCTATCGATTTCAATACAACTAAGATAGTGGGCAAACACTGACTTAGGTCTTCCATAGCACTTTTCATCTATAAATCACAAAGTACTTTACAAGGAAAGACAAGCACAACAATCTCCATTTTCAGATGGGAAAACTAAAGCACAGAAAGACTACTTACCCATTGTGACTCAATAACTTCTTAATGCCAACTATCAAGTGGAGGCAGAGGTGTTACAGGAATCTCCTAGGTCCAGTGTGCACATTCTAGCTCACCAAAGAGTACCATGTAAGGTCTCAAATAAAAGCCAGCATCACGCAGGGCCAGCAATATCATTACAAAATATATGTATGGATAGTGTGTAAGGAATTACATATCTAAACTGAAAATTATGTTCTTAAGGGCAGTGTCTAAGGACTGGTCACACCAGCAAAGGTGAAAAACAGGTTTTCTGTCAGACAAGAAGTTTTCATCTATCTGGCTGTTTACATGTAAATTTAGTATTGGATGGTTCACAATGGGGCTCCTCACATAGTCTGAACCAAATGCTAATGAAGAATTGTGAAAACTTCAGAGAGAAAAGTTAGAGGAAGAAGAAAACAGCAGAGGGCAAAGCGGAGGGGGGACGGGACGATATCTGGAGGTGCACATCAAAGGTTTGCTGTAGTACATTTGGGGGACAAAGACAACACCCTGTCATCCTTCACCTAGGAAGTATATGGACAGTGAATTTGCTTCATAAAAGTCTCAACCAGGCGTGGTTGAAAATGCTGGAGAGAACTTCAGATGTGATAAGGTTCTTTAGCCAGGCGGTTAACTTGTTAGCTAAGTTCAGTCTCTAGAAAACGTGTTATGATTTTGTTTTGTATACCACTATTTGTTTTCAGTATTACTCACTGTCACCTGAATCTTTGTTCTTTCATACTTTTTCTTGTTTTCATTATAAATATATCTCCGTGCTGGGATGTTAAGCGAAGTGATGATCCCGAGTTGAATCTTACCAGCTGGCATGTACTGTTCCTTTGGGAATAGCAGGCCTGGTAATTCTGTGAGCATTCAGTGGATACAGAGCTGGACTCTACAGGGAATGGTCTGAAGACTCAGGGATTGTTGTGTTCCATTCACTACCCTGCACGGAGGGGGTGAGGCCAGTGGAAGTCTGGAGGGAAGAGCTTCCATTGTCAGACGCTGGTGGTTTCAGGGAGCTGATCCACAATATGCACAGACAAGACTTCCTCATGCTGCAAGTAGGTGGAGGCAAGGTGCCTCACAACCCTGGGTAGCCCCGGGGAGCATCACACCCATGCAGCAGGTCAGTGGCAGCCCTGATAAGAAAATCCAAAATGTGATACTGCTGCTTGCGCATGTCACAGGGACACTGCAAGGCTTAATTCATTAAAGATAGAGAAGAACTTCAAGACCTGATGACTTTTACTGTCTGTTATCAGCTTTGATAAATCAAAAACTAGGCAAGAACTTTAACTCCAAATTTTCTTGTGATGAGTTTATATTTAGCCATCTTAAACATCAATTGTACTTTTACAAGACAACTTCTGGACCATGCAAAGGAGAAACACTGGGGGAAGGAGATGGATTTCAAACATCCACATATGTCCTTCTCAGTCTACTTTGCTATCAGTTCATTTCAGAAAGTAAAGGAGAACCTCCAAGTACACGTCTTGATCAATTAGTCTTATGGTTCTTATAAGGAAAAATCTAACCATGGGATTGCTGAAAGTCAGGATGAAAGTGCATCGACAGAACTGCATGGAAAAGTCTGGAAAGTGCCATCCCACACAACAGGCCCAACCCTACCACCCCTTACCACTCCTGGGCATAGTTCCAGCGATGGCAAGATAGCAGGCAGTAAAGCAAAATGCCTCAAGCAAAGTATTTCTGTTCCCCCCACTTTTTGTATAAATTAAGGGACCAAAGCCATTTGCTAGAGTCATTCAAAAGGGACTAGTCCTACAATCTGTATTCAAACAACTAGGCCCACTGCCTTCATGAAGATATTTAAATAACTTTAAAATATGTTGGCAATAAAAAGTAAATTATTGCCTTTTAGTAGACTCTGTGGAGAGAGTATTGCAAAAAAGAGTCTACTTTCTAATCAGTAAAACTTGGTTTTACTTAGGGATGTAAAAGCCTAAACGTTTAAATGTTTATCAACTGTTTAAACATTTTAAATAGCCGATTACCGTTTAAACTGTGGTGAGGGCAGCAGCTTGGCTCAGCTCCCCATGAGCAAGAGCAGCTGGGCAGCTCTCGCTTGTGGGGAGTCGAGCCCAGCTGCAGCTCCCCCCCGCCGGGCTCTATGCCAATTGATCTTGCTCTCGGGGAAGGGCGGATCCCAGCGCAGCTCCCCCCACACATGCCAGGAGGGGAAGGCGCAGCTGGGCTCGGCTCCCTGAGAGCGAAAGCAGCTGGGCAGCTCTTGCTCAGGAGGAGGCAGCTACTCTTGTTTGCAGGGAGCCCTACTCAGCTCCCCCTGCACATGCGAAGCGGGGTGGGGAGGGCAAGCGAGAGCCACCCAGCTACAGTTCTGCACACAGCAAACAGCTCTTGCTTGGCAGTGAGGAGCCAAGCTCAGCACAGCCCCTCCCTCCCCCCCAGCGTTTAAACGTTTTTTAGAACATTTAAACGGATTCTTTATTAAACTAAATTTTACATCCCTAGTTTTACTGTACATACCAACTTCCATTAACCAATCATCATTCATTAGTATTAAATTGTTTAAATAAAAATATCTGATTTTTTTTTAAATATTGCTTTGATCGTGTGTTTTGTCTGCTGACCCTGTTAATTTTGTGGCAGCCCAGACACTAGAACTGGTTGTAGTACATTATGAGGTCCTCTCTGTGTGCATGTTTTGAATGCTTGAAATTTTTCATTTGGTTACAGGAATCTTAAGTCTATACAGCAGTCACAGAAGTCTTGTGTGGTTGTATTATGACTCTAGCCTTCATTTCTAACTGTAAATAGAGTGCAAACTTGTAGTTAGCTTCTGTGCTCCACATGCCTACGGTACCAACTGTTTCCCTAAAAGGACATTTTTATTGTTATTTATATGTATTACAAGCACAAGCTTTCAGAATGTTATCTTTGTTATGTTCAAACCAAATTCTGGTCAGCAACATCACACTGATTTGCAACATACTGTATGTGTTCTACCAGCAGATTTTCATTACAACAATTAAGACTGCTCATTGTTAAACAACATTTAAGAACTGGAGCAGAAAATGTTCTGAGCTTTAAAAAGTATCTTATTGAAAATATTAAGCTAAAAGTTCTTTACTGCCAATATTTTTTTAAACATTCTTTTTTCTTTTACTTTTGAAGACACATTTTTAAGCATAGAAATTTAGGCTGTATCTTTGAACATCTCTTATGAAGCATTTAATATTTTCCACTGATTAATTTCTCTTTGATATTAAATAAAAAACAATGAAAAAATCAATGGCTTTTTTGACTCCAAGTAGTATGCATTTCATTGCATGCCTTATTTGCCATTTATAAAAAGTCCTGTTCACACATGGATGGTGGCTTATCTGTTTGCAACTTCCAAAGAAATATTTTGCTTATGGATAGAAACTAAGTGATAGTTTTGTGTCGCTTCTGAATTTATTAACTTTTATTGTTTAGTGCCAGCAAAGTGCTAGGTGTTTTACAGATACATAAAAGCACAAGATCTTTTGCCCAAAGAGTTTACAATCTGTGTATATAACACACAAACAGAATGAAGGAAAAGAGGAAACAAAAATAATAATCAGCATGTATAAGCAACAAAAAATCACATGTCTAGATAGTGCCTGGTTTTTTGGGTTTTTTTGGGTTTTTTTTTTTTAAATATGACATATTAACTTTTCACTGAGGGGAAAACCAAAGTTTGTATTTTTAACAGAAGTACAATTTTAGGAAGATCTTGAAATTGTCATTTCTTCGTATATGCAAACATTTAGCAAGTAGGAACCTGCTATATAACATTTCATTTGTTTACTAACTACAAAAAAATAACTTCTATCTTTAGGCAGGACATTTATAACATGCTCCCTGTCAGTTACAATATATTGACAGATCCCTACTACCAACAAATATTTCAGACTACAATACTGAAGGGAAGTTTTAAGAAATATCTTTCCAAGTGACAGTAATTTACTTCTGGACTTCATCACAATGAGGAAGATAAAGCGAGACTGCAGTGGCATTTGCACCTACATAACAGTTTCAGAGCAGAGAGAAATCTTTTGGAGACGGGCATTTGCCCTGCAATTGATATTGAGAGTGGCATTTTATGTGTTTGTATATTCATTATTATTTTGATAGCTTCAAACATTTGAGAGTCTGTTTGGGGAAATGCAGATGCTCCTCGGGCCAACATATTGTCAAACATCATTTGTGGGATTTACAATTAATGTATGTCACACAAACCTCAACATATGTCAGAGAGCACCACCAAGACCATGTCTACATTAAGGCATATAAACAGCCTGCCCCTGCAACTAGTATAGAAGACTCTATACAAACAGCAATGGACAAAGCACCAGTATGGGTCAAGAAAAGCAGTATATTCTAGGAACACCAGATCAGTGCAAGGAACCCAGATCTCTGACTGAAATTACCTCCACAGATACCCACTCTTTCAAACTGGTGAGCAGTGAACAATCATTATCAGATGGTGTTGCCTTACAAATAACGGAAATGAAAAAAATGCCCTAGACAAGCCTTCAAAACTATCACAGCTCTAGAGAAATTAACCTTACAGCTGAGCTGCTGGCCTTTCTGTAGTACATTTCAAAGCTCTGTGCTATCCACTGAGATGACAAAACAAAGGATAATACCGTCTTTGGGCTTCTCCCCATGTTTTACATTACATGTGTGCTGCTATGAATGTGTCCCCATGCACACACCAGGTAATGTAATATGGGGAATCTATTCCACATAAATTTTTGCCCTAAAAATCTTTCACAGTTCAAAAGACACAAGACAGCACTACCCAGTATGATTCAATACAGGACACACACTGAGATAAGAATGAGATAACTCAACACAGAACAGATGCAGTTTTAGAAGTGCTTGAAGGAACAGAGAGGCAAGTGAGCAAAGAGGACCCTCTAAAAAGGCCTGGAGAGAAGCTTTATAAAATGCCATTGGATTATCAAGTAGAAGGTATATGAAACTCAAGTTGGGATGAACGACGGATGACTGCCTCACAGAGTAAGGGGCTAGACCCCCAGGTGTGCCAAAGCAGCATTCCATATAGCCACAAGCACCTAAGAACAAAGGCTGCCCCGGGATCCCCTTTCTCCTCCCCACCTCCTATAGTGGGGCAAGGGCAAAGCAGGGCAAGAAGACTGTGTGGCACCACGAGAGGCTGGCATAGGCCTGACAGATAATTCTCCTGTGGTTCAGGGAGTTTCCAGCTGCTGACTTAAAGCAGCTTTAAAATCAATTTGTGCCTCTACTTTGTAACCCACACTATAAAAGAGTTTGAGACTTTCTGGCATAAAGCCATCTGTTCACATGATGTAGAGGTTTGCGACACAAAACCATTTTTCTATTTTAAAAAAAAGAATTCCAACTTCTTTCTGGTGTGGTGTCAGTTATCGATCACAAATACTCTTATCAGATCAGGTTTGAGAAAGAAAAGCAATCTTTGATCATCTTCCAAGTAATCAGGGATGTTTGTGTGTGTGCATGCACTCTGGCTCCAGTGACAAAGGGGGAGGGAGAACAACTGAGTTTCTTCAGGTGTAATGTTGGTGGTCTTCAGAATTATATCAGAATCCTAGAAGTGGGCAAGCCTAAAAGATCACAGGAGATGCAAGATCGTTTTCAATATAAATTATTCCAAAATATCTTAATCCAAAGTTTCAGTATAGTCTCCGAGAGCCGAGTCCTTTCCAGCCAATGGAAGTCCTAGTACTTAGACATCACAAGCATTTAATGATTTTCCAGGCACTCCAAATACTGTACTCTCTGGGAGGCCATACACTTTTACAATGTAGTTTTAGACTTCCTGCAATCAGCTGTCCTCCCTGTATTGCTCAATCTGACCCACAAACTGTCCAAGTCAGTCAGTTTTGCTGTCATTTCCTAATTCGGTTTTAATTTTCATTGCTGGGGCTTACAGAACATCTAAAGTAAAATTTACCAGTTCAGGGAAGCCTAGTGAAATCAGGTTCTGGGACTGGCTAGCTCCCTTCATCAGACAAGAGGGTATCAATAGTTCTCCCATGAAGGAGATGTGTGGCCTCAATATGGGTTGGCTTGATTTTTTAACTGTTCTCGCTATATTTTATTGTTATAGTTTCTAAGCACTATCAATGTATTTTGTTACTGTGCCACTGGAGCTACAGAAAATTGTGATGGCTGTTTCTAGGTCTGCTTCTACTCGTGATCCCCTCACTAAACCCAATCTTAATAGGATTCATCAGCCACAAATGACTGACTGTACCAAGTACACAGAAATATAAGAGGGGTTTGGGGGAGATAAGCTGTCATGTCCACCAAGAATCTGATCCAACGTCCATTGAAGTCTATGTGAATCTTTCCATTGACTTCAATAAGCTTTAAGTCAAGGAAAGGTCCAACTGGGATTTCAGCGCAAGAGGAATGGTTCAAGGTTCTCACAGTAGGGCCCTCTCTGAGAGTGAGAGTATGGACTCGCTCTTTCTTGTGAAGAATGGGATAAATGTCTCCTCAGTTTAGAAGTTAACAATAATAAGGGTGATGGTCTCCCTCAGCTGAAGAGATGGTATAAACACCAAAATATTGAGACAGAGGAGACAGTCTCAGGGATGTTAAAACTGGCTGATTCAACACCACTGAGGCCTCATTGCAGCAGTGTGGAATGGTGCATATGCCTTTAGCTGCTCCTCTATTAGCTCATTCCCCATATACTCCTTTTCTCCTCTTGCAATGCTGGTGCTGAAGGAATTGGACTCAATGCTGAAAACCCTGAGTTGGATGGTACCAAGGAGTTTTGCTTGACAGCCTGAGTCATAAGGACAGCATAGAGTGGTGAGCACCAGAGAAGGTAACACACCAACACAGCAGGCCCTCACGTGGCCTTTTTCCTTCTGAATGGACTTGGGGCAGTTGGCAAACAACGACCACACCCCTTCAACATTGGTCCTGTAGAACCAGAAAAGGAATCTTAGATAGATCTATGAGAGATATAGTTATGGGATTTCAGACACACAGAATTTCTAAAACCCTAGAAGTATCTGAAGAGCTTTTATATTTTAAAATTAATGCTTAATACTCCAATGTGCCAACCAAGCATAAATCCATTACTAATTTCTTGACTGCCAAAAAATAATAAAAATAGAACTAATTAATTCTGGTGAGACACCAGGGATTCTAGGTCCAAGAACAAGCTGAAAAATATAATCAGAAACTGAAGGCCAAAGAGCTTCTTTTTAATATATATGCTACTGGAGGCATAGGACATATCTGTTGAGGCATTTGGTTCAGAGTCAGATTAAGTGCATTTAATGGGAATCGGGTGCCTAACTGCCATTTATACCTTTGAACCTCTCATTCTCTGTCAATGTAACAGAGCAAATAACTCCAAAAGTGGGATCTCCAAAGTCAGGTTTCTTAATGGAGAACAAATTTTATTCCACACACAAGATACCTAGACTATTCTTGGTAGAGCAATCTATATGCAGAAATCCAAAGGAAGTGGAAATTATTTTATACAATAGAAAAGGGGAGAAAGCTTTTTTCATGTAGAAAAAAAGGGAAACTCTCTTTTCTCAACAGTCTTCTGAAGGCAAGACCTTCAAAACTGAAATACTCATAAGGAAAATGGTTGCCTGGAAAACTCCACAGCAAAAGTTTAAATCCAGCCATAACTGGTAGTAATCAGACGTTACTATAGTCCGTAGACTGCTCTTCAGCTAATGTGAAGTTAGTTGGTGTTCTCAGTTGCATTTCAAATAACTGTGTGCCCACATCACTCTAAATTGGCATCTTCATTGGTATCCTTAGCAAAATGGTGAAAGAAATTCAATCCTGCTATTGATTGAGGATGAGGATATAGAATAGAATCCATCTTACTCTTCCATAATCATACTGCTGCTGCAAAGTTAACAGCAATAAAAACCATTTTCTGTCAACCAAACAAGCACATAGGTTTCAAGGCAGCCAATATGTAGAGTATGAAGGTGCCAATTCCAGTCACACAAAATTTTTATTTCTGCTTTAGATGACGGACAGGGAAAGGAGGAAAGGGAGAATTACTTACTCAGAACACAAAAAATAGAAAAAAATTATAAAGCAAAATATTTTTCAATCTCTTAATATGAATTGGTCGGCTACTAGTAATCCCTAGGCCTAACAGAAACACAAACAGACGGGAGAGCCAGTGCTGAAACCAGGACACAGAATATTTCTGGTACCCCTGAAGCTGTGGATCCAATAAAAGAAATGTGTAGACACACGTGCTACCCCAAAAGAGATTTAAACCTCTCTAAAGAGAGCTCAGACACTCATGCTATGTGATGGGGGCTACTTAAGTAGACAGTCAGAATGAGCTGTGGAAGTCTCCTGCCATTCTCTGAGTCTCTGGCTGCTTCATTGTTTCATATTTAATTTTTAAGCATAAGGAGCATTTTAAATAAATAATTATTAGCGTTTTAGTCGTGTACTACATTGGAACAAGTGATTGGAAACTTTCTTTTTTAAATTTCAAATTGATTTCAAATTACAATTAGATGTTACATGCCTAGATGTGTATGAATGAATTCTATTTGATATGCATTACATATGTATCTTTATAAAGAAATGTGTTTACTATTCAAAACACACTGTTTAGATTGCCCAAAAGCTATGATTTCACAGCTTCTGATGGATTGTTATGTTTAGTTACATTAAAGTTTTCCTACAGAGTTTCAAAATGTTTTAAGAACTCAGTTTGGGCTTACATCCGTATGCACACACACGTCCAGGAAAGTGGGTGAATCTAAAACTTGGCATTAGTCTAAAGTTCCACATAGGCCCCTGTGACCATTCCATGCCTAGGGTAGCCACCTGATAATGCCAAGATCAGGGCAGGCTGTTAAAGGAGAGCAGATTCTCCCAGCACTGGTGGGTGACACTGAAGTCAAACTTCCCAACCAGCCACAGACAGTGCTTCTGATTCCCCACACTAGTTATCAAGAAGCCAAAATACAAATATACACAGCCCCCTTTACTGCATTTCAGTCTCTGGCTCCCAATCAGCCACTAGGTTCAGTAAAGAGACCAGTTATTTAACTCTATGCTCTTTACCAAAAAGGTTCCTCCTGACCCCAAAGGGTCAGCCACAGTACCAGATCAATATAAGTTTGAATCTTACCCAAAATAGCACGCTGCCAGCCAATCCTTTAGTAAATAAAACTAAAGGTTTGTTATAAAAAGAAACAAACTATAAGAGAAATGTTAAAGGATTAAAGCAATCAGATACATACAAATGCTTTGAAAGTCCACATATATCAGGTTTCTAGAAGAATTGTGGAGTTTGCAAGCTTGTATAGTCCCTCTGGTATACATCCAGTACCTGGATGGGTCTCAGTCCTTTCTTTCACAGCTTCAGTACAGTTGTAAATGAGATAATCCAGAGGTACGTAGAGAAAAAAGACTGAAAGACAGACTAAAGACAAAATGGATCCCAGGCATCTGCCTTTTATGTCCTCTGGCCCTTGCCATGCTGCTTGGAATTTCACAGGAACCAAAATGGAGTCCAGAGTCACATGAGCAAGTCCTGATGACTCATCAGGTATATCCCTGGAATCTTCCCCTGGGCCCCTTGCCCCTGTGAATCTCTTAATGGGCCATTAAGCAGGCCATTGTTCTGCAGCCATCCTGTTCAGGGTGTGACCCAGACACAGCACAATTTGAAATACAGATATATCAAACATATCCATAACTTCCATTACACATATAACACATGAACATAAACATCATCATCTTACTTAGGACATTATAACCTTTCTAACAGTACTTGACATGGCATATCTCACATGGATTATTATG
Organism: Emydura macquarii macquarii; assembly: GCF_026122565.2. Taxonomy (NCBI): domain Eukaryota; kingdom Metazoa; phylum Chordata; order Testudines; family Chelidae; genus Emydura; species Emydura macquarii. The sequence continues at coordinate 5,492,887 of NW_027132971.1, read as the reverse complement.
ATTTTGACATACTGATGTTAAATAATATAATTAATTTCCCCCACCCCCCAATCCAGCCAGCATGATAGCCCCTCCACTCACTATGTTACCCTCACACAAGTTGAGTAATAACTTTGATACTGATCCTGAAAACATTTCAGGGCATGCTTAACTTTACTATTACTTAATGCACATAACTGCCTGCAGGTTTTTGGTCTTATTATTATGCAATTAATTCAGTGAATTTCAATGAGCCTATTCTGAGAAGTAAGGTTCTACTTTTGTCTGAGTTAGGATTCAGGGTAAAACCCATTCTCGGTTCACTAGTTTAGTATATTTTACAGTTCTGACATCACCAGTCACCTAGAAAATTTGGCAGGAGAATTCAACTTGCCATACCTACCCTAGTACACAATGTTAGGTCTTACCATTAATCTTTTGAAGAGTTATCTAAAAATTGAATATTTCTTGGAGAATACATGCTAACTATTGCTTCATACGACTTCTGCAACAGAGGTGAAGGGCAGGAAGAGGAAAAGGGAAATTCTTAAGAGAACTGACTAACTTGCAGTCCAACCTGTATATGTATCTGCAAAAAAAATTTTTTTTTCAAGTTACCTAGTCCAATGCTTTTCTTAAATTATTTAGGAGACATCTCACTCGGAAAGATTTCAAAGACTTTTGTCTAGTGTCTTAGGTATACCTCTAATAATGTGAAGGCCCTTCTGTAACAGCTTTTCTAAACCTGTACCTATCCAAGTAAAGAAAAACTAAGATAAAAGTTAAACACATAAATTACTACACTAAATCAGAACCAAAACCAATGGACCTAAGTAAAGTCAAACAGTCTTTGCTCTTAATTAACTGAAAAGGCCATAAAACTATGAAAAACTGACTAACAAGGAAACCAATAGAAATAGTCAAGAAAAGGAATGAATACTTTTTGGGTTAGACAGATAATGCCTCTAATACTTTTATCATAAACACTTAGCAAACTATCTGAACTATGTTTCAAAACAAGCTCAGCTGCTTCTTATTTTTTGTTCTTCCTTAGGATGCATACTGATATGTGAAATTTTTCTGTGAAAGACAACAAATTTAATATTCTAGAAAAAATAGGAGATCTTAACTAATCAAGTTAATTTTTTCTCTGTTGCCACATATTGCAGGTCTCATGAACTGAGGAATGCAAATCTGCTGATCATAGAAGCCAAAGGAGGTTTGTAAAATTAAATTATAATGGATTAAGACACAACATGTAAATATAGCCAGTTCTAAATTTTATGTATGACTCATCACCAAAATTTAATCAGTTTTTAAAAAATTAAGTAAGTAAAAAAGTTTGGTGGGTTATGTTCAAAAGAAAACTTACACAAACTCACAACGTGAACATAATTTAATATGTCTCTATATACATCAATAATTAGTATATACAAATAGCTACTTTACAACAACTAAAAATCTCGGCATACAAAAAGTACTAAATATGCTCAGAACAACACACTAGCCTTTTTATTATACAGAAATATTCTTCTGACCTTAAATGCCAAGTCTGCTGAACAATACTTTCATCAATTAAATGGTGTTACTTAATGACTTAATGGAGACAGACCATTAGCTTATGAAATAGCGTCGGTCTGTCTAAGCAGAAAGCAAGCAAAATTATCCCAGTGGAATAAAAGGGAGGCTAGTTGGGGAGAGAAGAGAGGAAACATCAAGTACATAAGTAGGGATTTGACATACTGAAAAAAGCAAGACAAAAGCAGAAAATGTACCTTTCATCCACGCGGGCTCTCACCATATCTCTGAATCACATCATCTCACTGTTCATTAGAGTGGTCTTCACAGAAGCTATACACACAGCATAAACTGGCCTACGTCCAAGCTAGTGACTTCAACTGCTCCATATTAATAAAGTAACAGAAGCAATACACAGGGGACAGAGATAGAAAATGGAGTGGATTAGATAGTTGGTCAAACCTCCCACTGCTGACAGATAGTGAAGATACTTCACAGGAACCCAAGAAATTACATGCTGCAGACTTGCACTGTTATCTCATATTGTGTCTTTAATGCTGGCTAGTTCTCTATGAAGGAAGAGATTGCATGCTCTTTCAGTTATAAACATTGACAAGTATAGGGCAGGATTTTATCATATCTCATACAGAATGGCACCAAAAGACTCAACCCAGTCACAACAAATATTTCAAGTTGTATTGAACAGATTCATCATCCCTTTGCCAATAATACAGTTGACTTAAACATTATAATTAAGAAAAATAAAGAAATAATTAAAGAAAAAACTGAATGAAAAACCTATTTGAAAAGTTTTTGCAAGTAATAAAATGTGTTAAATTCCTGCAAAAAATCATCTTGCATATTCTGAACTATTTCCTGATACATGAGCTGTTCAGTCAAGAACTTAAGAAAAGGTCAAATCTGCATTGATGGCCTGGCCAAGAATTTCTTGAAAAAAGAAATAAGGGAGGGGGAAGGGAAAGAGAAGTAGTCATGAGACCAAGGAACCAGTAAACCAACATCTACCGTTAAATAAAAGTTAAAAGCAATGTGCAATGCAGATTCAGCATAAAACTTTTACATACAAAACAACATGAATCAATGTTTTGCAACTAATTTTAAATATAAAGGATCAACACAACAAAAAATATTTTCTCTTTCCAGTGTAGTTTGGTAAATCTTATTTTATTCAGAAAGTCAATAAGGTTATTCAAAGGAAGTTTTCTAAACTTTAATCCTTAATCACATTCAAATAATTTGTTTTCATTAAGACCATGTACACCCATTCATTTCTTCTGCATAAAAGGTACACAGAACAATACACAACTACTATTGCCTCTATCAAGTAAGGAGAAAATTCCACTGTAACAAATTCAAATTGTGTCAAGACACCTGACACATACTCAAGTCTGGCAATGCTGCTGTCAAAGGAGTGACATCTGAACCCTTAAGTAACAATGTTATGCTAAGCCATTTGACAAATGAAAACACCAAATGTAATTTCTTACTGACTCTGTGGCTTCTCTAGTGTTGTAACAAGTTCATGTGAATTTGTTATTCTTCCTCTTTTCCAGCAGGAGGAAGCACCCTCACCAGATGGGACTGGTATATGCCAAAAGGGTAACTGAAGTGCTTAATACTAGTACCTTTATACTTGCAACTAACCAACACTGCATTACATAAAAAAGTCTCTCATTCAGCTGATTAGTATTTAAGTGCAACTATGTTTGAACCAAACCTGATACTCTATGTAAAAAGAACAAGTTTATTTTCAGATTCTGCAAGGTCAGTGAAGTATTTTAAAGCCTATCCACTTGATAAAGATAAGTTCTGTTTTAAAATAAAGGATGGGATTGCATTATACTGAGTGGTAATAACAGACATTAAACCTGCTACAGGTTCAGTTGCGGTTTTGCCACAAGCTCAGAATAAGGGGCTGCACCTGAGTGCAATACCCAGGAGGGAGATTGTGGTTCAGAGTCATGAGCTCCTTTCTGGTTCTCCCATTTCTCTGGTAAGAAGTAAACTATGTTGAGTCTACACCCAGCATAGCTTACGTTTGCCAGCACAGCTAGCTGCCTGTCACAGAATCTTGACTCTGCCCTCTCCCCACCTGCGCAAAAGTTAGTGGGGAGAGGACATAATAGCCCATTCCACGCTGCTACCATGATGCTGGTTGCTGGTGCAGGGCATGAGGGGGTGCCTTACCAGTTGGATCCCAAATTTGGCTCTGAAAGAACAGAAATTCCTGTGAGGAACAGATCCAGAATAGCTAACAGTAATTGTAACCACCATTTTGAGCTATATCTTTAAGGAGAGTCACACAGAATAAATTACACTGGAATATTGAAACAAATATTTTAAATGGCAAATTCCAGTAGTTTTTTTAAAGATCAAATACTTCCTTAAAAGATCAAGTAATATTAAAGTAGTTAAGCTGTGAGTAATAAAAGCAAACACACTTAGAAAATGCATTTCTCTCTTCTGGTAGTTTCAAGATTCCATGACATTCTCATGCTAGTCCAGAGCACTGTGTAGGGGAGGGAAGGGGATGAGACAGGAAATGGGAGGCAAGCGGCACCTTCCCTCTGGCAGAAGAATGAGGCTATAAATTGTCAAATAGCTTTTCCCCCCCTCCTTAAGTTTCACTGATCCCATCGCCCCCTCTCCAACAGGTGAAAGTTCATTTCTGAAGCCCTCAGACAAACACCTCTGTTCTCAGGCACAGTCACTTTACTGTCACAAGCCAAACATTTTTATTACCTCTAAGTTATGGGAATTTTGTCCTTCAAAGCAGTAGAAAAAAAACCAAACTTCTACAACAGAATCTGAATTACATCCATCAACCGAGAAGGAACCAGCCAGAAGTGAGCAATGGTAGAGGTAAAATAATCAAGACGAGACAGTTGTGGCTGTACAAAAATATTTTTTTCAAATGACACTCTGCAGAACTGGCAAAGACCTACACAAAGGAGTGAGCTGTGTTCCTGCAGTAGAGAAAAAAATCATTTAAATGTCACAATCATAAGCCACAACCACCAGCTGTGAGGAGAAATTTTATGAAGACCACTGATTAGAATCTAGAAGTGAGACAAAAGATTTGGGCCATCCAGTATAAAGCATCATAAATCTTCATTCTCAGATATGTTACTTTTCTTCTCTTTGTTAATTGGGATTCCTCCCATTCAACTGTGCTTTGGATCTCTGCCCAAAAGAGAATCTATATTAGTTTACATAGCGAAATAGCTGTGACAGGGGCATGTTGCCATAGTTCTAAAGAAAACCCCCAATAGAAGCCTCTTTTGATAAAAGAAAATCTCACTCAGACTTGCGTTTGGTAATTATGGGTCAGTATCTAAAGCTCCTTTTTTGCCAACGTCCTAGAGAAAGTTGACAGTAAAGGTGGTTACAAGATAAATTTAAGTCTGGATTCAGTGCAGGACAATGATTAACTCCAATGGATAAGAAAAGACGGCGGTTGTTGGTTTTATTGGGTACTTCAGACTTTCCCGCTCCAGTCAAACACTAGATTAGGCATCACTAATGGCCAATCCTCAATTATTGCTGGATGACGTTTGTACTGGGATCACACAGGGCTCTAGTAGGCCCTGAACAACGGAGGGAACCTCCACTGCTATGCAAATCCCTCCCAAGTAGTGCAATCCATAGCAAAATGAAAAATTCCATTGGCAGTCCAGAACACAGAAGAGGAAGAGTAAAGAAAGGAACAATGATGGTAGTCTTCACCCAGTAACACTGGGGGTAAGCCTGCAATGTCAATGTGGGATCAGTCTCCAGTCATATTTATGGAATAACAAAATTTCCCCAGGGGAAAAGACTGTTTGGCTCTACTGCACAGAGTCAAAGAAGATGCAGGAATCTGCTCTCCACGTCATAGGAAGAAAGACTGGGGAAGGAGTGACTAGTTTAGCAAGCACAGCAACAAGAAAGGTTTCATATTTTAACATAACCCTGCCTCCATTCAGCTGGACTGAGCAGGAATATTTACTCATTAGGGCTTCTGTCCCAAGCATTAGCTCCAACAAAAGAGAAGATAAGCTTTCTCAACTTAGCTTTTGAGTTTTTCCTCAGAAAGTGTTTGCTCTTTACACCTAGATCACATTAGAAAAATTTCTTCAAAGGTCCCATCCCTCCCTCCATTCCAAAAATTCATAAATCTGAAGTTCTAGCGATCTTGAATTAACAATTCACTACTCCATCACCACATCATATTTTGCAGTTTACTTAAATGCAGCTGCAGCAAGAATGCCTATAAAAGTTTAAAGTGCCAGGACCTGTTCTGATGCTACAGCGACACTCATTTAACACACTAATTCAAGACTCCACTCCAGCCTGAAGGAGAGTGTAACTCTAAAAGTCATATACGTGCCAAGAATCTGGACTTTTTTTCCCTCTTACTCCTACTGAATTACCTATTTCTACCATGCTGAATTTGGCACTACTGAAAGCATCATGTCATGCCAGTCAGTCTGAAAAAGAGCTGCCTCTAATATAGTCATCTCAGCAAAACAGGAACGGAGCCAACAGGTGGTTATAAGGGTTTTGAATCAATAAATATATTTATTTCATTTCCCCATCTTTTCTCCACAACAGAAGGAAGACCAAATAAGGAACAGTTACCTGCAACTTATACCAAAAGATAGATTATAATGTGGCTTTTGCAAAACCTTACACCTAATACAACTGCAGTGGTATTTATGACATAATTTATGGCAAGAAACAATTTTCTAAAACATAGTACATAGGATTAGTGCAAGAATGTAAGTTCTTTGGGGCAGGAACTGTCATCCTGTGTCTGTCCATGACTATGATTCCTAGGTGCTCCAGGAATAAAATACATAAAATGACAAGAGTGCTGTATATGCTGAACAGACCTGCAAACTGGTATGCAAGTGTGCATTTCTAAAATGTTTTGAATAAGATTTTGTTCTCTCAGATAATGCAATGTCAGTCACCTTTTGGTCTTATATGTTGGGGGGGGGGGAGGAGGAGTGTTTGTTTTTTTAAGTAAAGAAAAATATTGGCAGTATACATTATTTTTTTACATAAAAAGTGAAAGTGTTGGACAATCCACATATCCCCAAAGACTTTATTTTAGAACATTAATTTTTACAGGATTCCTAATTACTTTTTTGGTTAGAGGAAGAATGATCACACTACTCTGAACACAATACAGGTCAAATATAAATACACAACAAGCTACATATTAGATCATGTCCAATGATCTCCAACTACCAAAAAAGCACTCAACCTCACACTATCAGATCCATTTCTACTCCTTGAAATTTAGACAATGAGAGCAGGAAGAAATGCCTTCTATCACCTCCAGTTTGCCACATGACTACACCCATTCTGCTCAGATGAAGCTTTACAAACCATGATTCACACATTCACTACCTCAGGACTGGATTATAACTTTCTTTATGTAGGCTGACAAACAAAGCCCTACAAATATTTAAGATGGTGCAGGTGCAACAAATGTTAGCATGGGGTCTTCATGGGTGCTTCTTGTCCTCCATCACCGCCAGATCCAATTAAAGGCCTGGTCCTGATCTTTAAGGCGCTCAATGGGCTGAGGTCAACCTAACTAAAAGACTGACCTGAACAAAGACCAGGCAAGCTTAAATAACCAAGGAGGGGCAGGGGCAGGAGCCAATCAGTTTACCTCTTTCTCCCACCTCCAGCCAATGGTAAAGGCAGTGGACCCAAGCAGGGGCATGGAGGCAGCAACCCTCTGTCCCAGTTAAGCATGCTCTCTTGGTCATGTTTCATAGATTCATAAATTCCAGGACTAGAAGGGACCATTGTGATGATCTAGTCCAACTTCCTGTTTAACACAGGCCATAGAGCTTCACCAAAATAATTCCTAGAGTATACCTTTTAGAAAGCCATCCAATTTTGATTTAAAATTGTCAGTGATGGAGAATTCATCACAACCCTTGGTAAGTTGTTCCAATGGCTAATTACTCTCATGATTAAAATTTACCCCTGATTTCCAATTTATCTAGCTTTAGCTTCCACCCATTGGATCGTGTTATGCCTTTCCCTGCTAAACAGAAAAGCCCATTATCAAATATTTGTTCCCCATGTAGGTATTTATATAGACTGTAATCAACTCACCCACTAATCTTCTCTTTGTTAAGATAAATGGATTGAGCTCCTTGAGTCTATCATTATAAGGCAGGTGTTTTAATCCGTTTAATCATTCTTGTGGCTATTCTCTGAACCCTCTCCAATTTATCAACATCCTTCTTGGATTGTGGGCACCAGAACTGGGCATAGAATTCCAGCAGTGGTTGCACCAGTGTCAAATATAGAAATAAAATAAACTCTTTGCTCCTACTTAAGGTTCCCGTGTTTATGCATCCAAGGATTGCATTAGCCCTTTTGACCGGTGTCGCAATGGGAGCCCATGTTGATCTGATCACCCACCACAATCCCCAAATCTTTTTTAGTTGCTACTCCTCAGGATAGTGTATCCAATCCAGTATAGTCTACATTCTTTGCTCCTAGATGTATACATTTACCCATAGAAAAATGCAAACCATTTGCTTGTGCCCAGTTTACCAACTGATCCAGATTGCTTTAAATCAGTGTCCCATCCTCTTAATTATTTACCACTCCCTGAAATTTGTGTGTCATCTGCAAACTTTATCAGTGATGATTTTATGTTTTCTTCCAGGTCATTAATAAAGATGTTAAATAGCATAGGACCAGTAACTGATCCCAATGGGACCCCATTAGAAACACACCCGTTCAATGATGATTCTCCATTTACAATTATATTGTCTGACCTGTCCATTTGCCAGCTTTTAATCCATTTAATGTGTGCCATGTTAATTTTATCTGTCTAGTTTTTTAATCAAAATTTTATGCAGAAGTAAGTCAAATGCTTTACAGAAGTTTAGGTATATTACATCAACACTATTATCTTTTTCAAACAAATTTGTAATCTCATTTAAAAAATAAAATTTCACTTTAGTTTGACAGGATTTATTTTCCATAAATCCACGTTGATTGGCATTAATTATATTACATTCTTTATTAATCGAGTCCCATAACAGCCGCTCCATTATCTAGCCTGGAATAGATGTCAGACTGACAGGCCTCATTTACCCTTTTAAAATACTGGCACAACATTAGCCTTCTTGCAGTCTTCTGGAACTTCCCCGGTGTTCTAAGATTTATTGGGAATCACATTAATGGTGGAGTGAGCTCCTAAGCCAGCTCTTATAAAACGCTTGCATGCAAATTATCCAGACCTGCTGATTTAAAAATGTCTAACCTTAGTAGCAGCTGTTTAACATCCTCCTGAGATACTAGTGGAATGGGAGGATCATTATCATATGATACGACAATATTATCTGTTTCTTCCCAAATACAGAACAGAATGTTTATTGAATACTTCTGCCTTTTCTGAATTATTACTGATAATTCTACCATTTCCATCTAGTAATGGTATAATACCATTGGTGGGATTTTTTGTTCCTAATATGCTTAATACTCTCCTTTTTATTGTTCTTAACTCTGCTGGCCATAGATTTATCCTTGTTTCCTTTACTTCCCTTATCAATTTTCTACAATTCCTTGATTCTGATTTATATTCACTACTATCAACTTCCCCTTTCTTCCATTTTCTTTTTAAAATAGTGTTAGCCCCCGGCACCTGAATACTATGTCCTTGTCCTTCCTGTGTGATAGTTCAAAGTTCTTTCCCCATTGATTGCATGACAAAGCATTAACTTCATATTCACTTCTAGATCCAGTTAAGGCCCTGGCCCTGATCTTTAAGGCACTCAATGAGCTGAGGTCAGTCTATCTCAAATAATGTCTCTTCACTGATGACACTTAACAGCTGGGTGGAAAATGAAACAATATAGGGCTAGAGAGAAACATCTGGCAATTGAAGGAAGAGCTTTCTTAGTGGAAGGCCATAGTCTCCAGATGAGAGTCAAATGAGCTAAACCTAATGCAGTTCAGATCCCATTGTAAAACTCAGCTTTTTGCCCTAGACTGCCTACAATAACAAGTCAATAGTAGTATTAATAATAATAATAAATAAATAATAATAATGATAGGGTAGGGTAAAAGATATTAGAATCCAAGCAACTAAACCCAAATATGCAAGAGCAGATGCAGTAGTAATCCACCTTTATGCAGGGAAAAGTTTCTAGGTTCTGCAGTAATCGTTACCCTATAATACTTTAGGTATATTAAAATCTAAACAATTTATGTAGCATTGTGTAATATAAAGCTGGTTAAAAAATGGAATTTCCACCCTTAGGAAATTGAAATTTTGAAATTTGGTTTTGTTTCAAATCAGGATGAAAAAAGTCTAAATCTCAATTTTTTAATTAAATGAAATATTCAAAAAATATTTTCTTTTGATAAAATTAAAAGGTTTAATTGACTATGGTTTTAATTATTATACAAAAATCAAAACATTTCAACAATTATATATTATAATGTGTAATGTAAGTTGAAATTACATTTCAGCCTTAACAAAATTTTCCCATAAATGTTTCAATAACATGGATACATTCCCATGAAATGTTCTTATTTTGTCAATTCAGCATTTTCTGATGTGAAACTGATCTGTCTGGAAATTTTTGACTAGCTCTAGTTTATTAAAGCAGTGCTTGTGCCTTATATTCAACAGAGACAAGGCATGAGGGCAAGAGCATTTAAACATAAAACTGACATTATATTCACAATTAGCCAAATCCTGCAATCCTACCTCAAGCAAAGCTGCCATTAGTTTTTGGAAATTTTCCCCAAGAAAGGACAGCAGGATTTGATTCAGTAGAAGCAGTTCTAGCTTTCTTATTGTGCAGAGGAAACTTACTGAGTTCAAGGGTATCTGCCTTTTTTCATAGTTTTGAGTTAGCAATTTAGGTAAAAAACTGTAACCTAAATTCCACTTGCTGTTACTTCATCAAGCTTATCCTAGGCAAGACTATAAATGAGAACAACAATTTATCCAAAAAATGAAATTTTTATGCTGAGTGATTATTACATTTGTTTTACATAGGTCTTCTCAGCAAAATACATATGGAATACAGGAATTCACTACATGTGAAATACAAGTAGTAACCCAAAGGTGGACTCCAAAAAATTGTTATCTTTATTAATATGTCTGAGAAGGAAGTAATGAACTTGGAAAGTCAGTTGAGGTTGGGGAGGGAAGGAGCAATAGATTTTAAAGAATTCACTTGAAATGGACTTTCAAGAACCACTGGCGTTTTCAATTTTTTTAAAACAAGTTATATAATACAGGAATAGGGACTCTGCAACATCTATTTACTTTGCTTAGAAGCACCAATTTTTATGGTACAGGAAATGGCATTCATAGCACACTATGACTATGTGTGTCTGCCTGTCACAAAGAGAAAATAATGAGATCACCACTATGAGGTCTGCCTCAGGAACACAGATACATCATGATGACACATTAGTGGCACATAACATTAGCAAAATAGGCTGTTAGGATTTAAAATATTATAGCACACTTACTTAGCTTTGCAGTCTTTAACCATACTCACCTAACAAGACAGGCAAGTTTGGATTATACAATACGTAAAACAAGCCTTAAAGCTAAAGTAGTAAGACAAGTTGAAACACTGGTTAAATTAGTTAAATCTCACTACACCTGAAAGTAGCCTCCTCATTTATTCCCATTAAGAACTATCATAGGTTGTCTTAACATCTAATCAGTATCATCCTCTCTAGCTCTTTTTCTGAATATTCTGTTGAAAGAGTAGCAGCAGAACAGCTGTGGCACTAGGCAAAGTCCACAGATTTTCTGGACCCCCTTCAACATGGCTTCAGGCCCAGTTATGATATGCAAACAGAACTTTTGTGGGCTAAGATATGTTGCCAGTCCTGGAAGAAATCAAGCAGCCATGCTGAATATTTTAGCCCTATCATCAGACTTTGATACATTGGTCCATGTTGACACATATGTAAACCCTGGCAGGTGTAGATGAGTTGCTCCAATTGTTCTCTCATGACTCCGCTGGGTTGTGTGGATGACTTTGGTTGGGTTCTCACAGCTCTCTCCTCTTTTCACCACAAATTCTGTTCTGCCATTCCTCCTCTCTGAGACCCCTGAGGGAGACTGCCACCAATGTGCAGAAAACAAAAAGCTCTAGGTCTTTCTTTCCATCAGACCTGACTGACACAGTCTGTCACCTCCCCGAGTATCCAGCTGAGACAGAGACTGGAGGGAGGGCTTGGTGACTGAGGCTCAGTCTAGATAAGATGGAGGTATGCTAAGAGAAGCATCTAGAGGAGACAGCAGAGTTAACATATGTCCCCTCAATGTAAGGGGCTGTGACCCAAAAACCTCTGGATGCCATATGGCAGAGTGGGGGTATTTAGAGGTACAGGGATTCCCTGGGGTCATCAAAAGTATGTCATGTAAGGTTTCTAATGAAATCTTGTATCACGCTCGTCATCATCATAATCATTGCAAGATGTATGCCTGGCAAATATATGAGGAGTTGTGTGTATACGTGTGCACATGCATGTGCACACACATAAAATTATGTTCTCTGGGTCTGTAGTTAAAGCAGGTCACTGAAAAGTCCCATGTCTTGAGACAAACTCCTCCAGACAGGGTGTGGCAGACTCTTATCTCCAGAGTAAACCATTGTGTATTGTATGTCATACAATAGAAGTCTAAGTCAAATGCTAATGAAGACCTGACAGACACTTCAAAAGGAAACTAACCTGAAGAGGTAAACAGTGGGAGAGGGAAACCTTATCTTGAGAAGAACATAAAAGGTCAGTTCTGGTATATTTTGGGATGCAAAGAAACACTCTGCCATCCTTCACCTAAGAAGTAAACTGACAGCAAGTTTGCTTCAGGAAAAGGGATCTCAACCAGACTTGGTTGAAAAAACTGGAGAAAACTTTGGGTGAGATATCCCCCTGTTTGAACTTGCTAGTTAAGTTTAGAATTTAGAATGCATGTTATGATGATGTTTTATATATAACCCATTTATTCCTATCTCTCACGCTGATTTTTATTTGAATCTCTATTCTTCCTTAAATAAATCCCCCCCCCCCCCTTTTTTTTTTTAAACGATAATTGAACTCAAATGCACAACACAAGAGCAGTGGTCTAAGGTAAAACTGGTAAATTGGGATTCCTTTGGGAAGAGAGAAGATCTGGGATTTCTGTGGGTATCCAGTGACCAGTGCGACAATTTGAAGGAACTCAGGGACAGGGTTGCATCTGTTATCAACCTGCAAGGCAAAGACAGGGCTGATGTAGCCCAGAGGAGGTGGTTGAGTGGCTGCAGGCTGGTTATGTTAAGGAGCTAACACCCAGCTAGTACACACAAGACTTCCTTTGTACTGGAGGCAGGGGGTAACAAGCTGAATAACAGCCCTGGGTGCCCAAAGAAGAGTCATAAGGGCTGGTTCTCTGTGCCCAAAACTTGCAATCAGGGGGATCTTGTTGGATCCAAAACTTAGGCACCTAACTCCCTGCTTAGGCACTTCTGAAAATCCCACTAGGAACCTATCTGCATTTTTAGGTGCCTCAATACCTTTGTGCACACTTCAGGGCAGGAACTGGGCCAGATTTTCAATCTAGAAAGACAGAGACAGATAAAAGGTAGGGAAAGATGTTAAATACAAGCTTGGTCTACACTTAATTGGCAATTCGGCGGCAGTCGACAGAGTTACGCAAAGTACGCAAAGAACATGCGTAACTCCCGTCGACTTCCATGCTTCTCTTCTGCACATCGTCTTCACTGCACTGCGCCGATGGGAATCGCGTTCCCGTTGATGCAGTGCTACGCCACTTGAGGAGGTGGTTTTAGTACATCAATTTCTGGATCGACTGAGCAGGTCTTCTCTGACCACTCAGTCGATCCAGATAAGTCGATCTGACAGCGGCGACTTTGCCGCAGTCATTGTAGACATAGCCACAGAAGCATTGTAATGAGAGCAGTGACAGGCACATATCTTACTCTTCACAAGTTTTTTCCTAAATAATGTCAAATGTACTAAGGTCCCCCTACAGCAATAACCACTTTCAATACCAGTGCCCTAGCATGCCTTCTTCCTATTCCCTCCACATGTATGAGTAGTTCACTCTCACAATCAATGTACTAAATTGATAAGAAGACCAAGCAAGCTTTGAAAGGAGTCTTGAGCAAAGAAAGGAGTCTTGAGGAATGATTTAAATGAGACATAAGGAGCTTTGCAACAAGCTCAGAAAAGTCACTCCATGCTCAGGAGGGAGCAGAGGAGAAGCAAGAAAGAGACAAATCTGCTGGAGCAGACAAGATGGGAGGCAGAGCAATAAAATACAAAGTGAGGGCAGAGTTATGAAAGGCATTGAACATGACTGCAAGAAGCTTGAATTTGATATGGTGTAGAAGGAGCCCCAGTCAGGGTAGATAAAAATTGATTTTTAATTAAAATATTTTATTTAAACACATTTTAAAAAATAAATCAATGTCAAATTGAATTTAAAGTTATGACAACCTATGTTAAGACCTATTAACATACTTTAAATTCAGTAAAAAAATGTTCAAGCAATGTGTTTGCTACCAAAGGTTTAAAGAAAGTCATACCACCGAAATGGTGGTAGTTACTGGCTAAGCACCTGGAACCAGAGTTGGTTGAAGTGCGAAATCAGCTTTTGATAGCAGTAGCCTCTTCTGCAGCTGCAGAGAAAATATTTTCTTCATTTCAGTTTATACAACTAGTTCACTCAAAGTTGAGAAACCGACTGGGAATTAACAAACATCTCCAACACCAGTGATGGGACACTAGAGGGGGAGGGCTCTGAGTTCCTACAGAGAATTATTTCCCAGGTGTCTGACTGGTGGATCTTGCACACATGCCCAGGATCCAACTGATCACCATATTTGGAGATGGGAAGGAATTTTCCCTCCCCAAGGTCAGATTGGCAGAGACCCTGCAGGATTTTCGCCTTCCTCTGCAACATGGGGCACGGAGTCACTTGCAGGCTTAAATTAGTGCAAATGGCAGATTCTCTGTAACTTGAAGTCTTTAAATCATGATATTAGGAATTCAGTAACTAAGCCAGAGGTTAGGTGTCTAGTACAGGAGTGGGTGGGCGAGGTTCTGTGGCCTGAAATGTGCAGATGGTCAAATTAGATCAGTGGTTCTCAACCTGGGATATGCATACCTCTGGGGATACGCAGAGGTCTTCCAGGGGGTACATCAACACATCTAGATATTTGCCTAGTTTTACAACATGCTACATAAAAAGCACTAGTGAAGTCAGTACAAACTAAAATTTCATACAGACAATGACTTGTTTATACTGCTCTATGTATACTATACACTGGAATGTAAGTACAATATTTATATTCCAATTGATTTATTTTATAATTATATGGTAAAAATGAGAAAGTAAGCAATTTTTCAGTAATAGTATGCTGTGACACTTTTGTATTTTTACGTTTGATTTTGTAAGCAAATAGTTTTTAAGTGAGGTGAAACTTGGGGGCACGCAAGACAAATCAGACTCCTGAAAGGGATACAGTAGTCTGGAAAGGTTGAGAGCCACTGCGCTAGATGATCATGATGGTCCCTTCTGACCTTAATGTCTTTGAGTCTAAACAAACAAAAACAGGAAAGCTTGTTTTCCTCTTCCAATCTATGAATAAAATTTAAGTCTGAGAGAATGAGATCTACCAGTTCTATAATCTTGAAAGACACTGTGACCAGAAACAATCAATTCAATTCATTAAGTACAGATAATATTTCCTTTGTTTAATACATCAGATTTAAATGAATAACATGTTCTGATAAAGTTTCTTATGTATGCTGCACATTTAAGGTAGTTTTATTTAACTAATGAAACAATTTTAGAATACTGTTTTTGTGCATTTAATTGAATTCTAATTTCCATACAAAGACAGCTTCACATAAATCACAAGTAAAAAATTAATCTAGTAAAGAAAAAATGCATCATTCACCATTTTCTAAACATAATAAAAATATAAAAATTAAGAAATTTAATAAATGTTGTAAATGTAAATGAAGTTATATAATGCTTAAATAAATGTGTATAGATACAGTGTATCCTCCTGGTTAGCAAAAGCACCAAATTTAGCCTAACTGCTATAATGAGTTGCAAATCAACATGTTTTGATGGTTACCAACCAATGTCAATCAACCTTTCGTTAGGAAAATAACTTAGAAGCACAAATGCAAAACATGTTTAAAATTGATCATTTAAATCAAGGTTGCCTGCTTGCTGATTTAAATTATGATTAAAACCAGTGATATACATCAATTAACCCTGCCTCCAGTGTTGGGATTTAAAGTGGATATTTATGACATGGGTAGAAAGATTGGTAAGAAAGATGGTCTTAGGAGCTGTGTTTTGTATGGACTGAAGAGGGGCAGTGTGGGTGACAGGATGGCCAGTGAGGAGATAACAGAAATGAAGAAGAGAGAGGAGGTCCAAAATGAAAAATTCAGCAGCATGGACAGAGGAAAAGTTAGGTCTTAAGAAAAATTATGAATGGCCACTTGACAAAAGTTAGATCTGCATTGAGAAGGGAGAACTAGATGATAACTCTGGGTTCATGGGCCTCAGTGACATGGAAGATGGTGGGATGTTCAATTCAAGAGAGAATTGGGACAACAGAGAGAACGTTAGAGGAGGGACCAGGATAAATTTACCTTGATGGTAAAACATTCACAAGGACACATCAGAGAGGTCAGCTCAGATGTGGGTTTAGCTGGCAGGTCAGGAGTGGAAAGCTAGATGTGTGTGCCACCAGCACAGAGATTGAAATCATATGAGCAGCTAAGGTAAACTAGGGATGGGGTTGGGAGGGGTGGGGATGGAAAGGGATGGGATGGAGAGAGATGTCCCCTCCATGGAAAGTGAGAAAAAAGAGGAAGTTCATCCACTGGAATAGACACTAAAGGAGTGACCAGAAAAGTAGGAGAAGAGAGCAGTGCCACAGTTGCCTAAGGAGGACAAAACGAAAAGCAGAAATGTGATCAACCATTTCCAAAGAAGCAAATATGGCAAGGAAAGAGAAGATAAAATACTGACCCAAAGATTTGGCCAGGAAGAAGTCACTTTGGTGAGAGCATTTACAATAGAGCAAAAGAAGGCAAAAAGCAGAGATGCTGAATTTAAGAGTGTTCAAATGTAAATAAAGGGGTGGCTAGTGGAAGGGAGCTTTTTAGAAAAGAACTTTCAGTGCTGGAACCCCATTCTCTCATCCCCCTTGTTCTGATCAACTCACATATTTGTGACACTGGGCACACTCCAAGGTCTATTTATTTACTCAAAGTTTCACCTGATGGGTGTGGGAAAGAGGTTGAGGTTTTCCTTTGAAGGAGAGCAGAGACAGATTCTTTTGTTGGCATGCTACTAATTTCTAAATTGCTCTCTAACTGTTTTAATTATTGTACATACAGGAAGAGATTATTTTGATGAGCACAATTTGGAAAATTTACATGCTCCCCCCTTTACATTTAGTACTGAAGGTTTTAGAATGCTTACTTACTTGGAATTTGAGAAGAGTTTTATCTAATTTGGGTTTTAACACAGCGTTAAAAACTGTTATTTGTAAAATGGGTGTAGGGAATTCAGTGCCTCGCTGCCATTTGTGCATTTGAAAATCTCCCCAGTGCTCTTAACACAGAGAAACTACATAAAATACCCAACTGACAGCAAATTGGTTATTAAATAGTCATAAAGATAAATAAAGGTCCAGTCATTAAAGTTGTCATGGAACCATTTTTATCAACTACAGTTATATTCAATGGCTCCCACCTGACTGGCAATGATATAATAGACGTAGCAAGCTGAAAGACCTATCACTCACCTCTTTTTTTATACTACTATTACAGTTGTAGGAGAACATGTTTTTTTAATTGCTACAAAATTTGCTTATTGTGTTTACTATTAAATAAAATAACCCATGGTGAAAATCTAAATTATGCCACATAAATGTTAAAAATTGGCTGGTTAGTCCATAATCAGTAAAACGTATCCTTGAGCAAGAACAGAAACCCAAATGTATCTTTATTAAGCACTCATGGGCCATAATCCTGCAATCAGATCTGCATGTGTCCATTTTTCTGTAGACACAACTGCAAGATTAGAGCCTTAGTCAAAGGTATGGCTCAGTAACTGATGACCAAAGATATTAGTGTTCCCAGGGAGGTGGCTATCTATCTATAAGTAAAAGTTATAAACAGCACATTGTGTAGGATCTCTTACTAAAGTATACAGTCCACAAACTATAAGCAAAGCAAAAACTCTCAGTTGTTTTAGAATTTTAGATTTCCCTATCAACATAGCTAAAGCTAAACACTCACACCTACCCCATATAAATAATCCAGTTTTCTGATTGTATTAACTATTTTTACTTGTATTACAGGATTATTTTAACACCAAAGAGTTTTGCATTTCTTTACAGAACTTCAGAGTCGCTGGATATAACATAGATGTGTCCAATACCATGATCTCAGAATAGGGGTTTTTTGGGTAGACTGTGGGTTCTCTGCTTTGTAAAAGGGAAGAAAAAATTCTGGAAAATTTAGATTATTTTCTCCTTGTTTTGATAAAACAGACCTTCCTTTTTCAGTAGAGCTGGTCGATAAAAATTTGTCAGAGTGACTCTCCAATAAAAAAATGACTTTTCCACAAAAAACAAACTTTCAATAGGACAAATCGAAATGATGGCTTTCTAGCTGCCTGCACAGAAGGCTCCTGTCAGTTTCACTTTTTGCCAGTGAATTTGACAAAAGCTTTTCCAGAGGGATGCTGAGTATCCTGAATCTCAGCCTCTTGGCTAGTTCCAAGATCTGAAAGACAGAAAGCCATAATACTCTTCCTCAGCAACCCTCCAGGAAATGTTTCTCAATTTCACTTTCTGCCAGTGTAATCAACAAGAGCATTTCAGGAGGACAACCAGGAAGCTGAAAAATTCTGTTTTGGTTCTAATGAAACAGAGTTTTTATTAAAATCCCTTCCTGTGAAAAAAATTCACATTTTTGGTATTTTATCCCTGTTCAGGATGAAATTATTTTAAAAAATGTAAACTTTTCTACAGAAAGGGATTTCCATTTCCCATCCTGGTCTATTTTAGATAACAGCCTATAAAGCACATTATTTATCTTTAAAGTTTTATAGATGGATAATTACAGACCAGAGGGTGAAGGCCATGTCTGCTACCTATGCCTGCCTCTATTTTCAATTTACTAACTTTTACTTGTAGATTCAATAATTTTAAGATCCATTCAAAAAAGAAATTCTTTAGTGTAGGGTTTTTCATTTCTTCAAGGAGAACCAGGAGTCACATACTGAGTCAGTGATTTCTATTTCTAAATAGGTTTATTCTCTAATTAGCTGACTGTTTCCACCCTCCCACTCCAAAAGATACAGACAGGTGTCTGTTATTGTTTGAGCCAATTCAGAGGCTGATACCATTCTTTCCATAACTCTAGTTGATTCTGAAATCTGCCTACCTTTTCAATTAGTTGCAAAGACAATGTAGTCACATTTAAGGTAACTTATTGAATAATTATGGTGACTGGATCCCTGAATTTTGCAAACTACTTGGCTCCATCATCTTGTCAGTGTTGCTGTCCCCCTCTTTTAAAGCTACAAGTTTTGTATAAAGTTTAGCAAAGCTGTTTTTCTTAGTGCTCAGAAGGTATTTTCAAGAGATTTCTAAAGCTATGTTTGTGGTTTTATTGGTTGGAGAGCCAAAATTTAGTGCTTGAAACAGGAGTCTTAAAAGGATTTGACAGGGAGCTCACAGAGACACTGTTTAGCTGAAGTGCTGTATCATATGGCCCTCCATTTTAATACTGTTTATGCTTCATTAAAAAAAGTCCAAGTCTGTCATTCATCTTAGTAGATCACATATAATGTAATCACTGAAATTCAATGCAAGTTTGCTATAATTTAATAACTTCAATTTAAAACAGAAAATTAATTTTACATGCTAATGTGATATTGATTGACTAGAACTGATTAACTATTACCATGAAACACTGTGGCACTATCCTAAGATAGCATGAAAAAAGATTGACTAAACAAAAGTATAATGAAATCTGACTTCCAATTCTATCTTTATTGTAGTTAGGAGGCCTCAGTACTAGAAACCAAACTTGAAAGAGCTCTAAAAGGTACCTTATGGTAATACTATCATAATTATAAGACTCAATCTACACATTTTGCTTCTGATTCAGCAGAAATCTCAACATACAATTTTAAAAAGACAAGAAATTTATAGATTATTTAAGAGAGTATTTATCTTAATCTACACTCCTTTTAGGAGATCATAACTAAAAGGATATAATCTGTATAGGTTTTCACATAGTTTGCTTCAGGACTTAGTTCCCACATATTGCTCTGTTATCAAAAACCAAATCACTATCATTTTAAATTAGTTAATATTTACAATCATAGCAATGCCTCTTGTTGCACCTCACTTAACCATTTTGGGAGTTGGGTATCCATGTTGTGGGTTTGGGTTTTTGAGTGTTCTCCCAATGTCATTCATTATCCAACTGGGTAACTCCAGTGAGTAAGTTACATTCTCCTTGTGAAAACTAGAAAACCTGGTCCCCCCAAACACAGAAAGCAAGACCCTCTTCTTCCAGAAAGAGAATGAAGTGCTTAGACACAAGGGGAGGGAACTAGAGAAAGAAGAGGACATTGAGTTTTGGCAGCTTTATTTGAAATGCCCACAAGGGTTATATGGGCTCAAAATCTTCTGCCAAACTTTCCTCTTCTGAGGATTTCCCTCCTTAATATCTCATTACACTTATCAGGTGGGAATGAAGGGCATAGCAAAAGGTTTTTTTACACCTGTGGAAGCATACTCATTTATGAGGAAATCAGAACAGAAGATGTGTCCATTCCTCGGCTTATTACCAATTGTCAAACCTAGCATAGCCTTCTCTCTGCCTCTTCCGCCGTTCTTCCCAAAACTGATTTTAAACCAATGATATACAGTAATTCCATTCTAATGTTTTGGTTTGAGTGGTGCAGCAATAACGTAGCTAAAATCTCCCTTCAAGGAGTAAACCAAACAGCTTTCCCAGGTGATGAATGTGAGAGCAAACAATGCATCAAGAAACACTGTAACTTTTGAAAAGTTCAAAACAAAGATAATTCTCTTTAATAGCAAGCAGTTGCATAAGAGCAGAGTATAATTAGGTCTTTTCCCCCTCAACTGAGACACACTGAATGCATCTAAAATGCCCTCCCGCAACTCCACCTCAGTGGGAGGGGCTGTTGGTCAAACCAGCAAGATAGACACACAATGCCCAGAAGAAAAGCGAGAGCTGAGAGCACATGCTTGACTATTCAGAATCCAGGTCCCTCCTTCTCCTCCTACACCTCCCATTTGTTGAGCTGGAAGAACCAGGAAGGCTGACTGGCTCTCATGGTCCTCTCACTCCCAAAATCCATTTCAACATTGCTCAGGCTTTTCAAGGGTCTCTTGCCCCTTTAGCTGCTGCACCCTCTCCCCCCTTAGCTATAGTGCAGAAGCTGTATTTTTCAGGGTGCTCCAAGTCTGACTGATGGTTCATTTTGGGATCAGGAGGGAATTTTTCCCATTTGGCCAAACTGGACGAGGTTTTTTCACCTTCCTCTCAGTGTCATGTAGACCCAGTTGGGTTGAAAGTGATAGGACTTGAAAGTTTAATATACTGAAAGGTAAGACTGTTTAGCTTGTTCCAACCTGTGGCTGTCCAGTCCAGTGAGATAAAGGACAAAACAGCCAGTTCCCAGAGATTTCACTGTGCCTATAGGATTCATAGATTCCAAGGCCAGAAGGACTATGGTGATCATCTAATCTGATCTCTTGTATAACACAGGCCACAGAACTGCTCCAAAATAATTCCTAGAGCATTTCTGTTTAAAAAAAAAAAAAAAAAAAAAAAAAAAAAAAAAAAAAAAAAAAAAATCACATCTTTATTTAAAAATCAAATTTAAATATTTGAATTAGAATTTAAATTTTAAAAATCCACCACAACCCTTCGTAAGTTGTTCCAATGGCTATTTTACTCTCACCATTAAAAATTTACATCTTATTTCCAGTCTGAATATGTCTAGCTTCAACTTCCAGCCATTGGATCGTGTTATGCCTCTCTCTGCTAAGTGGAAGAGTCCATTCTCAAATGTTTGTTCCACATGTAGGTACTTGGCTCTTCTCTGACCCGTTCCAATTTATTAACATCCATCTTTAATCGTGGATATCAGAACAGGACACAGAAATCCGGCAGGAGTTGCACCAGTGCCAAATATAGAGGTAAAATACCCTCTGCTCCTGTTTCCTGTGTTTATGCATCCAAGAATCACATTAGTCATGTGGGCCACAGTACTACACTGGGAGCTTCCGTTCAGCTGATTATCCATCATGATCTCCAAATCTTTTTCAGAGTCACTGAAATGACTGGGTGATGTGAAATTTTTATGGACTGAGGTTTTCCTTGGTTTCTTCTATTTCTCTCACCCCACCACCACCATCCCATGGGGGGAAAGAAGAGATGAATCAGAAACGAGCCAAGTCCTAGGGAGAGAAGGATCCCTCATGAGTTAGTGATTATATGGTAGGAGAAATGTAAGCCCTGCACTGGGCCCAGTTAAATACCTGCTTGCAAAAGCAATGCTGGGTGAATGGCAATCCTCCCCTCCATTAAAATTGTGCCCTGCCATTTAAAATCCATCCCTAGTGTTCATTGTTCATTCACCCGCGTATCCTGGTCAATAAACAGTTATGTCAATTTAAAGGCAAAGAAAAGGAAAGAACTGAGCTGGCCACAGGTGTGTGTGTTGAATGCCCCCACTTACAAGTGAGGAAGCATTTTACATGTGTGTAAACTCCTTAGAAATACATTTTCATAGGTCACCTGTAATAACTATGGCCTCCTCAAATTATAGGGAAGTGGAAAAGTTATACCTGGAGAGAAACAGCAGCCCTTGATCATCATAGACAGGAAGATGTATTTATGATTCAGATGTTAGGAAGTAGCAGGAAGAGCTAAATTACCCAATCCAAGGTGGGAAAATGAACACAAAATGTTTAAAATTAGAAAAAGAGGAGAAGACATAAGTGCGACTAGACAGTTCACCATGGTTATTCCTTCTCACATGTACAAGGCTGAATAGATCATCAAATGAACTGTCTCTAAATAATTTCTCCTTCTATGCCCTCTTCCCCACAGTATGTGGTGAGGGACTTTCCTCTGCAGCACTAAGGAGGGAACATCTGTCAGCATCAGTTTCACTGAGGGAAAAATAGATCATTGCCTTTCCTATCTTCTAGTAATTTTCCAGCAGTGCAGCTCTACCTCTCTTACAGCTACATAAAATTTGGGACTCAAAATATACAGAAGATTATCTTATCTTTCCTCCCCATGCTTCTCCCCTCCCCAAATCATCTGGAACTTGAAGTGGCAATGCTAGTATCTACTTAAAATACTTACAACCATGGTTTTGGAGAGCTGATCCTTTTCATCATCATAGAGGTATTTTCAAAAAGGAAATCTATGTTTTAGTGATTAGGGAAGGGGAGGAGAAAGAAGTCACAAAAAGCAAAGGGAGTCAATGACAGCTACCACTATACACAACTTGTCACGTTATACCAAGGTTTTTCACAACAGCTAGCAAATACCATCACAGCCTGAAAGAACATGTGTAGGATAGAGGGAAGCAATCTAAAGGGAAAGGAGCAACAACTGTATTTGTTATTACACCTTTTGATTTATAGTATCATTAAAAAGGTGCCCATCAGCTATTCTATTTATATTACTGATATATTACCGATACTATTTTATTTTTTATTTTTAAGAGAGGTGCTGAAACATTCCTTATAAAGTGGGCTGCTTCCCCCAGATAAATTTATTTCCACCTCAGTTTGTCAGTTCAGATGTAGGATGGGCACCTCAGAGGAATAGTTAAATCTTAACAATTTTGTTTAACAGTGGGATAGAAAAACACACTTAGTGACAAACAAGACACTTTTCCTGGTGAATGAAGCTCATGCCATACACTTCTGCAGAACTCAAGTCTTCAATTTTAAAAAAATTGGAGTTTCTTCTTGCAAAGAATATTTTCTCAAGTCTGCAGACTTATCCCAAGTATACCTGCTACTTCCAATAACTCTGCCAAGCAATTAAAAAACTGATCAGGTTCAGAGCTTTAACTCAGAACTCAGCAATGAAACTGACAAAAATCTTGTCAATTTCACAGTGCTGGTCCTTGAGAAAGCCCAAGAGCAGTCACCAAGGCTAAGTTAAGGGGAAATTCACAGGCAGCCCTATACCCCCATCACACACAGACAAAAAGAGGTTAGTGGAGAAGTGTAATAGCAGAGACTCTCATACCCGGTCAGCACCCAGGAGAGAGGTAATGTAGCAGAGACCAATCTGTCCAAGAATTAGGAAGCTCTGGAATTGAAAACGGGTGGATGGAAAGAGAGAAAGTTTATCTTTCTTTCCACCCCTTTCCCCTGGCTACTGGAAAATGCTTTAACTTTGTGAGACACCTGCTAGACAGAAATGAATACAAAAGAAACAGCCCAGGAGCACAGTCCAGGAACAGCATCCTAGTAGGAATCACATCACCATCAATCTTCAAAGAAGATGTTGAAAGCAGCCAGGCTTTTCACCAGGGTGTTTTCTTCTCTTTCCTTCCCCCTCCACCCCACAAGTCTTATATCTGTCTCTGGTCAGCAGGCATCTGGTAATTTTTTTCAAGGCCTGGTTAAGTACACTATAAATATTACTTTTTTTTTTTAAACAAGCTCCATTGTTCCAGATGCAAGAATGTAAAATTTTGAAATTGAACAAGAGGCAAAACAAGGGCCTTGTGTGTCAAGGTCAGATATGACTTGTACTTTAACGTTATTATTAGCACATAAGGCTTTTCAAATGTATACAATATGATCCCTTATTTACAAACATTAAGGATTCCGTAGGCTCACCTCACTTGTAAAAGAGAGACAAGGTGGGTAAGGTAATATCTTTTATTGGACCAATTTCTGTTGGTGAGAGACACAAGCTTAGATAGAGCTGCTCTTCAAGTGACCTGAAGAAGAACTCTGTGTAAGCTTGAAAACTTGTGTCTCTCACCAACAGTAGTTGGTCCAATAAAAGGTATTACCTCACCAACCTTATCTCTCTAAATTCCTGAGACCGACATGGCTACAACTACATTGCACACAACAATTGTTAAAGAGAGACATTTGCTGATTCGAGCACCATTATTGTAACTCTTAGGCATCACAGAGCAGCCATTACTGACTGCTGATAGTCCTCTGATAATGAAGAACTGCCAAAATTATTTTTTCCTAGCTATAACAAATTTATGATATTTAGTTTCATTTCTGTACAAAGAGAAATGTATATCACTGTATCATAAAGAACATGACATTACCATTACTTTGTACTTTGAGGACATTATTTCACATTAAGTAATTAATCATTAGATTGCCAAATTTATCATCACAGTATGATGAAAACAATCTAAACTAGAAATAATTGTTCAGAAACTGTTTACAACAATTTGTTAGTATACGTAAGAGTCCTTAGATACAAATAAATGTACTTATTGCTTTAAGAAAATTGTGTTTCAAATTAATAGCTTCATGATACATTATCTTTTATTATAGAACAGGGAGGACAGAAGTTCCCAATACACCTTCTTATTACCATTAACTATTTTACATACATTTATTATGTCCCCTCCTATTTGTCTCCTTTCTAAAATAAACAATACCCATCTTTTCAATTGCTCTTCATAGGAGAGTTTTCCCATGACCTTGATCATTATCAACGTTCTTCACTGTACCACCTCTAATTCTACAATATCCTTTTTGAGATGAGGTGGCCAGAACGGAACACAGAATTTTGGATGAAGGTGAACACATATATGTGTATATATAATATTTCCATATTTTATTCCTTATACATCCTGGCAATTTGTTTGATTTTTTGACCACAGCTGTAAATCACCTCCTGTATGTTATTTAGGACTAAGTTGAGAATAGCCTTCTCTTCTATTCTCTAACACTAGCTGTTCCAAGAGCATTTAGAAAATGCTTCTGTCCTACTTAAGAAAAACCTATGTGAAGACACAAATGTTGTAAAACCATAAAAGAATTATGCATTAAATTTTAATGGCAACTTTTGTCTTGTGCAGTAAGTGACTCAGTGATTTCTTTCAGCAGATACATAAAGGGAAAATGGTAATCTGAAGCTTAATTTTTGAATTTTACACTTTTTACAGTTAATGCACACAATACAAATCTGAAAGTTAAAAATCTGTTCTCATTCTACATTAAGGTGTACCTGCTCATTTAATAACAAACCCAAATATAAATATCAACATAGAGTCACAAGCTATGAAAAGTTTGTTTGTTGGTTGGAGTTGTCTATTGTATTTGAAAAACATCCTGCATTCTTCTTTCATTCCTCAAAACCATTCACATGAATTTTTATCGTCACCAATAAGCACTCACTGACAACTATATGAAACTAATTTAAAAAAAAAAATGTTAAACCCTTTAGCCAGTACATAAGTACAGATGTCAGACTTTTACAATAATGGAAAACTTTAAAATGTTTTGCTATACCAAAAAATTCAAGTTTGTGAAGCTAGTTCCACCTCAGCTGGCCAGGCCAGTTCTAGGGTCCCACTTTTTTTGGGGGGGGCAAGAGGGGTTGAGGAGTGGAATGGGTATTTTGGAGCCCCTGAATGTCACTATTTAAACATAAACAACTTTACAGGAGCTATTTAATAATCTGGAAAATTTTGGATTTTAAGAGTTAAAAAAAAAAAAATAGGACTACTGCATCAGTATTTTGCTGTGATTTATAATTTTATAAAAGATGAAAACTCTCCAATCTGCTGCTGTTCCACATGACTTGATCCTGCAAACACTTAAGTGTGCACCTAATTTTATTACACTGAGTAATCCCTGAAATCAGTGGGCCTACACATGGTGGAAAAGTCAAGCAGGCTCACAAGTGTAAAACACTGGATTACTTCGTACATATTTTGGTCTTTCTGACAATAATTTCCTCGAAGATCATTTTTTGGGGGTGGGGGGAAGGGACAGGAAGGAATGTCACCTTCCCCCAGTAGCATCAGGCCTGCCTACTGGTGCAGAATACACCTTCTTATATCACTGAGACCCACTGCATCCATTAGGTGAAGAGACAATTCCACCATCGCCCTGCCCCAAGAGTTACGTTTGGAAGTGGGTGGGAAATCAGCTTTAGTTTGTGACTGTTTTCACTGCTGTAAAGATTCTTGTTTATTTGGGGTTTTTTTACAGGAAGACAAAGCACACATGATAATTATCACACTATAAGCTCCTACTGGAGATAAAGCACCTGCCGCTTTTATCCTAAAGTAGCTAGGCACGGTCAGAACTATACTCACCCATAGCTGACCTCACAGTAGGACTACAGTGAGTTTTTGCAGCACAACAGTCAACATGTGTTAGTTAACTCAGTATAAAACAAAAAAACAAAACACCACCACCATCTTTCTTTTTCAAGCAGTGAAGGCGAAACTTTAAGGTATGTCTACACTGCAGTTAAAAACCCATGGTTGGACCAGCTCACACGGGTTCAGGCTAAAAGGCTGTTTAATTGAGGTGTAAATGTTTGGGCTCAGGCTGGAGCCCAGTCTCTAAAATTCTGAGAGGTGGCAGGATTCCAGAGCTTGGGCTCCAGCCTCAGCAGCTGTATCACAGTTAAACAGCCCTTTAGTCTGAGTCCCACGACCCTGAGTCAGCTGGCACAGGCCAGCCCCAGGTTTTTAATTGCAGTGTAGACATATCCATGGGTTCCACAAAAGTGTTATCAGAGGAGAGTGCTGAGCAGATGTGGGACATTAACACCTCCTCTACCCATTCTGTCAACAAGTCCCTCTTTTCAGGATATGACTTCCAAAACCATTTTCACTTATGACCAAAGAAGGGTCTTGAACCCAGATTTCCAGAAGCGGAAGAGCAGTACACTAACCCATTATGCCATTTACCAAGAGCAACACTCTCCCTGTTTGTCAACCATTCTTCTACTGCCTTTTTACATAACCACATTATAATGTATAGGCATTTTTTTAAAATGCACACATCACACTGGCCATAAATGGCAGGTTTCAGAAGTACACGTGATTATCCCATTAGCTCCATGTGTGCTGACCGGCAGGTTTTAATTGATCCAAATTAACCAACCACATCAAGCAAAATCGGAGGTGCTAAAATGAACAAAAAACCTGACAAATGTTGAATTGTTGGTTTAGGAATTGTAGCTAAGGTGTAAAGATGCAATTGAATGTATCCCTTCTTATACTAACATCCACAATAATTTTTAAGAATTCACTTAGTACATTTTCAAAACCAGAGCATTAGAGGATTTAACAATTAATTCAATCCCATGGATTCTATTGCAAATTTACCCAGTAACATCTCATAATTGGATCATGTTGAGAAAATGTTTTTAGTCATGGTACATAATGTGAGATAATGCTAAAATTAAAAGTGTTCAGGGGTGCTCCAAAAAGCCCTGAAAAACTAACCAAAAAGAGCACAGAACTACAGTCAGCAGCTGGATACAGGCCAAAAATAGGCGCTAAAATCAGAGTATATTCAAAATTAATCTGATATTTCACTGGAAGCCAGTACAATTGTAACAATGGTGCAGTATGCTAAGAAATACTGACCATGCATTACCTGCAGAGCTTTGATTAAACTGTAATTTTTAAGAAGTAATCCAGAGAATATGTGGGAAAATTAATTTCAGTAATCCAGCCAAGAATTAATAAAAAAAAATTGAGAGAATCATAACTAGCAATTAAGGATGAATCAGGATCTTCCTGAGACAACACTATTTGTAGTCTTGCTAGATTCTAAGATCTCACACGCACACACACAGGTGATCAGATATCCTGATTTTATAGGAATAGTCCCAAAATTCAGAGCTTTTTCTTATATGGGTACCTATTATCACCCACCCATCCCAATTTTTCACACTTGATATCTAGTCACTCTGACACACACACACACACACACACACACACACACACACACACACACACAGAGTAATTCACCCCTCACAAGCATTGCACACTTAGCTGAAATTCAGAGCAATGAAAGGAGCATTTTGAAGAAATGCCTTGCTGCAGATTTTTACAGGTTAAAGTGCTTCTCTTGATAACTAAATGACTATTCATTGCACTAGACAGGCTTTAAAGGGACATTGTCAGTTTGAAATAAGAAAAGCATATGACTTTTTGTTTTTAAACCTACCATTGTTAAAACATGCAAGATTATTATGAATAAGAGATTAAAGAAAAATATTGTCCTCCTTTTTAGTTTGTTTGCTCTCTACATTTTCCAAACTTTGTGTCTAGTGTTTCACTGTTCCCCTTGCTTAATGCATTATTGTAAAACAAAAACAAAGCCATGCTCTCAAGGGAAACTCGGAGACAGCTGTAGTACTGAAATGACTTGATTTTTTTTTTTTTTTTTTTAATGACGAGATTTCAAGTTGACAGTGTATCTTTAATGTCTTCTACTGATTTTTCCAAAGCAAAAACAATGAGAGAGATGTGTTATGGGGCTGTGCTGAGAAAGAGACTACAGTTGACTCTGATCATCTTATCCAAAAGTCATCGCAAAGACACACTTTAAAACACAATAGTGAAACTAGAAAACTAAAAAGCAGAAAGTGATCCAGCAATCACTTCAAGATATACATTTTTAATTGTTAAAAGTGCATTGTAAACAAGTTGCTGGCCTTTCTTAAGCATTAAGTTGATGAATGCAAAAGAAGAAAACCAAAAAGGGATAGATCATACCCCTAGGAATTTCCTTCCCTGAAAGACTCTTTGCCAACTAAAGATGAGGAACGGCATTACTGGCTGCTTATGCTAACTGGGGTGTCTAGGAGACATGAAGCATTCAAAGGGATCCCAAGATTGCAGCTCAAAGACAGTCAAGGACTACATAACAGAAGGACGTGATACGAGTTTATCCAGTTCTTCAAAACATTTTCCTCATCTCACCAACATCATTTCCATTTTATTTACATTTAATTTCAACCAGTTGCTTCCCTCACTCCTTTCCTGGAAAATATAGATGATGGGATTCTCTTTTCCATCTGACATGAAGGGGATGCAGAACTAAGATGTCATCTGCCTATAAGTGGAATTTAAATCTATTGCATTTTGTGATCTCCTCCAATGGTTTAACATATGTTAACTAGAATGGGTGATAGGATTGTGCCTTGTAAGACCAGGGCCAGGTCTGCACTACAAAGTTATGCTGGCATAGCTATGTCAGTCAAGAGAATGAAAAAAATCTCACCCACACTAGCCACAGCTTTGCCAGGAAAAAAAACAACCATGTAGATGCAGTTACGCCAACAGAAGAGCACTGCTGTCAGCATAACTAAAGTTGTTAGGGGAGGTAGTCTTATTATGCTGACAAAAAACATCTTTCTGTCAGACTATGCTGTGTCTATACCAAAGTACTCTGCTGGCATAACTATACTGGCAAAGCATTTGTAATGTATACAAAACCTTTGTACATGAGCATTCAAGGTGTAAGAGCAATTGCTGTTCAGCAGCTCAGAAAAAAGACTGAAACCAGCAGTGTGCTATTCCATCCATCGCTGTTAGTTCTTGGATGATGCACAGTAACTTCATGTGGTCCAACTGTGTCAAACTTTGTTAACAGACCTGCAGTAAGAGGATCAATAATTCTCCACTAACAGGAGATAATCCACCAAGCCAACCATATCCTGGTCTAAAACCCAATTGTGAGTGGTCTAGAATGTTGAAAGAAGTCAGAAATGTCTCTTCGTCTCCTCAAAAACCTTGTCCAAAAAAGGTAAGTTATACATGATAGTAATTGCCAAGATAAAGCTGTTCCTTGATGTGAATTATCATCCATCATCTGGATTACTGCCTGTTTCATGGTGCCTAGAAGATTGTCCTCACTGAAAGAGGCACTGACCATGATGGTCAGCAAAGGTCACTAGTTTTCATCGGTCATTAGGAGCAGGAGGCAGAACGGAAAGACGTACAGTAGCTTGGACATTAGCCTGGGACTCTGGAGACCCAGTTTAAAAATTTTTGCTCTTCAGACTTTCTACTTGAATTTGGGCAAGTCACTTAGAAAACTGAGGTACGGAGACATTTCCTGTAAAATGGCAATAATACTTCCCTATCTCATAGGGGTGCTGTGAAGATAAACACATTCATGAATGCAAGGTGCTCAAATGCCACGGTTACTGAGGCTATGTAAATACCTTAGCTACACAGGAGCCAGGCCTACATGAGGTGACTCAAGTTTCCTTCAGTATTCAAGAACTTCTTCTTGTGTAAGTGGGCTGAATTCTGTGAAGGGAGGTATAGATGTTGTTTTGCAGCCTCCAAGTGCTGGGATCCAGAGTCTCTCAGATCCAGGTGATCTTATTCATATAGATAAGGCAAGGCCTTACATATACACTGGGGTTAAGTCCTGGGTCCACTGAAGTCAATGGCAAAATACCCATTGATTTGACTGCAGCAGAAATTCACCCTAAAGTTGCATCAGTTTAATCAAATCTTTAAAAAAGCAATTTAACTTGACTAATACAAACCTCTAATGTAGATACTAAAATCTGTTTAAACTTGGCTTAAATTAACTTAATTTAAATCAGTTACATTACCAGTTGATCAGATCTTTGTCTAACTTGTCCTTATACTAGTAAGGAATAGAACATTAAGGCTAATGGTATACATCAATGTATTATATTACATAAAAACTGAAAGACTTTTCAATGGAGAAAAATTGGTAGTGCTTTTCTGTCTTAGCATGTGCTTGTTAGGCTTCTTTATCTTGCTTTGGACATCAATCCCATAATCCTGTCTCAGGCAGACACGAAGTATAAAACCTTACATAGCTCTGCATCTATATTTCATGAACAAAACAATGCAACTCTGTTTTATCTCCAAAGGAGATATTTGAAATTATTATGTTTAGTTTGCATTCAATTGCATAGTTTTAAGCTCATCTAGTTAATATTCTCTTTACAAACATAAAAATGCAACATACTGACTTTTCTACAGTACATAGGATAAGGGGAAGGAGGAGGAATAGACCTTGGAGCTAGAATAGGAGTTTTTACATAGAAAGTAGACTGTAGTGGAATGTGGAAATGAGACTATTTGCTAAACTGTATACATGCTAGTATTTGGCAAACAAAAAACAGTACGTGTGACAATCACTGAAAATAGAGAAGAATTTGAAGACGAAGCAATGCATGACCTGTATTAAATCACAAATGGCAACTGAGATTACCAATTGTTAACCTCTGCCATATTCAGGCACAACTTGGTGAGTAAAGCTAACATCAGCCTTAATTTGCAGAGCCTTATTTTACAACATCATGTCATAACCTTTAAGTAATTGTAGTAGTTGCAATTTACGTTCACTTTGTAAAAAAATACATAAGGTCCAATTAATAAATAAAAAAATCAGATCCCAATTTGCTAAACTAGTTTGTTGGTCCCACCACATCTACATTTTCTAAAAGCCACCATTTAACTTTAAAACTTTATCAACAAAAATAAACACCAAATATTTTTATACAGATACCTCCCATTTTTTAAAGTCAAATTAAGACTTTGAGATAGCTTCTTTTCTCTGTCCTCATAAACAGTTCTCTACAATCTTAAAGAAGCTTTGCTTCAACAAGCATTAAACTTATACGATATACTAAAAATGTGAATGGAGATTCCTTTGAAGAGACTGTATAGCAGCCACTTCCCAAAGCATATGTTGTTATAAGCATGCACGGAACAAACACATATAAAGAGATAATGTACCATTGCCTGCCAAATAGAATTTCAAACTATACAAGCATAAACATCAAACAAAATACAAAAGCATAAATCTTCTGAGCCAGTTATCTTCTAGACAGATGTATATTCATGTCTGTATATTACACATACATATTCAAATAACCAAATATTTCTTTTTATACTTGATACAGATTCTGGACTGACTTCAGCCTTGAACTATTATTTTATAGCAGAACAAGACAAAGGCTTGCATTGGAAGTGCTTATTATGGGGCTGTATTACATGCCTTATGTTATAAAACACTACATAATGAGACAAATTAACTTCCAAATTACACTGCAGTCTTGGGGCTCAATCCTGCAAGGTACTCAGCAACTCCTGGAGGCGTATGGGCAGGAAGAAACCCGAAGATATCAAAACATCTCAAAGAGTACTAGATTATCTCAAGATTAATAAGTATAATGTGAACACTGATTCATGACATCACTTGCAAACGAAGAGCTGCAAACTTAGGCCTGGTCTACACTGGCGACTTAGGTTGACTTAAAGTCACTTACGTCGACCTACTTCCACCCACGTCTATGCAGGTACCACTGTTAATTAGAATTAAAGTGCCTGGAAAATTAACTTAAGACCACCTCTGCAAGTGGTATAACACCTAAATCGAATTTGTTAAATCGATTTAGAGTTAGTGTAGACACAACGTCACTTAAATCGAATTAATTGACCTCTGGAATGTATCCCACAATGCCACGTTTTGACTGCTCTGGACA
The DNA here is from genome assembly GCF_026122565.2 of Emydura macquarii macquarii. Classification (NCBI taxonomy): domain Eukaryota; kingdom Metazoa; phylum Chordata; order Testudines; family Chelidae; genus Emydura; species Emydura macquarii. The sequence continues at coordinate 5,459,752 of NW_027132971.1, read as the reverse complement.
GTTGCGCTGTGCTGTTCAGTGGTCACGCTAGCAGGAAAAGTCCCCTCCCCTCAAGCCCCAGGAAGATTTGAATTTTCATTTCCTGTGCTGCCAGCATGGAGAGAGCTTTGTCACTGTTCTCCGCATGGCTACTGCAAAGCCCAAACGTGCTCCAGCATGGAGTCGACCAGAGGTCTTAGATCTCATTGGGCTGTGGGGCAAGTAGTCCGTTCTGGCTCAGCTCAGAGCCAGCAAAAGGAATCCAGATATTTATGGGAAGATATCCCAGGGCATGCTGGAGAAGGGACACAAGAGGGATGCTCACCAGTGCCGCGTGAAGATCAAGGAGCTGCATCAGTCATATCAGAAAGCCAGGGAAGCAAACAGCTGTTCTGGCTCCTCGCCCAAAACATGCCACTTCTATGATGAGGGGCACGCAATTCTCAGTGGTGATCCCACCAGGGTGCCGCCCTGCAGCACCAATACCTCCACAAGATCACAGTCCATGGTGAATGATGAGGACTTCGTGGACGAGGAGGAGGAGGAGGCTGAGGAGAGCAGGGTGTCCGTTCTCACAGAAAGTAAGGACATATTCCTGACCCCCGAGCAGTCCAGCAGCAGACAGGACAGCACAAATGATCCCGGGGAAGGCACATCTGGTGAGGCTTTTTTTTCTTAGCATTTCTGTCCTGTTACATTGGGAGGGGGAGGGGCACGAAGGGGATCTCAGGCGTTTCGGTGACTGTACTATGGGGTTACCCAAGGAACAGTTGATTTATGTGATGAGAAATGCTACGTTTATCATCTCAAGGGGCCCTGCATCATGGCAGAACACTGCTGGTATCCTACTGCGTCCAGCAAATCTGTGTTTGAAGCATAGACTCCCCATCCCCCAACACACGCTCTCCGCAGTTCCTCTCTGAAAGCGTTTAAAAAACCAGCAGAGTTCCCCACCCACCCACCACCACCACGCTGTCCTCAGATCCTCTCTGTAATGGCACAGCAAGCAGACCCTTCTGGGAGGTCAGGAATGGATTGAGGCTCTGTGTTTGCCCTGTGCACTGCATGGGGAGTATTGTCTACATTGTTGCAGTTGTATCATTTTCTTCACTCTGCTAACAGTGGCTACCTTGTAATTTTTTGTTTCATTCTGTAGACACCTCGGCCTTCGCCCCACCCTCAAGAAATGCTGCAGAAAGACCATCGCAGATTAGAAAGAGGGGGAAAAAAAAACAAGAAATGACATGTTTGGTAAGCTCATGAATGCCTCATCGGCCGCAGAGACAGAGCAAAGAGCGTGGAGGCTGACCTTGTCCCAGAATATGGACATGGACAGGGAGAGTCGACGAGAAATGATGGGGCATGATCGCAGCACCACGCAGGAAATGCTGTGAATCATGCAGGACCAGGCAGACATGCTCTGGGGGCTTGTGGAGCTTCAGGAGGAGCAGAGGCAGGACTGAGTCCCACTGCAGCCCCTCCATAATGCTCCTCAACCAAGGGCTTTGCCGTCCTCCTCCTCCCTGCCCAGAAGAGGTCTTGGAGGATATTGTCCAGGCTGCAGTATGTGCTCGCCTCCACTCCGGTGGAGGCAAGCAGAAAGCAGTGGGGCCACGCTAACAGCTGGCCAGCAAGCTACCACCCTACCCCTTTAGACAGTGAATGAACACTTCTCCCCTTCCCCCATTACTTGAATGTTAAGAAATAAAGTTTTGCATCATTTCAACACATTTCTTTATTCTTGTTCAGGAGGGATTTGGTGGGCACAGATATCGATGAGGGGGGCGGGGGGTTCACCAAAGGCAAACAACAGACAGGAAGAGAAATCAGTCCTGCATCTCATTGCAGAACCTGGTTTTCAAAGCTTCCCTAATGCAAAGTGCTCCATGGTTAGCTCTCAGTGTAATGCTGGCATCTGGCTGCTCATAACTGACGGCCAGTCCTTCTGCCTCCACAACCCAACCCTGGGGGAACCTCTTACCCTTCGCTTCACACACATTATGAAGAACAGCAAGCAGATATCACAGAAGGGAGGTACTTCTCAGTCATGTCCAGCCTAGTGAGGAGACTCCTCCATCTGCCCTTTAAACGCCCAAAGGCACATTTTACAACCATTCTGCAACTGCTTAACCTCTTATTAAAACACTCCTTGTCACTGTCAAGATAACCGGTGTACAGCTTCATTAGTCAAGGGAGCAAGGGGTAAGCAGGATCCCCCAGGATCACTATTGGCATTTCCAAGCCCCCAATGTGAGTTTTTTGGTCACGAAAGTGCCCGCCTGCATCTTAGAGAACAGCCCTGAAATACAAAATACGCACGTCATGCACGTTCCCAGACCACCCCACACAGATTTCAGTGAAATGACCCCTGTGATCCACAAGCCCCTGCAGGACTATGGAAAAGTACCCCTTGCGGTTTGTGTACTTGGTCGCCAGGTGTGCAGGCGCTAAGATGGGGATATGTGTCCCATCAATGGCCCCCCCACCGTTTGGGAAGCCCATCGTGGCAAACCCCTTCACTGTATCCTGCACATTTCCCAAAGTCACTAGCCTTCGTAGCAGAAGTCTATCTATGGCACTGCACACTTGATTCACGGCTATGCCAACTGTAGATTTACCGACTCCGAATTGATTCCCAACTGAGCGGTAACAGTCGGGGGTTGCCAGCTTCCAGGGAGCGATGGCGACTCTCTTCTCCACCGTCATAGCTTGTCTCAGGCGAGTGTTCACATGCTTCAGGGACAGGGCAGCTCCGAGCACAGTTTCAGAAAAGTTGCCTTCCACATCCTAAAGTTTTGCAGCCACTGATCATCATAACAATGCATAACAATGCGCTCCCACCAGTCTATGCTTGTTTCCCTGCACCAGAACCGCTGCTCCACGGACTGCAGATGACTCGTTACAGCCTGCAGCAAACGAGAATTGTGCTCCTCGATGGCTTGTAGCAGGGCAGCCTCGGTGGCATCGGTGTTGTCTGTGCTTCGGCTTCTTGCTCTATTTCGAAAATAATCGATGATAAGCTGCGATGTATTTGTCACGCTCACAATAATAGTGCAGAGTTGAGCTGGCTCCATGTCTCCGCAGCAATGGCGATCGTGGGGAGTAAAAAAATAGCACGAAAATACTTTTCCTGTTTGTATCGCGGGGGGGGGGGGGAGGAGGAGGAAGGAGAAGCGGGGAAGAAGGGTGCGGGAAGCAGTATTGCATCATGGTACGATGACACTCATCCCAACAGCCACTATGGCTGTTTCACTGTGGGATAGCTACCCACACTGCCCTGCTTTGCAATTCGAATTAAGGCTGGTAAGTGTAAATGCAGGAGACCTACGCAAACAGCGTAGTGTATACATGCTGCTGTGATTTTTAAAAATTGGCTGCTGAAAGTCAACTTAAAGTAAGTCGACTTCCCTCGGCAGTGTAGATATAGCTTTATTCTGATCTTACTTACTCTGGTTTTACACTGGAGTAACTCCACATAGATTTGCTCCCAATTTACACTGCTGCAACCATCAGAATAGATTTTAAATTAATAGATGCATTCCAAAAATAAAAGGTTGTCAGCCACTTTGCTTTATATCTTATCACACCTGTTATATATATAATTCCAAACTTTTTTTTCTGATGAAGAAGTGTTCTTTAACTCGCAAATTTTGGCCATCAGCATACTACTTAAGATAGAAGATTAGCACTGAACACACCATTACTAAAGAAGAACTGAATAAGCCAATAATAAGATACTCCATTTCTACTGCCATCAGTACTTAAAATCTTACAACTATTTTAGGGTGATGTTAGTACCATTAGTAATTCATGAATATAAGGTAATTCTTAATCATCCATCCAAGCTGCCTAAAATACTAGATGTTAAAATCAGAAACAGAATTGAGATGCAAAATTAGATCTGGATCAAAACTGTCTCAGTAATTTATTTTATAGGCAAAATTTTAACTACTACGGAGCAGCAAGCATTTCATTCAAACTGGGATGCATTAGAAAAAAGGAAAACTGAATTACTATTTAATTCTCATTTTAAAACAGCAGTCACTGTTATACAAAATGTAGAATAACTCATAATAAAAAGTCTAAGATGATAACTCCACACTGGATTTGAAATAATTTAAAGCTCCGAACATTGTGATTTACAACTGATACACTGGAAGCCCATTGCTATGTAAAAGTAAACATCAGGAAATGCAACACAAAGATTTCTAATTTTCAGCAGATTTAACTAAGAGTTGCCACAGTGAACCCTATATTTAGGAGCAACGAAGAGAAGTGAAACTGCCCTCTTAGCCATTGTGCTAACGAAAAATTTAGTAATCCTTTCACATAAAGGTCTCCCCTCTCCCCACCCCAAACTGTCAATTCTCCTCCCTGCATCTAACTCTGCTGACTTGTGGATATATGGATATTTAAAATCCTCTGTGTTGCTACCACTACACTGATGTTTGAACACCAAGAGAGAAACTTCAGCATGGCAAGTAAATATGATGAAGGCTGATTTTTTTTTAATGTTTTTTAAAAAATGGATTTGGGGAAAGTTTTCTGTTTGTGCATTTAAAATTGAGAGAATGGAAAAGATAAAAATGAAGTGAACAAAAGCAGAGTTTCAAAAAACTTTTATAAAATGAGGAAGGTAAGTCAAGAGTGGCAGCACAAAAGAGACTAAAAAGAACAGAGCTCAGCCTCCCTCCATCCCAATCAGAAGCCAAATCCCGTTTTACCTTATTCATACAAGTAGCAACTATCATACATTGAACAGGATTTAGCCCATCTCTCTGACTTTGGCTTCCTCCTATATCTTTAGCCTCCTCTCCACATTTTGCAGAACTTAAGCAGATGACTAAAAAGGACTTACTGCATGTTAAAGAAGTAAACAGAGAGGGTGAGAAATGCATCCCTCAAAAGCTCCATCTATATCAAGAAGCTGACCTGCTGTTGACAACCTTGATAACCGTTGTCAGCAGTGAGTCCTCCTGAATGAGCAATCAAGCTCTATGCAATACTGCTGAAAATGACTGTTTCATCTATGCCAGCAACTAGATAATTTCCAATGTCAATTCAAGTGAACCCACTGCTGATAACAATAGCTATAAGTAAGGAAATAGTTTCCTAGCAAAGATCTGACTTAACAATAAAAACATGGCTGCTTTTTTATGGGGAAAGACGCATGCATCCAAGAAACTGTGATTTTCCATTCCTAAAACAGTTACTTCTTGTTAGGACTTCAAATGCTTGGAAATTGTCTTTAATACTATGTCAGACTGTTTAAAAAAAACTGAAAAGTGCCATGGACCATATGTGCACTAGCTTCAAAGTGTTCTTTCTCACCCTCCCGAAAGCTTAGCACTAAAACCAGATTTAACATCTGCAATTTCAGACTTCCTATCTCTCTTCCCAGATGGACTCTTGGATTTGCCCCAACACTTGTGTGCATTAACTAATAGGGCATGAAGTTACAGTGTTCCATATATATGTGAAAAGTATGTGTTGCAAAAAATGTACTTTTCCAGTGAAAATGTATTCCTTTCTCATCCTTCTGTGGGAGCCTTTCAAAATGAGTCCAGGACAAAACGCAGTTTTAAATAACTTTTTCATACTGCATCACAAAGACATAGTTATAGTGAGAATAGACAAATCTGCCTCTGTCATAGAGCACTTAGTAGAAGCTCACAGAGTTGGACATAGCTGCCTTTTTATTAAAAGAACATTGATCATGATATCAAGGTTACAAACAGGGACTTGAGAACCTTTAATCTACAATTCACCAGGCATTAGAGACTAGCAAAAGGGATCTCATTTTAACCTCTTCTTTAGACAGCACCTCCAGTTCTTCGTGTAGTGTCAGCAGATATGGTTATAGGATTTAAACTTTTGACTTTCTGTCCTACAGTCCAGACAAGAGGAGTACCAACTGAGCTACAGTAAAGTTACTGGAAGCTTGCCTTTATCCCCCCTCCCCCTCATCATTTTCATACTGTACAGCCTCAAAAAGCAGGTTTTCATTTTTAAGTGATTAACTAAAAACACACGGATGACTACTTTTCAGAATGAACCAGTTAAAGGAACACTACAGTGTAAAATGTTTTATAATTAAATATCGCAGCAGGATAAGAGTGCAATCACTAAAATTATCTTGTGATATTTTCAAACTTAATTTGTTAAAATTACATTAGCCAGAATTTTTTAAAATGATGTGTAACCTGAATCAACTCTGAAAGTCTGATTTATGCTTTTTAATGCCAATGGAAACGGTTTCAAACCTACTTTAGATCATCAAAAAGAGCTTCTGTTGGACAATAGGATTAAGATGACAGATCCGTGAGGACAAGGGTCCCACTGACAGGAGAGTCTGAAATATATGTATTCTTATACAGTTATAATACCTTACACAGCTAAATAAGTATTTATTATTCAATCCATTTTTCTTCTAATGGAATATGCATTATTCTAATTTAGCAGTGCAGACACTAGTGCATACAGAAAAAGCTCAATAACATGGAAAAGTAGAATTCTACTGGAGAGGTTAACTATGATTTATGGTATCAAGCGCTTAACTGTTAAAAACCTCTTCCATCAAGAGACAGCATAATTGTGTGTGATTTTACTGTCCCTGCAGAACACTAGTCAAACTTAAAAGATTTACTAGATCACTTGACGCTTCAATCACTGTCACTGTACTAATTATGATACTATATTTTTACCAATAAAAGTGCCCTAACAGTATGTACATATATGCACACATTAAAAAAAAACAACTGAATACCTCTGTAGAACCAGTGCCCAGTTCTGTAGGAAATGTATAAAGGTTTTATACCCCCATAACAATATTCTCATTTAGAGACTAATCCCACATCACTTTAGTCAAAAAGGAGTTTTGCCATTCACTCCAATGGGACAGGACTGGGGCCTGAAAAGCTTTTATTTTAAAACACAGGAAAGTCCTGTTTAACCAACTCCTTGTCATTTAAAAACTCAATGACAGCAACTAAAGTTCACTCCTCTCTCTCTTCTTTTCAAAGTGGTCATAAAGACATCAATGCATAAAAGAAATATTGCGATATGACAATCTGTGTTTGCTGATTCTCAAGCAGTTTGTCTGCTTCAATAAATGTGGTACCGTCAAAGTCCATTTTCTTTTTAAATGATACCTAATATGCTAAGTGGAGAAACAGCATCTTGTACCAATTATACAGATACCAGGCAAGCCACTTTGGTGCCATGGGAAGGACCCCAGCAAAGATCACTTCTGGCACCATCCATCCCTCCTACGTGACTTGACAGCATCTGCGGAAGCCCTAAGGAGCTACTAAAAGCACAACAGCATTGCTGTTCCAGGGTCAAGAAATTCACCCACTCCGCAAACAAGCACCATTTTTCATGCAACTTAAATGTCATCTCTGCTACAGTCTGTTTGAATATTTACTTATGAGCAACAGTGGAATTCCATAAATAACAAAAGAAAGGTTTTCTGGGATTTTTCTTTTCCTTTTCATTTGTAAGCCAAAGGCTTCCATCTCATGGGCAAAAAAGCTGGCTCATGGGAACTGTACTCAGCAGGAGAGGAAAAGTGCTAAAATTCTCAGATGCCGGCAGAAAAGATCACTGTCGCAAAAACTTGGGCAATTACCTATGGAGGAACAACTTTCTATTGGTATCAACCGATGAACTAGGGTTATATCTTCCTCCAGCCCGGCTGAGCGAGCCGTACAGCGGCTCTAGGAAAAGGCTGGCCAGTGTTTACATTTAAAATCCAGAAGTTAAGAGGGGATCTAAAGGGAACAGCTCCGCCCCCCGCGATCTTAGCGAGGCAATAAAACCGAGATAAAAGGTCCGGCCGCTCAGGGTCCTTTCCTAGCTGACAAACTGAACTACGTACTTGGCACTTTTAAAAAAGGGGTGGCGTGAGAGCCAGAGGCTCTTCGCGCTGCCAGTCGACAGAAAGTCTCTGTTGTCAACGCCGTGACTCCACCATGCTCCAGCTGGGCAGAGGAGCGAAGGCGGCGGGCGGACACGGGAACGCAGCGGGGCGGGGGGGAAGGAGACAGGCGGAGAGGGGCGAAGGCGGCCGCGGGAGAGACGGGAGGGCGGCCCGAGGGCAGGAGAGCGCGGCCGGGGCGGGCCGCCCAGGGGAGAAGCCGCACGGCGAATGCACTCACGTAACGCTTCAACTTCTTCTCCGGCGGGGACTTTCGGAGCCAGCCCGAGCAAACCACCTCCCCGCCGCTCATGGCTGCGCCGTCCTCCCGCTGGGGGGATTCCTCCGTCCGCAGCAGCGACGCGGCCGGGCCGGGCCGAGCGAGCCCCGGAGACGCAGCAGCAGCAGCCGCACCGCACCGCGCCCGCCCCGGCCTCCTCTGGCTCTGGGGAAAGGGGAGGAGGCGGCGGCCGGGGGAGGGAGCAAGGGAGGGGTGGGTGCGTGGCTCCCACACAAACAGCCCGAGCCGGGGGAGCGGCGGGGGGAGCGGGACGGCGGGGGGCGGCTCTCCCTCTCCGGCCGCCGAGTCACACAAGCAGCAGCGGCGGCCGCCGCCCCGCCTGGGCCACCGCAACTTCAACTCCCGCGTCCCCCGAGGCTCCCTGCTGCGGGCTGCCGCAAGAGCCGCCTGGCGCGGCGGGGACGGGCTGCAGCGTCCGCGCGCGGGGGGTCTTCCCTGCCTCTCCCTCTGCCGCCCGCCGGGCAAATCTCAGCGCGCCGCTGCCCGCGCGGCTCCTTCCCCTTCCTCCCCCTGCTGCTGCTGCTGCGGGAGGAGGATCGGGCAGCGCTCGTGTCCCTTGCTGCCTCCTCCTCCCGTCCGGGCTGGGAGCTGGAGCCCGGCAAAGTTCCACCGCGGCAGGCAGCGCTGGGACCTGGAGGCGAGGGAGGGTTGGAATCTGGCTCCCAGCAGAGACTAGGAGGGGAGAGGGAACCCCAGCCTCAGCGACTACTGGGCATGGATGGGAGGAGGGGTCCCTCCCTCCCTCCCTCTTAGCTCGGGAATGGGAGGGATCTCCCCTGGTATTCAAGTGTCCTGCTGCCTGTCCAGCCCCCTCCGCCACCGTCACTATCGTATCGGCCTCTGCTGCTGACAGTTGAGCACAGTTTCCCCACCCCTTTCCCTTCCTCCCCTCCGGTGGCCTCTGCGGCCCGCCTCGCCCTCCCCGTCCGCAGCGGAGGAGCTGAGACTTTCTCTGAAACTCAGCCAGAGCCTTTTCCAACAACAAGGGCACGGAGGGGGAAGGAAGGTTAATGGGCTTGGAAGAGGGATCCTGGGATCTGTAGTTCGGAGGATGGCATAGCCTGTGTCTGCTGCACGGTTAGCCTGGCTAAAGGGAACTACACGGGGGTGGATGCCTCTGCTGCAAAGGGAGGTGAAGTTGGAGGAGGCCCGAGAGCGAAACCAGAGAGGGTGAGAAACTTTCTTCTTGGAAAAGTCTCTTCCTGAGTGAACGTTGTCCATTTAAAGCCAAACCCAGCAATAAGTTTTCTGGAAAGTGTGGGTTGTTGGGGGGGGGGGGGAGGAGGGTGTTGTTTGTTTGTTTCTTTCTTTCTTTCTTTCTTTGTGCAGATATGGATTTTAGAAGTTTGATTTTGCAGGCACAGAACAGCAGCTGGAAGTTTAAAGAAATAGTGTTGTCTCTGTTGCTTTGAGGGGACAGCCTTCCTTTCAATACTGAATACAGGACTGTCAGGTTTGACTATTTGAATAAAAGATATAAAAAAACACCTGAACGCCTGTCTCTTTTAGACCCACAGAAATCTCTTTCATGGCTAGAACAAGAAATTATAATAACTACATTGAATTTAACCCAACAGGAGGATCTTCTTAGCAAATCTGAAACTGTCCCAACAAAAAATAAAAAATTAAACGTTTTCGTGACTAGCCTGGAAAAGTGAAATACCAAATTCACCTTTTCCAAGAATAAAGTTATTGGGGCTAGGGAATGGTATGTCTTCTGGCACAGAAAGATGTAAATATGAGTTAGCATGTGACAGTTGTATGTATTAAAATAAGGTGGAAGAGTATCAGGAGGATTTTAAGTGTCTCACTGAAATTAATATATACAAACAAATTCCTTCATCACATGAGGGAGACAGATTTTCAAAAAACAAAACACCTTTAATATGAGAGAGTCTTCTTCCAAAAGAGCAAGTTTTCAAGATTTGCTGTTTTATTTATGCATAATATTTCTCATGATGACTTTTAATTGTTTTTTTTAAATTGAAATATCCCATAAAATGTATTTTAGGGGCATCTCATCAGTTTTTTAAATAAGTGAATAAACAGGTATACTTGATAATCTCTGTTGATAGTACCAAGGTTTGTGCAAAATAAAAAAAGGGGATTTAATGCTTTTTTAATGGATTTAATGCTTACTTAAATCTGTAGGTAGGACCAATTAGTTGCAGTATAGAAAAGGGTCAATTTGGTGCTATTTTTAACAGTAATGCGTGTCCACTGAAGAGAAATAGTCCCCCTAGCGTGCCATTGCTGTAGAAAGTGTTGTGATATTTGTTGTGATTCACCAAGGCATATTGAATTTAAAAGTTACAAAATAGCATATGAAGCATTTCCACAGAGCTGCTTACAGAAGTAGCAGAAAAACTAAGAGTGAAATTCTTGTCCCATTGAAGTCAATAGGAGTTTTACCTTTCACCTCATTAGGGCCATGATTTCACCCTACATTTTTACATCTATCCTTTTTCTAAAATGCTTTGTAGTTCTGATTTTAAGATAGGTGAAACACTAACAAATGTTATGCAAAGAAAAATCATCTAGATTAAGAGGATTTTAACATAATTTTGAAAAAGAAAATCTGTAAACGCTTGTTTTTTACCAGCTCCTCTAGAGCTCAGACTATGTGAGAGAATAAAGTGAACAAGCATCTTTTTATGTATCATGCCACTATCTAAATCCATACTGCATCCCATACCTTGAATATTCTGTTCAGTTCTGGTTGCCCTATCTCAAAAAGAATACAGTGGAACTGGAAAAGATTCAGAGAAGGGCAACAAAAATGATCAAGAGTATGGAACGGCTTCCATACAAAGAGAAGCTAAAAAGGGTTAAAAAGATAAAAAGATTCATCTTAGAAAAGAGAAAACTAAGGGGGGATACAAGAGAGGTTTATAAAATCATGAATGGTATGGAAAAAATCAATAGAGAAGTGTTATTCATTCTTTCACACAATACAAAAACCAAGGGTCACCAGGTGAAATGAATAGGTAGCAGGTTTAACACAAACAAAAGGAAGTACTTTTCCTCACATCACACAATTAACCTGTGGAACTTATTGTATTTGGATGTTGTGGTGTCCAAAAGTAAAACTGGGTTCAAAAAAGAACTGGATAAGTTCATGAAAGATCCCTCAATGGCTATTAGCCAAGAGGGCCAGAGATGCAACCCCATGCTCACGGCAGCCCTAAACCTCTGAGTACCAGAAGCCATGAGTGGAAGACAGGTGGATTACTTCATAAGTGCCCTGTTCTGTACACTACCCCGGAAGCTCTGGTATGGGTCACTGCCAGAGACAGGATACCGGGCAAGATGGACCATGGCCTGAGCCAATATGGCAGCTGTTATGTTCTTATATAACCATTCATTTCATGGAAGGTTACTGGTAATGGAGAGATTCTTGACCCATGTCTAGCTGGCATAGGGACATGGATAATGAAGCAACTAAGATGGAATCTCCACTAACTGAATATTTTGCTAAAATGATTTATAATGTTGGCTCTCAGCTGCATCCATCACTGCTTAAGATTCTCAGGTAGCTGTGGTCACCCATAGTATTTTTTTATTTGGCACTCAGATATCATGGAGATGGATACAGTATAGAAACATGAATAGAATTTAACATTTGTGACTGACCAACCAGCACTATTCTCTGATGTAGATGTGATGACCACATAGGTATAGTGCTTTTGTCACCTTCCAGCTGGTTGATTGCATTGTGCTCATACTTAGGGCTAACCTGATAATCACCTCTTAGAGCCCCAGTTGGTGCAGAGTGCAGTTGCTCACCTCTTGAATGGAGCAGGCTACTATGAGCACATAACATGATGCTCCAATCTCTTTAATGACTTTTCTGTTCATTTGAGTGAGCAATCTAAATTGTGTTAAAAATGTTTTCCAAAATTTAGGACCGAATTCTTGCATGTGTCACCATATAAATTATGTAAAGTCAAAATCCAACTATAGCTAATTTAGTTTTCCAAGTGGAAGCTATTGAGCGGAAGAGGAGATTATGTTCAAGATGGGGTTGTTTTTTTATTTTTCTCAATTAATTTTCCATTCAAATGGTTTAGCAATTCTTCTGTTGCATAACCTTACCACAGACCTTGAAGTCATCATCATATCTCTTATCACATGAAAAGCTATAAATACATCTTTCCAGTTTCACATTGCGAGCTGTAATATTGCTGAAATTCTTGACACAGATTTTAAAACATTAGTACGTATTACATTATATTTTAGAAAAAACTTGTACATAAATATAGAGAAAGAGGCTTGCAGAATTAATGAAAGTCAGATATATTGTGTCAGACTATACACAAAAACCATATTTAGGTATTTATATTTCTCCAGTGTAACAGTGTAAAAAATAGCATTTTTTTATATATAAAATAATCTGCATGTAGGTCTGTTCTCACCTAAGGCCTGGTCTACACTGGTGACTTAGGTCAACTTAAAGTCACTTAAGTCAACTTAATTACACTGGCACCACTCTTAATTCGAAAAGTAAGGTGCCTGTAAAATCGACTTAATAAGACCACCTCCGCAAGAGACGTAGCACCTAATTCGAATTTGTTAAGTTGATTTAGTGTCAGTGTTGATGCAACGGAACTTAATTAGAATTAATTGACCTCTGAAATGTATCCCACAATGCCCCGTTTTGACGACTCTGGACAGTTGCGCTGTGCTGCTCTGTGGTCACGCTAGCAGGAAAAGTCCCCTCCCCTCAAGCCCCGGGAAGATTTGAATTTTCATTTCCTGTGCTGCCAGCATGGAGAGAGCATTGTCACTGTTCTCCGCATGGCTACTGCAAAGCCCAAACGCGCTCCAGCATGGAGTCGACTAGAGGTCTTAGACCTCATCGGGCTGTGGGGCAAGGAGTCGGTTCTGGCTCACTTCAGAGCCAGCAAAAGGAATCTGGACATTTATGGAAAGATATCCCAGGGCATGCTGGAGAAGGGACACAAGAGGGACACTCAGCAGTGCCGCATGAAGATTAAGAAGCTGCACCAGTCTTATCAGAAAGCCAGGGAAGCTAACAGCCACTCTGGCTCCTCGCCCAAAACATGCAGGTTCTATGATGAGGGGCACGCAATTCTCAGTGGCGATCCCACCACAGTGCCTCCCCACAGCATCGATACCTCCAGTAGGTCACAGTCCATGATCAACGATGAGGACTCCGTGGACGAGGAGGAAGTTGAGGAGAGCAGGGTGCAGGAGAGTGGGGTGTCCATTCTCCCTGAAAGCCAGGACTTATTCCTGACCCCCGGGGCAGTCCAGCAGCACACAGGACAGCACAAATGATCCTGGGGAAGGCACATCTGGTGAGTTTTCTTTCTTATTAGCATTTCTGTCCCTGTACATTTGGTGGGGTGGGTACGAAGGGGATCTCAGGCATTTCATTGACTGTACTGGGCGGTTACCCAGGGAACATTTTTTTTATGTGATGAGAAATGCTACGTTTATCATCAGTTGATATCTCATGGAACATTTAATGTATGTAATCTGTTATCCCTAGAAAAGCTTTTCGGGGGGGAAGGGGGAGCTGCCTTGTTCCTCCCTCCACGGTAGGATTCTTCTCTGCAATCAAGATAGCCAGCATCATGGCTTCATGTGTTTTAAGCGTAGCCTCCCCCTCCCATCACGCTGTCCGCAGTTCCTCTCTAATGGTTTAAAATACAAGCAGAGAGAGTGAATCATGTGCTACATTGTACCAAGGGAACAATTTGCAACATTTTAATGGTAATATTGTGTACATTGTTTCTCTGTAATCATTTGCTACAATTTTTCAGGGGATCATTATATAAATTGTTACATTTGTTTCATTTTCTTCACTATGCTAACTGTGGCTACCTTGTTACTTTTCTTTCATTCTGTAAACACCTCTGCACTGGACCAACCTTTAAGAAATGCTGTGGATAGACTGTCTCAGATTAGGAAAAGGAAAAAAAAAAAAACAGAGACGACATGTTTGCAGAGCTCATGAATGCCTCAGCAGCCGCAGAGACAGAGCAAAGAGCATGGAGGCTGACCTTGTCACAGGACAGGGACAGACGGCGAGAAATGATGGAGCATGATTGCAGCGCCACACAGGAAAAGCTGCGAATCATGCAGGACCAGGCAGACATGCTCCGGCGACTTCTGGAGCTTCAGGAGGGGCGGAGGCAGGACTGAGTCCTGCTGCAGATCCTCCATAATGCTCCTCAACCAAGGGCTTTGCTGCTCTCCCCCTCACCCGCCCCCAAGAGGTCTCAGAGGAGATTGTCCAGGGTGCAGTATGTGCTCTCCTCCACCTCAGTGGAGGCGAGCAGAAAGCAGCGGCGGCCACGCCACCCCACCCCTTGATACAGTGAATGGACACTCTCCCCCTTCCCCCATGACTTGAATGTTCAGAAATAAAGTTTTGCATCATTTCAACACATTTCTTTATTAAATCATATCTTGTTCAGGAGGGATTTGGTTGGCACAGATATCATTGGGGGGGAGAGGGGGAATACACCAAAGGCAAAAAACATACCGGAACAGAATTTTTCAAAGCTTCCCTAATGCAAAGCGCTCCGCAGTTAACTCTCAGCATAGTGCTGGCATCTGGCTGCTCATAATTGGCGGCCAGTCTTTCTGCCTCCACAGCCCAACCCTGGGGGAACCTCTCACCCTTCGCTTCACACACATTATGAAGAACACAGCAAGCAGATACCACAGAAGGGAGGTACTTCTCAGTCATGTCCAGCCTAGTGAGGAGACTCCTCCATCTGCCCTTTAAACGCCCAAAGGCACATTCTACAACCATTCTGCAACTGCTTAACCTCTTATTAAAACACTCCTTGTCACTGTCAAGGTGACCGGTGTACGGCTTCATTAGCCAAGGGAGCAAGGGGTAAGCAGGATCCCCCAGGATCACTATGGGCATTTCCACACCCCCAATGTGAACTTTTTGGTCAGGGAAGAAAGTGCCCGCCTTCATCTTAGAGAACAGCCCCGAGTTATGAAATACACGAGCATCATGCACCTTCCCAGACCACCCCACATAGATGTCTGTGAAATGACCCCTGTGATCCACAAGCCCCTGCAGGACTATGGAAAAGTACCCCTTGTGGTTTATGTACTTGGTCACCAGGTGTGCAGGCGCTAAGATGGGGATATGTGTCCCATCAATGGCCCCCCCACAGTTTGGGAAGCCCATCGTGGCAAACCCCTCCACTATGTCCTGCACATTTCCCAAAGTCACTAGCCTTCATAGCAGAAGTCTATTTATGGCACTGCACACTTGATTCATGGCTATGCCCACTGTAGATTTACCAACTCTGAATTGATTGCCAACTTAGCGGTAACAGTCGGGGGTTGCCGGCTTCCACAGAGTGATGGCGACTCTCTTCTCTACCGTCATAGCTTGTCTCAAGCGAGTGTTCGTGCACTTCAGGGATGGTGCCATCTCTGAGCACAGTTCCAGGAAAGTTGCCTTTCGCATCCTAAAGTTTTGCAGCCACTGATCGTCATCCCACAGCTGCATAATGATGCGATCCCACCAGTCTGTGCTTGTTTCCCTGCACCAGAACCTGCACTCTATGGACTGCAGATGACTCGTTACAGCCTGCAGCAACCGGAAATTGTTCTGCTTGATGTCTTCTAACAGGGCAGCCTCGGTGGCATCGGTGTTGCCTGTGCTTCTGCTTTTTGCTCTATTTCGAAAATAATCGATGATGAGCTGCGATGTATTTGTCACACTCACAATTATAGTTCAGAGTTGAGCTGGCTCCATGTCTCTGCAGCAATGGCAATCACAGGGAGTAAAAAAAGGCACGAAAAAACGTTTCCTGTTTATTTGGTGGGGGGGGGGGGGAAGGTGGGAGAAGCAGTGTTGCATCCTGGGATGAAGACACTCGTCCCAATAGCCACCAAGGCTAGTTGCACTGTGGGATAGCTACCCACATTGCACTGCTTTTTCATTTGAATTAAGGCTGGTCAGTGTGAACGCAAGAGACCAGCACAAACACGGTAGTATGTACACTTTGCTGTCATTTCTAAAAATTGCCTGCTGAAAGTTGAATTAAACAAAGTTGACTTCCCGCGGCAGTGTTGACATAGCCTTAGATATTTTTCAGCCAAGTTCAGAAACCTTCCCAGGTGAATTTCATGTATGACTGAAAAAGTTCCTTGGTTATATTTTGGTGACTTAAACAACCTAGTGTTTTTCAGATTTCAAATAATTTAGATTGTCTGACAAAAAGATTGAGATAGGAGTAATACAAAACAGACATTTAAATGAGACATGACTTTCTGTTCATAGACTTCAGCATTGTTTACTGATTGTTCACAGTCTTTCCTTTTATATGATTCTTATTATTGTGTTTGATTGATGTTATGGGCAAATAAAGAGAAGGGTAGAATGTAGCATTTATATAAACAGGCACAAATTTCATTCCAGTATTGGTGAAACATTTAATACATTGCTTTGTGACTTTTTAAGGAAACTCTGTTTCCCAGCTATGGAGTGGAAATTTACAGGTAAATACTTGCTCAGCCCTCTGATTTTTGCCAACAGGATTTGGTTTACGCCCTCATTTCATGCAAGGGAATTCCCCTTCTCTTCCAGATATGGAAGCAATGAAGAAGAAGCAGTAAGTTGGCTGGCCAGTCTTGTAGAAACTCTCTCCGGTCTATACAGTCATTAACATATGCAGAAATAAATCAACAGGATATTTTTCCCCCAAAGACAATAGCTTTGCACCTGTTGAAGACTAATGAAATTGGGCAGATTTTTCTTTTTCTCTCACTGCAAGCATTTTATAACTCAGGCACAGTGGAAAAACAATGATCCAACTCAAACTGAAATGTGTGTTGCAGTGCTTGATTTAGTCATATAACGAGCTGAAATTACAAGTATTATAGGGGTGACCTTGTGTTCTAGTTGCAGTGCAATGCATTGTCACGTACGAGATCAGTATTTAGACTGAGATCCACAAAGGGATTTAGGCATCTCAGCTCAGATTTAGGTACCTAAGTCCCCATTGTACGCATCACTGTGATCCACAAAACCCCTCCTCAGCTGCTGCTTAACACTGTAGGGGTCTAAACTCACTTGGTGCCTACATTTTTGCTGTAGAACATAAGAACAGCCGTACTGGGGCACACCAATGGTCTGTCTAGCCTAGTACCCTGTCTTCTGACAGTGGCCAATGCCAGGTGCTTCAGTGGGAATTAATAGAACAAGTAATCAAGTGATCCATCTAGACGTTCCCTAGGTGCCTACATTTCTGCCACTGAGCATGCACATTGCTGCCTCTCTCTAGGCATCCATATGCCTGTCTCACACCAAAGCTCCAGTGCAATCCTCAAACAAGAAGACAGGCATTCCTCCGCTTATGTTCCCTGCAGGGTCTGATCTACTAGGTGTGCTCTGAGTGTGCCTAACTCCAAACGAAATGGCCGGGGGGGAGGAGGCCTGTCTTTAGCCCAGTGTTTAAGGTATTCACTCAGGAGGTGGGAGACCCTTGTTGAGTTTCCCCCTCTGCCTTATGAGAAGGGATTTGAACAGGTATTCCCCACCTCTCAGGTGAGTCTCCTAGTCACTGGGCTCCAGGACATTCTGATGTGGGGCTTTCCCTATGGCTCCTGCTGAAGCTGTTCCACTTTAATTAAATAATTCAATATTAATTGGGCCAGAGAAAGAATAAGAATCACTGTATAGTCCAACTGTTAGGGCATTCATCTGAGTGGGTGGAGAACTCCTATTCAAATCCCTTTTTCTGATCAGCCAAAGAGGGGCAGGGGATTGAACGAGGGTCTCCCACATCCCATGTGTGGGGCCTAACTAGTGACATAAAGGCTATGAGGAAATCTTTCTCCCACTCCACCCAATCATGGACGGCAAGTACAATAGGTTTGGAGAGGCTAAGCTGCCCCAAACGGGATGCGGCGCTCCTCCCTTTGAAGACATGCCACACCGCTGCCTTTGGAGCGCTGCTGCCGAAAGGGCGTCTGGGCTGTGGCCACACCCGCACTCCGCCCCGAGGCCCCACTCATTCTCTTTCCCCCATGGTCATGCCTTCACTGTTCCTCTTCCCACCCCCACTCCACCTCTTCCCCCAAGGCCCTGCCCTTGCTCCACCTCTTCCCAGCCCCACTCCACCTCTTCCCTCAATTCCCTGCCCCTGCTCTACCTCTTCTTGCCCCTGCTCTGCCTCTTCCCCTGAGGCCCCGCCCACCTGTCGCACATGCTTCTCTACACCCGAGGTTCCCACCCTCCCCCCACCCACCACTCTCTACTCTCTGAGGGAAGGGGTTGGAGAGGCACAAGTGGCAGGCAGGGGAACCTCAGGGGAGAGGGCGGAGAGAAGCGAGCAGTGGTGGCCTCAGGGGAAGGGGTGGAGAGGCACCAGCAGCAGTAGGGAGGCTTCAGAGGATGGGGTCGAGCAGGAGCAGGGCCTGGGGTGGAGTGGGGGTGGATCATGGGTGGGGCCTTGGAGGGAGAAGGCCAAGCAGCGGTGGGCCTCAGGGTAGGGTCTTTGCGCCAGTGTCCCACCACCCACACTTCTAGGGAGCTTCTGGAGCTCACGCCCAACCTCCCCAAATGCAGGAGTCATGCACCACCCATGTGTGTGGTGCCAGGACGGTGTCTAACATTCTCACAAGAAGAGGTGTAGGCACCTAAGCCACTTGACTTGAGGAAAGGCGTTCCTAGCTGTGAATCCCAAGCAGAGACAGGAATCTCCCTATAATCCAGACTTAGACACCAAACTCTGTGAAAGAGGTGGGGCTTAGTAACACCTCCCTCATCAGCTTCTCCCATTGGTTAGCTTAGGCAGCTTCCCGCCTAGCATGCTACCATTCTTAAACACCTATCTCTCCCTATTTATGATTTAGGGAGCCTAGGCACCTAACTCAGGTTTTGTGGATCCCATTGTCATTCCAGTGATTTTCTAGGTGCCTAAAAGTAAGGTGTTGCCATGCTGAGTGTTGCAATGCCTAAGTCTCTTTGTGGATCTGGGCCCTAGTTTCCAGGTTTCATGGATGGTCAAGACAGTGTGCTCAGCACCTGGGCCTATTGGGAGACAGAAAGAGAACACTGCACTGCTTCCTACAGACACCAGCTGGCTGGTAACTAGAGCTCTGAAGAGAGCCATGTCCAGCTCTTCTCAACCAAAGAGAAGATTACTACAACATGGGGCACTGGTGAGAAGTAAAAAGGCCATTAGTTAGCAAATATGAAAACATACAGCTTGAGTTTTTTCTATTTCAATATGAAAATCATGTACGTGTCAGAGAAGATTGGTCACAGAACCTTTTCCTATTATAGATTAATTTGGATAATTGAGTTTACAATGTAATTATACTCATGCACTTTGCCAACTAGAATTTTTGTTGCTATTTTTCCCCTACTTTATATGCCCCCATGCTTAATCAATGCTTTGTAACTGATACTTTGAAAATAAAATAAGGAATTGAAAGATTAACTTAAAATGTTTGAAGGGAGGGAAGAAGGTGTTAGAATGTCAGGCTGGGATAAAATACATTAATCTGAAGGTCTTGACATCCCTCACTAGCAGATTAATCCAAAACACTAAGTTACAAAAGCTACAAAACTCACAGAAAATCAGGTAAATAGGAACAACAAAGAATTAAACAAAGAATTTGTTCAAAGAATCTCAGTGACTTTTGGCAATGCAATATGAATAAGCAGTCAAACTCTACAAAGAAAGAAGCAAATAGAAAGAAGATGTTGGTTGACAAAGATCTATCTAATGACCCCAAACAGGACTTTGAAAATTCATCAGAGATCCTGCCACCAAGAGACAGTGAGAACATGTAAGCAAATGCCTTTCCCAACACAGTCTTAAATTAAAACTTCACACACTAGAATCCAAGCTCAGCAGTTACTGGGGCTGGACTTTATTATCATAGAAATTAACATTATTACAACATAAAGTGCAGTTTGAAACTTCTCTCCAGGCTTGGATGCTCAAGGGTCCTTCCCTCAGAATTGCTTGCACAAAACATTTAACAAATTGTTGCAAACAGCAAACAAATCAGTAAAAGTTTCAATCTGCCCAGGGACAATTCGTGAACAGATACAAGAGCTAAATTTGGCAAATAAATGGTTTCTGCAAATCAATTCACCCACCTCTACTAGAGACCATTACACTATTGCTCAACATCAGGATAACAATGCTGATTTTTAAAAAATAGAGAGAGAGGTGGCTTCTGGGTTCATACTGAAAGTATCTTTAGAGTGAATTTAGATTTCAAAAACAAACTCAAAAGAATTTTCTAGAGCTTTGCAAAATATTCTATGCAAAATGAAAAGACACTCAAAACTTGCTTATTTTTGAGTTTGCAGAGCTTCCACAACGTGATTCATAAATAATTTTCCACCTCAGCACAAATTTGGGCACGGCATTTTCTGCACTCTGTAGATGTCTACAAAATATTGGAGGCATCTTGTTACAACACATTGTGAATTGGTTACAAGGTGAAAGTTGAATGGCTGAAATCACAGGGTACTTCATATAAGTCAGTATACAAATTCTAACTTTTGACTATATTTACCAAAAATGAAATAAGTTGAGCCATTATTAGATTGATTTGTAGTTTTGCTATGTTGAGACAAACTTACTGTGTACTTTTACAGAAGCTGGTAACGCGGCTTATTGGTAAGGCTGGTTTATGCATGTTCTTACATGCAGTTTGAACATGTTAATGACACATTCTTTTTATTTTATTCTCCTTATGGTATTAGATGCAGAATAATCACTAAAATAAATAAAAGAGAAAAAGAGTTAGTAGTACTTCAATATGGGATCCGTAATTCAGCAGAAAATTTAATCTAGTATGTATTGTAGCCATGGATGGCTGTGTGGTGCAGGTAACGTATGTTCAGTGTCGTGTACAGTGATTGCCAACACATATACTTAGCATAGAATCTAGAGGGACAGCTCAGAAGATGAACATAGCTGGGTTGAGAGGTTCAGGGAAGGGATGTCCCTGAAGAAGATGGATGAGAGTTCCATGGTTGAATGGTGGAGCCAGACCAGACTCACGAAAGAGAAAGGGAGGTGGTGGGGAGAAAGAGGATCACCTGTAATCTTTCCCAGGCCAGGAAGGGTTGGAGAAGGCTGGGGAATGATGAAGAAGTGAGCCTGCTGATGTCTCTGGGCAAGAGCTGGAATGATCTCTGGAAAGGAAACAGCAGGGCAGAGAAGCACCTCAGATGGAGGAGCAGGGATGAGGTATGGTGAGAGGCGTGAGAGCCACACTGGAGAGCTGGAGCATGGTGAGAGGCACCGGAACTGTAGCTGCTGTGTTGAGGGGCTGTTGGGACTTGAAAGATGGAATGTACGCTTAGAAATGAGCTGGGAAATTCTGGATTATGGTTGTGGAAATTTTTACTAAATTAACCCCACCAAGAGCTATTTATATTCTCAGAAAGCTGCTCTGGAGTTACTGGGAACTGGTGAAGGGGAAACTGAGGTGAGCATGTCACAGCATTTCAGGAGATGCCCC
Source organism: Emydura macquarii macquarii (assembly GCF_026122565.2). Classification (NCBI taxonomy): domain Eukaryota; kingdom Metazoa; phylum Chordata; order Testudines; family Chelidae; genus Emydura; species Emydura macquarii. The sequence goes on along the minus strand of NW_027132971.1, from coordinate 5,438,057 downwards.
AGGAAGGGGCCATCTTCTCACATATGCTGGAGAATGCAGTCAGGCAATCAGCCCCTGAGAAGAGGGGAAATGTGAGTGCCCAGAAGAGGGAAATCAAGGCAGAGGGCCACTTACAGAGCACCCCAGGGCCACAAAGGGTGCCGGGGAGGCAGTCACCCTCTGAGAAGGGCATTGGCAGAATGAGAACATTTGTACTATTGATTATAATGCTGAAGAACAAATTAAATGTAACCCATCCAAAACACCAGGGAAGAGATTGAGGAAGCGGTCAAAGAACAGGGTAAAAAGGAAATACCCCAGAGTAAGATGGATTTTCATTTCCTTATGAGTTCTACTTTCAGTTTAGAATATACCTTTTTCATATTTTACAAAAACATTTTAACTATCCATTACAGTATGCCTGAGGCGATAGCAAATGCAAAGGCAATTTTCTTTAGGAAAGGTAGGGGGAGAAAGGGGATACAGGTGAGAAAGGGGGCTACATAGGAACTACAGATGAGTGTCACTTACTAACCCTGACTTCCAATTACTAGCAAATGTTTTAGCTGTCACAATCCAAATAACGCCACCAAAGCTAGGGAATCCAGTCCAAGTCTGTTTCATTGAGTGGATTGTCTGCTACCTGAAAATAGCAAAAACACTCTAAACAATTCAAAACACAAAATCATCTATATCCCAATATCAGTTTTCTCACAGAGAAAGCTTTGATCCTGTCAGAATAGGTCTACTTTTAAACCTGATCTTGTTGGTGTAGAGCAGTCAACTCCTATTTGATTTCAGTAGGAGTTGAGGGCGCTCAACAACCCACAGGATTAGTTCTTACATACAAAGAGTTAGACAGGTTTGGCATCAGCACAGTGTACATCCTGGCCTCAGCTCTGCAAGGTGGTGGTGAGTTCTCTTCACACAAGAAGCTTGTAATCTTATATCTATATAGCTCACATGGTGAGTAAAGACAGTTTCTGGGAGTGATGCTCTAATTAGCGAGGTACTAAAAATAGGGGGAGTTGCTCAAATGGATCTTTTAGGACCACTTTAGTGATTACATTGGGAGTTAGGTGCCTAAATACCTTTGAGGATCTGGGCCTTACTGTTTTAGCCATTTTATTTCTTTTGTTTCTATAGGTTTATTATAACTAAGATGATAATTTTGAGCTGAAAATGATTGATTGCTTCATTAGCCATGACAGTGCTGACATTTCTTTCAGACAGTACAACAGGCAGTTGTCTCAGAGTTTCTGGCGATTTAGTATCCGTTATACACCTATTATAATAATAAGCCAGGCTGGGGGCGCATAGTAAGCTATTGGTGTATGCCTGGATGTGTTGCAAGGCACACAGCCTTTTGCCTCATGCTTTCAACCACTCACAAAGTGCTCTAATAAATTATACCCTGGAGAATCTTGCACTGAATCTTTCATAAAAAAAAAAAAATCTAAAAACTTACTTTTGTGAGGATTTATGCAATGTCTCCTTTCACTCTGAAAGCTAGTTCCTAGTAAAAGGTTAAGAGAAAATACTAGGAAAAACATCAATACTTTTTCTACTATTTTGAATATATTTGTTCATTTTTTCCAACTCCTCCTCCTCCCAGTGTTCTCTGGATTATTTGGAACCCTTATCCCCCATACACTCCCATGTCCTTAAAAGCCCAGATACCCTTTAGCAACATGGCCTAATGGCCAATTTAACTTATTTGCTTTTATAGAAATTAATTGTGAAATACTGAATAGCTCCTACTTTAGATTGTACACTAGAACGTGAGTTAAAAGTGGCTAAAAGAGCCACAACCTGCTGCTTAAGTGGCATTTGGAGTGGTGGAAGGGAAAAGGACAATTTAAATATATCTGGGGAAAGTTTCTAAAGCACCTCAAAGATTTAGGAGCACAAGTCCTACAAGCACTCACTTTTTCTCCTAGCCCCTGATTTTGATCACCTCACTTGCCATTCTTATTATCTTCATTCACATAGCATTCCTTATTATCTTCATTCTTTCCCCTTGTAAAGTTTCCAAACCACCTATGCAGGAAATTTGAGTGCATTTCAGTGATGAGGTCCCAACTACACAATGTTGGGAGATGGTGTATGGCTGTGATACCATCAAAAAGGTACAAACCATCTACTTAGAATGTGCCTTTGGATAATCAGTGTTTTCAGCCAGGGTCTGACAGCAAGCAGAACACTTCTGGTGTCAATTCTTACACTGTTGTTATGTGTGATCACTCAGCAAATAACAGCACACAATGTGAATAGAATGACTGAAACATACTTATGGTTTGAACACAACACATTTCTTTCCAGCATTCTCTACTACCAAACAGTTTGTGAACACACTCTCATGGAGCAAGGTGAATTCTTACTGGTCCATTCACTCTTCAGACTTTATATCTTCACTATTACAGGAGACTGGTTCAAGTACAGTGTGGTGTGTGCAATGTAGCACTTGATCCTGCTTCCACTTAGGACATCTGAAAACCTCCCATGTTCTTAAGATCAGGTACTGCAGTCTACGTGGAACAAAACCTCACACTGAAATTAATGAGAAATGCTCCTATGTACACAATTTACTTTCAGAGGGTGCATTGTGGACGACAGATCTTACTATTTTATTGTATTTGTTGTACCTACAGATTTGTAACATATTAATTTCCAAGCGTAAATCTTTTAAAGTTGTTGTTTGCTGCCCATATTTCATTGCCTGTGATCCTCTCTCATAGACACCATAGTTCTTCATACACAAACGAGCAGAGGACAGTAAACACCGTGAGATCACAGTGAAATTCAACACAATATAGGGATGCTAAATTAACAGAATTTAGATTACATTAATTACTATAGGCCAATTCATGGCCTCCCCCATACAACGCTGTAGGAGGAACAAAGTGTTGACTCAACAGGTCTATGGTCTATGTCCTCTAGGGGAAGGGTTTTGGCAGCCATGGAGGAGTATTGCCCTCTGACCCTGCAGATGACCGAAGATCCACAGGAAAATCCCAAGAGCCTTCAGATATCTATGGAGTGTGAGATCATCCATTGGTCTTGGTACAACCCTTTGACTCCCCCAGGCGTTATGCTGCCTTTGTATCTCTTGCCCAAAGTCCCTTCTCTGGTGAGGTGCATAGTGGGAGCCCATTGACGTCATCATCATTGACTCCACACAAGTCTTTGCCTAGACTTGCCCTGGCTGCTTATCCATATCCCCATAAAATCTGTAGAGCCCTAACTGCATGGAGTTTGGCCCCAGGGCTTCAAGTATATGTACTCGTGCAAACCTTTATGCTGGTGTGGAGTACTGTCAAATCAATAGAACTCCTCACAGGTGTAAGGTTCCAACCAATGCATCTAGTGGCATAGTTAGATCCATAGAGAGGAAGGGCTCAATGGGATCAGTGTGACATAGACTCACCTCTCCACCCTCAGGTAAATGTGTCAGCTTTTGAGTGTATGTTCTGCTCCTTTTATTCCCTGCACAGCGAAAATCAGAGGAGATTCCACACAGCCACTTGTCTGTAAGACTGTGAGTTCCTTGGAGCTGACACTGTGCCTTCTATCCTGTTTGGAAAGTGCCCAGCACATTACAAGCAGTACCAGAAATAAAAATAAATCATAATAATAATGTTAGAGCATACTCTAATCAGTTACACCCAGGTGTAGGTTTCAAAATAAAGGCCCAACTGAGCAATGAACTGAGAGATGCAGGATGGGCCGTGGGCAGTGAGGGCTTGAGTCTGCAAATTGCTAGAATCAGTGGGTGTTGAGGCCACTTAGCCCCAAGCAGTCTTCAGCACTGAATGAGGAAGATGTGCTGCATTTATATTTAAACAACTTTAAAAAAAAATAGCCGTGCAGGTTTAAATTGAAGACCACATCATAATGCAGAGTGGCAGAGTTAATGTTTGTGTGCTTCATTTATAACACAGCTTTTTAATAATGTAATTTCCCAAGGAAAACAAACAAACAAACAAAACCCCACCCTACCTTTGCTACTTCCTAGTCAATTTGGTGAGATAACATCAGGAAGGCAGAAGTTGAACAAAGTTTACATGGCAACAATATTATGTAACATACGCATAACTCACTTAAGTGCAGACATCCAGCTAACAGTTTGAATCCAACGTAGTTACCTGCAGCCCTTTTTTGAGGGTTTAGGTGGAACTTATGCAATGCACAGGCTTTGTACAGGCACTCTGAGTTTCACCCCTTTTGAATAACTGTTGACAGCAACAGGTTTCCTGTGTGGCAACTTATAAACAGCCTTGTCATTCACTGCACAGTAATTGTAATGGACAGTAGGTAAAGTAACAACCAGTGGCAGCAAGCAGCTATGCCTCATTCACTACACATACTTTCCCAAAGTAAGAGGACAGTTGTCATTGAGCATAAGTCTAGGATTGACGAGAATTCAGCTCAAACATGAGGCTGCCAACTGTAAGAACCCACAGACACATTCATATATCCACACCAAGTTGTGATCTAACCACAGGGAACTTGTGACCTTTAGCTCTAGAAACATGGGCCCAGTAAGATAAAAAGAGCAGCCCTGGTAGATAGGGAACTGATCAACACTGCCACTTAACAGAGTGAAACAGCATACACGAACACTATAAATATATTACAGTGTAACTCCCACTCATTTTGATGGGTTATGGGCACCCATTGATGTGAGAAATAGACCACCCGATACACCATATGAAGTTATTTCCCATACTGCCATGACCCACAGTAGAACTTCCAGGCTGAAAATATCCATATGTAATGGGAACTAACAAAACACAATAACGTCAGCAACTTTTTAAATGACCCTTTTAGATGGAGGTAGCTTTGATTTGCAAGTCATCAAAACTGTAGTGAAGACCATTTGGGGGTATGTGTAGGGAAATCAATAATGGATTCTTGTAATCTAATGCATTACAGAAATAACTCTATCCTGTATAATCTTATGTTCTTGCAAGCATTTTCAGCAGCCATAGGCATAAAGAGCCAAGATAACTGGAATTTACAGGACTGTTTATTGAATATTTTTTTTATACATTCAAAAAATGACTATGGGTTTGTAAAGACTCTTTGTCCATTCTGTTGTAAACAGAAAATATGATCAACAACTACAACCAAGGCAGCACAACTTCTATAGAAAGGGAACTACAAACCCATTTCTGTGTTCCCTCGCTCTTTGGCCGAGTACACAGCTAGACTGGTCCCCTGACATAACTAAGAGCTGCCTAATGGGTGCTCTAAATTATGCTGGTTTCTAATGGACCCAAAGGACCATTTCAGCAGGTGGGATGATCAGAGTGCAAGGAAGTCTTAGTTGCATTCCCTTTCCTCCAGCCACACCCCCTCCATTGGCCATGGGGGTGAGATCTAGTTTAAGAATTGATACACTAATTCTCTATGCATTTGGAGCATCTCCCAACCCTCCATTAGCAAATTTTTGCATTCACTTAAACTGATGTTATTTCAGTGAAGTCAGTGTGTTTTTACTATTTAGACTGTAAGCTCTTTGGGGCACGGGACTATCTTTTTATTTTGCGTTTGTATGGCACCTAGATTAACAGAGCTCTAGTTCATGAGCAGAGCACCCAGATAATACTGCAATAGAAATAGCAAATTGCTGATGTAATAGCACAATTTTTTTTAGCTCTCTTTGTATAAGTTACACTTATTTCTTCTCCTTCAGACTCCCTCTCCCTTAACAAAATCATGCACATCAGGATCCATGCTGTGTCACATGATCAGAGAGTTGCACTGCCTTCCCTATTGGTTCTCCACCCAGCTCAGTATTGAGACAGGGATTAATCCGGCCTCTAGCACAGATCTCTTTTTTTTTGGTGTGGAGAAGAACTCAACTCCTTCTTTTGAAAGTGGCCATCTAACAAATATTCACCCTCTTTATAGCTACCTCTTAATGAGCCACAGCTGAAACCCCTTCTGTCCAAGCCTGATAACTAATGCAGTCTAAAAGGTCATGGCAGGATTTCTTCTTTCACCCAAGTGAAGGAATTTAGGCACCTAAAATACCTTTGAAGATCTGGCCCTTAATTAATTTACTTTCCAGCTAGATAAAGGGTACATAAGCCCTATCACAGACTAGATCATTAGAACATACGACATACCATACTTCCAATTCAGAGCAATTGTTATGGCTTTATGTACCATACAGTTCATCATCCCTTATTCTTCTCTGTTACGTTTGTGCAGCTCTAAAATACATTTTGCTGAATGAACACTTTTCATACAAAGCAAAGTTCACCCATCAGCCGAAAAAGCATGACATTTTCTTAAAAATAAATTGTATCGAACATAAAACATTTATATCTCAGCTAGGAAAGAACAAAAAACAAACAAAAACCAACAACCCAGCCATAATGGTTAGGACGGTGTTGTAAGTGTTGGCTGTTACATCAATTGTATTCAGTTTGTTAATGCATACACAGATTGCAGTGGTTACCAAATGATTAAATTTCCAACAATCACTCTGCTATGATGGATTTAGTTTCAGCCTGATCCTTTTCTCATTAAAGCCAGTGACACAATTCCCTTTGAAGTGAAACAGGGCAGAATCAGGCTCTTTGTGTTTTACTTTAAATGGTAAATGTCCAACCTAATATGAATCTTCCAAAGCTTCTGACATCATGTATTCTAATGAATGAATACAGCTATAGCAGCCTGGAGAGCTGCCACAATTAGGAAGTCTGATATTTTTCAGGAGAAGTAATGTGCTATAAGGAAAGGAAAGGTCAGAAGCAATTATTTTGTCTATACCATTGTGATTATTTCTTTTCACAAGGAGCATAACAACTTCTGGACTGGGTCCTCTAACTCAATGAAAACCTAGCTTAAGTAGTCTGTTTTCTGTATATTTCTACTGTACATTTTTATTTTAGAGCATAAATACAGTACTTTTAATGAGAAAATAATAGTCTTACATACTTCCAAAATATTCTAAGCAATATCTGGTGCTGCAGAATTCACTTGTATTTAGTTTCACAAACATCAAAGTGTGTTCATAGCCTTACATTTGAAAGAGATGGTGTATATTATTTTCTAGTTATCAAAATAGTGGTAAAGATAATAAATAATAATAATTTTTAATACTTAGCTCAGAACACACAATTTTCTATTTTTCTGAGGAGCTATATATATTGTTAATAAATAATATACAGTATTCTATTTATCGCACGGTGCTGGGTTTGGGGTTATTTTTGAGCACTGCAATTAAAAAGATTGCATTTGAAAACTTGCCCTGCGGTGCCTAGCAGATTTCAGAAGTACTGTAGCTATGAATGTGTCTCTTTTGTTGCTCAATAGAAAAACAAGCTTTACCTTTGTATATCTTACTTTTGCAGGAGAGCTCCGATGAGCTAATCTGTCAATTCTGATGGCAAGAGTGACAACATTGATGCCTTTCTGTCCCTTTGGGGTTTTTTTGTTTGTTTGTTTGTTTTTTCTGTTGCATCTGGTAGTTAATACATTGTAACAGCTATGTTTCTTGTCAGAAAGGGGCGAGGGGGAAGGTAGGAATCCTAAGCACTACCAATAAGAAACCTGCTACTGAATAATATGATGCATCTTTACCAGCATATATCCATGCAGAAAAAGCTTGACAGAATGACCCATTCTCCTCTTTTAATGGGACCTTAACCACAACAGTAAATGAAGGGATTTAATTAATTAGATATGCCAAAAACACACAATAAGCTAAGTGGTGAATAGATTATGCATCTCCTCCAGGACCTCCTCTGCATCTAATGCTTCCCTACTGAAGCTCTTATTCATGCTACTCTCTCCTCTTGCTTTAACTATTGCAGAGTAATTCCTTCCTGAATGGGCTTCCTAGCCCCCAATTCTCTATATGTTAATTTGCTCAAAATACAGTGGCTTATCTCTTCCTCCATCCTTAGAAATAGGAACACATCAGCCTCATCCTCAAGCACTTTCATTGTCTTCCTATTTCATGTTCCAGTACAAAATCTGCCTCCTACCCATAAACTTGTCCCATGGACTTGTACCACTTCTATCATTTTAGAAAGATAAGGGCTAGCTGCACAAGGGCTTAGGCGCTGTCCCACTTAGTGTTGCAATACCCAACTTTTAGGTGCCTTGCCACCCAGTGGAATCTACAGCTCTGAGTTAGGTGCCTACAATGAATGGGGAGAGAGGGGCACCTAACAGTGAAATCCACAAAAACCAGCATGCTAAGCAGAGAGCTGCCTAAGCTAGTCAATAGGAGATAGGTGGGTCCTAAACTCTGCCTCTCAAAAAGACTTAGAGACCTACCTCTAGGCTGGAGGAAGGTGCCTATCCCCACCTGGGATTCACAGCTATGAACCCTTTCCTTGAGTTAGGCACCTAAGTTGTTTCTGATCTTTGTATCCTTTAGCCCAATGGTTAGGGCGTTACTCTAGAATATGGGGGACCCAGGTTCAATTTCCCCCCTGGAAAAAGGATTTGAACTTGGGTCTCCCCTCTCTCAGGTGAGTGCCCCTAAACTACTGGACTACAGAATCTGTCTCTCTCTGAGGCTTGTGGCAGTGTTTGGGGATGAGGCTGAGAGTGAGTGTGCTTTGCTATTCTCTCCGTTTTTCTGTCTGGTGGGGGAAACGAGGGGTTTTGTGTGTGTGTGTGTGTTTGTTTAGTTTTGTGGTTGTTGTGGGTTTAATTTCAGGATTTATTTTGTTTGAGTAGGCTTCTGTCTGCCCTCATGGCCAGCCCAGGGGACAGGGACCTCAATTTGTTGTGGATTCTGAGTGTTTAACCCATCACCATATGCCTACTCAGTTTTCTTCAGAATGGAAAAGAAACACACAGAGAAGAGGATGATTGGTCATTTCAAGACACCATTGGGCTAACTGCTTTCAGATCCTGTGTGGATTAGGAATCTTGCTGTGAATTCTTTCTCAGACTTGTATGCCACAGAGCCTGTGTGTCCCTCTGAGACTCAGTGGCTCTTGGAGGATCTTCCTAGGATTTCAATGATGGAGGTGGACAGACTTGAACAGGACCTGACATTCTCAGAATTGACTTCTGCCCTAAATGGTGTTGCTCCAAGGAAGGCACCTGGTACTGAGATTTGTCTATTGAGTTTTATAATGCCTTTTGGACCTTTTTTTGGCCTGACTTGCTCAGGTTTTTCAGGAGAGCATCAGAGAGCTGATATTGCCACTCAGTTGTCATTGAGTGATTCTTACCTTGTTGCCTACGAAGGCGGATCTTGGAATGGTGACGAATTGGAGACCTGTGTCCCTGCTTTGCTCTGACTATAAACTTTTTTCAAAGGCAAATAGACTGAAAACTGTGATTGAGTCGGTCATGCATCCTAATCAGACCTATTGTGTCCCCAACAGGATAATGTTTTATAACCTTTTCCTATTGTGGGATGTAATTTTGGCCTCAAAAATGTTTGATTTGCATGTTGGGTTGATTTCCCTGGATCAGAAGAAGACTTTTGATTGTGTAGATATGGATATTTGTTTTGCACCTTTTTTGCTTTTGGTTTTGGGCCCAAGTTTATTTCCTAAATTCAGTTACTGTATAATTATATATATATATATATATATATAGTTTATTTAAGGTGAGTATTGTTTTCGGTGCCCCCTTTCCAGTCTTAAAGGAATCAGACAGGGTTGTTCCCTGTCTGGGTTACTGTATGCTTATTCTATCAAGTCTCTATTATATATGTTGCAAAAGTACCTTTCTGACCTTTCTTTTCCTGTTCCAGCTTGTACTCTGATGAAAGTTTCCGCATATGCTGACTATATGACTGGGTTTATTACTCATTACTGTGATGTCCAAGTTTTGACTGACTGTCAGCACTCTTTTGAGTAGGCTTCTTCAGCTCATATTAATTGTGGGAAGAGTGACACAGTCCTATTGGGGGCTTGGGTGATCACCCACCCCCGGTAAAGTCAGAGGGCTATTGTGGAACCGAACTTGCTTTAAGGCATTAGGAATTATTTTGGGACTGGATGATATTTTGGGATGGAGAAGCAAGTGGCTATTGCTCTGTGGAAGCTAGCAACCCCAGACTGCTACTGCTCAGTTGGAATCAATTTGGAGTCAGTAAATCCATCATGGGAGCTGCTGTGATGCAAGTGTGCTGGGCTTTGGGAAATGTGCAGGACATATTGGATGGGTTTGCCGCAAAAGGGTTCCCAAACTGTGGCTGTGAGATAGATTGCATGCATATCCTTATCTTAGTACCAGACCACCTTGCCCCAAAGTACATAAACCGAAAGGGATACTTCTTAATGGTGTTGCAGGCCCTTGTGGATCAATGTGGGGTGGTCTGGAAAGGTGCATGACACTCACATCTTTACAAATTCAGGTCTGTTCAAAAAGACACAGGCAGGCACTTTCTTCCCTGACCAAAAAATAAATACTAACGATGTTGAAATGCCAATAATGATCCTGGGGGATCCTGCCTACCCTTTGTTCCCCTGGCTAATGAAGGCCTACACTGGGCACCTGGGCAGCAACAAGGAGCATTTTAATAATAGGCTCAGCAAGTGCAGAATGGTGGTGGAATGTGCATTTGGCTGCTTAAAGGCAAGATGGTGCAGTTTGCTCACTAGGTTAGACCTCAGTGAATGCAACATCTCAACTGTTATCTCTGCCTGCTATGTGCTCCATAATGTGTGTGAAACAAAGGAGGAAAAATTCCTGCAGGATTGGGTCATGGAGGCTGATAGGCTGACCGTAAATTTTGAGCACCCAGATTCCAGTGCTATGCTGACAGCCAACTGCAGAGCACTGCGCCTCAGGGAAGCATTAAAAACCTGTTTTTGCAATGAACCACAATAATGTACGTCTCTATCAGTGTTGTGTCTTCCTTCCCATTCCCCTCCCTTCCACCATCGGTCTCCTCCCCTTCTTTCCCCACCGACAATCTCTGAGCTCTCAGTGAATAAAGAGTAATGTTTTTTAAAACAGTACAGTTTTATTGGTGACCCATTATAGTGGGGGGAAAGGAAGATAATTTAACATTCTCATAAGGTTGCTTGGCCATCCAGAGCAAAGTGTGATTGTGCAAACAGCAAAGCATGCATATTTCCAGTTCTTAAATGGGCTGTCACCTCTTTCTGTTCCCTTCCACCAGTGTGTAGTGGAGCACATACTGCACCCTGCTCTACCTCCTGTTAGAGTGCTTCGGGGTGGGGCTGGTAGGAAACAGCTTGTTAGTTGAGCTTTTTGGAGGGGCTGCAGAGGGAGTTTGTCCTGTTGCTGCTCTTCCTGGAGCTCTACCAGATGCCTCAGCATGTCAGACTGATCCCTCATAATACACCACATCTCCTGTTGCATTGCACGCTCCTGCTCCTGTGCTGGTTTTCTGTTTTCCATGTCCATGTTTAGTTTTTCTGACAATAAAATCCTTCAGGCTCTGAGCTCTGTGTCAGCAGCCATGGAGGCGTTCATTAGTTTGCTGAACATGTCATCCTGAGGTTTGTTTTTTTTTTCCACTTTCTAATCTGGGAAATGTGCTCTGCAGGAGTAGAAGCTGGGGTGAAGGCCGAGGTGTCCACTGTAAGGCAAGCAAAGCACAAATTTGCCATTGTTAGCTGGCCCCATAGACAAAAAGAAATGTTACAATGTGAAAAAAACTCCCTTTCATATTCACAAGCAAAGCCAGACCCACATACCAATCTGTACCTATTGCACAGGTCAGAGTGGCATTCCAGCCATGGGAAGTAAGGGGCCCTTGCATCCATTATAGGGAAGTCTCTGTAGCACTAAATTCCCCAATCCACACTTAACCAAGGAGCAGGATCATTGGACTCCCCTTTACCATTCCAAAGACCGGTTTGGAGGAGTTGATCAAAAGGGATTGGAGGAGGGTGTGGGTGAAATGTTGCTGGAGAAAATAGAGGGGCACCCATTCCCGGACCCCTACCACCCATGCCAACAATATCATGGCTAGGAATTGTCTGTGTTGGGGCCCAGGACACTGTCCACGGCAGGGGAATAATACGTAGTGACTATATTGGTCAGGTATTGTAAACTTGTGCCATTTTCCCTAGGTAACCATGTGTGATATCAGTCTCCTGAGGGTAACACAGGTGAAAAGGGAAGATTTGCTGCAAGCATCAAGGTACAGGCCTGGCCCTTATGCTGCTAGGCTGTGTTCTGCAATGATCCCTGCTCATTTAATAGCAGAGTGATGGGGAAAAGTGTCCTACCATGGCAAAAGAACTAAGGCCTTCCCAAAAACCTTCTGCAAAGTTTCCTGGAGATATCCACAGAGGATTCTCGGAGCATCCCTGTGCACATAAATAGTTTGTTCTAGGGGGTAGCCCTCTGCTGAAATGTACCAACACCCAGGAAGCCCATCCTCACAAGACCACAAACTCCTTTTTTCACCACAGATAAGAAGCTAGACTGGGGACATAACCACAGAAATGAAATTTGCTATACACTCTGACCAGATGTGCCTTCCCTGGCATCTCAGTCAGTAATGCTGTCCTGTGTCCGGCTGGGTTACTCTGGGGTAATGAACAGGTCCTGGCTCTCATCGAGAATGGCCCATTTTCCTGCCCCCTGTCCTCCTCCTCCTCCTCAGCTACAGAGTCCTCCTCATTCATCCTGGACTGAGATTCTTTGGAGGTATCAATGTTGTGTGGTGGCATAGTGGTTGAGTCACTGTCGAGAATCACATTCAGCTCCTCATAAAAGCGGCATGTCTTCGGTGATGAGCCAGGATGACTGTTGGCCACTCTAGTTTTCTGATATGCCTGTCTCAGCTCTTTGATTTTAATGCGGCACTGCTGCATGTCCCTGTTGTGGCCCTTCTTCACCATACCACGTGAAATTTTCTTGTAGATATCTAAATTTCTTTTGCTGGCTCAGGGCTGAGCCAGAATAGACTCTTCGCCCCGCAGACTGATGAGATCCAAGACCTCAGGTTGACTCTATGCTGGAGCGCGTTTGGGATGTGCAGTTGCCATGAGCAGTTCAGCTACAAAGCTCTCTCCATGCTGACCAAACAGAAAATGGGAATTCAAAATTTCCCAAAGCTTCAGGGGAGGGGCTGTGCACGTGGCTGTGGTGCAGCAGAGTGCGAATGCCCAGAGCAGTCACAACAGAGCATTATGGGATACCTCCCAGGGGCCAATGACATCGATTTATGCTGCATTCTGCCTACACTGAGGCTCATTAGACTCATAGAATTCAACTTCAGCGCTATGCCACTTGAGGAGGTGGCTTTATTAAGTCGAATTTTACCGTGATTTAGGTCGGCAGAACTGACATGCCAGTGGAGACACACAATTTACGTGCATTACATCAACCTACATTGTCAGCGTAGACCAGGCCTTTGGCAGCTATGTGCATGTGCAGCAGGATAAACTTAAGTCTCTCCAGGGTGAGACAGCAGCTGAGCAGAGGTTTTGAGGATCTCAATGGCACCTAAATGTTGGAATTTGGCAATTGAAGTGGCAGTTAGGTTCCTAAGTCCTTTTGTAGATCTAGCCTTAAGACTCTCTGACTACATCTTTCTTTGCTCTCCCGCCCATTCCAAAGAGTACAAAATACTAGTCTACAGTGTATGGTACCACTGATTCTTCTCCCATGAATGGTGCCCTCATCATCTGGGCTACAATAAATAAATACATAGCTCTTATACAAAACACTTTTCATTCACAGATCTCAAAACACATCACAAAAGTGGGGCAGTATTATCACCCGAATTGTAAAAGTGAGGAAACTGATGCATAGAGACAGTTTGTTTGTCCTGTGGTGTTTCTGGGATTTGCAATTTAAATGACTTAAAGTACAAATGATATATGTACATATAAGGCACCATCAATGTAGTATTTAGGTGTCTGTATTCCCCACCCACATACAAAAAGGCTGGCTTGCCAACTTGCATTTGTGCTAAATCCCGAAAGTCCTCCCTCTCCACTAGATTGTTGCATGTTCTAGTGGACAATAGATTCTTAGGGAAATCACATGAGAATAGAACTTGTTGCACCAACACTTCTTTGTGTGCCAGAGCTTAGGATAACCAATGCAATCACTTGCACTGCAAAGAATATCTCCTCAGTGGAAACGCTTAAAAATGTTTTACAGTCTGAAGTTTCAGACACTGTAGAAAGATCATAAAACTGTGGCATCAGCAATTTTCTGGCTCCCAAGTTTTCCCACTGGCTAACTCAGCAATTTATATAAATAATGCTTTGCATAGGAAGTCATAGAAGGAAAATAGTATTCAGTGAATTGTGTGGTGGACAAAACCTAGATCAGTAGTTTGCATCAATGTGTCACGTGTGACAACTTTTTGGGGTATTATATTTCTGAGTCAGACATTTCTTGACAAGAATTGGGAAGAGACAGTTCAGATTCTGTTCTAGAAATAGTTGCAGAAATAAAATATATTGTCATGTGCTTCCCCTCTTTCACTGGTTGGTTTTCCTGTGAGAAGATCTAGAGATGGAATGTAAGAGAAAAGAAACTAAGCGTGAGTGTTGAGCTGAAGAAAATATAGGCATTTTTCTAGTTAGATCTCTGGATGAACTACAGATTTAAAAGAAATTTGGTCCTAGCACATTCATTCAAATATCCCAGTAGCATTACAGGAGCAAAATTAAATCAATCAAGCAAAATGAAACAAGTAAAAAATAATTTGATAAGCAACAATAAAATGCAGAGGGGAAGCTATGTCATGGACCAGAATTATGGGGCTGGGATATGAGAAGGCATCCTTGATAAAATCTGCCTCGAATATATCTTCTTTTCTGACATTAAAATCATCTTCATGCACAAACCAAAGTTACAGTTCCAACCCTAAGGCAACACTTTTATACCAAAATACCGTTTGCTTGGTTGTTTCTCAAAAGCCACATACAGTGACTGCTGCAAATCCTTCCCAATTCTTTTCTGCAAAAGTTTTAAGTGATAATTTTAATCTACACAGAGCAGCAGCTGGTTACCAAAAGAATGGATGAGCAGCCTGTTGCCTAGACTCTGTGAAGAAGCTTGGGGATCTTCTTTTCTTTGTTTTCCCTTTGTTTAAGAACCCTGACTGCTCAAACAGGGTCATTTGGATATAAGAGTGTTAGAGGCTCAAATCCCCTTCACAGAGAATATTGACCTCTTGTCTTGCAGGGAATTGCTGGGTGAGCCCAAACTGCTTTGTGAGCTGCACTGTTATTTGGTTTTGCCTTACCATTTTTGGACTGCTTTACACCTAGAAGGGGTGTTGCCACCGCCCCAGGACTAGCAGATGTAGGATCATACTCTGAACTGCCTTCACACAACACCGACAGCTAGTGAAATACACCTGTGATGAGGGAGATGCCCACGGGGTGCCTAGAGGTACAACCTACAACAGGCTGCAACTTTGTCTAGTCCTCATATGCACTGCACAAGGGTTAGGGATTGTTGCTTATGCCTCCTCTCCCCTCACTGCACTCACCAGCATAGGCGTCAAGTATAATGTGGCCCATAAGAAGGAACCAATCATAGTAGCATTCATTTATAAGCTATTAAGAGAGTAAATCTTTACATTGGACGGCCTCCTGAATTCCAGAACTCATCACTATATTTTAACACAGGCAGTTTCAGCTATATGAATTCATGGGCTTTTCTTTCCTCAGATTACACTGTACTACTAGCAGGCAGCCTCCAGTCAGCCAGCCTTAAAGCTTCTTCCTGTCTTTCGGGGTGACTTCTACTCCAGAACATTCCAGGTTCTGTTTTCCATTGGCACACTTTAAATGATCTCTCCAGTGCTATTAATTTATTCTAACTACTCAGTTGGAATTTTTAAAAAACAGGTCAGAGAAATGACAAAGAAAACCCAAAAAAGAAAGTGGGCAAAAAAAAATATAGTGATTTGAAATCTTGTTTTCCAAACGTAAGCCCAAATGTGAAGTCAGAGGACTATCTTTGGATTTAACTGGTAGAGCTGACAGCAGGATTTGGCATGTGAACACCCTTTACTACAGTTATGGATTGCAGATTTGGAACAGAACTGGAAATTTTTGAGGTTCAATTTCCATTTGGCTCTGACAAAATATGAGTTTTGGACATAGTCCCAACAGGCAAGAATTATTTTCAAACAAATAATCTCCTTTGTTTGTACAGCATTGTCTTCCACTTAGTTATACATAAATCTTTTAAATTAAATTCCCCTTAAAAAAAAACCCCAATATTTAAAGGCACAAAGTGGTTTGCTAAATTTAAAGAGGTTTTATGAAACCTAAAATTTGGGGTAGAGGGGTGTTCTAAAGCCCAAACCACCACTAAATTCTACCATGCCTACAAGACTAGGTGAATCTGTCACAAACAGGGGAGTAGTTGTTCTGGTTTCCTCTAGTCTTCCTGCAACAAGGAAGGACACGCTGCTGTTTTACAGGCAGCAATGGCTTCAGTTCTCTTTCTCTCTCCCTCCTCAGCCAAACAGGACAGGCAAACCAGGCTTTTCAAAACACAACTGCTGTGGACCACACACAGCCTGAGGTTAACACTATTACTGCTCCTGTGTCAGGCCTTTCCTTGTCCGCGGTGCCAAACCCACTGCTTATTTCTTTATAAAATAAGGTTTTTTTTTCAGTAGCTATGTCTCCCTCTGCCTTAGTACAAACCCCTTCCTTAAAGGGAAAAGGTCAGCAATGTGCTCTCTCAAGGTAAAATTGTAGAGTCAGCACTGCACCCAGGAAAATTGCAGAGCGTTCCCTTCTCCTTTGTCCCACTTAGAGGAAAGGCAAAAAGCCAAAAAGTAAACATGTTTCTCCTTCTTTCTTTCATTCCGTGGATGAAGAGAGAGTGTGTGATTCCTTTTAGTAGCTTCAACTCTGATTACATTAATCCTTTAAACTAGTCACACAGGCATCAGATTCTTCCATCTCAACTTAAATTAAAACTTTTCTTGCTACAAAACATTAAGTTCTCCTTAATCCAAAATGTGTCTCTGCAATATGGTACAATTTGATAGTAAAATCTTCGTGCCAAAATAAATCTTAAACATCCTTCAAAGGATGAGCAGCAATTTGGGGCTTATTTACTAAAAGGCAGCAGCACTAGAGGGGGAAAAAATGGAACTTCTGCCCATGTGCCCGGAATGGTTCTCATTTAATGTGCCCTTTGTCATCACAGAATTATCAACATGTATTCAAGCCATTTCAAATACATCCAAGTATAAAAGAATCTCTCGATTATCTACCAGATCATTATCTTTACTTATGATGGTCAGTTTCAACTCACTGCTCCTACATTTACATTGCCTCATCTCAATTTTTTATAGGCAGAGCTATGAAGAGATTTTTTAACCCCAGGGATGCATCCCTCTTTTATACTCTGTGCACTACCTTTCCTCCTAGTGAGATCTTTCTTACCCCTTTCTCTGTCTTTCCTATTCTCTCTGACCAGCATAGTCTTCCTCCATCCATTCTCTCCCTCCTACACCTTCCCTAAAACTCTTTGTATATCATCCTCCTTTACATCTCCTCCCCCATTGTACCAAACTGTAAACCCTGTATATAATGGAAACCACCGCAAGCCAGGGAGTGTGCCAGCACCCCCCACATCCCTCGTTCTAGCACCTATGACTGGCACCTCTGACCAGCAGCAAAGAAAACAGCTTTTGGGAGCTCTTCCACTTGTAGAATTAATGGCCTTGTTCTAATCAGTGCTCTGATCCCTCCTCTGCCTGGACACTGATTAGAACAAACATTTCACAAGCACACACAACACTGTTGCAGCTAGGGAGAGCATCTTGTTCCAGGCTGGGAGGTTCCCATTATTGGTTTGGACTCCAAAGCATGTGGATCCTGTCTTTATCTTTCCCTATTCACAGAAACTTTGCTCAGAAGTACCAATACATCATAGGATCTCTAAGATAAGACAAGATTTAGGTAGTTTCTCACTTGAACGATTGGCTAGTGAAAGTCAGATTCTTCCCCCACAGACTCATTCAGTGATATAGGAAGCATTTTTTTATTCTCCACCATCTAAGACTGATGCAAAAAAAGATATCTTTATATTTCTCACTGTATATATCCTCAAGAAGTATGGCTTCGTCCCAAGAAAGGATAACCAACATACAAAATTCAATTAGAAGCATTGGGCTATTAAAGAACCCCACACCCAATTGGCTTCATATTTATTATGGTTAATTATGCTGTGCTTCAAAGCTTCTCCAATAGGCTCAGCTTCAAAGCCATCTTCCTCTGCCTATTATTGTAATAAGATCAGCATTACTGGTTAGAAATCAGGCTTCATCTCTGCAAGGAGTTCTCCTTGCTAATGGACATACATGTTTTTTCACGGATTTGACTAATCACTAGAAGATCCAGATCGGGCCATCATAATATTAAAATTTCCATCTCAATTATTCTGTCTTTTCTAAGACTCAGTTATCCAATTTGATTCAAGCTTGTAGTGTCAGAAATAGACTAGCTCCATCAGAGATTTTAAAACAAGAGTTATTCATTGAAAACCATTTAAAGTTCACAAAAGCTCAAATATAACATTGAAAATCAGACTAGTTACCGCTTGTGGTAAAATCACATAGAGTTTTTAATAGGAATGAAGTGTTTTATAGAAATTACTCTATAAACTGGTGGAATTTAATAGTATTTTATATCTGAAATTAATTCTTTATAGGAAAGTTTGTGTTATACAGAAGCCTTTTTATAAGTGGAGGGCATTGCTTTTCAAATGGGATTCAGTGCCTACATCTGGTTGTCAAAAAAGTACAGTCATGATAACAGAAAAATCTAACAGGTTTCAAGAAAAAGATTCAGAAGTGCTGGATATAGTCTCTTTCCCTGAAATCACAACCTGGGAACTACTAAGCAAATCTGAGCCTAAGAGTATCTCCCTGGCAAAAATATCATTGGCTCTTAATATTACTCATTCATCCAGATCATTTTACCTTGATGCCAGCTTTCCTGTTTCTAGGTTCTAGGGTTCACAGACCTCCTGACAGATTCTCTTATTGAGCATACATGTGAATGGAGGCTCTTAACTGATTTTTTTCCCCTCCCAAATATCTTCATGCTCCTAAATTTTAGGGATCTGGTCACATCATAGACCAGTAATCTGACTTGAAAATATTCTCTGAATGCTGCTTACATAAACAGATTAGTGCCAAGAATGCTGCCTCCAAAGCCAGGAAAATTCTTACATTTTGATCAGTCCAATACTCCCAAGGACAGGAAAAGTCGTAAGTCTGCATAGCTGCAGCTAAATTACAGAATCCTAGTTCTCATGGAGAAAAAAAGTTATTTCCCCTGTCCTGTTCATTGTCATTTGTTATGCATTTCACAAGACAACGAACTGCAACTTCACATTTTCTCTCTCTTTTTCCTATAGCATTTTAATCTTTTTTCTTTTTTTTTTTTGGGTGGGGTGGGGAGGAGGGGTGCAACATAGAAAAGTAAAGTTCAACTTATCTTTCTTTTGGGTTACAGAGCTCAGGACTTTTGCTGTCCCTTTTTCCATGATAACCTGCAAACCTATGATTGTGTGTAATCTATGCTTGCGGGTGGCAATATTGAAAACACAATAATATCTTTTATGCATGACATTTAAGATGGTAAAGGTTAGCATCTTGTATGTGTGCAGATCACACTGTAATGTGGCATGGAACAAAGATACTTAAAGATGGTTTGAGTAATACAGAAACAATAACAACTAACTTAAAATGAGGATACAAGGAACTGGCATAGTTAATCAATTTCCAGTTATTATGACAGAAAATTGTGTGTCATTACTAAATTGGCAAACTCATCCCTTGACAGAAGTTACACTGTTGGTGTGCTGAGACCACTGCCTCCCATGCTGACCAGTATTGTCTCATTGTTTCCTTGTACTCCCCCATCTGTATCCATTTGTTGTCTTTTGTCTTAGACTGTAAGCTTTTTGGGGCAGAGACTGCCTTTTTGTCCTGTGTTTGTACAGCACCTAACACAATGGGGTCCTGGTCTACACCTAACATTTAGGTCAAGCTAGCTACATCACTCAGGGCTATGAAAAATGTCATGCCCTGTGAGGCATAGTTAGGTTGACCTAACCCCCACTGCAGACAAAAGTTAGGTCTACAGAAGAATTCTTTAGTCAACCTAGCTACTGCCTCTCAGAGAGATGGGTTATCTGCATTACTGCAAAAAAACCCTTCCATTGATGTAGGAAGCGTCTGCATTACAACAGCACAGCTGCAATACTCTGCTGCTGTAGCAGCTGTAGTGTAGACATACCTTAGGACAGCGGCTCTCAGCCAGATGTCCACAGCCCCATGGGGGTCTGTGAGCCATTTCAAGGGGTCTGTGAGTCCCAGTGCCCCGTGTAGCAGAAGCCCCAGTGCCCCAGGGGGCAGAAACCCCGAGCCCCGACACCACAGGAGGGCAGAAACCCCAAGCCCGGGTGCCCCAGGTGACTAAAGCTGGGAGCCCCGAGCCACTCTTCAGGGCGAAAGCCGGAAGCCCTGAGCACCAGTGCTCTGTGGGGCAGAAGCCCCTGGCCCTGCAGGGCTGAAGCCCTGAGCCCCCCTGTGTCTGGTGGCTGACACCCAGAGCCCTGAAACCACCTGGTTAAAGCCAGGAGCCCAGCACCCCATGCGGCTAAAGCCCCAAGCCCTTCAGCCCCACAGAGCTAAAGCCGGTGCACCTGAAAGGACAGAAACCCCTAGCCCCTTTCCTTCCTCTCTGTCCTTCTGCTTAATGAGAGCTCACTTATAGGATGTGCTCTCCTCTTGATGCAAGGAAGATTTACACACAACTCCTATTAAAGCTAACTCATTCATTTCCTCATGCATTGAGGGGAAATTAAACCCCAAAGTCTTGCAGAAGTTCTCCCAATTTGAACATCATTGAACTGTTTTTGTGATAATTAAATATAGAATTTATTGGGAGGCAAAATCCTAAAATAAAGAGAAATTGATGCCTGCAATGTAAATGTGAGCTGGGTTGGGATGGGCTAAAATAAACTTTGGAAATGTGCTACAATGCAAATTAAGCACATTACAAATATGTTAGCATATTTTTTCATCAAACATGGGTAAGCACATTTTAAAAAACCATCAGGACCAATAAATCCTTAGTGCAATGCCATAGATATTAATGGACTTATACCTGGGGTGAATTTGGCCCAATGTTTTCATTGTACAGTTGCAAGAAGAAGTGTAAGTAAATTAAATGGCAGTGATCTTTCATTTATGTACTTAGAAGGCCCTATTACCAGGAAATGCCTGGCCAATATTTCACTTTTTGATGAACTCCGGACCAGTGTTTTCTCACCCATCTCCCTGCAGATCCCTTCTGGAAATCCCATTTAAAGAATTTCAACTGGTTTTCACTGATTGCAGCTAGGGTTTGGATCAGAGGACCTGGTCTCTTGGTCTCCTGGTTGATATTGTTGATCTCAAAGAGAAACAAAGAGAGACTAATGGAGTCTACTGGAATTTCCACTGTGGATTGACCCAGAGTTCCTTCCCACTGCCTTACTTCCATGATTCCTTAAAGGACCCCCTTCTCATTGCCACTTATACCCCATCAATACCCAGATCCCCCAGGCACATCTCCAGCTAGTTCCCAAGCATGAGACTGTCTCCACCTGGCACAGATCATAGCTATCTCCCATGATTCATCTTTGAAGTCACTGAGTGGTGATGATAGACCCTCCAGATGACTTTGGGTAAATCTACCTTCCTTACTCTTCTTGTCTATCTTCAGTGGGAGTATCACAGAGGCAGGTAGTCTCTGCCTTGTATGGAACAGAAAACCACTGAATCTTCAAGATGGGGGTCTTCAGTCTTTCCTCCTTCTCTGTTGCTCAGGGAATGTGTTCCCTGGTCTCTCTCCCTGCCAGCCTGGGGATAGAGGACCCTACACAACTTGACCCTGTATGACTCAGACTATCCAAGGCAGTTTCCTCTCTATTCCCTTCCCTAGGACTAGGCCTTCAAGCCTGGGGTCCCTCACTATTCTTTCCCTTCAGGTTAAGCTATGAATGGGGGGTCCTAATCAGAGGGTCTCCCCTCCTGATTAAGCTTCACTTCAACTGCCCAGTGGTGAGGTGAGTGAAGAGGTCACCCAAAGAAATGCAGATTCCCCAGAATATTTGTGTTTAAATTTGGGGCTAGGTTTGGGAGGCCCAAATCACCAGGGAACTGTATAGATTCCAGAGGGTTCCTGTTTGTTATGTAGCACCATGAAGATAAGCCCCACATCCAGTCCTTTGGGCCAGAGGTTGTGAAGCCTGGAGAGCCCAATAGGCTCTGGCTCTCACATGGGTTTTCCAGGTTCCATATTAATATTTGATTTCTAATTGGATTCAAATTGCAAATCAGGCCTGGTATTTGTTTATTGTTCGGTGGCAGTACCAAATTTTTAGATATATTCCTATTTGAACTTAAATACAAATCACAGCCCTCTAAAATATGTTTTTGCCCCTACCTGCCAGATTTTTTAGCTATAGTGGCAGCATTAGACTTGCTCTTATTCCTATCTGTAAACTATTTGAGTGCTGCAGAATATACGTGACACATGGAGTGTGGGGCAAAATAATCAGAGGAGTATTGTGTTTTAGTTCCCAGGTGAATAGAGTTCAAGATCAGAGTGCTCACTGATAATGTGGGTGGTCTGGGTTGCTCTGTGGTGAAGCTGAACTCAGTGTAAGGAAGTGGACTGCACAATGGGAGAAAGAAGAAAGTGTGAATTTATTATGTTTTACTTTATTTAGATTAGAAATTGTTTATGGAAATTCCAGTGGAGAAAGAGTTTTTGGGCAAGCTGGAGAGCTTCATTTTCATTTATTAAAGTAAGATACTTGACAATAACTTGAAGCAAAAAGAAATTCATTTCCAAATTCGAGGTGGTCCTGAATCAAAACCGCAGCTGCAAAATAGCCCTATATTTCAGGATATGTCAGATCTGGAGCTGAACATTGTGGTGCATGGCCAGCCCAACTCGCTGTTAAAAACATGATACTATTATTATCTTGACAATTTGCTTTTAGTTTATATCCCCTTTCCCCCAACCTATGACTCTTTTTCCATAGACTGTAAACTCTTTTGCAGCAAAGATTTTGTCTTCCTTTATATATGTATAAAGCCGAGTACAATGTCCCCTCTGCACCCTCCCCCCAAATCCTGGTTGGGATCTTGAATAACTACCACAGTGCAAAATAAACAACAACTTTTGGCCACTAGTTAAAGATTCACAGCTGAGTAATGGATTTGAAAGGCTCCACAATCCTACTACCTGTCTTCCAAGCAAAAGTGTAGTCAGGCTAGCTGTTTCTTTGTCGGAGAGGGAATATACTTTTTTTGTTTGTTTTTCCAAAAATTACATTTCTGTACTCCATGGACAAAATTATGCCTGAGTTATTGATGCACCAAGGATAAGGTCAGATGCACCGCCTGAGCAGCAGTGTCCGAGGACTTTGAGCCAAACTGTGTGTGTAAATGGATAAAGCTCCATTAACATCAATGGAACCGTGCCTATTTACACCAGCAGAGAGTTTGGCTCATTATGCCTGTGAATGGTGCAACTCTTCCACTTTCAATGGAGAGAGCAGACTAGGAATCCGCTCTTGCTACACTTTTGAGAAGGTATAGCCAACATTCCTTCTTGGGCAGCTCTATTGAAGCAAAGAAGTCAAAGCCATGGCCCAAACTCAGTTCCTTTGGGTCTGTCTGTGACAGCTGACTTCCTTCCCAGAACTTCCTCACTCTCTGCAACCAAAGGATTGCTGCACTTTGGTTGGGTGCATTAGAGAGGAAAGAGATCCTGCCATCCTTTCTCCATCCAATATACTCAGGCAGGGCCAGCCAAAATCTAGCCCAAAGAATTACCCTACTTGGGACAAATTTAAGGTTAGAATTTTGTTTAGAAAAATAAGTGGATTTTTCAGGACATTTTGGCAAAATATCCTCAGGTGTTTCGTATTTTCTTTAGATGATGTTAATGAATTATTTTGAGTGATTATTGTGAGCAAAAGACTTCCTTTCTTCATGTTTTAAACATCTGGAGAGTACCAGTGGCAATGGCTCTGGAGTCTTATTATTGCAACATTCAAGATTTTCATTCCTTATTATTTTAGTTTTCATGTTATTACTACTTATTTGTCTGGGCTATCTCACATGGGTTCTCTGCACTCAGTCGGTCAAAAATGATAGTTTTTCTCACTGCATTTTTTCTAAGTTTGTTTAAAACAGCAATGCCAACAACATTGTTCAGTAACTTTTTCATTACGTTTTTCTAATGCATCAGATCTGCTTAGTAACACTGTAGTGGTATTATGCATTGCCAATAAAAGCTGCAGTTCACTGGTATTACACATCTTAATAGCTCCATTAAGGAGTTATATATAATGGGCCAACTGATAGAGAAGCCAATTGGTACCAACTGATAAAATGTTCACTGTTCTTAACAAACAACTCCTGTCTCAGACCTGAAAAACTCACTACATCTAATTCACAGCTTTCATGATATTTATTCACAAAGGGTAGCATATAAGATCTATACTGAAAGATTACAACTTATCGAAACTCATAATCATTGTGAGACGTGTATGGGTAATATTTAAGGAATGATGTAACTACATTGACAATTATGCCTTTAGGTTCTTGGAGTGAAAGTGAGTCACCAGGGAATCATCACAGTGATGATCTATTCAAATAGGAGGGAGCTGTCACACCTCCTTGGCTAGCCAATTATGTAACGTATTGCTCAATTGTCTACCTTTGCACCAACCCAGAACAGTCAATGGAAAATTGTTAAAGACAAACTATAAGCATTGAAACTACTTGGAAGTGAACAGGAATGACAGGACAACAAGTGGATCACCCTGTCCATAAATAAAGATAAAAAACTGATTCGGTATATTATAGGACGGGAAAAGATACTCTGCATCCATTCACGGAGGAGGTACCTCGATGAGTAAGGATGCTTCGTGAAAGACTTGGTCCTAGCTCCCTAGGGCTAGCAAACACTGCAAAAGATTGAACTGTGGGGTAAGAATCTACTTTATTAGATAGGAATGGTAACTATTAGTAAGATCGGGCCCTAATTTGCATTTTATTATTTTGTTTCATATGTAACCATTTGTTTCTACCTCTCACACTTGTTTCTATTTCAATTTCTTTTCTTTCTTGAATAAATTTCCTTTTTGTTTTACTATAATTGAATTCAAGGGCTCTGTGTGATGCAAGAGTAGTGGGTGGAGGTAAAACTGGTAAACTGGGGTACACTACTCCTTTGGGAATGGAGCACCTGGGATTTCTGTGAGTATCCAATGATTAGGGAAATACTCCAATGGATACCACAGGGAGATACTCTGAAGGGATTTGTGGATTGGGGTGTAACTATTATCAAGCTGCAGGACAAAGGCAGGGCTGTATAGCCCAGAGGAGAGTACTTGAGTGACTGACAGGCTGGTTGTGGTAGGGAGCTAACACCCAGCTGGCACAGGCAAGACTCCCTACTGCTGGAGGCAAGTGGCAACAAGGTGACTCAAGAAGCACCGCAGATCATTTAAGTGGTTATGTCAATGGGCCAGTTTCTGCTCTCATTTACATCCCTCTAAATCAGGAGCAGTTACTTTGGATTCACCAGGGTATGAGTACAGAAACTGACGCAAGGCATTCTTACTATGAAATACTATAATACATTGTATTAGAGCTAGGCTGAGGACATTAATTGTGCAAAGGCACAGACAGATTTGGTGACTACATCTTTTTAATGTCAAGCAGATCACAACTCCCAGAGGCACACAAGCAGGAATTTATCACTGCATTACACACAAAATCCTTATATCTGTTATTTTTAAATGGATGGAGGTGCAACATTGATGGCGGGAGGAAAAGGATAATAATGAGGTTCTGTGTGGATGTGGCAAAAAGAGACAATTTGAACAGTGAGAGCAAGGTGCTGAAGGAGAAAAAGTGATTTTTTATTAAGAACCATAATAGAAGTAAGACACACCTAAAATGTGTAGCATTGGTAGGCTCTTGGGTGGTTGAAGGCAATCAAAAAAAACTTATTCAAGGTGTGAATCTATAGAGTATTAGTGAACACCCATGTTGTGGCTTATTGCTGTAATGTCTCTGAAGGAATGTGTAAAATGTCCCTCCTCATATTCACTACTATGCAGCAACAAAATTTATCTTAATAGTTCTGAAGAGAAGATATCGGTTGCATGTATATTTTTCAGGTGATTCCATTTAAGCCTATGTCACAAGGCTTCAAGAATGTCTCATATTTGTTAATACATAACTCACCCTTACTTTGGTTTGAAATGTCTCTGTTTGTATTAAAGCAAAAGGTATAGTAATTAAACTCTTTCTTAGTTTGGAAGGTGGTAGAAGAAAATTATACTGTTAAAAACAATTAAATTAAATGCAAAACACTATATTAAAGAAACATTAAAGGATAGTCTTAACAAAAAAAATGGAAATTAGAAATTGATGTGAATATGCATTTAATTCATCCCTGCTGTGAGATTTCTGTAAATACTTAGCCACAATGGGATGGATTAACAATACAAAGCAAACTCTAACTCCACACTACTTTGTTTAATTTTTTTTTTAAACTCTCTAAAAGTTATCTGAATTAAATTGACAAAATAAAAGTGGACAGATTGCAAGAGTCTCTCCTGCAATCTAGACTTTATGAAGTAGCAAAGAAGCATACTGGCAAACAGATCCACTTCAGTAGGATCTTCAGCCAAGTTACTAAAACACCATACACAAATATAAAACTAATATGCACCACTAGAGAATCTATGCACATTTTTAACTTGTATTGCATGCAAATCCATGTCTTGTTTAAAAATCCATATTTATGAAGCCCTGAATTAATTTCAGAATAATTTTAATAAAAACAGCTTGATTAAGGTGAAAGTGAAAATCTGAGTGTTCTAAAATAAGTATTGACAGTGCTTATTTTTCCCCCCTCGCAGTTAAAGCCCTACCTAGAGAGGAGGAAAATTTCCAGAAAAGAACACAGACCACAAAGGATATAAATTTGAATAGCTATTTGCTTCCATAATAATAATTGTTTACAAGCAATTATGCTAAAAGAACACTATTTAGATTGCAAAAATCAAGCAGTCTGTAGCAAGGAAATGTCAGAATTTAGGTTGCTTGCACAACCTTAATTCTGCCTTCTTGTGTTATGCATATACCATTTTAATTGCACGATCACGTACTATTTTTCTATAGAACCCCTACCATTACCCACAGGATAGACTGTGCTCAGGGAATGAGATATATTTTTATCTTCATCATTCAGTTAGTGCCCCTTGTATAATTTACTGCACACTATCCAAAGCCTGCAATGAATAAAGAATTATTCATTTCCTCATAGTTGTTTCTAAGGTGCTCACCACTGCAGTATCTGAGTGCATCTCAAAAATTAAAAAGTTCAATCTCCACTGTAGCATGAAAGCACTTCTGCCACTTTGCAGATGAGGAAACTAAGACAAAGAGACTTCTCTGAGGTCACACAGAATCAATATTTCAGCTCAGGATCTCCTGACTCCCAGCTTAGTATTTATGCCTCAGACTATACTGTCTTACTGCCAGAAGTACTGAACTATGACAGATATGGCAATTTCCTCCAATATCTTTGGGAAATATTATTGAATAATGTGTAAATAGTTTTGGAGTCCAGTGTATTAAATGCAAATCTTAAGTATTATTATGATCAAAGTACTATACTGAACAATGTGGCACACAAGAATGAACTTCTGTGACAAGGCGTGTGAAGTGGATTTCCTCAGAAATATCTAGGAGGAGATTGCAAATTCCTGTCCCCATTCCCTGCCTCTGATTATACAAAACTCCAGCCTTTTGAAACGCTGCCCTGAGGACAGGGTGACTGTCCTAAGATCAAAGGCTCAAACTGTATAAAGGAGTGACTCACAAATTCATGGGTGTTTTTATTCTGAGTTGAAGCTGTTGTGAATTTGTGATCACAGAAAAAAGCTTTGGTGGGATTTGAAGGAGCCCTTAGAGCTAGTGGTGGTGGTAGAGTGATCTCTGGTAAGCTCATTAGTGTGTGTGTAGCTTCTTTTATTTTATTTTCTTTTTTAATGTTTTCTCTGTAATGTTTTCACTTTAACAATAAATGTGATTGCTTAGAAAGAGTGTTGTGGTAACATAACTGTGGGCAACTATGTTATTTCTAGCCTCTGAGGAGAAAGCAAAGCAAGCCTGCTTAAGCAGTCAGACTTGTTGAGGAAATTCAGTGTGGGTAGGGAGCTGTGCAACCTGCAAAAACTTGGAAAGAGATGTGGGTCTTCCCCCAAGAGACCTACAGCAAAGGTGCTGGGAGCGTAGAGTGGGTACATGTGGCGGATCACAGGGGAGGAGATGCAGGTGCAGTTGCCCTGAACTGTGATGTCAGCCTCAACCACCTTCCTTGGCATCAGTTGCAGTTGTAAGTGTTCACTTCTGCAAATCAACCAGAGGGTTTCAAGGTGGGCATCCAGAAAATGAGGAACACACACAGTGGCCACCGGTGAGACGTTTGGCTTAAATGATTCACTCAGCATTATACAGGAAGACTATGGCTGAGGCAATTACAGAACTGCGTTCTCCTAGGTGGCATTTACTTGCATTTATCACAAGACCATCCCCCATCTCTAATTCTTCCTCAGTCCCCTACTTATTCTCTATACACCTTCCAATTTCTATAGCAAGTGTGGCAGGGATCATACCAATAGCCTCACTATTTAAGTAATCTTAAAGCAGTCCCTGAGCACTGGCCATCATGTGCACTGAAAGAGGCAGAGGTCCTGTGGAAAAAATAGACTAGTATGTGACCATGTAACTGAAGACTGTACCGTAATGCATTCACACAAGGGGGCCAAATTAAGGGTGCACTGTGCAACATAGATTCTATTATTTCCTAACATCCCAATGCTCGACTTTGAAAACTAAATAACATTCTTTCAATGTAGCTTTTTTTTAAATGCTGCTTTTCCCAGAGTAGTAGTATTAATTAAAAAAATGCAAAACCCCATCCCATCACAGCTGTCTCCACCCCCATCATGTGAACCCTGATTTTTCAGCACTGCAACATAGCTACAGAACTAAATTAGTTTAGCAACAGGGGAAGACTATCTGGGAGAGGGGGAAAGAAGGTCACTGGAGACATGAGGGGTGGGAGGTTGTCAGGAAGAGCCCAGCCTGGCTCTCACTCCCTCTCCCCCTGGAGAGGCTACTTGTTTCTGGAGTTTCTAATGCAGCGTATGCTGCTATGACCTGGCCTTAAATGCTGCCAAAATTTTGCTCAAAATGGAAGCAGCAGAAGAGAAGTGGTGATTTTAAAAAGTTTAAATCTCAGCCAAACCTGAACAAAATTTCATGGCACAGGCAACCTTAATTCTGGCATTTTTGAAGTTTTGAGTGCTTCCATTTGCAATGCTAGTAATTTTATTTCAAACATAGATTTTTTCCTGTGTAACATTCACACAGAATTGTCAGTTGAGATAGTTTTATATGGTGTAAATGAGCTTTTAAAACCTTTTTAGGGTTATAAACAAGTATTTGGGTGATGTAGGTAAACATTTTGTTATAAAATATCAGTTTGGTTGGCAATTTAACCTTTTCTATGGTCTTGGCTTCCTCATATTTTTATAAACAAAAAACAAGTAGAAAATGGCTGCTATATTTTAGTTTGAAAAATAACCACTGATCGCACAATAGTCACTTTACACAGGTTTTTAAACAAAGATGTTATAAAGATGTGATAAGAGCTGTGAAGATATTGACGTTTTGAAGATGTGAACACACATTTCATTGTGAAGCAATATACTATATTCAAACCAAATAGTAATAGGTGACATGAAAGCCAGTTATTTACAAATCTATTAAACTGTGAGTTGGAACAATGAAAAATGCTGATGACAAACTAAAAGAGACAATATCAATGCAAGTTAACAAAAAGATTAAACATAATACAAAACATTTGTTTTAAAACTTTTGCTGTTTTAACAAACTTACAAAGCAAATTATAATTAAGGTAGACATACTGTCTAACATAGCACTTCTATGCTTACAGTACTTTTTAAATATCACATATGGTTTGTACTGTCACTGACTGTATTTAGACTTCCCAATGAAAGATCATATGGGCTGCAGTTGGTAAGCACAACAAGGCTGAGTTAAATATACTCTAACTGTCTTAACTTAGAAATTTCTTGCTTTTGTGGATTTATGTTAAACCCCTAAAGTTACTTTTAATTTGTTTTTAGTATTATTTTATCATTAATTTTATTATTATCCAAAAAACTAGCTACAAATGAGTGCTATGAGGACCGGCAAACACATTTGTACAGCTCGAAATGTTTAATTGCAAACATGTTGCTTGCTTACGAGAACAAACTGTCCTTGAATTCTACGCTTGCAAGAAATACTCATTTCTTTGTGTTTTCTTTGGCTTTATGGATTCTGCATAGAAAAGAAGAATCAATAGTTTTACGCTTGACACCTTCTATTACCACTGAATCAAAAATGTACTAAATAATTAATCACACTCACTAAGGGAGAGCAAAGGACACTGAGGTCTTTGCAGGACTGGACCTCAATTCATGACAGGGACTAGTATAGAACTATTCTGATTTCTGGAATTATTCCCAGGTAGGTTCTGAAACAGCCACTTGAGCAGCTTTTAAAGCAAACTCACATCACAGGCATTGCAAACCACACCCTGAAAATCCAATGTGTTTTAGCTGACAGCATTGTGATCTCATTTTACCCTCAATGAGAGGAATCTTTCATTACCTCTCAGCCAAAGCTTTGCATTGGTTTACTCTGTATTGTGAGATACAATATATTATAAGCCAATGTTATGTGAGGTTTTAAAACATTTTCTTCTTCTGTACAGAGGACATGTTGAAGTAACCAGTCATGCTGGCCTGCCTCCTATAAAACTAAAAGATCTTAGTTTGGCAACCAGGAAAATTATAACTTGAGATTTCAGAACATATTTTTGATAGTTAAAATAAACAGGTAAATAATAATGCTTTTACGGTAAGGTTGCTCCTTGTTTTTTCTATATATTTATATAGTCTCCATTGCCATAGTAGCAGTGTCTCAGATATTAATGAATTTATCCTTACATAAAGTAGGGAAATATTATTATTCCCATTTTACAAATGGAGAAACTAAGGTACAGAGAGATAAAGTAACTCCCCAAGATCACACAGGGAATCCAGCAGAGCTAGGAACTGAACACCAAACTCCTGAGTCCCAATCTAGTGATATAAAAACCATAAGATCAACTTTCCTGTTTTGTTTCATTTACTCAGCGTAGGCACTACAGTTCTGATCTGTTACTTATATTACTGAATTGTGTGCATGTTTATTTCACTAAGTCTCCCACATGAACCAAATTTTAGCCCTCTAATTCCAGCATCAAAGGCCTGCATAACAGCTTTCTTCCTTCTGTGGTGCACGTGACAGGCATCTTCACTAGGAAAATACATGAGGGGAGCCTAGGGTACACTACAACCTGTTAATGTGTGAAAACAACAGACTGTG
This sequence comes from Emydura macquarii macquarii, assembly GCF_026122565.2. NCBI lineage: Eukaryota > Metazoa > Chordata > Testudines > Chelidae > Emydura > Emydura macquarii. The sequence continues at coordinate 5,406,574 of NW_027132971.1, read as the reverse complement.
TTAGCCAGACTAGAATTTTATCTCCTGTGAGCTAACAGATGGGAAAGAAACAAGGCAGACACACCTTTACCTTCCAGCACAGATCTCATTTCAGGTGCTGTTTTAACTCTGATACCTGAGCCTTAATCCTTCATATTTTAGCTTATAAACCCCTTGGGACAGGGACTTTGTTTTCCTTCATGGTTTTAAAGTCCCATGTGCACCTATGGCATTAAATAAGTAATTAATGATAATGCTTCTCTCTTGGTATTTCAGTGGTTCAGTATTTTGTCATTTGATATCTCTTCTGGAATTTAGGAGTAGCAGTCAGTTCTGCAGAAGCCCAAAACTTTCCACCACAAGCCACCACATTTTGTTAAGCTCTTACAAAATTCAATTGTTATTTTTCTAACATGACTCTGGTGTTTGTGAGGTGCTAGGCTCCGTCAATTCCCAAAGCTTTCAACAGAAGTTGAGAACACTCAGCACCTTTAAGGATGAAGGGTGAAATCCTGGACCCATGGCAAAATTCCCCACTGACTTCATTGGGACCAGGATTTCACTCCATGCTCTTAAACCCAGTATTTCAAAAATAGGAGTCTAAAGCCATCTACAAAAGTGATGAAGGTCAATATTCTAAATAAGAAGATAGGAACCTAATATAAGGTTCCTCTTTTTTGAAAATCTCAGCCTTAATTAGTGATTGTACCTAACTCAACACTCTCCTGTTATGGAAAAGCTGCTTTGTCCAATGACTCTTCTTAACAGAGTGCTGCTGCACCATTCCCAATCACAATGCAGGAACATATCCACCTACGTTATATTAATGCCTATCAATTCTGTTCTAATACACATAAGCAAATTTTTGTAACTATTCTCATGTCTGTTCTAGTTTTCACTCCCAGTGCTTAGTGCTGACTATTCATGACAACCGTGTATGCCAGCATTGCTCCAGACTGCCTCACAGCAGAAAAACCTCACCATTTCTGGCCATTACTGCAGCCTCATGAGTCAATTCAGTGTTCCTTTCTTCTTTCATTCTCTTTTAGGCCCACTTACATAGCGCCTAATCCTGCAGCCTTTACTCAGGCCTTTAATTCCTACCTCCCCAAACTAATAAACGTGACATTTTAAGACTTAATTTGAAAGCCTGGCAGACGGAGACCTGGCCTACATTACAAAGTTAGGTCAACATAAGCCACCTTGTGTCAATCTCATGCATGTGTCTATACTTAAATTTGTCTCTTACCTATAAGAGCCCCATTACGTCAACATAGTAACACCACTTCCCTGAGCGGTGTTAAGCCATGGTCAATGTACTGAGGTTGACACAGATCAAGTGTGGACACTGCATGACCCATATCAACCCTAACAGTCCTCCAGCAGCTGTCACACAATGCCCAACTCTGACTGCTCTGGTCACAGTTGTGAACTCCACTGCCCGGGGGTCACATAGACCAGAAGGTCCCTCCCCACTTAAAGCCCCATGATTTTTTTAAATGCCTTTTCCTGATTGTCCAGCTTGGCGTGCACACCTAGCAGCTCTCCATTGTTGTGTGCAACTGCCCAGCTAACCATGGTTATGCAGGAAGCCAGGACCTGTTAAAATTCCACTGCAGTCCTGACAGTTGAACACTGATGAGCCCAATGCTGGGGAAAGATCCTCGGGTAATTATGTAAATTTGTTTCCCATTATAATGATGGCACCCCCAACGACACAGGACACAGCTGTTGACTTTTCATTAATTTACTTGTACTAGAAGAGGTAGCAGTACAAGAAAGAGAGGTAGTGTTGTTATTTACTTTTCATTGCCCTGCAGAGTTAGGCAAGGGGGACCCACACAGAGCAGTTTGTTTATGTACACAGGGCTGTCCCTTAAATCCTCCTGATAGATCTCAATGAAATTTTCATGGAGGTATCTGCAATCCTTTCCTGCAGGTTTCTAGGGATGGCAGCCTTATTTCTTTCTCTGAGCTAGGACACTTTCCCATTCTAGTCAGCGATAACTTCAGCAGGCACCATTGCAATACAGAGGCTAGTAGCACTGGGCCCGGGGGGCTTCAGGATGCCTGCAGCAGCTGTGCTGTCTTTGTCTTTCTTACCCTTAGGAGTGAGCTATCAACTATCGCCACGGTGCCAGAATTCAGCGCCATTGCCCTATACTCATAGTTCATGCGACTGAACGATTCTTTCCTCAATTCCCTCAACCCTGGTGGGCCACACTCACCATGACTGGTGCAGGTGAGTGGCCTCATGCTCAAGCACTCCCAAGCAAAAGTGTCAATAAACATGTCTTGTTTAAAACTTTAGGGGCGCAAGGGAGGGGAGTTCTGATTCTTAAGTTCTGCTTTCTGTTGCGAATATACTGACAATGGCTCCTCTGTGTGTTTTATCTGCAACTCCTGCTGTTGTAGCCTTGAAGGGTTCCCGCTCCACACCCATGGAATGCCTGAGCCAGATATCGTAGAGAAAGACTAAGACTTGGGATGACATGTTCAATGACATCCAGCAAGCCAGTGCTGCATCAGACTGTGAGCACAGGGCCCGGAGGTTGAACATTGCAGACAGCCTGGAGAAGGAAAGAACAGAGAGGAGAAAGGCCCAGGAGTCCAAGCAGGAAAGAAGAGTGAGAAGGACCAGGACATAAACAGGGCTTCTCTGCTAGTAAACACAGATGCTGCAGACTCTTGTGGACCTACAGGTTCAACAATTCCAGGCTTGCATCCCTCTGGAATCCATGGAGAACACCATTCAGCACCTTCCTACACCCCCACTTCCAACATTCCACATGGCATCAGGCGTCACAGCCTTACCCCTAGTACTCAACCCCAGGAGATATTAAAGACAACCACAGCTTCACATACACTGATCTGTGAAAACCACAGCGGGTGTATGTGTAAAATGGACATGAATGTTCTTTCCACTTAAGTTCTGTTCTATTAATATATTACGTTTTTTATGTACATGCTTTAAAATTGCATGGATTTTTCTTTTCACTAATTTTGTTACAGAATACAATTCCATAATTCCAACATAAATTCATCTTCATTGCTTCACAATACATGCTGCAGAGTGTCTAGCAGTTCTGAAAACAACCAGTTACTTGTTACTGTACAGTGTGACACTACCCAGACCAATGACAATGTAATAATCATAAATGTACAGTAAGCACCACAAAATTAATGGGTGCATCAACAGTGATATATTCATACATGTACACCAAGCACTACACAGTTGCTAACCCCAGCGCATTTCAGTCCCATCATGAATTGCCAAAATTTCCCCAAAAACAGAGTGCTGGACAGTGGCAGGCTGCACGCTGGGGCAGCTATTCATAGTGCATTGCACTGTGTATCGATACAAGTTCTCCTGCTGACACAAGGAGCCAAGTATGCATGCACACAAGCAATGCACTAACTATGGTGGCTTTATGCTGACGTCACTTGCATAAACCAAAGTTTGTAGTGTAGACATGGCCTGAGACTGAAACATAGCAGAGTTATGTCACCCTAGTATACTCCAGGAGTTCTGATGCACTCAGCAGCCATTAGCAGATTAGCAGATTAGACAGAAGCAGCCCTGAGTTTCTGCTGCCCTGGCTATAACTAGGTTAGAGGGAACCTCATACGTGGGGACAGAGGTTGAGGTTTTTAGCAGGGATATGCACAAATTAAATAGGATCTTTAGAGATTTCACAACAGTACAAAGAAAAGATGCCCAGCTCACTTTCTCTGTGTCTCAACTGGAGGCAAAGATATTCATATCAATTATATGAATACATAAAGTCAGACAGCTCTACCTACATGCTATTTAAAAATGTATATATGAACCATCTTAAATTAGCTCTTCCAGACTTAAGACAAGGAAAGTGAATAGCAACTTTTTTGTGGGCAACTGACTAACACAGAAACCCAAACCAGAACATACCCTCTTCTACCATGGTTGCCCTTGTGACCACTTGTTTTGAATGCCCAGCTGCTGATCTGGAAAACAGCAGTCCAACCTGACTCTCCTCCATTGCATTTCACTTTAAAATCCAGTGTTGAATTAAGGTAGTGACATGTCTACTTAGGTAGTCAGACGAAGTTGCCTTTTATTATGGAATCTCTCTTGCTGAGAATGGAATCTTTGGAATGTTTTACATGGAAAGATTCTATAGATCACAAAACGTGCCTAAAACCTTTAAAAATATACTGGCCAGCTGTGTCTGACTTCAAAGACATATCATTCACACTTTGCATATATTGCAGCTGTTTTCTATGTCCCTAATTGCCTACTCAGGCTTTAGGTGAGCAATTACTAAATACCTTCCCCTATAATTTTCTAAGAGGAGCTGTGATATAAGCCTGGAACTCCTGAGCTCAAATCCCAACTTTATCATTGACCTGTTATGCGGCTTTGATCAAATCACTGCATCTCAGTTTTTCCAGTGAGAAGATGGGTATAATACTTACCTCTCTCCTGCCTCAGGGTATTGTGAAGATTAATTAATGTTCATATAATACTTCAAAGATGAAATGATATAAGTGCTAAGTATTATTAATAGAGCAACTCTGCTAAATAAACTGTTTCCATGCTGAGACCAAGCACGGAAAGTATTAAGTCTGAAATTACTATTTTTGCCAAAGGTATAACTACTTGAAAACAGGAATTTTGTATAGGATCTGTATCACCACTACTGAAATACTACTACTAATTCTAATACTACTAAAAATGTTTTTGTGTTACTACTTATCCCCAGTAAGGACTGTAGATGCAAGTGCATTTATGTTTGTACATGTACCTTAAACCGAAAGTCTGCTATTTGTTGTTCTATTTGTACTCTGCTAGAATCTCCTTCTTGTTTTTAAGCAGCAGGGCTAGGTCCAGTGCAGCTGCCAGCCTCGGATTCCTCAGGTTTCTTTCCTTTACTTCACTTCATCTGTTCTCATTTCACTGTGAAATGTTTTTAAATTGGACTTTTCTGATGCCAGACTTTAGGGTATGCTTGCTCCAGTCAGACAATAGATTTCTGTCAGACAGTTCTGTTTGAGGTATTTCTGTTGTTGGGGTTTTTTTGTATTTTTTTTTTAATTTCAATACTCATTTTAAACAAAACTATTACAAAGATGAAGCAACACAGGTCACTTACAATGGAGTTATTCATACAAGAGACAGATACTATGAGAAGATAACCATATTATCATTATCCTTACCAAAAAATGAATAGTTCTACTGTTCACTCAGTATCCAATTGTGATGGGCAGCTGAGAAAATTTCCTCTAGTACTGAGTAGTAAGTGATCAGTTACGAGTCTCTCAGGAGCCATGTAAGTGGCACATTGTGGCAAAGTCAGTGAGTTACCATGTCCAACTATTCATTTATTGATGGGTTTGGTTTTGTAAAATATTTGTATTCAACACTCTACAGTCCACCCTAACAGTAACAACAGAGCCAAAGGCAACACACAGACAGTTGAGAGTCAAAGTAAGTATTTAAACTAGAGCTTGGTTTTATGAACAACAGATGACAGTCAACATTCTACTCAGAGGTATACAACATATGGGTTCTGAAAAATAATTCAATGAGTTTCCCTTTTCAGGCCATGCTTGGAAGTTCATTTTAGCCATCTCAGTCTGGTGACCTTCAGATTTGCCTCAAAAGGCGAGAGATAATCTGTAATGTTATTCATGATCTTTTCCAGAGGCAGACAAGTGTTGATTCTGTTACCCTTATGGAGGAAATCTTTGCACCAGTAGTGCATGATGAAGATTCTAGCTATTGAGAGAACAATGGCAAAGAAGATGTTTCATATTTTTCCAGGTCATGTGAAAACAGGCTGTTCAAAAACATACTCTGCACCTCCAGTAAATCGTCCAAGAACTTTGAAACTTTCCCTCCAAAAAATTGTCCTCAATTTCTGTCTTACCATATATCATAACATTAACATTCCTTTTATGTAGCCTAACTGTTGCTATAGAAACTATTAATAAAATTTAATAGAACAAATCAGTGTCTTGTATTAATTGAAGGTTCTTTTTTTAGGATTGCCAACCTCAAAAAGTTCAAAAATCTTGAGTCAGACCCCCCCAAAAAATCAAGAGATTTTTAAAAAATTATGTTTTTTCTACCTTTTGATTTTTGTGCTGTTCCCACCCATTCCAGTGTCTATGTGACAATTGATGTTGCCCACTCTCACAAACTTGAGTATGGTGATTTTAGCAAGAGCTCTCAGTCCCACATCTGCCCACCCCCCTCTCCAGAAATTAATTTTGCCCCCCATCAATCTTATCCCCCTACTTCCCACATCCTTTCTGCCTCTAAATCTGCTTGCCACATCAATTCTGCCTGTCCCTCAGCCACCACATCTTCCCCTTGCCCTTCAGCCTCACCTCTGCTTAAGAGCAGTTGGTGAAGTTTTTGACAGGTGAGGCACAAATCACAGAATAATTATTCACACCCCCACCCAATGTATAATCTAATAGCTATTAAAAGCTTACCTTCATTTATAGTGAAGCAAGAGGAGGCAGACCTGAAGCTGGAACCAGCACCTTTGGCTCCCCACACACACACCCAGGGCCCATCCTGTGGAGGAAGGGGCCAGAGAGGCACATGACATGGCCCCATTCCCTGCAAGCTCCCTGCAGCCCAGGCTTAATTGCTACAGTCCTGATGTGGCCTTACCAAGTGGTCACCACAGTAACACTCCTATAAAGTGACTCCTGGGCATGATAAATTGCCATGGTAACAAGCCAGCTTCATGAGGCACTATTAGCTATACCAAAATTTGAACCTCATGCAGCGCTACATTCCTCAAACTTTCTGGCATTGCCTTTCACGACTGGAGAGAGTTGTGACATTTAAATCAAGTCACGATTTGTCCTTAAATCTCTATATATTCATCAATAAAACTTTTTTTTAAAATATGCCACATGCATTTGGTAGCTTTTGGGAATTCTTGGTTAGGCTGTGCCTCACTTGCTTGGGCTGATAAGTGGCCCCTTCCTCAACTCCTTCTGCAGCTCCAGGAGCTCGACAGCCTCTCATCCAGACCTGAGAGGGTAGCTGCAGTGGGGTCCCCCTTCCCAGGCTGGGTGCTGGAGGGAGGAGAAACAAAGGAGTAGTCCCATTGTTCACATTGTTCACTGAAGGACCTGGAGAGAGCTCTGCCTGCCTCCTGCAGCAGCCCGGGCAGAGGTCAATCTTCAGCACCATCTGGTGGTGAAACCTGGTGATTCAGCAAGTTTGCCTCAGTTTACCTCCTTTGATGGCCTGATCACTATCTATCTTGCTTGTTGATTCTTTGTAATAAGCCCTCTGGCTGGGTCGTTGGTAGTCCTTCCCCATCTTGGGGTGGTATAGAGTCCAGTACGTCAGGAGGTCAATTGCCTTAGATGAAGGATGTACAGTCCCAGGCCTTTTCAAGTTTAGCTCACTTGTACAAGGCCTCAGTAAGTTCCCTTGCTGGGTTTGGTATGGGAGTCTAGCTCCATCACTCCTCTGGGCTCCAGGTCAGGGACCCTATGAAGTGGTGAGGACCAGTTTCTCCCAACCCCTTACTGTTTCCCTGGCCTGCTTCCCACTGTGCCTCCTGGAGGTTTTTCCTCAGAGTCACACCCTCTGGTCCTCTCTTAGTGGTAATCTGGCTTCTCCTTAGTGTGCAGCTGAAGGGCCCTGCTCACAGCCGCTCCTCAGTCTCTCTGGCAGTCACCTCACTCTTCTGCCCTACAGCCTGTTGTCTCCCAATCATCTCCAGCAGAGAAGGCAGTTGGTTTCCATATTAACCCTTTCACAGCTGAGACAGCATGGGGTCTTTGCACCCATGACAAGCCCTGAATGGCGGTTTTCTCCTAGGCAGAGCTAAAATTCACAAAAGGGCTGAAGCGTCTCATATAATTGCTAGACTGGCTCCAGTCCTGGCCAAACTGGTCATTTCTTCACGTGTCCTGCGAGACTAATTTCTTAGGTAAACTCCTACTGAATTCAATGGGATTTTTGGAGGCATGAAGGAGTGAAAAGTTAAGGGGCCCTTCACATGCAGATCTCTTCTTCCTGTGCAGAAAGGGGTTTGGCCACCTTTGTGGCAGCTCCGTATACAGCTGGGATCCACATGTGGGATGGATGCAAACAGGGAAGGGGCCAGTCTGACATACTGTGATAGAGATGGAGCTGCCCTGTGATAATTTATGAACGCTTTGGTGACCTTGTTAACAGGATTGTGTTTACTGTATGACCATTCAATGGCAAAAACTATGTTAACACAGAGGTAAGGTTGCTTGGTGGTATGTCATCCCATGCAGAATGCCAAGTTGAGCGAAACTCAAAACTTCTGAAAACCAGGAAAGTCACAGCTAAGGTTGTACATGCAACCTTAACTCGGTCCTCTTTCAGCGATGCCCCAATATGCTCTGTTAACACACATACCTTTACTTTGCCAACCTGACAGTTGCGGAAATGTACAAACTGTTCACTTTCTTTTATAACCCATTCACTCATTCTCACCCGCAGAATTCCTTCTAACACTATCAAAGGACAAAACGGTGGTAGGGGAGGAAAGGGGATAGTGGCCCTTGCCACCTTCCCTCTGTTCTCTAGATTTAGATTAATGCCTCAATATGCCTCTGCTCCTATTCCCTCTCAGCCTCCCTGCCACTCACCCTCACATCCTCCTTCCCATTGTCCCATCCCTCCACTCACCCAACTTTCTCTCACCTGAGCCCCAAACCTCTCACCCGTCCCCTACCTCCCATCCCCATTTATCCCTCTCCCCAGGTTGCTGTAGCCCCAGACCCTTCTCCCCCCACTGACTCCTCCACCCCTTAATATCCTTCCTGGAAAGCATTAATATGTCTAATTCCCTCCCCCCCCAGAATACTTTGATTACATCCCCCCCAAAATAAAATTACCACCCATCACTCACCAATTATAGCAACCTCCAGGCACTCAGTCCAAAACTCCACTTGCCTTAGGTGGGGGCTTCTGATCAGTTTATCCTTAGTTATGTTAATTAAAGAGTGAGTTCACATCTCTCAGTCTCAGTGAGATCCGTGATTCATCCAGTCATTGATTAGTGCCTCTCAGTTTAACAGTACAAGGCAGCAGAAAGAATCAATTTTGAAGGTGGGGGAGGGGAGGGGCTGTAACTTGGGAACCTACCCCTCAGTCAAATGGCTCCACATTTGGATGACTAATACAAGCCCCTTTGCCCACATGAGGCACACCAAATTTCAAAGCAATCCAAGTCATCGCTTGGATTTTAAAGCACTCACAATAAAGCATATCAAATGGCAGGAATGGAAACCCTCTGGCCTCTAGCCATTTTTCTATATTGGTACATGTGCCCTGCAAAAATATGCATTTTCTTAAATACCAGTCTCAGTTTGTGTCCCCCAGGGATTTAGTAGGTGCCATGCACAACTCTAAAATTGAGATCATTTTGACCTGCACCACATTAATAGTTTGATCTCTAGCTCCGAGCAAAAAGCAAACAAACAAACAAAAAAAGCAGCCAAACAAACTCTCCCCTCACCTACAATCAATGTGAAAAATGGATATTTTTTTCAGGACTTATATCTTACACCCTTAGCTCAAATGATCCCAAACTTGGGTCACTAACCCTACCCTGCACTTTCCTGAAGCATGCTAAATTTCAAAGGAATCCAACTAAGCTTGTCAAGTTTAGAGGACTCAACAAGGTCACCTTTAAATAGAAGTTCTGACACTATAATATTGGTTTAACTCAATTGGGGTCTGTTTGGATACAACCAGGGAGTAAGGAGAAGAATGGCTCAAGATAGCTACCTACCCACTTAACAACTCGTAAGGGGCAATGCCAGAATTATTAGCTTTGATGACTGTCTCTGTGTCAGCCTGCCTACGAAACTGGTTTAACCAGGAATAACCAAGGCAAACAGAGGAAAACAAAGAACTAGGGCAGGTTTTAAAAGATACAGTCTCCTAGCAGGAGAAAGAGCAAAGGAGGAGTGGACTGAAATACGGAAACCCATTGGGAGTGTCTGGACAAGCTAAGCCTATTTAGGTCACCATCATGGGGTAGTATGACTTTAGGTAAGACAGTCACACTTGTAGACTGCTTGTTGTTTTAAGATAATTTTTTTCTAAAAATGCTAAATAAAAATACTTTTGTTTTAATATGGCTATTTGGTTTATATATATATATATATATATATACACACACACATTACTGGTCACAGACTCTTATCGGGAAGAATGGAAGGTGCCTGAATCCAGTTGGATCTGCAGACTAAAATGACTGGGGTAAATGGGGTGTTATACCCAGATTCCAGCCTAAGAGTGGTAGGAAGTGCAAAATTCCACCCTTGGACAGGTGAAAGCATGAGGTCTGCCGCATGAGCGGGTACCCTCAGAGATACCAGAAAGAGGACAGAGGTATAAACAGCCTCTTAACCGTGCAAGATGCACCTGCTCCCTCCCTATGCGAAGGCGCTCATAGCAGAAATTTAACAGCATGAGGCTGTAGCTGAGCCTGAAATGCAGAAATAACATGGCAATATGGCTCCTTTGGTATATTGCTCAGTTCAGGTGGCCATGGGCACCCACCAATACCTTGTGAATCTCAGAGGCTCTCTGGGGTGAAAAAAATCTCCATGAGGAAACTGTGTGCAGATTTCCTCCCCTCTGGTGATCATTCCCTGAGTAAGGACCACAGGATTTTGCTTTTTGCTTGCAAATAACCCTTCATTTATCTCCTGGGTATTCAGAATTAGCTCTTTCCCTAACTTGACTTTCACTCCTCTCTCCAGATCACTATTTTTTCCACTATAAAAAGGTGGTATAAATAAGATGCCTTTTTCACCCATTTTCAGATGTGTCATTATAATTTAATAAATAACAACAAATTAAGCTCCAATTCTATTAAAGAATTAGTAAGTCATTTTTCTAATAACAATACTGATATTATTCATTCTCTGTACCACCCATAACGTGCTAAAAGTGGGAATGGAGAATATGGTCCTGGGAAGATGTATCTCATCTTGTTCAGTTTATTTCTAAAAAGCAACAGAATATGTGGATTGTGGACTGAGGAAGAGGGGGGAATAAAACCCTAATAAGGCCTGGTCTACACTGATCAAGAAATTTGGCTTCTACTTACTGCGGCGTCTTCACTTCGCCACGCCAACAGGAAATGTGCTCCCGGCGGCTCATCATTACTCTTTTTCCAGGGGTGGATTTATTAAATTGATTTCCAGATCTATTGAGCGGGTCTTCACTTCCGCTCAATCGATCCCAAAGAGAAGACATACCCTATCACAGTAGATAATGCTGAAGGATGAAGGAGCTCTTCCTCCCAGATGCTCCAGAGTAAGAGGGTGAGAACATAAGACAAATTGGTAGATTATTCTGGCTTTATTCAAATGTTGTAAGATACACCACTACTATGCCAAGCCTGCTACAAATTCATAGAGAGGCTGAGACAGACAGACTAGAGTCCAAAGAATAGAAACCTCTTAGAGCAGACTGCCAGTGTTTAAGGATGTTTTTTTTTGCGAAGTAACAAATGCTGCATGATGAGCATTGTCCTTTTTCAGCAGCCTTAGCTCATTTCTAGTTATCATAGAAATTATCCTCTTGGGCTCATAAGGCTTATGCAACTTGCATGGCATATTAAAAATTCAGAGACTTTTTCCCTGAAGTCACCAGCAACTGGAGGTGAGCAGCCCAAAAATAATATTTGAGAGAGAGCATTGCCAATCCACCACTCTCACATGGATGAATGGTTTTCTTGATTGTTTCCCTCTGTGGTATTAAAAGTTACAACAACAATTGGTTCTGGACAGTTTTTGTCTCCTTGTGCTGCCTGCTTGTATTTTGTATGATTCATTTTAGTCTGATGTGATGTCCTCTGCTGTTTGCCATGCTGTTGCAGAGTTTTGCTTTGATAAGTGTACTTACCCATGTTGTTTCTGGGCTGTAAATATTCAGCTTCAGTGATCTTCCCCCTCACCCCTCTCTCAGAAAAGGCCATTTTGCTTCTTTTACTGTTGCTATCAATTTTTTTTTTGCATATTCCTGTCCTTTCCCTTCCCTTTCCTATGCATTAGTCATTCCTGATAGGGAGTTCCCTTTTGTTTTCACTGTTTCCATATAGTATCATCAAATGGCAACAAAATTCTTCCTATTTTCAGGAAAACATTTTGTCTTCATTCTCTTGATATGTTTCATTAGGCAGATCTATTTTTGCTCCCTATTCTAATGCTACCCTCCATCAGAAGTGTCTTCTAGGGTAATGTCATCTGGTAAAGGGAGCACTCTTGCCTCTAGGATAAAGTGTCATGGCCTCTGTCAAATACCCTGAGTTTCTTAACTGACACCATCCCACACTACTACAGGAGAGCTAGAATGACTGACCCCGTGGATGAAACATTAAACTGAGGTCATCTTGCTGATCTCTGGTAACAGGCCAGATGGACATTAATGATGTTGTGGTACCTTTCAAAAGGAGGAAGGAATAAACCCATTGACCTCTCCAACACCCACCCTTCCAGTAGAACAGGTCCTGAGAAATGAGGACAGCTGCCAAGTGAGAAGGTGAACTGGCTGTGCTGCTGGAAGTGATTTCCTTTGAGTCAAAGTCAGCCATCAGAATTGTAGCTTTCTGCTCGGGTGACCAGACATCCCAATATTAGGGGCTTTGTCTTATATATGAACTATAATACCACTCAACCCCCGGGGAAAAAAAGTTTCCTGATTTTTCACACATGCTATCTGGTCATCCTACTTTCTGCTGACTAAATTATTATATACATGCTAGAAGGAAGTAGCTGCATTAATCAAGGCCTATGGGTAGCTGCACTGAAGAGATCCTCTGCTGTGGCTGCTCCCATAGCAAGAGAGTATAGCCTATTGTTAAAATGAGGAGAGCATTGACACTTGGTAGGCTGCAAAAAGGAGGATAGTCAAAGCATATGAGAAAGAAGAAGGAAGTTAGTACATCCAGAACAACTCATCTCATCTATTAAATCCTAGTGCTCCAGACTTCACGAGAGCCTACAACCCAACCTCACTATCATCAGATAATTCAAAAACACCTGCAATCAACTGATTGAGCTGCTAACTTTCCTACAGTGATTCAAGTTCAGTCTAATGGGGATCTATTAATTGTGATTTGACCAGCTCTAGCCCAGTCCTAACAAACCCCATCAACCCTGTAGTTTTGAGGATTAATCCAACACCTTTTAAATCCAACAGCTTTTCAAAGGAACAATTCTACCAAAATACATCAAGAGAAAAGAAAGCAGTTTGATTGCATAAGAAACACCAAGCAAAGCAATTTTCACTTCATGTACTGCACCTATGGCAGCTCTCAAAAAGCAACATATATTTATGACCTTCAATAATATATAACTAATGAATGATTTATGGGATGTTTGTGTAACAATACTATGCATCATCTTATCTTGATAAATCATTATTGACATCAGCTGGAGTGAGAGGAGGCCCATTTTGCTTTTAAAGATTTTTTATTATGGTGCCTTATCAACACATGCAAGTTTTCACATCCTGTTCCTCCTTCATCACTGTACTATGTCCTTATCAGCACACTCCTTATGTAGTAGGATTTTGTACCCCTCTTTTATGGGTAGCAGTTTTACCCTCTCACACAACACTACGCTGATCCAAGAAGATTAATAGTGTTCGATGAATAAGATTCCAGAGCTAATTGTTAGTCCACAAAGAAGGTCTACAGTGCCATCTAATTTCTAGTCAATAAGAACAGATCCCACAAGTCACTTATTTCCAAGATGCTTTCATCGTACTGATCACCATGTGACTAGAAAAATCATCCAACTTTGTATCAGTTTTAGTATCAAGAAGCAGTATATAGAAATTTCAAAACATTAAAATACTATAATAGCCTAGCAATTTTGTTTAGATGACAATTAAGAATTAAATATTTTTCAGGATGTATTCAGCTTCCTAACTCATTTTAGAGTAGGAACCTTAGGGTGCAATTGACCATAAGCAGCTTCTATTGACATCACCTCATAATTTGGCCAAAAGTTACTGGGAAAGTATGACTGAACTCAGGAGTTCAAATAAATCCAACAGACTCTTAAGGCTAATTTGGAAAATAGAGGGGAAAGAAAACTGTGCTGAATGATGCATGACAGGACTTAAGTTAATATAAGGACTGCATATTGGGCTGAATAACTTTTTCTGTTCCTAAAAAATGTTCTTACAGAAACTAAACAATGGTTTAGATGAAAAAAAGCAGTAGCCTGTGAAGGCTTGGACATTTGCTGCTGGGCTACAAATTATTCTTTTACAACTAAAATTAAGGAAACTAAAGGAAGAAAGAACAGAGATCATAATATTCATATGTTCCTTTGAAAATCATTTAAGCCACATATTAGTCAAATATAACATGCACAAACACCAATCTCTGTTAATCCTGCTACAAACACTGAATGAATTAAAAATACATATAAAATGTGATGCAGTATAAAGTTTCATTCACACCTGTTTAACATCACTGTACTCATGGGTGGTTGAGGCAAGAGTAAACTCTGCAGGTGGTTAATCTAGTTAGGCTCTTATCTGGCACCCATCATCACAGCCACTGACTTCCTCACAAGAATTTAAACAAAAAAACAATATTGATCTTTCTCCCCCACTTCTAGCAGGTAGGAGTAAATTACTTGATTAAATAATTGGGGGAAGAGGAAGACAGGAAAAGGAGCAGGGGGACTGAGGAACTTACTGTAGAAAAGCCAGGTGGAAGAGATGAGTTTTGCATCTAGTTCTGAATGCTGTGAAGCTGGTGGTCATTATCTCTTCTGATAGTGAGGTCCATAGTCCAGGTTCAGCTCCTACACTCACTAAACTTCTATTGCTTGGGAGTTTTATAGTTGCAGTGGAACACAGCTGCTAGGGGAGATCAGGACCACCGGGATAGAGGCATTCTCTCAGGTAGTTAGGCCTAATCCTGGAGGGGGCTTTGAATTTCATCAGGACAGAGATGATGTATTTAAAGACAAGCTAGTGCAGAGGATAGAGCATCAGAGTGATGTGCTCACAGTGATCTGTATTGCTAAACAGATGGGCTACTGGATTTTTATAGCAGATGGAGCTTTTTGAGGATGTGCTGCTTCATTCTTGTTAATTGAAATACTTGAGCCTGGAGTTCCAAGTGCATGGATCACTGTGACCAGATCAGTGTAGGGTAGGATAAGACTCAAGCTTCTGGTCAGTAGCATCTGGAAGTGATTATTTTTTTGCTGTCTGGCTATTTGGCATTCCTGGCACTGAGAAGTCCAAAAAGATCTCAGTGTTGTAGGCTGACTTACTTTGAGGGCAGATGCCCTTGAGAGTGGGGAGAGTTGCAGAAGACATGTTTTCTCTCCTCTTACTGGATCACCTCAGTCTTGTCTGTGTTCAGCTTTTGCTAGCTGCTTTTCATTCAGGTGTTCCCAAACAAGTGGCACTAATACCTTAGCTACATCATGCTTTGTTAGGTTTTTATGGACTTATTCTCAGCTATTATGAAAACTTTGTTTCTTTGTTACATGGGAATGTGTGGAGTTTAGTGACATGCACCAGGGCAGATACAATTCTGTGGTCTCCAGTTCACTCCATTCTTTGTAAAATAAATCTGTGTGTGTTAACACTTGATTAGAGACGTAGGGTAAAGTGTGCACCTTTACAATTGTTTCAGTCAGTCCTTCACACTTGGACAGTACAAACTCAAATAATTGTTTTAAAAATAAGATTTATTCTGTCTCACTATCCCAGAATCAGAAGCCACAGGCCTGAAGACCAGCTACTAGTTAAAAATATGTTTAGAAGATTGTCAAAGATAAAATTACCAGATATCCATAAAGGTTCCTACATCACACTGTGAGTTCTTTGCTAGCTGTGAAAATTGCTTATTGCCTGTTCTATCAGTAACAAAAACAGTGTTAATGTGAATCTCTTTGGCTATTGCCAAGATAATACCAGTGATCAATGAAAGCCATGCAGTGAGAAAATACCAGGCTTCGTAAGAGCTGATGCTAGTCTGCTCCAGCTATAGGAACTACCTCCCACTGTGGGTTCTATTTGGGATATACCAGTTTGTGTTCTCCTCTTTTTCTTTACTGAAAATTGGATTCTCCTTTGTTTTCCCCCATGAAAGGTTATTGAATTGAAAACATTTAGAAAATATTTCATAACTGAATTTTTTTTTTAATGTTGCACTGGTAAAAGAGTCGAGTCTATTTTTAATAAGGAAGAATTAATATTTTGTCCTTCTAGCATCCTTAAACCAGGGAGCAAAAACGTTTAACAATAACACCACCATGGCCATGTTGTGTGGTATGTAGTGTTATCCTCATTTCACCAATGGGGAAGATGAGGCACAGAGAAGTAAAGTGACTTGCCCAAGGCCACTCAGCAAGCCAGCAGGAAACAGAAGACAGCAGTTCTGGTGCCAGCCCCTAGCTGTAGTTCATAGATTGGTCTGTCAGAAGGGCTGCACCACTTTCCTTCTAGACATTTAGATAGCCTCAGTACTGGCGTTGTCAGTCAGCACCCAAAAATGAGAATGATAAGCTCTAGTTTATAGCTTTAAGTTACTAATTTTTAAATGGGCTGACACCTCAGAAACTTAACTGGCCAGATACATCCCTAGAGCAATTCCACTGATGTCAGTGGAGTTGTACCTGGGATTTATTTGGCCTAGGACTGAGAACTTTTTAATTTGTGAAAACTGGACCTCCTGGCCCTGCCTCTTCCTCTGAGGCCATGTCCCCACCCTGTCTCTTCCCTAGGCCCCACCTCTTCTTTCCTTCCCCTCCCCCCGTCACTTGCTGCTCTCCTCCCTCAACTCCGTGAGCAGCCCAAAGGGACTTGCAAACCCCAATTCCAGCAGGCTGCCTGGGAGTGCAGGTCAGAAGAGCACTGTGGCCGCATCAGCGGGACTGAGGGGGGACCATTGGTCCCCAGCAGAGTGAGGGACCAGGGGCAATCGGGGCACAGTGGAAAGGGGAGTCCACGGAGCAAGGGGGCAGGGGAAATTGGGGCACAGTGGGGTGGGAGCAGACAAGATTTCCCCCTCCCTGCCCCAGCGGTGGCACCTACCTCTCTGCCAGAGCCAGGATGGGAGCCAGTTCTCTCCTCAGCTGAACTCCTCCGGCTCCAGCAGAAGCTACTCTTCTTTCTGCCCGCCTGGCGGTGGAGCAGAAGCTGATTGCTGTTACTCTGGACTAACCAGAAACCAGGCTTTCAGTGTCCAGTCAGCAGTACTGATTGGACACTGTCAAATTCCCTTTTCAATTGAAAAACTGGACACCTGGCAATCCTAAATTGACCCAATATTTTTTCTTAACATCAATACATCCTAATACTCAGTACACAAGCTTACACAAACACACTATCTTTTTGTCACACCCTGAAAAACAATGGTCTTCCCTACAGGAAGAAAACCAGTGGTAAAATCCGGGCTCCACAAAAGTCAGTAGCAAGTCTCCCATTGACTTCATCAGGGCCAGGATTTCTCCCCAGATTGTTATCAAAGGGTAGATTTTAGGACTCAATGGACAGGTCTGACATACAACTGAACTTGTATTATTAAAATTTACCATGCACCAATTAACACATAACTATCTCCTCGACTAACTGTTTGTACTGGAAAAAATAAATTTGTGATTCCTCTCTCCAAGAAAAATGATCTTGCTGAGTTAGAAGTGAATTTTTTTATATACATGTTTTAATGTAAATTTTAAAGATTTGGCTTTAAAGAACTCAGTCACTAAATTGGAGCTGTTGTTGAACTGTTTAACTTGGCAGTTAATGTGCAAGCTTAAGTCTGAATGAAACATTCTGGTTGATGACTTCCCTAAAGCAATACACCAAATTTAGCTTGGAATGTTTTCTTTGTTATTGCTTTTTTTAAATGAACTTTTAGATATTTTAACCTGATGGTATAGTCTACCTTAGCAATGAAATATACACATTAGCTATTGATTGGGTGAAATACACTCTTTCCCCATACCTAGATAGGAATCTTTTTAATTAATAGGAAAGTAACAAGAATAAAAATGGGGAGTTGTTACCTGTCAGCTCTGTGTTCTTGGGGAACCAGGGCGCAAAACTCCTACTGTCTGACTCACCTGAAATACCCCCGTCCCCCCAGCCTCTGCTTGAACCAGAATCGATCAGACATAGATTTACCAAAAGCAATGAAAAGGCAATGGCCTAAACCCCTCTGAACAAGGGTGACAGGATTAAGGCAACTCCCCTAGCCTCATCTACATTGAAGATGTAAGAAGGAGGCATCTCGATTAGCTCGCCGAATGGAAAACAGAAAGCCACATCTACATCGAAGATGGAACAAGGAAACATCTCTATTAGCATAGCGAATGGAGAACCAAGCTTCAAGGCAGTGACTGCACAGATCTCTGGGATCAGTGAAGCAGGGAAGCACAGTATGATGGAAGATCTCTGCTCCAGATGTTAATGAACCCATACCTACACAAACCCAGCTCAGCAGTTATCAGACCAATTCTGGTCATAGATCCTTTATTGATATCCAAAACACTTAATCTGCCTGATTTCATTGTGAACTCCCTGGAAGGAACACTGCCCATAGCCAGGAATGATCAGTTCCAATTGTCTAGCATAAACAGAACATCTCTGGTATACTCCCTTGAGTCACTGTTTACCCATTAACAAACCTAATGTTCTCCCTTGAACCACTGTTTCTTCCCTACAAAAACTCCTACCCAAGTTCAAACCTCTGTTCTGGTGATGCCTGGATCCAAAAGCTACATCAGTTCCTGGGACTTCACCTTTTCCTGACTGATTGTGTTGGGGGCTCTGCTTGTCTCAAGCACTCCGGATCCTAAGCTGAACAACCTGTCTCCTGGGAACCTTTGACCAGTTCAAGCTGCGCTGAGTGGTGAGACCCCAACACACTCTCTCTCTCTTCTCTGATCAAGCCCACTTTTCCCCTCAGACCTACTTTGATCTCTGTCTCTCTTTCGCTCTCTCTTAGTCCAGGTATAAGTTTCTAAACCTGACTTTTGTAATCAAACTTAGGCCAGATTTCCCCACTACCCCAATTGAAATCGTGTAATATTGTAACTGTTTGGTTGTTTTTCTCTCCTTGTACTATTAGTATCGTAAGTTATATACCTGGCAATAAAATAACTTTTATAATCAAGCTGGTTGCCAAACTCTCTCCAAACTTCATTTACTTCTTCATGTTCTTGGCTTCCCTATCTTGCTCTGCAGCAACACTTCTTTTATCTAACCCAAACATCCCTGTAGCTCCCAAAAATCCTGTGGAGTTTGCTCATTAAGGGGGTTACTACTAGAATCATTGTAGAGTGAGAGTGGGGATAGCAACGTGCTAAACCTGTGGCATATAAGGGGGCAGTTTAGCAGTGCTGCTCTGCCCGGCTTGTGGAGTCCAGGGGGTATATAAGGATGGCAGCTGGAAAGTGCTGTTTTGACCCAGTCTGCTCAGACACTCTCTGTTAATCTGTGAAGGTGTGTGTGTGAAATGTGGATGTTTATTTGAGTCTGCGGCTGGAGGATCCCAGCCCTGGAAAACTTAGGTCCTAAATGAGCATACCCCAAGGTAACGGGGAAATCTGGTAACAGAGTTGTGAAGGAAGATAATACTATGCTTCCAAACACCACCCTCAAACCAAACTCCACCCACTTGACATCTCAAAACAAGATGTCATTCACAGTAGATTGTGCAGATCTTCATAATATGATTGTTACTTTTTCTCCTTACATCCCTTACTGGCAATGAACTAGTTAAAGGTGTTGCCCTGGACATAATTATCAGTAGGTTTCAGAGTTCATATCCAACCGAGAAGAAATAATGTAAGTCACATCTCTCTCAGTACTATTATTTCAAACTGGATTTGAGGGATCTATTTACACTGTTCAAATTGTAAAAATTCACTGAAATACACTGAAAAAATATTCTAAAAATGGCATAACAGGGCTCTACTTTTTTAAGTCGCTTACTGACTCCTGTAATTTGTTCAGTTTGAGTAACAATATTGTTATTTTAAACTGCCAGTCTTGTAAAGTCAGTTTAAGAACCTAAGAATAGCCATACTAGGTCAGACCAATGGTCCATCTAGCCCAGTATCCGATGGTGGCCAATGCCAGGGAATGAACAGAACAGGTAATCATAAAGTGACCTATCCTGTCTCCCATTCCCTGCTTCTGGCAAACAACAATCCCTCCCCATCTGGCTAATAGCCATCCATGAATTTATCTAGTTCTTTTTTGAACTCTGTTATAGTCTTGGCCTTCACAGCATCCTCTGGCAAGGAGTTCCACAGGTTGACTGTGCATTGTGTGAAGAAATGCTTTCTTTTGGTTTTTTTTAAATCTGCGGCCTATTAATTTCATTTGGTGACCCCTAGTTCTTGTGTGATGAGAAGGAGTAAATAACACTTCATTATTTACTTTCTCCACATCAGTCATGATTTTATAGACCTCTATCATAACTCCCCTTAGTTGTCTCTTTTCCAAGCTCAAAAGTCCCAGTCTTATTAACCTCTCCTCATATGGAAGCTGTTCCATACCTCTAATCATTTTTGTTGCCCTTCTCTATATCTTTTCCAATTCCTATATATCTTTTTGGAGAGGGGACAACCAAATCTGCATGCCATATTCAACATGTGGGCATACCATGGATTAATAAAGAGGCAATATGATATTTTATTATCTATCCCTTTACTAATGATTCCTATCATTCTGTTAGCTTTTTTGACTGCACATTGAGTGGATGTTTTCAGAGAACTCTCCAAAATGACTCCAAGATCTCTTTCTTGAGTGGTAACAGCTAACTTAGAACCCATCATTTTCTATGTATAGCTGGAATTATATTTTCCAGTCTGCTCTGAACTTAACTACCTTGAGTAGCTTTGTGTCATCTGCAAATTTTGCCATTTCACTGTTTATCTCTTTTTCCAGGTCTTTTATGAGATTATTTATTTTAGATCTGAAATGGAAGTTTGCTCCTTCTGGCTCATGCTTCATCATATGTAATAAAGATTCTAACTTCAATAAGATGATATTAACTCAGCATAGATGTCTAGGATCTGCAGGGCTAGCAGGAGTAAAAAAAATAAAAATATATTTGTGAGCAAAGTCAACAGATACGAGTCAGGCTACATTCAAGTAGCAAATCTATTGATTAAGATGTTGCCATTTTTTGCATAGCAATTTAACTATAGTGTATTATAATAAACAACAGTTAGGGATTCTGATTTTTAGTTTTAACCCCAAGAGCAAGAATCAATATTAGGATTAATCCCAGAAAGATAAGATTCTTAAGACTTCCTCTGTGTCATCAGCCAACGTATTACCTTATCTAATTATTGCATGGTCCCCTACCACTAGCCATTTAGACTGCACGCTGTCAGTCAGCTTCCAAATAAAAGACCTTCAACTGGCCCTTGAGTAACCATCACAAAGAAGCCACCTGATCTCCTGCCACTGCCCCATATTGTATGCAAATATTAGTATAACAATTAGCATAGACCCTGCTGTTCAGTGATTTTTGTTTCAAATTCTACTTAATAGAGTCTCAGACATGCATCGATTTGGACAGGATAGACAATGTCAATCCAAGACCCAGTCCGGTATTCCACATCCTGGTATTAAAAACTAGAAATACAAGCTGTTAGAAAGGCAACCCAGAATATTGAAGGAATGTGGCTTTTCATGTTAATTAAATAGGTCATCTTTAAGAGAAGGCAATGCCAGTAGCGCTCTCTACTGGAGACACATGTTATTACTACAGAATCAATATTTACTTTAAACAGTTTTAGAAGCACCTCAATAATAACCAAGGTGGTGGAACTTTAAAAAAAAAAAAAAAAAGGGTAAATCCAAGTTAGTGAAGATATCTAATTGGGTACTGGACCTAGATTAAGTAAAGCTTGTGTAACTGGATGCGGAGTAAGTTGCTGAAGTAAAACACAGGGTATATTCAAATATTTGAAAACAGAACCCACTTAACACAGCAACTTTGAGATCTAGAAATTGGGAATCTTAATAAGCCAATGAAGACATGGAAAATAATTAGAAAGACAATCATTTAACTGATGGAGTTTTAATCTGATGCATTCCCTCCTTGTTCGCCACCCCCTTGCCATTATATAGCCTCTGCATAAATACCCATATTTAAAGGAAAATTTACAATTAAGAGCTAAGAAATGTCTCGGTCAGTTTTTCTCTCTCCACTTGGGCCAAATGCTACCCAGAAACGTGCTGGTGTGCTATGTGGATTAAAGGGCATAAGAATTCTTTTCCTTCTCTCCACCCCCTTTCCTTCAGGCAGCAGCAGAGCAAGATTTCTACTTGTCATTCAAATCACCATGCAAGTGGCCAGCTCCTGCCTCACCTGGCAAGAAAATGTGGATGTGGCCCCCAGCTAGCTTGCACTCCTGTTGTAGTTGACATTGCCTTATTACCAGAGCCCATGGTTCCTTTTTAAAAGGAACATAAATTGAACCCATTAAAGCATTTCACTACAGCCAACATTGAACCATCCAGCCCTGTACCAGTAGAATGACTATTGGATTGAATGCACAACTGTCACTGCTCCACTTCTTTCTAACCCTAACTGTGTCTATTAATAGCAGGATTTCAGGATGTAGTGGAAACAAAGAATAGTAGATTACAGCAAGAATGATTTGCCTGAAATGTTACATACTCATAGATTACAGTCTGATTTAAGGCCAGGCCATGTTTGAACTGTATAGACCTTACACCTCTTTTAATGAGTCTTAATTGTAATTTTCAATATATTTCTGTTGGAAACCATAGGAGTCCTCCTGTAACATCTCAAAGTTGAAATCCTGTCATGATTTATATTTTTCAATTAAAATGTCTATTACTCATTTGCTATGATTGTGAAAACAGTGTTTTTCCCCTAATCAAAAATATTTCACCATCTGAATAAAAGAAAGCCACAAAGAAAAAGTCAGCCAGAGAAAAGTGAACCCCATTAGAAGATAGTTAGCTGTTTATACAAGCAAGCTAAACAAATCAGAATTAAGGATTACTTTGGTCCACCCACAACACTACCTAAATTCAGTGCTCCCATGTGCAGGTTTATGAAATGTAGGGAGGGAAGGAATTAGGCCAGCCCCAATCATAAGGGGAGAAGAAACAGGTTGTGCCTTCTTTAGTTTGACCTATTATTGACCTTTTTTTTTAAAGCATACAAGACCTTCGAGTTTGATGATTTTTCATTTTAAATATCCTATTCTTTAGTCACAAAAGTTTAAAAAAAAAAAAGCTTTGCCAACCCATACACCATATTTAAGAAAGGCATAGCAGACAGCTCCAGAGTCAGAGTTCCACACCATAAATCCTCACACACACACCCCTCTGGAACGCCTCTATTTTGGGCTCCAAGTGCAGGATACTTCATGTCTTCTGTTTTTAGATATAACAGACTTTCCTCCCTCCCCCACCCGCCTCCAATTGCCTCAAATATTAGCTCCAGTTTCTGTAACAGCATTTTTAAATCGGTCATTTCACATGTAATCAGCACTCCATACTGATACATGATTTTAATACCTTTTTGTGGAGGAGTGAGTTTAGCAACCTCCTCCACATCTGGCTCCTAAGGTGTGCCCGTGACACACCAGCTCAGCTGCCTTTAAAAATGTGACAGTTTCATCATCATTATTATGCTCTGGGAACAATTTAGACCCAATTGGAGGATAATAGAGTCATTCTGGGAAGGGAAGGCCAGAGATACTCCACTGCAACCACAAAAGGGTTTTAAAAATACCAAGATCCCCAGTACTCACTCAGACCTTCTCCTGCCTTGTCCCCTATGCTACAGTCCAAGTAGCAGCCCTCACCTTGCTGTTCAACCCCCATCTTTCCTCTTTCCCCTTCAGGCTTCTTTCCACAAGAAGTCTTACCAGACTTACTTTCTTCTACCCTGCCTCCAAACTCCTGCACTATAATCTCCTACACACAAGGCCCTTCTCAACCCAATCTCTCCTCTCAGCCCTAGCCCCCAATCTTGCTTCCCTCTCTGTGAAGACCTGCCAGTTTCTTTTCCCCTTCCCCAGGTCCCCTTCATAGCTGACCTTGTGCCCATGTGCCTCCTCCCCATACCTGTCCCCTAAGTGTGTGGTGGAGGGAGAGGGAGGAAGAACTGCCACAGCCCCCACCACTATTGTTCCCTCAGGTCCCACCAGGTCCTTCCAGCTCAGCAAGCCCTTAAAGCTGGTGTGGGAGGGTCTATGGAAGGTCGACATGAGCTAACCACTGTTCTGCCTGCCTGCCCACCCACCCACCCAGGAATCACAGATGCCCCTGCTGACAGGAGATTGCACTAGTCTCTGATTCCTGCACTTCAAGTTTATTTATGTAAAGAGTTAATCAGGGGCAGGAAGAGAAAGAGTGTGCTCATCACTTCAGCTCCAGGAAACCCCAGGCTCTCTTCTCAACACCATCTTCTGCCTCCCCTCCAAGCCAACTAGAAGGTGGGGGAGGGAACAGCACCCCCAAGTTGAAAGTTGGTGGGGATGAGGGGAAACATTCCCTATCTCCCCACTATAACTGCATCTATCTTTGAGGATCATTAGTGGAGGCATTTCAATCCTAACCTACCAACCCATCCAGCCATTGTTGTTGCCATCTTTCCATCTTCAGCCTATAAATACTGCGTGTCAGGGTGTCATCTCTGGATCACAGTGCCTCATGGCACAGCATGGTACAGAACACACCACCCTCAGTTCTCTCCTGCTTTTCCATAATAACTTGTTCACAGCTCAAATTACTTAGCGTAACATTCCCTCTCACTGGGGTCCAATTTATTAAGTATTGATCAGGGTGCTGGAACTATTTTTCTAGTGGGGGTGCTGATAGAAACAATGACTGTGATGTCTGTTATTACTACTTCAAGCCAGGGGATGCGGCAGCACCTCTAGTTTCAGCAGCACTGGTTTTGATAAATATACTGCTGCCCTTGATTCCCTCAGGCCCAAATCCTTTGTGTTAGTTAAGAAATGCCACCATCCTCCTTCCTGAGGTTGTGAAATAGTTAAGGCCTGCATCCCCAGCCTATCAGTAGCCAGGTTCCAGCCCTGCTTCACAGAGCTTCTCTTCCCACCTGCCCTTTGGTTCAGACCCAGCCATCCTTCTTACACAAACACACATTCTATTTTCCAAGCTAGCTAACCTCTCTCGCCAGAGTCACCTCACAGCTGGGTTTTAACCCTGTTCAGGAGTTACCTCCCTGATTACCACCTGGCTCCCCTTCACCAGCTTGTCTGCTGCTTCTTTAAACATCTGTTTCTTTAAGGGACCAAGTCATGGGACAGGATGGGCAGGCCCCACTCTCCTTCCTCCCTAAAGGAGCCAGACCGCACAGTTGCATGCTGCCTCTCATGCTGTGCCTGATGTTCCCATAGTTTCACATGCTCAAGTTGCAATTCTCACACAAAGTTACCTTGCGGGTTCTTGTAGCCCCTTGCCCCAAAGTGTTCTCCAACTCAACATTCCATTGTCATTGATCTCTTTACAGCTACACCTGCTGCAACTTCCCCCCTCATTTGTGCCCTGTGCTTCCAGCTCCAATTCCCCAGATTTATCCTGACTACTTTCCTAGCAGGTCTCTCTATTCTCCTGCCTCAGTCCCCAATTGCAAATATATTAGAGGCACCTAACTGTGCTTGGTGAAGCCATTCAGATGGTTTTCTTTCTCTGCTACTACGGAATCCCTTTCCCTGCTCAATTTTGGGTGGCAGCTCCGTCAGCTTTGAGATCGTACAATGAGCTGAATATCCAGCAGCTCCTACTGAAGCCAATTGGAGCTGCTGGCTTGTCGACACTTAAGAGTGAGCTGGAGGGCTCAAGATATATTATAGGGTATTCAAAGAGGGGCTGCTCCAACTCCCATACACATCAACAAGAATCTTTCCATTTACTCGATCGGATTTTTGATCAGGGCTGTAAAGCCTCATTAGATGATTCAAATGCACAATGCCAAACTGTTAATACAGTGCCACCTAATAGCATCCATCTGTTCATGAATTCAAAGACCAGAAAGGTCCACTGTGATCATCTAGTGTGACTGCCTAGAACCTCCCCAAAATAACTCCTATCTTTTGGAAAAACATCCCATCTTGATTTAAAAATTGTCAGTGATGGAGAATCCACAATGACCCTTGCTAAATTTTTCCAGTGATTGTTACCAGTGCCAGAGGGAGACATGAGTGGACTGCAGTAGGAGGCTAGGTTTCATAATCCCCGCTGTAACAGGAGACTAGCTACTTCCTTTCCCTACCACATACTTCTTCACTCAAGAGCAATTTATAGCATATTAACTGTTTACAGTTCAAGATCTGTTAACTGTTTGAATTTCCTAAATGTTTCTTGTGTTCTCTAACAGGTTTCCTGCATTCAACTTGAAATTACAGGAGACTTGGAAAAAATAAAAACATCTCATCTTGATTTTAAAATTGTCAGTGAAATCTTTTTCAGAGTCACTGCTTCCCAGGATAGTGTTCTCTTATCCTGCAAGTATGGCCTATCTTCTTTGTTCCTAAATGTATACATTTACATTTAGCCATATTAAAATGCATATTTGTTTGCTTGCACCCAGTTTACCAAGCAATCCAGATTTCTCTGTAAACAGAAAGCTGGAGACTTTGAGAACCTCAGTCTTTATTTACAGAAGGCCAGAATGTTCCTGTGCCATAATATTTATGCTGGCTTAGTTCCATTTTCATTGTGGACTGCTGCATTTTCACTGCTGATAATTTATTTCTGCAGTAATTTCATGACCTCTCAAAGTAATGTTACTTTTTTTGTGAAGCTGTATATGTAAGGAACTGTTCCTCATGCCAAGGATATTATTTATATTTTCACAAAATATAGTTTTAAGATTTATTCTGGTGGTTTTTTCCATGGTAAGAAATGTACAGTAAAGTTGCCAACATAAAATAGAGAAAGCATTTAAACTGAGAAACACCAAAACCACCTTTAAATACGTTATTCGATTATGCACTGTGCCATTGGTGAGATGCAGCAAGATAATACAGCTAATGCACCACCATTTTGATTCTGTAGACCTGTAGGTTATTCAGTTAGAAGTTATTTATTTTCTGTACATTTAGATGTGCTACTGCACAATGAGACATTTCATTGTGAGGACATCACCACCTCTAAGCTTTTAAAACTGGACAAAAAAAGGGTGAGGAAAGACTGTCAGTGCTTTCCTTTATCTGAACGTCCATCCTTAAACTCAGTAAAGCTTTAAAAATAGCATTGGAAATAGTTCCTGAACTAGAAACAAAGGAAAAATTCTGACCTTAACCTAACTGCCTTTCAACATTTCTGTAATTCAATCATTGACTTCTTCTTTTAGAAAATTCAGCCTTGAACATTAATTTCTAGTCAGCATACTGGTTTCTTTAGCGAGCACAATAGAGAGGGGTTGTGAGGGGTGAGGGGAATAAATGAAATGAGGACATTTCATGTAGCTTTTAAAGAAGTGGGATACTAAATCAGTTCTGTTTGCAGTGTGAAAAGTGCTCTTGTCACAGACCTGTGGGATGGTGCAATTTGCTGTAATAGAAATAAGAATGACATTTCTCTTTACATTATTAAAACAGCTAATTTAAGATGCACTGTGGGAAAACAAATTGTAAAAAAATTAATAGCGTTGTAGAAATCAGATTTGACAGGAGTTTGAAGTACGTGATAAATATTAAAAAAATGGATCAGACAGTAATGAAATGCCAATAACCTAACCGAATCCAATAAGGAATTATGGTTGTCAACAGCGTAAAAGATGTTAGTCATATTTCTGTGTACCCTCAGCTAAAATGTTCTAATGTCTACATATAGACTAGGTTATACACTAAAGATTCAGGATAGGGAAGTTAGAAGTGCTAATTTTTCCTAGGTCTTTTCTAGCCCAGATTGCTCACCTGTAAATGCTGCATTAAAGGCTTATTCTCAAAATCTAATAGTGTACATTCCCAAGCATCATATTTTCTGTATGCCTACATAAGACTTCTGCGATGAGCATGGCAACTGAAGCTCTGTAACAATAAGGAAAATTAGCAAGCCAGTACAAACGTTGGAAATTAAAAAGAAAAGGGTGGGTGAGAATTGGAGACACATGCATGAAATATTAATAACTGAATGACTGAAAATACCTATTCTGGGGCAGAAATATTAGTAACATTTTGTAGAGAAAAAATATGCCTGGAAGCTTTTATCGGGACAAATACAAATTGCTACATGAGATTAAGCATACGTTTTTCTGCCATGGATCAATAACCAAGACTAAAAATGGGAACCAATTATTGCTATATAATGATGGTTTCACTTTCAACACATTCCAACATTTTACCTAGGTGTACTTTGCCTAATCGAGGATCTCACTGGCAACTTCTCACTGGTCCAAAGGCTGCTGCTATCACCAGGAGGTCTAATCAAAGTGATACTGCCCATCAGGGTAAAATCTTTCCTACAGAGTAGAGGTGCATAAGCAGTATGGTGCCTCAGCTACTCCTTAATCAGAGCTGTTTTGCCTATTGGCAGGATGGTGCATGCTCTTGACATTGAGAAAGCCTGCTCTGATCAAGATGGAGACATGCATGTCAGGACACATCCTTCTCATGGGCTGTGTCAGTGCTAGGAAAAGGCAGCTGCAAGTTGTACTTTGGGCATGCCTACTTCAGTGCTTTTCCAGCTAGTTCTTAAGAATTGACATCACATTATATTTGTTCAGGACTGGGAACTAACAAAGAAATGGTGATGTCCTGTACCTCTAGACTCTAAACTGGGGTTGTGATTCCCGTCTCACGTAGACAGTGGAGAGCAGCAGCACAGACTACCTGTGCTAAGTATGTATCCAGGGGATTCAGATGGATTTTTGTACTCAGGGCAGCTAGCCCACCCTGCCATTTGCCTCAGCCATGCATGGCTATGCTACTACTTTTAGATGAGAGCTATTACAGTGACAGCTAGAGCAAGTATATCTAAGTGAGCTGGGAATCACACCCCTAGTTCATAGTGTAGACATAGCTTCTCTCCCACCCTCAAGCAGGCTACACTTTGGTTTCTAGACAAACTCAGGCTATCTTCTCGTTTAAAACATTTTTCCCTCTCCCAGCTGCAGGTTTCTTTTATCATCTCCTCCACTCTCCCCTTCATTCCTGCTGTTCTTCATTTCTTGTTGCCCCCCAGACCACCAAATCTTCCACGCATGCCCCACGGAGGCTGCTGTTGAAAAATATTTATTTAAATCACACACTTGGTACAAGCTGACACTATGCTGCACACACCACATATGGCACTCAGGAGACTATAGCCTGTGCATGTGCTCAAGGGCCAAGTCAAATTGACATTGCTATAACAGTTTGCTGGAGCAGGACTGCCCCGTTTTTCAAGTTCATATATGCTTTTTCATACATAATCTGCCAGTACTTTGTGGTTACTTTTTAACTCGCAGGATTTCTTTACAAATTGTATCAGAAGAGCTCCATTTGTCACATTTGAACTAACAATTTAGGAGCCTGTTAATTTCCTAAACCATAGTCACTCAAACTCCCTCTTAACCTACATTCATAGAGTTTAGGGCCAGAATGGACATTTACATCATCTAATCTGAGCCCTTGTATATCACAGGCCATTAAATGTACCGAGCCTAATAACTTGTTTGATTAAGGCTTATCTTCCAGAAAGGCATCAACTCTTGATTGAAGACATCAAGAGATGGAGAAGACACCACTTCCCTTGGTTAATCACCCTATTAAAAATGTGTGCCTCACTTTAACTTGCCTAGCTTCTGCTTCCAGCCATTGATTTTTGTTTCACCTTTCTCCACTAAAATAGCTCTTTGGTACCTACTGTTTCCTGTCTATCATCCTGGTATGCGCTTAAACCTATATATTTCAGTAGGTCCTGGTCTATGGAAGCAAGGAGGCATGATTGGAATCCAAGTCATAGTGAATCTTTAAAACAAGAGACTCCTATGCCAAAGGGGAAGAGTAGCAAAGAATCTTAAATGAGGTCTCATTACTGCAGAAAGTGGGATTCTGCCATGTAAATGAGTTGTTTATTGGGTGCAGACTAAATAAAATGGCTCATCCATGGAAGTGAAACTTGAACAGAGAAGTAATTGTTTAGATGAGATTCCTGTTTAACTTCATGGAGACTCCCTATGCAGAGGGATGGGGAAGAGAGGGAAGAAGAAGAGCAAGCCAGAAGAGATAAGTGGCTTGGCTTTGGTCATTTAACTATGCCTGGCACCCTCTCCCTCAACTTATAGTAAGAATAAACTCGGTGTCCAGTGCCACTGGTTGTTACTCAGGTGACATACTTAACACTCCACTGGTCACAAATGCACAGGACCAGATACATAGAAAAAAAAGGCAGTGTGACAGCTACACAATCCAGTAACAAAATGATCGCTCCTTCCCTCCATTTAAAAAGTGGATTTTTTTTTTTTAAATGTGAAGAATAATCTTGAAGACTTACTACAACTCTGTATACTGCATTGAATCAGACAAATAAGCTGCAGGCATCAGGAGAAATGTCAGACATTTTGTATCTATTCTATAAGGTTTGACTTTAACAAACATGAAAACAGCACAGGAACTGAGCTGTGCATACTTACAAATAAACTACCAGAATATTTATTCATAGAAAGAAGCTGAAGTACTATACGTATACTTCTCTACATAGCACGTCTAGGATACTGTAGCAAACACTACTATTACCATCACTTCACTCATTTTGACAAAGTTAGATACTTCGCTCTTAAAATGTCGCTTTATTCTACATTCTCTAGTTTTAAAGACAGGGAGTTTTACTCCTATGTATTCAGTTCAGATGTTAACTTGGAATTTTGGTCATAAGTAGTTTGCAAAAAAAAAAAAAAAAAAAAAAAAGAATCTCCACGTAGGGTCACAAAACATAATCAGGGACAGATAATGGAATCCTATTCAACATGAGGTGTAACTTCATTTTACACTTAACCAGATCCATTCCAATTTCTGTTATGTTGTTTAAAACTCTGAGGTATTGGCACACAATTCAGATAAAGTAAACAAGAATTTGTAAGCCTTTAATAAACACACAAAACAGATTCTATAGAGCAGCTGTATAGAGACATTACAAATTATTTTTAGAATGTCAAAAAGATTTATATTTTTACAGGACAAACAAAAACACAACTGATCTTTCCAAAATTATTTCATATTTAAACAGACACCTAAAAAATATTTCTCATCAATATTTTTTTTACCTAAAGTATTTTGAGTAACCCAAGATCGGTATAACTGATTCAGAGAAACAAAACATTGCTTTCTTGTTCGTTTACTTCATTATGTATAGTCAGCCAACTCCACAGGCTGTCAATTTCCTGTTTGTGTAAGTTTTTCACACACCAATCTGGGGAGAGAAAAGCCATCTAAAAATATTCACCAGATAAATGTAATTGTAAAACAAAGAACAATTAGCAAAGAGACTCAAAGGTGGGTGTAGTTTCTTTTAACCCATTTTCTGAAGGTAACTGGATTTCAAGTTTTTGTGAAACATCGGTGGAAAAGTGAACTAGTCAGGCTTTAGAAAGACTATTGCCAAGCCTCAACCAAATCGCAAGTGAAATTCCTTTGTTTTAGCATTCTAAATTTGTTCACATCCTTTGGAGAACCTGGGCATCTTCTGTATTTCTATGAATATATATCCCTGTTTACCTGCTTGAAATTATTCTGTATAACTACACGGAGTTAAGTGAAAGGAGTTTGTAAGGGGCGACAAAAAAGGACAATGACGGAGCTAGGACTTCTCCAAAGAGAATAACAAGAATCCTCAACAGATCTATCGAGATATTAATTGAGAAAGGCTAGGCTAGGTTTATTTTTCCCAGCCCCAAGGCTAGGATCCAAGGGACACTAAACCATTAAAAGATCCCTGGCCTACAGAGTAAGAGGAGTGAATGGGCAGCAGCAGCTGAAGATCTAGAAAGATGCATTAATACCTTGGGTGAATCCAAGGCCAGGATGAATGAGAACAAGTTTGTGGCCGAAGAAAATGATGAGAACAGGGAGCAGGTGAGTGGGGTATCCCTTCTCCCTGAAAGCCGGGAGCTGTTTGGAACACAGGAGCAGCCCACCCAGATGCAGGAAACCATGACTGACAGGGATGCCAGGGAAGGCACATCTGGTATGTACTGCAAATTGCATGTCTTTGGTTATATCCCAAGTCCAGAATCTTGTACCAGCAGGAAAAAGTGTTGTGTGTGGCAGTGGGGTTGTGCTTCCTTGTATTTGATGTGCTTAAGCATTAGGTTCACCCTGGAAAAGATTATTTATGTACAAAGGGATGCTCCGAGAATCCTCTATGCATAGTTCCAGGAAGCTTTCATGTATGTACTCTACAATCCTTTGCAGAAGAATTCTTGGGAGCCTTATTTCTTCCACCACGATAGGACACTTTCCCCCATCACTCGGTTATTAATTGTGCAGGCATCATCGCGGAACACAGCATAGCAGCGTAAAGACCAGGCTTGTAGTCAGATGTTTACAGCAAATCCTCCCTTTGTGCCTGTGTTACCCTCACCAGGCTGATATCACTTATGGTTACCTAGGGAAGATGGCGCACATTTACAGTACCAGTCCAAGAAAGTTCAGCACACTGCAAGTCCCTAAGCAGGACATTGTTGCTATGGGCCTCGGACATTCACGAATGGGTTCCCAATTTTTTTCCTACAGAGACTGTTAACCTGTACCCACCCCTCACCCTTTCTACCGCCTGCTAAAAGTCTGATCAATTGTGAGCCTGACATCCATGCTGCTCTAGGGATCATGGACTCATGCAGCATGGGTACCAGGGATTTCCCTAACATAGATGCACTAGCCTCTTACTTACCATGGCTGGAAGGGCACGCCAACCCCTGCAATAATCAGACAATGGTATGTGGTTGTAGCCTTCCCTTGGGAACACTCAGGAGACTTATTTTTACATTGTAACATTGCTTTTCGTCCATGGGATGGGTTAACAATGGGTACCTTGTGCTTTGCTTCCCTCACAGTGGACAACATGGCCTTCAATACACCACCCTCTCATACTCCTGCAGAGCGCCTGTCGCATATAAGGCAGAAAAAAACCCAACCCAGGATGATATGTTTAATGAGCTAATGAACACCTGCGCAGCTACTGACACAGAACTAAGCGCATGGAGGATTTCATTATCTGACAAACTGAACATGGACAACAGGAAGACAGCACAGGAGTATGAGCATTCAACACAAGAAGAGATGCTGCGTATAATGCATGATCAGTCAGCTATGCTGAGGCGTCTGGGTGAGCTTCTGGAAGCTCAGCGGCAAGATAATCTCCCTTGGCAGCCTCTGCAAAACTCTGAGCTAACGCATTCTTTCCTAACCCCCATCCCAAATATGTCTAGGAGGTGGTTGAGCAGGGTGAAGTATGTGCTGTACTCACCGGTTGAGGGAAGCAGAAAGACAGCCCCTTTAAGGAACGGGGGGTGGGGTGATTCTTTCATGTGTGCGCAGCCAAAATGGGCTCTGTACCCCTGGCCCCACTTAATGCATATGGAACATTCCATTATCTTCCATTTCCCCCATCTGTGAAGGATCACCAATTGAAAAAAAGTACTGCTTTACAATTCATGATTATTTATTTATTGATAACAAGGGAATAAAGGGAGGGGAAGTGGGGACTGGAATGGTAGGTGAGGGGGAAGGGGGGAACTGGCTCAGGGGGGGACGGGTAGGTGACGCGAAGAGAAAGCACAGCACAGAGAAGCAACACACATTACTGTTGTCTCTTATTGCACAAGCGGTTTTTCAATGCTTCCCTGAGGTGCAGCACTCCACAATTGGCTCTCAGCATTGCAGTGGCATCTGGCTGCTCAAAATTTGCAGCCAGCCTATCAGCCTCCACAACCCAACCCAATGGGAACTTCTCCCCCTTTGTCTCAGACATTATAGAGCACACCGCAAGCAGAGAGAACTATTGGGATTTTTTTTTCCACTGAGGTCTAACCTGGTGAGCAGACTGTGCCAGCACGCCTTTGAACATCCAAATGCACATTCCACCATCATTCTGCGCTTGCGGAGCCTGTTATTAAAATGCTCCTTCTCGCTGCCCAGGTGCCCGGGGTCAGGCTTCATTAGCCAGAGGAGCAAGGGGTAGGCAGGATACCCCAGGATCACTATTAGCATTTCAACATCACCACTATTTAGTTTTTGGTCAGGGAAGAAAATGCCCACCTGCATCTTTTTTAACAGACCTCAGCTCCTAAAAAGACGTGCGTGACATGCACCTTTCCAGACCACCCCCACACTGTCGTCAGTGAAGCAGCCCCTGTGATCCACGGGGGCCTGCAACACCATTGAGAAGCAGCCCTTTCTATTTATGTACTCTGTGGCAAGGTAGGCCGGAGCTAAGATGGGAGGTACATTTCATCTATCATCCCACCACACTTTGGGAACCCCATTGCAGAAAAGCCTTCCACTATGTCCTCCATGTTTCCCAAAGTCACTACCCTTCTTAGCAGAAGTCTATTAATGGCCTGGCACACTTGTCTCACAGCTGCTCCCACAGTGGATTTACCGACTCCGAATTGATTCCCAACTGACCAGTAGCAGTCTAGCATTGCTAACTTCCACAGAGCGATGGCCACTCTCTTTTCCACCGTCAGAGCTGGTTTCAAGCAAGTAGTCATGTGTTTCAGTGCTGGGGAGAGCACTCTGCAAAGTTCAAAGAAAGTGGCCTTTTGCATATGAAAGATCTGCAGCCACTGCTCATCATCCCACACCTTCATAATGATGCGATCCCCCCCCGTTACTGCTTGTTTCCCAGGACCAGAAGCAGCACTCCACCAACTGCAGATGATGCGTGACAGCCTGCAGCAAACAGGAATTGTTTTGTTCTATGGCTTGTAGCAAGGTGGCCTCCGTAACATCGCAATTTTCAAGGGTACAGCTCCTGTCTCGCCCCTGAAAATACTGCAGAATAAGTCGTGAGGTGTTTATGATGCTCACAATAATAGTGCAGAGCAGAGCAGGCTCCATTCCTCTCAGGCAATGGCATGTGTGCAGAAGAGAGTGAAGAGTTTGAAAAAAATGGCATGAAAAAGCAATCAAGAAGGGGCATCTTGGTAGGACAACCACCTTCCCAAAAGTCCCTGCAGCTAGTTGCATTATGGAATAGCTACCCCCCCGTGCACTGCTTTGATTGTCAACCCAACCATTGCTAGTGGGGACGCAATCCCCCGACGCAATGAGCGTGGTGTGATCACGCTCCTCTGACTTCTAAAATTTGGTGGGTGTGTCAATTTAAAATAAATAGACTTCACTCCACAGTGCAGACATACCCTAAGACACCAAGGCAGAGCAGTCTTCATTTAAGAGAGATTCCTGAACTGCAACAAATTCCAGCATTAAAACAAAACCTTCCTCTTACCAATTTTTCTTTAAACAGAACAGTGAAATCGGAGGCGTGTTGTTAGCATGACTCACAAGTATGGGGTTAGTTCTTAAGAGGTCTGGCCATTCTGCCCCCAGGCAGAAATTGAGGCACTTTCCCTAAGCCAAATCTTCCTTTGGATATCAACACAAGGGAAGGTGACGTAAAAGGAGCATCTTCTAGTCAACCAAGAAGTTTCCAAAAACATTTTAGGTCACCAGGTGCAAGACAAGATGCCTCACAGATTGTCAAGAAAATGGTGGTGCTGGTCTCACCTGAACATCTTAATCTGAATGTGTTTTCTCAGGGAGCTGGTAGAATTAATACAGAGATGCTCCAAAAGTCTTGGGTGATGGAGATTAACTGCTGAGGGTCTCTCTTTTGGGGAAGTTCTATGGCCTGTATTATACAGAAGGTCAGACTAGAGGATTACTATGGTCCCTTCTGGCTGTGGAATCTACGCATCTTCTGGTCTTCAAAGACAGCCCATTAAACATATTACCGCATGGACCAGCACAGCCAAGGAGTCAGTATGCCATAGGGATAAGGAAAGTGTCTTCAGATATTCCTCAGAGAGACTGGAAGAGCCCAAAGAGAGACAGACCATAGGCAACATCATTAGTGATACTCTTCCAAGGCACAATGCTCCTATTGCAGAACAAGCATTCTGGCTCAAAAGGAAAATAATCTGAATATTGGGAGGTCAAGGCAGTCTGAGACACCTTAGCCCAGGTGGTAAGGAGCAGCTCAGCAGCTTTTTGGAGAAAAAAATGTACAGCTCTGCAACTATGGATCAGTGTTTATGATCAGCTTCTTAATAACGTAGGCCAGAGAAGTTGCGATTCAAAAAACGTACCTACTGAATTCTAAATAATGGACAACATCAGATTTTTAGAACCATCAGATTTTACTTCTGGAAAATCTAATAACTTTCCAAAAAGTTATTAATTTCTAATATTAACACAAAACAATTTCTAACATTGTTCTTTAATTCTTCCACAGCCTCAGAAAGTTTTGTATTTAAGTTACAGTACTGCAAGGCACATACAGAACCTCCTCCTTTCACATACAGAGCAGATATACTTCCTGAAATAATTTAAAAATCCTCAAAACAATTAGAAATACTACAAATTCAGCAATTTCTAGTTAAAAACTTTGTTCCTACAAGACCATGCACATTTCTTGAAAATGATTTAGCAAATGTGTATAAATGACTTTTTACATGTGTACTCAAAACGCAAATATACTGAATCTGAGTAACAGTTATCCAGGAAAGTACTGTAGCAGGTCATGTTTTAAAATTAAGTTATTGCCTTCATTATAAAATTGATCTCTGCTACTATTAAGGATTTCCAGACTTAAGGAAAAATATGTATGCAATTATGTCCATCTGAAAGCATTCCAGTGTTGAATAACCATGTCTCTTTTAAAAGAATATGAATTAACTCTCTCCCTTTAATTCAGTGGATTGGGATGGTACAAATTGATTTAACTGCATTTATTACATTTTATGCAGAGTCACTAGGGATTATACACAATTTTTTTTTAATTCTCTTTCAGCCAAGCACGTCTTGCTTTAAAACAATTGGATTTTTAAGAGGTAGTTTTCTCCATGATGCACTTATTTATTTCAAATAAAACCAAAACAAAAAAAAATTTAACATTTGTTTTCTGAACAAGGATCATGTCTCAAAACCAAAAGCTTGGTAAGATATTTGAAGCAGTTCAGTGGTTTAACAGTCCTAAGCAGTAGTTGGAGCTGTTCTGGAACTAATGTATTCTAGGTCTTCCTCAGTGTCAAAACACAAGTCTACCAATAGTGCTGAATCCTCCCCCACCTCCTCCGCCTGTCGGTCCACAGCTTCCTGGGGGATCATTGTCATCAAATCCATTGGGTCGAAATGAGCATGAGGCAGAGGCTGCTTGTAATGCTTGTGTTCGAGCACTAAGTTCTTGCTCCTGAAATTAAAGAATACAGGCAGTTTAAGTTTTGGAGTTTAACTTACTTCCTATATATCTGAACTAATGTTAAAAAGCTACTTTAGTAAGAACTAGGTACACATCACAAAAACTAGGGAAAAGAAGAAAACTATACACCATGCCACTGATTCTCTATTGAATTGTTTTCCTTTCCTTCCCCCCCCAATTTGCAGTGGGCCAGTATCCAGGGGCTATTTGAGAAGTAAAGCATTACTGTAAGCAAGCAAGGATAACAAACATGACTAAGCATTGATAAATCCCAGAGAGATTATCTCAGAGTTTAGAATTACTGTATAGACCTTATCTTTTCACAGAAACCTCTCATGTTCAAAAGTTAAATGAAACCTATTTGTTTGAGCTGCAGCTGACACCTCTGACACCAGACTATTGCAGGATATTGGAATTGCGCTGGTGCAAAAGGCAAAAAACATGGAAAGGCTATTAGTGGCTATTCATTCAAGATGGGTCACCCAAGTTTTTCCTAAAGAGCTGTTGTGTGGTAGTTCTGTCAGCTATATGACATTAGAAGTCTCATACAGGCTGAGATACTGAATCAGAGGAAAGATGGATGTTGCAAAAAAATAAAGAAATAAAATATTTAGGTTCCAAGGAACATCCTTTTACCAAGCTACTGGAGCCACTAAGCATATCTTACTGAAGTTGAGTGAATTTTGACAATTTCCTTTGCATGTCGCCTTCAGTTCAGTCTTTCCTAGACCTTTATGGCTTAAGAGCATGGGACAGAGCCAATGATCTAAAACTCTGATCCCTTGTGTTACACTATCACTATCATGAGTGTGTTAGACACGTCCTGTATATGTACTTTCTGTGATGATGCTAAAAATAGCCCATGCACTTTAAGTCACTCTTACCACCAAGAAAAGCAGTCTGCAGTTTGAAACTATTTATCTCACTGCCTCACCATTAAACATGGGCCGAATAGCCTACTTAATTCAGATTAACTTTGCTTTTGGAATTTTAATGCAGACACTTAACATCAGTGGGCAGAGCTTATGCTGGCTATGTCTGAGTGACAATACTGAATTGTTTCCAGTCACACAAAGACAAGAATGGACTCCAAAGTTAATAGGAAATATATAATGCCACATACCTCTAAAATGTTACTGAGAGATACTAAAGGATTGTTTCCAACATGCTGTTGCTAGAGCCTTTAATACTATCCCGTAGCATTTGGAGCTTCTCATTATGAGCTGTAAATTTACTGTAGATTAGCTATCCAAACATTCAGAAGTAAGTGTGCAGCTCTAATTTAGACAGCAAACCTTCTAGGCTAAGCATGTGCTCCAAACTGAAAAGATTTATTGTGTTTTAAAGCTGTAAACATTATATTTTCATTATATATATATATTTCTAACTAAGGGGTTTTATTACTACATTATGGAAGGCAACTGAAAGCATGAATACATGTTAATTTGTCCTACGGCAGAAGTAGGAGTTTGTTCATAATTTTTTAGTTTAGTTTAGACGTATATAATATAGCTACTAGTTAAGCTGCTCCAGATAGGGCAAAGTTCCACTCCACCCCCCCGCAAAAAACCTCAAAGCATCTGCCCAACTTATGAACTGCTTGCGCAAGCAAGTTAACACTATGCCAAGTGGTGCATTAACTTTAAATCCTTCAGTACACGTACAATGTAAGTTACAGTCATGAAACCATAAATGACAACTTTTTAAAATCTCATCCAAAACACTGTATAGCTGGTATTTTCCACCCTTCTCTCCATTGCTGTGGATGGAGAGGGGATAAAAAGAAGAGAGCATGAAGTGGTTTGCCATTCCTATGCAGTCAGTAACAGAAAAAATTGTGTCTGTACCACTAATGCTCCATCAGTGTACCAACTGAGTGAGAGTCATTTTCTCATTTCTTGGGAAGCACCATTGGCAGCAGAAGAGGTACAATGATCTCCTCCAGGACCGTGAAGTGTACCCCGATACCAAACTGGAACCCCAGAACAGTGCACTAATTTTTCAATGCAGAGTATAAAAGCTACAAGAAAGGCTCCCATCTGTTTGGCAGCAATGCCAACAGGGCAAACTAGTTTCATTCATATTTATAGCTTAATTACTACATAATGTGCTAAAAATCCTTTGGTATACCTACAAGTTACACGTACATACTATAAAATGAGGTTTCTATGCAGGCATAAAACAAGTATTTGCGCACTATCTAGATAGAGTACGTCTATTTTTAAAAATCCCTTTGTGTCTTCAATGCTCAAAATAAATCAGACAAGTACTGTGTGGTTTATGTTCCATCAAAACACTTCACTGTGCCCTGGCAATTTTAAGTATGTTTGTCTGACAGAACAAAAACAGTCTACTGGCAAAAAAATCAAAATGTAAGAATGTTACAATGTGAGAATGGAGCTCTACATTGAGTAAGTCATCAATATACATTCCTCCTGCTTCCAAACGAGACAGGCAATAAAAAGAAAGTGTCATATTAATCCAATTCTTCCCAGATCTTAATAATCCATCAACTATCAGATTTCTTTACAGTGAAACACACTCAAACTTGTTTGCTTTCCTATTTAAAATTAACATCCTATATAGTGTTAAGTACAAATAACTGCTTCCATTCCTCCTTCAGGTAATCAGAAGCTAAGTTCCTAAGCAAACTTTTTAATTTTAGAAGTTCTCTCTTACTAACATACTCAAAAGAGAACTGGATTTAAATGACAAGCAGGAGTATTCACAGTTTAAAGTAGAGTGAAGTGTTACCCTTCAATCCTTCTGTACACTGTCTTATTACAGTGAATGTATGAGCCTGTGCATTAGTTTGAGATGGACAGAAACTCAACATAGAAGAGAACGTGTTTTTGTCAAAGAAAGGACATGATCCTGTCCTTGATAGGATACAGCTTAATGAAAAAGCACAATTGAATACAGAGGTTGGCGTTTGAGGGAAGGGTGTGAGAAATGGGGTAAAAGCACTGCTGAAAAATTGTAAAGACATGAAAAGAATACATTTGCTCTTTTTATTCTAAAGGGTAAGTTTTCAAAAGAGCCATTAACATGGCTTCCATCTGTTCACTACAAATCAATTATGTGCAAAACTAGTATGCCTGAAATTCTATAGCATAGTTCAAAAAGCCCATAGAAAGAAAGTTGTGTCCTATTACATTCTA
This sequence comes from Emydura macquarii macquarii, assembly GCF_026122565.2. Taxonomy (NCBI): domain Eukaryota; kingdom Metazoa; phylum Chordata; order Testudines; family Chelidae; genus Emydura; species Emydura macquarii. Next base: position 5,366,008 of record NW_027132971.1, on the reverse strand, counting down.
TAGGTTTTTAGAGAAACATTCTATAGGTTTTTAGAGAAACCTATGGAATTCTATAGAATTTCATTCCTATTCAATTCTATAGAACTTAATCACAAGGGTTTCATTATGTTAATTCTGAAACAAAAATGAGTTTAAATGTCATGAAATTATCCAACTGCTAATCATTTTAGCAAGAACATCCAGCTATTCTGTTTCTCTCACAACTCTGTACTATCTTTCAGACATCTCCGGGTAAGAAAACTGCCCTCATCTAGGTCCCAAACCATCTGCTTCCCCTTCCCCCAAAGTTCTATGGTGGAGTTGCATAGTCAATATAAAAATCCATGATCTAGCAAAAATGAAAGTGTGGACATATCAAAACCCTCTGAATTTAATAACAAACTAAACAGCATGGCTTCTGCACTCAATGTATTCATTTAATAATTAAAAGCCTCTCTAATTTAAAGAGGTTACAACAAGATTTCCAGTCTGCCGCATTAACATGCTAGAATTTGGGACCACTGTGCCACAGACTACATAGGACACTGGATTAGACAGCTTCCATCTCAGTGGAAGAATATTTTCAGACTTGGTTTAACCCCAAGACTCAGTTGCTTGAGATTGCTAGAAAACTTCCAGTTAAGAGAGCCATAAGCAACTCACTCCACCATGTGTAGTTTTACTTCCACAAGGAAATCTCCAATTACATAAAGATTATGACTACAATATCTTTAAAAAGTCTGGAATTTACAAGGCTAAGGCCTGTGTTGTTCTATATTACATCCTAGCACTTATTGCTGCAGAACTGCTTTGATCCAATAAATGAGACGTCTGAAGTCCCGGGACTTAATTCAGTTGCGGTTTGTTCAGGAATTCTATTTCTACTGCAATAAATAATCTTGTAGAGGTTGTCAAATTATGATCTTACTTGTTGTAAGATATTTTACTTTATATATTATGAACTCCGCTACAGAGCCGGCATAGATTTATTTGGTTCTCTGTAGCATCTGGCACACTTCTGGGCACACGAGCTATACCATTACTAAAAATGGTAAAATTCACAACTACATGTGAATAAAAAAAACCTTGGAACAAAATGTATTAAAGGTGACTAAACCCACATGGTTGATGTGTTTTGTCAGAGCTAAAACTGTTGCCTATCCTTAAAGCCAGGGGTTCTCAAACTTTTTTTGCTGGGACCCCCTTTGACAATATTTCAGGCTGTGACACCCCCCACAAAAAGTGATGACCTGCCCTATACCATGCCACCCTTACCAGCATGCATGGGGCTGACAGCTCATGACACCACCGCACCCCCATAATAACCTTACGGCCCTTGAGGCATCACAACTGCCAGTTTGAGAAGACTGGTTATAAGACTTAAAGAAAGCAAACTGCTTAATTCGGTCATCCTGCCACTGGGGTTGATGGTTGAACTGCATCGAATAGGAAAATATATGAAAGAGAGGGGGCAAAGGCCTTTTCCATCTATTGTGGCTGGTACTTAGTGTTGGGACCCATCTTTGCTCCCATTATTTTATAAAGCTCTATTAGTAACCTGCTATGGTTAAAGATCTTTTTTCTGTTGGATTAGGAAAGGAAGGACATGGAATTATGCCTCAAAAGGAACCCTGACTGTATTAAAGTCAATAAATACTTGCCATTAGCCTGCAAATGGTTCTCTCTTTCAAATGTAACAGTTTGTCAGGTATGGCTAGGAACCCAGACTAGAACAGTGAGCCTGTATTTCCAGGGTTTAAAATATGTCTATGTAAATTATAGAAGAGAAGATCAAGGTTTCCATTTTACCTAAATACTGTTACTATGCAGGTATAACTATTCAGTAAGAACCAATTTTGGACTTACAGTCAGTGTCATTTTATCTTTTCCTCACTGCCGTGAAACAAATGAATGTAGAAAGATAAACAGATTGTCCTGTCTTCTTCCATCAATCTTAATTCAAAAGTGTCATAGCTGCCTGAGATATAGTTGGCAAGACATTTAGAAGCTATATTCTACTCCTGTGTACTTACTGAGCAAACAAATCAGCATGTAAACAAAGACTGTAAATTTGTGGTAATGCTTTACCACACAACGTTTTGAAAATAGCAAGTCAATAATAGGTTGCAGCATAAACCCACAATTCTCTTCAGTTTTGAAAAGCACCTGTAGATACAATAATAGTTCTTCACAGTGAGGGTTAGTTGTACTTTTCTAATTTTAGTTTGGTAGGCAGGATTATACTAAAATAATTTAACCTACTGTAAAAAGGATATAAATAAGAAAACCTTCTTGTACTATATAAGTTGTCTATGAACCAAAAAAAAACAAGGGTTCTGAAATGTGCACAGCATGGACCATATTTTTTAGTATCATGTGCATAGGAAAGTTAGGGAAATATTTAATATATTCTTAGTTTCTTTTAATACAGTTTAGCAGGTAGCAATAAAGAGAACCAGAACTGTTTGATCATTCAATCCTACATGGATTACCAGTGGTCAAAAGATAATTTGAGAACCTCTGCCCTAGAAATACAGAAGGGGGTTAAAAACATGCAAGTTCTTCCTATAAACATATTTCACATAATGCTATGTACTGATAAATTTGATTCAAATTTTACTATTTAATCCATCAATTCCTAGCATAAGTAGCAGGATTTATGAGCAACAAGATTTTAAAATTAATCCCCAGAATGCTTAGAAGTTGCCATTTAAGAAACAGCAAGAAAGTTGATCCATATTTTGCCAGTACTCAGTGGACAGCCATTCAACACATTAGTTATGTTTTCATCTTACCTGTAAATACAGTTTATTATCTTTTGTAATAGCATCCATAAGCTCTTTCTGCAGAGGAGGGTCTCCGTTCACCCAGAGTCCATTTGCTGAATTGGCATCGAAACCACTACTACCATTCTGTTTTTTGTACAGCAGAACATAAGCAGTGTCCTTTGGAAACCTACTGGTAATTTTCTGGACAGACTGAAATGAAGTAAATGTCACTCTGCTGTCATTAAATAGAAACCACTCTTTTGACATCTCAGAGTCCAGGTCATGTTCTACAACTGCATTGGAAATCTCCCCTGCCAACAAGCTGCTGTGGGAAGTTAAAGCCATAGTTTTTGATTGATGGCACAGTCCTAAGGAGGACCCTGAACCTGTGATATTTCTGGCATAAGAATAATAATGCCCACTTTCAGAGGATATACCAGAGTGCACCACAACAGAACTTAATACATAGGGTACCAATTGTGGGCAGCACACTTCTTCAGCACGTGAGGGCTTTAGTTTTTTAGCAAGATTTTCTCCAGTGTCAGAGAACTCGACATCCACAGACCAGCCCCTTGATACTACACCTAAAGAGGATGCAGTTCTTTTGATTGGTAATTCCAAAATGAGTGGCAGAGACACATTGTCCAGGATTTTGCGCCTTATATGACACTTTGGATCATAGGAAAATCTGAGGAGAGTGAGAATGAGGTATTCAGGTTCCTCCATGATTTGCATAGTTTTCTCTGCATTCTGTAGAGAGGCACATTTTTCACAATAATACTTGTTGTCTCCATTTAGAATCTCAGGTGCCAGAAAGTAATTCAGTAAGTCAGTAACTGAGGGAGTATTTTCACTAACTGGCTTCTGAGACATATCCTTACTATCTTGAACTTTGTACAGATTGAAATCTGTAATATTCTCAGAGCTCAGCTCAGCAGGAAGAAGGTTTCTTAGAATTCCTTCATTCCTAACTGTTTCACAGCCATCACTCACTGGCAGAGAATTATCAAGTGCTGATTCTTCAACAGAACTGGATGCTACAATACTAGTTTGCACCATGCAGTCATCTTTCACTTCAGAAGAATGAGCTATGCTTTGCATGTCAACATTTTCTAAGGAAGTGGGAGGACAAAATGCCAGTGAGAGATCCGTGAAGGGTTCTTCTTTTTGAGAAGTACTTTTGCAGTTCAAACAGCATATATTGGTCTGTAGTTTCCCTCCAAACATTTTCTCTATTAATGTTCTTTCTTCACCTTCTGTGCAAGGTGCCTCAAATAGCTGTGCCTTGCTGGCAGTTTCCTGTGCCAAGGACTCGTCATTCATCATATTCTCAGATGGCTTTGCTGAAGACAAAGCTTTCAAGGTTCTCTCTTCTTCATGCAGTCTGGGAAAAAAAAATCCAACAGATAGATTGCTTCCAAATATATTTCTGAATGTCATTTTATACAGCTTTTAAGATAGTTTACTATAAATGAAAAAATAATGTAGAGTAGACTAAAGGAAGCTAGGCTAGATGTTGCTTCAATTATAAACATTGTTGTCAATATTTTATATGTTACCTTAAAACTCAAATGTCAATACCAATCAGAGAAGCAATGTACTCATGTCACCAAAGTTCTAATCAACAGACATGCATGCTATTTGTTATTTAGTTTAAGATATATCTACTGATTCTTATTGATTGGCCCAATATTTCTGATTCTGTAAGAAAGCTAATAAGCATATTATTTATATAGTGCTGTACGGCATGCATAGATAGCATTTCCATGACAAATATAAAGTTGATCCCATTCCCAAGGAACTTAAAGTTAGAATGAAAATGCAAATGAGAAAAAAAAGTGGGGAGACATGGAGAGCCACAGGTGGTCCTTTGGGGACCCTGGACTGCACTTTTGGAGCAGTTTCCCACAAAGTGAGAGGCAAAAATTGGTTCCATCATGGCTTAAGCATCTCTGCCTGATTCAGAGGAGAGATCAGAATCCACATCTCCTACCTCTCAGATGAGTGCCTTAATCACCAGTGCATAGAACTGACCCCTCCCCCCAACAGTCAAGTGTTTATACAAAGTAGAACAGCTTCAACTGGGAAATTGAGAGGGACTCCTCCCAGAATAACCTTAACCTGGAGGTCAGGGTCCTGCTTACCTGTCAGGGAAGAGACCTGAGTTCAAATCCATATTCCAGAGTAGAAACTGAAATGGGGATCTCCCACACACAGACAATTGTTCTAACCACCAGTCTAAAGGTGGGGGGGACAGATGGACAAGAATGCATACATTTGCAGACCCTGAAAAACTTTCACTGGTCAAAACTATTGGGCCAAAATTCACAAATAGTTGAGTCAACCAAAAACTTTATTTGAGAAAAGCTATCTGAAAAATTTCCCCCACCTCCACTCAACATCCCTGACGTAAGTAGGTATCCAGATTTCACAATGGATACAGTGAGGCATGATGTGTGAACCATTTAAGTGGCAGAGTCAGGAGCAGAACCCAGAAATCTTGACTCCCAGTCTGTAACCATCAGATGACCACTCAATTAAAATTAAGCATTATATAAGCCTAAAGACTACCATTAAGTTAATCATTACTGTACCTGTCTAGCAGAAACCTGAGATATTCTGAGCAGTCTTGCTGAGATCTAGGAGTAAACCATGGTGGCCTGGAAGCCTCAAAGAAAATCCGAGGAGCATATGCCTCCCTCTGTCAGCAGGAATAAAACAATAAGGCAATTTATACAAGTGTTATTAAATAACTTGGTGAAATTGTCTCATTACTTTGACATCTGAACCTTGATGCACTTTAAAGGAAGTGAAGAGTATTTAATACATAGAATGCATTATTTCTTTTAAAAAAAACTAATTTTGTATAGCAGGGAAAGAGGTAAATAGTTTGTGAATACTGCAGAACTGCCTTTAGCACAAAAAAATCAAAAAGTTTAATAATAGGCTCTGTATAGGTAAAAGAAAGTTAAATTTACATATTTAACATTCTACTGTTTGCACCTTGCATGTAAAAACTATTGAATAAGACTAAAGAGATTATACATATTTGCCCTATTTTTAAGCTTTTCACCATTAATAAATGTACAGGACATTTCATCCATGCTTCAGGACAAAAAGATATGTTCCTTCTTTCTTTTGCTATTTATCTTAGCGTTGCTTTACCTTAATGGGCTTTTTAAATTAAGTTAGATATTCTGCCACTTATAGTTTATTTTCTTCTCTCATGTCTCATTCTATTAGAAAAGTCATTTGCTGTCAAAACCAATAAAAAGTTCTCTTTAAAAATTCATCTGCAATAGAATGTAATGACAATCACAAATTTGCATTGCACAGGGTCTTAAATTTTACCAATGCAACCTACATTACACAGTTTGAATGTTTAAAGTTATTCAGGATCTATTTTTAGGGTTGCAATTCCTTAAGACACACCTTAAGCCTCTCATCTCACCTCAAGAAGATTTCATTGTGGCAATCTCCCAAACGGAAGAAAAGAACACATGGACTTCTTTGAGCCTATTCAACGCTATTTGTCCATTTAATGACACCGGGTACTAAGAGATCAAGGTAATTTACACACATTCTCTCCTCCCAGGTCGCAGTGTCACATCTATACTTCTTTCAAAACAAACCCTAATCTCTTCCAGTCCAAACACTGCCTCTGCACCATCAAGCCTAGTTGTCAGTTTTGAGTATCATGGCTATTCTAAGACAAGCAGATGAAGTTGACCAACACATACCTGAGTATGAGCCAAAAATGCAAAAAGATGCTGTAATTTTCTCATTAGTGAATTGCACCCATTTAGATTCAAAGATAATACATGTCTCCTGAAACTGCAAGGACAAAGATAAGAATTTGTTCCCATATCAGAGTTTTTAAAAATGACATCTACAAAGTATCATTCATGCAAGGAGGATGGAATTAATTGGACAAAGGAGGGCAAAACATATAACCCCTGCTTATATGCTCAGTGGTTGTTTCTCTGATAAGATTTTTGTTTTTTAAAACAGCAAGAAGACAACTCTAGAACAAGAACTGACTTCTTGCAAAACCATTTAAATAAAAAAAGTTTAAGACGGGAGAAGCACATCAAAAGCATGAAAGCAGACAAAGTATTTCTAGTTAGTTTCAACATTTAACAGAGTACCAAAATTAACGTTAATAATATTGTGAGAGGAAAAGACTTCCCTTGGGCCTGGAGCTTGAATACAATATTGCAGCCTGAATGCAATTTTAGATACTGAGGAAACTGACATGTACCAACTAAACGGCTACTAAAGAGGGTACATCATTACAGTTTGATACTAACAATTCCCTCAAAGGAATATAAAATATGTAATTTACTTTTATGACTCCCAAAATAGTAACCTGGAGGAACTATATTTTAACATCTTTCCGATACGTTCTCACTTAGTACACCATTAGCTACTAGATGCACAGAGCTCCTATAGGTTTCATTGGGAAATATATATGTAGCACAGGACAGTTTTAATCATTTTGCTTTTCACAAAATGTAATGATTAATTTGTGATGGATATAGCTTATTAAAAGGCCTATGGAATACCAAGGACTAAAATGTTTAAACTTACTCTGTGGCCATAAAAAGTGCTTGAATAACACTGTTCATATAACATGTATTTCCTAGGTTAATTAGACCCGTTTTCCCAGTTTCAGATTTTCCAGAAAGTCTAGACAAACAAGATGGCAAAGAACTGGATTGAGAAGTCCAGGCGCTTTGATTGAGAATCAGCTTAATCTTCTCTTCACTGGGTTTAGGCAATTCCTACAAGAAACAAACATATTTAACCACCATTGGCAGCATCTTTACTTGTTTTTATAACATATACTTCATCCAGCAACAGTCTTCTATATATTCCCCTTCCCTGCCATTTTGCAGTACTCCCTCTAGCTTCGATCCCCATGTAGACTAGAAGATGGGTCATACAGTTGACTTTGAAACTACCAACAATACAATTGTTTGGCCAGTCATCAAAGGCTCATACTGTGTGGCATGGCCTCCATAAACTCCTCCTGAAGGAACATTATGTCAATTAACGATAATGCAGGCCCAGAGGTTTGGAGGTCACCCTTGATCTATATGTTCCTGCTATCTCTTTGCCACCAAAAACTGACTCTTAAGTTTCATGTTAATAGCATAACAGAACATCCTCTGTTCTGCAAAGTTAAGAACGCCAGAGTCAAATGAACCAAACTAAAAAACAGTATTAGATTGTGTATTTTTATCTCAAAACAGGAAGGAATGTGTCCATACATACTTATTAATTGCAAAGCTGTCAATGCAAATTATATCTATAAATGGTTTCTACAAAATATAAATATATCATTTATATTTATACACTTTACATCAAAAACCTGAAGACATACAGAATTTTAAATAAATAAAGACAGCAAAAGACAATATGATCTACCCACAGAAGATCCAAATTGAAATCTTAGACAAGTATCCACTGTATTTTGCTTTTATTTTTGTTAGCTATAGATTAGTCAGCATACACTCCTCTCTTGCCCTACAATTAACCTCAAAGGTAAGGCAGACAATGCCCTCATATCAGCAAAGAAACCCACTTGCCAGTGAGGAACTTCCTCTCCTTACACAGTCATTCTTCCTCCACATTAAGTAGTTCCCTTTATCAGCTAACAGTCACTTGTTCTGGAAACTACTTTTTTGATCCTCTTTAGGGCCTACTTCATATTTCAGCTCATTTCCCCATATTCGAGACACGAGCGCTCTTGTTTCATAGCATTCCATATTTTCCTCAGGACAAGTTGAGGAACTGGTCTAAACTTGTTTTCCTTCTAATAAAATAACTTAGGCTTTGTCTACACTAGCACTTTTGTCAATAAAACTCGTCAGTCAGGGGTGTGCACAACCCCCTGGCCAACGTAAGTTTCACCAGCAAAAGTGCTTGTATGGACAGTGCTTTGTCAGCGGGAGACCCTATCTCCTTGGTGTAGAACAGCTATATGAGAGACCTTACAGCAGCACAGTTGTACCATGGTCTGTAAGGTCTGCTATCTCTTAGGCTATGACTACACTACAAACACCAATTATATATGCCTATCCCCTGTGAGTGCAGGCTGCAGTCCCCATAAGAGAAGGCATATTAGATATTTGATGTTTAAAAAAAAAAAAAAGGCCAAAAACCCAATCCATTCTGTCTCGAAAGGCAACTGTCTGTATGTGCTGGTGATGGGATATGAGATATGATAAATAGCAGCATTGGAGACTCAAGGCTCCCAGTTTTGTAGCATTTCCATATGAGCCTGCAATGAGATGCTCAACACTGACATTGGAACAAGACTGTGGCTATGTGAAACACAAGGAATTAAATAAGTAGACAAAGATTTTCAAAAACAGAAGTTAAAATTCAGGTTATTTTTGAAAACCCGTGTCTTAATTACTTCACATCTTACTAACCATTATGGTCATTTTTATTTAAAAAATCATTAACACAATACTCAAGATGGTATTTTCCCAGTACATTACAAGCACATCTGCAGATAATTCACTAATGATTAATTGCTTTCATCTTTACTAGTGCTCTAAAATCAATACTTAACTCTATTAGTCAAAGGTTTCGTATCTCAGAGAAAGCACTCCTTTAGCATTCACATTACGGTACCTTAATAGCTTCAAGAATAGGTTCATAGAGTTCTGGAAATCCTGAATAATGATACATCATACAGTGTATCAACTCAGTCAACTGCACTAAGAAAGCTGTACTGGAAGGCAAGCCACCATTTTTAAAGGAGTGAACCAAGCTGACCACATGAGGAACAAGCTACACAAAAATAAAAAAAAAATAAAGAGAGTTACAACAATTGCAGCTCCTATTTTCCATCTTCAAGAAAAGAACTTTTACTATTTAATGCATTAGATGGCTGGAAAATATTGATGAGAAAAAAATACACATTATTCTATCCCAGCCCACCCAACATTTTCAAACAGTAGTGTTTATTCTTCAATATGCTCTTAAGTACATTTGTTTCAAATTTTGAAACTTTAAAAGCTTAATTTTAAGTTTGCCATTTTCAAGATAGGTAAAGGTTCAGGTTTACATTATGCATTTTCTTGAAGACCGGATTGCCAACATATTGCTTTTATGCCAACATTATTAGTGGTTTAGTACTGTATCATGATTTCATAAACATGGTTTTTAAAGAGAGTATCACTTTAAAAAAAAATTCTACTCAAATTTGCATCCCTTGGATCCTAAGTATGATTCATTCCATTTTCTGTTATAAGCCAGAAACTAGTTTATGGCTCCACCTAGTACAAATCACATAAGCCTCAATAAATCAACAAGTTAATTCAGACAGTGCTGATTGTGAATTAAACTACCACCAGAAAAATTACTCATCATGTACGAGAATCTTCAGGACCGGCCCAGAACAATTTGTTTCATACCAGATTTAAAATAGTGATCTTTATTGGAATGTAGTGGGGAAACAGGACATTTCCATAATAAGTTATTTACTTTCAACTATCATTTCCTCCATAATTTTATGCATAAGCTACATTTATCACCACATCAGTCTGCTGAAACATCAGTAAAGAGAGTTCTTACTATCAACTCCATCAAGTATTGGCATTAAGGATGTGAACTTTCCACTATCAAAAAGGGTTTAGACTGATTTTTTTAAGCTTCCACATGACCAAATAAGGTTTAGTTATGCAATGTGTGTGATATTTTAATCTAGACTTACAAAATGCAAGTTATTTTATAAACTATTTATAGTAAAAAAAATAAAGCTTTATGAGAAAGCAGAAGTCACAAAACACTAAAATACAGCGAGAATCTAAAAGGATCATGTAAGACTTACTGGTACAATTAACATTAACCATCACCATAAAAAATAGTTTATATACATAATGAGACTTGTTTGCTGGCATTTTGACTAATAATTTTCCCATAGTCTCAAATTTTTTTTTTGTTTAACAGAGGAAACACATTGCTTTTCTGGTTAGTTAGTGGGCATTCACTGACTAGAATCCTAAGTATCTAGAACTTTTAAGAATCAATTTATTTAAATGTGTGGTAGAACCAATAATGAAAGTTAGTACTGCACCAATTAATTTCCTCTCTCAAGTGCTTCTACTGTAGGTACTTCAGAGAAGTGGGAAATTCAATATTATGAAGGTTACCTACTGGTCCTTCATAGTTAACATGTGTTGACTTGAAATTTGTGCCAAGGAGAACAAAAAGTGAGGGAAACTATTTTGTTGAGACAGCATGGATGGTGAATTAGAAAGTGTAAGTGCATCTTGTGTATAACCAACCGTAATGCACATCAGAAATTTCTCAAACTCATACTAGAGCACAGCCTTAAGATTCAGCCTCCTGCTTTCACATTAGAAAAATGACACTTTATACCCTTCACTGGTACATTTATACCTACAGAAATCTAGCTGTGGTTGAGTTAAGGCTCTGTATTTCAATGTGATTTAGAAGTGTGTTATGTGTTTTGGTTAGTTCTATATGGAAATGCAAGGTAGTTTGTTGTGAAGGTGAGGAGTCAAAATGTGTTTGGTTTATAGGAGGTTTGGGTATTAAGGCATATTGAATGAATGAACTGAATGAATGAACCAATGATTTATTTGATTTTTAGTAACCGTTGAGAGATATCCACTTCAGCAGCTGGGGGTTTGCACACAAGGGACAAAAAGTGAATTCTGAAACAGATCACTAAATTACAGCAAGGAGGGCTGAAATGCTTCAATCTAAGTAGCAAGTTACTCACAATACTGCATGTACTGTATTTTCCAAAGATGTCAAGACAAAAAGTTTCAAAATTTTATAATCTATACTGGCCATAAAAATCAGTAAACTGAGTCTGAAATGAAAAATAATACTTGGAGTTGTCAAGAGTTAATCCACATGTTCTGAGCTTGCAAACTCATGCTTTTTCTTATATAGTAACAGGTAAAAACTCTTGGAGTGAACATTGTGACTAATCCAGTTTTATGCTTCTTAAGTGATAACTTTGAACACACAGGCATTGTGTCAAAGGCGGCAATTTGGACACAGATAAAATTTAGTGGCAGAAAAGAAGATAATGTCAGGACACTGAAAGGGCAATGCTCTCCTCCAGTGACAATGAAACCGATTTCCAGTTTGATTTAGATAGCCTTATTTGAGGAGTTTATATACACACTACAGATGGGTGGGAGGGGAATTATTTATATTCTCAAATGTTTATGGAACGTACTGGGGATGATTCAAATCATGTCCCTTTAAAGCCTTAGACATCAACTTGTAATCAAGACAATTTTAACTTTTTAAAAGTAGTTTCAGGTACTAGCTCTGCAGATTTGTGTGACTTTGCAGTCACATTTTCCTCTTATAGAAAAAAGTCTTCTCCCCTGTTGCAGTACAGATACTGACAAACCAGGAAAACTGATCATAGGAAGGGAACAGTAGACATGACAACCACAAGGTAATTTTTAGTGTTACTTCTACAAATGGAAAAAAGACACCTGTCTGAAAATTTATTATCTAATTCTAAATAATTCACAGAATCAATACAGAGGCACTATCATAAAAGTACCCTGTGGCTCAAATATGGTGGAAAATAAAGTAAGTTACATTTACTAATTTCTTGTCCTAACATTTTATACTCATACAGTTTAGATATCTAAAAATGGAAACATTTGCATGGCAGGCAAATGTGATCAACAGGAAACCAATTGGCTAAGGAAGTGGTAGCACTTACTTGCTCCAAGTAGCTTCTCCTAGAACAATGGTGGGCGCATAACTTGGGGCACGTAAAGCAGAGGGAAAAATAATTAAGACTTCATCAAGAATGTGGATGTTTCCCTTTGGAAAACAACTGTTTAACTTTAGGAATTAGTTTATTATGTAGTATGAGACAAAGCCTATTTCTGGCTTAAATTATTTTTGTTAGCACTATAGTTTGCCATTTCTCAAATGAATGTTTTGTCTCCATAATTCTTTTGGAATGGAGAGGAAGAACAAGATGGTAAACATTTGTTTAACATAAAATTTTGCATTCTGACCATATTAAAAGCTGGTTTTGGGGTTGGCTGGTTTTTGTTTTTGGTTTTTTTTTTTTTGCCTTTAAAATTTTTTTTTTTGGGGGGTGGGGAATTCTCCATTTTCAATCCTAGATAAAATAAACATTATTTAAGGTAAACGGAATTAGCCGTATAGACTTAAGGCAGGGATAAACTTTAAGAAAGCTGACTTTTAACCTTAAGAGATGCAAGTAGGTTTGAGGCAACCACTTGGGCACTACTGAGGGAAGGGAATTGAGATTCCTCTCCTTAAACAGTATCAAAAGAGACTGGCATGGGCCATTCAAAATGTAGACAGTCAAGCAACCTGAGGGCTGCTAGGCCTAGCTACATGAGTTAGCTCTTCACCTAAAATTAGGTTAAATCCACACAAATTTAATTTTTGGCCAGGAAAAGCATTGGCTTCTTGGTATCCTGGACTTTAGATGGCACCTGATCATCAGAAGGAAAAAGCAGGCATTCTGGAGCATCTCCAGATTGTAGGCAATCATTTTAGCAATAAAGAAAAACAAACACTTAGGCTATTTTAAAAAAATGTTATTTTTTAAATGATACTCTGTATCTGACATCTTCAAAATGCAGCTCACTGATTAAGGGTACTATTTTTACATGGTCATTCTTATTCAGTTTTCCCCCTATATGTATCCTATATTTCAATCATTTTTTATAATGGGAGGTTTTACTACTTTTTAGTTTGGTGCTGCCCTCCATGGTCAGTCAGGGATGATACAACTGGAAGTAAAGTCTAAATTCTTTTTTTGCTTCCTACAACAGCACTGTTTACTTATCATTGGAGTCCAAATTCAATCTGAGATTTCACCACTTAAGAAAAAGGTAACAAAGGGGTAGCTAAGAACAGAATTTGGCCTGCAGATTCTTTATGCACATGCCAGTAAAAACCCTACATGACTTTCAGATCACAGACTGAGTTTTCAGGGCCGGAAGTTTTTTGAAAACGTGTTTAGTTTTGAACAGAATAAATTTGGTCCAGAAGCACTGAAACAAACATGAAACTCTACTACACCAATTTTACAGTCATTTCTACATACAACCACATGGTAAATATTGTAAGCGGCCCATTTTTACAAAATAGCTGAAGACTCTCACAATTTAACAACTTACCAAGTGAAAAGCCTCTGGAGAATGCTGAAAACTAAGCAACATATGAGAAAGGACAGCCAGAGCACCAGGCCTCACAAGAGGAAACCAAAGTCGATTAAAAACCTTAAATAAAACAAGTCAGACATTTACTTGAGTAAGTCTAAAAAACTGAAGACTCTTAAAACAAACATAAATAAGTTCAGGTTTACAAAGACTATTTTGAATAAGATAGGTTTGCCATACTACAACTAATGTCAACAAGAGACATTTATATCTTACTACATGGGGTAAAAAGACATAATATATTGTTGCACAGAGAATGCTCTGAAGATGCAGAGGAATTAAACAAATCTGCATCAAAGTGTTTTCATCCCACATACCAGTTCTATCTTAAGCAGAGTAACATCGATGAGAATAGTAAATTTCTGGACTGCAGCTAGTCCTTTCAGCAATGCAATCACCCATGTCTCCACATGCTGAGCCAGGGGCCAGGACAGCCAGTCTATCATTCTGAAGGATAAAGCAAAAGGACAAACACACATTAAGGATATTTCAATTGTTTTTCTGATCTCAGCTAAATTATTCTACACACATTTATATTAACTTATTTAATCACACCAGTTACATAGGGGTCTACTTGACACAAATTAGGGGGGGTCTGGGGTTAAAAAAAGATACAAGATCAATTGAAATATAACTTCTTATTTAGCAATATAAGGAACATATGCATTGTTAAAATATGCACAAAAAAACTGTGTATTTGGCATCTGATTATGAACATAATTTTTGCAAAAAATTCCTGTAAGAGTAATGATCTCAGTCACTTTGTGACTGTAGTTCACGTGAACAGCAAAGAGAACGCAAACTCATTATACTAGGGGGACCACTCTCTTCCATTTTGTATCGAAGGCTACATCTACACTCACGATGGCATACAGAGTTCAGGCACTATAAACGTAGATACATGCGGCAATGGAAAGTAGGCTGCGTCCATACTTGCCACTGTGGTGGATGGCTACATATTGCAGGGAAAGACTCTGGCAAGGAGGGAGACAGCAGGCTATTACACTGCTAAAAATGGCAGTGCAGATATGGGCAGCACAGCTTGGGCACAAACCCTGGGGTTTGGGTATGTAAAACATTCCACTTGCCAAAAATGTGCCACACCATCTACACTACTATTTATACCCATGCTAGCTGGGCATGCAATGTCTGTATTCTATTCACTGCCACAGGTACAGATGTACCCTAAAACCACACACAAACCGCATCCATGTTGAATTAAGTTTCTAAATGAACAGGCAGCCCTTGCGACCTAGTGTGTTTCTGCATTACAGGAAACCAGGCTCTCTCTAAGCAGGGAGAGAATAGGAAAATTGAGGATGTTTCCATTCTCCTACAGAAAGTAAAATAAGTGTCCAAGACAGCGTTCTTTACAGCCCTACGTCAGCTATAGGCTACCTGTGTGCTGATGTATGTCTTACCAGATGCAGTCATATGAATGGTGGAGAGAACATATGCAAAGAAGTTTGGCAGCACCTGGGTAGCATGATAAAAGATTAAGAATGGAGTAACGAAAAAGTAGGTAAGATTTTCTAAATCAAGATCTTTTCTATAAAGGAACTATGAATTAGGCTATTTTCACTGGAAATCCAGGATACAAAACATGGTGAGGGACGCTTTATCGATTAAAATAACTGTTCTAGGATCACTGATGCACTGCCTCCTGAAAGACTCAAGCTCAGGTCTTACACTCTGAGGAACCTTACTCTATAGTCACTAGAAAGAAAATATGTTTTTCTACTGTTCTTGAGCACCCCTTCCTCTGGCCGGATGGAAGGTCACTGCAATATGGTTTGTTTTGTTGGTTTTTTGTGTTTGTTTTGTTGGTTTTTTTCGGGGGGCGGGGAGAGGTAGAGTGGAATGTTAAAAGCACACTTCCTCACTCCTCTCCGCTAGAATTTTTTCTTACACGGGTGACTACTCCTTGTTATAGGGATTTGGCCCCTAATGAAAAGAAATCTTGCTGTAGTAATCATTCACTATCAATGAGAGGATTAACTTCATAGACTTCCACTGTGTTAGGTGTACATTTGGCAACATATTCTAGGTAGGGTGCTGAACAGTGATTGAGGCTTTATGCTAGCCCTGCTCCAGATACTATGAGCTCTCAAATACTAAAAAAAGAACAAATCAAATCTGGTTCAAAATATAATTTGAATATTTACAGATATTCTCCCACAGTTTGCAACCCAAACACTAAAGTGTTGTTAGTGCACAAGAACATGGAGTCATATAATAGAGCTATACTCTTAGAAGAGATATCACACTCCTTCAACAATAGTACACACAATGAAGTAGTAGGAAATGCTCTACTTTTTTCAACAGAACACCAATATCACAGCAGCTGTAATAAACAAACTAAAATTCTGCATTATTATGACATTCATTTTTAGTTCTACAAATTAGAACAGACCTTAATTAACAAGACCTACCACTTAATTTATAAACTATTTTCAAGTGTTTACACAGTGATCATAAAAAGTCACATTAGTGCTGACCTATAGTGTCCAAGGCCTCAGGAGTTAGTTCAGATATCTTAACACCTGAAAACCATCTGAAGCACATACAATATACTGTTCATAAAGTGTTTGCACATATACCGAAAGGGCAAAATGTATGCTGTTATGCACCATAGATAAAAAGGATGCTTTAAGCACACATCGCCTAGGTCTTGACTTCACTCTTTTTCCTGGAGGGCTTGCAATCAGTGGAGAACAGAAAAGACAGAGCCTAAAACCTGAGCTTCAGCTCTTCCAGCCTGCAGTTAAGGAGAAAGACAATATCAAGGTGATGTTTTTGTATGGAGTCCAACTTAATACCTAAACACCCAAATACATGGCACTCTAAGGGCTTGTCTTGAAATGCTACAGCAGCAAAGAATTCTTCTGTCAACCTAGCACTGTCTATGCTAAAAGCTAGGTCAGCTTAACTACACCACTTGGGGGTAGATTTTTCACATCTGAGCAATGTCGTTAAACCGACCTAATTTTCTAGTGTAAACCAGGTTTAAGTATTCTTTAAAATAAAGAACTCCATCAGCACCACCACATTGCTCATCAATAAATCAATAAATACAGTTCAGAGCAGTCTCTGTATATTCACGCTTTTTGTGAAATAGGCTCCCTCAATGCTACTCAACTACAAAAGCTTCCTTGAAAGTAGGCAGTGCAGACTTGCCCTAGCCTCCCAGGCAAAGCTGAGGCCTGGTAGATAAAGGCAGATGTTAGGACCAATTTTAAGTTATTTAACCCGATCTGTTGTTGACAAGGTTCCCCACTCAACCCCCAAAGAGGTAGAAACCAGGAGATAAGTATGTCTGCAGAAACAAAGATGATGTAATGTTACTCTTTCCCTGACCAAGATGAGTGAGCCTCAGTGGATCTGGTGTCTCATTTTCCAGACCTTAAAGATCTTGACTTGTTTTTAAGATGAACAGATCTCCCTCCACCTATACACCCTGCTTCAGAGGAGAAACCCTTCAATCCAGTTCTGCGCCTCAACTGGGATGACAGAAGTCTTCAGTCAGGAATAATGCTGTCTAAGCAGAAGTGCCAAGTATCACAGGATGCACAGAAAGCAGGTTTGGAGGCCATATTTCCCTCTGCAACAGTATCATGCACAATTTTCTTATTCATACCAGGCTGACAGCATAAAAACGGAGATATTCACCCCAAAAAATGAAACTTGTACCAAACCATCATGCACTGGAAGTTGGTGACAAGTCCCCAGAGCAGCAGAATCCCCCAAATTCAACTTTTTTCACATCCTTACCCACAGGGAAGGTACGGTCATGTTTGGAGCTCTTGACCTTTTCTCTAGCCAAGGATCCACAAGTGGGGAGGTGAAAACAGTGCTAGACCCCTTGCTGTGGTACTTGATACAGGCTATCAGCCTTCTCCAAGCTCACTGGAGCGGATGCTGGGAGCAAACAAACATCCCAAGATAGGTCTTATAATCCTCAACAGGAGAGTAATTTCCCCTTTATTCTTGATTTCTACAGTGACAAAGAAGCAATTAAACTTCTCCTACATTGCTAACTTCCAGTTCCAAAGATTCTGCCACATGTCCCAAACATTCATGGAACTCTACATTATCTGGTGCTGATAAAAATGAGGCAGCAACACTGTCCTTAGATGTGGAGGACTTTCCAACAGCATTCTGATCTTCAGGAGATTTCCTCTAGATCAGTCACTACATCTCTTGCCCCTTAAAGTCAGAAAAGCTATCAAATGCTGGCTAAAGGTGGAGGAAGAGGAAGATAAGCCAGTGCTGGTTGAGGGTAGCAAGGGAGAGGGATAGAGAGGAGATTACAGAACTCTTAGAAGAGGCAGAAGGGGGAGGAGGAGCAGGTTTAGAAGCTCTCTAGACAAAGTCAGTATCTAGATATACAGCTAATCACCTAAAGAAATGAACCGAGGCAGCTGGCACTACACAGCCCTTTAACAGCCTGAACATTTGGTATCATAAGAAAATGCTCATTCAACCCTGGCAGGTACTACTACTTAATTTACCAGAGCTCATAGTGCCTCTCTCACAAGTAGAAATATACAGAAGCAAAGTATTACTACACCACCACATTGTGTTCTAACACTGCAAGCACTGCTCAAACAACAGGTGATCTTAACAGATGTAATACATAGGCATCATCTGCAAATTATAATCACCCACCACACTGTTGGCAAACTATTCGTGCTCCTAAATAAGTTTCTTTTCTAACTTAATTTCCTAGCTTTCAGTTTTAGATTGGACACATTCTTTTTATTTTAAAGTTATTTGCTGTTTACAAGCTCAGCAGAAGTGCAGTCAGATTCTTTTAAAACCCTGAAATCAACACACTATCTCTTACTCAAGTAGAGCAAAATTTTAATATATATTTCATATGAAATCTAAGCTCTCAAACGAAAGTAAATCAATCCCTGAAAGGTAGTTTCTTAACACTGAAATAAGACAATATTAATAAGATTCCTTTAAACAACACTCAGTTGAATTTATGGTTAAAGACACAGGCAAACAAACAAGAAAGACTGAAAATAATTAAAAAGTATCAAACTCAAGTGTTTTCAGGAAAACAGGTTTGCACATTAGCTCTCTCGTAGCTAAGATAAGAAGGATTTAAGACATGTCCATAACGCATGTCTTTCTATTCCCTTTACACTCAAGGACTAATAAACTGCTAGGTTAGACCTTGTGAATGAACACATTCAGAGGACTATTTTCTTACAAGAGCTAAAGAAGCCCTTCTCTAGTTCTGGCAGTTTTCTAGGTCACTATCATTTACATTTCTGTAACTATTAACCAAGTCTGGCATTCAATAATCTGGCTTGTTAACATTTATAGTCCTGAGGATCTCCAATACTTAAACTGGTGAGAAGAAACATGGTAGGCAACTGATGCATGTCATTCTCCTTCTTCCTCCACTGCTACAATGCCTAGTGAACTCCAGCTGCATAGTATTTGGAGACTTGAAAAAGATGGAACCAGAAGCAGGCCACTTCAAATCCTCATGAATTTTCAACAGGATATCAAAGTGGAACTCAATTAACTAGTCCTTCGAACTGTCTGTCCTCTTCAAAAGAGGACAGGACACAGGTGGGAATGGGAGAGAAAAAATCAGCAATGTATCTAAGAGTCAATCTGCTACTTGCAAAGGAGGAAGGGCTGGATCACTGAAAATGAAACCTTATTTCCCTGTCTGGCCTACGGCCTGTGTGGCCTCTCCCCCAAGATCTAAAAGGAGCACAGCAAGCTTCATCTCAGTTTCCAGCTAACATTTTATTTTACCCACCTTAGTGAATAAGGTGGCAACAACATTTCACTGAAAACTTGATGGTGATATTTCTGTGGTATTAGAAAGAAATTAATCTAAAATTCCAGGTAATGCAATTTAAGATTCTTAGATTCTCAGTTTAGATTTTTATGAAACATAAGTGACAAATAACTTTACAAAAGGTATGAATTAGAAAAAGGCTTATCCCCCTTTTCAATGAGAAACAATACCTGCAGAGAGCTTGAGTCATACTTGCATCTTTTACATTTGGATCTGTAGTAAGGCTCCTGATGAGTACTGTAATCATCTGTAATGGGATATGTTGCACAAGGCTTGCTAGTGCAACAGAAGGCTCAAATGAAGTATCTATAATAGTTGAACATGACATCTTGTAAGAAACAAAAACAGACACAGCTATGTTTTACTCCTATCCTACTTAAGTGTTGCTGTAAACTGTTAAAATTGCTGCCACGTCCTGAACAAGGACAAAGTTACTTCAGCATGTACTAACATAAAAATCAAATTGAAAATTAACATTTGAGTGGAGAAAACACTGCACCTGCGATAATACCTATTAATTTGCCTAATGGATATGTGCAGGAAAGTGACATGTTGCTCACCACATCATTACAGGTCTACTTTATTTTGACAGGCTAAAATAATTGAATTGTGCTCTTTAATCCAAGAATAAGCCACAGAAGTAGTTTAAATGAGAATTTGTTGCACTGGGTGTTAGTAGCTAAGAGTCAGGTGTAGCTGGTACCCTGCAATATGTTGTATCAGCACTTCTCTGATGGCCACACCACTTTCTGCAAAATAATAGATTCTTAAAATAAATATCAAGGTTCTAGCTCTTTGAATTGCACACAACATCTCCATGTGAGCCAATATGCAGACTCATAAAAATGTACTGCATTAAGTTTATAGATTTCAAGGCCAGAGGAGACCATTATGATCATCTAGTCTGATCTTCTGCATAACACAGGTCATTGAACTTAACTCATTAACATGTGTACAATATTTTGTGTGCGTCAAGCTTTCTGATTAGCATTTGCACAAGGCTTTGAACAGCTTTATGACCTTAGCTATCAGAAACCTTCAGTTTAACTCGGAGAAGAGAATCAATACGTTACTGCCTAAACTGACTTGTGGGAGGTAACGAACTGTTAAAAGTTAAGTCACTCTGCCGAAAAACAGTTTACAATTAACTTTTACCAATAAGGGAAAAAAAACTACACCAAGCCATACTGACCACAGTAAAGTTACATTTCTAAAAGAGTGCACGTGTACTAGGGAAAAGGAGTTTCCTTTGCATTTTTGGGCAGAGAACGAGCACAAGCTTTTTACATTAGAGGTTATCATCTGGATACAAGAAGGTGAGCCTGAGCCCAGCCTCCGTAAATGGCCAAATCCCAAACACAGGTACATGTGGGCGCATCATAATTTCTCCACATCCATTCTGCTGATCACTTCAGAAGAGAGCTTCTTATTTCTACCCCACCTCTACTATAACCACCCAGCCTTACAGACTATAATTACAAGGCAAGCTGCTTTCTATGGGCAAACCCTTCATTTTGACAAGGAGCTCCATCACTGTGGTACCTGACACC
Organism: Emydura macquarii macquarii; assembly: GCF_026122565.2. Lineage (NCBI taxonomy): Eukaryota > Metazoa > Chordata > Testudines > Chelidae > Emydura > Emydura macquarii. Next base: position 5,344,662 of record NW_027132971.1, on the reverse strand, counting down.
TGCCATGGCAGCACCAGGCAAACCCCTGCATTGGGCAAACAGATTTTGTGTCAGGGCTTGCAAATATTCTTCGCAGTTTCATGCTGTGCCCACACCCCAGTCCTCCCCTCAGCTTGGCTCTCACCCGTGGAGGAGATGACCGCGAAGAGCTCCTGCAGGGAGGGCAGCAGGGTGTCGGGCTCCCCCTTCCAGATGCTACGCAGGAGGCCGCTGACCTGGGTGACCTGGGAGACGTAGAGGCGCAGCTCCGGCTCCCGGCTGCCCTGGCTCTGGAAGTGGGCGATGCTGCGCACCAGCTGCTGGCAGAAGGCGAGCGAGAGCTTCCTACCGCGGGGCAGGCACTGCGGGAAGTCGTCCAGCAGCTGGCACAGGCGGGCGCAGAGCGGGGGCGCGGGCCGCTCACACACCATCCGCAGCGCCTCCACCTGCAGCAGCGCGAAGAGCTCCAGCACCGAGGGGCAGCTGATGATGAGGCGCAGCCCGGCCTGGATGTAGTCCAGGATGGCGGGGTCGCGGCTGCCCAGCCCCCCGTAGCCACGCTGCAGCAGCCCCAGCACCAGGCCGCGGTTGAAGAAGGCCTCGAACTCGGCCCGGTGGAAGCGGGCGTAGGCCTCCAGCACCTGCCGCCCCACCTGCCGCTGGAAGGGGTCGGGCCCCTGCAGGATGAGCCGGGTGCTGAGCGCGAACATGGCCCGGCACTGCGCCTGGCTCAGCGGCGTCTCGGCCGACTCCACCACCCGCCGCACGATCACCCGCTTCAGCGGCAGCGGGTGCGACGAGCTCACCAGCCCCTCCAGGATCTTGTCCATGGCGGGCGCCGGGGCCGCATCTACCGGGCCCGAGCCGCAGCCGGGGCCGCCCGCTCCGCGGATCCCTCCCGTCCCTAAGCCCCAGGGCAGCCGCTCCCTCCCGTCCCCCGCGCCCGGCGGCTGCTCAGCATCTGCCCAGCAGCCGGCGTCGAGCTGCCCGGCTCGCAGGCCCTGACGGGAAACATAGAAGGACTCGCCCCTGCTCTGACCCGGAACCGGAAGCGGCGGAGCGGCGCACGCGCAGCAGGCAGCCAGGCGCCGGTAGCAAAGGCGAGTCAGGAGGCCTCAGCAGGGGGCCTAGCAACGCGCATGCGCCATCCTGCCTGTGCGTGCGGCGTCACTGCCGCTGCGCTGCCCAATCACAGGAGACAGAAACTGGGAGGGCGGGGCTGGAATGTTGGGGGCAGTTGCGCGCGCCCCTGTCCTTTGTGTGAGCGGGGCTATGCACTGCTCGGTCAGCTGCTGCTGGAGCAGTTTTGCGGTGAGGTCACGGGGGTGGTGCCCAGCTTCAGCCAGCCTGGGCTGGGATCCCTGTCCGCGTCACCTCGCCCAGATTCACAAATCTCTCAAGCCAACGGGGGCTCAGTTTTGAGGGACCTGAGGCCACTTTATCATTTTTGGATGAAAACTGCAAAATTCACGCCTCCCTTTAATTTTCAGGCAAAAACTGGTGCAACTCATTGGTGTGGACGAAGCTGCACTCTCAGACCGGGAGAGGAGTGAAGCCAGACACAACAAAATCTAAGACAATATTCGTACAACTCTGTGCAGTAATTCTGCCAACTTTTGCAGATTTTCGTGTGTGTATGTAAAGCCCTAAGACCATGAAAGCACTAGGAATGCAAAAAACCAATAAAGATGGTGATAGTGATATTACCATTAGAGTACCAGCCCAGCCCCCAAATGACATAGCTAGAATTTGATCCTATAACGCTGCACAAAATATTGTACTAGAATTTATGGGTCCAATAAGTGTAAAAAAAACCCAACCATAAATGATTTTGTACAGTGTTTAAACCAATATCTTATAACATAGCCAATCAAAACTGAAGTGAACTGTATGCCAGTTGGCTGAATCACCATTTATGGTAAGTCCACCACTAAATGATAACTCTTCCAAAACTGCTGAATTCAAGCTGCAAGTGTTAAAACAATCTAAGCAGTGTTACTATAGAAAGTGCAAAACTGTAACAAAGCCCTTCTTACCCCAAAAACAAACAAGCGGCAGATTATTATTTATGTAAATTGAATGGAAATAAAGCATTTTTCTTGTTAAACTTGATATTTTTTTTCAAATACACACAGCACAGCACAGCACAGAGGTCTGGTTTGTTAGAGTACAGAATAGAGGCACAAATAGCTGAATTTTCTAATCCCATTTCATCCACCAATGCTGTGGCTTCAAGCAACTCACAAAACATCTCTGTGTCTGTTTTTCCTGTTCTGTAGAATGGTAATAATAAAGAGGTGTTGTGACAGGATTAATTAGCCGAATGCACAGCACTTTGAACATGTGTGGTAATTATTAATATAACACAGGAAACCAATGTGACTAATGTTCTACACCACTTGAAGTTCCAATGATGTTACTAATCCTTTCAGCTTCATTCATTGATTAGTGTAGTGTCTTCAAAAACCTGTGATGTGGGTGGATCTGTATCTCTCCTTCTCTCTCTGTCAGTCTCCCTGAACATTAAAAAAAATCTATGTTAAAAGAACATAATGGTTGCAAAATCAAGTGCTCAAAAATTAGGAAATGCCAGATTTAAATTTACCCTTAATACTTTAATTCAGCCCCTTGTGCGTATACATTATGATACAGTTTTTAATTACATGATCCCATACTACTTTCACTATCACTAGCCCCAGCTGTCTTACATTGAGTACCCAGAACATGAGTAATGCCCAATTAGTGGCCAACTATGAATATTTTGGTTTGAGTGACTTGTTCAGCATCACACAGGAACTCTGTTGCAGAGGTAGGGATAGAATCCAATTCTCCAGCTGACATTCAACATCTTTAACCAGAAGACCATCATTTCTTTTCCTGCCACCTCCCTGCCTTACTCACTACACACTTTCCAATTTCTGCAACAAATGAAGCAGGGGCACTATAAACAACAGGTTTCTTCACTATACAACCCTGATTCATTCCCTGAACATCCACCCTGTTCACTGAATGAGGCAGGAGCCTTGTGGAAAAAATAGTATCTAATCATGTAATTAAAGACTGTATCCTAATGCATATGCATAAGGGGGCTGAATTATGGTTGCATGAACAACATTAATTCCAGCATTTCCCAACTTTTGAGTGCTTAACTTTGAAACCTTAATGTTTTAATTTAGTTAAATTAAATGTTAATTGAGTTTTTTTAAATATAATTTCCTACACTCAAAAAAATGAAAAAACAGATTTTCCATCATGTGGAACCACGCTGACCACCCAACTTGAGGCAGCAACAGGGTTGGACCTTCAGATCCACAGCATAGACCTCTGCTTCTTGAACTAATGCAGTAACAAGTAGCAGTAGTAGACTGTTTTGATCAGGCACTGAGATAGGTGAGAAATACCTGTGAAACCTACTAGCAATGTGTATTTACTGACAGAAAGGAATGTAGAGACTCAGGACTCCTGGGTTCAACTCCAGGTTCTGGAAGGAAATGTGTCACGGTGATCATAGACCTTTCTTCCTTCATGCCCCTAGCTTGTCTCTGTACCCATATGCTCCTATCCATCACAGCTCCACTCCTCTCCTCTCCCTGTTCTCCTATCAACACCCTGATCCTGGCTTCTGGTGTCCTCCTTCCTTATCAATTCCAATCCAACCTGCCCACATCCCCTTCCCTTCTTCAATCCAACCTAATTTACTTTGGGTTCAGCCCCAACTCCTACTCTGTTCCTAACTAAACCCCTCTCATCTTTGCTCTTTCTCATCCACCCCTGCTCCTTTCCAACCCCTGAGGCTCCCCTGCAGGTATCCCCCTTCCTTCTACTGTCCTGCGTCTGTCCCTCTCTTATTCCTCTCCTTTTCTCCATCCTCTGGCTCCTGCAATCCCCACTTCTCCTGCCTCTGCATTCCAGTGTGGCTGTTTTCTCCTTCTCCTCCATGCTGCCTGAGCACCAGCAGGGAGGAAATATTGAGAGCACTGGAGAGATGGGCTCCCTGATCTTATTCCCTGGGTCTGACACTACAGCAGCTGGGAAGAGCAATTGCAGAGAAAGTCCTGTCGTCCCCCCCATCCCTCAAGATGGAGCATGCTCAGGGCAGACAAAATTTGCAGACAGTTTAGCTGCAAAATTCTAACAAATTCTACTGAGCATGGGTGAACTGAAATGTCTTTCCAAAGGCTTATAACCAAAAGTGAGTGAAGGTTCATGGGGACAACAAAAGGCACATCCCTAACACCAAAGCATGTCTTATTTCAAGAACCTGCTCCAAAGCAAGAAGGCACAAGAGTTTCTCAGTGATACAGTTGCAAGAATATTTTAAATGGATAAAACAACATATTTCTCCTTAATCTTGTTCTTAGAAACAGCTGGACTATTTTATCTGAAACTTCCCAATAAAATATAGCCTGAGGCAGATATCCAGCATGGAAAATTTTAGCCCAAACAGCTAAAATTTGGTAAAGTTATAAACTTTTAAAAGGGTCTTATAATGGGAAGTGTAAGGCAACTATAAGTGGCACTACCAGCTCTACCTATACTAAAATTATCAACTTTCCATCAGTGTGACCCCTCCCTTCAATGTTATCTCACCAATCTCCAGATAGAGGCTGTCCATCCACTAACCCTTCAAACACATGATGAATATTGTCCAACTATTAGAAAAACATTCTCAATCAAGGTTTCCTTCACTGGTATTTTTTTCTCCCTTTGGTCTTTTATCTCATCTGCTCTTGAAAACTTTGCCCTTTAAAAGAATATCACTGTCCTTTTAAATGACCATCAGCATGATAGTATAGTGACCACCTTAAAATCCTCAAAACTTGCTCTTCTAAAACAATCTACTCATCTTCTATAGATCTGAAACTGTTCTCTGAACAACGTTCTTTCATTTGAGTGTTGCTTACAACCTCTACATGTCACTCTTGATCTCATGCTGCATCTAAGACCATTGACTATGACATTCATGTCATTTGCCTAGCAACTGTCTCCCTGGTCTCAGGCATTTTTTTCCCCCAGGTTTTGCTTCTACATCCTGTCCAGTCACTTCTTTCATGATGGCTAATTTATACCTTTTGTCACTAGTTCTCTCCACTAAGTAGACAATCTCCTATAGCTTTCAACTCTTTTATTCACAGATTATGATTTATATGGAAATGATATCTAAACCTACCGTGAAAGTATTCCCATTCCCATTTCAGCCAGTTCTTCACTCTCTCTCTTCTGGCTTATCTCAAATTTTCAGCTTCAACTTTTTGTGTATACACCTTGTATTTTCATACCACAATATATCCTTGGCAGCGGTGGAAATAAAAAGGCTGTACAGTACTGAGAACTTCATCTCCAGAGAATCACAACAAAGTTCATAAACCCATTGATTAAAGATATCTCCAGTATTAAGCATCCTAAAAATTACACTCCACCTCCTAATTAGAAGAAACCAACTCAGGCTGACCGATTAGTCACATGGTCTGCATACACTAGCAGGACTTCTATCTGGCTGTGTATTATTTAGTATGAACACATACATTCCATTGTGTAGATGAATCACACCTACAACCCAGCATCAGAAAAGTGTTGAACAATTACCTAATTAATCTCTTGGCAATATCTGCAGTGCAACTGGTGCAGAATCTAAACTGGAGTTAAGTTTGAGAGTAGATATAAGTAATTTAATAGTAAAGGAAACTAACAATAATGTAATAATGTTGTAGCTATCAAAAAACAAGCATTTTAGACCCAGGAAATTCAGAGTTAAGGTTAACCTTTAAAGGAGGTCTAACGTTTATAAAAGTATGGCTATGCACAGTTAAGATGCTGAAATAACCTAAACTCTGCCCTTCCAGCCTCCAAACTTCTCTTTTTGGTTCCTTTCAGAGGCATATGGGGGGAGAGGCACATGTGATGCTGTGGGAGACAGAGATACATGGGTGACAGAGGTACATGGGGGACGAGGGGAGAGGGGCATGAGGGATGAGAGAGGTCAGAGGCACATAAAGGAATGACGGTGGCAAAGGAAAATGTGAGTTTACAGGTACATGAGGATATTGGGAGGAGGTCAGAGGCAAATGGGGGCGGGGTAATAAGCACATAGGGGGTGATGTACAGGTCAAAGGCACAGGAAAAACATGTGGGTAGAGGGTACATGAGCAGCTGCAGAACAACAAGGTGGGTGAAATAATATCTTTTATTGGATCAACTTCTGCTGGTGAAAGAGACAAGCTTTTGAGCTTACAGAGCTTTTTCAGGTCTGGGAAAATTGCACAGACTAGAGTCACAGAGAAGTACAAGATGGAACAGATTGTTTAGCATAAATAGTTAACACATGTTTCAAGGGACCATCAAAGTGAAGTGGCCCATTAACACCCCTCCAGTCATAGCGAAGAAAGGGGGGGAGGTGGATTTAGGGGGGAGTTGTTAATGAGTTATAGATTGTTGAGGCAGGGAACATCTGCTTCCTAGTGGGCACTGAGATCAAAGGGCTGAGCAATTCATTAGTACTCAGCCCCTCTACTTACATACCTGGGCAGAGGGGAGGCAGAGGGACCAGACAGTTCATCAGCCATGTAGGAGCTCTGCCTGGCTTCTCTTCCCCAGGAGGAGAAGAAATGGGGAAAGGGCTTCCAGTCACATGTTGATTTCCCTGTAGGTAAGGGTTTTTCCCCACAGAGATGGGTCTGAAAACATGTAATCTTCCTGAAATCCACTGAGTTGGCAAGTCTGTCTGTGGCTTGGAGAAGAGGGATACATGATGGTTCAGACATAGGAACACTGGAGAGAGTGTTTTTCTGTTTACATCTGAGCCAACTTACCCTTTATTCCTTTGACTCATTTCTTCCAATAGAACTGTAGCATTCAAATAAACTGGAAAGGAAGTGTGATGATTGGTTGAGTCAATTAGTGTCACTGTGACATCAAATGTAAGAATCACCTGAGCTTTTGGGATGGCCCTGACTATACTCAGACAATTAGACATTAGGTCATTGTAGATAATAGGGATGTAAAAGGTTAACCGAAATGGTAATCAGCTGTTTAAACATTTTAAACAACTGATTACCGTTTAAACTGGGGGCGGAGGGGAGTAGCAGCTGGATTGGCATCCCAACAGCAAGAGCAGCTGGGCACCTCTCACTGGCGGGCAAGCATAGAGCCCAGCGCGGGGGAAGATGCAGCTGGGCTTGGCTCCTGGCAAGCAGGGGAGGCACAGAACCCAGCACGGGGGCAAGCTGCAGCTGGGCTTGGATCCCCGCAAGTGGCGCAGAACCCAGTGCGGAGGAGGTGAGCTGCAGCTGGGTGCGGCAAGCTGCAGGGACCCCAGCGCAGGAGGGGCATCGAGCCACCACTTGGCTCGGCTCCTGGCAGCAGGGAAGGGGAGCAGGGGTGGACGAGCCATAGCTGGGCTTGGCTCAACTCAGCTCCTCGCGAATGAGAGCTGCCCAGCACATTTGCCCCCCCGCAGCGTTTAAACGTTCTATTTTTAGAACGTTTAAACGGATTTTAAATTAAACTAATTTTTACATCCCTAGTAGATAATCAGCCAAACATGACCTCCCAGTGTGATTCTTAGTCAAAAGAGGTAATGTGATCCTTGGGATCCAGGGAATCACAAGTAGGAACAGAGAAGTTATCTTACTTCTGTATTCGGCAGTGGTGCAACTGCTGCTGTAACACTGTGCCTAGTTCTGGTGTCCACAATTCAAGAAGGATGTTAATAAATTGGAGAGAGTGCAGAGAAGAGCCACGAGAATGATTAAAGAGTTAGAAAACATGCCTTATAGTGAATGACTCAAAGAGCTCATTTTATTTAGCTTAAAGAGAAGGTTAAGGGGTGACTTGATTATAGTCTATAACAGTGTTTCTCAATTAAATTTGGCCACGGAACCCTTTTGAACTCGATAAATAATTGCAGAACCCCCAAACTCTTAACAGTATTTTTACATATGGGGCCAAAAAAAAAAGTCAAAATAAGCAAATTATATACAAACAACTAGGTCAGCGTTTCTCAATTAAATTTCCCCGCGGAACCCTTTAGGCCAGTGTTTCTCAACTGGTGTTCCGCAGAACCCTGGGGTTCCGTGGGAACACTGTTAGGGTTCCGTGGGAACACTTTTAGGGTTCCGTGAGAAAGTGACATTGCGCCACCGAGAGCAGCTGTTCTCCACGCCGCTGAAAAAGGGAAGATGTCCCGGATTTTTCAGTGGAGGGTATCGAGTATGAGTGTAATTTCCCCGTGGAGCCTAAAAGGTTCCGCGGGGAAATTTAATTGAGAAACGCTGACCTAGTTGTTTGTATATAATTTGCTTATTTCGACATTTTTTTTGGCCCCATATGTAAAAATACTGTTAAGAGTTTGGGGGTTCTGCAATTATTTATCGAGTTCAAAACGGTTCCGTGGCCAAATTTAATTGAGAAACACTGCTTTAGGCTCCACGGGGAAATTACACTCATACTCGATGCCCTCTGCCGAAAAATCCGGGACATCTTCCCTTTTTCAGCGGCGTGGAGAACAGCTGCTCTCGGCGGCGCAATGTCACTTCCTTGCGGAACCCTAACAGTGTTCCCAATTGAGAAACACTGGTCTATAAGTATCTATGGGGGAACAAATATTTGATAATGGGCTCTTCACGCTAGCAGAGAATGGTATAACACAATCCAATGGCTGGAAGTTGAAGCTAGGCATCTTCAGATTGGAAATAAGGTGCACATTTTTAATGGCAAGAGTAATTAACCATTGGAACAATTTACCAAGAGTCATAGTATATTCTCCATCACTGACAATTTTTAACTCAAGATTGGATATTTTTCCAAAAGATATGCTCTAGGAATTATTTTTGGGAAGTTCTGTGGCCTGTAATAAAGCAGGTCAGATTAGATTATCACAACAGTCGCTTCTGGCCTTGGAATCTAGGAACATTTTTACTTAATTACAGCCTCAATCGTGACATGTAGCCTGTCCCTGAAGTTCTAATGAGATTTAACTACATGGAAAGTTTTGAAGAGTATGTGTTATTCCATTATTAAGTTAATTTGAATCAAAATGAAAGATGAGACAAGTGCTGAATTTTTAAAAAATAAATGTTTAAATGTTTATTCTGGAAAAACAAAAATGTATTTCACCTACAAAAGAATAATAGTGCCAAATTTGGAAGTTAAATTTATTACTTAAACTGTGAAATGGAAGGATTTTTAGTCCTCCATTAAATAAAAATCTCAACTCAACCTTAACTGTGGAGGCACTGCTGGCAGCCATCTCCATAATGAGTTAAAGTTCTTTAAAAAACAAGCAAAGAACCACTTGCTTGGGATTCTATCTATGGAAGGCTACCCAACAAACTCCAGCATGGTAGCTTTTACATGTAAATAGTCCATAATTTCAGGGTTGGGCCTACGTGTTTTTCTGGCCAGGGCAGAAAATGTTTTCAACATCCCCAGTCCCTGAAGTGGCTGAGCAAAAGAATAATGGTTGGCCAATCAGCAATTAGCTGAGAAAAAAGAATGGTGATTGGCACAGTGGTGTGGCACTGCCCTAGAAGCTAGTACCCAGGCCTGGGCAACCACCCTGCTCACTTGCCCCAAAAACCGGCTTGCATAATTGTGTCAAAGACAGCAATGTATCTACTGGGCAGGATGACCATTCTGAAGGCCAAATCCATCTGCTCTATCTCTCTCAACTCAGACCTTCTGTTCGTGTCTTGTTTGGAACATTGGGGTCATCCTTGACTCTGAACTCTATATCTCCATTCACATCCCCAAACTTAGAGAAGTTTGGATTTGGATCCAATATTTTGGTTCATGTCTACACTGAGGTCAGTGAGGGTTGCATTCACATAACTGAAGGGAGAATTTGGCCTATTTCATTTATGCAATATATATATTCTTCCTTTAATTGATTGTTTCATAAGGTGTGAACATACGGTTTGGGTCTGTATGTAATTTGTTCAGATTATCTCAAACTTTCTGATTTTTGAACGCTGCTAACATATACATTTTAGATGTTTTCTCCTGATCTGAACAGAGGACTGTAAATCAGGAATTTCTGTGTTCTAATCATGGTTCTGACAATGACTCCCTCTGTGGCCTTGGACAAGTTATTAACCTCAATGTCCCCATCTGTAAAATGTAGATAATAATACTTAGTTACTTCACAAGGGCACTGAGAAGTTTAATTAGTTAATGCTTGCAAAGTGTAACACATGTATTTATTATTATTATTAACTTCATAAGAGATGAAAAATGCTTGAACATTGAGTCATCATGTTCTAGCAATTTACACTATATTATCTCACATCCCTGTGGCTCATTCACCCAAAACACATTGCCCCACCTCTTTCTATAGTGAAACCTCTCATCACAATATACATACTGATTTTTGCAGAGGGGAGCTTTGTTCCACTGTGAAAGCTATTTTTCCCTCGTGTGGGTGTGATGCAGCATGATTCAGGTTTGTGCCAGTGGCTCTTTAAAGCTTTCATATAACTAGGAAAAAATATCCATTGATTTAGACACCAACATCAGGCAGAACATTCCATAGATTCTGTATTAATTTCCTTCTGTCATAATAGCAAGAAATGAAAGAGGTCCCAAATAGTAAAAGACATCTCCAAAGCATTTCGATTCAAAATGGTACAAATACTATGTTCAGACCTGATCTTACACTTTTTACCTAGCCAAAACTTTACTTTAATGTGTGTTTTACCTGAGAAAGAGGTGCAGTGCCAGACTAACGTAGTCAGAATATTTTATATTTAACCCCCTCTCAACCAAAATTATGACTGATAAAATTATGTTATCCTTTATTTCTCTGAAGTGTTGAATATATGAGTGAGTAAAATTGACTGTTAACTTATGTCACATTGATATTTGTCTCTTCACACACACATTGATTGGATGTGCTAGAATTTCTGCATATATTATGTCTTCTATGCAGGACCAGAAGAGGCAGGTAGAATTAGACAAGTGGGATAGTACTGTAGCAGTATGACCAATTCAGGACAGCACTTGTGCTTAAGTCCCACGGAAATTAAAGAATTTGGTGTACCAAGAGACTCACAGTAACACCAGCAGGGAGTTATTTACATGTTTATGCCCCAAGTCTCCCCAACAAATTCATGCTGTTCTAGAAAATGTTTTGAAAGCCCTGATGTGTCAAGCTGGCAAACACAACTGAACCTGTGGCATCAGGTCTCTTTCTTCTTCCAAACCACTCAGAAGTTTCACTATCTGTGTATTTTGGACAAAAGCCATATTTTAAATATCTATTTGGAAAGTTAGCATAAATTGTCTTATGTTCAACATATGTGGGGCCAGATGTTTAAATATGGATAACCAAAGTAAGGTATGCCAGCAAACTTGCATTTGTGCACTCACTTACTTTGCATGTGCAAACGTCTGTTTTGCACACATGTTTGCAATTTATGTGCAGTTTCAGTACCTACATGTGAAAATGTGGCTTATGTAGGATCTTATATTCAGTGGTATAGACATACTTTTCCAGAAAAAAATTGTAATGCTGATACAATCCCTTTCAAGCGCACATTGCCCTAAATGCAAAGAAAAGCAATACTTATATGAAGCACTTCTTTTGATGAATGATACATTTGAATGAGTTCAGATACCTGCTGTGGAATTAGCCTCTTTATATAAATGGAGTTATACATCAGCATAGCTATCTGTCAGAAAATAGTAAAAATAGATTGGCTGCAAAGTCATCTGTGACTCAGAAATTAAACAGAATGCAGACTGTGGAAGAGCCAGCTGTGAGGCTATTGCTGAGAATACATTATGTGAGTGCTCTATTGAATTTGTACGGAAAGGTGGGTCAGCTGTCACACCTATCTCTAAAGGACATGATTCATCAAATGAAGAAAAGATGAAGCTTGTCTATTGCTGAGTTTTATACACAATGGTCTTAAAAGATTGATTATTATTAAATATTTTTATAAAAGTTGGCTGAAATTTGCACTGACCCTGGATAGATGTAATATACAGATTAGCTTATGCAAATGTGACACAGCATACTGCATTAACTAGGTTTAGTTAAAATAGTTCCCTTTATCAGTTTCTAATGAGACACCAGGCAGATCTGATATTGAAAGCGTTTCTGACATTTACTGAAACGTACAGGGCCAGGCTGCTTAACTAAGGAGTAAATAGTATCATGGATCTGCACTGCCTATCTTCCAGTTCTCAACCAAAGAGTAAAAATCACCTTCCTCTGCCATCTCCAGCTTAATACACTGTCTGTGTTTCTGGTAAATGATATCCACAACGTTATGTGTTTGGACCAAGAATAGACAGAGTTAGCAAAATGCCACAGAGCTTCGTGTTATCATGTTTCACAAGCACAGCTCTGGACATGTTAATTCTGACTTTTGAAATAATAACCAAGGGACAAATTGTACCCTCTCACTGAAAACAACTCCAACGAATTTTAGGGGGCCCAGGTCTCCCAGGGATCAAATCTTCCCCATGAGAATGCAGGCCATGGAAGAGTCAGGAGTGGAGGAGGGGTAATGCCTCAACTCCATGGATTTGCATATAAGAGAGAAACCAGATCCTCTGGGAAATCAACGCCTCTGGATACCTTCTCCGGCCACCCTCTCTCAATTACAACCTGTGTCTTCTTGTAGAAGTTCTGCTTCCATTAGCCAAGTACTCCATGCCTGCACAAAATCCAGCTCTTGGAGGTCTCAATTCAGCAAGGTACTTAAGCTTTTAGCACAAGTAATCCTAGTGACTTCAGTGGAATTACTCTCATACTTAAAGTTAAGCTCAGGCTCAAAGTACCATGCTGATTGAGGACCTTAAGGAGTGCAGGTACAAGACCAGAGTTAATGCTGGATCAAGCAGCCTTAACTTAGGTGTAAGATATGTAAGCAGATATCCTGGCCTCCTTAGAGTAAGGTGGGGAGAATGGTATGGAAAGCAGTTCCTCCCTACAGTCCTATTTTCACTAGTTCTCATATAGCCCAGTCTCTATGGAGGACTGATGAGTTTTAATTGCATAACGGTATGGACATTTGTCAATGTCTATTGATACCTCTCTATATAATAGCTCTACAGTTTGTGGAATATTACCTTACATCTCTGAATGGATTACACTGTTTCATTAATTTTGTAGTTTTGTCTGTGAAAAATGTGATCTCAGATTTCTAGTCTCCATTTTCCATAACTGTTAACAACCCAATCCATGACAGAGTCACATCACAGTGGAAATTACTTCTAGAGAATGCAGCCATGAAAGTATAGCAGGTTCCTGGCATGACTGGAGCATTTTTCATTTACCTTCCAAGCAGAGCTGAATACGATATGAGAAATCAGATCACATTCTGTATTTCCATTTCCTCTATCTCTTTTCATGTAATCTCTTCTCCCTTGTTTATCACTCTCTCCCACTGTCAAAATCTGAGTGCTCAATTCCACTGACATAAGCTAGGACACAAGGCCCTCCATGGTAGAAAAGAATGTCCAGGAGGACATTACAGCAGTAAAAGACACCCTTGACGCCTGCTCTCCCAAGAGGCCTACACCTGGTCAACACAGCCCCTGAAACACTATCCACCAAGGGACATGGCAGGGACAGCTGGGATACTTGCCGATTCAGCACATCTCCCAGGCAGTCTCCACCAGCTGACCGTTGACAAAGCCTCCACCATCCATAAAAGCTGCCTTTGCTTGACAGAAGTCCCAGTGGAGGGAAGCAATGCAAATACAGTCTGCCTTTCCCTGGGATATAGTATCCTGCCTGGGCACCACTATCCTTGCTGGTGCAGTTGGGGTGACAATTGACCGCACCACTCAAGCTGTTAGGCGTGAATGAAATCCTGTAACTATTCTCTGAAAACTATTTTCTGGAACAGACTTTAATTAAAGACACTGTCACATTTCTGGGTAACTCCATCCCCCCTCTGTGGTCCCTCGAGACAAAGACTCTGTTTTTTACCAGTGACCACACAGCTCTTCTAGGCAAGCACATTTATTCATAGTGCAGAAGCATTACAGAGAAAACATGTAAAAATAAACAGTTTTAAACCCACACTAAATGTTTCAGAATTCACCCAACTTCCACATGGGGCATCTGGTAGGCCAACATCCTTTCTAACCCTCTGGCAAGGGTTGGGGCCTCCCCTTGAACAAAGAGTTATGTTTATTTGCTGAATCAAAATGAAGGCCATGAGTTAGTTCAAGCTCATCCCTTTACACCAAAAACTCTCTCTTAAGTTTTCTAGTCTCTGGAAAACCGAGCCTGAACTAGTATATGCAAACCATCCTATGGTGGGACTTCTCTGGAGTTGTTTACAATCTCAGGGGTAATCACCCCTTATTGTTTTAGTTCCAATAGGAGCTGTGATAACCCTCCCCCATGGAGTAGAACACAATCATACATAAACCATTATTAAATTTAATATAATGGTCCCCAAAGATACTGCATGGGGTTGCAATATGTGTCACAAACTATTTAAAGTACAGCTGCATTGTATTTTGTTGTTGAGACCATATCAGTCATGTTAATCTCTATGTTCCCTTGTTGCTCGCCAAAGATGAAATTTTGAAATTTGTCTGTCTACAAACTATTTAGATGTTGCCAATCCAATATTTTGAGAGCAGACAGATATTTATGTGCACTTTGAATCACAATCTCACTAACTGTGAATAGCATTATCTACTAAAATATCATGTTTGGCCAGGATTTGCAAGACATTTATCCAGGTTACATATCTATATATTTAACTATATTCCAGACTTCTGCATTATGCAATCTAAAGGGTTATCTTGACGTTTCAGACAAATGTTAAATACTGTCAAATGATCTAAATTCATAGTGGGTGAAATTCACCTGAGGGCACAGGGTCCAGAGCAAAACCGATGCATCACATATGTCCCATAGTAAGGCTAGGAGTGGGGCAAAGTAGCATGGTCAAAGTGGCTTTTGAACTCTTTTTCATGCTGCATAGAAGATCTCTGCACTGGATTTGAATAGGATGGCAGAGAGGGGGAAGGCTAGAGGAGAGGCTACTGAACCCACACTTTTGCAGATCCAATGGGCCAGACATAGGAGGATCGGGGAATGACACAGCAGTCCTGTGTCCTGCCCTAATAATGAGGATAAATTCTAGTCCCCCAACTCCCTTTACCTGCACAAAACCCTTTAATCAGGATTTGTGCAGGTGAACTTCACCTCATAAGAATATTATTCAGAGTAAGACAATCAAAACACTTGCTGTTCCAGGTAGGAAGGGATTAGGAAGCCTGATGAGTACAATAAATAAAAAAGTCTCTCACATATATTTACACCTTTCAGCTCCAGAGATCCCAGAACTCTTTACAAGGTATGCATCCTCTATAAAGAAATCATCTCACCCAACAACAAAATACCATGAGATGAAGGATGACAGCTCTATGCAATAGTGTAGGACAAGAAGAAAGGAGTACTTTAGTTAAATAGAAGTCAAAGCCAGATCCAGGAGCACGAATCTTCCAAAAAGCAAGGACAGCACACCAAATTCGTTACACTGCCATTGTACTGTGCAGACATCCTCAGAGATTTCACACTTACGTGCGCAGATCCCAAAGAGGATGGAATTTGGCCCTAAGACATACTGTACTCACACTGATAATCAGAGTATGCAATTAGTTTCTATCTTCTATCACTATGCCTTTTAGCGGTAGAGCAGAGAGTTTTCAAAGCTGCTCTTGCATTTTCCTGTTAGAGCTCTCTTTTCTGCCTTTTAAGGTCTGCTTGAATTTTGGGATTATACAAATGGTTTTTAACAACAAAGTAGTACATCCATCTCAGGGTTTTTTTACCTGAAATCTGGGATTTCCAAAGCAAGCCAGCCTACTTTTGACCTTGTACTTTGGGCAGAATTGCATGGGCTTGTTCCAGTGAAAAGCTGATGATAACTCAAAGAGAGAGAATCATTTTGTGGTGTGATGGAATAGCTGAATTCTGTACTGAAAACCTGAATCACTAAGAAACTTTTCTTTACCTCAGAGTTGCCTCATATCTCCTTGAAGACAACGTTTGAAAAGAGTTCATTGAATGGCTGCCATTGACATGTATGGTGCAGACAAAAAGCTGCTGCAATAATAGCGCCATCCACACCGAAATCTGAAATTTGCATTAACACCTTTTTATTTGAATGTCATTTCAAATCTCAGCACAGATGGAAACTGAGATCATTCAAGAGTGATAAAATTTCATCTGCACTGTAAACCAGGAACTGACATATTCTGCACTTACAGGAGATGCTGGGGGAAGCTTAGGGTAATGTGGATGATAACTGGTTCTTTGAACAAGTTGGGCACACTCTCAAGCAGCTCCAGCTTCAATATCAGCTTTCTCTTAATCAGAGATGAGGATAATCTTTTCCTTTTCTTTCTTTTTCTTTTTTTATGCTCCATATATACTGTAATTTCTGTACTGTAATCAATGCAATGATCCTGTGGAAACAAATGCTCCGCATTGTAAATAACTTGCAATCAGACAAACCTAGAGCTTATTAAAGCTGAATTGTGTGTCAGGATGAACTATGCGCTTTGGTGCCCTGATTTTGATTACTTCATTTTTCAGGGAAAGGACCTATTTAGAGTAAATCAGCATATTTCAAGGGTAGCATAAATTCACAGAAAACAAGTAATGACTTCTTTCATTGGGAAAAAAACCACCCAGTGCATATTGCTGCAATATGTATCCAGGTCTGAGAAGACTACGATTCTTTAAAGGTAATCCACCAAATACGCTAAAAATATTTATTTTTAAAGATTTTTCCCTTTTTTTCTTCTGTATAGCTTAAGAAGGCATGAAAGGAAGTTAAAAAAAAACCAAGACAAAATATGAGTGACAATACTGCAAGTACCAGAAGTGTGTTGCAGCACTTCTTTTTTTAGGACTCAAGTATTGTTTATAATGTCACAGATACCAAAGAAGCAAAACCTGATTAAATGAGAAGAAAAGTAATTTTTATTGAGAGTGTTTACAAATCATTTTTGGTTTTGTTAACCCCTATTTAACTGAGACGTCTGTTGGTAACAAACAGTTGACAGAAAAGTCTCTTTGTTAAAGATTCAACGCCTTGGACTTTCAACCAAAGTTTGGCTGAGATTGCTTCCAGTTTACTTTTTTGGGTTCCTCAGCAAGTGTCCAAAGATCTTGTTCAACCTCAAAACACAAGCCAGCAAAATATCTGGCCACATTCCATTCATGCAGTTTACCTATCTGAACTTCAAACAACAAACGGGGAAGCTCTGATGTCTCTAGTGCTCCCTATCTCATCTTCTTGTTAGCAAATCTCCAATTCTTCGTCTCATCATCATTATTTTCATAAGAGTAGATGACCCCTTTTAAAGAGTCTGAATACAACTAGACTCAGGTACACCTTAATGCATCATTATAGGAAAGGAGTCATTCCCAACTGGGACTGTGAATTCCTCGATGGCATTTAACTCATTAATTCTCACACTTCTATTTGCCTTGTGTGACGTTCCCCCCTGCAATCTGGACTGGTATATCACTCGGTCACCCCAGTCCCCCACTCCTGGAGCCCATCTTGCCTTTCCCCTGCTGTGTGAACCCCCCACTCCTGGGTCACTTCACTCACAGCATCTTGCGGATAAGCAGCTCCTATTTTAGTGGATGAGTGTTTCTGGCCAGCCATTCATAGGATTATGCAATGGTGTGACCCCCAGCCACCACCCCTAGTCCCAGATACAACCCTGGCACAACCTAGGAACTGGCATTTTACAGGTTCAGTGCTACCCATTGGATTCTGCAAGCTCATTGGTAGGTCAATTTATCAAAGAAATTTTGATAGATTTAGATAGAGCTCTATCACTCTAAATGAAGTCTCTACCCATACCCAAACCAGATGCACTGCTTTAGATAAAACAAACAAATAAGTTTATTAAGCACGGAAAGATTTTAAATGATTATAAGACAGAATAATATGAGTCAGATTGATCAGGAAGAAATAAAACAAATTGCATGCTAAACTAAACTTAACATTTCAGTAGCCTTTCAGTCTTTGATGTTACATTACCAATCAGGCTGGCTGAGCTGACTCCTTTAGCCAGGACCCCTCTTGTGGGCAGTCTGTCAGTAGCTTGATGTTGCTTCATAGATCGATTACAAGGGAGAGCTCCGGAGACAAAAATGCCTCCACTTTTAACATGTTTCCTCATCACTCCCTGGGGTCAGGTGATTGGCCCTGTCTGGCATGATTTCCTCCACTTGAATCAAATGAGTGTCGCCTTATCAGGTCCTTAGACCACTCTATTGTTGCTGTATGCATGCCTCAGCAAGGTGCAAACTCACCACTGTTTTGTGTTTGTCTGCATCTATTCAAGCCAAGTGAGACACACATTTGGGGATATGATATAGCAGGGTTTCATATCTGTACATAGGTATGACGCTGCAGGAAACATGCTACCTCAACAATAATGTTCACTATGCCGTGAGCATTCCAAAAACACCCTACATGACATACTTTGCTTTAGACAATACACAGTTACACTATCAGGGTGATCATGAATGATACACAAATCACACCATAAGGGTGTACTTGGGGTACAGCGTGTCACGCCTTGGTTGGGTCCCCTCCTCTTAGAGGCACATAGGGGCAGATTGTAGTGTTCTCTCCAGTGGCCCCCAAATGACATATACATCCTATGACACAGTCTGATTCCCCAGAGTGCTCAAATTCTTATCACCTGTCAGCATAAAGTAGCTTGTACTCCACACTACATGGCATTGGAGCTGAAGCAGCGTATTGCACACTAGTATTTCAAACTGTCCCTAGTGGGATGGGGCCCATAAATACCTGAGAGACTTGGTTCAGACAGTGCTGCCAATCCAGCCTGGAGCATGAGATCATTGTTTGAAACAGCCTGTCAGATAGTTAGGCAGCCAGGGTTTGTACCAATTCTGTACAAATACCAGTGCTTCCAAGAGAAGTGGCTGTCTTTAGTAATACTTTATGTTTATATAGTGTCTTCCATCCAATATTATAGTACTTTCCAAATAACTAATTAAGCTTCACAGCACCCCCGTGAGACAGATATTGTTGTACACAATTTAGAGATACATATACAGAGCATAAGGGATTTACCCAAGGTCACACAGTGACTTTGCTGATCCTGGGTATACCATGGAATTATACTTGCTATTGTCTTGTTAAATTATTAAATATATTTTATTATTGCTTATATTGTCATTTAATATTGCTTTTGTTTTCTTTTCAGTTCAAAAAGTAGAGTATAAGTAGAGAGTGAAATCACTGACAGCAATCCTAGACTAAGGCTGGAAGATGCATTATCCCCAGAACACTTTCATGTGGGTCTGGGAAAAGTGGCATGAGTGTTGTGAAACTCTCAGGATGGGGTGAATTTAAATGGGCCAGGGTGGTGGAATTAGAGTCGGGGTCCAGCACTCCCACAATGGAAATGCTTTGAGGCTAATCTGTGTCCATCCCCACGCATTGTTTCCTGTAAACAGCACACATGGTCAGGACAGTGGAAGTTAGAGCGGGACCTGGAGGGGCCAGAGTAGCCACCATGGCACCCAGGATTGGGGCAGGGAACAGGTAGGAATCCTCTGCCCCCCTCAGCCACATCTCAGTAGCTCCTCTGGTTGAGTCACTCTGCATGCAGAGCACCCACTTTGCTTCCACCCAGACCTCCCTGCTCTGCCCCTGGACACCCACAGATCCCAGCAGCAGGGTGTGTAGTTGGTTAAGGGTGTCTCCTCCCATGCCTCCAGAAAGAAGACTGCAGTTTTGCTCAGCACTGTCACTGAGAAGCACAGGGAGCTGCTCTCTGATTGCTGCCAGGCCGCTCTGCAGTTCCATGAACCCAGCAGCAAGGCTGCTGCCACCATTGCCATGTGGCTGCTGTGAAACTGAGGCAGGAACAAGGTGCGGAGTCAGGCAGGGGAACCGAAGAAGCTACAGCCATCACCACCCCAGCAGCAGCCAAGGCCAGGGACTGGTAGAGTCCTGGGTACCAGAAGCTGCACAGCATTTCCAGGCAAGAATAGGGGTGCGAGAGAGTGCAGAAGGTGGCCAGAGGATGGATGAAGATAGGGAAAAGCAGGCGGAGACAGCCACTCCCGAGGCTGCTGCAGCCGCTGTAGTCACTGTCAGCCCAACATGGGGAGAGTAGTGCAGAGGCATGTGTGAGTGGAAGGGGTAGGACAGGCCCCCCATGTCCGTGGCATGAGTCATCATGTAGCTGTAGAGATGTTGGGATCAGCTGGATGGGGTCAGGCCATGGGCAGGTGATACCTCTTATCCGTCTGTTCTGGAACTGCAGCCGGTGGAGGGACCTCCACACACACACACATACATCCTCCTCCCCCCACCATTCACAGGGAGCTTCTGTTGCCTCTGAAATAGCCTATACTGACTTTTTGGGTATGCTGATGACCTGACTATTGTAGGAGAGACAGAATATATGGTACAAAGCTTAACTGGAGACTTAAAGGAAGAGCCAAGAAAAATGGGATTTACAATCAATAGTGATAAAACCAAATATATGGTTGTGAGCTGACGAGCATCTCTTGGATAAGCTTACCTAGCCATCGATAACCACAGATATCAAAAATTTAGGCAGTTTATGTACCTCTTCTCTTCTATCTCTACATCCTGTCTCTGAGCAATCTCATTCACATACAGCTTTAATTATGTTGATGACTCACAGATCTCTGTTCCCACTTCTGACCAAACTAAATTCCTGGCCTGTCTCTCTGACATCTCCATGTGGATATCCAGCTGTCAGTTTAAGCTCAACATGACCTAAATTGATCATTTTCCCATGTCACTCTTTTTTCTGCCTCCCTCCGCTGACTCCCTCTTCTTCAACATAGCAAACACAAACTACTTCTCTTCACTTCTAAAGCCCTTCAAGGCCTATCCCTGCCCTTCCAGTATGTTCGTATATGCTGCTGAGACAGCTCCTGCCTCCATTCTGCCAGTGATGCCAGCCTCAGTCGTTGTCTTTTGTCTTATATTTAGGTTGTAAACTTTTTGGGGATAGGGACTGTTATGTTTGGATACTTGGAAGTTGCTTGCACTCAGAGGGAGACCAGCAGACAGGAACAGAGGGAGATGTAAACACACACAAACTGAATTTATTCTCCTACTCTAAGACCAGACAGAACTGGCTGAGCTATCCCATAATAGTCTAGTTCTGTTAGCTATGGCAAGCTAGGCAGGATGCAAAATACACAACAGGGACTATCTTTGATTATGGTTTTTTTCAGAACCTAGCACAAGGGTGCCCAAATCCATGACAGATCCATTGATATGACCACGGGACAAATAATAAACAGTTGTAGTTGCATTGACTTTCCTGAAACATTCTGCAGCAGACAAAGGGTAAGTAATATTCCATGGACATGTGTGTACGAGTCAACATGTCAATAAGGAACCCCATGTGACTAAGACATTGTTTGCCATGGAGCACACTGCAGGGGTAGAGAGAACTTCAGGAATATTGGAGGCAAACAAGCAGCAGTACTTAAACAAGACTCCCATTGCATCTTGTAGCAGTTTTGACTGAGTAAGCAGTACAGGATTGGGTCCTTATGATGACAGTGCAGAGGAAAATGAATCAAAAGATGGTTCTACCAAACCAAACAGTCATTGTTATATTGGAAATAAGCATGAATATAAGTGCTTAAACAACAAAGAATTTACTCAGCACTGCAACATGGCTAAATGACTCATACACACTTCCTGAACTCCCATAAGGGATATAGCTCAACTCTCTGCAAATGCAATCAGGATACTTGGGATTCATCTGGAAAGAATGAAACAGAACTGGTTTTTCATGAATTTGAACAGGTAAGCCAGGAGGAAGATAACAATTATAATGGCAATGACAGCTCCTGCGACAATGAAAATGAATCAGAGTTAATGAGATTTTGCAGAAAATGAGAATATTTTGGCCTCCCTTTGGTGAAAGAGAGAAGTGTTACCAGAGGTAAAAAAAAATAAATAAATAAAGGCTTTTGACAAGATTGCTGCAGATTTAAGGAATGGTGAAAGTCTTATATTAAAAAGCAATGCAGGAATATTGATAAGCTTAGCTGATTCAGAAGAGAGCAAGCAGTGATTCAAAGAAAGAATAGACATTACTTTCCTGTTGTTGCAGCAGCTGTGAGTGGAATTAATCAAAAATGAGACAAAATTTAGGACGTACAGTATTTCAGCACAGCACCTTCCCCACTCCCATCCAACATATAAAACAATCCTTGTAGGCTCTTCACCAATATATATGTGAGCTGTGGTGAGGATAACATAGTGGAACCTATCTGTAGCCTTTGTTTTTTTAATTGTAAAGCCCTTTTTGTTGTAAATAAAGGATTGCATATACAAAATGCTTATAACCAATTGTGGATTTGTTATCATCTGCTCAGGCAGAAAAAAAGATTTTGTGGGCAAGTCACTGGACTGGGATTCAGCAGATCTGAGTTCAATTTTTGGTTCTGCCACAGATTTCTTATGTGACCTTCGGCATATTACTTAATCTATCTGTGGCTCAGTTTCTCATCACTAAAATAGGGATAATTCTCCTTTTGTCTCATCGCTTTGTGTGTCATGTTTATCTAAATAATAAGAGAGAATCTTTGTCCTAAGAGTTTACAGTGCCTATCATAATGGGTTTTGATCTCATTAGGGTTCTCAAGGCATTTCTGTGATAATTGACAGTGACCAGGATGTGGGCATTCCTGCCTCTTGTTTGGAGCAGGAATCAGGCCTCGTGGTTGGAAAAGGCGTTGGTAGTCAGGAACCGGAGCCCAGGGTCAGAGTTGGAGTCAGAGGCCAGGTGTCAGAGCCAAGGGTCAGAGCCAAAGTCAAAAGTCAGGAATCAGAGCCAAGGGTCAGAACCAGCGTCAGAGGCCAGATGCCAGAGCCAAAGTAAGGAAATCAGAGCCAAGGGTAAGGACCAGGTTACTTGGAGGATGGCAAAGCAAGGGTAAGGCTGGGGGCAAGGCAGGAGCAGGGATGGGTCCAAAGCAGGAGCAAGGCTGGAACAAGACTGTCAACAAGCAGATGCTATCGCAGCTGTAGGCAAATACTTTGAGCAGCCACTGAACTTTTTTTTCTTTTTCTTTTTTTTAAATGGTGAAACAGACAACTGAATAGTCTGTAGATGCCACCGACAGTAATTCCTAAATTCTTCGTCATTTATCTTCTCTCATGCTGCGCTGTGTCCTTCAGGTAATGTAACAATGCCTTTCTAATACTACCCTATTTCCCCAATAGTTTACTAATCAAAATAATTAATAATTATTATATTATAATTATATTATATTATATTATAATTAGCAAGTATAATTGTTACCTTAAGACATTTGAATTTCTCAGCTTATCCTTTTCTTTATCAAAGCCCTTACACATCCATAAAAAGTGATCAATTTTTTCTTCTACCTTTCAGAGCATGCATCTTTGTGTCTATTTATTTTTAAAAAAGGTTTTGTTTAAGCACCAATGATCAGTTAATACTCGGAACAAAATCACTTCCTTTTTCCAACCCAGGCCCTGAAGTATGTCATTATTCTCAACTCTAGGGCACATTCAAAAATACCTTCTTCCTCTTTTTTCATCCGTTCAAATTTTTTGCCATTCCTCTTTTAAATTTTTCTCTACTTGACTTTTGAATTCCTGTTTCCGCATGGATATTTATATTTCAGTCTTTCAATTTCTTACAGTGCTTTTAGCAGCTTTGGCCATCATTTAATTCCCTGTTATCCCAATGTGTGCTGGGATCCAAGTTAATGCTACACATATCCCCATCTGTACTGACTCTGTTATTAGAAATAGAATTTCATTGATTAATTTACTTTTTTTTTTTTTTTTTTTGCTGGGACACTCTTTTTTATTACCATACGTTCTGAGACTGAAGCCAAAAAATGACCACTGCTGTCTGCTGGGTCTACATCCCAAATCCAATTTAGTACTAGAATTATTGCTACTAGTTCAGTCATCATGACAGCTACAAAATCAGATATTCTTTTGATGTATTAATTCCAAATTTTGGTATACAATATGCTGTCCCTACTTTTCCTATTTTTTTTTCTTTTTTGGACCCATCTGTATTCATTTGACAAAACCAACTCCTCTTTTCATCTATATACTGCTACATTTCAGTTTTAATACCTACTGTCTCTTTTTTACCCTTGATTTATAAAGTAAATCTAAATCCATGTTTGTATACATGACTTTCCATCCATAACTAATTTTCCCATGATTAAAAGTTTTGATGTCATTTAGTTTTTCCTTATGTTTCAACTTCTGCATCCACACTTTAACTCAAATGGCATGTAGAGTTCTATCATGTGTTATACAGTTCACCTATCAATTTCCCAGCAGTCCTCATATATTTGTTTGATGCTTTCACAATTACAATTCCCATTAACTTTGGCCCAGAGAGTTAAGTCCAGTACAATAGTTTCATTCGTAGCATAACTGGCATTTCACTAGA
This sequence comes from Emydura macquarii macquarii, assembly GCF_026122565.2. Taxonomy (NCBI): domain Eukaryota; kingdom Metazoa; phylum Chordata; order Testudines; family Chelidae; genus Emydura; species Emydura macquarii. Next base: position 5,320,203 of record NW_027132971.1, on the reverse strand, counting down.
AGCTATTTGTAATGCACATATAGATGGTGAAATAAATGCACCACACATAATCCATGGTGCCTGCACTTGTATTAAATCTATTTTTTTAAGTTCTGATTTTGATGCTGACCCAAAAGCATGGAAGCCATAGTCAAAAACTGGTCTGATTTCAGCTCTGTATAGCATCAGCAGTGTTTTCTCATCCATCCTCCAGTTAGTTCCAGAAAAACTTTCAAGCAGGTTAATTCTTCCTGTACATTGATCTTTAACATAGTCTATATGATCTTTCCAAAGTAATTTAAAATCAAATATTACCTCTAGTAATTTAAACCTTTTAACTATATCTATTTGTTTTCCCTACAGACACTGTTTACATTCCTTTGTAGCTTTCCTTTGTGTAAAGATCACTCCCTTGGTTTTGGCAATGGAGAACTTGAAATCCCATGCATTACCCCATGCATTACCCCAATCAAAGGTCTCTTGTAATACTTTATTGATTCTCCTTCCACCCCAGTATTCCTGCTCCTAACCCACAGAGCACAATCACCTGTGAATAGAGTGTCACCTACCCTGGCACTTTTCATTTTGGGAGATCATTTATCATAATATTAAATAAGGTTGGGCTGATAACACTTCTCTGTGGTGTACCATTTTTAATATTATATATAGTCGACATACCTTTCCCAACTCTGAGCTTCATGGTCCTGTAACTCAAAAAGTCTCTAATCTACCCATTCATTCTTTCCCTTATCCCTACTACACCTACTTTGTACAAGTCTTCCTTTCATAGCATGTCATATGCCTTTTCACTATTGTGACGGGGTGGGCTTACCCCGCACTGAGCTGGAAAGCATTAAACACACAAGCTGTGCTAGGCATGCTCCAGCTGCTGCCCCAGTATAAAAGGGAGTAGCCCAGCTCACTCCGGGCTGACCACTGAGGAGGAAGGACACTTGGTGGAGGCTCCAAGCAGGGAGCTGCTTCAGTCCCCAGTTGAGGGAACCAGGGGCCCTGAAGATCTGCTGCCCATGGTCGACTGCCCAGAGTCAGACGTCCAGGGAGTTACAGATGCCAGGGAACATGAAGGCCCCGATGACAGCGTTAGGAGACACGGTAGTAAGTAGCCCAGGGAGACGGAGCAAGTGGTATCTCCCGCCTGAGATAGGTCAGCGTGTTGCTTGCTTGCCCAGCCCTACCTGAGGGCCAGGACTATAGACTGTTTGCCTATCCCACCCTGCCAGATGGCCAGGGCTACGGACTGTTTACTTGCAACCCTGACCTGAGGGCGGCTATTGACTCTGGCCACTAGACCTCACAGCCCTGACCCCCAGGGGAAGCCACCCCAACATGGACTTTCAAGTCTTATGGCCTAGAGTTCAGGAACAGTCTGGTAGACTGCACCTACAGGGATGCCCTGCTACCAGCTTGCCCCCCAAACATCCCCACTGGGGGAGACAGGGACCGGGGGCTTACCCCTCAACAACTATCTAGAGAGACAGCTATCATGAAACCTTTGTGCCTCATACATTTTTGTATTTCAGTTTCTCATTTAATAATGTGATCAGTAGGACATCTTATTCTCCTTAAACCACTCAGCACCTTATCTGTAATGTCACTGTTTTCCAAACATTCACCATTCTCTCCATAATTTTACCCAGACGGGACGTAAAAGCAATAAGTCTATAAGCATCCACTTGTGTGGATAGTTTGCATGGTTTGCATATTGAATTACTACTACATGTTTCCACCCGACTGGTATCACTATTTTTCTCACATATTGTATAATTCCAAGAGAGCTCTCAAACTATATTCAGAGATATTTAAATATTATTTTGCATATTTTATCTTTACCTGGGGATATATTCTTGCTGAGACTAATAGCTTTCTCAAGTTCCCACATACAAAACCACTCATTCAGTATAGCATATTCTTGTTTACCACACCTACGTAATAGTGCATAATTCTCTTCAAAGAACTGTCTTTTAATCTGTCAGAAAATTGCGCTTTTATTTTATCATTACTCACCCCTCAGAAAGTTTCAGCTAAAACTTCTGCTTTCTCATTATCAGTACTTCTAACTATTTTGTCAGTTCCATTAAGAGCAGGAATGTGACTACTCTTAGTCTGAATTCCATTCATTCTTCTAATTTGCCTGTATATTTCTGATGTCTTTGTATCTTTATTTATCTGCCTGCAGTACATCCTCCAACTCTTTCTTGGATTTTTTTAAATAATTCTTTGTGCTATGGCATTACTTCTAAAATACTTCATGAGATCTTCACTACACATTTTATTTTTTGCTTTTTTATAGGCTTTGTTCATTTCTTTAATTGCCCTTTTGCACTCCTCATTCCACCATGGAAGTGAGTTTTTAGTTTTGGGGTACTTTAATACCTTAGGCATGGCTACTGTATCTGTTACTATTAATCCCTTTATTACATTGTCATTGAAATTATTTGTCATTACTCACACAATGAACATTCACATATTCAATATGCTTACTTATAGAGCTTCCAGTATGCTTTCTTAAAAATTCCATGTGGATAATTTTCCACTACCTTCAACCTTACTTTGCCCTTGAAAAAGTAATAAAGGGAAATGACCACTTCCCACTCCTTTTTCCTTATATTTTTCCCAGTTGTATCTACTTGCAATATTTGCTATTATAATTCCCAAGTGTAAGCAAGAAAAATTACCATCTGCTGCATTATATCTAGTTGAGGTGCCATCATTTAAATCCTCTAAATTGTTTTAACCAATTAACTTTTCTAAGCACGCACCATTGTTATTAGTTGACTTACTGCCCCACGATGTTTTATGACTATTTAGATCATTGCATATGTAGTCTTTTAGAATTCTTCACTATTTCTTGAGACTCTGCGTATTCTAATTTGCTACATAAGTTATAGATATTATAAATCCTTAAATAAACATTTCTATTCTGCATTGGAATCTCAACATCATGTATTCCAGACTTACTTCTTTGTTCTCTACAGCTATGTAGTTTAATCTTTCCCTTATGAAAGTACTAATGACTCCTCCTCTTCCTAGTTTTCGGTCTTGCCTAAAGACAATATACCCTAGAATTTTAAAAGAAAGCTTTTTAACTAACATCTTTGCTGGATACATATGATATCTGGTTTAGTTTTAATTTCCAGGATATTATTGTTCTGTTCTTGACCATGTGTTATCAATCCATGTACATTCCAGCAAAAAATTGTAATCCCCACACTACTCATATTTCACCATTATCCTCATTCAAAATCTCATGGATATGGTCCATTGGCAGATTACTAACATACACGTACTTTTCTGCTGCCTTTGATATAATTTTCATTTTTCCTGATATTTTCCCTGTTTATGATAGAAGATCTTTTCCACCAGTGGCCTACAGGTTCCTCCTTTTCAAAGGCCTCCTCTGTACCACCCATGATTGACGGGGCTGGAGGGGTAGAGCTATCCCCGTACACAGCGCCTCTTTGGTGCATCCCTCATCAGTGTGGAGTGTGTACCCCCCATCACACCAATATATTTTGCCAACCTATCAATAGTAAGGTTTTGGCCATCACACAACACCCGCATATTTACAGAGCTGAAAACATTTTCTATTTCTAAGGCTTTTTTCATTCTGATGTGGAACCCAGGTGTAACTGATTGCACCCAGGATGGATGGAAAGTGGGTCAGGTCATAAAACTTTCACGATTTTCTATTGCTGCTGTGTTTCAGTAGGAAAAATAAAGTATGGGTCAGAATAGCTTCAATAAGAGGGTCTATGCCTTCTGAAGTTACTAACTAGCAAGTACCTGCGGTGTGACCATTTGTACTCTGAATGGGTCTTGTGGCCAGAAGTCTTCAAATGATACTTCAAAACTGTAGGAAAAACATTACTTCTTCAAATCTGACTCTTCAGTTCCCCTTTCAATTCCCCAGAGGTCTAGTATACAGGTAGTTTGTCAAACCCAAGCCTTTGTTGATTGATACATGTGCTCACTTGGAATACTGATGACACTACATCTATTTATGGGACCATTTCCCTTCCCCAATTCTGCATGCAAAGAGAATCCTCCATATTTTGTTTTTTACCATGTAGAAAGGGAAGTCATCCTTGGCACTCCTTTCTCCTCTTTGGAGCATCATGGAGGGAGGGGGATAGAGACCCCCTGCACGTAGACCATCACAAAATATGTCACTGACGTGAAACAAGGGATATGTTGGCTCTAATAACTAAGGTCTGAATGCATTACCGAGATTCACACATTCACATTGCATATTCATTCAGTCTTTGTTGGAGCTTAGCTCTAGCTGAGGGATGATTCAGAAAGGTGAATTGTTTCATGAAAAGGACAGTGGCAGGTTATTCAATGATGACTAAGAAAGGAAAAATAAATGTGGGAATACAATGGCTAGTATATGATGGGTGGCTTTACACTGATTGATTTCAAATCACTATGTGTAATGGGTTCAAAAGTGCCAAGAGTATGAAGACTTAGAAGTTGCTATGACATTTAGAAACCAAAATATCCACCATTGTAAGATGTACCTAAGGATTTTTTTTCCAGAGAAAACTTGGAGCCTTGAAGAATCAACTACTTGATAACTCAAACTGGTAGCATCAACACAAATGTCCTTTAGATAACTTATTTGGTATATCTACCAATCACACACAATTGCAAGGTACGTACTAGCACAGGAAATCAGTCATTCCTGTATAATAAACATGATTTGAAAAGTTATGCAGACTGAAGCAGAGACCAAATTGAAAACAGGGCCTTCCTGAAGGAACATAGCTTTTCACCTTTTCAGTGACATGGCTGAGGATGAAAATAATATCAGGAAAGAACTCAATCCGTTTTAGCTTCTTTTAAAGTAGTTTAGCAGCTGAAAATAAGGAGGGAGAGCCAGCACCATGTGATCTGTCAGCTCTCCATAAACCACTAGCAAGTGCTCCAAGGACCACAAGTTTGAGAAATGCTGTCTCAGACATGGCTTCTGTTGTTTATCTTGGAAGACTGCACTACAATCAAATAGATTTCACCTGCCAGAATTTTTTTTTTCCCCTGATATTCAGCCTAACTTTTCCTTTTTGTAATTTCATCCCATTATTCATCTTTATCATCTTGTACTTACAGATCTCCATCTTCACTCCAGGCCCATGTCTCTCCATCCAAACTTAAATCTTGGTCTGTCTCGCTAATATCTCCTCGTGGCTGCCCAGTCATCATTTAAACCCAACATAGTCCAAACTGAGATTTTAATCTTTCCCTTCCAAGCCTCTCTCTTCCCCTTCTCAACCACTATTGATACCATGACTCCCATTCACCCGTGGGGCCAGACTCACAGATCGGATCCATAACTCCACCCTTAATTTGTACTTGTCTCTGCTTTGAGCATTTTGATTGTTGTGTGGCTCAAGTTCCACACCATTTTCATTGAAATCATGCCCCTAAAAACAGATCACCTTTGATTTTAAGAATAGATATTTCTTTTTTCATCTGTGTCTTTAAGAGCCATCAGGTAAGAGTCAAAAGATCCATTGCAGAAAAATTTGAATTCACTTCTCCCTAATAAGAGAATTTCCTTCTAACAATAGATTATTTTCTTTAACTAGCACCTAACAGATAGGCTGCACGTAGAAGTCCTACCAAATGTGGTAACCACAGCAGTAGCAGTGTCCACTGTCCTTTCCACCCCAGTGAATGTTTTAGCACAACTGAGGAGATGCCTAATCATAGCTATTTTCCCTGTGTCTCCAGTGTGTAGCTGGGAGGTGCGGCCTCCCTCGGAGATTGATGGCAGGGGAAAGCCAAACCCCCTCTGGGTGGAGCCCGGGAGTACAGCACCACCTGACCGGAAGCAGGTAGGCAGGGCAGGAAGTATAAAAGCCAGGCCTTCCTACTCAGTAAAGGAAAGGTGGCCAAGGGAGAAGGATGTCTCTCCCTTGGTGCTGGGGCCTGGGCCCACACCCGCACCCAGAGGAGAGGCTGCCAGAGCTGCCCACTGCCAAGGGCCCGGAGGAGCTGGAGGAGCTACCAGAACCCAGTGAGCCGGAGGAGACCCCTGGATTGTGCAATCTGGAAGAGCTACCTGAGCTGCCAACCCCCTGTGAACCAGAAGAGACCCCAGGACCCTGCAACCTAGAGGAGCTGCCCTTCGTGGATGACTCCAAAGAGTTCCCGGACCTGCCATCGAGCAACGAGGCTGAGGGATTCTGGAACTTCCCTCAGGCAGACTACCCCAACGAGATGCGGAGCAACTCAAGGGACCAGATAGTCTAGGGAGAGGGTCGGAGGAAGTAGTCTAGGAGAGTCAACTTCAGTCTGGCTGAGCTTGAGCTCGCATGAGTCAGCGCATTTTGGCTGGAGCCCTGCTGACCCAGTGTTGGGACAACCCGTCACTGCCAGGGCCCTGGGCTGGGATGCAGTGGAGTCGGGTGGGCCTGCATCTCCCTCCCCCCATCTCTTACCCCGACCGAGGGGTGGTTGCCCACTAAGGGCCAGAGACTTTCCCTGCTGCCTGCCCACCCTGCATAAGGGCTGGGATTTGGACCTGTCTCCTTGCCCTGCTGAGGGCTAGAGACTGCTTCCTTTCTGCCTGCACCGCCCTGCCTACGGGCCGGGGCTCAGAACTGCTTATTCCCCCCACGGAGTGCTAGAGACTGCCCCGTTTGCTTGGCCCGCCCTGCCTAGGGACCAGGCCTTAAACTGTGTGCTTGCCCTACAGAGGGCTAGAGACTATCCCCAGTTGCTTGGCCCACCCTGCCTAAAGGCTGGGCCTGGAAACAGGGCTTGCCCTGCTAAGGGATGGAGACTGTCCCCTTTTTGGTTAGGACTCCCTACAGGATGCAGGTGCTGGGAGGTGTGGCCTCCCTCGGAGATTGACAGCAAGGGAGGGCCACCGGCCCTGCCCACAGCAGGAGACCTTTTACACAGTGTCTATCAGTTTAACTGTATAATGGCAAAGTAATAGAAATTAACACCAAACCACTGCAGAAGAACTTTCTTTATAGTGGCTTCTCTCAACCTCCCTTTCCAGGAGTTTGTCCTTATGTTATATATAATTAACAGGGAACACATTAAATGCATTAAAAACTGGCTAACAGAGAGGTCTCAAAATGTAATTGTAAAAGGAGATAATTGTCGAACGGGAATATTTCCAGTGGGGTCCCACAGGGATCAGTTCTTGGCTCTTGTAGCAGAGTGGAAGGGGGAAGCCCCTCGGAGCCTCTGCCAACCCTTCCCCCCTCACCCCTTTGGCTGCCTGGAGTAAGCTGGACCAGCAGAGTCCCGACTGCAGGGAAAAGGGTAACAGCTGAAGGTGCTGATTAACCCACACTAGGATCGGCCTTAATGGGTAAGCGGGAATGTATAAACAAGCCAGGGAGAAAACAGAGAGGGAGGGGCATGGCCAGGAAGGAGGGTAGGAACTTGGCTTCTTAGTTTGCCTTCTGACCAGAACGGGTGAGCAGCCCCGAGCCACAGGCCTAGCGGGTCTGATTCGGGAGTGGGAACTGTATCCGTGCATTGTGAATAAACCAACACAGGTGATTACACCGGGTGATACCTATGAGTCCAGTTACTGTGCGGGGGGACAACTATCCAGAGGACCCAGAAGGGCAGGAAGCCCATGGCAATCCGCTACAGCCTTTCACTATTTAACATTTTTATCAATGACCTGAAAGAAAACATAAAATCACCTGATAAAGTTTGCAGATGACACAAAAGTACAAGCAAACAATATGCATTTTAATATGTCTAAATGTATACATCTGGGAACAAAGAAGATAAGCCTTACTTACAGGATGCGGGACTCTATCCTGGCAAGCAATGTCTCTAAAAAAGATTTGAGGGTTATGGTGAATAATCAGCTAAATGTGAACGACCACTGTGACACTTTGGCCAAAAGAGCTAATATGATCCTGGTATGCATACACAGGGGAAACTCAAGTAGTAGTAAAGAGGTTTTCACTTCTGTATTGAGCACTGGTATGACTACTGCTGGAATCCTGTGTTCAGTTCTCATATTCACAGTGCAGGAAGGATGTTGATAAACTGGAGAGGGTTCAGGGATGAGCCATAAGAATGATTAAAGGCTAGAAAACATGCCTTATAGTGATAGACTTAAAGAGCTCAATCTAGTTAGTTTAACAAAGAGAAGGTTAAGGAATGACTTGATTAGTCTATAAGTAGCTTCATGAGGGACAAATATTTAATAATGGACTCATCAGTCTAGCAGAAAAAGGTATAACATGATCCAATGACTGAAAGTTGAAGCTAGACAACTTCAGACTGGAAATAAAGTGTACATTTTTAACAGAGAGTAATTAACCATTGGAACAATTTACCAAGGGTCGTGGTAGATTCTCCATCACTGACAATTTTTAAATCAGATTTGATGTTTTTCTAAAAGATATGCTCTAGGAATTATTCTGGAGAAGTTCCATGGCCTGTGTTATAAAGGAGGTCAGACTAGATAATCACAGTGGCTGCTTCTGAAATTCATCCCTCGTGTGACTGCAGTGGAATTATAATGAATGAATTTGACCCTATGATGGAGATGTTCAGAAATCTAGGGCATAATTTTCAGAGGTGCAGAGCACCCATGTTTGCTGTTCATGTAAATCTGAGCTGTAGGCGCTTAGCACTTCTGAAAATCAGGCCACAATTTAGTAAGATCCTATAGGCCTGAATGTACATTTTTTATGCTACCAAAAATTTCACTGAACTCAAAAGAGTTATGCTTATATTCAGAATGCAGAACTGGTTCTTTATTTATGGCCCTTCATGTGAGAATGATGGACAAAAAGAAAACCAAAACAGCACATTGTACCCATTGAAAATGGGTGAACATAAGAAATGTCAGGAACAGGAAACAACAAACCACCGCAATCTGACCCCAATAGCTTTTCTTACCCACTTGCTTTTCCATCTTTTTTTTTTTTTTTCTCAGTTTCCCTTGTCACCCTGTCTGTATTGGCTCACAGCTGTGAGTGCCTACCTCAGGACCGATTGTCAGAAAACAAGGGCAGACACCCCAAACTAGTGGTGTGTTCTATAATTAGATTTCACCAAGCCAGTAACAAATGTGAACTCCTGGATCACTATACCAGTCTTACTATGGAATCACAGACAGTCCCATTAGACTCTCCAGCCTATCTTGTCACCCAGACAAACCAGACTTTGTGATAAAAAACCTAAAATCACACCCCATCAGGGTTCTCCCTGTCCAAAGAGACGAGGCACTTAACCCAGATCAATTGATACTCCAGATCATAGTTTCTCAACCTGTGATATGTGTACTCCTGGGGGTATGTGAGACACAGGCAGGGGGTACATGGTGAAAAACCCAGTGAAGGGAGATGGGTGGCAGCCGCCAACTTCTAGGGAAGTCAGGCAGCAGCTGCTGGCTTCCCGCCCGGTCCCACCTCCTAGCTGGGAGGTAAATGGCAGCCACCCTAGTCCTGGGAAGCTGGGTGATAGCTGCCCTCTTTTTGGAATGCCAGGTGGCAGCCACCAGCTTGGGCAGCAGCCACTGACTTTTTGGGAAGCTGGGCAGCAGCTGCTCACGTCCCACTGAGTCCCAGCTCCCAGGTAGGAGCCCGGCAGCAGCCTCCTGCACTCTGCAAGCAGAGCTTGCATCTGGGTAGCTGCCACCTGTGCCCCAGTTCTGAGCTTAGAGACAGCCTCACATGCCCTGGCTTGAAGATGGGCTGCCCACATCCCCGGGTCCCAGCCTGCTCAGAAGCCTCCTTCACCCTAGCTCAGAGCAGGTGCCTGTTGCCTACCTCCTAGGCTGGCAGGCAGGCAGCAGATGCCTGCAATTTTCCCAAGTGGCAGCCCCCATCCCCATCTCAAAGCCCGGTGCCCAAAAAGTATGGCGGAGAGCCCAGCGGCTTGCCCAGTCCTGGGGCCGGGCTCTACCCACAGGCTTACTTGTCAATTTCACTGCTTTAGCTGAGCAATGAAATTGACAACTATGACAGCCCCAGATTTTACCAGTATAAAAATGTTAAGAGGGGCCCACACCTGTGATTTGCTCCAGGCCCGCACCCCCCCTAGGGATGGCCATGGGGAGTGCTGTATCCACTCTGGTGGGCCACTAGTTCCCACCTGTGTGAGGAGAACACCACGTGACCCCAGCCATAGTGATTGGCTGGCGTTGACCTTTGCTCCTATTTGGAGGAAGGGGAGGAGGAAGTAGGAGAGAAACAGCAGGGGGTTTTGTGATCTGCCACAGCCACACAGCACTGCAGAACTCAGAACTCTCCTGCTTTACAAGAAATACGGTCGTCCAGCGGTAAATGGGGAAAAGATTGTATTTCTCAGAGTGGAAAATTGAGTGTTGGGGCACTTATTAAAATTTTCAGAAGATAGGGGGTACTTGCTACATAAAAGATTGAGAAACACTGCTCAAGATCTTACACCAAAGACAATGCTGGCAGCCAATTCTATAGTAAACCAATTAAAGGTTTATTAGCTAAGAAAAAGAGATGAGTTATTAAGAGGTTAAAGCAGGTAAAATGTATGTATAGGTGAGTCATAGTCTATAATTCCAAATGGTAGCAGAGATATTGTAATCTATCAGTTTCCTAAAAGTCTCTGAGGACTACCCTGAATGACACTGGGGAATCTCTGTCTTCTCGTTCAGTTATTCTGCCCTGTTAGAATCCAAACAATCCAGAGTAAAGGATCTTTCTTTGAATCCATATTTATAGTATCTTCACAAAGAAAGCAAGCTGACAGTGTCTCTACCACGTGGGATTTTCCTTTGAAAACAACAAGTGAAGAATACATTTAGCCTTTTGACCTATGACCATCACATAATGGCCACTTGCTTTGAAATTAGCATTTTCTGTAAAAGTCCTTAAGTCCTTCATTAACATTTCACAAAATTTCTTTGATGGGTTATTTTGTTACATGGTTATACACAAAGTAAATGTTTGCTATTACATTATAACAGGAACAGAAAAGTGAAAACAATACAAGTAACATTCCACTAGTTTTCATGAAGTTTAAACAACTGACTATGCACTTATACACTACTCACTTTGATCTGTACTAACACACAAGTGAATTGGCCTGGGGTTCTGACCAAAGCTAGCACCTGGTTTGCCAGCATCATGCCCCTGCTCCTCAGAAATAAATCTAATTGTCTCAAATTATAATCTTTGTTTCGGTTACCTGGTAATGTTCTATACTTTTATTAGTATTTGAATGGAATAGCTCTGCTTTAATTTCTTAGGTGCTGCTAGCTTACTTGTAACATAAACCCTAGTTTATAAATGCCTTGTCAGTGTTAAAACTTTACTTCTATCAGTTTTATCAATCCCTTTCACAATTTCCAGTTTCTATTAGGTCACAGTGAAGTCTTCTCATTTCCTATAAGACACTAGACGGGGAGGGCTCTGAGTTACTACAGAGAATGCTTTCCCAGGTGTCTGGCTAGTTGGTCTTGCCCACATGCTCAGGATCTAACTGATCACTATATTTGGGGTTGGGAAGGAATTTTCCCTCACGTCAGATTGGCAAAGACCCTGGGTTTTTTCATCTTCCTCTGAAGTACTTTTCCTCTGAAGTCACTGGCAGGTTTAAACTAGTGTAAATGGTGAATTCTCTGTACCTTAAAGTCTTTAAACCATGATTTGAGGACGTCAGTAACTCAGTCATAGGTTAGGGGTCTATTACAGGAGTGGGTGAGGTTCTGCGGCCGGCAATGTGCAGGAGGTCAGACTAGATGATCACAATGGTCCATTCTAAGCTTAAAGTCTATGAGTCTAAGTATATTTCCAACTTGGATAAAATTGCCTCATAACTTAGACTGTTGAGACCTGGTATCATTGTTGCTTTAACATCCTTCATGTGGTATGATGACTAGCACTGCACAGAATGGGGCTAACAAATTGCATATACAGTAAATCATATTACTTCTCTTGTTTTGTATTCTGCTCATACTGCCTACTACATAGAAAAGTAGCATCTCATTTGCCTTTTTTCCCCATTACTGCTACTGTGGACTAGACTCATGGTTTCAACAATTTTTTCCACAATAATTGCCAAAACTTTTTCCTGTTCACTGTGCTGGATGATTTTGCTGCTTAGCACATATTCTCTAGCTTGATTCTTTGCTTCCAGACGTATTATTTTACCAAGTGCACTGGCAAATACAAACTGTTCAAACTGTTACATGCCATTGTCACTATTCAGAGCCCATTTTTCCTCTACAGATACAGCAAATCAAATATTCAATAAGAATAAAGAATGTTAACATAGAGTTTACCTGCAGCACAAGTCCTTATTTAGAACCCTTTGTAGAGCAGATGACAGAAAACAAACATCAATGAAGTGCCATAGTCTGTGTCTCGAGCTTCCCTAGTCTCTTTTTCTTTCACATTATCTAGGTGCTCCTTTGTCCCAGTGACATTCCAGAAGATCTATATTTCTTCATTCTCTGCTGTAAGCTGAGCTATATTAAATTCCACTTCAGTCACATTCCCTTTAAGGAACAACTCTGTTGTTACCATAACTTCCCTTCTTTTACCCTAGATTATGAGGCTCAGAACCTAGGAAACAAATAAGTTAACATCCTCTCAATCAGTAGCTTCCCTCCCTCGCCCTCTTTTTGAACACTGGCAGTAGGCTCTGTTATTTATTTCATGAATCTCTTTTAGGAGCATTTCCAGCTATAAAAACATCTGTGTATCCTCTCCACAACAGTTTACCAAGTGAATAAAAAAAGGTTAAGCATGGGGATTTATGTATTGATCTTAAAAGGTGAAAAGTAGTTGTTTTCCCCATGATCAGATCTGTAACCAGTAGTAGAATGTGAAAGGAGACTGATATGCAATCATAAAATTTGTATATTAAGAGTCTCAAATGAATTTTAAGCCCTTAACTCATCAACTTTCTTTAAAACATTTTGGACAAAGAAGGTTCATGAGATACTTCAGGGCAAGAATAGCTGATGCCTTTGCAATTTATGGCATTTGGGTGAAGTGCACTTGTATAACTATTTTTTTTTTAAACTATAGCCTGATCTTGTGCTGACATCAAGTTTTGTTGCAGCAGCTGCAGGGCTGAATCAGAAGGCAAGGATGGCAGGGATTGAGGAGAAGGAGACTGGAAGGAAAGAGTCCAGGAGTGATGTGGTGATCACTTAGGGCTTCAGGAAAGACATCAGTTTGATCTTGCATCACTGCTAGGGATGTTTATCTTTATAATAAATTGGGTTGGTAACAGGAGGGGACTGTTTGTCCTTTCTACTGTGGGCATGTTTTTCATTAGGATTAATTTTGGCATTTACAAGAGTTTAAGTAGGTGGTGCAGAGGTTCTGTGCCCAGAGTCATTCTGGTTCACTCCATTGAATACTTTCGTTAGCACTGCGGGAATATATGCCAAAGTAGGAATTTTTAGTTTTTGCTATCTTCTAATAGATAGCTCTTTCCTGAATCTTGCTGAGTTTAGTATCCCAGGTAAATCAAGAACTAGTGCTATAAAAAGGATATCTACAGGTTCTACAGATGCATGAAATGGCTCCATTTTTAAAACCTTATTCATCTTTCAAAGAGAGAAGAAATTAATCAGACAGTGAAATGCCTAATCTCTGCCTACCGCATGATCTACTGCATCTTTACAATGTAACAACACTAGCCTTGGCTTTCAACATCAGAGTTAGCCTCCTTATTCTGGACAACAATATCTTGCATTCATTTATTTATTGATCTGTATTCTTGGAACAGTGACTGGCTATCATTTTTCAATTCTTAATATTCTACAAAAATCCCTACAGCTTCTGGGATGAAATAACAGAGAAAGGCTACTTTTACACTGATGGCAGCAAAATCGCTGCCGCCAGATCGATCTTTCAGGATCGATTGAGCGGTCAGTGAGTAGCGTAGTGCTGAGTTGACAGGAACGCTGTTCCCGTCGGCTCAGCGCAGTGTGAACAGCACACAGATGGGAAGCTGAGCAGTCGACGTAAGTTACGCAAACTACTCTGTGTAGTTTGCGTAATCCCATCGACTGCCGCCAAATCGCGCAGTCAGAGTGAATCAGCCCAAAGACAGAGTGGAAAGGGGCAGTTCTGACACAAATCAAAGCAGAAATCAAGCAGAACAGAAGACCAACAAATATTATGATGATGGTGGCTCCACTTTGTCCTGCTGTATAGCAGATTCTGAGAACAGCAGCATGCAGTGTCTTTGGGCTATCCTGGCATTACGTTGATAGCAACCAAGGAATAGAAATAACAACATGCAAACCCAGCTTGAAGATTGACATTGGTAATATACCATTTGTCTTGTTCTCCCACTCAGAAAGCATTTCTCTCCATCTCTTGCTCTGTGGGATGTCTTGATAGATCTGCTCTCCAGGAGCTGCTGCATTAAAGAAATCAGTGGAGCATAAAGATGTTTTCATTTTTGATGCTATAGGAATGAGAGGTTTTTCTGGATTATATGCTGATGTTTTTGGATGGCTTGTGAACTATTTCCCCATTTGATATTGTACCTTTACAAAATTGCGTTCTTCTCTCTCTGAAATACCGTTGTGCTAAATAGAAGGAGTACGCAAATGAAAAGGCCTTTTAATTAACAATAAAAATTAAAAATTGTTTTTGCTGCAGTCAGCATTTTTCAGAAATGCTCAGCAAGCATAGCAGCACAACAGATTAGATTGCCATTTGGCTCGCAGGGAAAGGTGAACTCATTGCAGTGACATTTCAGTGTAAATGTATGATTTATCTTAGTGTATCTGAAGTGCCAGAAGCTGGGAATGGATGACAGGATGGATCACTTGATGATTACGTGTTCTTTTCATTCCCTCTGAAGCACCTGGCATTGGTCACTGTTGGAAGACAGGATACTGGGCTAGATGGACCATTGGTCTGACCCAGATGGCCATTCTTATGTTCTGTTAAAATTACTTTTTTCCTCTTCATTCCTTTATGCTCTTATCTTCATTTAGGTGTAATTCCTCTTTGTCCTTTGTGTAAAAACTCCCAATTTTTACTAGCTTTGAAATGCCACCAATACTACCACCACCAAGTTCAAATACATTACTTCTTATCTGATCCTTGCAACCGGGGTACTCTGATCATAGCAACAGGAAATGACAACTGGAAAGTAATTTTGATCCACTTAGTTGAATGATAGCACCAAAAAGTGATTACTGAAAACAAAGTCCAATGTAGTTTCGTTTAGTAAATGTTTATGGGACTGATTATGCAATATGCTGAATGTCCTTGTCTCTTGCTGAGATCAGTGGAAGTTGAGGGTGCTTTTTATTTACATTGTTAACAGAAATGTTTTGCTAATATGTAGATTGACATGATCAGATATCACTATATGATTGATCCAAGTATTTTCCTTCAACATCTAAATGGTTTTTCCTGTACATTTCACATCTTGTCCTTTCTTTGGGCCAGATTTTGATTACCTTCACTCACTTGGAAGTAGTACCTTACTCCTTGAGCAGTCCTATTGATTTCAGGTCAGCTCAAGGCGTAAGATACTACTTCAATGTGAGTAAAGGAAATCAGAAGTGCCACAGAACTCTCGTTGTCTTTGCTGTATACAGACTAACACAGCTACCCCTCTGGAACTATTAGGCTGTTAAATGAATAAAGTGGTGGCTGCTGCTGCTTTGGAGCCCCCTGCTGGAATCTGCACATAGGCTCAGCGCTTAAGGTCATTTTTAAAGGGGCCCTTCCGTCCTCTCCTCTTGCTGGCTTGTTCACTGACGTTGTGATGCAGCTTTTTCATAGACCACTACTAACGTCTGCACATATGCTTTGCACATGGTGCACCAGCTCCATTTCCCTGCACTGCAAAAGGTGCTGTGTTAAATTAACAGCTATGACTGTCGCATAGAACTGGGATGAAAGCAATTTTATTTAAGGGTGATTTCATTTATTCATTCTTCTATGTGGAGCAGTCTTCCACATACCTCATTGAAAAGCCTCCAGTGCGTGTAGTTCAGCTTGACCCCGAGGTACAGATTGGAATACAGGGCCGGGCATACAAGGTGCTGAGTAATACTTGTGAGTTACTGAGCATCCTCAACGTCCATTGATTTGAACGGGAGTTCAGAACACACAGCATCTGACTTTTCATAAACATTTCTGTTGACAATACCCTAGAAGGAAAAGAAATGATAGTTCTTCTATTAGACTCCCACTCACTCTCTCTTACCTGGGTTGACTCTGCAGGATAACAGGAGTAAAACTTATTTTTGTGATTTTTGTCACTAAATTCAGCATATATGGCTCTGGTTACACCTACAGAATAGATCTGGTGATTAAGACAGTGCCATTCTTATATAATTTTCAAAGAAGATCCATTCTCAACATTACTTAACATTGTCAAAATATAGTATATTTCTGTAGTCGAAAAATACTGCTGGTCCTATGTCTCTAGGCCCAAACAAGTCCAAGGATGTTGTTTCTTGTCACATAAATATTTGATTTTAACATTAAAGTCCCTTTATTATATCCCTTCAAGTAAGTGCAGAATAGAGTCACAAGAGAATGCATACATTTTTATATATGAATGAGCTGGTACTGTATATGTTATTAGAAGGAAATAAATCAGATGCAGCTCATTGTTTCATCTGTCTCCACTAGGATAGCTAGCCAATTTTGGAGTCTAACTCTGAGCACCAGCAGCCTGACTGGATACATTTACACTTCAAGCTGGAGGTATAATTCCTAGCTCCAGGAGACATACTCACAGTAGCTCTGTTTAAGCTAGTGTGCTAAAAATAGAATGTAACCATGGCATCACAAGCAGTGGAAGGGGCTAGCTGCCCGGAGCGCATTCCCCTCAGGGATGATAGCTACATGCTTGGGTGGTTAGCCCTTCCTGCTGCTTGTGCTGCAGTGGCTACATTCTATTTTTAGCATGCTTTCTTAATCAGAGCTAGCGCAGGAATGTCTCCTTGAGCTGAGAATCATACCCCAGCTCCAAGTGTAGACATACCATCTGAGATGTGCCAAACAGCTGCAACTCACTGTGACAGGATGCTAGACAAAAGAAAGCTGAGCCAGCCCCCTGTCATTTGAACCCCAATTAAGAAAGGAGAATTGGAGCCGGCTGAGTAAGCCTGAACTTAGTGGGCCAATAGGAAGCAGCTGCCAGCCTCATTAGCCAGGGGCTACCAAAGGCTCACAGGAAGGAAGTGCAGTGAGGGAAAGACAGAAAAGGAGAAGCCACAGAGTAGGGATGAGGGTGAGCTCCCCTCAGTTGTTACCTGAGACTGCGAGGTCCCTGAGGCTGTTAACCTGGACTGTTTGTAAATAGAAGGTAGTGGGCAAGCAACCTGTAAATAAACCTTATTGGTGGGAGCAACAGGGCCCTGTGATAACCCATTATACTCACACTGAAGTCAATTCCCAATGAAGTATAATGGAGGGCCAAATGTGACCTGCAGGACATTTATTTCTGGTGATAGTGCATAAAAAGGAAATAACTCAGCTTGTCAGAACCCAGTTTGAGTCTGAAGGGCTAATGGTTAGAAAAAAACCCATCTTTTTACTTGTCAGCTGGCACATTTCATAGGAAATAACAAAGAGACACCAAATATGAAACCCGACTGAAGACAGTAGAAGTTGAAGTTGCTTGACACTCTCAAGATCACATTGGTTGAACCTGACTCAGTGGTTCTTTGTGCTGCAGAGCAGCTGGATAAACAAAGAGTTAATGCCCAAGACTCATCCACATCAGTTTATGCTTGGTATTGAAAACAGTGAGCCCATGAGGCTGTGTCATGTGACTTTGAGCTAAGAGGTTTCCCAGGTGAGAGGGCAGGGCAAGACAGAAAGACAATGGATCAGAAAGGGAGCTACAGTTCTGAATATGGGGCTTGACACAGCAATATCTTGGCTAGGGTTTCTACAAGTGAAATTATCTTTTTGTAGCCCTTCTGTTGTGCTTACCATTAGTGCTGAAGTTTGTATATAATATAAACAAACAAGACTAGAAAATATTCCAAGTCTTTGTCTCACTAATTTCTTTTCCAATGAGAAACTGACCCTCTCTGAAGACCCCAAACCTGTTACTGCTTTGCAAACAAACAAAAAAAGATTGTAAACCTCTCAGGACAGGAAGCATCTTTTTCTTCTGGGTTTGTACAGTACCTGGCACAATCGGGTGCTGATCCATGACAGGAGGTATCCATCAATATTGCAGTAATAAGAAATAAGTAACCATAGCTAACAAGAGTGACCACTGGCAAACTGAATGAGTCTTCCAGTATGCATTCTTACATTACTTTAACATAGATCCACCTCTTTACTTCTTCATTGTGGGATATGGTTAGCTCTTGGTATATGCATGTAGATATTTGCCTAAAAGACTCCTGCATTTTGAATTTAAAATGCTATTAATTTCATTTTCATATGTGAGCATTGTGTATTATTTTAGGATTAAGAGAACCCTTTTTTAAATTGTATGCTCAATTTGTATTCTTTTATTATAAAACTTTATATGTGTGTTTTCTTGTTTCCCCCAGGTATTTGTCCTCTAAAAGCCAACACTAAGAGAGTGATTTTGACTAAATGGGGTATGAGGACAATATATTATTTATTAATTAAATACTTTTCCACGTAACTATTTTATTAACAAGATGTAAAATAGAAAGATAGAGTTCATAATTAGGTAAATATATTTAAGATCCTCTTTAAATCACATTGAAAGTAGCTGCAATAATGATAATAGTCCAGTAGATGGAGAAAATAAGCTTAGTTTACCGGCCTGCATGCACAAGTCAGTTAATCAGAAAAGCAGCACATGTTCACCATATTTCCATTTATGTTTCTGCTAACCAGAAGTGAAAACCCAGCAGGAAAATGCATACATAATAAGAAATTGCTTGTCCTTTTTTACTGCATTTTATTTCCACTTTCACAAATCTCTGTAATCCTCTTCTCTTTAAAGAAGCGTTTGTTTGTTTACAAGTACTCCCGAGGAAATGCTCATTGCAAGAGCTGTCGGCTGTAGACAATTAGTTCTAGCACACACAGCAAAGTTATCAAGGCTGTAGCTTTAATCATGGTAGCTCCTGCTTTCAGAGAGCTTGATACATTGACACGTTTTCCTAACCTGCGGGTAGAAAATATTCAAACATCATGTCATGATATCATTCTATTATCCATTAAAAATGTTGTGAGAACAGAGCCTGGAAAGACAGGATAGAACCATCACTGAAAGAAATGACAGCCTTCTCTAGTACAGGGCAAGACAGAAACATGTAAATGCTCTCATGCAGAGAGCATGCATGCTGGCCATCTCATAATAGTTATGGTAGTGAAGTAACCACTTTAAGAAATCAAAGTGTGTCTTGATTTTCAAGACAACTGACATAGATCCAATATTATTAAATCTAGTCTGTTATTTTTAGACTGTATCAGTGGTTCTCAAACTACTTCTCAAACCAAGGACCACAGAACACAGTGCCAGAGAACACAGCTCACTGGTGATATGGTATTCCTTATTTCCAGCTTCTACATTGTATTAAAGACAGCTAAAATATATTAAATACTTTCCAATTCCTAATATTACTTTTCCACATAAGCAATTGCTGTTGCTGCCCCAGAGCACATGAATGGGAGGGAAGGCAGTTGGTGTGATTGTGAATGAAAGGGGAAGAGGTCTGTGTGATCATGAATGAGAGTCAATGAGACATTTTATTAAGCCATGGTCCACACTATGAAAACGTTTGAGAACCTCTGCAGAGTTCACCAGTAGCTCATGTGAAGGCTATTCAGAGTATGCCAAATGCATGTGATTTACCTAACAAAGTGGTACAGAAAAAGGACTATATTCACTCTGTGTCAGCGTCCACCCAAATCCACTGGTGGCAGAGTCTGCAGAGGCAGACAATAGCTGCCAAATCCCCCTTACTAAGGCAGATAGCCAACACACTCTAGAAAATGGGCAGAACTGGCTGGTAACGGGCATAGTCAGGGCTGCTGGGGAACAAGGTGATCCTGCACATCTTTTCGGACTCCACCAGCGTGACTCCTGCAGAGTTCCTGATGGATTTTAAAGCTGTTTTCCCTCAGTCGGCCTTCCAAAGGATTGTGGTGGTGGAAATAGTATCTGCCTTCTTGAGGAATGGATCCCCATTGGGATGCAACAGGCCTTGCTTTTATAAGAAGATGCAATTTGCACCTCCTCACACCGATGGGGTGCCCCAATGTACTGAAAGCTACTTTAAAAAGCAAGTGTCATTTTGCTTCTATTCTTCAGCAAAAGGATTCAGGGCTGGATCAAAGCATAGGCGCTACAGGCCTATGCCTTGGGCCTCAGCTTCTGGACTCACACAATGAGCTCAGCTTTCATTTAAAATAAACAAAACATTTATAGCCCGCATGGATACAAAGAAAAGCTTGAAAACATGACCTGAGTGTCACTGACATATGTCTTGTCTGCTGGCAGGCTGTAATGAGAGCTCCACCAGGTATGAACTGCCCCATTCATCTTGACTGAAATCTGCCACTCCAGGGAGGCAAGGCCATGGAGGTGGTGCTGCAAGGGACACGTGGATTGTGTGTTGGGTCCAGCACTGAAAGCACTTGTAATGCCATCCAAAGATGCTCTGCAGAGACATGCTTTGTTTATAGGCTGCTCAAGCAGTAGCCAGTGGGCTGAGGATTGGTAACCAGAGAAATAGCTGAAATAATATAAAATTCCAAAGTACAGTAAGTATGGATGTATTTTCTAGTGTAAAAGTTTTATGAGGGCTGTTTTCAGAGGCAGGATAAAATCCCAACTGTATTGCCATTGGCAGTTTGTTACAGTAGCTCATACTGAATTTCTCATAAACCAAGACAGTGTTGTATTAGTGCAGGGCAAACAACTCCCCAAAGGGAAGAAATGCTACTTGCATACCATAATCCTAAATCAGAAAGAGTTGCTAGTTGTCCTGCTTTAATTTTTATTCTAATATTATTGCTCAATCTTCTCTCCTTCCAGCTTTCTTCCCACTGAACCTTTAAGAAGCACATACTGGCTTATTCTACTCAGGAAAGGTCAATGTAGGGCAAAGTGGGCACACATGACAGTTAGTGAAACCCTGGCTCAGGCACCATTTTATTTTATTTTTTTAACATTGCACAAATCAGTGCTGATCATTTTTAGTTTGGTTCACAATTTGGGGCAGAAGGACAGGCCTAATAATAATGATAGTTTAGTATTTGACTTTTACAGTACTGAAGGCCCCAAAAGTTCAAATATTGTGAGACTGGCCCAAAAACCATGAGATCAGTCCAAAAATCATTAGATAAAAATCTAATGGGATTTAAAAAAAAAATTAAATCATGTGCTTTCATCTGTCGGCTGATCTGTGAATTCCCATGGCTCACAAATTGATGGTGGAGAAGGTGATTTTGGCCTCTCCATCAGGAGTTCTCCCTAGAGCAGTGGTTCTCAAACTTTTTAAATGGAGGGTCCCTCCCCACCCCGTGGACTTTTGTCTAACGATCACGTCCCCCCTTCTCCCGAATCGCACCCCGTTTTGCCCCCTTCTGAAAGGGGGGGGATTTCAGAAAAAAACAGGGGGGCGGTTCACACGCTGTAGGCCCTAACAATCATGCCTCTCCTTCCCTCAAACCCCCCCTTCAGGAAAAAAACAAGGCCTACTGTGCAGGAAGCACCCTACTAACAATTGCACACCCCTTCCCCTGACCCCCCCTTTCATTAAAAGAACAGGGCCTACAGCACAGGAAGCGTCACGTGGGGAGCAGCAGCAGAGGAAGCGGGGATCAAGGGTAGCCGCTGCAGCAGCAGCGCAAGGGCAGCAGCAGTGCGGGGAGTGTGCCTGGCAGTGGCAGAGGGCAGCTGCTGCTGCAGGAGGTGGGTGGCAGCGGCTGCTTCCATCTCTGGGGAGCATGGAGCTGGACTGGCTATATCCCCTGCTTCGCACACCCCCTCCCTCCCCCCACGACCCATCGGGGGCGCACCCCCCACTTTGAGAACCACTTAGAGGACCCAATCAAAATCAGAGCCCGTTGTGCTAGGCACTGTACAACCAGTTAGTGAGAGAGAAAACCTGCCCAGATGAGTTTAAAATCTCATGCAAAGCGTAGTGGTGAGTTTGTGAAGTCGGAACAGGAATTGAGATTGACCAAACTAATCTCATATAGGAACTACCAGACATCAATTAGATGGGAATTATTTTTAATCCCTGCTGAGTTAGGCAGGATTTAATTGGTTATCTATAGGTAAAAGCTGATTAGCAATGCCCTGAGCTATCCAGTCCCCCATAAGCACTAATGTTTCACCTCTGCGAATGAAGCTTGCATTCTGGGAGAATAAGTGTATTAAATGAAGTACTAACCTTTTTGGAGCTCACCTAGCTCTTCCCCTTTCTGGACCCACAGATATATTCTCCCATACACTGTTCTCAGTCCCAGTCACACACTGTCACATCCTATGCTTAAAGGGACAGCTGCCATTAACCAAAAATAACAAACAACAAAAACGCAGCAATAAAACAAATATTAACACAACTTACAAATTAATTTGTAAATATAATTTTTGCCAAATAAAATCATTCCAACAATGAATGTAGGGTCCCTACACTAACTTTTATACATATATGTATCTATATCTTTACTCTATCTGGGTCATCAGCAGGGTTTGAACAATCTTCAGATTCACAGCATGCATGCAAACAGTAGCGGAGTCATAAACCTGTATAGGTGAGCTAGCTGCTAGAAAGTGACACAGAGCCACAGTCTTGGTGAAGGTTACACAAGTACCTCATTTGATTCATTCCTTCTGTCGGGCTGTGGCCAAGTGCAAGAGATTTGACTCTGCTCTATTAGAGAACTGAGTCCTACTCCCAGCTTTGCCTGCAGTGACCTTATGCAAGTTCTCAGTTACTCTGTCTGTGAAATTGGAAGTTACCACCCAACATATGAAACTTTGTGGGTTGTGAAGGGCACAAAAATATTAACAGCAGTTAGTGGAAGAACTGGGACTTCAATAGTCTCTAGGCTCATAGTTTAGTTCCCTTTCCACTAGGCTACAGGGCATTGCAGAGGGGAGTGAGCTGCTCATTCTCATTTTGCTTCCCAAAAATTGTGTGGACGCTGCAGCTTTTCATGTCACTGTAAGACAGCCTATAGCAGGCCCAAAATTGCATTACTTACAATAAATTAATGAGAGCTGACAACACTGTCTTTATATTGCCTCATTCAACCTGAGGGACTCAAGGCACTTGGCAAATTTAGGGTCTGATCCAGCTCCCACTGAAATCAATGGCAAAGCTCTCATCACTTCAACTGAAGTAGGATCAGGCCCCTTACAAAACCAATACGCAAACTACATACAGGGCCCAATTAATCTTCCACAGAAATGCAGTCTCCATCTGTCTGAAATGTAGTACAAATTAATAGTGCATAGCAGCATCACTCAACAGCGACAAGAGGCAAGGAATACCTCAATCAGTTAAAGCTACTGAGGAAGTTCAGACACAGAATATAGTTTTAAAATTGTTAATGGTTGTTGTGGGTCAAGGCCTTGGGACAGATATTGTCCCTCACTATGGTTCTTATATGCAACAACAGTGCTGTAAGGGGCCAGGTGAGAATTCCCCATATGCAGGCACAGCTTGGGGTTATGCTAAGTGGCTTTGGGACACCCCCTCATGAGCATTAGAGTAGGGATGTGTGCCAAGGATAGAAGGGGGGCCAGAAGAGGGTGGATTGAGGCAGAAGCAATGGGTCCCTTGTGCATAGCACTATAGGGATTCTAAATTGCACCATAGTCCATAAACAGCCCAGGATAGGCTACGGTAAACTGGAGTAGTTGGAGAGTCGCTCTAAGTTATGCCAAGGGTGGTTTTGGCCCTCAAAGCAGCCCACACTCTGGTGAGAACATAGGTGGCCTAAAGCCATAGAACTGTGCCCCACCCTATCCTACTGGGCTGCACCTCCTGGAAGCACAACACAGAATCATACCTCTTCTAGGTCTCATTGAAAAGAAGGAGCTTCCAGCAGCCCCCATGCTCTTCCTAACACTATGCAGGGAAAGTGATTCAGTACTGACTGAAAGAAAAAGGAGTGTGTGTAACTGGTATCAGTTATGACTTGATTTCTATGTACTGTTCTTTCAAATGAAAGAGAAATTGCCCTTCCTTATTACAGAGGCAGTGTCCATTTTGTGTTCAGATGCAGCCTGCTACAGAGGAGAAGTGCAAGTTATGGGCTGTTTACAGGAGACTTTAACTTTGTTTCTCTCTTGTTCTCATTTTCTCTTCATATAAGATAAAGATAATTCTGGAAAAATATGAGAATAAAAGAATTCTGGTGACGGAATCGAAAACAAGAAGAGCCATGTGAATATATAGGACTTGAAAATAGTTAGAAAGAATATTAAAATGGAAAATGGCAAGTTATAGAAATATAAAAGGTTTCTAGTTTAATGAAAGAGGAACCACTTATATTAATCTTCAGAGAACTGGGCCATGTTTTTATGCCTACCTAGAGAAAACATGGCCCAGTTCTCTGAAGGTATGGTCCAACTAGTTCATCTTTCATTAAACGAGAAACATTCCACATTTCTATACCTAGTCATTTTTCTATTTTAAAATTCTTTCTAACCAGTTGGTGGGGTACCGGTTTTTCTGTGATTGGTAGGTAATGTGACATTTGCAGTACTTAAAAATGTATGCTTTCCACAGGAACTGGGCAAGTTGTAATTGTACTTAACAGATATACTTGCATGTTATGTGCCAAAAGCAAACTTATAGCTGAAAGTTATAGATTTCTTATTAAAAAAAAAAAGTCATAACAGATATAAGTTCTACATAGCACATTCTGAATCACTATCAACACTTCCTGCAGCACCTAGGAATTCCTTTCAGGTTTCCCCTCCAATTCTTGCTTGTGAACTCAGAACACAAGGTAATAGTACTATGGGCACTGTAGTTATTTAGTGTAAACTAAAAAGAGCCTTTGAAACGTTTTTAGGCACCCTAAGTTTTGTAATTTTTAACTGCTTTAGCACTGGAAGCTAACCAGACTCAGGAGGACACTGACAATAAGTCAAAGTTTTGAGGCTCTTATACATCTGGATAGAGGAGTATGAGGCAGGCTAATTGAAGCTGCATCAGTAGCTGGATAACATATATTGGATTCAATATCCTGCCTGGCTTTGGAGGACTGGTTTGTTTAGAATTTGAGATATAAAGCCATTTCAATTTGACTAAGTCACTAAAGTCTGGCAAAAAAGTAATATCTGGCAGTTGACAACTGGCCTAAATTAAATTAGTTGTTGGGCTCAATCCAGTTGTTAATAGACAGTCAGTCACATCAAAAAAGCCACTAATATATTCAGAAATAGTTGCTAACCTTCCTCATAATCTCAATAAGGCCAAGGATTGAATGGGCATCTAACCTAAAGTATGCCCATTCTCCTAGAGAAAGGAGTTATGATTGATGGACATTGGCAGGACAATTGGGGGAGGGCATCTTACACTGCAATTGTCTTTTACTTTAAAAAAATATAGAAGGAAATACAAACTATTTCCAGGGATCATAAATGCTTTTGGTGAATGAAAAGGATAAAAAAGAAGCAGCAAAAGCAGGGCTTATATCGGCACTTCCCAGTGGAAACCTACAGCATCTGAAAATGGGTAGTGTGCTTTTGAAAGTGTGCTTAATGGGTGATCATCCTGTATCTTATTCATAACAGTTTAGGTCAAACTTGCTTTACCCACGTTGTACTGACATGTTCATTTATAACCTGACACTTCTAAACAGAAAAGAATTGAATTGCAGTGGTATCCGAATAGTCATTTAAAGTCAAGTTCATCCCTAGCACAACTCCACTGATTTCCATGGTGTTACATCTGGGATGAGTTTGACTCATAAAGTCAAACTTTTGGTCATTACAGGATTTTTTTGGAAAAACCTATAAATTCTAATGGAAACCCAGTCAACGGCACACTCAACTTCTGTACTGTCTTCCTCTTCTCATTCCGCACACTCATCGTTGAACCCTATCTCTTTCTTTGAACAAGAAATTAAACTATTCCTTACATTAGTAGTTTTTTATGGAAGTGAGTCATTATTACTGGTCAAGGATAAAAGAGCTAAACTGCACAGGTTTTTACCTGCCCCTGCATCTGGATCTTCTTTCCTTCTTCATTACCACATCTTCTTACCCTTCTCCTTATATGAATCAGGAATGCATATTAGTTACCTCCTCTGAAGCCCACAATACAGTTCTGTCAATAAACCAGCAGAGTGTGCTCTATGAATATGCAGTTGCAGTCTTTATGTGAAGAAACAAACCATGCTGCTTTCATTATTTTTAAGGACTGGGACATGAGAATGCAGGGCACTTCAAAATAAATATTGCCAGTTCTTTTGCTTTCCAGTCCTGTGATTTTTATGCCTTTTGTCTGCTGAATATGGGTAAGCTTGTGGATATTGACACGCTGGGTTCTTTTGCCCTAAATTAACATATGGGAAGAGTTGAACAAAGTGAAAAGCAAATCTGCACAGCTCTAGTTTGTGTTATTGAAATGAAATTCAGTAGTCAACATTAGATATATTTGTCCACCATCTGCACTGTGCTACTGCTGATTTGTGCCATGTCATCGGTGCAACTGGCCACAGAAGTGTCATCCTTATATTGGGAGATTTTCTAGTGGTTTAGTGCTAGTGCAATGGCTCCAATTTCAGGGACAAATCCAGGGACACCCCTGCCTCTGGGGCTAATGTAAGAGTGTGGCTGGGGAGAAAGTGAGCATGACCAGCTCATCTTTACTCCCCACTGATTCCTTGCTTCCCCTGGTGTTTTTGGCAGCAAGGGCAAATTAGAGAATTCTGAAGGCTGCTCTAAACTATGCTTGGGGAACAGAATAGTGCACAGCTGGCTCAAGAATAAAGGAACAGATATGTGGTTAAAGCTACTTTTTCACACACACGTTCTGAGGATCTGGACCATGGTACATAAATATGTGATGTGACAAATGTGTCACTTTGCAACACTGCTGACGGAAGATATAAAATGAAAATATGGGCTAAAAAACATAATTAAGATCACAAGGTGGGAGAGAGCCTATCTTTTACTGGACCAACTTCTGTTGGTGAAAGAGACAAGCTTTTGAGCTTACACAGAGCTTTTCAGGTCCGCAAAAGGCCAAATATTCTCATTTTAAAAATAACATTTTAAATTGTTAATCATTATTTTAATTGCTCTGTTACACACAGACATTGTAATAGGCCAGCATGACCAAATTATCTTCACTATCATACCTAGTTTGTTTCTTTAGGGCTAGATTTTGACCTGACCTGACAAAGGATGCAGCACTTCTATTAATTTCCCACTCCATGCCCACAGTAAGCAAGCAGAGAGGGATGGAGAAGAGGCTCCACGCCTACACCATGCCAGCCTGCACAGTTCACCCAGCCTATAGGGTGGGTAGGATAAGCTTCCCTGAGTCACAGTATCTTCCCTTTGCCGCTTCTGGGATGGTGCAGCAACATGCCACCCATTACAATAGACTGTGTCCTTGGGACTAATTCTAGTCTTTGGCAATTTGTATTCAGAAGGAAAATAAATATGAAACTCAGAATTATCTGTATATTTAACATGTCAATTTACTTCAATCTGGCTCTCCAGTGTGCATCATTTGGGAGCAGTACTCTCTTTTCTTTCCCTCTACCCACCCAATAAATAAGATCCATGTCTGAACAATTATTCTTATTGCGAAAGAGATTGTATAGAGTCTGCACTGCAGACTAATTTATCCCTCAAAACATCTTAACTGACTAATCTTAACTTTCAGTGGCTGGCCACCTGTGATGGACTTAAACATCCTGTTCACGGAGTCACAGTTTGGGGCCAGACAGCCATATAGCAAAATATTCCTTTTCTTACATTATTTGTATTAATTATTTATATACCCCTGTAGCTGTACATATATATGCTACATCAATATACTGTTACACTATATAGTTGGAGAGATGTGCCAAGCAAGTAATAGGTTCCCTCTCTCAAAGGGAAGAATCTAGGATGTAGCACAATATGGAAAAGTACAATTAAAGAGTGGAATGGCACGGGGTAATTTTAACTGAAACACATTATGGAACTGGTGCGTTTCATAAAAAAGAAAATGATGGAAGTCTGTTCCAGTCATCATGGCTGGTGTGAAAGGAGGCACCATGGATGGAATTCACCATTGCTCTGCTCCTTGTGTGGTCACCTACACCAGTGCAGAGTGTAAGATGCTACTATTCTGGTTTGGCAGTGCTTTATGCCCACTGTGCATTAACTATGCACTGGAGTAAATGACTACACACAGAGCAGGGCAATGGGGAATTGGGCCTGAAATCCAGAGTGTGCAAAGGAAATATGTTTTCTAGCTGTTGCAAATTACCATCTTTCCAACCTTGCTGTCTCAGTTCCCCCTTTGGTGCCTCCTTGGCATTCCTGCTAGAGATAGTTGCCTTCTGGTGGAAGGGTAATTTGTGTCTGAGTTTCCCTTGTGGTAGAGTAGTTTCCCTCAGGTTAAAGTGGTTTGGGTGGTTTTAGTGTTTTGGTCCCTGGCCAAAGTAAAAGTCCTCTCCTTCAGGGACAGCCAGAGCCCAAAATGAAACAGCCCTGAGTCCCTGTGGTCAGTAGTCCTTGAGCCCCCCCTCAGGCTAAAGGGTCTTTTACCCAGATGATGCAGTGCTAAACCATTCCTTCACCATCCCCTAGGGTCACATGTCTATTTTCCCCTTTATCAGGAGGTCAAACCATTCTCCATCCTATTAAGTCCAATATCCCTCAAAGTTCCCCCAGCTAATATGAAGCATTTCACATTGTCATTAGAGCACCCAAGGGGAGTTTGAGCCCTCCCTCTACTCCAGACTCTACACAAGGGACCCTAAACCCAAGTCTGCCCTGCTTCACATTTCTCAATGTCACTTCCTACATGTGCCTATCTCCTCACAGGTCTTCCTTAAACTTCTTCAGACAAATCCCTCATAGACTTTATTTTTGGCTCCTTTTCTGCAGGGAGCCACCTCCCCCAGTCCTTCCCCAGATACCAGATTACAAATCCCAGAATCTTCTTGTTCTAGGCTGGACTGGGACTGGCCCATGCTTCACCTATAGCATTCCTTAAAAGGGCCTATGCACAGCTTGTCACACTAGCCAACTTTTCCTTCCGTTTTGCCTGTATTATATTATCATTCATATAAGAAAGAATAGTTCATATAAGAAAGAATAGTAGTTAGTCTTTCCTGAAACTTTTCTCCTGCTATTTTTTGGCTACTCAAGCTCTACGTATACTCTCACAATCAGAGTTGTCATAGTTCTTGATCATGGAGTTTTATTTTGTATTTCTTTTGTGGTACCTTAGGAGCATGAACAGCATATAGTAAGTCTGATTTTTTTATCCAGATTAAAAATGAGGAATCCACTTTTCATGCTCCAACACCTCCAGCACTGTCATGCTTTCTATCACTATTCTCTAAGTCTCTGGAAAGCTTATGTCTGCAAATATTAAATTTGTTAGTCTTTAAAGTGCCACAGAACTCTCGTTGTCTTTGCTGTATACAGACTAACACGGCTACCCCTCTGGAACTATTCTCTTATTGAAGAGTTGCATGTGTAACTTCAGCACTTTGGGTTTTTTCATTGATATAATTGCCAGCAGCAATAGAGATTCCAATTTTATGTCCATTTTTGGAACAATACTTACTACAGTTTCAGGTTGCTTTTCCTAGGCATCGAATTGTCATTCCCAATTGTCACTCTTAGTTCCCCATGTTTTTAAGTTGGTGTCCATGATGTGAACACATCACAGTAATACTCTAGAATCTCCACGGCCTGTCTATCCCTTTGTGGATTACATTTAGAGTACTAGTCCTGATCTACAAGGCACTTAATGGGCTTACTTTGATTTACCACCAAAACTACCAATCCATTCACAACTGTCCAAGACGGTTGATGCTGAACATCATGATCGCAAAAGAGGAATACAGTCAATGACTTAAGTTTAGGTTTAGCAGAGGCTTTGATTCCTATTTCTTGTGATATCACTTATATAACATGTCATAGGATATTCCAAATGAAGGATCAAATCTTGATTGCTTTACTCTCACAAGTAGCCTGACTGAGATTGGATTCTTATTTCAGTAACACCAGTGTAAATCCGCACTAACTTCTCTGATTACAGTGAGATTAGACTGGATTTATGCTAGAGTCACTGGTTCACTGGCTTCACTGGGATGACTTGTGAGTGAGGTAAGCGGAATTTGGCTCAACGTGTGTTCAGAGACTCTGGCACAAATTACTTTCATGTTATCTGAAATGCAGAATCAGAAGGAAGGAGAAACGGGCATATGGATGATGGGCCCGATCCTGTTGTCATTAGTCAGGCAAAACACCAAACAACTTCATTGGGAAATTGGCCCGAGTAATGATTGAAGGAATGGGCCTCGTATTTTAAACAGGTTTTTCATCAGAATTTCAGACTGTCCCTCTTCAGGACATGAAGGGAATAATTTTACAGTGAATTAGGATGGATGTAGACCTGTATACATTAGGACAAAAAATATCAAGGACGTGTCTGACCTAAAGGCTTTATTTTTTAACCTAACATCTAAATACAGCATAGTGCTTGCTCAGAACATGCTAGCCTGAGAAACTACTGGCTAGGAAAAGAGCCAAGAGCCAAGAAAATTAGTGAAGGGAGAAAACGTACTGTAAATGTTGAGCTTCAAACTGATTTTTTCACAACTTCCTTGGGATTAATGTTCATATCCTTAAAGCACTGTTCTTTTATGTGAGTAATTGTTTCTTTAAATGAAGAAGTTTGCAGTTCCTGTCTCTTGCCTCCCCGATCTTTACAGCAATTGTTTTACAACAGAAGTTAGGATCAAACTGAATTGATATTAAAAGTTGCAATGTTTCTTCTGTTTTGTCACTGGGAGCAATTTTACCAATTGTAGAGTGTTATATAAGATTATACATTTCTAGGGTTTTGTAGTCCACATCTCATTAGCCTGTCAAAATGCACATTACATAAAGTTTTGATGTAAAAACACATGTAATTACAAGATATAAAACTTGGATGGCAACACATAAAGGAAATAAACTAGACTATACTGCATACAAATGAGTCAAAAGGATGTAGCGTCCTCACAACAAGGAACTTCATATTTCAAGGATCTGATACTGGTGGTCATAGGAATATTCCACCTCAGAAAATAAACGTGTTCTGAGGAACAGCACTGTTGGACAAAGTGTAACATTGCTAAAATGTAATGCTTGCATTGTTCAGTATTTTACAATAAAATACAGGAAATACGCAGGGAATAACATGGCTTTGCTGATAAATATATATATTATAAAAGCTTTAAAAATATCTACTTTGTATTTTATTGTGCAAACAAAGGCCTTCAACAGCCATTTCTCTGGTGTGTCTGTTACCCAGGGTTCTGCCAACCCAAAGTTCAAGGTAACTTTACTTGGTGCAAGGTGGGGTCAGGAAATAAGCCAAATGGAGACATGGCCATCCAGCCGATAGATGGACTGGTAGAAACAGTATAGTGCAAAAGTGTTCTTACTACAAAGCTATACTTTACTTAGGCTCAAACACAACACAAGAGTGCTCTTACTTTAAAGCTAGACTTTTACTTAGGCTCAAGCACTTACACATGTCCACAACAGGTTAGTAAAACACCCCAACTCTCATCCCTTAATAATTACCGAAGTTTGGGGCGGCTTTCGAATGGAAACAGCGACGGTTTTCTGATTGGCCTGATCTTTCAGCTGCTGTTGGAGGATCCAGAAGCTGTGTCCAAGAAGAGATCCCAAAGAGCCCAAGCCTCTCCCCCCACCCCCCATTTATCCTTGTTAGTAGACAATAACGGGTCAAGAAAGAGAAAAAAAAAGTTTCAAAAGTTAATCCTAAGGTCACCAGAGTACTTAATTAACTAGATGTGTTCCTACAGAATCTGCATATCTTGAGGCCCAGACAAACATCTCCCAGAGGATATGCATAAATAAGCTTACTGATCTTTTCCTGAAACACAGATCCCAGCACATCCACCAGAGCTTCAGGGAAGGGGCAAAGGTTGAACAAGAGGTTTCCCTCCCCTCCTGGCTTAGTTATGCCAAGGCTGCACAGGACTGCAGAAATGCCTACCAAGTTTGGCTGCTGTTAGCAACAAGTATGATAATCAATATTACACTATCATGTGGTCTCTGGCCCTTTTACTGGTCTATCAAAATCACCCTGTACATGTCAGCAACTAATGTAAATTAAAAAAAAATACTGTAAATAATGGGACTGTAAGCAGTGGGTAAAGGAGGCAAGAATACGAGTTTCTATATTACTAATATTTATTTATTATGTGTATTGTGGTTGTGCACAAAAGCCTTAATCAGAGTCAGAGCCCTATTGCACTTAGTGCTCTATAAATATATATGCCCCAAAGAGCTCCTAATCTGAAACAAGACTAAAAAACTGAGTGTAGCTAACAAACATAGGAAGAGAGGACAGGTACAATAGTAGTAGGAGCACATGGTTACACAGATTAGCTATTGCACAGCTTGATGGTTTCAAATCCTTTGAAAGATATTGTCGTCTTCTTTTGTAAATAACTAACTATTAAACTTTTAGTCTTTATGACTAACTAAAATCAGCTATCCCCAACTGCCACTCAAGCTTAACTGTCACTGGTTGGCTGATTTATTATAGGCATCAGAGCAGAAGTGGATCTTGAGGAGGCTTTTGACGGAGGACAGAGTAGTAGTAGCTTTAAAGATTAGTTCAGGGAGGGAGTTCCACACATAAAGGACAACATGAAAAAAATGCTTGGAGACGTTTGTGATGGAAAAAGGCAAATGGGAAGCTGGCATTGTTGGTGGAGCGGAGAGTGTTTTGAAGGGTTTGGAAAGACTGATATGGGTGTTGGCGAGCCCACAGGTGGACAGTAATTAAGACAATAAATGATGATGAATAATTGACAAGAGATTATGAAAGAGAATTTTAGCTGTATGTGGGCACCAAATTTTGCCCTCTGTCACACCTATATAGGTACATGATATTACAGTATGCAATGTGATTAACATTAGTGAGGCTAACACACCAGTCACATTTTAATATTTTGTACAGCGTATGTCACTTCAAAGTTGAGTTAAAAAGGATATTTAAAACATGACCTCAATTTAATTAATCCAAAGTGTCTTTAAAGCAAGGGGGGTAGCATTCATTTTTTGTTTTTTACTTTTTTAAATTCTAGATTCTGTACACTGAATATGAATAGATTCCAAAGGTTTAGCCAAGCAAGTAGGCCTGGAATACCAAGAAATTGAGATATTTTATAGCTAAGGAAAGTGTGTATGCAAAATGTCTGACTCTTAAGACTGAAAAAAAAAAAAAAGTTTGCAGAGTTATCTAAATTGGCAAATTGCTCTACCTGCAGCACTGACGGATTGTGTTAGCATGACCAGTGATGAGTATAGCTTTTTGAAATTGAAAATAATAAAACTTACTTCCATTCCTGCATGGGTCACAAGAAGTTGAACAGATTACCTGCTTAAATACAGCAGAAAGTTGTCTTTTCTTAAATGATAAATTGCTTTGCAGCACAGAAACCTCGCACAAAGTGATTTTATACTCCTATTTTCTATAAAATATGTGATTGGCTTTATGATTTTACTTTATTTTATGGCTTTCATAAGGATTCTTGTAATAAATTTTCAGCATGATTTTTACAAGTAGAACAGAAAATAAATGATAATGAAATGTATATGGTTGCTGAAATAATCTGTTTGCATATATGTAGATAATATACAATTTTTCCCATCTAAAACCTTCACTAACTTATTAACTTAGAGTAAAGGTTGCTGAAATAATTAATATAACACATATTCAAATAACATTACTACATAACTAACATTAAAAAAAAAAGGCTTTAAATATTAAGAAGGTTGGAAATGACCAGTTAGGATAATTTACGTACATATTCTATTACCCTTACAGATCAAATGTCTTCAGTTAACAACAACAAGGACATGAGAAAATTCACTTTAAACATCTGATAACAACTTTACCTCTAACCCTAATTCGCTTTCCATAGGAGCTCCAGATCCTGAGGTTAGTCTTACACTAGCTCCAGCACAAGAATCCAGATAACCCAGGAAGCAGTAATATACGATAGCAGGCTATGGACCCAAGAGGCCATCTTACCAGCCGCACACTGATAGCATACAGCACACTCCAGCCACGTCCCTCTCTGTCCCTGGCATGTCCCATGTGCTGGAGGCTGTGGCAGTGTAGCAGCCAGATACACAGGTTCTACACTCACTGAGGACAATCACCCATAGGGAGATATGTCCAGTTCCCAGCTCTTATGCTCTAGCCAAAGGGGATGGAACAGGCCAAAGACTCTAGCCTATAATTTTGAACTCTTCTATAAGAAGCAGATGTATTAAGTTCCTACAGTGATATACAGCTGGGACCCTAGATTTAATTGACCAGATGTTTTGTCAGCTGGGAGCCGGAGGGAGCCATTACAATTCAAACGTGATTGTTTTGCACATGCACAACTTTAAGAAATATGGGAAAGTTTTAGTGCTTCAAGTTTTCTATGTATAAAACTTTGGCACTCCACCAGGCAGGCCCATGCTGATGCGAGTCTGTCCCTCTCCCAGCCTCCATAATGCTTGCCAACCAACAGAGACCCTTCCCCAACATCTCCAGACATCGGAGAACTAGAGGTTCTGGGGCTGCTGCCACGCTCCCTGCTTTGAAGTGGTTTCCATCATATACAATTTGGTTCAATGGCTGTCAGCACCCCCACTATAAAAATTGTTCCAGCACCCCTGCCTCCAGAGAATCTACTAAGCACCTGCCCTGGGAAACCCTATGTTCCCTTCTGTGGACCTTAGCAGGTTCAGCAGCTGGAAAAGGTGCCTCCATAGTGGAGCTTGAATTTCTGCTGGCCAGGATTCTCCTGGTGAAGGTCTCCCATCTCTCCATGACCACCTGTATAATCTCCACCTATGATCTACTACCCCTACCTACCATCATCACTCACACTACAATCCTTCTTCACTTCCTACCAACCTAAGGCCAGCAAGAGGGAAGCACTACCACCAGGGAGGCCACATTCCCCTATGTTACATAACCTATCACTTTGTTTTTCTTGAATCACATCGTATATTGAAGTCTTTCTGCTCTGTCAAATGTACTATGATCTTGTGTCACAGAACCAAAGACTAAACATTGTGCTATTCTGAATCATGGCTCCCCCTGAGAGAACCAGAGCAGGAAAGAGTGACAGCTTTTTCTGGACAAAGTAACTTGTCACAAATGTCAGACAGGAAGATTTTTTACAAACATACCATGTATATTTGAAGAATGTGTTATCTTCTCAGGATAACTCTACTTCCTTACCACAAAGTAAGTTATTTTTGGTATGTAAGAATTTTTCAATCTTTTCAGCCTTCATACAACATATATAACTATCTGGTATCTTGGTTTGTGGCATAAGAAAGACCACAGTGGTAGTCTATAACACATATTTAAATCTGGGCCCTTTTCCTTGATCCATATTTTATATTAAAAGGGAAACGAAACTTCCATTGTCTTGGCTTGTAATTTAATTTCAATCTATATACTGTATAATTTCGTGTCTCTAATGTACATTGTACCTTGCAGAAACCAGACAATTAGTTGCTTCATGTTCAAATAATCACTTTGTGGTAGCGAAGTGTAATGAAGGCCAGGATCTGAAACACACACACACACACAGGCTTGGTCTACGCTACCAATTTATGTTGGTATAACTACATCATTCCTGGGTGTGGAAAATCCACACCCCTAAGTGATGTAGTTATATCAACCTAACTGCCAGTGTAGACAGTGCTATGTCGATGGGAGGGCTTCTCCTGTCAACATAGC
This sequence comes from Emydura macquarii macquarii, assembly GCF_026122565.2. NCBI lineage: Eukaryota > Metazoa > Chordata > Testudines > Chelidae > Emydura > Emydura macquarii. Next base: position 5,284,310 of record NW_027132971.1, on the reverse strand, counting down.
TATCACTGCTCAAGGAGGTGGAGTAATTATGCTGGTAGGAGAAGCGCTTCCATTAGCATAGGTAGCATCTTCACTATGTGCTACAGCAGTACAGCTGTGCCACTGCAGCACTGTAAGTGTAGGCAAGCCCACACACACACCGTCACTTTCCTCAAAACGGGGTAAGTTTGGCTGCATTTGAATTTAGTAGTTAAGTGCTATTGTTACAATGGGCAGAACAAAAACTCTGGATCCAAAGTCTTCTAAATCCATAGGAAACAACAGTATGAGCTTAAAGTATCTTTGTCTATCTATCATGAGATCTTAAGGACAGGAACATTGTCTTTCTATGTAAATAGTTACATTTTTTAAAAAACTGTGTTAAAAGAATGTTATTTAGGTTGCAGAGTCAAGATCTCAAAAAAATTAGGAAATACCAAATTTATACTCGCCCAGACAAGCTTAATTCTACCCACTTGTAGATCCATCCTGTTCTTTGAATGTGGTAGAGGGACTGAAAGAAATATGATGTGTTTGTATAATTAAGGACTGCATCAAAATGTATATGCAAAAGGGGAACAAATTAAGATTTTGTGGGCAAGTGTAAATCTGCCATTTCCTCACTTTTAAGTGTTTGATTTTGCAAGCTAAATAATATTCTTTTAATGTAGTTTTAAAAAAATTTAATTTCTTCATTTTTTTAAAGAAAGGAGGTGAGAGAGATTCTCAAAGAAAAGGCTGCAAGGATCTTTTATTTTGGAAAATGTCAGGCAACCTAAACATAAGGATTGATACCAGCCCCCTTTATAGTAAGTAATAGCTAAAGTCAACCTGCATTTTTATAGGCAGCTAATGACAAGAAAGAAGAATGACATAATGAGCCTGATTCTTATTTTACACCAGTTTTACACCATATGACTCTGTTGATATCAATCTTTATTTACATTGTTGTGAGATCAAAATCAGACTCAATATGAGTGTGGCTGCTGAGTGAAGGTGCTGATGCAGTCTGAACAAGCCACAAGTGATGAAGAGACCCTGCTGTGCTCCTGTCTGAGTTGGAGATGCAACGATCAGGCCTCAAGGTCATGAAGGCTTGTGTTGCTATTGCAGAGTCATCAGAAGACAGTGCCTACTACTGCTGCACTAGTTGCAGATTCTCATGCTCAGTTACAGTAATTGAGCCCTGAAAGTGCAGGAGGCATACGCCATCTGCAAAGTGCAGAACACCTCCTCGGACCTGGTCATTAGAAGGTCATTAGCACCTCAAAGGAGCAGGCCCTGTCATCTCATTTTTATCAAATGAGCACTATGAAAAGAAAGCATTTGATTGTTTGGCAAGTGATCTAGTTGTGCATGTATCTGGCACAAACATATGTCAGAACTTGTTAGACTATTTGCCCTCCAAACACATAAGGGCAAGATCTTAGTTTTTGTCTGTAATTTGAAATATCATTGAGCTAAATTGTGTGGTCCTATTTGTTCTTTACTCAGAACAACCTTGTGTTCCCCACTGTGATTAATAGGGATTTTGCCTAAGTAAAGAATTTGAGTAAAGAATGCAGGATTTAGGCCCATGACTTTAGGAACCAAAACATTCCTAAAATCTGTGGCTTGTTCAGGAAACTAATGCTTGTTCATCTCAGCAGATAAAAATAAGTAAGAGTTTTTATTTCAGCTGCTGGCTACTAGTCAACTTTCTAACCCTGTTTTTTGTGGAAATAAGGGTCATAGTGTCTAAAATAAGGTTTAATGCAAAGAGTCAATGTTATTCTTCATGTTCCCAATTGGATGATCATATTAGAAATTTTCCAATTAACCTATGATCTGCAACTTGATGATGCTATGATCACTCAAAGATTTTACAATTCTCCCAGAGGAATTTAAAGTGCTAGATGCATTATCACAGAGTCCACTTTCCAACACGCTAGATATTGCTGAAGTTCATTCTCCATATGTAGTAATAGTTGCTTTAGCGAAAATGCATCCTCAATCTAAGTGGACTCCAGAAAATATGACGGCATATGAAGATAACAACCACCATGATGTAGGATGCAAATGGACACATTAGAAATGTTTTAGCTCAAAGCCATGTCAAGCAGAAATTTGTATATGCTTGAAGAAGACTGGTGTCATACAAAATAAATGAACTTGTTAGACTCTGTATGCACCCCAACTTAGAATCAGCAGTGCACCTGTTTTTAAAAGCATCATTTAGCACCTCTCACATGTGAGCTATCAACCTATGTCAGCATTCCATGGAAGAAAAATGGGGTGCGGACTTCTTGCCTTTCTGTACTCTGGAAATTGCAAAGAACCCAAAAATAGCATGTATGGATAAACAACCACTATCTGTGCCTCATATTACAGGATTTACAATAATTCACTTCAGTGAGATGCATAATGTATTTCTGTCATGTAGTTTGAATTAAAATGGTACTCTGCCCTTCTAGAAATAGGATGTAATTCTCAAGTGCACTGAACTCATGCTTAGCACTGGTGGCACAGAGAGGAGGCAAACATGGCTCTAAGCAACTAATCCTCAGCCAGCAAAAACCTGGACTGGTGCCTGTGGGAAGTTAGAGCAACCATAGCAGTGCTTAGAATAGTCCCTTAGGGATCATTCCATCAGTTAGGGATCAGTGGAGCACATCACTGTAGAACACTGCCCTCCCCAGTCACCAGTGGTCCCTACATGTCTTCTGGGGTATGGATCAGACTGGGCTCATATAAATAAGGGAACCTTGAGTAGCAATAGAGAGGTTATTTTACCTCTCTATTTGGCACTGGTACAATCACTGCTGGAATACCGTGTCCAGTTCAGGTGCCCACAATTTAAGAACGATTTTGATAAATTAGATGGGGTTTGGAGAAGAGCCACGGGAATCATAAAAGGATGAGAAAATATGCCTTGTAGTGATGGACTCAAATAGCTCAAATTATTTAGTTTAAATAAGAGAAGATTAATGGGTGACTTGATTGCAGTCTATTAGTACCTACATAAAGAACAAATGTTTCTCCAGCAGAGAAAGGCATAACGTAATCCAATGGCTGGAAGTTGAAGCTAGACAAATTCAGACTGGAAATAAGATGTAAGCTTTTAACAATCAGAGTAATAAACCATTAGAATAATTTGCCAAGGGTCATGCTAGATTCTCCACCACTGACAGTTTTAAATCAAGACTAGATGTTTTTCTAAAAGATATGCTCTAGGGATTATTTTGGGGAAATTCTATGGCCTGTGTTATACAGGAGGTCAGACTAGATGATCACAATATCCCTTCTGGCACTGGATTCTATGAATCTGTGACATAAAAATGCATCCAAAATTAAACAACCCAACTTCTCAAATGTAGTCTTTTGACCTAGATTTCACTGAGTACTACTGAATGAAACAAATGAGAAATTTCTAGGTCAAGTTGTCTTTGAGATATGGTGTGACTTAAGAACTGGAGAACATTTTCCAAAAAGAGAATTTCACTTTTTTTTTCTAATACCCATGCTGGTATCACAAAAACAGCCTGTTCAATTCACCTCAAATTTTGTCTAAAACTTCTCTTCAGACCAAACCATGCCGTTAAAATCAAATAAAATTTGAAATGCATAGGATCAGCTTTGAAGAATTTTTTAAAAGAAAGTGGATAAAATAAGCCTTAACCTTGTTATAACGTGCTGTCTCTCCACAGTATTTCATTAACAATGCCTGAGCCATCCAATCCCCTGTAGGAGAATTCTTTTGCTATTTAAAATCTAAGGCTGCAAAGGTAGCAGGTTATGAAGTCAGCATACATCTTACTTAGGAACCACCGTTTTATGTTCTTTTTTTTTTAAAGCTATTGGCCTCTGCCAGGTTCCTATGAAGATTTCCAGGGAGTATTATGGAAGGTACAGCTTCTGAGACCTGTGAGTTGTATTTTCTAATAACATTTATAAATAATCTTTATCTTGTTCTTTTTTTAAAAAGCTAACTTCCGCTGTGTGGAAGTACCAGGTACATATTTTATTTATAGTTCTTTTCAGTGTGTTCAGATTTAACGTGTTAGAAATTGTAAGATACAATGAGCCATTTCTTCCCTGGTGTAATTCTACTGAAGCCATCAGAGTTAGATGAGAGATTAATTTGGCCCCATATCGGATATAAATTATTTGTGAGTATGAAGCCCTCCTACTGGGATGTTTGTAAATTATTCAGGTAATTAAAGAACATCTGTTAAATAGAATTTGATGTATTATTAATCATTATTATTTCATTTTAAAATATATATCTCTAACCAGACTCACACATATTAAGAGAAGCCACAGTTGAGTTGAAAATAAATATGTTGAGTGCATAAAATGGAGAAAAGCTATATTAAGGGTAAATGTGTCCAGGCTGGACTGTAGAAATTGAGCCCAGGAAAATCCTACTGTAATTTAATTGAGGGACTTTCATGAAATTAAGGACCTGGCCTTTAAAGAGATAAGACTGAACATAACCTCATGATCATGCAGTCTCAGCTCTGGCCAGAAAGACCAGAGGTTTTATGATGCTTTGCCTTTTGAAATTCAGTGTCTTGTTGTCAAAACAACTCTTAGGGCAAACTGATCAAGCAGCTCGGAATAAGTTGACTAGAATGAAATCTTTTAGGTTTGTCTTAAGACAAGGGTATTGCCATGCATCAGCAGGAGGTTACAAGCAGCTGAGAGGTAAACCATTGTGAGAGAAATGTCAAAGCTCATGAATTTAAGCTTAGTGACTAGGAGGGACCTGGAGAATTGTGCTATACAGTGGAAGAAATAGTTCGCTACTACTGTTCTGCATGTAGTTCTGCATGTATTCTAGTGATGGGTACAAGCTGCAAAGTTTGGAACAGGATCCACACATGGACTTCCCAAAGGTGTATGTATGGGTGTAGTTTGGGAGGGGGGACAGGAGGTGTATTGCCCCCCCAAACTGCAAGCTTCGGGCATGTGCAGAATTTGTCCCCCCATGCTTGGCCCCATTGGTATGACTGGAGCTGCCCCTGCAAATATGGAACTCTAACTATGCCTATGGTTATGGGCAGGCAGACCAATGGTTTTGCTTCAGACCCACGTCTATACTATTCACTGTATGATAATCAGGCTGTTTTAATTGCTTTTCTTTATTTTTAAAGCAATAGATATTCTGGCTAAAAGCCTACATATAACATATATGGAAATGTTTATAAATACATTAGATGATGATTTTAATGTTGAGGTTTTGTTTGTGGTCTTATTGCTCATTATACATTCTGTTCCGCTCTTTAAGTATTGTCTTGCATGTGCACACTGCTTTCACCCGCAAAGGATTCCAAGTGAGTTTTGGAGAAGGAAGTGTCACCTGCTAAAAGGAGGAAGAGACCAGAAGTGTTTGTGGTTGGGAGGACAGTTGGAAAGTCTTCCAAGTGGGGAAAGAGAGGAAGAATTAGCTGGAGTTTTGCGAGCGTTAAGAATTAGAGTGTGATTTTAAATGATTACATAGGCTGTACCACCTCAGGAGTGGTCCTGCTTCTTCCTTGCTCCAGGTGGGTAGTACGTTACTGTTACTCTGTACCAGCAGCAAATTACTACTACATTCCCTCCCACACTGCCTCAACTGCTGTGGCCAGTGAGTAGAAGGAGGTGGAGCCAATTCTCCATCCATTCAATCCTCTTCCCACCCTTCTCTGGGGAACAGTAAGGGCATGTAGTCCTGCTGTCTCCTGTGCACCGTGACCCAAGGTGTGCCTAGCCCACATAGGGTTCTCACTCACTTGCATAGCTATCTAGTTCAAGTCACAATCTAGCCTTAAGTATCTAAGAAAGTGTGCATGATGGAATGACTGACTGGAGAAACCTTCCTTGAAAAAGTAGTATGTTTTCTTGTATGTGGGAGAAATGTTTTGATTCTATTTTCTGTGTACTGCATCATCACTCTGTGTCTCCTAGAGGCTAGTGCTCCTGAGTTTATCCAACAATCTTTTCTCTCTCTATCTCTCATGAATGCTTATATTGGTTCTTTCTTTCGTTTTTTTTCTTAATTTGAAAAAAATTATCCAGACTGAAACGATCAGTTTTGCTCTTCATGTATGCAAAACATAACAGAAGTCTATCTTAAATAACAAATGTAACTATGCCTAATTATGTGGTAAGGTATAACAGCATTGTATTTCTCCAGTACAGCATCTTATTATTATTCAGGATTGAAAGGCACTGGTTGGTTCACCTAATCTACCTGGACAATTGTTCCTATCTGAAAGTTCTTATCTTCCCTGAAATTCTGTTAGAGGTGGTGTGAGGGGGAGAAGAAGCAAGAAGTGGAGCCATGGTGATCCTCTAATCAAAAACGTAAATAAAAACTAAAGTTCAACTTCTTGAGAGTCTCACAATAAACAAACCTGTGATGTGCAATGAGCTGCAATAGATAGGGCAGATTTTGGCTCCTCATAAAGTGGTGTGCAAAGGTGTGAGAAGACACAAGGAGCTATCCCTCCATAATTATGTATTTGAACAGGAGACAGCTGAAATCCTGGTGCAAATTGTAACTGATGCACAAATTGCGGGCCCTATTGATACGCCTTCGGCACATGGCTCTTAGTGATGGAACATACACAAAGGAAATACAATATGCATCCATGGAATGTGAAACTTATTGCAGGTGTCTAACATACAGTGAAAGTTGCTTGCCAACAAACTGAGTCAATTTCATATTGAACTGTAACATTTGTTGACTAATTGAGAATTCTGTTTAGTCTGACTTTGCAAAAAATAAAGTTTCTAAATTAACATTTTCTCTTTAATTTTTTTTAACTGATTTCAAATGTAAAAAAGCTAGTTGTTTTGCTGTCTTGAGTTTAGCAAGATTAATTCAATTTGCATATCTAGAGCAGGTAGTGCTGAGACTGTTACCAGCTCTAGCATATAAAGGAAAATGCAATGTTTGTAATAAAACAGTAACAAGACAAAGTATCATCTAGCAATTATGGGGGGCTAGACCCTGTTGTTGAAATTAGCTACAAAAAGAAAGAGCTAAACTAAAGGGATAAAACATTTGCTCACAGAGTTGATACCCTGTGCATAATTGTCTTAATTATTATTGGACTGTGATTGATGATCTCTTCAAGATAGTAACACCCAATATTTTACAGGGTGGGTTCTTTTACCATAAAAACTGTATTTTTATTTAGGGTTTCAATTTCACTGGTGCAGTTTAGTTTATTTCATTTTGCATCTCACCACTTTAAGAGATTTCCAGGAACATTTAGGATACATTTGCTCTGAAAGATCAGTAAATTGTTTTATTATTTTCAGGAAAACACAACAGCCGTATATTTATCTATTGCCAAATAATGAAAATGTTGATTAAGATGTTATGGAATTTTATGTACCAATTGCATTAAAGTGTTACAAATGTATTTAAAAAAGAAATCTGTTACAATAAAACAGACTGGAAAATGTGCAAGTTTATTTCAAGACAGGACGTGTGCATTACTGATTATGCACATTACTGTCATTTCTTATGGAAAGTGAAGTGGCATTCTTCCTATCAAACACAGATGAACAGACAAGTTTGATCTATGCTGTTATTTAAATCTTCAACAAATATTTAATTAACAATTAAAGGAATGGAAAATATTTTGGATAGCGAGAGCTAACACTTCCTAACAGATTCTTAAGGTGGAATTCAGCTAAGAGGTGAACACAAAAGGGACTGTAAAATTGGAATCTTTATTTGGCAGGTGCTTCAAAGCTCCAAATAAGGATGTACAGACACTCTTCTTACTTGTGGGCTGTGGCAAACGGATTGTCAAAAGGAAGGGGGCACATGTGGGGCCCAATCCTGCATTCCTTGCTTCCTCAAAACCCACCATTAACTGAATTAAACAGAGGTTCAGGGACAGCTGAGAGGCCCATCCATGAATTTAGTTTTCCTTGATGGAAAATCCTGGCTATTGAGTTAATTGTCTCTATTGTTCAGATGCAAAATTCACATGGATGAGGTCACCTCTTTCATCTTAATTAGACAATGTGCCAGACTCACCTCCTGCTAGCAGAGGAAGGTGAAATCACACCTCTTTTGTGCCAGGGAGGGCTGCGGCACCCCAGGGGGAGGGGAGATTCACTGCCACCCTCCCTCAGGGATTCTATTTAGGGCAGCAGCTTTTTATTTTGCCAGGGGCTTCACAGGAGTCCTGATGACAAATGTTGCACCAGGGATGTGCTGACAGGCTGGCTGAGGCTCCCTGCCTGACACAAATATACTCACTGGACTGTCTATTGCTGGCGCCTTGTGTCAGAGGCTCTGCCAACTCCTATCAGCATAGACTATGGGATGTATCAGTTCCAATTTGTCTGTTGTCTCTTTATCAACATTTGATTAATATTAAAGTCCAGGTCCTAAGTGGAGAATCTTGGCAATTGCTTTTTTTCCCCTTTAGCTACAAAGAGAAAGGGGCAAAACGGTGTGCTCAGTTACACACAGGTGAGGGACTGCTCTTACATGCATCATCCCTGTGAAGTTAGTGGGACTACCTGCAGGAGTAAAGTCCACTGTACTCTAGTAAGGGGTTGTAGGATCAACAGTTCATCCAGGGTAACTCTGTTGAAATGAATAGAGCTACTCTGGATTTATACTGTGTGATATATCGAGGGCAGCAGGAGTCTTACAATTTGCAAACTAGGGTGGGTGCGCGGGCATAAGCCCACCGCTCAAGGCCCCTCCCCCAGCCCAAGGGGAGGAGCCACCGGACCTAGAGAGCAACTAATTACGGGGGACAACAAATGTAAAAACAGGAAGGATGTGAGGGTCAGAGGTATAAAAGAAGGGAACCGGAGGGGGACACCAAGCAGAGAACCCCAGACAGCGCCCACTGCTCCCGGAAGGTGTCCATGGAGCCAGCAGATGCCGCCCAGAAGAACTCTGCCCGGAGACGTGAACGTAGAAGGGAACGGAAATAGGCCCCACAGTCGCAGGACGCCTCCCCAGCAAACCTCCCCTCCCTGGTATTGAAGATGGTGACTTTCGCCAGGGCCAGGAGGAGGTTGACGAGGAGGTCCCGTCAATGAGGAGATTGGGAGTGAAGGGGGGGCAGCATAGGAGGCGAGAGGGAGGGGGATTTGAGGGGGAAGGGTGCGGGAAAGAGATCAGAGGGGGGTAAGGGAGACAGAGGAGTGGAAAGGGGAAAGGAGGGGGGTGGGGGAGGGTAAAGGTGGACCGCTCCCCCCCCGCTAGGCTGAAAGCAGGGGAGGAGGGCACCAGGGCAAATTAGAAGGGGGGGGGGCAGTCCAGGCAAGGGCACAGAGAACACACTCACCAGCCCAGGTGGAAGCACCGGCTCCTCCAGCTGCACTGGGAACAGGGGCTATTTCAACTTAAAGGGGGGTGCAGTGTGAGGGGGGACAACAAAAACAGGAGGGGGTCAGGTAAAGGGGGCCATGAGCACCACAGGGCAGGAGTACTGGGCCAGGGCAGAGGGAGAATCTGCAGCAGAAGGGAGAGGGGGGTGGGGCCAAAGGAGGGCTGGAAAGGCCCAGGGGCAAGCCCACTGAGCCTGGGCGGGGCAGGGAGAAAACTAAGGCAGGATAAGGAAAATCAAACCAACCAGGGGCAGACAAACAAACAACCAAACAAACCAGGGGCAGGGCAATCCAAAGAAACAAACTAGGGCAGGGGTAGGGGCAGGGCAATCCAAGGAAACAAACAAACCAAGGGCAGGGACAGGAGAGACAAACAACCAAAGCAGGGAAGAAGCTACAGGGTAGGGAGAGCTGCAGAAGAAGCAGTAGTAGGGGGCAAGAACAGGAAATGGGGGAGGGGAAGGGTGCCCCAAAGGCTGGGGCCAGAGGGGCAACCACAGCAGGGGAAGGGTGCTCACAGCAGCAGCAGAGGAAGCAGCAGGTCCCCACAGCCAGCGGGGGGGGGGGGGGGGGGGGGGCAACAAGCAGGGCCCCCAAGAGGAAAAAGGAGGGGCAGCAGCAGCAGCTCCCCAACAGCAGGAGAGTCTTTGAAAGGAAGTATATCAGCCTAAGGATGATCAGGGCTTTATTCCCTGCAGCCTAATTGGAGTCATGAGGGGGCAATTAGGAGCCAGCTGAGGCCAATTAGGGATCAGCCAGGTGCTCCAAAAAAGGGCTCGGCCCCCCCCCCCCCCCCCCAACACACAGTGCACAAATCGGAGGAAGCAGAGGTGTTGTGCTGAGCGGAGAAGCAATGTGGGGGAGACCAGAGGAACCCCAAAAGGAGGTACTGAGCCTAGGAAGGGGTGGTAAGGACATAGGGCTGGAGAAGCCAGAAAGACTGAGGGGGGAAAGTAGCCCAGGGGAAGAGACTGTGGCTTCAAAGTACAGAGCCAGCAGTCTACAGCTGCTGATCACAGGGCCCCTGGGCTGGGGCCTGGAGGAGTGGGTGGGCCCGGGTCCCTCCCCCGGGGAAGATGGGGTGACTGGTACCTTCCTGGCCCCCAATGGGAGTGAAGCATGAGATCCACTGTGGAGAAGCTGGCAATCAGCCACAACTGGTGTAAATGAGAGCAGAAGTTAGCTCTAAAAGAAAGGCAGGTTGACTCAGTGGTTAGAGTACTAATCTAGGACCTGAGAGAACTGGATTCAATTGCTTGCTTCATCACGGATCTGTGTGAGTTTGGGCAAATCACTTAGATCCAGGGCCCCCACATGGGAGGGAAAAAGGATACACTTTATCGGGTCTGGCCCAGGCTGCAACCCCAATACCATGAGGAAAAAAATGTTCATGGCTCATGAGATTGTATGTATGGGATGAGGGATTGTGGTATGTGTGTGGGAGGGGGCCCATGTTACAAGTTTGTACTGGGCCTGAAAAAAATTATGCTTGGGCCCTGCTTAAATCCAGATGCACAAAGACATTTAGCTGCTTAACTCCCATTGAATGCAAAGTATTTAAGTGCCTATGTACCTGTGAGGATCTGGGCCTCAGTTTCCCATCTGTACAATAGGGATAGTATTACTTCCCTTCCTCAGAGAGGTGACGTGAGGATAAATACATTAAAGATTGTGAGGTGCTCAGTGATGATGGGGCCATACCAGTATCCTAGATAGATAGCCCTACATAGTGATGCTATTAGTCCTGAAGTAAGCAACTGTGTTCTAGTTAGCTCCTTTATCACACATCTCTGCTGGAGTGGTGCCTACAACACAGTGATGTTCTCTAAAGCACCAAATGTTCCTGTAGAGGAGAGGAACATCCGTCAAGTATGAACTGTAATATCTCTTGCTCTTAAAAGCCAGTGAGATTCCCATCATTTATTCATCCCAAGATGCACTCATCCATTATTACTTACCAAGGTTTATTTTACTCTTATCGGTACAATTTCAGAAGCAGCAGTACAGAGGGAAACATTAGGAAGACATAATATTAAGGGGGGATATAGTGGCTGGACGAGGGCTCCTTAAATATAATTTGCAAGCTGTTAGAACATACATACAGGCCACAATACAAGTGCTCAAGGGTGCCTCCCTCTCCTTTTCCTTTGTCAGAGAGCGAAAAATACATATTTTCCATTCAAAGTCCCCTATGTAGGCATTCATGTCCATTTAATATGGTGAGGAAACTAAAGAACCCTAAAATCATAGAGCCAGAGACTGTTCTTCGTTGCCATGAGCAAAGGGGAGTGCAAGGTGGTGGATGTAGGCAGAGATGGGCAAAGAAAGGGAATGCCAACTCCTCAGTATGCTTCCTCCTTCCTTTTGTCCCTTAAGCAGCTCTTCCCTGGGTGGTTCATGGCCACAGGGCTCTGTGGATAGGAGGAGAGAGTTGTGATAGGCCCTCTCCTCACTAAGCATGGAAGGGTTTGCAGTTGCTATTTCAGCCCATAGACTGGAGTAGCAGCCACAGACTAAAGAGAGAGCTGTGTTGGAAGGAGTCAGGTGGGATGTGGGTGCTGGATTGGATTTCATCTCCCCAGTACTTCTCGAAATCTGCCTGCACAGAGCCCAACTAGTCACGCTTACTATAGGTAAAGTGAATTTCACCTGATGTGCTATAAGGTACAAGGTCAAAGTGACCCTGTGCCTTCAACCCCTCAGGAACTGGCGCAATCTCATATCACTACTCTTCCTGAAGTGTGTTGTTGCTTTTAGAAAAAACAAAATGTTTTGTTATGAGTATTGCCCTACAGAACTACCTCTCAGAAACAATATACTATCCCACTGTATCCAATATACTACCCCATTGTACAGCAACGTCCCCAAATCCTGCAGCATCAGCACTGTGACCTGAAATACTTTCAACCAACCAAGGAACAGTGTTGTTTTTTATAAGGATACAGAATAACTGATCAGTGTGATTCTTCCTCCACCAGCCAGATTCTTCATGTCATAATGGAGAACTAGAGCTCCTTTAGTTTCATTTTGCCAAAAAAAAAAAAAGAAAACTGCCACTTTACTTCTAGGTAGAAGGAAAATAAATTTCTGTGGAATTAGCTGCATGTATAAGTCTCTTATGTAAATCAGGAGCAGAGCTTAAGCAGTTATAAAAAGACTTTAACCCTGGAAATCATGACAAACTGGACTGTTCCAGATTATTTGTGCTAATGGATTCAAAAAAGAACCTCTATGTATAGCTTTGTTTTTTAAAAAATTCAGGTTTTGGAAGTACATGAAGCCAGCAGAATAAAATCAGCATCTTAAGGATGAAAATTTAAAACAGGAAGAAAAGCTAAGGAAATGCAGTGGGTTGTTGTGGACATCAGAACAGTCTGTAGCAAATCAACTAATACATAGGACCAGATTCTTACAAAATCAGTAGGCCAGCTAGCTAATACTGAGCATAGGCACAGCCAGGAAACCAGAGGTCAACAGAAAGCAGGGGAGCGGAAGTTATCAATCCCTATGCTGGCCCCTTCAAATCACTGTAGAAAGGCAGTTCTGCAGGTCTCCCTCAATAAGGAGCCAAGGAAAAAAAACATGTTGCAAGGCCAATCAGTTGGGAGCATGGCCAGCAGATTTAAATATATAAGCTCCTTGACAAGGGCAAGTCATCCAGGTACAATTTACTTACATGGATGGACTTCTTAGTCTTTGTCACAGTCGATTTTAAGGGAGCTGTAGGTGAGACTGCACAGAGAGGGCTGAATTCTATAGTGCCTACTTAGGAAAAGCTCTCATTGAAATCAGTGGGAATTTTATCTGAGAAAGGACCACAGAATTTGTCCTAGATGGAATGCAGGCACACAGCATGGTCTTTGCAGGAATACACACAAACTACTGTTTGTGTGTGTGATGTGCGTGTGTGATGGGGCTGTAGTGATATCACAATTATCCCATTTGCTGGAAAAGTAATGGATCCTAAAGAAAAACAACAGATCTACAGTAGCTTCATTATTTCCTCAGGCTTTTTCTTTAAGTTAGAAAAAGCTATCTTCCGATCACAGTCAAATCATTGTCATAAGTACTGAGAACACACAACTCCAGCTGAAGTCAATGGGAGTTGCTGGTGCTAAACATCTCTGAAAATCAGGCTTTAACTACTTCCACCACAGTGAACTCAGACTTATTAAATACATATCTGACTCATGCTTTTCATAGTGATCAGTGTAACCTACAGCATATTGGCTATTTGTAACCGAGGCTCAAAATGTTTTTAAATTATTATATGTATGGTAAAACCAAAATCACTAGAAGTTTGCCAGAAATGAAGTTCTTGGCTCATTTTCCATTCTTTTCAATTCAAGGTTCCAATTAAACAATACTACTTGTTAGGCTGAGGCAAGAATTATGAACCTTATGTCTTAGACTAAAATGGAGGGGGGTGCGTTGGATGTCAAGGCTAATTACTAGGGTAACACAGCTTGCTTGCTACTGCATTTAGAATACTACAAAGAAAATTGTGATTTTGCCATGACAGGAGCCTATTCTGCTCTTACATATCTCATACCATAGAATTTAGTGTCATTTAAACAATATTTATAGTTTTGAATTGTATGTATCTTAATGCAACCCTTGCATTTTAATTTCAATATGCTGTTATCTTGCCTCTGGGGAAATTTCTCTTACCCAAGAATGCACGTTCCATGCAACAAACAGGATCATAAAAACACATCAAAGATTGAACAATCATAACAATATTTATGAAACAAAGAAATATTTGTAAAGTCACCATTAAAAATGCTGACCTAGAGGGACACCTTCTCACATCATTCAAGAAGGGAATAATCATCATAATCAGATGATGAAACCTTGGTCACTGCATAAAATAGCTACAAATTTTCAAAGAATTATTAATAGAAATTCGTCATAAAGATAACTGTTCAGTATTTCAGTCTTGTACGAAGCAGAGCTGTGTGATGTGTTCACAACAAACACATTAAGCTCTCCTGGCTTGGAGTTTCAGTACAAACTGAAGACCCAGCTCAGACTTGTAGAAAGATTCACAAACCTTTCTAGTTAACCCAGATCTGGTTTCAAGTGAATCTGGACTCATTTATGGTTCTTCACTGAACTCACAAGATTGCGGCAGTTTATGGTCCGGATACCAAGGAACCCCAGAAAAACTCGGTGGCTTTGATGGAGTTTCATTTACAAATTTTGGGATTTTTGTTCAAACCTGAAACTCAGACACTTGAAGGTATGAACCCACAGGGTTTGAAAGCAAATAAGAGGAGGCAGGACGGCCTTCCAATTAAGGCACTGAACTAGGACCAAGGACATGTGGGGTCAAATTCGTGCTCTATACCACTCTTCTTGGACAAGACATCTGATATCTGTGCCTATGTTCCCCATTTGTACAATGAGATTAAGACCAATCAGACTGTAAAGCCCTGGGGGCAAGGCCTGTCTTTTGTGTACAATGCTTAGCGTCAGGGGGGGCCTGACTGGTCAAATCTAGGCACTGCCATAATAATTAATAGGTGAGTACAAAACCTTTCAGGTGAAGCCACTAAATTTAGCATGCTTTTAGCATGAAGATAAAGTCATAGCATCTTCATAATATCACTCTATAGTAGAACTGGTTGAAAATTTTCCAGCAAAACAGTTTTCCATCAGAAAATGCTGATTCAAAGAAATAGAAATATTTCATACCAACATATCAATTTTATCAACATTTTCAATAAGAATTTATTAGAATATAATATATAACATAATACAAGACATTTCAATAGTCAAAACAAAACATTTCAACCTTATCAAAATTAAATATTTTTGGAACATTTTGTTTAATGAAAAATGCTAAGATTTTGACTTTTTTCTCCTGATTCAAGATCAGATGAACTTCTGAAATCTTGGAATTTCCAATGGAATAGAAGTTCCATTTTTTATCAGCTCCACTGCATAGTGTCCACTGTAAATCACTATTTTACTTAAAACATCCTACAAACACCAGTTGCACTATTGTTAATTTAAAATCCCCTCAGACATTCAATATTCAAAAGAGGAAAAACTTCTTGGGCTTACCAATATAGACAGATATATATGAAATCCTTCTAATACAGCCATGCTGAATAATAAAGAGCCATGAGCTTCAGATCTAATTACTGGACAGTGCTGGCTGAGTAGCCATCAAAACCTTGGCTCTGAATAAGCAGCCCAGGTTTCTATATTAAAGAATAACAATTACTTCTGGTAGCAAACTTCTGTATCTATTTACAATAAAGAAATGCATCCTTAAGAAAAGATTAAATCACATGATTATGTAACAGCATATTAGTGCTCTGAAAAAATCCAACCAGAACCAGTTCTATTATCAGCTAAGCTTTACACTGAATTCTAATCGGCGTATGATACTTAGAGAAAGGCAAGCAAGCAGCCCGTCTGTATATACTGAGATCTGCTGTGGTGTACTGAATTCAACATGGGGATGGGACGTCTATTCTCAACTCTGCCATCAACTCACTATGTGGCCTTGGGCAAATCCCTTAGGGTAGGGTTTCCCAAAGTGTTCATCAGTAGCCTAACTCCGCTCCTACTGACGTCAGTAAGAGCAGAGGTAGGCCAACGATGCATGTTTTTGAAAAACATACCCTAAATCTCTATGAACCACCCTCATAGACCATGGTAAAACACATGGGGAAAGGAAAAGAGAGAGAGAATCTCTACAGAGTCCCTTTACACAGTTCTTCGCAAATTGTACTAAGCATGAAGTGAGTTGGCCCCTCTCCACCACGAAATGAGACACTACAATGCAGCGATGAGCACTGTACAAAACTTTAAGATAGCTAGATAGATAAATGGAATAGACTGGGTGCCCTGCCCACAAATCCTGCACATACTCAGAAGACCTAGACCGTCCTCAAATAGGCCCTGTGCCTTTGCATCAGCTCAAGCTCCAGGCATCCCAATTCTTGGAAACACAACTGACCATGGGACCCTCCTTATAGGAGGTTCTCCTCCTTGGAAGAGGCCCCAGGAAACAAGTGAACGGGGTTTGACTGGACTGCCTGTATTCTGGCATCTCTGCTCTGGTCCCCTCCTTCTTTGCACATGGATTCCTTTTAGACAGTGGTGCTCATTGGAAGGGCTGGAGGGGGGGGGGAGCAAACAACCTCCCCCAAGGTTTTTGCACTTGCTCAAAGTTCCATGGCGGGGGGAATGGAACATGCTCTGACCTTATTTTAAGCAGTGGCCCCCTACTAAATCAGTACGGCTGCTGCTGGAGCAGTCCGGAGCGTTGCTCCAGCAGCATGGTTGCAACAGCACTGAAATTTGACCCAGCTTCCCCTCCACCCAGAAGGAGAAGAAGCCAGGCCGAGTTGTGTTGCAGTCTCGCACAAGGAGAGTCTGTTCCTATATGGCACAGTACAGGGGAGTCTGCCAAGAACTCAGATCCTGGTGGTACCAGCTCACATACTGTGTGGGTAAGAGACAGGGGAGACTTCCTGACTGAAGGAGACCCAAGGTCCCTGCTGAGGGGAAGGTGGGATCCAAGACATATCTGAGTAGGTGTCACTGCTTTGAGAGGCCCCACAAGAGAGTTCACAAGGAGGGAGCAACACTGTTGCATAGGAGGTTTACCCCCGTTTCCACACTGCAATCTCTGCATGAAGAGTGTTCTTCATGTTCTGTTGAGGAACACAATCAGATCTCATGTAAGTACCTACATTTCCTCTCCCGTGAATTAAAATGCATAATACTTACCTATCTTTCTGAAGGAACAGTGATTTACTGATATGGATACCTATGTCACTTTAAGAAAATACAAGAGAAAGAGATATTAAAAATGAGAGAAGTAGCATCATTAGACTCTGTCCATATCAGGTTCTGCATGCCCCTGGAATTCACAAATCCTGGCTCTGCAGACAACTGACCCAATCGGATCAGAAAATGTTTCTGTGACAACCCGTCAAAAATGCTTCCATATCTACAAGCTACCGAGCCCACCAGAAGGAATTGGTGGTGCTGATGCAAATCTTTTAAAACCTAGGTTGTCCGTGGCAGTGATGGGGTCTAGGCAACAATGGGGCTGTAAACTGGGGGGGAAGGGGTGGTTGAGTCATAGGCTGCATCCCCAGTGGTACCAGGAGATATCAAAGCTAGCTCATGAAACACTTACTTTCTCTATGGCCAATATATTTAAACCGCTGGACAAGAGGAATTTCAGATGCTACCTGAGATTTACAAGACATAACTAACAGCCTGAACCTGCAGCACTCACTAATTTGAGTAGAGCCGCTGAACTCAATGGGGCTGAAGTAAGTATGGGCAGTGGCATCTGTCTTCACATGAGCAAGGGTAATAGAGAAAATAGTAAGATTGCACACACCTGCAGGATGGGTCCATTATAGACAAATAGCGTGCAAACTGGTAATATATATTTTTGTATAGTTCAAATAGACTCACCAGGAGAAAAATATATTAAAATACTAATAATTTCTAATATATTTGTTTCCTTGTACTCATAATAAGAAAAAAGTTAATCAGAAATATAGAACATTGTGCTAAAACAAGCACCCAAAGCACCACAATAACATTTCGCCTTCAAAGGTGTAGAGTAGACAGAAGCACCCAGTTCTAATTTGAGGTCCCATTGTCCTGTAATTGAAGTCAAAGGCAAGAAAAGCAAGTTCAAGCTCTGAATCCTTGTGAAGATCCCCTGGCCAAATTGTGTATACAAACAGTTCACACAGAAATCTCAGGCTAGCAAACAAAACAAACACATGACATTTTAACAAGCACCCTGAGGGATGGCACTGAAGGGCTGATACTGAATAAAAATGCTTAGCTACTTGCCAAATACCATTAGTTTACATATACTCTAAACCCAGATAGCCCAAATATCCATATATACTGTATAATCCACCCTCTTATTTGCAAGTGATCCTTTCCTGGGCCTTCTTTTATTGTTTGGCCACAAGGTTGAATGTCTCAAGCTATAATTTTGTAGCAGAGTGGCACATTTAGTACAAAATTAATAGTACACACTTAGAGCTAGATCCTCATTTACTCCAAGGCCTCTTACACTATCTTGACAGGATAACGTGGAGGCCTTAAAGGAGATGTAAATTACACTTTTACATCCACTTACATCCCTTTTGTACTGCTAGAGTGATGTAAAGTAGCAATGGAGTAAATGAGAATCAGGCCATTACAGTTTTCAATATGAAAATTACCAGAGGGATTGCAGATTCCCGTCTCATCTCAGAAAAAAACAAGCAAAAAATAAACATATATATAAAGGAAAACAGTGGGAGAATACGCTTGTTCTGTGTAAATATAGATTGTAAATGCATAGTGCAGAACTATTTCCTTGATTTTAGGTGACAAAGAAGAACAAATGACACAGAAAAATGCTCTCTAGATTTGAGCTGTTTCAACAATAATTTGTTGTCCATCAGACTCATGAGGCTTAGCTAATGCTTTGTGAACTATATCAACTAGGATATCCTTTTTCTTCAAATATCTTTTCCAGTTGATTAGCCTGTAACTAAAATGTCTCCTGAGTAAGGTACGAACTCTGTAAGCCCTAATAAACTGACTCACTCGTAATCGCTTCTTCATGGCCATGCAGTGATGACTTTTATAATTCAGGATGTTATTCCTGTCAGTATTGTTTTTTTACAAGGAGGGCTTATTATTGCTCAGTTTCTCACCTTGCCCTTCTAAACGTATTTAGAAAAAATGAAGGCAAGAATCATCATGGATTTTGAATTAATAGCAGACTGGATAATACTGATTCCACTGCTGTGCCCTATCATACATATCACACCACCATCATAGAGCTAACAGGTAGATTTGAATGTACCATAAAAGCTATATCCCATTTATGGCTTTAACTTTCTATTGCATATCTTTAAAAGATGTCTGTTAACTGAAAAATATGAGTTCTGTTTTATTGCTGCATAGGTCCCCAATGAATGCAGTACTGTTTTGTTTTGTTTTGTTTGTTGTTTTTTGTCTTTGTAAGGAAAGAACAAGAACTTACCTTTAACTGCAATAGCCTAGAAACATAAAAATGGAGATGATACATTAGCATCCCTTTATCATAGTATGGCGTGTAATAATATGCAATGCTTTTGTTCTGCAGAGCCTAATCAGAAAATTATTCTAATGTATAAACATTGGGGTAAAATTTTCATTACCGTGCATGACAGATTATGCATTAAATTTCCATTTATGGGTGTAAGCAGGCATTTGCCACTTATACCATGGCATAATTTGACTGAAGACATCATTTCTTATGAAGTTCTGACAGGTTTGTTGGTCTTAATCAAGCTTTTTATTAACACATTACTAGATCTCTCTAACTGCATCTACCAATTCAGGACTGGATTATAATATAGTTCCTATGGAGCCTGGCAGAGCAGTAAGAAGTATAAGGCCCACATCTCCTGGGAGATCATAGAAGGCTTACTGGGATCAGGAGTTTGGGGTTGGATGAGGACAAGAGGGGAGAACAGTTTCTGCAGGACCACTATTCCCTTGCAAAGAAGTTGGGTGGGGAGATGGTGTCCCCCATATGTACAAGTATGCAACAATCCACTCAGCAGAACTGAGCTGGCACAAAAGGCGGGAAATAAACTGCACCGTAAAGCAAGGGAAAAATAGGAAAGAAAGTGTTACTCTCAGAGACACAATTCCTTTCTAGGCCTCTCCCATGGCAACGCATCTACATACCACCCCTATTTAGAGATAGATATAAAGTCTCACTCTAGCATGTAGGTCTAGATTCAGCCATCTTTACTCATGTACGTTACTCTGTCAGTAATCCAACTGATTTCAGTGGGACTTCTTCCAGAGTAAGGTACTATTCAATGTGAACTGAGGTGGAGAATTGGGCCCTAAAAGCCAAATTCTGACCCTAGGGAAGAATGAATAGGTTTGTGTAAAATAAGAAGAGATCTATCTTTTTACAACCATTTTTCTGTCTTTATTTTTCCACACACCTCTCCACTACATGATTCAGCTGGAAACAGAAGTAAAGGAATACTACCATAAATGTATCTGTTATCCTTCCTACCTGGATGGAACCCGGAAATACCAGAAATATCACAAAAGAGCCTGTCCCATGAGATTTCTGGCCCAATTCCTAGATCAAAGTGGCAGAGATAAGTTAGTGTAGGATCTGGATCTTAAATGATCTTCTGAAACATACACATATAGATACTCTTAGTCATAAGCTTGTTCTTTTTATAGCCTTAACAGGTTACAATAATTAAAAATTAAATAAAATGTAGTAAAAGTTTACATGATGAAATAAAGACAATCCATTTTAAAAAGGACAGTACATTAACTGGTATTTATTTTAAGATCGTTGACAATGGGGGGTTTCCGATTGTATCTCATCATATGAAAAGGTTCCATGGAATGTGACAGGGATGGAGCCCACAGAGTTCTAGAGAAATTTAATAGCATCCTGCAGACATTTCTCTGAAGACTTTTATAATTTTCTTTTCCTTTTCGCCCCTTTTCCCGGTGAGGGTCGTGGTGGTAGCATGGAGAGTAGGGAGGACCGCACCTCCCTTTCTTCTGCAATAGTTTCCAGCTCCTCCTGGGGGTTTCCCAGGCATTCCCAGGCCAGCTGGGAGATATAATCATTCCAGCATGACCCCTGTCAGCCTTGGGACCTCCTTCCAGTGGGATGTGCCTGGTATAGTTCCAAAGGAAGCTTACCAGGGAGCAATTTTATCAAGTGCCCAAACCACCTCAGCTGATTCCTCTCGATCTGGAGGAGTAGCGGCTCTACTCTGAGGCTCTCTCACCCTATCTCAGAGAGTCAGCCCAGCCAGACTTTTATAGTATGGGTCTGAAAACCTATAGAAAGTTGTTAATCATCCATTACATCCTCTAGAACTTTTCCACCAAAGGATTTTTTGTTTATTCCATACATTTCTCTTCTCTTTTGCCTTTGCTGATGATTCCACCTGGCTCTTCATCTCTTAATCATTCCAGCAGATGTATTTCAGCAGTATAGTCATGTCACAAAACAAGGTAATTTAGTAAAGTTGGTGATTTAGATTGGAACTAACATCGCCCCTGCAGAAATTATCCATTAACAAGAGGTGCGGGATATATATGACATGGGAAGGTAATGAGGGGAAGGATTTTTTGTAATGAGAGGAATAGCTTCATAGGGGCTGAATGAAAGCCCATTGACGTCAGTGGAAAGGTTCCCACTGACTTTGTGGATTTTGCATCATCTCTATTCTTGCTCGCCCCCTGTTCTTGAACTGAAATTATTCTTGTGCTGCCTTGGTAATGTTGTACATTGCTGTTGCTTAGGTTCTAATCCAAATGTGTGACATGATTAGTTTGGTTACAAATGAACATAGTTAAAATATTCTTCTCTGCAGCTTCTGGAAGGAAAAGAATACAATGAAAACAAAATGGAAGGGCATTCTAAATGCATCTCTCAGTAGCACTGTACTAACTGCAGCAGTTCCAGTTCAGAGGGTTTCATGAGAACCTTCTCTCAGTTGCTGTCTGTTTGGGTTTGCATCCCCCCCCCCCGAGCTTTCTTGAACTTCAGGTTTGCAAAACTCAAAAGCTCAAACTGAAATTCAATGGAAACTGACAAATGTGATAATCTCATTTCACATTCCAGCTGCAAGTACTGCATGATTTTGATGCAAGGACACAAACAGGCCCAGGTTTACTTGAAAGATGAAAGAACGACAGTGAATCGTTTGACAAACTCAATCTGAGTTATTCAATGAAACAAGGAGACAGGACAAGATTCCTGTGGTTTCAGGGTCTGCAAAACAAAGTGTAAATAGCGCCTTCAGACTTTATGCTCCCACCTGATAGGGCCAAGAAAATGAGTATTTCCCCATGATCAAAGTTAACATTTCTGGCCAGTTATGAGTGCTTAAATACCTACCCCCATATCTTTACATACCTGCATATTTCCAAAAACCTGCATATTTCACTCAAATCATGTAAAAGAAAGGAAAGGATAAATGGGGGTGGGAGGTGAGGAGTGTGTGTGTGCTCACATACATGAAAGTATAAAAAAGGTTAATCTCTATATAAAATGGTTGGGTGGTAACGGGCAGGAGGAGTAGGGGCAATTTCCGCATACAACAACTGCTTTCAAAGTCTAGTGAAGAGATTAGCTGCAGTGGTTTGTATGTCACATATTCAGAAGGTCTCAGTTCTTTCTATCCTTTTTTTGAATAATCCTGTCTATTTTAACAAACAGGCCTTATTCTTAGCCTGCAGAGCAGATACCTCAAACTGCTACTCTAGTTGGGGTTCGGTTTTTTGGGGGGCACTATCAGGAAATAAAGACACTTTCTTATGTTATTCTTAAATCTATCTACACATTTGATTGTATATTCGCTACTATGTAAGGCAACAAATATTTTGTAGCCTGATTTTGGGTGTTTTAGTACTTTGAATGGGGTTATAGGTTCACCAATTGATCTGATCAGAAGATAATGAGGTTCTTGTCCCGGAATTAGGCTCCAGAGGAGTTTTATAGGGACCGCGGGGTGCATGACAGGAATGCTCTCACTGATAGTCAAATTTGTATAATTTTGTAAGCTTTTTATTAAGATAACACAGAATGATAGACAAATGACCGATTAAAAGAAAATGAATAATCAAATGGATAATGGATAGGATTACAGTCTTATTTTAGAGACTCATATATATATCCCTTCCTTGATGACCTGGTTGAGGGAGATGTCCGGTTCTTCAACTCTTGAGTGGGGGGGGGAGGGGAGGGAAGCTAGGCAATGCTTGAGAGCTAAGAGCTATAAGGCTAAGACTAACAGTACAAATAATCCTAAGTATAAACTAAGGAATCTTAATACACTAACTAAAAGAAGCTTCAAGGAGTAGCTGAAGATCGCCCCAAGTAATATGATTTGCCCCTTCTTATACCCTGAGCAATATGGGTCCTCCTTCTAAGTCCAAACTTGGATTCTTCACCCCCAAATTATTAGGGTACACTTATTCTATAGGCTGGCAGGTTCGTGCGTATTAATGACATATCCACATCCTTTCCAGACGGTTCCAAATGGTTCATTTATCTCATCTTTGTTATTTCTGGCCCTTTTTATGGGTTCTGTGGTGTATCTGTGAAGTTTACTCGGGGCATAACCTAAGACAGCCCTCCTCCCCCCGCCCCCCGTTTTGATGCCTCCTGACTTATCTAAGGTAAAGGTTATAACAATATATGTCTTATCCTTTAACTCATCATTACTTATCTGGGCCAACGGTCCTGAACATATGTATGCTAATTGCCTTAGCTTTCACACAGGATGTGGCTTGTAAGGTACCTTGCATTACAGGTATAATATTTTAATGTGAATCTATGACTCTATTATAATAAAACAACAATACTTAAATCTATAAGGAAAGATATATATATATATGCAAGCAAGCAGGCTAGTCCTATAGGCTACAATTTGTCGTACAGTTACTATTTGATCTTATGTCCTGGACAAATGCATGTGATTTAGATTAAAACATACTGGATTCTCAATATCTGGTCAGAATCTATACTTCACGTAAAGATCCAATTTTAGAGAAACATTTTCTTTGGAAATGCTCCCTGATGTTTTATCCTTTATCCTATAATGCTGTATGTTACCGCTTTGAAGTATAATGTATTGGCACTTTGCTTTATCTGAGAAACATTCCTGGCTGGCAGACTTGTTTACCATTGCTATGTGGAGCAATACCTCCAGAAACCCTAAAAAAAGACTCAGTAACAGACTCATCTGTGCTGAGGGGAGTCAGAGGAGTGCACAAGGGGGAGCAAGTAGGGGCACAGGCCCCCACAATCAGCAGGGGCACAGAACTCTGTGAGGGCAAGGAGAGTGAGCTCCACTGGCCTCAAGGCCACAACAGAGGAGTGGGGGAGAACCAGCTCCACCAGTCTCAGGGCCATGGGGGAGCGAGCTCCTCCAAAAGCGGCCAAGTTTTTATTCCTATGCACGCCCCTGAGGGGAATTAATAACTATCATGCTAAAACCAATGTGTTACGATACTTGTATCAATACTATCATGTAATGACATGAAATTCCAAAATTCAGGTTTGTTTTTTTGTCCCCTTTTCCCTCACATCTTTACATAAATTGTACACAATCAGTGATCTAAAAAAAAAAAATCACATACACACATTACACCGCATACACAGTATGATGTAATGGAAGCTATCAGTTCACAATAAGATGGGAAATTCATTCACTGCGTCCTGTATAATCTGTCATTTCTTTTGTGTGCATTTCTGCTGTTATGTTATTTTTCATGAGGAAAAATAACAGACCAGTATGGGTTAAAGTATCTGGCAAGAAAGTGAAGCTACTATTGCCAGTGGCTATTGAGGTAATAAATGTCAATGATAAGTGAAGGACTGCAGCAGCTCAAAGAGCAGCTGATCTTATTGGGCTGCTTAGTACTTATTCAGAGTTTGGTTTGATCATCTCTGCTGCCACATCACTTTCAGAAATGCTGAATTTGGTCATTTTAATTTTATCAGTGCCAGTTACATTAAGGAAGTTTCAGTATACAAGAAGAGCATGCAGCTGAGTGATGACTGCTATGAAAGCATTAAATACTTTGATCTTCAGTTCATGAAACCTGCCCTTAGCTCTCCTAACATGGTCATTACTATGTACTGTATCTCTCATTTCAGATCCCTTCACACATGTTGCATTCAAAGACTAATACAAAAATAACTAAGTACACTATTGTGTATTCACTCCACAGGGATAGAAATAAGAGATTTTCTTAAAAATTAAAGTACTCATGAGAAATGCTGGATTGTCAGCCATGGAGACTCAAGTCCTCCATTTACAGGCTGTGGCAGTGCAAGCTTTCTTTCCCTACATACCCTAGTCCTCTTCTCAAGGGCCCACCTCTAGTATTGAAGGATA
Source organism: Emydura macquarii macquarii (assembly GCF_026122565.2). NCBI lineage: Eukaryota > Metazoa > Chordata > Testudines > Chelidae > Emydura > Emydura macquarii. Next base: position 5,259,060 of record NW_027132971.1, on the reverse strand, counting down.
GTTCCTTCTCCATGCCACTTCAAACCTTGGCCTTTTTATTGAGACTGACAGGAAAGGTTCCAGTTAGTATCAATTTTGTAGTCTACACCAATAGGAAACAGATGAACACCACCAACCCATTTCACGTATGTGTCCCAATAATGTAGAAACTTTCTGTTTCTGCTGGTTTGAGTCAGATTTGTAAAGAACACATAGAGCTACCACCTGAGCCATCCAGTTCCCCATCCAGATTCATTTTTCTCCTCAAGCCAGTGACACTCTTGATGATTCTGGTCATAGTGCCTTGTCCCTTGCTTTAGCCTGGCCTGCCCCTTTCAGTGCTACCTCACTGGTAGCCTGGTACATTTTCACTTCTATTTCCTACTTCAAAAATAAGGGCCTCAAACCCCTATTCAGATCTTGCAGAGTAGAGGCCCGTGCCTGTGAAAGGGGAACTTCTTCACCTATATGATGCTCCCGCCTTTCCCCCCACCCCTAAGAGGCCCCTCCATGGGGACTCTGTGGATATCAGCTCTGTAGGTTCAGAGATGGTGGGAGAGGGAAGGTAAGCTGGCTGAGTTCCACCAAAGCCTTCAACCCCTTAGTTTGGATGGGAACACAGTGCAAAATTCTATTAACTTGTGCTGTTTCCCCTTCATGCTCTGGAACCTTCAGAAGGGTCTTGGGGCAGCTGTGATAGAGGGAGCTCCTGAAAATACTGGGTGGACAGGAGGGGAAGGAACTCTAGGTAGGGAGCAAGGGGCAGGCATATGCAGTTCCTTTCAAAGAACCCACAGTTTAAGTGGTGGGATTGCTCGTACCCAGAGAAATCTGAAGGAAACTTCTTCTACAGAAGTTATTCCCACATAAGGAAGAATGAGACTCCATAATTTTCATGAACAAATGCACAGCTCTGTAGATCCACAGTTTGAATTTTCTCTCCCTTTTTTCTGCTTTTTGTTCTTTAAAACAAATTAAATGCAACACCCCCCCCCCCCCATGATAGACCTAAAAAGGCTAAATATTTAAATGCAAAAGGCAGGAAATGCAAACTCAATACCTAATTTTTGGGCAAGATCATTCTCAGCTGTAAGGGAAGGATATGTTCCCAAAGATCTCTTTGCAAAGATTCCTCAGTCTTGTCCCACCTGGGAGACAGTGTTTGCCCCCTCTGTACTCTCTACATAATATGCCATTAGACTGGCCTACAATCACAGGAGTTTCCCAGGGATCTGTGCAACCAGGCACACGACGTCCAAACAGAGGCCCTGTGCCTTTGTACCAGCTGAGACTCCCAACTCCTTTTCATACCCCACAGATTCCTAGCAACGTAACTCTCTATGACAGTGGTTGCCTACTGGAGTCCTGGGAGCGTGCTTTGCCTATGATTCATGGGGATGGAAGAGTGATAAGGTGCAACTCCCTACTCTTGGCCCTGGCCTGCCTTTCCTCCCCCTCTCATACCCTATCTCCAACTCCTCTCCTAGACCCAAGAGTCCACTGCAGAGTCTAGAAGTGGGGATCATCAGTGCCACAGAAGAGACTGTGTCCACTTCTGCTCAGAGGGAGGAGATCTGTGCAAATATTGTTCCTCTATAATTATCGAGTAGGTTGTTAAATATACCTCTTGATCACAATTGGTGAAAGTCTGTTCTCAATTACACACACCATTAGTTCAGAATAATTCAACTGAAGTCAATGGGATTTCTCTGAATTTATCCCAGTAAAAAAGGGAAACAGAATCTGGCCCTATTTGCGCACAGTGGTTTGGTTAACATTGCTATGAGTAACTTGCATTTTATGAACGCTGATTTTTTTCTTGTTTTAATTCAGAACTTTTGTATTGTATTACTGTAATGGTTTACATGTTATATCTATAGAGGTTGGCATCGCTTTCTCTTTATCTGTAATGAACATTCAGGGCAGAGAGGAAGTGGTTACAAAAGGTGCTTGACACTAATTGTAGACACTTACAAAAATAGTTTTCCAAGAACCCATATTTTTATAATTGTATAACTTAGCAATTTAGCTTATAATTGTACAGTTAAGCAACCTCTTAGCAACTTCTATATTAACTAAAAAATAAATAGCAATAAAATATATATAAACAAATGCAAAAACCATGGCATCAGGCATATACATTTTGGACTTGGACATACACTGTCTGCTATTAAACAGTCTTTATACAAATAATTTGGTTGATTAGGCTAATCAATATCGCAGCAATTGATTCCACTGCTTATTTTGAAAAAAATTATCTTTTTATTAGGAATTAATTTTAGAGGAATTTCTCTTGTGCAAACCCATACATTGTAGCTCTAACATTACACATTTGCAATGTCTGTCTCAGAATTGGCAAGAAAACATGCTTTCTCTTTCACAACACGTGCTATATATCGCCAACAGGAGTCTGCCATATGTGATTTTACTTCAGGATACAAAGAGTATATGGTAGAACATAGAATTGGTCTTTATTCTTCATGACAGCAGCAAAACATTAAAATGTTTGAAGACAAATCGACATAAATACAATACTGCTCCAAAACTCTGAACTGCTGAGCTACAGCAGGAGCTGGGGACAGATCCTGCAACCTTCCTGGGTTCAATGGGATTAAGTGTATGAGTAAGGATTCCTTGCAGAGTAAAGGCTTTCGGGTCAAATCTTTGGGTCCTGCTGATAGGTTTCTGCATGCGCCCAAGAATAAAGAAAGGGAGGGAGAGAACCCAGCACGGGGGGGATATCGGCCAAACTTGTGCTAGTGGAGAGAAGCTGAGAGATGGTAGTCACTAAAAAAAATGAGTGTGATTTCAGACCTGCGATGTAGGTTTGAATTTATTTGTAAAATATACAACAATAATAATGAATAATACTTTGCTCTGATACAGAGCCTTTCAACTGAGAATTTCAAATTGCTTTAAAAACGTTAATTAAGGGCTAGATTGTCTCAGAAAGGCATATATCTGAATAGGCTGTGCGCCCCAGGGGAAATACAGTCCCTTCATGAGCTCTTCAGAATCCTTTAGGATGGTTCAGCTTGCTCCCAGGGTCCCACCTTCTCCCAACCTCTTTGGGACAATGCACATCCCTGGGGCACATGAAAGAAACAGCTCGCTCCTATGCTCCCCTGAGTGTAGGGCCTGCTATTGTCTCTGTCCCTTGTAAAGGGAACTGTCATGTATCAGTTCTTGGCAGATCATCCCTTTGAAGAGCTACATGGGGAATGGATGATTTTAGATTAAGCATTTACCCTAAGACATTAGTGCAACATGATGCACAGAAGGAAGACTGCTATTTTTGAATGGCATCAGATTATGAAATGAAACACAGTGGGTAAGAAAATTCCACACGGATTTCAAGTGATTGCACATCAATGTAGTAAAGCAGGTTCTTTTTTAAAACCCTACTGTGACCAGTATAAAAAGGTCAGGGAGTTGGGGTATGGATGTGATCTGCACGCTAGATAGAAGATAGAGGGAAAATCTTTGTATACTGTTATGTGTATTCGGTGCTTACATGAATTAATCTGTAGTAAACGATGATGGAAAGTTAATCAAAAGATAAAACCTCTGAAGAATCAAGGGGTTTATGAGAAAAAGCATCAGCTAATTAGGGCAAATTTTGTCAACCTCAGGGGGACTGTGTAATGTTGTTAATCAAATATCGTTGTGGGTAAGAATGTGCTCCTAGTGAAAAGTGATGAATGAAAATGGTGTACTGGACTCCTTATGTTGGTGTAGTCATTTCATTACTGTTTTCAGGTTGGTCACTATGCAGTGGCTTAAGAAGGACTGGATGCAATGATAAAGAACAGTGTGTAATCACCAAATGATCTGAGACCCTTGTATTGAATTAATCATGTTAAGATGGTCCCTGAGATGCACAAAGGTCCTGTTCATCTAAAGTTTTATTTACAGCCTGATTCTGCCTTCTTTATTCATGCATGAATAGTTCCATTGCTTTTAAAGTGACTGCTTTTGGAATAAGGTACTACTGTGAAATTCACCCTAACAAAGAGGGCCAGGACAAGGCCTCTATGTTGCTTAAATCCTAATTAAACCCTATTATGAGAACTCAAGAGGTGCATATGCTTTTTGCTGGTGCTTTGTGTGGCATGAATTTCACACTGTTTGAATAAAGGTGGCAAAATATAGTCTTTAGAGTTTGATAGCATATCTTGTGGGTAATGCTAAAGTATTCCTGTGTCTCTTGATGAAAAATGCTTGCCAGTTTTATTATGATTTAAATTTAATTATAGAACTTGCATCAGTAATTTTTAATTAACATTTATGTCATAAGTCCACACTGATCAAGAACCTCCTGAATTTACCAGAGTGGGCCATGCTTTGTATAAAATATTCTATAGAAAAATTATGAACTTGGTACCTTTAGACCTAAATTAAAAATAAAAATTGGTTCAGAATATTTTGAGTGTTTCTGAACTTTCCACAATAATGGAACTTCAGCCATTCCCTTCAATACCAGATCTATCATATCATATCATAGCATTGCAGGGGAAAATGGCTAACAGATCAAAAACCACATAAAATTTTTATATAGTAGGTGATGTTTTAAAAGTGTACTGCTATTTGTATTGGTAAGAGCATTCTTTTCAAGTTCCAATTGTTTAATATCATATGGAAGGAAAAATATTTTATAAAACCTCATTTTTTTCTTTAATTTTTTAAAGTCTTTTGCTTTTTTGAAAAAGTACAGTGCGGGCACCATTTGGGTTGCTTCTCTGTGCATTTATCCATCATGATTGTATATAACACATGTTAGTATGTTGTATTCTATCTCTGTTTTGGGTGAGAATAGATTTGATTTCATTATATCACCAGCTACCAATGAAATGGAATCTTATAATCTTGCTACTGCAATCTGTCAAAAAATGTGTGTTTATTTCTTCAACCCACAGCCACAAAATAGAGCAAAATTCTATTTGAAACTGAGGACCAAATTTTTCCCATATAAGGGGATTGGAAAACTCAGATGCATTGATTCTCCATTGCATTGCACCTTGTGTAGTAATTTACTCAGTTCAATGTGAGTGTAAAATGCTATCATTATGATTTGGGAGCATTTTGCATTCAGTTCACAGTGATGTAAATAATTACATAAAGTGCAGGGAAATAGAAAAATGGGTCCACAAGCATCCTGGCTATTCTTCTATTAAGAGAATAAGAGAGAAGAATTGGGGACTGCACAAAAAACAAACCAACCAACCAAAACCCTGCCAGCTCAGATCCCTGAGATGTGTGGTTCTCAGGGAGTCTGCTTAAGGCAAGTAGTATTTGCAGGACACTCCTGGCCTTTGCTGTCCTACACTGACACAGCTGCAGATTCCTCTCCATGGGCTAAACCAGAGGGGAGTCTGGGGCCTAGTACAGGGAACAATTTAAATCCAAGATACCTTCTAGATTCTTCCGGGCCCTTTAAAGGGCAAGTGTCAGAGGAGAAATTGTTATTAATTCCCTTCCCAGAACTGAGGTAATATTAAGAATCCTAACTTCTGAGAGTGCTAGTTGATGACTGAATTGAGATTTGAATGCAAAACCAGGGTCCAACACTTATAACAAAGTGAAAAATGCCAAAATATTGCTCAGATTGCATCTCAGACAATCTGAATTTTTTAAATTAATTTTCTTGTGGAGTGGAGAAAGATAGAAGGGAGGCTGCTGATAGTGAAGTCTATTTGTTCCTAATATTTTGATATTTCTAGTGGGCCTCAAAACATCAGTGAAATAAATCCATTCTGGCATCACACAAGCCTTGCCTGAAAATCATACTGCAAATGAAAAAAGGAATGGCAAATTTTTATCAGTAAGTAGGGAACCATATACAGTTTGCATTGCAGCTTTTCTGGTGATATTATTGTTTTAGACAGTAAGCTAACTGTTGGCCTGGCCTTTCACCCTATGCCCCATGGAAGTGTTACAGAAGGTTATTAGAAATATTTTGCCTTTTGTGATAAAACAGAGTTGTGTGATTTCTGGCAGAAGCTAAATATTTAAGGCCTCCTAGTTGAGATTATGGACAGAAAGCTTGTGTATTTCTAATGTATGTATCAACCTAATAAAGGTATGGCCTTTGCCGTGTGCAAAGGCCACTGTACCTTCTCCTCTTTAATTCAACAGTGTTTATTAATGTAACTGAGAAAATAATTTGATCTATTGAACCTGCTTCTCCTGTACCTGCATTCTATGCAGTCATTTACACCTATGCAAAGTGAGTGTAAAGTGGGGGTAAAACTCCACCTTTCTTATTTGGTTTTACATCCATTTTGTACAGGTGTAAATAACTACACCAGGCATAACTATTATTAGAAGGGAGAAAATAGTGGAGTCCAGTTACTTTGTGGGATATTTTTAAGCAATGACTTCTTTTCTCATGAAGGGTCAAGATGTGAAACTACTTTGGAGATAGACCTTGCACTTCCTGGATGAGTGGGGAATATACATGTTTCATGTCACCAACTGGTAGGAAGCCAGTCAATTCAGTTTACTTCACTTTCGTAATTCCTTATTGGCATGACAAGATACATAAGTGTTGCCAAAATGTAAAGGAAACAAAATCTTCAGGTATCTGACAGCAGTAGGTACAATATACCCAGGATAAGCTTTCATGTTGTGTTTTGAAGGTGTGTGTGTGTGTGTGTGTGTATTATTTGTATTATTGTTAGGGTTGCCAACTTTCTAATTTCTGAAAACCAAACCCCTCCTGCCCTGCCTCTTCCCCCAGGTCCCACCCTTGCTTGCTCCTCTCCTTCTTCCTCCTAGCTCAATCCTCTTCACCTCCCGCTATCTCCCAGCTGGTCTCCCTCTTCTCTGGGGCTGGGCTGGGAGCTGCAGCCTGATGCCAGAGCCTGCTACCTGCCTGTCCATGAGATGCAGATAGGAAGCAGACCTAGTTGAGCAGGGGCTGAGGCAGGTTGATGACTCTGCGCTCTCCCCTCCCCGCCTGTGGTAATCAGACTTTTGGTATCCAGTCAGTATATCTGACCAGATGCTGCCTGGGAACTCTAATTATTGTCCATTTCTGATTTGGTAGCATCATAGTGTGATGCTATCTTTGCTGTCTCTTTCCTTTCTCCAGGGCTTACACTGTTTGTCCTCATTGTCTTTTGATGGAAAGTCATTGATCATTTCTGAAAATTGATGAAATGTCCCCCTCTCCCCGTGCACACACTTGTATTTTATATATTTTAGTAGGAAATGTCTCTCAGTTTCAGTTTCACTGCTGTCATGTTTGTTGTAAAATTGTTCCTCTCTTGAGCATTGCTCCTGCAAGTTGTTCTGTGTGGGCAGACTTCTACCCAGATCTTCACTGAAATCAGTGGGCACACAGTGCAGCCCACATGGAATATCTCACAGGATCAGGACCTTGTTTGCACAGTGCTTTGTGTTTTTTCAGTTTCTACCTACAGTCCCTCATTCTCCACTGTCTTCCACCTTATGCAGATATTTACACTCATACAGAGCAAAACCAAAGTGACCATAAGATGCAAGCAAATCAGAATGGTAACATTTTATATCCATTTTGTACGGGTGTAAATGACAACATAAGACACAAGGCAATGGACAATCAGATGTGTCTTCCCTGGTCAGTGCTTTTGTGTTTGGTAAGAGTCTGTATTAGCTTAGCACATTTCACTTTAGTGAACTGCTTTGCAGTGAAAGTTCTGTGCAGAGAGCTGTACCAGTTAGCTTGTTGTTTAGCATTTATTCTTCCGCAGAGATTTATTTTGGTGTGTGATAGGGTGTGTTCCCCACACTCATCCTGAAAGGGTTAATGTAGGCTAGAAGGCTGCAAGCTGGCAGAATGAAGGCAGAGAGGAAAGCACTAATTAGGAGAAGCTCACCTGTGAGGAACAAGAAGGGCTTCTATAAAGCCATGGAGCTGAGTACTCTACAATCACTCTTTAGGAAAAGGGAGGGGTGATTAAGGTTACAGAAGCAAGTAACCTACAGTTACTCTGTGGGAGGAGGGAGTTCTGGGCCTGGCAAACCCAAAGAAAGGGGGGAGCTGTAAGGTTAGGAAAGGCTTAAGGAAAAGACAGTAAGGTTCACAACAGAACAGGCTTTGGGTGCTGATGAGAGAGTCCTTGAGCTGGAACTCAGAGTAGAGGATGGGCCTGGGCTCTCCTACCAACCACTGGGGAAGTGGCACCTTAGGGGTGATGATTGGGAAGATTGCCTAAGACTGCAGGTAAAGAAAGACTTTAATACACCAGAAGATGACCTGGCTGGAGGACTAAGTCATGAAGAGAAAAGCACCCTGAGTTGCTGAGATAGAGCAGCAACAGGCTGTACCTCAAACTGGAGAGAGCTAATTCCCAAAGTGACCAGGAAGAGGTGCTATCTGTAGTGGATGGATACCATGACCTGGTGGTTTGTGTGGGTCCAGACCCCTAAATCCATACTGAGCCACTTAAACAAATGGCTTTATTTTCAATGGTGCTCAACATCCCCAACTCCAATTGAACTCAATGTGAGCTCAAACCAGTGAAAATCAGGCCATTTATTTTTATGCCTAAATATGGTTCCCAACTCTGAAAGTTTTTGCCCTATAATGTAGGGTGTTTTCATGTTCTATCCCTCTAATAAAAACTTAATTTATTTTGGTTGATTTGGGAATTTTTCTGAAATGTGTTCTTGTTTTGTTTCCCTGTTGACATGAACTTCTGAATGGGGGTGCTATTGAATTTGAAACCAGAATTAATACAAGGAAGTCCTATGGCCTGTGGTATGCAGGAGGCCAGACTAGATGATCACAGTGGTCACTTTTGGCCCCTTAAAAATTTGTGTAGCATGTTTCTGGTGGGGTGCTTGTTCCTTTAGCAGCATCTTGCATGGATAATGACCAGATCATCAACACATAGTAGCCTAAAAAGCGGACTCTCCTTCTGCTCTTGCTGCTTCAGTTGGATTGCCCTGCTACAGAGGCTCATCAATTAACTGTGGTGCTTTTCAAGCACCCTAGTTATGATAACTGTTCCTGTAGTGCTCATGTTAAGAGTGTGTGTGTATATGTGTGTTTCTTTACTGTAGTAAGTATACAAATACTAGCATAGCAATTGCAGCTAATGTACCGATAGGCTCTTTTTTGACTTCCATTGACTTAAGACAAAAATCGCACAAGGAAAAAAATATACAGACATTTCTATTTTTGAGAAGTAGAACCTTATTCAGGAGAGATACATAAATCATTGGATTTTAGCAAAAGTTTGTTTTTTTATCAGTTCGCTCACTATGGCCCTGATCGTACAAACATTTATGGACATGAGTAATTTTACACACAGGAGTAGTCCCACTGAACTCTTGTGCATGTTACTTTTGTCCAAAAATGCATGCAAGAATGGGGCTTGTGTTTGTATATTTTCTCAGTATTTTTGTCGTCTTACAGAATTCTTTATTGTAAGGATTAAAGTGGGATTTTTTCTTTTGTCTCCAGAATTTGTTGATCTCCAATATTTGTTTCAAATTTTTGGAGTTCAATGTTGTATCTTTTTAGGAGATAGGGGTTTCTAATGCTGTTCACTACTGGCAAACTAGTTACTATGAAACCCAACATGAAGTTTGAGGCTGATTAATTAAAAATCCAGTATCTGATAATCCACTGTCTGATAAAACACCCTTTAAATGGAATGATTGTGAAAAGTAAATACTTTGTTAAAAATGCACAGGGTTTTCCTGCTCCCCTATGGATGACTATAAAGGTATTTTCAGCAGAGGAAAACCTAAGGCCTGATCCTACAATAAGCTCTACCTGGGTGGAGCCAACAGCCAGCTAAACTCTATCTTCAATGGGGCTTTATGATGGCACAGGAGTCTGCTTGTGCACATCTGATTACAGGATCAGGGCCCAAAGGCCCCACTGCTTCAGTATTCTTATGCACATGTAGTTCCATTGATCCCAATAGGATTTTGAAACATCTGGGTCTGACTACAGTGAAATTGTTGTCAAATACCTAAAGTAAATTTTAAACAGATTAACTCTCCTCCCATAGCTTCTTTCAGTTGTCTTACCTCTTATTGTAAGAGGCAACTATCAAGTTAATACTATTGACCTTTTGGCCCAAGGGTTAGCCAATATTTGGGGCCTTGCCAGGTTATTTCTAGAAGGAGAAATTGATCACTATTTTTATTATAGTGCTCAGGAGACCTAGCCCTGGAACAGAACCTTACTCTGCTAAACACCATACAAACACAGAAAAGATGGTCCCTGCCCCCAAAGAGCTTACAATCTCAGTATAAAACAAGAGACAAGATTGATACAAACAGGCCAATGGAGAAGGAAACAATATGGGTTTGCATAGCAAGCAGTTGTGTCAGCACTCCCACAGCCTACAAAGCAGGTATTGTATAACTTTAGTGTAATTGTGTTTGTTTAACTAAAATGTACACAAGGTCCTGTTTCCCCAAACATAGTAAAAACAAACAGGAGGCAGTTTATTTACTCATAAACTCCAAGCCTGCCTTGTGAGAGGGTGTGGTGTCACCAGCAGCTATCTCTATTGCTTCTTTGTCTGGCTGAGGGCTTTCTGGTGCTACCAACACACAGCTGCAATCAATCCCCTGACCTCTGCATTTGCAACTAGTCCCTGCAGGAAACCCCTGGGCCATATAGCTTAGCTTCTGATTGGCCTTCCCCTGCAACCCATTGCCTGGGTGGTGGCTTCCTGTGGTCTCTAGCCACCAGCACATGAAGGGCTGGCTTCGCATTTAATTGGTGTTTCCCTTTAGCTTGAAAGGTGCTTAGCATCTATCAGCTTTAACAAGCTGTGTGAAGGTGTGCATGATGATGGCCATTAACACTTTCCAGCACAACAGTATATTAATCTTTGCCAAAGATTGGATAATGCTATGATGCACAGGCCTGCAATATATGGAAGGGCAAAGTGCTCTGCTCTGCCAGCTGTGGGGCAGGCACATCATGACTGTCCCTTTGTAAAATCTCTTTTCCCATAGCAAGGTGTTGACAGCCCCCCCTCCCTTCACACGCCACTCTAGTCAGTGCAGCTGATGGAGTTGTTTTTCCTAAAATGCCCGTGTTTAATATTTCCCCTGGGCCACGATGGTGCAGCCACTTGGCTGGCTGCTCGCTGGCCTCTCCACAGGAGGGGGAGCTGGTGCCTAGGTCGGCGCTGGAAGAGCAGGGCTTGATCCTACTCTACAGGGGGGTGGGTGTGCGTGGGGAGGAGCCTGCGGCAGACAGCCGGACTCCGCTGGGCTGGGCGCACTTAGGGGAGCTCAGTCTGTCTGTCTGTCTGCCCGCCCGCGCTGTGGTCCCACGGGGAGGCAGCAGCGCGCGGACGCCCGGCTCCCTCTGGGCGGCGGGAGGGGAATGGCAAGCGGCAGCTTCTCTCCCACCCACACGCCTGGCTCCTCCGTCTCCCCTCCTCCAGCAGCGGCAGGTCACCTCGCTGGGCGCGCGGCTTGGCGGGGCTGCTTTGCGCAGTGACAGGGAGGCGGCGGCGGCGCACGGCTCCTCTTCTGGCCGGGGGCACTGGGCGCGGGGCCGCAGCCGAGCTGTGCACGCTGCGGTGACATTGGGAGGAGACGCGGCTGGAGGGAAGGAGGCGGGCGCGCTCGCTCGAGCGAGCTGCAACTTCTCCCGGCGGCGGGCAGGGAGTGGGGGGCCGGGTCTCGCTGCCCAGCGCCGCAGCTCCTGGCTTCCTCTCGCCGTCTGGGCCGGAGGAGGCTCCGGACTATAAATAGCAGGTTACCCAGCTGCTGAGTGACAGACGCCCCGGTGCTGCTCCGAGCCAGGTAATGCGGGTGCGGGCGGGCGGGCCGGCTCGGGTTCTCTGGCTGCGTGGGGAAGGAGCAAGGGCTGGGATCACTTCAGGTGAAGCCTCTCCCCCAGTCAAGTTTCTCCGTGTGAGAGTCTTCACGGAAGAGCAGCGCCTGGAAGGAGCCCGAGCCCCAGCCAGGAGCTTTGCAAAGGTTCCCTCCCTTCCGGGCTGGGCATTTCACCCAAGCCCAAGAGCGGCGGAGCTGCTGCCGCTGCAGCGCCGGGGAGTTGGTGAGGGGCTTGCACCTACTTGGGTCAGAGAGCGAGGGTCTGGGGCAGCTGCTGCGCTCGCCCCTGAGTGGGTGGAGGTTGCTGCTTCCTTCTGCCCACTCGTGCAGGCTGTTGTCCACGCGCGAAGTGCGGGTAACGCTGGGGGATCTGTCTCCCCCGCTGTATTGTCACCCTTTTCTTTCTTTCCTCCCCGTTGGGGGTGTCGTGTGGCGGGTGATTCCTTCCCCCCCCTGCTGCTGGCCTAGAGGAGACTTATTGCTGGGGTTGCTAACCTTGCATTTTAGTTTTTACTGACATGAAGATCTGAAATTGATTTTTTTTTTCTTACTGACAAGATAAACTTTTTAGTGACATCACTAAAAAACACCATAAACAATACAGTAATGTCACAGAAGTGTGTACTCACTTGCCATCTTCTGTACACAGGAATTCTGATTTAGGCAATTGTTTTAGCTACAGTTTAATTGATCAATCGGGTTCTTTGGGCGTGTGCAATAAACAGGAAATTGATAAAGTCATGGTCAGTGTAGTTTTATGATACAAGAAGTGATTCTGAGAGACGACAATGTCAAAGTACAATATGTTTTTTTTCTACCCAATTTCACAGAAATTTTCATTTATTTATGGGTTTACAGACTGTGTTAAAATTGTACATTTTTTTTTTACTGACTGATGGTGACAGGAAAGACAGACCGATTCAATACTGAGGATGAGCCTCGCTTGCAGGCTGCTGCTGTGTACAACTTATTAGCAAAAGCAGCTCAGGGTTTCTCTCACTTTCTCACCTGAATGTGGGTTTTTAGCAGTCTGATCTGTGTTGTGGTATGGAATGCATTTCATCATTACCACCCCTTCAGCAGTTGCAAAAGGTGCTCCTGCAATATGTCAGTTCTTTTTTTTTAGAGGGGGGGGAAGCCATGATTAGTGGATTTAAATATTTTGTCCCTGATATTTAAAAGTTGGATGCCTATCTGGTTATGCTTGGAGTAAAATCCTTCTCCGAGTGGTTTAATTTTTGCAGACCAGTTAGAGGATGCCAGCTCCATGTTACAAATAGCTAGGTGTTTACCAGCATATACTCTAGTGTAGACATTACGAGCTAAGACACTTTATATAAATAAGTTGAAGACAGTTGTGACTTAAAATGGTATCAGTCAGGAAAGGAAGATAAAGGTGAGACTTAGTCCTTATACCATTGTGAACAGGAACTCCTCCCACAAACTGAGGCACAAATTATAAAATAATGTGAATGTAAAAGACATTTATGCTTTGCATAAACTTTTCTGCTTGCTGCTTTATATTAAATATTAATGTAAGTATAGTGACTTAAAGTTAAAGAAATTGAAAACATTTTTATGAAAGTTTATAAAACTATGTTTTCATCTGACATGTATTTATCCCTCCATCTTTCTTGTCTGGAAAATATTTATGCTTGTTTAATTACGTTACTAATCAGCTAAACCCATATACTGAAATCTGGCTAGTCAGGTTGGTACAAACTATATTAAAATTTTGTCTCTAGTTACTGCTGTATGTAATATTGATTTGAGACTAATATTTCTAGTCTTCACGGCCTATACATGCAATCCACATCTGTATTTAAAAGGTCTTTACATTTAAAAAAATTGGTGTGTTATATGTAGATAAATTTCAATGACCAATATTGGCGATATTCACTTTTCAGGTATCAGCCAGGAAAGGATATGGGTTCTTATCTTCTAAGACAGGAAATTGTATGTGCTTTTATGCACTAAATTCCCTATAGTATTATTTGGAGTTACCTATGCAGGACCAAATCCTGCTTGCCTTACTCATGCAAATAGTTCCATTGAAATTAAGGTATTAGTCACAAGAGTAAAGTGAGCAAGAATTGGCCATGCAGTCCTATCTGTGTGAGAGGGGAGTTGCATAGGGTTTGTCTGGTCAGAATTTAACTCAGAAACATCTTCATATTGATCAGAGATTTTAACTTATTTCTGTCTTGACACAAAATCCAGAATGGCAATATTGAAAGAGCAAAGAATCGTGAACTCCATTTAGGCACTTGGGAACCTATATGAATTCCACTTCTCAGCTGACTGTCGAGCAGAGATCATGAGAGAAACTATTTTGTCATATAAATTAGAGGAGGAGAACTTGTATTAGTTTGCTCTTATCCCTCCCTGGTTAATATATTCTTAAATGGTTTGTCCAGTCCACTTTTAAATGATTCCAGTGATGGGGGATTCCATTATTTCCCTTGATACTTTTAGAAGTAGATAGATATTGGTATGGATTGCCAAAACAACAAGTTGAATACCTGTTTCTGTGCAACTAGTTGTATTGGACTTTAATGTAGAATTATTTCTATTGGTTGTAGTTTTCATAAAAATTTGTTTGTACAAAATTTGCTTTAAGCCAAATGTAGTTAAATTGAACTAATCCTGATTTACACAGGTGAAAGTAAAAAGAGTAACAAGCCTAAAATCTTAAATAGGCCTCATGACTCAGTCTGACATGAAACCGTTTTCCTGTATAGTGACTATTGCTCATAGACATTTTAAAGTTTCACTTATTTTTACCACTGAAAAAGTTTTTTAAATTAGAACTCTTAGACAATATTAGCCATAGTTGTGTAACTGTCCTACTGTAATATTAAATGCATGATATAATTTATCATTCATTTCTGTGACCTGCTGAATTAGTATTCAATGACCATATTCTGTTGTACAGTAACACTTAAAAACATCATTGTGTATCCTTAGTAGATATTTTTTTTTACCTTTTAAACCTCCTACTTCTAAGGCATTTCCCATAGTATTAGACCTATAAAATGCATACATAGAAGTGGGTGTGCTCACTGAGAATTTTTCTAGATAGCATCCTCTAGAGATATTTAAAGGTGAAGAAATCAAAATAGTAATATGATCTTATGTCTCATCTGAATGGGGAGCAGAACTGATTTAACAGGTTTTTTCTCTTGAAAAAGAAAGCGTTCCTATGTTTGTACAAATCGTAAATTCTCTAGTTGTTTTATCTTATTGCTCCTGTATGTATCTGCCGTTGCAGTCAGTCTGTCACTTACAGTGAAGAAGCTAATTTGACAAGTATAGTAGAATCTGTTAATAACAGTCACTTAAAGAACTGCAGTTTTTCTGGTCATTGTAAGACGTGCTCATATACTACAGTATGATTAATGGGGAGAAACTCTTTCAGGAAAAGAGATTTTACTGTATAGTTTATGGTACATATTAATAGGCTTTCACTGTATACAGTTTTTGCTAGGTTTTCATGTAACTTTGTTGTTTATAAGGAGTTCTAGCAGTATAATGGTACTAAAGCATATTCTAAACTTATAGGTAAAGTGTGTATTTTCTTTATAAAATTACTTTGAAAAGCTCTATCTGCAGTAAATTGGGATGAGGATATATAGGGACTGATTCTGGCTTGCACCATGTGTAGTTATTTACGCTCAGTTTGCACAGAGGTAAAACACTAACAAATCAGAATTGTAGTGTTGTGTAATGCAAGCACATAGGCACTTTCACTCTGGTTTGATAGTGGTTTTTATGCTCACTATGCACATGTGTAAATGGCTACACAAAGTACCTGGCATTGGGGAATCGGGCCTGCAGAGTGAAATTTTCACCAGTATGATGGAATAAATCTGGAATAATTTTTGTCTGATTTTAATGGTTTCATTCCAGTATACACTGCTGTAAATGAGAACAGCATCTGGCCTTGAGAATTGAACTGTGACACTTGATGTTCAGGATCATTGCAGTTCACCACTGTTAATGATCTTTTTTACGTATCAATACTAGGGAACATCTTCGATGGTCAAATAGAAATTATAAACAGTGGGGTTTGTGTGAAAGGAGTACCTTCTTGTCTATAATCTAAGTAATTTAACTGCCTTGTGAGTTAGTTTTTTTTTGTTTTTAATTATTTCAGATATACTATTTATGGAACTTCTTTTGCCACTAACTGTCATGACAAACAATTAGTGAGGCTGCTGTAGGACAGTCACATGATACAGCCTAGTTGTAGGAGTTGGCAATGATAATGATAAGAACATTCCCTGTGTGGGTAAAGTTGTCACACTGTGATCATAGAGCAAGCTTTCCTTAAGTCCTGTACAGCAGCTTGCGTATCAACTTCAGGGGGGATCAGGCTTCTTATTCAAAGGTGATAGGCTCCAATGATTGAACACTAAAACAAAGGAATGTGGTACAAATGTAGAGGTAGATAGTTGGGATAAAACAATGACATCTTTAAATTTGAAATAATCTCTAAAAAGTAGAGAGAAATTAGGGAGATCAGGGCTATGCTTCTTAACCACTAACAGTAGTCTTCAGTGGTTATTTTATGGCATTTTTAACACTGAGAGCTTCTAAACTTGAAACATTTCAATTGGTGTATCTATGTTAAAATTTTCATAATAAATAATGTATACTGAATATTTAATAACCAGAACAAAAAATCCAAGTCAGATTTTTATGTGCGCACATGTATTCATGTCTTTTGCAACTTTCTTGTTTGTCGATGCCATCTAGTCTTAATTTCTGACACTGGAATGATTTTGTTCATGTGTGTGAATATAACCTAGTTTTTTTCCCAAAGAGTCCCCTCTTTCAGACAATAAATGTGTTGTCTGCTATTTTTATGAAAATATTTTGCTTTAAAAAGACTTCTGGAACATGAAAATTCTCTATCAGATACTGGGAACATAAATGCATTCTACACTAGATGGCAATATACAATACTAAGAAGCCTGTAACAAATCCATTATAAGCTATGGGTATCATTTTCAAAAGCACCTAACTCACTTAGGAGCCCAAGATTTTCAGAAATGACTTAAACTAAGTGCCTAAATCCTGTTCGCTTTCAGTGAGATGTAGGCTCAAACTTACAGCTTCTGAAAGTCTGTCTTAGATTCCTAATTGTTTGCAGTGTAGTTGTAGCTATGTTGGTGCCTGAGATATTTGACAGACAAGAAGACCTCCATAAGCTCAAAAACTTCTCTCTTTCACCAACAGAAGTTGATCCAATAAAAGTTATTACCTCACCCGCCTTGTCTCTTAGGTTCCTAAGTAATTTAGGTGCTTTTGAAAATGTAATGTATTTTAAAACAGTGTAGACTTGAATTTTTATCAGTCATAAAATTAAAACCAGTAATCAGATGAGACCTCACTAATATGTTTAGTAGATGTATTGGGCCTGATTCTCATTTATACTGGAAGGCCTGGTCTGTGTACACACTTTTTTTTTTTTTTTTGGTACTGATTTAACTTTCAATTAGAGATGTCGTTCTTCTACTGAAGTTGTTAAATCTGTACAATCCTTAGTGGGGATGCAGTTATATTGGTAAAAGGTGACACATACCAGTGTAGCTTATTCTCATAATGAAAGGAGAATAAGCTGTACTGCTGAGGCACCTTCGTAGTGGTATGCTTTAAAGGGCTATAATTGTGTGTATTGACAAGTCACCTTTACACTGATCTGGAACTGAAAGGGGCTTAAAGTGGATGTAACTGCATTTTACACCTACTTTCAGTCCCTTTTTTGCTATCAAAGCAATGTAAAGGGATTTTAGCGTAAATGAGAATCAAGCCCATTGTTTGTGAGAGGGTAATACCTTCTTATTAATATGGCTTAAAGTCCTTGCAAAATGTCCTCTTGCAATGTCTGATTGCACAGATCATTTGAAAAAAAGATGAATTAAATGTATATTCTGTACAATGCTGTATAGTTTTGGTCACCAAAGTTAGGGAAGAAAAGAGGACAAGTAGGATGAAGAAAGGTTTGGAGAGAATTGTGCATGAGAAAAATTGGGGAGAATTATGTATGTACAGCTTGGAAGACTGAGGCTATTGTGGGGATATGATAATGTACTGTAGAAGCACACAAAGGGATGCTAAAAGTTGGTAAAAGAATTTAGAATCATAGAATATTAGAGTTGGAAGGGACCTCAGGAGGTCATCTAGTCCAACCCCCTGCTCAAAGCAGGACTAACCTCAGCCAGAGCTTTGTCAAGCCTCCGCTTAAAAACCTCTAAAGATGGAGATTCCATCACTTCCCTAGGTAACCCATTCCAGTGCTTCACCACCCTCCTAGTGAAAAACTTTTTCTTAATGTCCAACCTAGACCTCCCCTACTTTCATTAGTAATAAGTCTGGATTTACATTGAAACAACAATTTTAAAACAAATAATTTTAAATAGCAAGATAGCGACAGAATGTGAGGGAATCAAATTTACTAGAAATCCACAAGTCAATATGTGTGGCATCAAATGGCTGTTGGCCTAGAGATCCTAGTCCTGTCTAAAAACATATAAAAGCAAGGGAAACTGAGTAGATGACCTAAACTATGGGAGTTCTATGCACAATCTTTGAGCAGCATTATATTATGTATATTTGCAAGTAAACTTGTATGTAATAGTAGCTTGATGGGACCCTGATGCTTTATTTTATAAATTGGATTTTAGTTCTCAGACTTAAAAGTAAATCATGTTTAATTTTTTAGAATCACGTACTATAGGAAGCAAAACAGTTCACACACTGGGATTAAGTCTTCACAGGCTGTCAAAATATATGTGTGGTACTTTGCACTTAAAATTGGACAATTGAGGGGGGAATGGACATGTTTCAGATAGAATACATGAAATGCTGAATCTGTTAACTGAAAAGATTCTCTTTAAAGTAAAAAGCAATAGGATTTTTCAATCATAGTATTGAAAAAATGGACTTAGCAGCAGAAGAAAAGATATAATATAGAGATGTGTAGTGATCAAAATGCCATGGTGCCCTGGCTTTACTGCTAGTACTCTACATTTTACAGTTTCAAACTTTGGTAGTCTGTGATGTTTTTTATAACCAGTTTCTCAAGACGATGCAAAGGATGCACTTGCAGAAAATGAATTTGAATCCATAAAAACCTTTCACTTGCAAATAAATGCTTGTGTATATGTATGTACAATAGGTGAGTAGACATTTTTCCAGGTGAACCATTTATGCAGTATTTTGAAAACTCAGCCTTAATGTTTATAATCTATTATCTGCAGCAAATAAAGCCTTGTCAACATAGGAGACTAGATGCTGCTTAGTTGTTACTTAGATTTAAACTTTAAGTAGCGCTAACAAATCACCGTTCTGTACCATTTACATAGTGTTTACAGCTTATTAACACTCTTGGTTGGTGGCAGCCTTTAGTTTTCTTGGGCAAAAGAACTGGCACAGCTGGATACTGATCTTTCCAGCTCACTTTGGCAAACCCCCATTAACTTCAGTATGAGTAGAAATAGACCCAATGACTTGAATGAGAGGAGGATCATATCAGATGGGAGGAAGCTCAGAACCTTACAGGAATGGCCCCTTGCAACCAAACTGCTCATAGTTAGTAGTTGTTGTATTTACACAAATTTGTTTTTGCATTACAAAAAAGTTGTTTCCATGTTAGCCTACGAAAATGCATTCATTATAAATATTTAAAGTATCTAATGCAGCACTAGTTCAATTTATTGAACAGCTCACTAATGCGGTGTCACAGAGCTATCCATGAATATTTATTATGTTTTATATGAACAAAAGAACACAGAACTAAACTGTTTTGAAAACAGAAAAATTATGCTTACTCATTTTAAACTTGATGAAATTACCTCTAACTTAATCAGTTTTGGCACATTACAATAGATTGACAGACTTGGGCATCTTGCCTGAAGCTACAATCTATTTTATTTCTCCTTTGTCTCATTCAGTTAATCAAAACAAGATAGTGTAGGTAAAAAAATAAAGTGGAAATTCACCTCAGGTTTGTGATTCACTTTTTTTTAAATAAATATATAGACAGTTAATAACTTGCTGCTTCTGAACTACTCTAATTAATGAACGTTTATGCTTTTTTTTTTTTTTTTTTTGGACTGTTTAAAATAATAATGAGCATCCACTACAGTTCTGGAGGAAATCTCTTGCTCTTTCTGTTAGAAGCTGTTTTGGTTCCATAAACTCAATTGATAGACTTTGGGATTCTGTTTCTGTGATCTAAAAGAACAGTATCTCCCACTATTGTTCAAATCTCAAAGTGGAAATGTTTTTCTAATGTGGAATTCAAACTGCTTTAAAACATATGCATTATCTGCTGTGGTTCAAGGCAGTAAAGGACAACACTAGCAGTTGTGACCCTAGTTTTCAGCTTACATTTTTGGAACCCTTTTTCACTTTTTAATACAGATGGATTGTCAGTTCTGCTATACTAAATAATTCAACAGAGCTTTTGTTGTGCCATCAGCAATGATGCTTATGTATCTGCTCTCCTAGGTAATATGCCTGGGGCCAGATTCTGAAGCTGTTTAGAGTGGAGTAAGTCTATTGAAGCCAGTGGAGACACACTGGGTTTACACTGGTATAAATAAGGTCTGAATCTGGTCCTTTGTCTTCTGCTAAAAGTAATTTAAGATGCTATGAATATTAATTTGTATTTAAACTGTATTTTTAATTAAATTGAGGTCATATTCTGTCGCTCCTGAAAAGTGCATAGAGGAGGCAGCATGGTCCAGTGGATAGGTAATAGGACTAGCACTCAGATGTGTGTTCTATTCTCAGCAATGTTGCTGGCTCACTGCAAGACTTTGAGTGCGTCACTCCACTTCTCTGTTTATGTTTGTCCATCTGTAAAAGGGAGGAGATGATACTTAGCCATCTTTGAAGTCTACTGGCCAGATTCAGAACTCCGTTTGTTACTGTTATAAGAGAGCACCCAGATGGCAGAGTGCCTGGAGCCACTGCTGCTTCAGTAGACAGGGTTGGGGAAGCAAGGAACAGCAGGCCTACATGTGGAGGAGGGGCTGGGAAGCAGTCTCTCCTGGTCAGTAGGAGGACCGTGGTTGCAGCAAAAGGCCTCCCCACCCCTTGTCTCTTTTCTCCTCCTCCCACCTCCCAAGAATCGGGCTGCAAAAAGGTGCCTGGGTGAATACATGCTAATGTAAATGAAAAAAATGAGCGACAGAGCAAGAGTATGCATGCACAGGTGCAATTTCCTGCTCTCAGATGCAGATCAAACCCTATCTAGAATTTAAATTTGCACCCTTCACAGGTTTCATTTTCAACAGTGCAGAAACTGACAGGACAGCATAAGCTGAGCTCGACTCTTCTTGTGTTTGGCAGCTTCTGCTGGTCTTAGATCAAGACTGTTCTGCCTGTACTTCCTATATCTTCTCAATCCAGAGTGGGACTTCCATCTCATATTTGTGTAGGGAGAGAAAGAGGTTGCCTCAGTGATTTAGCAGGTCTCATTAATGGAACGACTCCCATTAACATGATAGGGCATTTAAGGCAAATGCTGCTAGCTTGTTACAGCATGACTTTGAATCAGGGGATGAACGTGGTGTCACAGGTATCTTTCACCTGGACTAATTGGAGTCTGGTAAACTTTTCAAATCTTGATGCACCATATGTACTGGCCTTGATGCTGGTCCCCATTCTTTCTGTTGTATGCTGATCTGGCAGCACAAAGTAGGCCAAAAGCTGTCTTGACTGTCTACATGGGAGTTCTATTAATATAGGAATGCATAGAGGTAGAGGATTGGTACTATGCCACTTCCTTCCTGTCCTTCAGCATAGGAAGGGTGTCAGGGGCATTAATGGGGGAAGAGATAAGGACACTCCTGCCATGATGCCTGGGTTATTCTTGGCTGCCTGAACAGGACTTTGGGATTGTAGGCAACTGAACATAAATTAAAGCATCTTAAAGGGTACGTTAGCTTACACTGGTGTCTGACCTGGCACCTGGCTTGACTAAGAACCTGGAGGATGCGAAGTGGCGAATATCCCCATCCTTTCCAAGCTTTGGGGAGCTCAGTGTCAGCCCAGAATCAGGGCCACTCTGCATAGGATTTAATTTTGTTTTGGTCTGGTAGGCAGCAGATTCTTTAAGAACAGCCTGCTTACCTTAAATATAAAGCATCCAATCCATTCTGTCTTTTTGATTTTATAAACTGAAGAGCTATCGTGCTCTGTAGAATGACAAGAGTGAAACGTTTTTCAACATTTGAACGGCAGGGTTTCTCATTTATCTTGTATATGCTGTAGAACAGTGATACTCAGACCTCCGTGGTTCAGGAGCCAGATTAGTGATCAATATTACCCCAAAAAGCCACAGTAATGTGAATTCATTGCTTCCTTTAATTTCTATTTATTTAAAAAAAAAAAAAAAGTAAATGAAACAATTATTCTCACTGGAGAATGATTGATCAAGTATTTTGTGGTTAGTTAATGACATAATAGAAGCATCCTGATTAATAACTTAAATTGGCTAATAATTAAATCACTGTGTAGGACCTGCAGGAGATATTAAAAAGCCATTTGTGGTTCCCGAGCCTCACTCTTCGTATCACTGCTGTAGAAGATGGATCCTTACACCCTTTTTCTTCCATTCCTTTGAGATATTGTACATTGTGGGTGTCTGGTTCAGTATATATCATTTTGTATTTAAAAAAAGAATTTGTTATGCATATCCTAACGCTTCTAAATAGCAATTAGTCTATGCTGGATGCCATCAACTTACTAATTACTGTCCAATCTTGAGTTTGCCTTTCCTCCATAAGATTATTGAGAAAATGGTAGTATCCAAGCTTCATCGACCTCTCTGCTTTCCCACAATCCTGAATTCATCACATTTAGGTTTCAGACCAGGACATGGCTCACAATGCCTCCTGTTACTGAAGGTGATGGCTACTTAGGAGATGTACTGATCTCATCCTTTCTCTGGTGTATCCCCCAACATCCTGGCTTATGCTACTTAACTGTGGGAGTCATGGTTAACTTGCTCTGCTGTGACCCCACCTGTCCAGGCAGAAACCCCAAATCATTTGTCCTAATTAAACATGACCTCTCAGTGGAGATGTAACAATGCAAGTAGGTTCATAAATTCCACTTGCAAGAAAAAGACCATGCATGCAGCATCTAGCACTTATCAATGACTGATGCCATGTAAGGGAAGAGAAATGCCTTAAAAGAACTACCAAGAAGCAGAGAGATAATACAACAAACAGATACAGGAAGCGGCACAGTAATTATGGACAAACAACTCTATCTGCTAGAGACAAAGAGCCAACTGGATAACAATAAATATTATAATAAAATATCTAATCCAATTAACCCATTTACAAAAGAAACCATATAAAAATATTTGATAGACTTGCAAGGAAAAATGGTTTCCTCAAAAGCTCTTCCACCTTTTCAGCATATATTAAAATCTAAACACTTTCACTGCAGTTAAAAACAAAACAAAACCAATAACCCTCAAATATTCTTATAGAATATAAAATCTTCGTCTTAAACTGACTGATACTCACTGACACAAACGCACACTTTTAAAAGCATTTTAAAAAATTACTCCAACTTGTACTGAATTTTTTGTGGACGAAGACTAGGCTATGAAGCTCCATTATGGGCTGCATTGACCTCCCTTATGTTAGCGATTCAGTTTTAACCCTGTTTCTGACCACAGGAATGACAGCAGTTTTAAGCAGATAATGATCAATTAAAATAAAATCAGCTATTCAAAACAAAACTTCAGAAAATCGTAACTTTTCTTGCCAGTTTCTTCAGATAACTGTAGTATTCAACAGAAACTGCCTTTCCATAAACGTGAAAAACTAAAACAGAATTTTATCCTGGCAGGGTTGTGAAAGTATGAAAGATTTGTGGTTCCATACATAGCATGCAAAAAAACCCCTAAATTATGGAAGCAGGAGATTAAAGGCACATTGACATTTGACATCCCCAGAGATAATTACAAATAGCGTTCATGACCCCAAATTCAAAACCATCCAGGAAAATGCACTGCTATTCAAAAAAATGACCTAGGATATGTTGTGAAATGTTAAGTGTATGGAACACACTGCATGTAGTAGAAACGGAAGAGTTCAGCCAACAATTTCAAAACTTAAAATAGACACATTTTGGACTCTGTGAAATTTGGCCCACAGAGGTCAGAGGGAATGAAAGAACCCTTTCAGAACTGGACAACCTGAGGCTAAAAAGATTAATGAAGTAGATTGATTTTTGGATAGGTCATCTCCTACATGAAATATACTAAAGGGGGACAAAAAAAAATCCAAGGATTTCTATTTGCATTTTCCATGATGGTGTTCTGTTGAGGAATGACTCTTACTGAATTTGAAAATCTTAGAAGATCCATGTGCTGACAGCTGAAGACTCCATAGAGTTTCTTATTAGCTCCCTTGATGTATGCTGTCCTCAAAACTCTTGGATTGGGTGAGGGGAGGCTCACACAGCACTCATGTGTTCCTTCATGGGATTGGGTTTGTAATGCCCCGATCCCACTCCTACACATCTGAGTATCCTGATCACTGTGGATGGCGCTCGCGTAGAGAGAGTGCCATTGGAGTGGGTGGGGTAATGCCGTAGACCCACACTCTTCTGGCTCTAGACTAGAGCCTCCTTTAGACTAGAGCCTGTTCTTCTGTGCTCCTAACATTCAAAATAAGTAGAAGAGAGTGAGGAGGTTGTTATGGGATAAAAGAGATGGGAGAGAGAATTAATTAGGAAATTTAGCACTACTGTTTATTCAGCTGAATGGAAGGGATGGGGAAGGAAAAAAGTACCTAGAATTCCAAAGCACTTTTAAAATACAGCTTCAGTAGATGAGTCCTAAGCCTGGAATCCTACAATTTTCAACATAACCTAAGAAATTCAACCATAAATCTTTAAAACCCCCCATCTTTTGGAACTGTTTCTACATCATCTTCAGAGAGCAGTTCTGATTCAGTCTAGGTTGTGCCAGTTTCTAGTAGCATAGACCAGGGCATGGCATTCCTTTCTGCAGAAAGTCAGCCCAGACACTTATGACAAGTGCAAGACACCCACACATCTCTCACTTGGCCAACTGATGCAACTTCAACTGTGTTTGGCACTGGCCAGACAAAGAGCTTTGCCAGAATGAGCGCTTCCTCAGCCAGGCCAATCAATTTGACTGTTCACTCAACTAAAGCTGAGCATGTGCAGAAGTGTTCCCAGTACTGCAGTCTAACTCAAGTGCTGAACCTAAAACTTTAAAACCTGCTCTAGCCTATAACTATGCCCTAAATTCAGAAACATTCACATTTTACTTTAAACCCCTCTCTTTGAAACATTCCTGCTTATACTTGGTATCCTAATATCATTAATATATTAAAACAATTCTTATTTAACACGTGAGATAACATATTTGCAAATATTAATAATGTTTTTATAAATTAACAGTAATTCAAAGAATGTAAATCCATTAGACACTTAAAGCTTTTGAAAAGCTACATTAAAATAGTAAAAGTTTGAAACATCAAAACATAAATTTAAGGAGTCCATTGGTAAGCATTAAACATCAAAGCACCTTTAAGCTTTTTCCCATGCTGCCCCCATGCACTGAATGAGTACCCTTTAAATATCTTTAAAGCTATCTTATTGTTGTACTTCAAATCCACTCCTCTGCCATTATGCCTACCCAAAAAAAAAAAAAAAAACTAATTAGAAGCCGATGTGCTGTGATCCTTGCTTTTCGTGTTGTGCATAGTTGTTCCTTTGTGCTTTCTTCATCTTGTTTGCTGTATCCAGCCATTGGCTATGATCATCTACTTTGTAAGCTCCTTAGGGGCAGGACTATATTTTTTTTGCAGGTGGGGGTGGCGTATAGTGCCTAGCACAGATCTCTTATTGAAGCACACAGGCAAACTAAAATATAATCTACCATCTCTGTAGTAGTTATTTAACATTCTCCAACTGTACTGAGAATTGGGTATAATTAATACTTAACTGTGGTGTCTTTTGTTTGATTAACCTTTAGAAACTTCACTATGTAGTTCATTGACATAAACAGATATACCATGCCATTTATGGTAATTTCTGCAGGCCAGATGTATGGCCTCTAATTATCAGAAGCCATTCAGAATTTCAGAGATCAGTGAACACTCAGGGCCAGGTATAAATCCTGAAAGTATTTAGGCACCTTATAGCTTCCACTAGCCGAACCTCCCATTTTTCCTGTGTTCCACAGTTTCTTCAGAAACGTGCATATATACTCCCTTTTTCATCTCTGTCCCACTACACATACAGCTGCTACCTACAGCAAGTATTGTAACCTATGTAGGCTTACTTGTTTATGCTTTTACAGACTCCAAATACAAGTATACACAAGAATGGATGGGTTTTGAGTTTGGGGGCTGACAGAAGCCTTATTCAGTGCAGGAAGTCTGTTGTTCTTGTGCCATCATTTCAAAACAGTCTCCCAACCATTTTGAGGCTAGACATTAGGGGAAATTAAAGTCCGAGGTCATGGAGGAAATTTCAAGTAGGATCCTGAAGAAGATAATGGGGGATTTTGAACTGGATTCACAAATGATCAGGAAGCTAGTGAAGATTTATGAGGATGGTGAATATGTTTCTCCCAATTGAAGAGATGAACTGTTATATTTTGGACATAAAAAATTATTAAAGTTGGGATTTAGGGAGACTATAAAATGGTATTTTAAAATTGTTGAGAGAACCCAAAGGCATGAATGTCAAAGGATTGGCTGAAGGAATGTCTGGTGAGAACACTGTTTCAGACCTTACTACCGGAAGACATTGGTGAAATATTCAGAAGGGGAAAAAAAGATGGATGCCAAGTTGAATATACAGTCCTGACAGGAATGAATAGGGGATAGGAGTAGAGGGGGAGAAGTAGGTGCTGACCAGTTTAATAGTAGGAAATTAGTTTTTTCTGTTTATTTACAGGAAATTGTGGCAGAGCCAGGAACTAAAGAGGAAGAAAATGAGTAGAAATGAGGCAGGGGTTATACCTTTCAATATGTGCAGCATAGAAATAATTTCCAAGATTGACTTTTCAAAAGACATTGCCAAGCGAAAGAATGTTGGGAAAGAATTGTAGAAAAGGAGGTGAAGGGAAAAGCCTTAGGGAATAATGTAACAATAGAGGCACTAGTGACACAGAAATGGCCATTGTTAATTACAAAACTATAGAGCTTAGATGAGAAGAAAACATGATGTTAGATAGCCAGGTGATCTAAAGGCATATTAGGGTTGATGGTGTCAAGTATGGTGATGTGAAGCTGGATGAGGAGAGTGTGACAGATGGGGAAAATCATTGACCAAATGTTCTAGTACCAGGAAAGTAGCAAATACACTGGAAATGATCAATGAGATTGTTTAGACAGATGAGAGAGGAGAACATTTTGCAAAATATTATTCAGAAAAGGGAAGACTAGAGAGAGGACAGAAACAGCAAGGAAGAGGATGTTCACAAGATAACGACTAAATATTTAAAATATCATTTCACCTTCCAGGAAAATAAAAATTGTCACACTCCTGCTGCCAGCTAAGTCTGGGCTTTAGACACTCATGAGCAGCTCCTATTGATTTAAATGTAAGTTGTGTGTACTGAGGGCAGAATTTGGCACTGTATAAGGCACGGCTGAACCTCTTACTCATTAGTTTGATTTTTTTTTTTTTAAATCAAAGCAGCTCCCCAAAGAGAGACCTCTAAAACAAGCAAAAACACATTTGGAAAAGAGAGGAATGCTCTCAAATGAGAGTTTCTACCTCTTGCATAGTTTCCTTCTGCTTGATCGGGCAGTGAATTCTTAATTTTATTTACGACATGAGTCTGTTGCAATATGGAATTGACTGTGGTGTCACTAAATCAGCATTAAGATTATGACTTCACTGTAGAATATACAAGGTGGACAAAATATGCTATGAAGGAGAATATGGAACCAGAATATTGTCTGCCTAGAGCATTGCACAAAACTAATTAAGGAACACTTGTGTAAATGCAAATAGAGTTGATCGTTTGCTAATGTTGCAAAGAAAACCATGAAGACCCTTTGAAAGCAAAAGTTATTTTTCAAAGTATGAGAGATTTAAAATATTTTCCCCAATGCAAAAGTCTCCCTAAATGTAGTAGTTTAAGTACATTTTAAAAGTACTAATTATTTTTTTAAATATGTTTCTGAACTTGTGCATAAATTAGGTCAGACATTTAGATAAATCCAGTTTACAGTATTAATACTGTCAAACCATCAAATCTAATTTATCTGTATAGACCCCAAACTGATTATTGGTGATAAACAAAACCCTTTAGAAATCACAATTTGAGCATAATGCCAAATTTCATTATCCAGTGACACTTTTTCATCTGAGGAAACTGTATTATGAGAATGAGTCTCTCTTCTGCTACATACTTACTCTGTGGTCTTGGACAGGTCACTTAATCCACTCTGTGGCTCAGTTACCCATCTGTAAAATAAGGATAGTGCTTCACAAAACCTCTGAGATAGCAAGGTTAAAATCAATTAATGATTGTAAGGTGCTCAGTGATGAAGGCTGTGTAAGGACCTAGACAGATGAAGATCAGCACAACATATTTATGTTAATCAGTCCCTGGATGAGGCAGGCTGCTTTTCCAGTAATTATTATTGTTCAATATTTACCAATTTGTTCTGTAGGATATCAGAAAACTTAAATTAGGATATATACAATATATGTAGTTGCTGAGCATGAAATATGAAGTAATAAGAAGAAACAACAAGAGAGATAAGAAGCAGTGGAATGCTTGAGTTTCTTTATTGCTATGTAGCGTTACAAAACAAGCAATACAATATAAATCACAAGCTCAGCACTCATTTCTTTTACCGGAGTCACTATGATTTTCCTCAACCAAGCTATTTTTGCCAGTCTGGATCTGGAATTCTGTGTCAGGAGAAAGCCATGCCAAGTTTTTTTATTTGTGGTTATTTTTTTCTTTATCTTTTTCATTACTGGTAACAAGGAGAAGAACAAAAGTACAGTACACAGCTCATCCAGATAGTTTTGAACTCCCTTATATCATAACCTAAAATACAGAAGAGGCTGTTATCTAAATCAGCTGAGATAAGAGTTCCTTATATTTACTATACTAAAAAGCTTTTCTGCAGATTTGTGACCAGGGCGGGGCGAGTGGGGCAGCCACCCAGGACACACAGCCTTGGGGGTGGAAAAATGGGATGGGGCGGGGAATGATAGGGGGCGCAAATATGCTTGCTTACCCCAGGTGCTAAAATGCCTAGTTACAGCAACGCTTTTCTGCTTGAACATCTGTTCCATGTGCCTTAAACAAAACCTGTACGCAAAAAAGTTCTCTTTTGTAGCCCAAATAGAAATTTACTCTGACGCTTTTGCATAATGATCCAATAGTAGATTATAATTACTTTCTAATAAAGTCAAGAGGAAAATTTTATACATTTGGAGTGCTATTTTAAGTATGTTTAACAACTCCTAAAGCTTAAGAACAGAGAGTAGCCTAGAAAATATGGCAGAATGCGAGCTTTACAATTAAGGCACAAGTTAAAGACTTTGTTTTGTTCGTTTTTTGGTTTGTGTTTAATAGAAATGGTTTTCCCATCCCATGAAACGTTTCCCATTCAGCAGCAGTAGGAAGGAGAAAGACCCAGCTACCCTAGAATAGCCAGTGGCTTGTTGGTTAGGACAGTCATCTGGGGTGTGAGAAATCCAGGTTCTGCTCTGCCTGGGCCAGGGACTTGAACCAGAGTGTCCTACCTCGCAGGTGAGTCCCTTGACCACTGGGCTACAGAGTGTCTCTCTCTCTCTCTCCTAATCTCTCCTGTTGAATCTGTTCTAATCAGTATAGATAGTTAAATATTCATTGGGCCAGTGAGAGAAACCAACTTTATAGCTAGAGCCGCATGGTTTTTTTGCAAATGCAAAATAGCATGTGATAAAACAAAAATACTCACCATGCGGTGGGGGCTCCTGTCCCCCGTTGCTGGGCCCAGCTCCCCACTCTGGGTGTTGCAACCTGGTACATAGAGTTACAGATGTAGCCTGGCCACCCCTCTGGTGCAGGGCAGCTGGGCCAGACCTGAGTGACGCTACAACCTCATAAACCAGTCACAATGCCAGGGGCTTAGCCTTGCCCTACAGGATAGGAGCTGTCACTGTGGGATGAGCGCAGGGTGGACTTACTCTACAACTCTGTGTCGTCCCCCTCCCCCCTCAGGGCCTGCGTCCCCCCTCAGGGGCAGGACCTGACCCTCACCACCTGCAGGACCTTCTTCCCCTCCCCCCTTCCAGGGGTTCCTGACACCTCAGGGGCAGGACATGATCTCCTTCCTCCTATCCCCTGGCTAGAGTCAGACCAGAGCCTTGAGGGTGGGTCTCCAACATCCAGATTGCAATCTCTTGGCTATTCTGGTGTGGTCTCTCCATCCTAAACCTGAGGCACCTTTCCTAATGAAAGTTTCTTTGAAACTGGTATGTTCCAACAAAGAGTTCTGGTTTTGACAAATTAGCATTGTCTCTCCTCCCCGCCAAAGAAAACCCCAAGCAAACAGCTCCTGTGCCCCAGAATAAAAAAAAAAAAAAAAAAAAATTTGTTGGAAATTTCTCAACCAGCTCTCTGTTGGGTAACAGAAGGCACTGATGAAAATTCCCCATCAGTGAAATGTTAGTCACTGTATTTTTATTATCAAATTACTACCTTACTATTTCTAAAATCTGTCAGATAAACTTAGATAAATATGGATGGAAATATTTTATAGATATTGAAAACCCAGGTTAGAGTAACGTTTCATTGGAGTCCAGACATTTGATTATCTGAATCCAAGCTGTCATCTTTATAAAGAGTCAGTGACTGGAAATTCTGTGAATGACATTTTTGTGTGTTCATTTTTAAAAGAAGAAAATAACTTGGTCTCTGAAAACTGCAGCTGTGTAGTTTCGTAAGTCAGAAAAGTGCACCACTAACCAATGTTGTCAAATGGATCCATGTTCTTATACATTGAATGGGTGTGTGTGGGGGAAATCATAGTCTGGGGGGAAAAAAATCAGACAAACATATCAAGCAAAAACATTGTCAACCAGAGCATTGCAAAATAGAAGCTTTGTGTAAATTTAAGTATCTGCTGAATAGTTAACAATTATTGACACACTATTATCAGTACTCCAACTACTTAGGATCACCAGTACATTTGAAGTATTTTATTGTCTTGTCTTATCTTATTGGTATCTTATTCTAGCTTCTCAAGGAGCTATGATTATCCAACCATTTGAAGATTCATTGAGACTCAAGAAAGAGTATAGTGTGAATGCAGTTAAATTGTACAATTAATATCAGGGGAAGCACCCCTAAAAGGGAGAAGAACTGGGAGAGTCTGTGGAAAGAAGTCAAAAACTCCCTTATGATTGCACAAGCTATGACTTGCTTATCTTTGTATAACTTGCAGCTTCAAATAATTTGAATTTAAATTTGTGATCGTTGCCTACCTCACAGAGGTGTTGTGAGGATTAATTATTGTCTAAAAAGTGCTTTGAAAATTTTGGAAGAAAGGTTATACACAGTAAATAAAAGCAATATATTTTTATTAAACTAAGTATTTAATTTTGCATTACTTTTAATATCCAGTTTATTATTAGAGACTAGATTCAGTCCATAGGTACTCCACCTTTCAGAAGCATAATTTAGGACTAAGTCTGTGAAGAGAGTTGTTGCGGAAGTGCGAGGTGCCAGCAATGCTTGCTTCACTTGGGGCCTTGCAGTGAGCAGCCCGACCCTCAGAGTTTGAAGCAATAATGTGGGAGGGAATATAGTCATGGTGGTTGGTGGATGAGTAGGGGCTCAGTCCTATTGCCCAGATCCAAAAAGTAATTAAGCATGCATTTAATTTGACTTCAGTGGGACTATGCACAGTAAGCTTCTGCTTAAGAACAGTGATGAATTCCTGTGTATCTGCTAGGCAGCTGCTGGTGGGGCTCCGTTGATTGCCATCTGTAACATAACCTGAACCATCAAAGGAAGGTGGTGGAACTAGTACCATAGAAACAAATTCCCAGCTGGCCCAGGAATGTGTAAGTTGTACCTCACTGGGCCAATGGGGAATGAATCAAGACTTAGTATTGTATTTGCCAATCTTTTTGTGCTGCAGTTTTTTTTTTCCAGATGTTTTAATGCAGTAGAACCTCAGTTACAAACATCAGAATGATAAAATGACCGGTCAACCTCAGATCTCATTTGGAATTGAAGTCCGCAATCAGGCAGCAGGAGGGGACCCCTCTTCCCTCCCCCCCCCCCCCCCCCCAAAAAAAAACAACAAAAAACAAAAAACCCTTCACAACAAATACAGTATAGTACTGTTAAACGTAAACTACTAAAAAAGATCAAGGGAAAGGAGCATTTGTCTTTTGCACAGTAAAGTTTCAAAGCTGTATTAAGTCAATGTTCAGTTGTAAACTTTTGAAAGAACAGCCATAATATTTTGATCAGAGTTACGAACACTTCAGAGTTACGAACAACCTCCATTCCTGAGAACCTAACTCTGAGGTTCTGCTGTAGCTGAATGTTAATCTGTGTGTTTCACTTAAGAATGGTGGTGCAGCACTCTTTTAAAAAAAAAAAAAAATGTCTTCCAACTCCAACATAGATGAAACCCCTCCTTTATAGTTATTGGGCCAGACCCTTAGGAAGTGCACATCAACTATTGACTTCAGTGGAGCCACCCAAATTTACACCAGCAGAAGATTTGGCCTGTCGTCTGGGACTGTGCTAGCGTATGGATTTCGGGGCAGCAGTAATTCAATCTAATTTAAAAAATTTATTCCCAGATTGATTTTTTTTTAAAACCATTTTTTAAAATCAATATGCAGAACTACCAGTCAGAATTAGTAATCACTTCATCATCCATGGAAACAAAATGAAATGGGAGAGAATGCAGCTCTCTGTGAGAGCTTTGCTCAATTAAGGGCTTCAGAGTGTGGCTCCAAGCTAGTCCTCCTTTTATTTTTTTATATGCATAAGGCGCATGGTGACGGGCATTTTGGTGTGGGAACATTTCAGCTTTATGTCATACATTTAAATTTGTGTGGACTGTTTGCTTTAATCTATGTTTAGCCTTTCACTTAACCTGTTGTTAATAGAATAAACTTATAAAGAAAGCAGTTAATAAATTTCTTCCTGAATGAAGCTCAAGGGATTGACGAAAGTAATAAGATAGTAGTAAAGTCACTGTTTTATTTCTTCCTTCCTGCTGAGGAAGAAGTAAAACAATTGGATATCCCACTTTGGCAGATGATATCGGATCTGGAAGAAATGTCCTTTACCTCATGCAAGACGTGGCAAATGAGTTGGTTGCAATAAACAAATTTCACAGACTAAAATATATTAGAGGTGGGCGTCTTATTTTGTGCTAATAATGATTTGTTTTACAGTGAATAAACACCAATAAACTCTGTTTACTCAGAATTAACATTGATTGAAGTGTCCTAGAGTTATTTTTTTCCCCATCTTTGTTTGATGTATGGAGAGTGCTGACAAAGCTGTTTGTGAAAAGGCAGTTCAGTGCTGCTATAGATAGTAATATTATACAGAATCTTGAGGTGTACTGTCGTAAGGCTCTTTTTCTGTTAACTAAATAATTTTCCCAATCCTTTGTTGCATCTCAAGGGTGCAGTGCAGGACGCATAGTTGTGAATTGGGGGGAGAGGGGAGACAAAAGTGCCTCTTTCTGGGCATGTCTGAGTCTGCTGTAATGTATATGAGGTTTGTCAAGCTGCCTAGAGGGTTCTCTTCTGCTCCAGAATATCCAGAGCATAGTGAGTTCTGGTCATATCTCCTCTCCTGCTCTCAAACCAGCTCCCAGCCACTTCCCTGTGAGGAAGGGATGACATAGGGCTATTATGCTGCTGGGGGCATTGCCCATTGGTTGTCATCTTTATAGCCCCTTCCATGTATATGAGCTTCCTTTTAAGGGGCTACAGCAGCACTCCAATTAGGGATCAATATCTTTTTTTTCTGTTTTGCACCTTTAATTTCCGTGCCTCCAAACACTGTACAAATTGATATTTAAACTATAGACATAGGCATAAATTCATCCATCACTTTTTTTTCACCCTAGGGTGAAATGCAGCACCTTTTCATAGAACACAGGAAGACTAACATATTGTAGGCCAGGAAGTGAAGAATAACATAACCCTCTGAAACTGCATGGGAAACTTTAGGTAGGCCTTGTGTAATTAGCCAGATTGGATTTTGACTAGGACACTAGAATTAACACCCTTATCTGTTGAAGAATGCCAAGCAATCATTAATAATCAGTCTCTTAACCGTTCTGGTTTATTTGTTCAGAAGGCATCATGCCACTTACTGAATCACCAACAGTTCTATTTTCTAGTTTTAGATGGTCAAGAAAAAACCTTTCTGTCTTGGCATAATGTGTGATCTAATTGAGGCTTTTTGGCTGCCCTCACTGTGTCAGGTAGAGCCCTTTTGATTTCTTTGCTGTTTAATGCATAAAATCTTGATTTTTTTTTTTAATATGCTCCCAAAACGTTGCTGCTGAGGCAAAAGGTTATTGAACACTCAGGTTCTGAAGTAAAATAATTTTTGAAACATAAATGAAATTGAAGCTTTCCCTGGTACCTAATTTCAGCAAGTTATTCAGTTGAGTATATGAATTTCAATGTTAGGAGAAATTTCCTGATAATCAAACATAATATTCTTTGCTTTGATTAGAATCTCTTAAACCCATACTTCTGACCCATCCTCTGTTATTGTGTTCCTTGTTACCATGAGCACCATAGTTGCAGCAGTTTCTTTGAAATGTAAGTGCCAGTAAGTTAAGTTACTTCTGTGAGTTCCATTATCCATTCAACCCATCTTAATTGAGTTGGTAATAGTAGTGTAATGTGAGGATGAACAAAATAAATCATTGGGTTATTTTTTTCCTCTTACCAAGACTGGTGATTGGCCATTCCTTTCTTATATGCTTTCAGACAAGGCACTGCATGAAGATGTGGCTCTTCATCAAAAAGAGAAAAAATATCATGGATATGGAAAATTACTTTTCATCTGGAGGGAAGTAACGTTGGAAAACACTGAATGCCCTTCACAACTCTTTCAAGAAATGAAGCAGTCAGTTCAGCTAATAATTTTTTTTATCCAAAAGCTCTGACTCTTCCAAGCCCCAAATTGTCCAGTCTATATTCAGACCCTTACAATGGAAGATCTGGGAGTAAGCAGATGTGACCATTTCACATTTGTAAGGCATATCATAGGTGTTTGTTTGTTTGCTTCACAAAGATAATGTGCATTGAATGGCTAAACTGAGGGCTAGATCGGTGGTTCTCAATCTGCGGCCCGTGGACTGCTTGTGGCCCATATGAATCCTCAGGGCTATACAGGTATTATTGGATGCATAACACACATATGGCCCACAGTGGTAAATAGGTTGAGAACCACTGGCCTAGATTGTCTACTTTACCCAAAATGTGCTGAGTGCAGGACGAGGGGTTGAGGTTGTTCTGGGGCTGAAGGACTGGAAAGTGTAAAGCAGAGCATCTTCAGGGTTGCTGTACTTCACATCCAGCTGCCTAAGATCCCAAGCAGCTGTTTGGTCAGCCAAGGATTACTGGAGTATAGAACTGTCTTGCCCAGGCACTCTGTGAAGGACATGGAAGATGCCTGGATTGTTTTATGAAATAATATACGTTTATTCTGCTGTTCGACTATTGTGTGATTATCGGGAGTTAATTCCTTCAGGAACTTCCCTGCACATACCCAGGAAAGAAGACTATAAGCTTCAGATAGTACCATTCACCTGTACTTAAAAGGACAAAAAGATATCGATCCCTTCTGAGCTTGTCCTCTGACAATGCTGAGTTCAACACCCTGGGTTTGGTATAGAGGAGAGGGAAATCCAGGTGGGAGACAGGTCTGGGCTACACTTAAAAGTTAGGCTGACATAGCTATGGCACTCGGGTATGAAAAATTCATACCCCCTGAGCACTGAAGCTAGGCAGTGCAGCAAGATTGATGGAAGAATGTTACCATCTACCTGGTTGCATTCACTTGGAGAGGTGGAGTTCTTACAGTGATGGGAAACACCCTTTCTGTCATTGTAGGAAGCATCTACTCTATGATGACATAGCTACAACACCATAGCTTTGCCACTGTAGTGTTCATAGTGTAGATGTGGCCTAAGACAAAACTTTGGTGTAGTTAAAAACCTGAGCCCAGGAGAGAGGTGCCAGGGACTGTGGGGAAATAGACTCAACTACAGACCCCAGAAGTGGGGTGTCTGGCTAAGCTAAGAATACCTAAGCTATAGGTAAGACAGATCTGTATAAGCTGTTGTATTAATGACCTCTCTTGTTATGGTTTGATTCCTACAGTTGAAATAAAACAATGCTTTGTTTGGGAAAGGCTGTTTTATGTCACTGTGTTTACACTATTCCTAAACAATGGCTGCCCTATCCATTGGTAAATAGGGTGTTGCACCTGGGGGAGCTGGTCTCAGAGGCAGTGCTATCCCGTTGAGGGCCATAAGCAGGAATATTTTTGGGACCCACAACACAAATAAAAATGGGCCCCCTTAAGCTGCTTGGGGTCTTAAGCAGTTGCTTAGTCTGCTCATGCTAGGGCTGTGTCTGGTTTAAATAGTGGGATAATCATGGGAGTTTGCCCCAGAGAGGTAAAGGCTCAGGGTCTGTCACCTGGAGGGGATGCACTCAGAGAGACTGAGTGTAGCTACCCCTGAACTGGCACACCCTGTTATCTTGGGAACGTCCTCTGTGCCAGTTGCCAGGTAGGGGGTTGTAGAAATTTCTACAGTGTCTCTATAATATCAGAGAATTCCCTTATAGAATGGGAATCCTTCACTTGCTGGCTGAAGCTGGCTTTAAGGCACCTTAGTGTTACCAGAGCCTGTTAGTGGAATGTGTAGGTCCACTTTACCAGTGTAAACAGACCTCTGTGGGTGTGTCCCCACCTGAAATCTCCAATACTACTAATTGAAGGGATTCCATCTAGTACCAGGATGCTGTGATTGCCAGTGAGTGAGTCAGATTTTTTCACCAGGGTAGAGGAAAGTTTAAGGGGCTTGGAAGTAGAATCTTTGGGTCTTTGCTCAGCACCTTTTCCATACATATCTATAGCAGAAAGGACTAGAGCTCAATCAATCAGAAGTCTGGAAGTGATTAATATTAATGGTGGAGCCCAGCTGCTTCAGTTAAGGACTCTGACATTGTAGCAGTAAATAAAAAATATTTTTTCTGTGTGCTATTTGGTTATCCACAGTAGCAAAGAAAAATAAGTATATCTCTGGACTCTGTCTTATTTACTTACCCTTTGTGTTGTAACCAGCTGAGGGTAATGTGAGGGAGTCATGTTTGCAAGGTTGTTCTTGCTACTTTGTTTTTATATAGCAACATAATGTTTCCTACACCATTTGCTGCTTTTTTTTTTTCTAGGACCAATAAAGAAGGTTGAAAGCAGTAATAATTCATCTCCACTTACAAAATTCTGAAGCCCCCATTAACTGTTTTCAGGCTGAGGAGCTCAAGGGAAAATGTATTACAGAATGCCATAAGGTCACTACTTTTAGATCTCTAGCACTTCTGTGAGCAGATTATTGTTCTGCCATCTAAGATTTAGTATTGTAAATGGCCTATGACACATTCTTCTCCAGGATATGAAAAGGCACTGTCAGGTACATTAAAAGTTGGCTTTAATTTTTTTTATACCTCAGTATTCAAAAGCATGATGATACAACTTTTCCCATTTGTTAACCATTATTTCCTTTCAGAGAATTTCACACAACTTGTAATTACCAAGATATGTATGTATGTTTGTGCACACTCATCATTGAAGAGATCATCACGCACTGAGAATAGTTTCTTAATTGCAGCAGCGGAGGAAACAGAAAAGCTTGTATTAATTTAGGTCCCATTAAACAATGGCTTTTTATGTCTAAGTTCTGCCTGATCGAACTGTAGATTTTAGTTAAAAAATTAGATTTAAGAATCCAAAGGAAGCTTTCCACCATATAAGTATTCTCTCAAAATAATTGACTCTTTTCCCTTCTCCCTCTCCTCTACTTCTCCAGATTATAATTTTTCTTTTTTTTCTTTGTCTGAACTTCTTATACTTTCTTCCATATGCATAAAATATGTAAAAAAAATTATTTCCATGTTGCTAGTGAAAAGATGAATACATATTCTTGTGAGATTTTAAAAATAACATCATAAATTAATTTTGCTGCAGTCATTGCGGTACCATATTCATTGCCTGGTCTGGCACATACTAGAGAGAGAGTTCATGTCAGAGACCTAGCATTTTTCTCAGTTTTGTTAGCAACAATAATAATAATTGTTTCCAGTAATAATGTGTTGGTACATTTTTAGGGAGCAACCATTAAAACTCTCTCTCACTTCAGAAGCTCACTTAATCCACCAGCAGTTTTGTTACTTCACAACAAATCTTCCCCTATTTGATATGGTTTTATAGTTTATATATTAGAACTAAATAATAAAAGCAGTAATTTAAAGAGAACTTTAATAGATTCCAAGGTCAGAAGGGACCAGTGTGATCATCTAGTCTGACCTCTTGTATAATACAGGCCATAAAACTTTGCCAAAATAATTCCTAGAGCATCCCTTTTAGAAAAACCATCCAATCTTGACTTAAAATTTGTCAGTGATGGAGAATCCACCACGACCCTTGGTAAATTGTTCCAATGGTTAATTACTCTGTTAAAAAGTTGCACCTTATTTTCAGTCTGAATTTGTCTAGCTTCAGATTCCAGCTATTGAATCATGCCATACCTTCCTCACTAGACTGAAGAGCCCATAAGTAAATATTTGTACCTTATGTAGGTACTCCTAGACTATAGTCAAGTCACCCCTTAATCTTCTCTTTGATAAGATAAATAAACTACTACAGGAGTTCAATCTGTCACCAGAAGGCATTTTCTAATCCTTCATTCATTCTTGTGGATTTTCTCTGAACCTCTCTGGTTTATCAGCATCCTCCTTGTGTTGTGAATGCCAGAACTGGACACAGTATTCCAACAGAGGATGTATCAGTGTCAAATACAGAGGTGAAATAATCTTTCCACTGCTATTTGAGAACCCTGTGTTTATGCCTCCAAAGATTGCATTAGCCCTTTTGGTCTCTGCATCACAGGGGAGCTCATATTCAGTTGATTATCCACCATGTCTCCCTAATCTTTCTCAGAGTCACTGCTTCCCAGGATGGAGTCCCCCATCTTGTATGTATGACCTATGTTCTCTGTTCCTAGATGTATATGTTTACCTTTAGCAATACTAAAACACACATTGTTTGCTTATGTCCAGTTTGCCAAGCAATCCAGATCTCTCTGTCAGTCCTCTTTATTATTTACCACACCCCCAGTTTTTGTGTCATCTGCAAACTTTATCAGTGGTGACTTTGTTTTTCTTCCAGGTCATTATTAAAAATATTAAATAACATAGGGCCAAGAATTGATTCTTGCAGGCCCCACTAGAAACCTACCCACTTGATGATTCCCATTGTGGTAACACTTTGAGACCTATCAGTTCGCTACCTTTTAATCTATTTAACATGTACCATGTGAATTGTATATCTTTCTAGTTTTTAATCAAAACGTCCTTCAGTACTATGGAAATGGTAGAATTCTCAATAATAATGCAAAAAGGCAGGAGTGTTCGATAAATATCCTACCATTTCCATCTAGGAAAGGAGTTGTCCGAGTTATCAGTGACTTGGAAACAGGTAATGCCATTTTTGACAGAGTTCCACTCCCCTGGTCATGATGATCATCCCACCAGCTTTCAGAAATATCAGCTAGATCAAATTTATGTTCATAAATGAGCAATTCCAATCCATATTATTTGTTACCCAGGCTCCTAGCATTGGCATATAGGCAGTTAAAGAATTTTTTCTCCTCTGTCCTTTGGTTCCCTGATTAATTTGGTCCTCAACATCTCAATTTTGTGCTAATTGGGTGCTCATATCTTTCCTCTTTTTACCCTCCCCTTTTGTTATTAGTTTAACACCCTCCTGACTGCTCTATCCAACCTGTCCCCTAGAATGTTGATTCCCCTTCTACTGAAGAGGTGGCCATCCAAACTACATAGACTGTGGACCGATGTTTCACTAAAACAAAACTCTCCACCACTTAGCTCCACCACTTCCAGAATCTTCTGCCTTCTGTCTTCATTTGCTTGTGTAACTGGAAGGATTTCTGAGGAGATAGGTTGGAAGTTCTTCAACAAGTTTCTGAGGTCCCTGAAGTCATCTATTATCTCTGACATATCCCACAACGCAGTGTCATTAATACCAATATGAACCATCACCGTATTTCCTCTGTTTCAAAAACCTATCCACTCTTAGAGTGATGTCTTCTGTTTCGGTTCTAGGAAGGCAGCAGACTGTCGTGTTGTCCATCTGTCCCTTGTAGACTCTTTTGACTCTAAGTATTGAATCCTCAACAGCAAGAGTCTGTCTTCCTTGAATTGTTGAACTCTTTGTGGACAAACTTGGTTTTTCTTCTGCGTTGGACCAACCTGCCATCCACAGGTGTGTCCCATATATCTCTCCCTTCTCTTGGACTGTAGCTGAGGCCTGGTCTGACATGAGTGGAGAGAGATCTCAGAGGGAATCCCAACACAGACCAGCTGTTTCTTATACATGAAATTAATTGACTTGGATGTAAATGTTACATAATGGGGAGCTCATTTAGGGCTGTATGGACCCTGGATCCCATGTGCTTTTAAGCTTACTGAGTCAGGCTGTTGCTCAGACATTGTCTTGAAGTCTGGCCTTTCAGGCACACTCCTTGGATACAGACTCCAATGCTGCTACCCCTTCTTTGGATATGGGACTCTGCAGTCCAGTTGCCATAGGCCTCCAGATCATGTGCTACCCTCCTCCTTCCTCCCTCCCAAATTTCCCCAGTAGCTCATGCACTCCCTCTCCTCTGCTCCACCAATGTGGGCTTTCCAGCTGACAGTTTAATCCTTGGGAAACTTTGCAACAGTTAAAGCAAATTACACATGGAGTATAGAAAGACACTTCTAAACCCCACCAACTTTTCTCATAGCCAAACCACAAGAGGTACACAGATCTATGGAAAAATAACAAACACTTAAGACCCCTTCCTCAGTTTACACAACCCTCTTGAGAGCCCTTTGGGTCCAAGTGCCCTTCCAGGAAGTCCAGGATCCTTCTGTACCTCTTCTCTTCCTGCCAAGTCTGCATTTCTGCTTGTGGTCTGGCTTTGCTAGAGAGAATCTTCTTTTAATAGCAGATGCTAACATTTTGTCACTTCTGTCCTTCCCCTGCAGTTTTTTAATTCTCCAGTCCTCTGTGGGCTGTGATTGCCAACACTCTCTGTTTGTTACAGCAGCTAAGAGTTATTAGTAAATCAGTAGTCTTTGGCCTGTAGTCTCCCTTGTCCTGCTAGAGTAAGGTTATTCAGCTGTTGATGCTCCTTAATGTCTCTTCTATTCAGGGACAGACACCCAAGTACTGGACTGCCTCAGTTTAATGCAAGACAGATTATGCAATTTAACATGACAGTCTACAATGAAAGACATCAGTAAGGGTGTAAGCAAACAGTCCATAAAATAAAATGAATTCATAAATTCACAAAACTGTCATTAAGCATTTCACCTGGACTGAAAACTAGTTGGGGGAAAAAAACCCACCAGAAGTAATGGTAAATTACAGTATATTGAGCTGGGTGTGGGGAGGGGCGAATGTTTGATAGGGTGCTGCAAGGACATGTGATAGGTCTGATCTTAGTTAACATTTTCATTAAGGACCTGAAATTATGGTGCACAACTTGGCAATGGAATTTGCAGGCCATATTAAAAACTGAAACTTGTTTGGTCAGACAATGGCACAGTGCAGCACACGGTCCTGTGCATCTTCTGCTATTCCTACCGGAGATAAGGACACTTCTGAGCATCTCTGAGGAGGAGTATGGTGTGTGCCTACCTGCTGTTAGCTAGCCCTTCCTATTCAATATTCTGAGTTGGCGAGCTTGGCTAGACATGCTCACTAACTGGCAGACTATGTCTTGGGGATATGGTACATGGACTGTTGCGCTAGCCATTTGCCACGTTTAATGCCAGGGAATTCCCTGTTTGGCTCTTCTGCTCTTGGGAACGCT
Source organism: Emydura macquarii macquarii (assembly GCF_026122565.2). Classification (NCBI taxonomy): domain Eukaryota; kingdom Metazoa; phylum Chordata; order Testudines; family Chelidae; genus Emydura; species Emydura macquarii. The sequence goes on along the minus strand of NW_027132971.1, from coordinate 5,217,082 downwards.
GAATCAAGGCTTTGGTTTTGGTTCTGCTCTCAAAGATTTCAGTACATAGTCTCTAATTTAATTTGAGAGCACCTTGGTTTCTGCAAACGTTTTGATGAGGAGCCATGTCTCCACTGAAATCTTTTATTTTGAGAGCGAGTCAGCTTGTCCAGTTCTATGCTGGGTCTATTATTATATCACACAGGATCATGCAACAGTCCAATGGAGGAACTGGAATTCTGGGAATAGTACCCAGAATTCCTGGAATACTACCCATAATTCCTTGCTCCTGGTCTGCTACATCAACCACTTGATAGCCTTCTAATTGTATACAATCCTCAACACTGCTATTTTAATTTAGAGTTAATCCTTAACTTGGCTATTATTCCACTCATGCATATTCTACATTCATTTAGGAATATGGCAGTCGGAAGTGCCACCCAGATCTGAGTACACCAAGATGCAGTGTATGTCTGATTTTGAAATTCTGGTGATGGAAGGGGTTGTTAGTATAATGTGCAGTATCAAGCATTTTTACACTACTTTTTAAATGCTTATTTTGTCATTTTAATATTTTGCCCAATTCATGTGGGATTCTAAATTTCTCTTCATCAGAATCCTGATGTAGCAGTGTTCTTAAAACAAAAAATCTGCTGGGGACTAATAAAATGAAAGTAGGAATTGAAAAAGTCAGGTCAATAAAAATAATGTATGCACGTATTTCACTTCTCATTACAGGAATCTAGCTAATGTGTGGGATGGCCAAGTATATTTAAATTAAGGAGGCCATTAAGACAGAAGTTGAGAATAAGTCAAAGCAATGGTGCGTTTGAGTGTGTAATTCATAAATCAGGGAACAAATTGGGTGCTGCACATTACTTATTGGCAGGTATTTTTTAAAATAAAATTTTAATTACTGAATTGTAATTATAATGTAGTATAATTCTTTCTTCATTAACCACTTCATTTTTGTAAGGGTTAAACTACGTTTTGTTTGTTCTGGGCATGTATCTGATTTTTACATTACATGCAAGTGATGCATGTTCTTGTATCAGAGACCATGATGAACCCTATGGGATATATTGTGCCTGAACTTGCATAGTTGTGTAAGGACCGTGGGAGTTGAGGATGCAATACATTTTTCCTTCACTTTTCCATTGTGTCTTGCTTAGGAGCTCAAGAACTGGGTTTGGCTCGTGCCTATACTATCACCAGCCTCCTTAAATGGGCTGAGGTTCTTTCCCCACCACAAAAATTCATGTTGTGCCCTTTCAAAGTATGTAGCAGGGATCGGTGTTTTCTCTTATGCTCCTGCTGGCATGGTGCATCTCCTCATTGATAACGTCTCAGGGCTGTGACCTTACAGCTGCAGTTTAAACTGATACAGACACTGATGTCCTCTGAAATGGTATAAGCCATTATAGGACTACAGTGAAAAAATTATTGAGATGTTGCAGGCTTGGGGCTAGCCCTATTTGGGAGTCTTGGTATAATTGGAAGGAATAGATCAGACCACTAGTAATATAGCATGTAGGACTGTTTTGGGTTTATTGATTGTAAAAGTGTGCCTTTCCCACCAATTGCTTTGCTTTCCTTTGGGAATATAGAGTTTGATCCTGAGAGATGCTGAGGACTCGCACTGAATTCAGTGGTAGTGGGCCTCAGTATCTCTCAGAGTTAGACCAGTTGCTACTGAAGCCAAATTTGTGCTGTGAAAACTTATTTCTTTTTTTCTTTCATATTTCTCATAATGTAGAATACTGGCAATTATACGCTGAAGACTACTGTATCTGTCTGTTTTATTTGTGGTAATATCTCAATAAATAGTTGAAGAAAAAAATTCAAAGGAGTGATTCTACTTCTCCTTTTAACAACAGCATAGGATTTTAAATTGTTACTGAGATTATGGGAAGTGCATTTAAAATGAGGACAAAATATGCATATTTACTTGTTAAGTATGTGTAACATTTTGTTCTCTCATATAACATGAATAGCAAATAACTTCAGAAAATACATGCTAATAACATTTGCTGTTCCTTTTTATAGAATCAAATTTTATGATCCCATAAATTATAGTAATAAAATTAACATTTTGTCATAACTTTCTGAACCTGAAGCAAAACATCTTGAAAACAGGATGATCTCAGAGAATTTAAAATGCCACATAGGGCTGTTTGAAAGCTGTCGTATGTTTAACTATGCAGTTTTTGCTTGCTTGCTGCTTTTTTTTTCCCTTTTTTTTATTTTTGTTTTATATTATGCTATAAGAAACTGAAATGTATTTCTTTCTGCCTTTGGTACCCATGTTGCTTCTTTGTGAGTGTGCTCATTTCATATTTCCTTTTAGTACATAGAATTTGTATTCCTGTCTACTTGAACATCTCCTTGTTGCGAAGAGCAGTAGCTGTTGTGTCATCCTAAATTGCTTTTGACTTCACTTTACATGTGGGGAATTGCTGACTCATTGATTCATGGTTGCTGGTTTCAAACTTTGTCATGATTTTCTTTAAGAAAAGTGACAAGCCACATTTCAGTTATTCAGTATTTATTACATGTTGGAATTCCCTCTGAGATCGCCTTCTACTTGGCTTCCCAAGAACTCAGTTCGACCCCAGACTTTGTGTCTGAAGTATCTTTATTTGGCATCCAGCAATGCTATGCTGAATTGATCTGACTGAAATGCAGGGAGTGGATGCAGGGTTCATCACAGATCCAAAGTTACACACAAACTCTCTTCCCTTTGTATACATTTATACACTCATTGCATTTACTATACATTGCATTGCTCATTTTTTGGATTGGATTGGTTTCTTTGTAGGAACCAGTCCCTTTACAGCATGCTCCACTGGACCATTGTATTATCTTTATAAGGAACAACTTGTCTAAGAGCTGTGGCTTTCCATTGAGGTCTAAGTCCCTTTAAATTGAAGTACCATTAAAAATACTTCTAAGAAGAATTGCCTTAAATCTGTCATTTCATTTCAGGAGAAAAATGTTTTATAGGATTTTCAGCCTTTCAGATGGCCTCTGTCAGAATTGATGGGCTCAAAAATTAACATACTTTTAAAACCATTGAATGTGTTTGAGTCTTTCTAATCCCTTCCCTGATGGGTTTTCCCTCTCTGTCTAAAAGATTATCATTTAATTAAAAAAATAATAAGAAATTCCTTCACTCCCAGGCAACCCATTAAAACAAACTGTTCACTGTGGACAGTAGAGACCTAATGTGATCAGGTCATCTGACTATGCACCCAAAGTCAGTATAAATATTTTTCATACAGTCACACCTGCCAAAGGTGATGAGCAAATTAGGTCACTGATTCTCTTCTGTTACACCCATTTTAGACCAATGAAACTCTGTTTCCTTAAATGGATATAACTCATGAGAGGACAGAAGTGTATCATTTGAAATGATGAGTGTGTAAAGGACTTATTTGGATTGCTTTTGAAGTCGAGTCTTTTTGACAGAGAGCTAGTGCTTGGAGGACTAGTAAAGTATTGGTGTTGGGTGGTCAGAGTTGCAATCTTAGGCTACGGCTACACTGACAGCGGCAAAGTGGCCGCCCTCAGATCGATTTCTCTGAATCGACTGAGTGGTCAGTGAAGACCTGCTCAGTCGATCCAGAAATCGATGTACTAAGAACACCAGTGGGATAGTGCTGCGTTGACAGGAACGCTGTTCCCGTCAGCGCGGTGCGGTGAAGATGGCATGCGGAAGAGGAGCACAGAAGTCGACGGGAGTTACACAAGTTTTTTGCATGCGTAACTCCCGTCGACTGCCGCCGAATCTTGGAGGTAAGTGTAGACAGGGTCTTAGAGACTCAGAAGAAGGATTGACCCAGAACTGCAGTTCTTGGGAGTTGCAGGTTGGTGGGGCAAGGGCAGGAGGCAGCGGCAAGAAGAGAGCTCATACACTACTTTCTGTTGCTATCTCCGTGCTGGAGCATGTGAGACAGGTAGCACACTTGCATCACTTAGTTGTTCAGAAATGTACATTGGTGCCTGTCAGAGAGGTACTGGATAGAGTGCCTTACATCAATTAAAAAAAAAAAATCTATTACAGATCAAAGAACATAACAGCGTTACTTCTTGTTAACGAAGCATCTTTCTCAACACCCAAATCAAATCAAGTATTTTTTATTACACTGTGCTCTGAAGCTGGCCAAGGTACCCAGACAAACAGACTAGATATGCTTTGCTACTTTCATAATATGTTTTGGCTGATATTGTTTCCACCAATTTGCCTTTTTGGCAGTTTGTCAGCATCTGAGCAGTTCCAAAAAGAGAATTTCCCAGCTGGTTACTGAATGGGAAGGCACTATTTGTCATGCCAGTGCTGTTCTAGAGTATGAATCGAATAGCAAAGAGCCAGATAGTAGGTTGCATGCTGTGGTGAAGGGATTTTAGGAAGCAGGCTTGGTACTGACAACTGACAGTTTGTAGTGTAACAAGTCAGATTTTGTCATTAGTATTCAGGGAACAGAAGCTGACCCAGGTAAAATAAAGGCCCTATTCGAGATGCTGTAGCACAAAGATGTGGGAGATACTTGTAGGCTTATGGGAATTGTGTACCCTGTAGGAAAGTTCTCCCCAATTTTGATGTTACAAAATCTCTTGGAAATCTGTTGAAAATTGAAAATCTCTGGCCATGTAGGATGGTTAATAAGAAAAAGCATTTCAAATGGCAAAGCAAGAATTAAGTTCTCTTATGGAGCTAGCACGATACCATACAGAGTGAGATACGAGTAGCTGATACATCTTCAGGTAGTCTAGCCCCATCATGTACGTTTCTTTTATAGAATTTAATGGAAATGTTTTCATTAAATTAAGACAAATGGGAACAGTCTTATGTGGCTGTAAATATTCCCAACTTGGCTGCAAACCAAAGAGTATTTTGCTAGTTCATGAGAACTAGCTTCCCCAAGCCTATTGTACCAGCTGCCTGTGAGGTCAATTTTTTTCCATGAGGATGGGCCAGTGGTTCAGAATCCTCCAAAATCAATAGCCCCAGAGAGTGCTAAGTGATAGTCCTTTAGTGAAGTGTCCAACATCTTTTCCAGCTGTGTGAAATGCAGCATAATAGGCTGTCCTTAGGCAAGATCAGACATAGTTCAACACATATTACAAAATAATAGTCATTTGACAGCCATGTCCCAACTCCATTACAATTGCATAACATCACAACAAGGGAGTGTTAGAGATTTTTGGATTCCCTAACTATGCATTTCCATACTTCAGCATGTTTTGGATTTCCTTTGTTTAAATTTCTCAGTATTATTAACCCAGAAAATTCATAGTTTGGGGATAATATCAATGTCCCTGTAATGTTTTTTGCCCAAAATTGCTGATATGTACTCTCAAACTAAACTCCATCTATAGCTTTTGTCTGGGAATAATTAATGTTTGAGTATGTTTTATTGAACTCGTCTAGCAGTAGTTGTTCACAGGAGGGACCAGCAAAAGGCACCAAAAAATTCCTACAAAACAACTGGCTCTTGTTCCTGCTTTATATAGTGACTACGTAGAAAAGGAACGTATCCATTACAGACTGGAGCATTGTACGCACAAATCCAGCTAGCATTTATGATCTGTATTTATTACCAAGGTAGTTATGCCTCATTATAAAATCTATTGTAATGAATTTTCCTGCATTTCTGGTATTTCTTCATTACTTGTAGTTAATGAAAGTTTATACGGTATAGATTGAATAATATCTGGGATGCGTAATTGTGTAGCTAAAGGTTGCCATGCTATTCTAATCCTTGTATTTCCCCTATGCATGGTAAGGTAGCAGTATGGAGCAGCCACCACAGGGATGCTCTCAATACCCCCTGCACACCACAATAGTGGGTTCAACACAGCTTTCACGGTCTCTCCCCCAACTCCTCAACAGATTTCCCTGGGCCACTTCCCCTCAGCCCCAATACCTCTTCCGCCCTTGCATCAGGGCATCTGCTCTGCTGCACTCCAGCAGTCAGCCACTGCTCTGTCCCGGGTGCTGACATTCTACCTGCAGGGCAGCCAGCCTTACCTCCTCAGGCTGTGGCATTGACTGCTCCTGTTCTGTTTGGCAGCTCCCTTTTATATTGGGCTCCTGGACCCTGATTGGCTATCCCGTACTCCTTCCCATTGGCTGCTTCTCCAACGGCCCTCTTAACCCCTTCGTGGCCAGTGCGGGGCACATGCCCCGCCACAGTTCAGCAGTTGTGTTCTCAATTGTGATACTATCTTTTTATTTAGAAATGAAGGTATCCAGATATTTGTGAACTTTCAACAGTTGTGTATTTAGTAAGCGTACTGACTAAGGTACTTTGGCTGAGTTTTAATTATCCAAGTAAAATATCATCCAGGAATCCAATATAAAGAAGATTTTTCTTGTTTACCTCCTCTCAAATTAGAAGCTGTTGAGGGAGATTCAGGACCCTATATAGTGCTCAGTGCAGGAAGTTCTTGTTTGATTCCTAGTCCTCATTCCTTGAGCCCAGTGGATTTTGGGGCCTTGGAATGTTGTTGAATTGATTTTGTTCACTTGTGAGTGCCTCTGACAGCTCATTGGTGACTCTTATGGGTAGCTGTGTATGGAGCAGTATGGAGAGGCTCTGAATGAAGGCGAGTCCTGTCCTTTTGAATTACAAGGATGGGGACGGATATATAGGATTTTGAAGTAGAGGATCATGTTCGGGATCTCCACCAGGCTGTGGAGGACACCTGGAAGGAATAACTTCAGCAATAGTTTGGGAGCTTTTTAAACTGATTTAACTGAAGTTTGCATAAGCAATATTGTGAGGCTTCCCATTCCAGTGTAAACACAGCTCTGTGCTCAGCTGCTGTGTGAAATGTGACTCAAATTGAGGAGATTTTGTGGTAGCCCTTTTGTTGTTTGTTCTGAATTTAACCCACCCAGAATTTAAACCATTTGAGTTTTGGGTTTGAGTACATTCAAAATTTCAGCTCAGTACTCAAGTAAAACTGCCAAATTTTGCTTGGTTTCAACTGGAAATGGGATATTTTCCCTCTGTACCTAAGACTTCTGTGGTGGAACAATTAATGCAACACAGTACCATTGGGAGAGACCTGAGTTTGGTGCTAATACCCAGTGCTTCAAACCCAGGACGGTAGGGGCTATAATACATTCTACAAAATCAGGAATAAAATGGGTAGAGCAACTCACATAGCCATTTGGTGTCCCTTCAGCCAATGCTGGAGTGAGCATGTGTGTATAAAAAAAACCCCCAAAACATAATCCTCTGGGTTTCAGGAGGAGCTTGTAGGACCTTTGAGAGGGGATAGTCTCTATTTACTTCTGAGCAGGGTGGAATACTTTAAATCAAGGCAATTTAAATAATGATTTAAATCACTAAGAGAAAATCATTGATTTAAAGTTTCCCACTATACTTCTTCACATATTTCTTAAACAATGATGCAAATCTGATCACTAAAACATGTTAATTTACAACTCAGTACAGCATTTTACAACATCTAGCAGGGTAACTTTGTGTAATTTTTTAGATAATTTGATTTTTATTAATTTAGGAAATAGTACGTAATACTCATTACCTGTGTCAAGCTGCGGATGCAGCAGTAGTACATTAGGAATGATAAGAACCAAATCACACACACAAACACAATAGCACTTATATTTTATTAAACTAAATCTTAAATGTTACATAAATGTTTCACATTTGCAATTGCAGCAGTCTCCTGAGTTGCTAGCCGACGGCTGTCCTTAAACTCTTTTTTGTTTTAATTTTCAAGTTTTATTAACTCTAACAGACAAGTCATCTCGACATTAAACATACTCTCCTTAAAACTTCTACAACTAGCTCTCATCTTCCCCACATCCACTGTCATTTTTATTCATAGACTGAAACAGAAATACGAGTTTTCCTGCTTTTTCAACTCTGTCGATTTCTTAGCTTTGAGTGAATAATACGATGAAAATATTCTCTCTGTGGTTGCAGAGAAAGCTACTGCTGTGAAAAGTTGGCTTAACAACTGAAGGAGCTCTGTTTCAAGGTGCCTTGCTAATGATTTCCACCAATTCAAGGGAGTGACTTCATTCAAAACATCATCAGTAAACAAATAGTGTTTAAATGGTTCCGCTCCAGCCCTGAAATTTATGATGACTGGCATAACTGAGGAGTGATTTTGAGATGCCCATGCCATGGCAGCAGCATCTTCTTCAGAAGTTAGGCATCTACCTTTATATCTGGGGTCGAGAATGTTCACAAGAAAATGAGGTGGAGTTAGTGCTTGATCCAGTCGCTTCTTTATTGCCTGCAGTTTAACTTTCTGGTAAGGTATTTCTTTCTTCAATGTGCCTTCCAAGTTTCGACAGCATCAGCAATGCAGCAACCATTTCTCTGAAGTTTGTTTAAGGCTATGGATATAGGCTTCAGAATACTGAGCCTATCCTCTACATTCCTCTTTAATCCAATGTTAGATACTTTGGATGAGATACTTCCATCTATTTTATCATGTTTTTCTTCACAAAGTTTTATGAGAATAGGCCAGTTCTTAATAAATTGTTCAAAACAATCAACCACAGAATTCCATCGAACATCTTGAGGGAGAATTAGTTTGGATCCTCCTGCTCTCTTCGGTGAAGCTGAAGCAAAATGGTTGTTATGGACGTATTTTGTGACTTCAACAACATTTTCTTTCATTCCTGGAGAAGATGTACTTAAATCTTTGGCTAAAAGATGCAATAAATGGGTACTGCAACCATATGTTATTAAAGAGCATCCTTCCATTTCTTCTTCTAAGTATCTTCTCACCTTTTCCACATTTGCAGCATTGAGTGAATAATACCAAATGAAGAAAATATTCTCTCTCTGCCTTTAAGACAGTGTCTTAACTAACTCCTCTGCCTTGCTTGACCCAGCTTCACCACCGCATAAGCACAAAACAACAACAATCCTACCCAGCCTGTGTCTTTCTTTGTACATGTGACTTTAGTCTGCTGAGAAACAGAAACTGAAAGCCCAAATCTTTCAAGAAGCAAGAGCTGGTAGTTAGGCTGGACAGACTAGAGACATTATTCATTTTATGAGACAGTGAGTGTAGGTTTAGCATGTTTGTTATGGGATTTAATTGTAACTTACTTTTTAAATGAGAGAGAAATTTAGTATTTTATTGATGATTTAAAAAAAAAATCTGAAGCTGAAGCGAAATTGTTGTTATGGATGTATTTTGCGACTTCAACCACATTTTCTTTTATTCCTGGAGAAGACATACTTAAGTCTTTGGCTAAAAGATGCATTAAATGGGCACTGCAACCATATGTTATTAAGGAGCATCCTTCTGTTTCTTCTTCTAGATATCTTCTCATCTTTGCCATGTTTGCAGCATTGCCTGACAAAACTGTGCACGTGACAGTTGAATTTTTGTTCAGTTTTACAGCTTTCACTGGCACTTCTTTTAAATATTCTGTTGGGTGTGCATTTCCCTATGTATCTATTGTTTCTGAAAGATATGCACCCCCATCTTCTGTTGTCACACAGGCACATATTACTGGGTCATTGTGTACATTGCTCCACCCATCAAGGCTTAAACTGTCAAATTTCCCCTGAGTATTTCTTGCACACTGTTCAAGTTCCTTCTTATACACTGCATCTAGCAACCTTCCACCAACGTCTGCTCTACCAGGTGGAGTGTAGCCTGGTCGTAAGGACTCAGCCATGTCAATGACGTGTTTATTGTTAACAATGCGAAAAGGAGAATTTGTGGCATAAATGAACCGAGCATCTTTTCGTCTATGGTGTCTTGTTGGTATTTGCTGGTCCTTATTACAAACTCATCCATGGTGGTGGTTTTACTGGATGATTGAAATCTTTTGCTTGCTATTAATGCTTTGTTGTCTGAAATACATTTAGTTGCAGCACTTCTGCTAAAAGTACCAACAGATGACTCTGAAGTTGCTGCAGATAGACAGTCACAGTCAAAGTCTCTTATGCTTAAATGGAATCCTGAAACAAAATTCAAAAATGATTTTGAATAGTTGTTCTTCTCAGTTCTTCTCATTCTATTATTCAGTTAATCATTTACATTTTTTCAGCAAGGATGCAGATCCAATTCCAACTTACCAAAAAAGCTAAGACTGACTGCACGTAGCGTGGACTTAATTTTGGAGTAAGCCCCATAGAATTCACTGGCACTTCTGTTTTTTGAGAAAACAAGTATAGGATGGGATTCCCTTGGGAAAGCTGAGTTATGCTGAAGTAAAATAGAGAATAGACTTATGGCATCACCATTATGGTTGGTAGCCATGATGTTCCAAAAGAAGGGCATGTATTATGTGAAATAATATAAGAAAATGACACCCAGTGACAACTGGCAACCCTAGATTTCTCATACTGCAGCTTTCTGTACTGTGTACTTAAGTAGTAGATTCTAAACCTAGTTAACTAATTAAACAAACCATAAGGATTAGCTAAGCTAAACTTTTTTTGTAGCAACATCCAAGATAGCAAACAGCTTGGGAATTTACTTGGTCCTGAAGAATGATGCATTGCAAAGTGAATTATTTAAGTTACTAACCAGTTGATCCATATTGTTCCTCAGACATATCTACATCTTCATCCACATCATTTTCTCCCAATAAGCAGTTTTCATTATGATGTTTCATTCTTGCAACTAGGCCCTGCATCTCCTTCTTGCAATGCTTACAATTGACACATTTTCCTTTTTTTTTTTTTTTACCCAGGGAAGGAATTTCTTCAAAATATTCCCAAAAGCCATGACCGTTTTTCTATGGCAAAAACATGGGGGAATATAGGAAGCTGTGTGTGTACTGAATAATGTCTTACTTTTTTGTTTCCAGTTCACTCCACCGTTCCTTTCTACTCTGCCTCCATCCTTTGTGTCTCTGTCTTAAGACAATGTCTTAACTAGCTCCTCTGCCTTGGTTGGCCTAGCTCCACCACTACATAAACACAGAACAGCAACAATCCTATCCAGCCTGTGTCTTTCTTTGCACATGTGACTTTAGCCTGCTGAGAAACAGAAACTGAAATAGAAACTAAAAGCCCAGATCTTTCAAGAAGCAAGAGCTGGTAGTTAGGCCGGACAGAATAGAGCCATTAATTAATTTTTGAGACTGTAAGCATAGGTTTAGCATGTTTGTGATGAGATTTAATTGTACCTATTTTTTAAACAAGAGAAATTTAGTATTGATGATTTAAAAATAATTTGAATTTAAAAAAAAAATCTGATTTTTTTTTTTTTAATAAAAAAAAAAAAAATCATTGATTTCTATCCACCCTGCTTCCAAGGTAGTGAAATAAACCACCAAAAGCTAAAAAATTCAAAATTTGTTCAGGGAATAGGCATCTTCAGATAATGAAAAATCTTGCAATTGTGAAGTACAAGCTGTAGTCCCTAAATACAATGGTGTGTTATTTACGGTAAAGATGACCAGTGCAATTAATGTCACCAATGATTTTGAATTTTAAATGTATCTGTTTGTGTTTAGGTAAGAATTGGACAAGACCGTTGATGGTCTCCTCCAGAGACAGTAGCTCCAGAATATATTTTGTGGAAAAAGGAATGTATCTTGCTGAGTGGAATAAAATTCCATTTTTATAGTTATTGCAGTATCTTCTTGGACTTCGTACAGCCTGGCTGTGAAAAACAGTATTGCTGGGGGATGAGTGCTATGGATGCCATTGGAGGGGGAGGGGGGGATGGAATAGATCACTACAAAAATATACTGTTCTGCTATTACGTTTTTCACATATAAAATTTTTCCTTCATAGCAGTTGCAGTATTGCTAGCCCCAAATATTCAGAAACCATGAGTCCGACTCACCAGAAATCACGAGATTGACTTTAAAATCATGAGATTATGTAAAAATAATAGATTTAGTGTTCTTTTTATTTGCTTCTGTTTTTTTGAGTATTTAGGATGCACTGGGGGGGTCTTTTTTTTTAATTTGATGCTTACTCCAAGAGTTACAAACTTACTTTTTCTTTAAGAGTGAAGTTTGAAATCATCACATATCCACTTGACTCTAGCAGCTGGGGCTTTAAGGAAAACAATAATTATGGAACTGTCATGGGACTGATGACAAAATAATGAGAGTTGACAACAGTTGCTTTGACTTCTTATCAGCACTCCAGGTCACTATTGCTTCATCTCAAACAGGAACTCATTAGTAAAAGATGTCCTAGAGAAAAGCATGATGTATTTACTGATACAATAGAAGTGGGAAGTATTTAAAACAAAGTATGTTACCCTAATGACCGCACCGTGCCTTGGGGCGGGGGAGAGGGTGTTGTCTGGCTTGCCATGGGGAGGGAATAGCATTTTACAGGATGGGGTGGGGAAAGACTCAGAGGCTGCTGCAGAAGGGGGAGCGGTTCAGCATGATGACACCAATTCATCCCCAGGGGCCGGAAGGGCTGGTGAGTTGAAAAGGGCAAGCCTGGTGGGAGAATCCCATTTTCCTCACCCTAGGCAGAGCAGCACCCCCGTTCTTCTCCTTGGAAGTGGCAAAACGCCAGGTTTGGTCAGGACCTGCTGTGGGCATGGCTCTGGTTGCGCTTTTCTAGAGGGGCTGCGAAGGAATTTTTTCCCACCACCAGACTGGCAAAGGTGGAGTGTGGGTTTTTCACCTTCCCCATAGGAGGTTTGGGGGAGGCTTTGTTATGGTGAGCAGGGAAGTGAGTTAGTGTATGTTGTCATTATGTAAGTGTAGGTCAGATGTCCAGTACAGGTGTTCCATAGGGAAGGGATATAGTGACCAAATAAATGGCTTGGTAAAGAACTCAAAAAGGAGGTGTTTTTTTAAAGGAGTGGAATGGTGAGCGGGTGTTTGAGGCTCCTATGACTAGTACTTTCTTATAGCCTACGATAATCCTCATTGGAGGGGGGTGAAATGGTAAGGTCCCAGCAATAGGTTGGCTGAGGAGCTGGATGGACAAAAGGGGGGGTGACTGGCGGAAGTCCCCTGGGTAGATATTGAATGAACATTTTTATCTGATGGGTAGTCCCAGCCATCCAATAATAACGTTTTGGCTTGATTAAAACCATGTCAGGTGGTTGGTGGGTCTTGCCCACATGCTCAGGGTCTAACTGATTGCCATATTTAGGGTCGGGAAGGAATTTTCCCCCAGATCAGATTGGCAGAGACCCTGGGGTTTTTCTGCCTTCCTCTGCAGCATGGGGCACAGGTCACTTGAGTGTTTAAACTAGTATAAATGGTGGATTTTCTGTGACTTGAAGTCTTTAAATTGTGATTTGAGGACTTCAGTGACTTAGCCAGAGGTTTTAGGGGTCTGTTACAGGAGTGGGTGGGTGAGGTTGTGTGGCCTCCAATGTGCAGGAGGTCAGACTAGATGATCACGATGGAATGATCCCATCTGACCTTAAAGTCTATGAGTCTATAAGTGTCTCTTGTCCTCCTTTTGGTATAGCCGGACAATAGTATGTGTCATCCCTTTTTGTAGAAGGGGAAAAATTAAAGGGGAACTGCATGGAAGCAACAAGAGCTTTCCTCTAGTAAACCAAATCACTCCCCCCACGCCCCACATATTAATTTAAAAATGCTCAGTTACTACCTGAGCTACCTATTATTACTACTACCTATGCCCTAAGCATTCTAAAGAAAAAATTTTGTTCCACAGAAAAAAGTAATAAACAAGTTAAAGTATCTTTTTATGTAGCATTGAAACTGGTTGGAAATTGAGTGCTATCAGCAGTATGATTACAAACAGTCCAGTTTCCTGACTGTCTGAGCCTGTTTTAAATGAGAACATGAGTACATGAGCGTTTGAGCCTCAATCAATGGTTGTGAATAGGCCTCAACTACTCTAACTAAATGGACTTTGCTTATACCTACCTTCCCTATTGTTGTTTCTTACCCTTGGATATGTATATATATACTTCCTATCTGATTTCTATTCCTTACATCTGATGAAGTGGGTTACAGCCCACAAAAACTTATGCCTGCAGAAATGAAATTTGTTAGTCTTTAAAGTGCTACAGGACTCTCGTTGTTTGAGCCTCTGCAGTATCCTCACATATATCATGATTATTTTTTTCCATGCTAGTCACTCTGTCCTTAGGACAAGAAGGGAGAGAGAGACCACTTACGGTATGAAATTTTCTTCATTTCTTGGGGCCTATGCAAAACAAAAGGCCATTCCCTCCAGACACTTCGTAATTATCCATCTTTCATGATTTGGACTTGTAGAAGTTAATGAAAGCTTCCAAATGAGCTTCTTGCTAAAGGAGTGTGTGTTAATTTTTTTTTTTTTTTTTTTTTTTTTTTTTTTTACAGTTTTATTAATGGATCAGAATGTGTAACATTCAATTTTGCAGCATCCTATGAAAGAAAAAGAAGCTGTTTTAATTGTCTGCCAGATTTGGAGCCATATTCTGATCTTTGTTACTTATACCAGTGTAAATTAGAAGTAACTTCATGGAAATACTGCTGATTTACACCAGTGTGACCAAGATCTGGTATGACTCTTTACTTACAGAATTCAGCTTTGTAACAAATGTCATAATAAGGCCCTCACTATCCATTTCCTGTATTTGACTACAGAGCTGAATTCGTTTGGAAAAATGTTTCTCCTATATTTTTTGTTTTCAAGGAACACATTTCAATAAACCAATATCTGCTTTAATAGAACAGTTCTTGAAAATATGATTTTGAAATATCTGAGGCTTTTCTTCTTTTTGAAGGATATTTTCCTCCTCCATGTGCCCAAAAGACTTATGATCTTAGAACTTCTTAAATACCATATGCAGTGAACTGAAAGTATTGTACCTTTGCACCTTTTCAAAGTAGGAGGAAGGAAAGGAAAAGAGATGGAGAAGGTAAACGGAAGTCCAGGTATATTTTGATAGACTCTCCAAGGGCTTTACAAAGAAGTTAACATTTTTACCGGAATGATAGTGTGAATTAGGATGACAACAGCCAATTTTATTATCTTGTTTAGAGGCTTTGGAGTCTGCATAGTTTAGGAGACTTAAATTCTCCAAACAGATTCGCAGTGATGTGGATATTATCTAAATATTTGGAATTAAAGCAGCAGTTTAAACACACTCTCTAGATCTCCACCCGAATGGGCACTCTAGTTTACTCTTTAAATCTTTAGGGAACTTGTGACCATTAAACAAGGGATGTAAAGTCTTTGCAAAGGCACTTATAAACCACTTTACTGATAGAATAAGCACAAGAGATAGAGATGTATGGAAAAATAACGAATACCTGCATACAGAATCACTCTCTGTTTTGTCACTCCTCGTGAGAGCCCTTTGGCTCTTAGTCAGGGCCCTTTTAAGCAGTCCGTATCTCTTGTACCTCCTCCTCAGTCTTCTAATGCCAAAGAGCCTTTTTCTAAGAACAGTTTTTAACACCCTGTCTCTTCCTGTCCTTCCTCTGAGGTTTTTCCATTCTGCAATCCTCCATGCACTAGAGCAGAGGTTTTCAACCTTTTTTAGAAACTGTACCCCTACGGTCTCAAGGTTTCACCTGAAGTACCCCTTCATGGTTTTCACTCTACCTGATGTTACCACGGTTGCAATAAAAGGTGTAATGGCCTAAAATTAACACACATTTTCTTGTAGTGTATCTAAAATACGTAATTTGCATCACGACAGAACTGACACTATTACGTTAGGACAGAATTCCAAACAGTAGTTCTTAAAGCACCTGGCTCTGGCTGGGCTTCGCTGCCTCCTGCCTCTGGCCAGGCTCTGCCGCCCCGCACCCCCTCATTTACCCACTGAGACCCATGCACTCATCCGCACCCTCTGCCCCTGAACTTACCCACCAACCCCCTTGAACTTACCTGCTGACCACCCCCCACACTAACCCAGGCTCTGCTACCTCCTGCCCCCACACTTACCCACTAACCCCCTTGAACTTACCTGTGGGGGGCCCCTGCCACTTACCTGCTGTGCAGCGCCCAGCTCTCCTGTTGTAGCCCCACTGCCTGGTGCTGGCTCTGATAGGGCAGCCTCACCCACCCCCACCCCTCCGGCGTGTCTGGCTGGAAGTTTCCTGCACTTTCCATCCCCACTGCGCTTTGTGATCTGATTTCCCCGCCCCTCCCCCCGATAGGCGACTGCACACACCCTGCGGTATTCTGAAGCAGCCACAGGGGTACGTACCCCTTGGTTGAAAACCTCTGCACTTAGAGCCGTCTATATCCTCTGTGTTCTTTACAGTGGACAAGAGTTATTAGCAAGTCAATAGTCTTTGGCTGCAAGTATCCATTGTCTTACTAGGAGAAGGTTATTCAGCTGTTGATAGTCCGTAATGACTCTCACGTTCAGGGCCAGACATCCAAGTGCCAGACCTCCTTTCCTTTACCACAAGATGTATGATGCAATAATGTGACAATATACAGTGAAAGACAGCAGTAAGGATCTAATAATAAAATCATCTATTCTGAAGCTCACATAGACAAGGTGGGTGCTCTTCAGGTAGGTGTAAACTTGAAAGCTCGTGTCTCTCATCAACAGAAGTTGGCCCAATAAAAGATATTACCTCATCTCTCGAATATCCTGGGTTCTGACACAGCTACAACAATAATGCATATAAACGAACAGAGAGAGATTCCCAAAACTGTCACAAGTGTATCTTTAAAAATGTGCCTGGAGAAAGAAGAGGGCCGATCAAAAGGTATGTAAAGGAAATTTAAACTGCTACTTCCTCACCTCTTGTGTGATCCCAGGGAGGTTGTTTGGGAAGGACTGGTCTCGATTGACGAGGTGCAAAGCAAACAGGCAGGGAGCTCAGTTATGTGACCTCTTCACAGTTCCCTGCTGCGGAGTTTTTTTTATTTTTCCCTAGTTAAACAAAAAAATCTGTCTCAAGCTGTATGTACAATGCCCTCTAATAAAAATGTAGTCCATAACCGTAAAACAAAACCAGCAGCAAATCCCGCTTAGCATACAAAGTCGTTGGAAAACTTGTTAGCAAACCAAAACTCCCCTTGTAGCCATATGCCATGGGCCAAGGAAGTTATGCAACCCAGAGAGTATCTGAATATTTTCTTTTGGGTTGGGCCTATAGATTTTTTTCAGCAATTAACTGTAGCATTGCACTGTTTCGGGGGTAAACTCCTCCTCCTTCTTCTATGCTGTATGACAGTCCACGGCACAAATCTCTCTACAGTCCCAGTCCTTCAATTTACAATATGTGCACAAAGTACTGCACCTGGCCATTGAAGTCAGTGGGGCTCCACATGGGCACAGCTTGTTCGTTGTAAAGGGAAGGATCGGGGTCTAAATGAGGAACGTAAGATATAAGTAACAATTATGAAATGAGGTAAGGAATGGGAAGATGGATTACATGAATAGGATAGGAATGAAAGAGGAATGCTCTGTGATAAGAGTAAAAGGAATACTGCTTTTGAAACACAGGAAAAGAAATGGCATGACTGCATGAAAAACATTTAAATCTCAGTCCAGCAAACACTTCTGTACATGTAGGGGATTACTAGTGTAATGTTTCTCAAATGTATATTTGCAAAATTAGGGACTTGGATAGCAGAAGACAGACTAACAATTCTGCAATTTTACAATAATCAACAAAAATATAGAACATTACTATATGACTATATTATTGTACTGTATTACATTGATTCCTATTTTGATTACCAGCTTTGTGACTGGTTCACATTTCAAAGTACAGAAAGTACTACTCATGCATAGAGTCTGCATCATGGTCAAATTGGACGAGGTTGTGGTTTGGGAAGTGGGAGAGCAAAAAAAAATTGTAAAAGGCATTGCCTGAAGAAGAAATCTGATAAAGAGTTGGTACAAACAGGAAAAATTGGGATTGAAAGGAACAGGGGAAAGGACAAAAATAGAATCGTTTGAGCAAGTAGAGGGCCCTGTACAGTACACACCAAGATACACTCCTTGAGATCTTTCAATCAGTTATCCAGGCTTAGATTGGTTCAAATCATGCAGCCCCTTCATGGGGTCTTATTTATTAAGTCTTTCTACAAAGTATAACTCACTTTTTTACTTGCCCCAGGTCAGCCCATTCTGGGCACAACAGCTTGAGTGAAACTTGATCTGGAATTGTTGGTAGAAGTAGCTTTTCTGTAAAAGAAGATGCCACTGCTGTTTTGTTGAAGAACAAAAGGGGAGGTGGAGGCTTGTGATTTAATGGTAAACTGTGCTCTGAAGTCTGCATATGGTCTTTTGAACGTACAGAAGCACTAAAACGCGTCTGAGATTAAGTTCCTTGGATATATTAGGGCAATATCAAGATTTGTTACAAGGAAAAATCTTTCTTTGTTGAAGGGTAGGATTTTTGCTGTTTTATGTTCTTACTGCTTGGTTTTGTGAAAGAAGTGTTTTGAGGATTGAGATCTGTTTAAAACTATTTGTTTCTGTGACTTCCCCACCTCTTTTTCTGTTGTGACTCAGTCCCATAACAATTACAATTAAAGTTACATTTTATGCAGCTATATCGCAGTGTGAAGAGAATCTGTAGCCTCCATCATAAAATGTGAATAATTGTGTACACTTTTAATAATTTAAATTGCTAACACTTATGCTCTGCAGAATTTGAGTTTTTTTAAACATAATTGGATAGTATCTGGCTAAGCATTTTTTATTTATTTAAATTTTCACTTGCACAAAATTGTGGGTTTTAATAAAAATTTTAAAAATGTTAATTTCTAAAGCATGTGCAGGAAGTTATGGGAATCAAACAGTTAATGACAATATATGTTGAGATACAAAAAGTTAAAGCTTTATAATCCTTGAGTTTAGTGTGTGGGTGCTGTGTAGTGTTGAGGGCCAGTGATATGCAGGAAATCAGACTAGATGGTCTGGTGGTCCCTTCTGGCCTTTAACTGTCTCTGTTAAAATACAGACTGTTGACATCACATGTCAGAATAGCAAAGCAAATGTCCTTAAATCAAACTGAGTTCTCAAGCAACATTTTTCTGACTTTGCCTATCGGTAAATTTCAGTTCCTAATGAAAAATATTTTTGTATCAGTTTGTATGTATTTGCTAAAATCTGTGTATACCAACATATACTGATTAAAAACTGAATCCTTCCAAGCCTACTAATACTTAGTGTCATGGGGTGCCACCCTCCAGCACTTACCCTGGTGTGCTGCATTGCACTCAGCACCCCTGAGATCTTTCAATCAGTTATCCAGGCTTAGATTGGTTCAAATCATGCAGCCCCTTCATGGGGTCTTATTAAGTCTTTCTGCAAAGTATAACTCACTTTTTTACTTGCCCCAGGTCAGCCCATTCTGGGTCCATATAAAGGTACGTCTACACCGCACGCTTTTTTCAGCAGGTGTAGAGTACATACATTGCGCACCCTCTTAGCATAGGTATAACTAGCAGCATAAATGGTAAGGTACTGCTTACCTGAGTCGACTAAAGACTTGCCTGAACCCTGTAGGAGTGTACCTTGATGTGTACTGTACAGGGCCCTCTACTTGCTCAAACTGTGCCTCCGCATCCACACTGGCATTTTTAGCAGTGTGATGTCTGGAGCCTGTCCCTGCCAGTGAGCTGCCAGAGCCTTTCCTCTCTGCTGGTGTCTTTCACTATAGTGGAGAAAAGCTGTGGCAGCTCAAAGACTCCACCAGTGGGGAAATGCTCTTGCAATGGGGAGGCAGCATGGAATGGCTCTGGCAGCTCCCCACTCCTTCACCTTTTCCCCACTTCCTCCCCCCTGCCAGAGCCTTTCTTGATGTGTAGCTACACACTGTAGTGTGGAAGCAGCCTGCATTTCATGGCGGCGTGTAGCAATATGTACCCTACACGTCTCCGCAAGTGGTGTGTTCTGTAGATACAGCCTTTGAGTCCTGGTCAGCTCTTGTACTGGTTCAGGAGATCCTCCCCCCAAGTTCCCTTCTTGGGCTTATTGTTAATGATAACTTCCTCCAAACAGGAATCCTGAGTTCTCCTCCTTGGAGCTAGGTTGTAAGTTAGCCAGCTGTAGGACCTTAGCCAGGCTTCTCCCTCAGCTGGCCCCTTTCCCCCAATTTAGTCAGAGGATCCAGCAGGCGGCTGACTTCTGCTGGTGTCTGCCCTGCAATGAGGGAGGTAGCATTTATGCTGATCGCCTTCTCTCAGCTTATCCCCCTTTGGTTGGGTAAGAGGGGAGACTTCCCCAGCCCTCTCTTCAAGGTTCCTGGCCTGTAAAGACAAAGTGACAGGATTTCTTCCCAAGCACCATCTATTCGAGAGATCGCTTCCTCTCTATCAATATCTCTTAGGTCCTTGTGTGTGTATATCGGACCTTTCAGAATCTTAAAGGGTCACTCACTTGATGGGGTGGAGCAACCACTAGGCACCAATTCACTTAAGGGGGTAGACTACCTGTCACACTTGGTATGTTTTGTTTGAGTTATAATTCCAATGAGAGAGAGGAAATGGCTGAGTGTGGTGGTTTGTTTTTTGTTTTTGTTTTTTTTAAATGAATGTGTACTTGGGTACCCTAGCTCTTTTGAGTCCTTCATTCTGTAGGTGAGCATGGCATGAGTATGTTACTAGTTATATGTTCAAACTGTGTGTGCAGAAGGTACTGTATAAAATGCATTTTACTTCATTCTGCATTAACTTGTAAAAACAGGGAAAAGTTACATTGCTTGTTTTAAAATCAGATTTGACAGTGGTACCTATTTTAACCTTGGTTTGTCTGTCAATCATATCTTTCATATTTTGAATGACTGTGCAGTGTATGGAATGCACATGAAATTTTGTATGACATCATAATATATTGCAGTATCTTTTTTTAATTTTTCAGTTGACCTTCTTGTAAGCTGTTTAGATCTTGCTCACCTTCAAAAAAACCTATTAGCATCATTATTATCCTCCTCTATACCTTATTCCTCCTTCACTGACTATCTATGTGGTTCAATGCCAAAGATCTGGCTTCACTGGCCAGAAGGCCATCAGCTTGTTTTGACAAGGAAGGAAAAGTGAAGATTTGCAGAGTGGCAGTGGAGGGAAAACTAATAGGTAACAACTTGAATAGAAAATTGTGTTGTTGACGCACGTTTTGCTGCTACTGTTAGCTTACAGTTTCAGTAATTACATATTTGTTAGTGTTTTCAGTTTTCTTCATTGTTCATGCTTGAGTGGTGCTAAACACCTTTCTAAATAATTGCTTTTATGCCTTGGCTGTGGATTAGGATCTCACTGGTGTATGCAAACAGAGATGAAATTAATAGTCCTCTGACTGCTAACTAGATTAATTTACATTGGGGAAAGAGTAGTTTATTATCCTCTTACGGTTTTTTAACTAGGTGTCCTCAGTATATGTTACAAGGAACACAGGACAAGGTATTATGCAACCTTTTTCTTTCCAACTATCCAGAACAATAAATAAATAAATAAATAAATAAAAAACCTGAAATATGTGTTGGGGATCCTAAAAATAAACTGACTTGTTGCCAAGTGAATGTTTTACTCATGGGTGGGTCCTTGTGTTTCAAGATTTCTGTTACAGTGCTGCGAAAACATAAATTAAAGCAAGCTGTTAGATTTATTCAGATTTAGGGGTGTGTACAGGTTTATGCACACTGATGCTATAATTATGACTACTTTCATCTAAAATTGTTGTAGCTATGTTGATCTAGGAATGGTGTATTATTCCTATAAAATCCATCATTACTTTATAAATGGCCTCCATTTTGTACTATTTGCCCAAGAAATGGAACTCAGGATTTGCAATGATTGTTCAGTGCAAAATGTTGATTTGCATTGTACTCACTGCTATTCATCAGTCAGTAGAAGAAATAGTAGTACTAATTTTTCGATTTTTAGTTTCTCAAAAAACAAAAACAAAACCCATTTACTGCTTTGTCAATCTTTTATAACTTGTTTCCCACCTTCTGAGCAGGTTTCCTCTGGCGTTTTATGGTAACATACTTAATGTGTCTTTCAATTTCCAGTAAGCTTGAATAAATATCTGTTCTCTACACTGTATTAGGAAATCACTCCTGGTTAGCTGTAAAATCATCCCTAATACAATAATTGGAGCAACAGAGAATAGTTTTTATTTTTACTTCGTTTATAAGATCTCAAGTTGTGATTGTTTTGAGAGAGCCTATGGATCAGATTATAGATTTATAGACTTTAAGGCCAGAAGAGACCATCATAATTATCTAATTTGACCTGCACATTGCAGGCCACAGTACCTCACCCATCACTCCTGTAATAGACCCATAACCTCTGACTGAGTACCTGAAGTCCTCAAATTCTGATTTAAAGATTTCAAATAATAGAGAATCCACCATGCTCCATGCTGCAAAGGAACGCAAAAAAAATCCTCAGTATCTCTGCCAATCTGACCTAGATGAAAATTCTTTCCTGATCCCAAATATGGCAATCAATTGAACCACCCAGACACTTGGTAAAGAATTCTCTGTAGTAACTCAGAACCCTCCCCCTCTAGTGTTCCATCATCGGCCATTGGAGATATTTGCTACTAGCAGTTAAAGATGGGTTACATGCTATTGTATGAAATGTTATCATACTATCCCCTCCATAAATTTATCAAGTTCAGTCTTGAAGCCAGTTAGGTTTTTTGCTCCCACTGTTCTCTTTGGAAGGTTAGAAATTTTCATCTAATTTCATCAAGCCCAAAGTTGTTGATAGCTATTTTATATCCATTTGTTGTTGTGTTCACACTGGCGCTTAACTTAAATAACAACTCTTCCTTTCTGGTATTTATCCCTCTGATGTATTTATAGAGAGCAATCAGATCTCCCCTCAGCCTTCTTTTGGTTAGGCTAAACAAGGCAAGCTCTTTGAGTCTCCTTTCATAAGGTTGGTTTTCCATACCTCAGATCATTCTACTAGCCTTTCTTTGCTCCTGTTCCAGTTTGAATTTATTTTTCTTAAACGGGGGAAAGTAGAATTGCACACAGTTCTTCTTCAAATGATGTCCCCCTCGGCCACACACAGTGCATTCGTTGCCTGGGAGAGCAACACGTTCACCAGAAATTTTCCTACTGCCTTGACTTAAAATCAAGAGCAAGGAAGGACAGGGACTTTAGACTTAAACTGCTTTTAATGGAAAAGTTGCTTTGGATCCAGGCTCGTACTCCTCCACAGAGAGATCCTCATGGTTAGCAAGATTGACTACCGACTCTCACTTCCCACACCTGAGTAAGAGAAGAACATCCTCTGACTGGCCTAAGAGTAAGAAAAGAGCGGCCCCCTCCTCAACTCCTAAGGCACAAGCTCCAAGAATGCTGTCCCAGGCTAGATCCGTAGCATCAGTGGCTTCGAACGAGAGACTGAGCTCCTCAGCCTCTAAGACAAAGTCGAAAGACCCTGCTAGGGCAGACCTGCCTATTTGCTGTGACCCAAGTGAGCCCTTTACATAATCTGCAGCCCTGGGACTTTGTGGGACCGATGAATCCATCAGCACTGGTTAAGGCATTGGTAACTGTGAAGACCTTTGTACTGACTGAATTAGCAGCTTCAGAAAAATCTCTGGCCCGCTGCTGGCCATACTGAAACACACACCACTGCACTATGTATTACATCGGCACCATTGATGCCCTGTGCACTGCAGGAGTTCAGATACATATCAGACCTAAGAGTATCTGACACTCCTGAATTGACACTCCTCAAATGAGACTTACTCCAAGTTTCACTATCACTCCATCATTCACCATCATCAAGCTGTGCTTCACTCTCGCTGACAGGAGCGGCTCCCCCTTTCCCTACTGATGCAGAGGAGGAGGAATATGCTGAATTATTGCCTCATCAACATCGGGTCAAATAGCACCAGCCTTGCAGACTTACCCTTCAGCACCTCAGGGAACCCAATCCTGGCCTGGGCCTCCTTGGATGTAACCTCACATTCCCCTCCTACCAAACTGGCTGTACTGGCACCCTGGGGCCATGTTCAGGGCTCAGTTTGGTAACCTTCTGTCACGACAGATAGGTCCTCGGACAATCCCATCCTTCCCACTCTCCTGACCTCGGGATGTACAGCCTCCAGAAGCACCTCCACAAGAGGAAGAACATGAGGATGACGAAGAATAAGAGGGACACCCTTATAAGAGGCTTATAAGAGGCCCTACACTTCTCATCATCCTCACCAGATGAGGCAATCAAGCCACCACCTCCCACAGTGGCTGGTGATTTTACACACTTGTTCTGTAGATGCATTACATATTCAACTGGAGGAGGTTAAGGAAGAGCAGCATGAGCTCTATACCTCCTTTAAAGTAAAAATCGCACTATCTGTCAATAGTGCACTACTTGAACCTGCCAATCTTTTATGGCAGACTCTATTCTCTATTCCACCTACATGCAAATGTGCGGACAGAAAACACTGTGTACCAGGAAAGAACGTGGAGTTTTTGTTCACATCCTATCCTGAACTCCCTCATCGTTATTGCTGTGCAGGAAAAGAATGCCAATGCCAATCTGGATCTGCCCACCCCGAACGGGATTGGAAACAATTAGATTTATTCAGGAGAAAGTTTTACTCCTTCATCACCCTCCAGTTTAGAATTTAAAACTGAGGTCCACAGGCTAAATACAATTACATTAACTATTCCAAATTGTACTGCCCTTTGGCCTATCCACGGCACTAGAAGTTTGTACGTTCGTCTCTTCAAAGCTCCATCTGAGGCCGAAGTGTTCTGAGAAGTTTACACAATTAATGTTTAAAAAACTTAGGTCTTTTCATCAACCCCACAAAAAACCCACCTTGAGACCGGTGCAAACACTGTAATTCATTGGCACTCAACTCAACACCATACAAGCAAGAGCATTTCTACTACCTCACAGGTTCACAACCATAACAGACCTGATATTCAATGCATGAATGTGCCCCCAGATCTCAGCACACACGTGCTTCCAGCTCAGCTCCTAGGACATATGGCTGCAGCCACTTTCATGGTCAAACATGCGAGGCTACATATGTGATGTCCCCAGGGCTGGCTCCGCACTGTGTACCTTTCTTACAAACACAGCATGCAGAAGCTCTTGTCCATGCTGAGACAAATCAAGGGCTCTCTGCTCTGGTGGACACATCCCAGCAATGTTTGTGTTGGGGTTCCCTTTCTCCAACACTCACCTATGAGGATTTTAATGACAGATGCCTTCTTCTTCAGCTGGGGAGCACATTTACTCGAACATATGATACAGGGCAGATAGACATCCATTGAGTCCACCCTACACAAACCTTTTAGAATTAAGATCAGTTTGCAATGCCTGCCAACATTTCTTCTCACTTCTCAAGCACCAACTATATGGGTGATGACAGATAATCTCGCCTGCAAGTACTATATCAACAGGCAGGGAGGAGCAAGATCCTATTCTCTATGCTCAGAGGTGATCAAGTAATAGAACTTTTGTATCCAAAACAATATCTCCATTTTGGCTGCATACTTCCCTGGGCACCAAAACACCACCGCGGACATGTTGACCAGGACCTTATCTCACAAACATGAATGGGAGCTAAACATGAGAGCACTCCAACCCATATTCCATTTATGGGGTTACCCTACCATAGACCTTTTCACCACTCATCACAACACCTTTTGCTGCCAATTTGGCTCCAGAGTGGGACTGGGACGTGGATCACTGGGTGATGCGGTTCTTATGACCTGGAACATTCCTCCCTTATTACCTCCTGTATTATTCCTCCTGTACGCATTCCTCCCTTATTACCTCCTGTTCTGAGTCTTATACAATACACAGACTGATCCTAACTCATACTAATAGCCCCAACATGGCCACAAGTGTGGTCCACCTACCTGCTTCGTATGCCACTATGTCAGCCTATCAATCTTCCCCCAGCATTGTGGCTTCTTTCACAGGACACTGGGCATGTTCACCACTCCAATCCACAAACATTTCATCTGAAAGTGTGGCTCCTTCTTGGTTTAGGGGTCTGGAAATGTGCTTTACTGGGTCAGAGAAGATTATCTTATTGCACAGCAGACGTGACACCACTAGACGCACCCACACACCAAAATTTCAACATTGGTTTGCCCCGAAACATATCGAGGCAGCTCATACTCTCTTACCACTTGCTTACTGGACTACCTCCTACAACTCAAACAAGATGGACTAGCCAATAGCTTGATGGGAGACACCTGGCTGATATTATTACTTTTCACCATCCTATAGAAGGACACTCAGTATTCATACACCCCTCATTAAGTGTTTCATGAAGGGTATTTAAAATCTATACCCACAGATATGAGTCTCCACCCCTACCTGGAACCCAAGCCTAGTCTTACGCTCTTTGACTAGATCCCCGTTTGAACCAATGGCAACATGCTTACATCTGCTATGAAAACGGCCTTTCTCTTTGCCATCAATTCAGCTCAACAGGTGGGAGAAATCTCGGCCCTTATGGCATACATGCCATATACAGTGTTTTATAACCCAAATTTCTAATGAAAGTCATATCTTTTCATTTGAACCAACCCATACACCTCCTCTCTTTTATTCCCAAACCACATAGGCCTGGTCTACACTGCCACCAGCGGTTGATGGAAGATACGCAATCTACGGTACGTAGATTGCGTATCTCCTGTCAACTTACTTACGTTGCCGTACCATGACATCTTCACTGCGCTGCATAGACAGGAGATACCCTCTGATCAATGCAGCCTTACTCCTTTTGGGAAGGTGGATTAATCGCATCGACTGGAGAGCACTTCTGGGATTGATCCCCACGGAGCTGGAGGTGTAGACATACCCATAGTAACCAACGAGGCGCAGTTCTTCATACACTGGACATATGGTGTGCAATATCATGCTACTAGATAGAACTAGACCATTTCAAAAATCACTGTCTGTTCATATTCATCACCGAGAGGTCCAAGGGCAATGCACAAGGTGAGTAACCTTCTCTATTCCACATGAAGTCTTACTGGTGCCTTGTATAATGGTATTAACATTTCCGTATTTCTACTGGAAATACATTGCCTGATGCATCCTAGGACTGTATTAGCCATTTTCATGGCTGCAACACATTGGCGGCTTAGTCATCCTGTTATAAAACAAATACAACCAGGTCTTTCTCTTCCTTTGTCTCTTCCAACTGAGAAGTCCCTAGCTTTTAACAAGAATTCTTGTTGTGAATTCCTAAGTGCATCACTTTGCACTATTACATTTCATCCCATTTCTATTACTCCAGTTTACAGGGTTGTCCAGATCTTTTTGTATGATATGCTATTCTTCCTCTGTATTGGCAATCTCGCCCAATTTTGTATCATCTGCAAATTTTATTTGCACACTCCCACTTTTTGAGCAAAGACCATTAATACAAATCTTAAATATGATTGGCCCCAAGACTGACGCCTGAGGAACTCCCCTAGTAACTTCCTTCCAGCCTGACAGTTTGCCTTCAGTATGACCTACTGTAATCTTCCCTTTCATTAGTTTCTTATCCATCTTTCAATTCTCATATTAATCCCCCATCTTTGATTGTCTGGTCTTGTTCCCTGAATACTTGGTTAAGTGCATTAGGTCAAATTAATCTTTTGTTTCAGAGCTTTAAAAGTGTTCCTTACACTTACTAGCCAAGGGTCTAAATCTAATTGCCATAGTTTGATGAATGGGACTCCCCAGCAATGCGCTGGGTAGAAGCATCTATCCCTCAGCTTTCGGAGGATACTATGATTTTTACTAGGGTGCTGTCCCTGAATTCTGCTCATAGATATCATTGGTTGTATCAGACTCTTCTCTTTTGCTTTCAATTCCAGAGCCTCCTGGATGCTGTAAGTTGGAGAAAGGTGTCTAATTTTTTTCTACCCATCCCCTATCTTGAGGGAGTGTGTGAAGCAATAAAAAAATGGATATGATTCTTGTCTGCTGCACTGCTACCCACGGGGTTCTGAAGAGTAGCACTTAAACTGACCAGAGTCTTATTTATTTCACTCTAAAGCTTTGAGTATCTGAGGACACTGGAATCATGGCACTGGTTCACATTCTTTTCTGTACAGGTTGTTACACTTTGGTAGAGTATTCTTACATCTGTAAGTATTAGAAATCTAATGTTTTTATGGGAAACTTAATTTCTGCTGAAATTGATACTGTAAGTCCCATTGCTTGCAAGGGCAAGCTTCCCACTTTCCATATTTTTCAAGCTTTGCCTGTTGTAGCTTCATTGACTTCAATGAAGTTAACACTAAAAGCAAAGGAATTGACCTATTGGAGCAGATGTGTGATCGATCTAGTCAATATATTGTCTGAAGAATTCCATAGTGGGGAACTAGGGAACAAACTTCCAAAAGGAAATGTTTCTTCATAACCTCCAGCAATTAGAGCATGGCTTATGCCCTGAAACACAAGGGTTCATATCCCTTCACAACTTTAATTTTTTAATCTTCCGTATTGTTCCTGTGAATATTCTCATTTCCCATATAAATATGGGTGCAATTGGTCTAAATAGCCCACTTTTGTATTTTATAATCATTATTCCATTGAAGGAAGGTGATCTAATATACCAATACTAATATCATCTGTATTTTTAGATTCTGAGCAATTTAGTAACAAGTTCCCTTTTGAAAAAATAATATTTTTTCTAAAGTTGAAAGCGCTGAAATTATGCCTCTCCTGAGTTGGAGCAATTAGTTATACGCAGAAGTCATGTAACCACTGTTTGTTCTTCCGTTTTTTTAAGAAAGGTAAAATATCAACACCAAAAAATTTGTATAAATATTTTAGCCTTCATGCTTTGTTGGTGTTTTCAGATATTTGTAAATTGAGATCAACTCAGTCATCATCCAGGTAAAATAGTAAATGTTGTGTCCCCCCCCAACAAAGATTACTTTTCTGTTGAAACGATGGAAGTGAAAGCTGTTCAATACTAAAGTGCCAGTCTCTGCTCCCATGTGAGAAAAGAGAGAGAAACAAAGAAAATACAGTTGAGTATATACCGCAATCACCAATTCACTCAGCTGCAGGGTAGAAGAAACCTTCTGAGAAGTTCTGGCATTTAACAGCGTTTTGTACATAAGAGCTGCTGAGTGAAGCTGACTTTTTTTTTTTTTTTTTTTTTTTTGTTTGTTTGTTTTTTTTTTTTGTTAATGATTTTCTTCTCTGACCTTTATTACATGCATATTCTTTAAGAAGCATTTAATGTGTGGAGACAAAAGGTTGTTTTTATTAATCTCTTGCTTCTTTGCATACAGATCCAAGCGAGAGATGGTGTTGTCTGAAAGGAAATCTGCTTTTTCTAATGAAAAATAAGACCAAGGTAACTTATTTTCTTATTGATTTTTCTCACATTTTTGGTCTAATCTTCCTGAGTTTGACTAATCCTTTTTACATGATAGTTATTGGCATTGTGTTTTTTAGGGACAGGAAGATTGACTATTAGAGCAGTGTTTTTAAAAAAACAAAAACAAAAAAAATCCCCAGTATAGTTGTAAGGTATCCTCCAATGACGACAACAATATTTTAGTTTTATTGCAAATGATTTAAGCCCAGATTCTGCTCTTATTGTATTGTATGCTGGTGGAAATCTAGACTAACTCCATTGACTTCACTGGTATAAATGAAAGTAGAACTTCACCATTAAATGTAATCCACAGGTAATGCACAAAATGTAATTTCAGACCCTTATAACAATCCTTAGTGCCACTGACTTCAAGGGGAGTTGAGAGCACTTGGTATCTGGAATGAACAGGCACTAAATGTGGAGTGGTTCGTTTCCTCGCCCTCTTTGTTTGGTATTATGTACAGTACATGGTTTCTGTAGCTGGCTGGAAACTTTCATGCAGTCCTAAAGAATTAAAGGCAATGACAATGAAATTTGAGATTACCTGTCATTAATTATAGGAATTTTATATTCTGTTTCTGGAATATCTTGTTGTTGTATGGGCCAGTAGCTGCATAGAAATGATAGTGATGCTTAATGGATTGTATATTCTGTTTGAAAGATTTTCAACGTGATATAGTGATTTACATTTATATAGTAATCGATTCTTACAGTGTACTTGTGAAGAGATACACATGAACATGCACATGATAGATTTGTGTATTTGTGTGTGCAAACAAGGTGATGTAATATGGCATAAAGATTTTATTGGTGTGAGTTGTTAGTGTGACTGCACTACTCCTGATCAATGAAATTGACATAGGTTTTACCTAGCTTGGCAGGATTTGAATTTAATTGATGGATATAAATGTCAGCTGACACACTGAAACTGGGGTGGGAAGGGGAAATACTGATTGGTAACCGTGGGCAGGAGTGCAGCCTCCACCCTTTGCATCTGCAGGGATCAGCTGTCACCGTCCCTGCAGCAGCTCAGCAGGACTGCAGAGGGTTCTCTATCGTTGGCCCTTACTCTCTCACTCCCATGTGACAGTGAGGCTGCAGAATGCTCCCTGCACTGCTGCAAGGCCAGTGACACCCAATCCCTGCAGGTGCAAGGTGTGGGGAAGTCTGTGGTGGGGCAGAGCAGAGATCCCCATCCAGGACTGTGAGAAGCAGGATGGGTCCCCTGCCATGGGAGAAGCCACCCTGCTGCTGAATGACTCTTGCCTGGGCAGGGATCAGTGGTAGGCCTGACATTATTCAACATTTTCACTAGTGATCTGGAAGTAAATATAAAATCATTGCCAATTAAAATTTGCTATTTGCGGGTAACTCAAAGATTGGAAGAATGGTAAAGATTGATAAGAGGGACCATTCAAACAAAATGTATTTAATACAGCCAAATGCAAAACCATACATCTAGGGACAAGGAATGCAGGCCCTACAAAATAAGGACTGTATTCTGGAAAGAATACTGAAGGGAGGTGACTTGATTACATTGTATAAGCACCTTCAAAGGGAGAAAATACCAGGATACTTAAAGTGCTCTTTAATCTGGCAGCTAAAGACAGAACAAGAACCAAGGGTTGGAAGCTGAAGCCAGACAAATTCAAATTTGAAATAAGGCACAGATTTTTAGCAGTAAGTGTGATTTAACTATGGGAACAAACTACCAAGGGAAATAGTGACTTCTCCATCTCTTGATGTCTTCAAATCATGACAGGATGTCTGTCTGGAAGATATGCTTTTAGTCAAACACAATTATTGGGTTCAATACAGGGGTTACTGGGTAAAATTGAATGGGCTGAGATCAGACTAAATGAACTAATGGTCCTTTCTAGCCTTAAGCTCTATGAATCTATGAAACAATGATTTTTAGAGGCCTGTAACTTGGCCAAATTTGATTGGACTTTCACAGGGACAGCCAAAGGCAACTCTCTGACCATAGGGCGGTCCCTTGCCAAATTTCAAGCCCCTGCTCCAAAGCATGCAGTTGCTAGAGCTTCTTAGTGAAATGATTTGTAAGAATTTTTTCATGTTGGTTTAACACTGTATTTTTCTGTAACCTTGTCTTTGGGAAAGGTGGAACTTTTTCCTAAATTAAAAAAAAAAAAAAAATCAACTTGAGGCAGACACCTGGCATGGAAAATTCTAGCATGGATGGCTAAAGTTTGGGCATGTTATAAACACCTGAAAATGGGGTCTTATAATGCAATGGTTACCATAGGTCTTCGGCGCTTGAAGACCAATACTTACATTTGCACCCTGCCCCCTTGACGGCAGCGCCCCTTGTGTGTGTGTGTCTGCAGGCCCGTTTTTTGCTCTCCCTTGCTTCCCCACCTGCCCCCCCCCCCGGTGTGGGTATGGCGAGGAGCGGGAGTGGGGAGAGTGGGAAAAGGGCCCATAGACCTTCCATAGGGTGCTGCCGCCTATGGAGGGGGCGCAAATGTAAGTATGAGGGGGCCGCCCAGTGACGGGGGTGGTGGTGGGGTGTAATGGGCTCTGCCCCAGAGCCCTGTCTTTGATTGCCTGGACCTGCGCAGCTGGGATCCCTGCGGCTCCCTCCTTATGCCCAACATGGGGGCGGAGGGACCAGGAGGCTGGGAGGTGGAGGGGCCGGGTTAGCGCGGCCGCTGGGGATGTCAGCAGGGGGCGGCTTCCCCAGGCTGGTGCTCGGGGTCATGGCCCCTCTCCCCCGCACTCCGTGGTATGCCACTATTATAATGGTAGGTGTTAGGCAAGCTTAACTATGGGCATTGCTGCCAGTTCCCTCTATAATTCCTATCTTTAAAAAAGTATTGCGATGGAGTGTGTGAGAGAATTGTATCTAACCTGTGCTGATTGAACCCAAATTCCACCTTTGTGATGTGTCTTGATCTGACTTATCTTCTGTGGCTCGCCCTGCAGGGGAGTAGCTCCAATGAGCCTCAGGAGGTTTGTCAGAATGAGACTCCCGCTGGTAACGTATCACTACCAGCAGCCTTTCTGGAGAGGAGAAAACAGTAAGCTTAGTAGCTTTCTGTCGGTCTTCATCAGCTGTGTGTGTGAGTGTGAGAAAGCGTGTGTGAGGTTAGTATCTACACATGTAGATAGTGTGCTGGACAGATGTGTCAAATTTCA
Source organism: Emydura macquarii macquarii (assembly GCF_026122565.2). Taxonomy (NCBI): domain Eukaryota; kingdom Metazoa; phylum Chordata; order Testudines; family Chelidae; genus Emydura; species Emydura macquarii. The sequence goes on along the minus strand of NW_027132971.1, from coordinate 5,184,733 downwards.
GCCTAGTTCAGATTTTTATGACCAAATTACATGCTACTTGAAAAACTGAGTTCATAATGTAAGTACTGAAAGAATCTTAACTGTGAAATCACAAAGAATGCTGCTACCAGATGAGATTTGCAAAAGTGCCTAAGTGAGATAGAAGCACAAATTCTGTTGAAAGTCAATGGCACATGTGCGCCTAAACTCTCATAGGTGTTTCTGAAAATCCCACCCGTAATGTGTATCTTTTACACTCTGGGAAATAGTGCCATAATTCTGGGGCAGGGAAACATTAACCATTGGGTAATACCCATTCATGCTACTAGGAATAGATAAGTATTATTTTTATTGAAGTAAGAATAGAGCTTTGAATTATAGTTTGCAGTCCATTTGGGAACATAGCAGTGTCTTTTTTTTGTCACAGATCAGACCTTTTTTTTTTTTGTTGTTGTCCTTTCTTTTCCTTAATATATTCCACTTCTTCTAGAAATCATGGTGTACCATTTCCTCTTCATTTCTAGTATCCGATTTTCATACCGGAAAGAAGTAAGCTGATTTCTTTACTTTAAAACCTCTCTTCTTTCTCCAACTCTTTTTTTTTTTCCCCACACTGTGCTGATTTTTCTTCACTTTTTGTCTCACACCTGCAGCCAAAAATTGTTTGTCAGTTATCCATATATGACTCTGGAGTAATTCCACTGAAGTAAAGAAAAGTCACCTAATTATGCCTCAGTTTCTCCGCATTTGAAATAGTAATACTAATACTTGACCAGCGTTGTAAGTTGCTTTGCAATCCTTTGATGAAAGACGATGTGTAAGTGCGAAGTACAATTATGTTTTTGCTGAACAGTAATGGTTCCAAGAACCCCATTCTACTGTACTGAGTAAATGTGTATTTTAACATGCATATTTATTTTAAAAATGAGTATTTAGGCATTTATTTAAAAGTGGATTTGTGATTGATAGTCTCTAATGGCTTTTTTAGAAGTCATTAGTGTCTATTGTGTAAATCCTTCTTAGTTTGCAGTTTAATGATCCAAGAGAAGGAACCATTCCAGTATATTAGGTCAATTTGTCCATGTTCATGCACACTACATTTATATTGCTTAGATGTTTCAGACTTTTTTGTGTGGCTGTGCGCGCGTGTGCATGCACATGCACATGAGCTCGCTCGCGCTCTCTCAGAAGCAGTGTGAGCTAATGTTTACACCTTTTTATATTTTAACTTCTAAAAAGTTGCAATATACCAAAAGAAATTAAGTTACATGGATTGCTGTTCTCAGTTTTCAATCAAAGCTATTATGAGTGCTAAAAGCATCTTCATTTGGCAGTCTTCCTGAATCTCTTGTACACATGTATGACTGTAAAACTTAAAAAATAAATGTATTGATATGTTCAGACTGCAATGAATGTATATGGTAGTTTCCTTAACACTCTGAAAATAAGGGATTTATACTGAAACAATGACAGCATTCTAATTCGTCCTCATATCATTAAGTCTATGATACACCTAATGCCTGGGAATGTTAAGTAAAAGGTATATTGTTGTGAATGTACTGTTTTGAGACTGGTTCTGTGATGAATTATCTTCCTTAAATTGATTGCGTTGCTGGGTATAGGAGGGCTTGTAGACAAGATAAATGAGCAAGTCTAAATGTTCATGCTGTCAATAATCCCAGAGCCTTCTTGCAGTGTTTGTAAAAGCTTAACATAAATTACATTGTTTTATTGTATTTATCACAAGTCTTATATATTACTAACAGTTGACAAAAAAGCATCAAAGTAAAATTGCAGATGGACTCATAAATCAATGACCACAGAATTATGTGCAAAGTAGAAATAATAGAATAATGGCATATTTCTAATGTGTTTTGCCTATCTAACACAGTTGTGAAAATGTTATTCAGGTTTTCATGATATTGTGGGTGCATACTTTGAAATGTGAGACTGCGCCAGTGAATCCTCTCTAGACATTCAAGCCAAAAATGCTTTTAGTCATTTCAACACATTGTATTTTCATATGCAATTTATTATTTAATTTTAATATTTTAATATGATTATTTAGTGACATTTTATTATTCATATTAAAATGATGAAGCTTTTCTTTTCTAAATTGTGAAAGGTCTTTGTATTGTCTATAGAGGATCTTTTTGAAGTAAAAGCCTCTCTTCTGGCTCAGGATGTAGTTTTTGTAAATTATTTTTCATCAGTGATTTCAGTTTCCTGGAGCATTTTCAGTGTCTGCCTAAGTGCTAAGGTCTGAACTGTTCTGACCACACTAAGGCCCCAATTCGGCAATCATTTATGCAAATACTTCACTTTACATCATTTGAGTTTTCCCCGTCAAGCAGGAACTAGTAACATGCATCGAGTTAAGCACATAGATAAGTGCTTGCAGGATAAGATGATGGCATGCCATAATGTGTCAAACCATGTCTAGTAAAGAACTGGTTATGTGTTGGCTTTAAGTGTAATAACAAAAAGTTTCTGCTAAAAGGAGGGATGTTTATGCTTATAGAGACATTATGGCCCTGATTTACCAAGGGATTTAAGCACATGCTTGACTTTAAACATGTGAGTTGTCCCATTCAGCACAATGAGATTACTTGCATGTTTAAAATTAGGCATGTGCTTAAGTACCATACTGAAATGGGGCCTCCATTTTTAAACCATGTATTCTGTGTTATGTTGTCCCTCAAACTACTTCTGTGTGGCAGTTGAGAATATTTCTCTTCTCCTTTGCATATCTTCTCTCAGATAGTTTATTTAAAAAAAAAAAGCGCTTCCTCTGACTGTTTCCAACATTTATTTTGATAATTTTAATGTTCTTTGGAGAAAAAAACAATTTGAAATAACTTGAAATCTTAAAAATGAAAAGGTGATACTTTTGGAAATGCTAATAATTTAGAAGTACAGAACGTTACCATAGAGATTATCAATAAAATATTAACAAGTATGATTCATATGCACATCAGAAATGCTGAAATATGAGAGAGAAAATAAGAGGTCAATAAAGAACCCCGTCATATTTGATTTGAAATACAACACAGAAATCTTGAGTAGTGTAGAAAATTTGAAAAATTATGCTATAAACTTCAGAAGCGCAGTCGTGGGCGTACCACACTCCAAAATGCTCTTGTGAAGAGGAGCCTACACTGAATATACAGCTTTTACAAGAGGTTTGTTAGGCTGCCACGTATTCTTGAATCAAACTGGAAAAGTTCATCACAGAAGCTTTTGACATCATCAGTTATTCTTGGCATCAATGAAAGAGTGTTCATATAAATTCCGTAGTCCTGTGCTGTGAGGTTGTCCTCAGAAGACACACACAGTAATTTTTAAAGCTTTTCAGAAAATTCTGGGAAAGTGAAAGATAGAATAAAAGGGAGAGAGGCAGTACTGTTGCACCAGTATCAAAAAACCTCTAATGCTCCCATGTTTATAGCCTAGGTTGTTTTGCCCATGTCTTGAAACTTTGCATTCATGATTAACATGCTTTATTTAGCTAGTTTTTGACCTCAAACATTACTACCAGCCAGCACATAGGTGGCCTGCTCAGTAGCCAGTTAGTACAAGATGTTAGTAGATGGGGCTCAGGCTTTTACATTTTGAAATATCTAATTGAATATAGCAGGTGAGTGAATATACTCAGGAAATGTACTGCCACATCACTGACTTTTTTCAATAGAATATTGAGACCGTAACTGGTATTCTAAGGATATTTGAAGAATTAAGAAGAGAAATAGATGCACACCAAACCTGTTTCTCTTTTGCTCTATCAACTGTATGGATGAAAACAACAGTACTTGAACTCTTCTTTGTTCTTGGTGATTCAATCATATGAAGATTAGGCAGATGCTTGTACGAAGGTCTCGTGCTAAATTCTATCTTTTTAGCTCACATGCTAGCTGTTGTGATGCCAAAGTTGCTACTCAAAGCATAGCCGAACAATTCCTAAATAATGCCAATACAGTGTTTGCAGAACAAAATAAAAACAGAAAATAAAGAATATGTTGTCAAACTACCCACCAAAAAATAATGCAGGGAGCATGAAATTCTTTTTAGTTGGGACACAACATTAGAAAACTACAGTCTTCAGTTTCCTCAATAACTAATATACATCTGTAGCCCTACAGAACACTGAGCTTGCAATGATATTAGGATTTCAAATCGTGCTGGTATGGCAAGGTCACTCAAACATTCATTCCTGAGAGGCTGTTTGCTAAGGTATCGATGTTGATTGTTACTGTAGACTCCATGATGATTTTTTAAATTTATAACCAATAAAGTTTTGAGAATAATTTGCATCTATATTTGCTGCAGAGTGAAAGATTTCACCTCTACTTCCCCAACTTAATCGAATCCCATGCTCACAAACCCAGCTGTTTTTTTGCTATCCCTGACTCCTTCCTTTCCTTCTGCCTCTGCTTCTTTCTTTGCACAGGATCTTGCTGGTTTCTTCCAAGAGAAAATCGACTAAATACGACATGACCTTAGAATCATAGAAGATTAGGTTGGAAGGGACCTCAGAAGGTCATCTAGTCCAACCCCCTGCTCAAAGCAGGACCAACCCCAACTAAATCATCCCAGCCAGGCCTTTGTCAAGCCACACTTTTTAAAAACCTTCCCTCTCCCTTTGGCTCACCTTCCTTCCCTTCCCACAGGTCTCTCCTCCTCTCCTCTGACATGGACACAGAAGTTTCTTGGCAGCTTTTCTCCTTTAATTCCTCCACTTGCCTCAGTGACTCCATTCTGTCCCATCCCATCTTTCTTGTATCCACTCTCATCCCCTCCCTTATTCTTTTCCCTTATTCTTTCCCTGTCATCTGGCTCTTTCCCTAAGGGTACAAACATGTTTTAGTCTCTCCCATATTAAAATACATACTTGGGGCCCCCACCTCTTTTGTCTCCGACTCCCTTTTCCCTTTTGTCTCTAAGCTCATTGAATGTACTGTCTACAATTATGGTCTGGAGTTCCTCTCCTCCAGTTCCATTCTGCCCTCCAGAAGCCCATCCAGCTTCCATCCCTTGCACTCCACTAAAACTGCTCTCATCAAAGTCTCTAATGAGCTCTTCCTCCCAAAGCTCTGAACTAGTCCTCCATCCTCATCTTCCTTTGACAGCCAATTATGCTTTTTCTTAAAAAAACAACAAACAAATAAAAAAACTTGTCCTCCTTTTGGCTTCTGTGAGTCTGTCCCTTCCTGGTTCTCTTTCTGCATCTCTAATTGCTGTCAGCTTGTCCTTCAGTAGATCCTCCTCATCCCCAAATCCAGCTTTTTGTGTGTTCCTCTGGGCTCTGTCCTTGGCTTACAGTGAAAACTCTTGTCCAGACTCTCAGCACCTTGTCTTTCCTCTGCCCTTGAGAAAAGCAATCTTTCCCTGCTCAAATCCATTCAGAATACTGCTGCACAGATTATTCACCTGCCCCATCACTTTGACTGTCACCCCTCTTTTTGCCTCCTTCCACTGGCTCCCCATTCTCTATCACATCAGATGTAAGCTACTTATCCACATTTACAAGGCCCTTCATGGATTATACCCATCCTACCTATCCTCTCTCATTTGCTATTGAAATGTTGGCTACCGCTTTTGATCTGCCAATGATGTCAAAGTCCATCACCCACTTGTTAAATTTTCAAACAAGCCCTTTTATAATTTTTCTTGTGCTGCTTCACACACTTGTGAGGAGTTCCCTGTGAATATCCAAAATGTTTCTACCACTGCAGCTTCGTTGGTGATAGCCAGGTAAGAGTCCTGGTGTAAAGACAATTCCAGTGGTTGCCAAGGTTTTTTTACAGTGTCTCATGTTAGAAGCATCAGAGGCTTTAGAACCTTGCCTACACTGGTACTCACAGTTCTGCTGCCACCAGTGGAACTGCACCAGTGGCAAATTTTCACCAAAAGGATACCTAGAGTAGACAGTTTGGAGATTGCATTACCAAGGTGCAAACTTAAGTGCCCCATGGTGTTTCAGAATGTGTGTTGTGGGTAAGTGCTGAACGGGCGTTGTGTCAAAGTATTTATCTGGGTGAGCCATGAATAGCGGAGTTATTTTTGCCATGGCCTTGTTAGTGCGTACAACACCCTCCTTAACACAGTGAAGAAATTCTGGGGATGGAAGTGCTGACTGGCATCATCCGGTTAATATGCTGTACTATAAGGCAACTCCCTATGCAAGGGCAATAATATTTTACTAAGAAAGTGAAGGATCTGCATTGAAGAGAATTATGCAGATTCTTATTTTGCGCTTTGAAGTGCAAATGATTACATTGCCAGCATTGATCACAGTTGCAAGAGGATGCTTGCTCTAGAAATTGCTTTACTTCAGTTTTCAAATCAGAACACTCTGCAAAGAAACAGAATGCATTAAATTGGCACTTTAACCATAATGGTTCCTAACTGAGGTATTTCTTCTAAGAGAAAATGTTCTGAGAACATTAGATTGAAGGGGCAGATTTTGAAATGGGATACCTATTTCTCTTGAGCCTTTTGAGTCCTCAGTAATGTCAATTATAACATTCTAGCCCGTGATGAAGAAGTAATCAGTTGTGTTAAAGTAGTTCTTCTCTGCTGGATGGCTGTGGCAGCTGAATACACAAGAATAGTTTGCCATGTGGCTATTGCTAATTTTATTCATTTAGAGGTTTCTGTAATCGCCTTAAAGATTATTTTTGGTGCAGTCACTTGTGGAATGGATAAGGCCACCAAAAGCTCTACTGGAATGGCTGCTGTCAGGTGAACAATGCCCCATTCTTTCACTGAGCTGTCTGCCTAAATTTACCATAGGTGACTTCCCTTCATTGCTCTAAGGTTATTTGGTTTTAATATCCTGTTTATAATGGAGGTTGCCACTAGATGGCAGCAGTAATCGCCTTAGTTGAGAGCTTCTAGTTCATTGCAGATTACAGGAAAAATATTAACAGACAGCTTATGCTAATGTGAACTAATATTAAACTAGTAAGAAACTTTTCAATAAAATCTAAGTCACTAAGGGTGAATTCTGTTCTATGTTAAACCTGATCCAAAGTTCACTGAAGTTAAAGACTTTGAGTCAGGCCTTTACTGAGCAGGCTATTGAGTGTGTAGAAAGGAAGCAAGGGACTATTAAACTCTTCTTCTGGTGCTATGGCCATTCTGCAGTTGCAGAGCTGGACTGGTATCAGGTGAGCCAAGGGACTTGCTGTCAGTGATTTCACTCCTCTCAAAAAGAGCGCTGTGCTCTCCTGGCTCATATGCACTAAGCCCACCCATTTTAACATCTTCAATAGTTAGCTATGGGGGCTGGATATCCCCCATATGGCCGATCCTGTCTCCCTCTGAGTCATGTCCCACCTGGTACATCAGCTCCTCCTCCTTAGTTCTCTTTCTATCTCTGGGGAGAAATTCTGTCCTACTATTTTCATGCAGGATGTTGAGAGCACCTTTGCATCTTCTTTCTTCTCCCTGTGCAGATCAAGCCAGGATTTTGCCCCAGCTGTACTTAGTTAGGCGGTATTAAACATTTATTTAAAAACTAAGCCATCATCCATAACAGTTCCGATAAATTGCAATTCATAGTGTGCTGAGTTTCTGCTAGAGTTACCTTCTCTTACACTTCCACTAGTGTAAGGTAGTGGGTGAAAAAAATCTTCAGTTGAGACAACATATACCCTATTTCTTTCCTAAAAGAAAGGAAACTTAATGCCAGATGTATGGTACACTCCTTAGTTTTTGGGCTTCAATCCATTATAAGACTTCCATCCAGAATACATTTTTTATCATGCACATTTGGTCTCTGTTTGTTCTCATTTTCCTATGGTTTTCTTGGTTTGCTCTTACTATTGGAAAGTTCACTCATTATTAACCTAAATATGTCTGGGACTGTTGTCATTGACCCTTCCATTATGTTAAGAGAAATGCTTCTGAAGAATGGACTAGGTGAGAAACACAAAGGAGAGTGAAAAAATACTGATAGCTGTGCATTGCTTTTTTTTAAAGCCCTGCTAGTATAAGAACTTTTCGGAAGTTATTCCTGTGAGAGAGAATAAGATGTGATAAAAAATAAATGTAGTTAGCTGTGCTGTGCTTTAATTAGCTAATGCTAATGTATCAACTCTATAGAGAAGGGATGGAATTTAGTTCTGGTTCTGCTAAGTGTGCTGCAGCACAGCACCCGAGTGAAGAGTCCTCCGGTCCTAGCAGCATCAGGTAGTTTGATTTCATTGGTGCTGGGATTATGGGATGCAGCATTACTGGTAGTCAAGCAGATTTACGCACGATTATGAAGAATCTGCAGCTGTTCATTCTAGATCCTCTTTAGCCGGAGTTGCTTTGATTAGAGATTTATGTTGATGTCACCGTAAAGGTAGGGGAAGAGAAATAAAAAACTTGTTTGTTTACAAAAGCTTCTCACCACCCCCAAAGCAGCCGGGAGCACAATAGCATGTAAAAATCAGTAGACTGCCAATTTTTGCTAATATCTTCTTTGATGTTATGGCTCTCCTCCAGATATTCAGAAGACTGAAAAATAGACGTATATTTAAGATATATGTATGAGTCTGAGGGTCTCAGGATCTTGCAGGGCTTTACATGGTTAAAAAAAATAAAATGTGTGATCAGTTGGCTACAGAAAGATTTCCACGTATAAGGAGCAGGACTTCCTTACTTTTATAAAAATTCAGCCACCCATTGATTATGAAACTTTTTTTTTTTTTTTTTTTTTTTGGTCTGGTCAATCCTGTGATAGATTCAGCTGTGCTTGTACAGGGGACCAGGGGACTCTCAATATTTTCATGCTACTTGCCATATATTAACAGTTTGAATGTGCTCTTTATGAGGTAGGTACAATAGTATTGGATTCTAATTTGCAGTTTGCTGGATACTGGTAGATTATAAATTAACAAAATAATTAATATAAATGATAAGACATGGATGCTAGACCATCTGGTTTTGCTGTGCTCAGAGAAAACACTTGCTCTCTGTGGCCAAGGCTTGTTTTTCATAATTCATACTCATATTGATTTTTTTTCTCGTTATGAGAAGATAGCTTCTTTGTAGCCAGGTGAGGGCGGTGGAAATAAAAATGCACTTCAAAAGTGTTGCATAGTGTAGAAGAGTTTTGTGTTTTGTGTAGTATTGTATAACAGCTTTTGCCCTGCCTAGCTCCCTTTGCTATTGTTTACTTTTTATTGAAGGCTTGATATTCACTCATATAGGAGGCCAACATGAGGCCTGTGCACTATTTTGGTTCCTCTTATGTCATAGATTGTAGTTTTATGTTGGCCCTTTGCAGAAGGGTGAATTTCACCCTGATTATCCAAACTCATTCTTAAAATCTCTTTGTATGTTTGACTTTGTATTCCAGTGTATCATCCTGTGGCCATTGCACAGGAAGACACTTGCAAGTCCTGTTGTTTTTCCCCAGTGAACCAACAAAGTCCAAGTGTTCTTCAAAGAAAAATGATTTTGTTTGGGGGGGAAAAATCTGAATCACAATGGTTGAAGTCCGTGGGGTTTCTTGTGATTTTTTTTCATCTTAATTGTTACCCCTAAGTGTTGTGGGAGGAAACAAAAAAAGGGTGATCTGAGAAATTTATGCTATGCTGTTTGTGGAGTGTAAGGGGAATCCTGCTCATTTAAAACAAAAACAATAACCGTATTGCTTTGCACTAGAGAATCCTACCCCTGCAATTAGAAGAGGAAGAAGGAAAAGCCTGATACTGTCTGGCAAGGTTTGTTAGGCACAGGGCAGTTGTACACACCCCTAGGTTTTTGCACCTCTCCAAATCTGGGGCTGTCAGAGTTTGGATATGCACAAAGGTGTTTTTTACTTAAAAAGCATTTTTTGCACCGTTGCTTTTTACTTTTAACTTTGGAAGGTTCAGGTGTAGAGGGAGTGTGTGAGTGTGAGTGTTAGAGGTGTGAGTGTGAGTGTGAGCGTACACAAAAGAACCCCACTGCAGAAGTAAAATATGGAGGGGGGAAAAATCCCTGAGCTGTAGGGTTGGATGAAACAGAAACCTGACTAGGGAATGGGTGAGGGTGTTTCCCGTTAGCAACGGGATTTATTGTTTTTTAAAGCTAAAGATGTTCTTATCGCCTGTGCAAGCTGAGCAGGAAACCCCTGTATTCATGAGATTGTGACTCTTTATAGCTACTAAGCTAATTAGATCCACTGCCCTGGATAGAGATGCCCTCCGTGGGGTCCCCAGAGGATTCAGGTATAGCAACATTTTTCACGTGGCCTGCAGGTACACCCTATGGATGCAGATCTTGGATGTGTATTGTGAAACATTATGTACCTGTTTATACATTGTATACTTCTACAAGTACATTACATTCTCCTAAGTGCTGATTCCTGGCAAATGTAACTGAAGAAAGGCTACTGGTCTGGAGGAGAGATAACTGTTAGACTCCCAAATGTTTGTGTAACACTGATTTTTCTGGAGTGCAATCCAGACCACTGAAGGACTGTCTCCACTTGCCCTGCTACCCTTGTGCCTCACAATGTTTTGCTGCTGTAGCTCCCAATCTAGGATACTCACAACCAGTCTACAAGCATGCAGGTTGCACCTTGAGTGTCTGTGTGCTACAGAGCCCTAATTCAACAGCTCTGACCCCAGAAAAATGTCTACAGCCCTACTGTGGCTTCCTCCAGCTTTGATTACAACCAGCAAGGTGACCCAAAACACACCCAAAACTGTGTGTTCTGTAATGTCCTGCCCTCTCCTGGACAGTTGAGAGAAATAAGATTAGTTTGTTTCTCTAAAGATACAAAAGTACATCACGGCTTATTAATTTAACTGAGGTAAACATACCCTTCCATTTAAACACAGCACTGAATTGGTATACAGTAAAAATAAAACAAGTTTATTAACAATAGGACATACTGTAAGTGATGCTAAGTAAAAGGAATAAAGTTTGCTTTACAAGCAAAAAGTGAAACATGCACCTTAAAGTCTAAAACTTAAACTAGCAAGATGATGGTTTCTCACTTATATTTACTTTCCAGAGACTTCAACCCACCCTGCCCCTTGGTTGAAGGACCCATCTTTCTCAGCCTGCAAGAGCTCTGTTTCCTTGTGACTGTCTAGTGGTGGATGCCCAGGCAGTCTTCTGTCTTTGGTTTTATCTTCCCAAGTTCAATGACTTTATTTCAAGAGGCAGGATGACCTCAGGCTTTTTTTACCTTCCAGTGAGCTTCCGATCCCCCTGTTCATTTCTATGTAAATGGCATTTCCATTGACTGGTCACACTTTGCTTAATTTACATAGGAGACAGGTAAGTAGCTGCTGTCTCTCTTGTCTAGGAGGGAACCTGTTTCTCCCTGTTTGGCCACAGACTTAATGATATTGTGTTTTAAAGAATCCCTATTTTCTCATGTAGCATTAACATATAGCATTTCACAATGATATTCATCCCCAGTGTGTCATTAGCTTTCAGAAAAGAGCTCACTCGATACTTTTATAATACACTGATATCATATACATTCAGTTGCTTATCACTTGAGGTTCAGCCCCTCATCATCATAGACCAGTAAACCTTTGAAATGGATTCTTTTGAGAATCACCCCTAAAAGTTTATTCAAGCTGTGAGGAAAGCAGTGTTGAGTCTGGTGGTGAAGGAAGCTTCATACTCTTTCTTCGCCCACTTGAGTTGGCTGAAATGCAAATTGTTCTCTTTTGTGCCATCTCCTCCCCTGCTGTCTTGATGGCCCTGTTTACTGCTTATATGTAAATTGAAATAAACACACATTCCTTTGCTGAGATAGTCCTGTTTATCAACTCCCTCAAAATATCTGGTTTACATACACTTATAGTCATAATTCCAGCATGTGTTCAAACTCTTAACATACATTGCATACATACCTCATACAAGAATATTAATGATCAGTAAGTTATTTTTCAAATGATACCTCAAAGGCATATTTTGTACAAAAGGTTATTACAGTAGTGTGCAAGATGTGAATACAGGGGTTTAGTGTCACAGTCACTCAGTTACGCATCTAGCAGAGATCAGTACAAATATTCTAAGGTGGATTAAAATTATTGAAAGGGGAGAAGACAACAGGTTGTGCTGAAAGGTGAATTATCAGACTGGAGTGAGGTTACTAGTAGAGTTCCTCAAGGATCAGTTTTGGGACCAATCTTATACAATATTCTAAGTGACCTCGGCATTAAAAGTAGGAATGTGCTAATGAAATTTGCTGATTATACAAAGTTAGGAGGCATTGTCACTGCGGAGAAGGATCATTGTATTATACAGGATGATCTGGATGCCCTTGAAGACAAGTGACAGAATAGGATGGAATTCAATAGTACAGGATGATTTTGCAGGATGATTGGGGAATGGAGGGTCTATTTTATGAGAGGAGACTGGAAGAACTTGTCTTGTATAGTGTCTCAAAAAAAATGCTGAGAGGGGAATGATTGCTTTTCATAAATACATTGGGGGTGGGGGTGTAAATACCAGGGCGGGTGAAAGATCTGTTTAAACTAAAGGACAATCTTTACGCAAGAACAAATGGATATAAAGTTTCTCTGTAACTTGAAGTCTTTAAATCATGATTGAGGACTTCAGTAACTCAGCCAGAGGTGTTATGGGTCTATTACAGGAGTGGGTGGGCAGGGTTCTGTGGCCTGCAATGTGCAGGAGGTCAGACTAGATGATCATGATGATCCCTTCTGGCCTTAAAGTCTGAGTCTAAAATAATTAAAACATTAAAAGATATGCTTTAGTAAGGCTTTTGATACTGTCCCGCATGACTTTCTCTTAAACAAACTAGGGGAATACAACCTAGATTGAGCTACTATAAGGTGGGTGCAAAACTGTTTGGAAAACAGTTCCCAGAGAGTAGTTATCAATGGTTCACAATCATGCTGGAAGGGCATAATAAGTGGGGTTCCGCAGGGGTCAGTTCTGTGTCTGATTCTGTTCAATATTTTCATAAATGATTTAGATAATGGCAGAGAGAGTACACATTGTTTGTGGATGATACCAAGATGGGAGGGGTTGCAAGTGCTTTGGAGGATAGGATTATAATTCAGAATGATCTGGACTAACTAGAGAATTGGTCTGAGGTAAATAGGATGAAATTAAATATGGACAAATGCAAAGTGCTCCACTTAGGAAGTCACAAACAGTTCCTCTCAAACTTCAATTTCTGGACTCTGATTCAGATCTCTTCTTGGTTGAAGGAAGGTGGCTGTACCAGAACTTCCTGTCCCCCTCAAATGACACTCAGACAGGAAATGACTGCCTAGGAAGGAGTACTACAGAAAGGGATCTGGGGGTCATAGTGGACCAGAAGCTAAATATGAGTCAACAGTGTAATGCTGTTGCAAAACAAGTGAACATGATTCTGGGATGTACTAGCAGCAGTGTTGTAAGACAGACACAAGTAGTGATTCTTCCACTCTACTCCACGCTGATTAGGCCTCAGCTGGAGTATTGTGTCCAGTTCTGGGTGCCACATTTCAGGAAAGATGTGGACAAATTGGAGAAAGTCCAGAGAAGAGCAAGAAAAATGGTTAAAGGTCTAGAAAACATCACCTATGAAGCAAGATTGAAAGAATTGGGTTTGTTTAGCCTGGAGAAGAGAAGACTGAGAGGGGACATAACAGCTTTCAAGTACATAAAAGGTCGTTACAAGGAGGAGGGAGAAAAATTGTTCTTCTTAACCTCTGAGGACAGGACAAAAAGCAATGGGCTTAAACTGCAGCAAGGGAGATTTAGGTTGGACGTTAGGAAAAACTTCCTAACTGTCAGGGTGATGAATCACTGGAATAAATTGCCTAAGGAGATTGTGGAATCTCCATCATTGGAGATTTTTAAGAGCAAGTTAGACAACACCTGTCAGGGATGGTCTAGATATTACTTAGTCCTGCCATGAGTGCAGGGGACTGGACTAGATGACCTCTCTTGGTCCCTTCTAGCCCTATGATTCTATGATTAGAACAAAGGTTATTGCCCAAACCATCTTGGATGGTATGTGTTGAGAGGGAGGAGAATATGTTTGAAATGACAAACTTGCTAATGCTAAACAAATTCAAAATTATTCTTTGAAATGTCTCACACTACATAGTCAATGCAAAGATTGTATCTGAAGAAAGGAGGATGGTGAATCTATGAGACGCAGTGAAAGCCGCAGAAGAACTCCGAATGATGCTTTGTCTTGATGCCATGACAGGTTGTTATCTAAAAGAAAGAGATGAACAGATTATGGGCACCATGGACAAAGAAAGCCAAAGACTGCTAAATTTAATGCCACTAAGTTTCAGCCTTTGAGATGAAATCTGGTAGCCTTTTCTAGGGGGGCATTTTGCAGGCCGTTGCTAGAGGAAAAAAGTTTAAATGTTTGTTTTTATGTGTTTGTAGCGGGCTTCACTCAGAGGCCAGCAGGCCTAGGGGGCAGGCCACGACTCGACAGTTCTTCCACCTGCCATGGGCTTGCCTGGTGGGTGGGCCTACTGGTCTCTCATTCCCCAGTGCCCCAGAGTTCTCCTGGCCACGTGGGAGGTTGAGAGGAAAGGGGGGGGGGTCCAGGTCCACCCTCTCCACTGGGTCCCAGCCCAGGGCCCAATGGGGAGAGGCATGAATTGCCTCGGTTGCTTCTTCCTGTTACACCTGGGCCACTTCTTATGTCCTCACTCATTCTTCAGTTTGGGGTCTGGTTGCAGGCTCTCCCACCCCAGCAGGGAGTTCCCAACTCAGTTGGTCAAATAAATATTCCAAAGCTCTCTTCTCAGTGTTCCATTACCTTTCCTCAGGAGGGTATGAGGAAGGGAAAAGGGTCAGGCCCCTACCAGGCTGGGGTCTTACCCACAGTGTAGACTCTTCTCCTGTGGATCGCTCTGTCACCATAAGTTGCAAACTGGCTTTCTTCCTTCAGACAGTCTCTTCTTCACTCTCTCCCCCACTTGACTGTCAGAGTCCCCTTTTGAGCTGCCCTGTGGAACATCTGGAGCATGCTCTGCAGCTGCTGAGGGGCAGGGTCCTCTTGGCACAGTACTGCTCCTTCACACCATAAGTGTCTGTGTAGGGTCTAGAAACCCTCTCAGATACCCTCCCCTTTAGGCATGGTGTTGTGGGATTGGTCTATGCTGAGAAGTCTCCTCTGTCCCAGGAGAAGAAGTCTGCATTCTTGTGATCTTTTCCTGCTCAGTGCAGCACCTCAAACCAATACGACTGTAATGAGAAGTGTCATCACATGATCTAGGGGTTGTGATCTTTCCTAGATTGTAGCCACTGGAGGGGTGCCTGATCTGTCACCAGATGGAATAACTGGCCCCATAAATAATGGCAGAGGACCTTGATAGCCCACATCACTAACAGGACCGCCTTCCCAGTTACTGAGTAGGAAACTTCTCGGGGGAATTATTTTTGAGTGAGGTAAAGGATTGAACGTTCCTCTCCTTCCACTCCCTGTGATAACACAGCTCCCAGTCTGATGTCAAAGGTGTCAGTCTGTTATGTGAGGCTTTGAAAGGTCAGGGCAGAACAAGACAGGCTCTCGAGCCAGTTGATACTTCAACATACTGAAAGCCTTAGTGCAATCTTGAGACTGCTAGACCTTGGGGGGCTGCATCCTTCACCAGCTCTGTCAGTGGGGCAGCAACTGTGGTGAAGTTCAGGATGAACCGTCTATAATACCCTGTTACCACAGGGAATGTCTTGCACCTTTCCCACCAATGGGCGTAGGCATCCCCTACCCACCAGTTACATCAGCTCTTGGTTAGCTAGGCAGCACTTGAACAAGTTGGCTGTAAGCCCTACTCTTTAGAGAGCCTGCAGAATCACAACACTTTGTGTTAGGTGATTGTTCCAAGTCAAGTTGCAGATGACAATATCATCCATGTATGTGGTCCCATATTGGTCATGTAGTCATAGCACTTTATCCATGAGCCTCTGAAAGGTGACTGCTGTGCTGGCCAAAGGGCATTATCCTGAATTGGTACAGGTGGAATGGCATGTAAAAGACTCTTTTCTTTCAGAACTTTTCTTTCTAGCTCAAACTTTGGCTATTGCTTCAGGAACCACAGTTCCACTCCCTCCCCATTAACCCAGGTCAGCTGTTCATAGGCTTGGCTTAAAGTTGGATCACCTCTCTGCTTCTCCGTCAGAAAATAGGTCCATCTCCACTGGCTTGCTTAGTCCTTCCTGCCATTTAACCTTCCTAGGGGAAGTTCAGCTAGCAGTGTTAGGGGTGCCATCTATGGAGGCTGATGTTCCTTCCCGTGAGTCCTTGTCTATTCCCGCGAAGGCTGAGACCCTGCCACCCTCAAGTCTCCTGAGTCATCTTCCGTGGGCCTCCTATTCTCAGACTTTACTTATAGATTGTACTGCTCCTTCAGTCTTAGTCTCTGTGTGGGGTCATCATAGTGTTATTTCCATTGCTTAAATAAACAGGGTATTTGGTTAAACCCTAACCTTGCAGAGAAGCATCCGAAAACTTACAAGGATTATTTTGAAAGTGCAACACAAATAACCATAATAAATCACATCTAACAGATTTTAAACTTTGAGAGAGAGAGAGAGAGAGAGAGAGAGATGTTGGAGACTGTTCTCTCTCCTGGACTAATCTTCCAAACAAAGCAACAAAATCCTTCACAGAATTTTTTAGAGCCACAAACAGTAGATCAAGCAATTCCAAAAAGAGAGCCTACTTTGTTCTGCAGCTCAGTTAATGGCTTCGCTCAATCCTCGGGGGGGGGGAAGGGAGGAGGAAAGCTGAAGTAATATCAAAGTAACCCAGTAAATATAATTTAAAAACCCCATAGATATGCCCATATGTTGTGAAAGTAATAGCTGACAAAAAAGAAAAATATTCAAATTCTCATGATAAACCAGAATTAAATGTAGCAGTCAAGGAAATAAAATCCTTAAATGAACTGAAAATGTAAAATACATACCTCCCCAAGATTTAACAAAAAAATGTAGTTTTAGCTTGAATATGGCAATGGTTGTCAAACTGGAAAGCTAGCTGATGATTGATGTAGATGGATGTAATATTATGCCTTTGAAAGTGTTGTACAGAATAATTCTAAGACTTCATCTGAAGGCTGTGTTCTGTACTCCCAATCTATGGTATTCTGTTGTGTTTGTTTCATGCAGTTTAGTAATGCTCTCACAAAGCATGTGGTGATAAGTCTTTAGCTAGATATTAATATTGCATAGATGTATTTCAATTAACACAATTTTGATTTTTCAGTGATCCTGGCTAGTAATGTCTCAGGGTTTCATTATTTACTGGGTTTACATTGATTGTTTGTTTGTTTTCCATGGACTGCTGAGGTTGGAGGCTGATCTCTCAACCAAACTTAGATCTTTTGATATTCTGAACTTCTGTTGGAATATAGCCTTTCCACAGCTTGTTAAATTATTTTTGCCTAAAATGATAGCCCACGGGCAGGCGTGGTGAATTTCCATGTCTTATTCATCCCTTTGCTGCTGCGTCTCTCCCTTAGAGCAGGATAACTTATTTCCAGTTTCAGTCAATTTATGTGATGGTAAAGGTCAGTGGCTTTTCATGCAGTGTGCATGAGGGTAAGGTCAGGAGCACTGTGGGCAACAATCAACAATATTTCCTCTGGATTCTGAAAACTGACAAAGTCTGTAGGAGTGAGAAAGAGGCCCTTCTCCAGTTATATCAATCTGGAGATTTCAGATCTCTTGTTTTTGCAAAACCACAACCACAAATTATTTGGATCCAGGTCCCCTTTATCTGAACCTTCATGCTATTGGTGGCGCTCAGGTAAGTGGCTGTGGTTTTAGCCCATCTCTGCTCATCATTATATGTACATTTGAAAACCAATAGGAGTTCAGAGTACAGTTTGGAGAGACATGTTTATAGTTTCTCATTGCTTGACACTGGAGATAAATTGGACAAAAGTCTGTATTTCATCATCACCACTTCCTTGGAATTTTCTCTTCTCTTCTTCAGTATTCCTGGATTCCTTTAAGCTTTTACTTTTTAATAAAAGCACTCCAACTTGTAATGTCTTGCATTCTTCTGGCAGTCTGTGAACCTTTGTAGTAGGGAATGTGATCCATAGGTTGGATGACTTGATGGTTTATGTGAGAACTCCTAAATATCTACCCTCATTATACTACAAAGTTATTAAAGGGAAAGTAGAAAAAAAAGTTGTAATGGTGAAAGCTGAGTTGAAAGTTTTGGGCCCTTGCCCTGCAATATTCTATCCAGCAAGGCTTTGTGGAATCAGGAAGTAATTCTTACACTTTTAAAAGCCCTGAAAAGATTAAATCAATTGTATAAGACAGGAAAATTGAATGGGAGATGAAGCCAGAGCTAGTAGCTCAGATGGGACAGGACTAAGATTGATTGCTTATTGTGTTTATATTTTGGTTGGTATTCAATCCTCTTTCCCCCACCCCAAGAAAATCTTCGAATCTTTTAGTACACGTTTGTTTTGAGCAGAAGGTGTAGAGATAAGGTAGAATATAGTTTTCTCTTTATTAAAATGTCTTTTAATTCATGTTTGACAATGGGGCTAAATATCCACTTCTGTGCAGAGGGAGGACACTTAATCCTAAAACAGTGTGGTGCTACTTGTGAGAGAGCCAGCATAGTCCCTGTGTAAGAAGAACTGGTACCAGTGGTGATAGCCTTATATGTGCTGGGGATCAGAGTCTTCTCGGGGGTTGCTGGCCACAACACCAAAAATGTCAGGACATCTGCTCTCCTGGTATTTTCTTACCCAATGGCAAGCTGACTTGGTGACCTATCTGCTATATCTGATCCCTGTTTTAAAGCTTTGTGGTTCCCCTATTTTGAGGGGAATCGAGTGGGATGGAATGGGAGAGCTAGTGGCAAACTGAAAGTCAATATGGTCAGCAGTAGTATTAGCTTTAGAAAGACATTTTACACCAGAAACATCATGTTTCCAAGGTGTGTGTGCTGCCTAGAGTGGCTGTTACTTAGCTCTGCCTCACTTATTGTCGGCCATTGCTATTTATTTGTATTTTGGCAGGTCCTAGAGGTCTTAGTTACGTATGTGGGCCCGAGGATGGTAGGCACTGTACATACGTATGTATATGTACGTATGTATGTTCATACACGCATACAGGAACTGTACATACATGATGGTCCCTATCTCAAAGAGTTCACAATCTGAGTAGACCTTGGAATTAATTCTGAAGCACCAAAATACCATTCTAGTATAATTGGAGCTGTTGTTGCGTACAGTTTTAGTTCTTTAACTCTTTTTCCCCATGCCTCTCCTCATACCAATGGGAAACTTAAAATATTTTCCTCCACTTATTAAAACTGTTGTAATTATTAGAAATACTGCTTTCTGCTAAAATATGAAATGGTTCACAAGCATGAAATTTAAAAAACGCAAACCAGTAAATCTTGTGGGTGTGGGTGGTTGTGCGTGGGTTGGATTGTGAGTCTCAACATATTCATTGTTTTAAATTATTTTTTTCCACCCTGGAACAGCTAGTGAAATATTACACACTAAAAATGTCTCCCCAGTGAAGGATTGTTTTAAAACATTATTGGCTTCCCCCTCCACTTCTTTGCAGTCATACAGGAGCTCTAAAATTGTAAATATTCAAATGTTCTACTTGTAAAGTAATATATATTTCCTCTCTAAAGCAAGTGGAAGACTGTTGGCAGAAGCCAGCTCTTGCTTATTAAGTAATATTGCTATGGCTTGTAAAATGGGAAACGGAATATCTGAAGCTGGAGCATTCATTTTGATATATCGCTGACTGTAATGCCTTTCGGAATTATAAAAGGCATATTTAAGTGTGAATCAGAGAATAATGTCAGAGGAAAAATGCCCACATTTTGGCAGCAGTTTAAAATATATTAAACTTCAGAAATGTTCAAAATCAGATGTTCTCTTTTTGATTTATTCCCCCGTATTAATATATGCCCAGCATTCTGTATTATGACTACTTTTTTTTTTTGCTAAAATTCCTAAAATAGCTAATTTTGTATAGGTGTACTCCCATTTAGTACATTTTATGAAATAATTAGTAATACAAGCAAACCTTTGTTTACACACCAACAGAAATAACTTTTAGTCCAATAAATACATAAACACTTCAAACTAAAAGGGGATCAGGGAATAGATTTGTGAAGAGAGAGGTAATTCTGTTCTGTGGGGGATTTTGATATTTTGCGGTTTGGTTTTGGTCTGATTGTCATTGGAAAGCAGAAACTTCAAAAGGAGATGGAGCCCTGGCTTCCTGGGAGCTAGGTTGGGGGGCTGACAGGAAACCAGCCAAGTTTCCAGTGGAACCTTCCTTGAATTCCCTCAGAACGTGGCAAAATTGGGCCGCTTCCATTAAATGTTCCGATTTTGCCATCTGGGAAATTCTGATGAAACAATGTTGCATTTGAATTTTTCCAGCTGTCTCTACTAGGGAATTATTAAACCCCCTTCCTGCCCCACCCCAAAGAAGATTAAAACAAACTGCTTTCTAACAGTATATCAGCCCTCCAAAATATCAGTGTAATATGTATACAAGGCTATAGTGTGGCAAGAATTCTTGAGATTGTGTCTCTGTCTCCATAAGCTAGTATGGAGGGTGGGGAGAATCATGGAACTGCCTTCTCGCCTCAAGTTGGAGGCACATTGTGTCACCAGCAGCTTAATGTTCTGTTCTATTTAAATTCTTACAGCACACACATCATAGTGGTATCTCAGCACCTCTGCATCTGGATTATCTGATGAAAGGTCCCATCTAAATTAGAGATGAGCCAAACCAGAGGTGTTTCAGATCCAGATCTTATTTTTATGCGAACACACTTGAATTTTGGGGAGGAGGGATCTGTGCTTCAGATAAATGGCTCCGCTTTAGGCATATCTCTAATAGAAGTGCAGAGTAGTATTTATTCTTAGTTATTTTGCAATCTCTTGAACAACAACCAGAAATGAGTAGAAAAAAAAGTTTATTATCTGATCTGAGGGGGAGCGCCTCTAATGGTGCGCTGTCCTTTTAGTACTGAAATTCAGTGTTGGCATTGGATAGGAGTTTGAATGAGCTCACAGTCACAATCACAGAGGCCAACTGAGCAGGTCTGATGTGTAGGAGATGGTGTTTGTATCAAAATTGATACTATTAATTAATCAACCATGTGTGTGTTCAGCCATAACACAAAACAAACCAATAAAATAAAGAGAAAGCAGACAGTGACTTCAGCTGAAGTGAATATCAAGTATATTAACATAAGCGGTAAATGTTGACTTTCTTCCTCAAGGAACAATACATCTTAAGGTGTATTGGAACATTGTGTTGTCATGTGTATTATCAGGAACATTTAGTGTTTATCAGAAATATCTACTGATATTTTAATTATGACTATTCTCTTAAGTGTAACAGATGTTTTTTCTATTATACTTAACTCTTAATGGGAGATGATAAAGGCATAAACACATTAATTCCACTCCTGAATTGCCAGTTATAAAGCAGAAATTTGCATATGTTATGAGTGTTAACATTGTTCCAGACCACTGAAGAGGAAAACAGTAGCTATTTCTTGATGTGTATGGGTGTTTTTAGCCAATGATGTGGCAGGGTCTCCTTTTCTTTTAATAAAAGAATATATGGTACCTAGAGAAATTTAAGACTAAGATCATGACAATCCATTACAACTAAGTATGAAAGTTTGATACGGCTATCAAACTTATTTCAGTGCAGTGATATTGGAGTGTGATTTGATTTGTGTTCTTGTCAGATGTAACTCCTCAGACAAAATTTACAATTGGAAATTAAGAAGAAAAACTCAAATTGGAATTGGACACGTATCTTTAATCAACTAAAATACTTTTTTGTAGAGGTAAAATCCATTAACTTTCTAATCATAGCAGTGGTTGGATTAATAGCTTTCACTGTGACAATGTTAAGACATTTTATTTAGTGCATTGCGACTCAGTGTAGATGAGCTGAAGAGCCATTGTCATTGAATAATGTCACAGATGGACACAAAATAATTGCAATGATGCCCTGACAATGCTGTGCTCTGCTGCCACACGTAAAGATGTAACATTCTGATGTCAACATTGCAATATGCTGTCAGAACATCACTGTATGGTTACTCTTTGTCACTAAGTTCAACATCTTGCCATCTCCCTCCTTTCTTCTCCCTACGGGATTTTGGGGGAGAGAGGTGTTTTTTTATCCCACGTTTCTATGTTTCTTTTTACTCTTCTGCCATTCACCCCTACTGCTGACTGTTTGAGGGATGGAAAGTGATCTTGGTTGTGTCATTCTTTTTGTTCAGTCTCTTCATGTTCATTCACTGTACCTGAAACCATACATAGTGAGGGCCTGCTTATATTGGGAAAATGCACCATATTAGAAAACATGTTAACAAACACATTGTTAAACATGACTTAGCCATTAGTGTTGACAAGGACAGTAATTTTTAAAAATGTTAGCTGGTGAGGATTCATCCTGGAGTCCTGACCTCCACCACAACCAGCTAATATTTTGTGTCATGACTGTCCTTGTCTACAGTAAAGGTTAAGTTATGTCTAGTATCATTTTAGTTAACACCTGTTAGTTAACGTGTTTTCTAACACATTTTCCTAGTGTAGACCTATGGGAATGCCCTATTTGAACCTACGTATTATGTAAGAGCAGTGATTCTCAGCCAGGGGTACATGTATCCCTTTAAGTATGCAGAGGTCTTTCAGGGGGTACATCAACTCATCTAGATATTTGCTTAGTTTTACAACAGGCTACATAAAAAGCAGTAGTGAAGTCAGTACAAATTAAAATTTCATACAGACAATGATTTGTTTGTACTGCTCTATATACTATACACTGAAATGTAAGTACAGTATTTCTATTCCAGCTGATTTATTTTATAATTATATGGTAAAAATGAGAACGTAAACAATTTTTCAATAATAGTGTGTTGTGACACTTTTGTATTTTTATGTCTGATTTTTATAAGCAAGCAGTCTTTAAGTGAGGTGAAACATGGGGTATGCAAGACAATCAGACTCCTGAATGGGGTACGGTAGTCTGGAAGGTTGAGAGCCACTGTGTTAGAGCCACCCGAAAATCCTCTAAGAGCACCAAATGGAGTATTGCTGATGTAGTGTAATCTAGTTCCTTAAAATGACTATTTTACATTTCCAGATTCAAAACTTTAAAAACTGAATACTCCAGGCACAGGACAATTTGTATCTACCCCAATAAATGCCCCCAAATAAAGAAGCAAAGAACCCAATAAATCTGAGCATGCGAGACAATAATGGTGGTTGCTAATGCTTTGTTGGGAGCAGCAGTGGGAATCTCCCAAAACCTGATAAAGGGCTGAGAATGGCTAAAGAAAGAGTGGAAAGGTTCTGGGCTTAAAGAAGAGAGAGCAAGAACAAAAATGCTGTTATGACTGCATATTCTTTTAACCAAGGTTGCTAGGGATACTGCAGCCAAAGCTCAAAGAAGAGACTATTCACAATTTAAATGAGAAATGTAAGAAACATTTAAAAAATATATTTTAGAACTCAAAAATACCCATGATTTCCTTAGCATATATTATGCCCCAGTTAAAAGTTAATGTGGTTTAAGTAAATTTTGTATTTTTCAAATGCGGTTCTGTTAAGTATTAATGTATGTTTAGTGAAAATTAAAGCAGAACTCTTTTAGGACATGCTGTAGGGATCTCTATCCAGCAGTCAGTGTTAAGATATTTTTTACTCTTTGAATTTTTAAAAATTGGTAGTATGTGTGTTCCTAATATTTTCCAAAATGTAGTGCTCTGAGTGAGATGCAAGTTCAGTAGATAGAGTTCCTGAGCTTTATCTGTCATGGCACCTGATGCTGAATGTGGTGTTCCCAGGATATATAACAGACAAAATCAGAAAAAATGAGACCTGCTGGTTCAGATGTAGTCCGTCTACTCCTGTGTCTTGCTTATTCACAATGTGTTTACTTACCTCTAATTTTAAGACGAAATATGATGGTTCAGTACATCCTATTTTATTAGTTTTATATGTTTTATATAAATGAAAATTCATGGGCTGTACTTAGAAATAAATACTCTAAATAGTTAACAGCATTTCTAGTGTTAATAATAAATGAAAAATTATAGAGGTAGCAAGTAGTGCAGGTTACAGTAACTATGACAAAGATACAGGTTAGGCCCTAGATCTGCAAACCTTCTTCATGTACTTCAGCAGGAGTCCTCTGTGCTTAGGGCATTCAGGATTGTACACTTAATGTGGGTATTGTTTGAGATAGGGCAATTCTTCCTTAAGTTCAAGGATAAGTAGCATACGGGTTATATTTATGCCCCCAAATGGGTGAAATATGCTTATACTATATGCAAACTAATTGCATTACACCTTCTCTTGGGGAAAAATGTCTAAAGAGAACAAAACGTTAAAATTGATAGGAGGGTGAAGGACAGTTTTCCATATAATTAAAACCTTTGTTTTCAAATCTCATAAAGCAGATGAAATAACTTAAACGGACTAACTTAAAAGACTAAATTATAAAGCAGTGGAAAATGGAGAATACAATATTAGCCAAATATATTTATTAAGACTGAATTACACATTGAACAGGAAGATAAAATGTAATGTACTTTATTACACTGAATTTAGAAGATATTTAAAGGGTAAAAGAGAGAGAGCTAATCAGCACAAACCCAACGAACATGAATACTGATAATTTTTAAAAAGACACATTTTGTTTCTGAAGCTAGGCATGTGACTCCATTGTCTGGGATAAGTTGGAAACATCTGAATATTATTTACAACTCCATTGGGAGGGTATTTAGGCTGTGTGACTGCATCTCCTGCTGGTCAGTAAGTGTTTTGTTAGAGGGAGGCATTCATGGGCAGTTTGGAAAATCTCACTCAGAGATTTGGATACCCACTTCTCATTAATTTTAATAGGGCATCCAGATCTCTTGGGCAGCTTTTGAAAATGTCAGCTATATTTTTCCGGACTAGATTGTGAAGCTCTGCTGTGTTGCCAGGGCCTACTGGACCCAATTGAGGACCAGTGAGGTACCACGTCAGGCAGGACCAATCACTTTTGGGATGGTGGGAGGAAACGCATTATAAAAGAGTAAGCAGCCACCCCCAAAATGCATATTTTGAAATCTGGAATTTCTGGTGCTGCTGTTACTCTGATTTGGTTGCTGAACTGACCTGGAAGATTGTGGGGGCACGACTACAAGAGAGAGAGCCTACCAATAGTTCTGTGCGGTTAGGTACTTCTGACTGGTGCAGTGAACCTCAAAAAGTACAAACTTGACTGAACCATTTTTGTTTTGAAATCTCTCCACTGTTTTACTATGTTTTTGCCTGGACAATTGAAGACTCTTCTATTACAGTGCTTGGAATTTGACTTCCAATGAGTTGCAGTAGGACATTGTCAGTTGAAGACTTCTGCATTTTGGAACTTGCCCCCTCCCACAGTCTATCAAAACTTAAATTTCACAAGTTTCTGATCATAGTGTGAGGTTTTCCCATTCAGCCAGGCTTTTGCCTGCATGTCACTTTTCAGTTCTTTTAGCGTAGGCAAATTTTCTGTGCAAGGCAGGCATCCTAGTCAGTTTTAATAACTGAAGATTTTGTTACCTATATATTTAATAGTGTTGTACGGCACCAAGGTTACATATGCTGTACAAACAGACAAAACTCTATCTGGAATATCCAGGGCTGAAGAAAATACCTCACAGTGAGGGACTTAAATCTCAGTCTGTTTAGTTTATCAAAAAGAACATTGAGAGGTGACTTGATTACAGTGTACAAGTACCTTCACGGACAGAAAAATACCAGGTGCTATTGGGCTCTTTAATCTAGCAGAGAAAGGCATAACAAGAATCAATGGGCTGGAAGCTAAATCCAGACAAATTCAGATTAGAAATAAGGCAGCAATTTTTAACAGGAGGATGATTAACCATTAGAATGAACTAACAAGAGATGTGAATTCTCCATTCTTGATGTCTTCAAGTTAAGACTGGATGCCTTTCTGGAAAACTTATGTTCAGTCAAACACAATTATTGCACTCAATACAGGAGTAACGGGGTGAAATTTAATAGCTTGTGGTATATAGGAGGTCAGACTGGATGATCTATTGGTCCTTTTTGGCCTAAACGCTATGAATCTATGAATATTGAATGCTTCAGTTTAGTCAAGAAGAATAATCTAGGAAGGAGTATGGTTTAATGGTTTGAAAGTATTGTACTGGGAGTGTGTATTCTCTTTTTAATGGTGCCACTAATTCTTTGTGATGTTGGATGAGTCCTTCCAATTCTGTATTTTTCAATGTATCCATTTCATAGATGGGTACAATGATATTTAACCTACATCTCTAGGATGTTATGAGCCTTAATTAATGTAAGTTCTTTGAGATTCTCAGGGGGAAGATCCTATCCAAGTGTTAAGTATTATAATAAGTATTATAAGAAGCCTGGTTCAACTCTCCAATCTCTCTAGTTTATATTTTTGGCTCAATATATACATCTTCCCTCACAATATTACATCATTATAAAACAGTTACTGTGAATAAACACAGTCTTCGTTGAGTGCTTGCTCATGTCCATTCCATATTAGGGGTGTGTGCGCCATATGCACTGATGCTGGAGATTTTTCTCCTAATGGTAACCATAGGGCTGGCTGTACCCTGCTTTTTGTAGTCACATGTGTATGCGCTGGTATATAGGGCGCTGCCAGCCCTCCTCCCTCTGTTCCATCTTACTGCCCATTATGGTGCTGAAATATTCTCTTGCTGAGGCAATCTATTACAACCCAGTGGTTTTCCTTGGTCAGATTAGTGTATATGGTTTGTTAATTTGCTAAGTGTTAGTTTTCTTAGACATATGGTAGGCTGACGAACGTGGCACATCGGGACATGGTACCAGTACCATAGACTGCAGGGCCACCCAGAGGGAAGCCCGCAATGAGGCCTCCCCCCCAGTGATCCATGATACCAAGATGTCGGTCCCCAGCCATGCGTGGGCCACCAGCGACCTCCCAGTGGTCCTTGGACCATTGGCGCCAGTTTCCGGAGTCACCTCAAGATCACGGTTGACTACTGCACTCAGACCTAGCCTCCCTATCCCTGATGGCGTAGATGCTCCATGGCTAAGTATGGAGGAATGGGCCTGCTCCACTCAGGTCCAACAAGTCCTGTTGGGAAGCAGGAAACCCTCCACCAGAGCATCATACCTAGCCAAGTGGAAGCACTTCTCCTGCTGGGCATCTGATCAGAATATCTCCCTGACTAAATCATCTATTTTGGATTACCTGCTTCACCTGAATTGACAAGGTCTAGCCTTATCATCAATTAAGGTACACTTGGTGGCCATATTGGCTTTTCACCCTTCTATGCAAGGCAGATCGGTCTTCTCACATGAGATGGCAGCCAGATTCCTCAAAGGCCTGGAGAGGTTCTTTCTACCAGTATGAGACCTGATTCCTCAGTAGGACCTCAACCTCGTCCTATCAAGGCTCACTGGACCTCCCTTTGAGCCCTTGGCATCTTGTTTTCTTCTACACTTACCTTGGAAGGTCACTTTCTTGGTGGCAATTACTTCAGCAAGACGAGTCTCAGAGATCAAGGCCCTGACTTCCGAACCCCCTTGTGCTCTACAAGGACAAGGTCCAGCTGCGCCCTAACCCGGCATTCTTGCCAAAGGTGTTATCGCAATTCCACGTCAACCAGGCTATTTTCCTGCCTGTTTTCCTTCCGAAGCCTCACAACTCCAATGAAGAAAGGCGTCTCCATATGCTTGACATCACACAAGCTCTGGCTTTCTACATTGACAGGACTAAGCCTTTCTGCAGATCCACACAGCTGTTTGTTGCAATTACCAAACAGATGAAGGGTCTGCTGGTATCATCCCAGAGGATATCATCCGGGATTACTGCCTGCATCCAAGCCTGCTATGAGCAGGCAGGGGTGATGCCTCCAGCTACACTAGCGTAGCCTCCTTCCCTTCTGTCGTAGTTCCTGCAAGAAGGAATTGAGAGGGAGGGGGGCTGGTGGCACCCTATATACGGGCACATACATGCATGACTCCAGAGGTCACTAGAGTCAGCCCTATGGAAAAATCTCTGGCGTTGGTGCATGTGCCTCACACATACCTAATATTGAATGGACATGAGCGACACATCTTGAAGAACAACAGTTATGAAGGTCAGGAGCCGTTCTTTATTAACATTGCACCTTTAGGAGGATCTATTCTCCCCTTTGTTGAAGTGCTGATACCACTTACTGACACTAATGGTATTTATGTGTATGCATGGAGAGAATACACTCCTTCATGGTTACTACAAAGATTTAAAATGCTCAATTTAAAAATGCTCAATTTAAACTAGGCATTTAATTTTGGGTTGAATGAAACATTTTGGTCAATCAAAGGTTTTTTCCAACTTTTTGATTTGCAAAACTTTTAAAAAAATCTGGCTTTCAGTTCGCCCTGAAAATAGTTTTCCACCAAAATTTTTTGGAACTGTTAGTGAACAATAATATTATTTGTCCAGCTGTAATGTTGGGGGCACTTTTCAAAGTGCAGGCGTTTTGTGATACACAGGGCTGGATTAAGACACTCTGTTTCGAAATGGGCGTTCACATGCGGAGCTATTCCACAATAGCTGGTCAATTTCCCTTTGCAGACATGGCCTAACATTAAAAATTTGTGTATTTAGATTCTTTCCATTGGCAAGCACACTGCCTGGTGTAAATATTGTGAGAAGGGCCATATCCAGGCTATTTTCTGGCTGCGTTGTTGCTAGTTTGGGTCAACCTCCTTGTCTGCACTGAGAGAGAGGCACACTAGGAAAAGGGAGGGTTCTCTGAATTAGCTGACTGTATCCTGGCATTCAACGGCATGGTTATTTAGCTCTATAAAACTAAAACTAAACTAAAACTCAAACAACTGAATGACTGAGAAAATAGGCAGTGAGCAGAACCAGCTGCTAATTGGGCTAGAACCATGCAGCTACGCAGGCTTGTGTGCAGTGTAGAACTCCAAAAACCTCTTCTGAACTATCATTTTAAAGAGGGTAATTTTGAGGACTTTTTCAGAGTAGGGGAAAGAGGAGAAGAGTTGAGTAGTTTTAAATTAGTGTTTTATTGTTTTATTTTTATTACTCTATTGAGAAGAAATCTAAGATGATGGGGCACATGGCTGGCGTATGTGTGGGATTTTCTGCGTTCTTCAGAGCCATTATTTGAAGTCATACCTTTATATTTATATTCATAATGTTCACGCATTTTCAATCTCTGCTAATGCTTGTGAGACTCTTCCCCTATTCTGGAGAAGCAAATCCCTTCCTCATTTAAAATACACAAGCCACGTGAAATTTGGATTATGGAAATACATGACGCAGCCATTGCAAAGGGCATTGTTCTTCATTTAAGTAAATTGAGATTTTGCATTGCATCACTGGGAGTTGGCTCTAAGCCTTATAGTTAGGCAGTTTATTCTCTTTCTTCAGGAATTTTGTAACTCACAAAGCCCCCATTATGAAGCTCAGTTTCTCTTTTCTAGAAGGCATTTTATATTTGGACTTCAGCAGTGAGTCAGTTTGTGTCAGGATTGCTTCAGCATCACATTGCTGTGGAGTCAGCATCTGTCACCTTGTATGGCTATGTTTTGTGGGGTTTTTTCAGATTAGAAAGGTCTCCCCTAGTGTTTACATTGGAGATGCCTTTTCTTCCTGTTTTAAGTTTTCTTTTTTATATCAACTTCTCTGATTTATGTTTGAAAAGGGGCAGTGGAACACACTCTCTCTCTCCCTTTTTTTCCAAGTGAAATTGAGCTGAAAGAGGACATTTTGTAATACGTCAATTGGAATTTCTTAACACACATTTTATAGCCTGGTATCAAAACTGTGATTAAACTTTTATTCTGTGAAAATTTTAAAAATGTATTATTTTATTGCCTGCTTTTTTGTGTCATGGTTGATCACAATAAATACAGCTTGACAGGTCAATTAAAATAAAATTGAACTACAAGGTATGGTTCAATATTTATTTTTTTCATGGTATTTTATCTCGTAATAATGAATATCCTTTTTTAAGGAATCATGGAAATTAGAGATGGAAAAATACCTTGTTATGCTGGCAGTTGGCAATTACATTGCCATGTTGAAGCTGTGGCACAAGACAGCCACCTTCCATTCAGACTAAATAAATGCCTCTTCGTTTAGTGATAACTGAGACAATGGAAAACCACTGTCCAAGGACTAAACAGCATGCAAGCCTGGGCAGGGGCTAGCTGGCTGATTGTAGGGTTTTCCGGGGTGTCCGAAAACAAACACAGTGGTGTGTGTGTGTGTGTGAGTGAGTGAGTGAGTGAGTGAGTGAACCACACAGAAGCACCCAGAGAAGGCAGCATGGAGGCACTTGTAGCAAGATCATGATGCTTGGTCTACACTTCAATAAGTTATGGTGACCTAACTTCTGTAGCTATGCGGACCTAACCCCTGCGTAGATGCAGCTTTGTCGATGGAAGAGTGCTTCCATGGATGTGGATAACTTTGTTCAGGTAAGTGGTGTTCCTACACTGACAGAAAAAACTCTTCTGTTGGTGTAGGCTGCGTCTGCACTATAGGATTATGTCACCATAGCTACACCAGCATTGCTATGCAGGTATGGTCTCTATAGTGTAGATACAGCCTGAGAAAAGCTGAGAGAGTGAGCTTTTGAGTCAAATGCTATCTGGAAAAAGGCTTGGAAGTTTGAGCAAAGAAACAGTCTCCTGCTGTTTGATTCCTCTTGAGTTCAAGGAAAGAGATCTGTGTATATTTTTTGAAAACTAACAGGACCGCATCAAAGAAATACCTCACTTCATCATCAGTGTCTGTTTTTGTTAGAAGGAATCTCCAAGACCCTGAATTTTGGCTAACTTCTTGGGTCCAAAGGGGCAAGAAATCTATTGTTATTTTAACTATCCCCAGGGTAAGGCTAAACTCCTTTAAAATATACTCTGCAGTGCTCCTCGAAGTGATGGGTTCCACTTCATCCCTCAGGAAGCATTCTACAGTGAAACTGTTTCTAGTATTAGGGATTTTGCCTCCTTGATACTCTCACTAAATTTTGGTTTGCACAGTTACATTTTCTTATTCCCTGGACCAATTTACCTGTTCCTGCCTTGGCATTTATACTTTTCCAGCACTTACAGGTAGATGGTTAACATATCTTACCACTTCAAATAAGTCTATAAAGGCATCAAGTTTAGTAGTTTTAATCTTCCATCATAAATTAGTCCATACAGCTCATTAACCGTGTTAGTTCTGCTTCTTTGATTTCCTTCCAGTTTATCAACAGTTTTCAAGTATGGAGGTGTCCAGCACTGAACACAGTATTCTATTCTCATCCAGTGTTGGTCTTGCTTATTTTTAGAGGAAACGTAAGAACTGTTTAACTGGTGTCAATTTCAATAATCCTCTCCCTTTTTCCCTTCTACAAATTAAGAGGCTTCTGCTGTTCCCACTACTACTATCTTCTTCATATGGAATTTTAAAAAGGAAGAAAACCCTTTCATGATGCTACACCCAGCTTCACAATTTGGGATAACGTGTATCTCCCTAGGACTGTCTTTAGTTGAATACAATGCACGCAAAGAGAATTATCCCTTCCTCTCAGTGATATGGTTATTATTTCTGTTGGTCAGTACACTAATCATATCTATCAAAGATATTTATGGCCCCTCTTATCATAATATCGGAGCACACCACAGTCTTTAAGTGTTTATCTTCATCACCCCCTTGTGAGGAAGGGAAGTGCTATTATCCCCATTTTACAGATGGGGAACTGAGGCACACAGACTAAATGTCTTGCTCAAGGTCACAGACCAACAAATTGAATCCTGATCTCCCAAAGTGCTAGGCTAGCACCCTAACCCCTGGACTGCTTCCTCTCCTGTTACCTTGTGTTCTCCCCCATCTGTTTGTTTTATCCACCTGTTCTATTTTGTCTTGTATGTAGACTGCAAGTTTTGAGGAGGAGACAGTATTTTCATTATATGTGTGCACAGTGCCTAGCACAATAGCCTGTAAGCTATTTGGAAATCAAATCCTAATGAAGAAAATAGGAAGGAGCATGAACTCTGGCAGGTTCAGCATAAAAGTATTATAAGGCAGGCCAACAAAAATGTGGGAAGCAACCTGATAGAGATGCAAACGCTAACAGTAATTATTTTTAAAAGTACATCAGAAGCAGGAAGCCTGCCAAAGAGGCAGTGGAACTACTAGATGACCCAGGTGTTTGAAGGAGCACTCAAGGAAGCCAAGACCATTACAGAGAAACTAAATTAATTCTTTGCATGAATCTTCACTGCAGAGAATATGGGAGAGAGATCCACATCAGAGCTATTCTTTTTGGGCAACAAATCTGAAGTGCTGCCCCAAATTGATGTGTCAGTAGAAGAGGCTTTAGAACAAATTG
Source organism: Emydura macquarii macquarii (assembly GCF_026122565.2). Taxonomy (NCBI): domain Eukaryota; kingdom Metazoa; phylum Chordata; order Testudines; family Chelidae; genus Emydura; species Emydura macquarii. The sequence goes on along the minus strand of NW_027132971.1, from coordinate 5,152,374 downwards.
ATAAACTACCCAGTAATAAGTAACCAGGTCTAGATGGTATTCACTCGAGACTTCTGAAGGAACTCAAATAGGAAATCGTAGAGTTACTAACTGTAGTATGTTAATCTATCACTGAAATCAAGCTCTGTATCAGCTGAATGGCTGTTAGTTAAGGTAACACCAATTTTTAAAAGAGGCTCCAGAGGCAATTATAGGTTAATGATCCTAACTTCAGTATTGGGTAAAATGGTTGAAACTATAGTAAAGAACAGAATTTTCAGACACATAGATGAACATGATTTGTTGGGGGGAAGAGTCAACGCAGCTTTGACTCTTCTGGGGTGAAGAATGAAGTGGCAAAGTATGCCGACAATACAAAATTATTCAAGATAGTTAAGTCCAAAGCAAGCAGTGAGGAATTACTGAAGGATCTCACCAAACTGGGTGACTGGGCAACAAAATGGCAGATGAAATTCAATGTTGATAAGTGCAAAGTAATGCACACTGGAAAAAATAATCCCAATTATTCATATACAGCAATGGGTTCTAAATTAGCTGTTACCACCCCAGAAAGAGATCTTGGAATCATTGTGGAATGTTCTCTGAAAACTACCACTCAATGCACAGCAACAGTCAAAAAGGCTGATGAAATATCAGGAGCTATTAGGAAAGGGATAGAAAATAAGACAAAAATATCATAATGCCATTATATAAATCCATGGTGTGCCCACACCTTCAATATTGTCTTCAGTTCTGTTTGCTCAGTCTCAAAAAAGATATAGTGGAACTGGAAAAGGTTGAGAGAAGGGCAACAAAGATGATCAAGGGTATAGAATGGCTTCCATACAAGGATAGATTAAAAAGACTGGGACTGTTGAGCATGGAAAATATATGACTAAGAGGGGATATGATAAGGTCTATAAAATCATGAATAGTGTGAAAAAAATGAATGGAGAAGTGTAATTTATCTTTTTACAGAATGCAAAAATGAGGGGTCACGCCATGAAATTAATAGGCAGCAGGCTTAATACAAAGAAGAGGGTTTTTTCACACAGTGCACAATTAACCTGTGGAACTCATTGCCAGGGCATGTTGTGATGGCCAAAAGTATAACAGTTCAAAAAGAAACTGGATAAGTTCATGGAGGATTGGCCCATTCATGACTATTAGCCTATCTGGTCAGGGATGCAACCCCATGCTCGGGGTGACCCTAAACCTCTAACTACCAGAAACTGGGACTGAAAGACAGTGTTGGGTGCGCCACTCCATAGCTGCCTATTCTGTACACTCCCCAGGAAGGTCTGGTACAGGCCATTGTTGAAGACAGGATGCTGGGCAAGATGGACCATGGTCTGACTCAGTATTACAGCTCTTACGTTTTTAGATGCAGATGCAGCCTAAGTAATTATTAATAGTAAAAGTAGTGCATCAGTACCTAAAATTGTACTAGTCTTTTAGCATGCATAACATATTACAAATGCATTTCTAATTTGCTGTCTATTCTAGTATCCCCATTAGATCTCTTTTCACAACTGCTTTCCGAGTATCTCTGCGCCATGAAATTTATTTCTCCTTATTTATTCCCAAGTACATTAGCTTGTATTTTTTCATGTTGAAACTTATCTTACCCAACCTTTTTTCTTTTATTTCTCTGTGTACATTGACTATTCAGAAATAAATTGCTTGTGGTTCAACAAGTTCATGAAGTAACACTTGTAAGACTCTGGGATGCATATCATTTGTCTCTGCAGATGTTTGTTGTACCTTTGATTTATCAGATAGTCCCTTACCTGCTTTTCTTATCAGAAATCTTAATTAGTATCTAATTGCCCCTTCATGTATCTTTATTTTTCTTGTTATAGGTCAATTTTAAAATCAATCCAAGAATTTAGCCATTTTAGAATTATTGATTTACACTCCTGCCATGTTTTATTGCTGAGCTTACTTTCTCTCCAGTTCTTTCCTCCTTGATCTATTTGTGTATGCTAGTATTTTTCCAGTATAATACTGTACATTGAAGATGTACAGTGCTGTATAAGTGCTAAGTATTATGAATTTTATGATTTTCTTTATTTTTTAATTGTATCTTATTTCTTCTGTAAACACTTTTGCACCTGTCCTTTTCTGTTTGTGTGTGTCTTCAACATTTCCTCATCAGTAATAACATCTTTGTGGCAATCCCCACATGTTTCAATTTTGCTCATTTGATGTATTCTCCATAAATTGGTTGTCATTGTTCATTCTTATTTGCTATAGTTTATTAATTTTATTAATGTCCAGATACAAGTACATGCATATGCTTTTTTTTTATTATTATTATTAATCTTCTGATAAACAACTTTGCTCTGGCTCCTTTTTGTTAATCAATTGGAGGTTTAAGACAAACATTTTAGTTTTGTGTGTTTGTTTTTTGTTTTTTTTTAAAGTCCCATTATCTCCTTTGCTATCAGCTTTGAAGCTTCACTAAGTCACCTTGCTTTGAAACTTTTAAAATATATTGAATACTGATCAGAATGAACTATACTTACGGTCCATTCCTTAAGCCCTTTTTCATTTCTCACTGGGCCTGAATTCCCATTGACTCTAAGTGTTACTTGATTCCATTGATGTCAAGAATGCCAGATTTGGCCCTCAGAATTCTTAATAATTAGCTGACAGAAAACTATTTCTGTTACAAAGTTTAATAAGTAATTATATTAATGTAATGAATCACACAGATAATTGTTTTTAGACTATATAATTCCTGTATGTGTTATAAAAATAGGAGCCTTTGAAGCCAGTTTTACAAATAACCAAATAGTCCACCTTTTTAGGTTTTCATTCCATTTTGATAGTAAGCATCAAGACCAAGGCACTGGAGCTCTTTTTTATTCTACATCAATTTGCCTGTTCCTCTACTTTGAACGTCTTACATGTTTCTTGCATTTGCTATAACATTTTTTCCTGATTTAAAGGGTGGAACATTGGGCAAATTCTGAGGCTGCCTGAGGTGCTCACTGATATGTCTGGGAGAAGGAACTTTACAAATAGTAGTAGGAGTTAATTATTGAATAACTTTACTACATTCTACTTTAACTGTCTTCATGTCAATTTAGTAGTAACAGGCACTATGCCAAATAGCTCTAAAGACTGACTCTCTACCCACAGAACATGTACAATGCAGGCTTCTCTATACTGAGCTTCCATGACGTAGAGGGACTGCTATTAGGGTACAGAGGGTAGTTTAGTCATCATGTTCCAGTTGAACTTTCTGACCGAGACAGCCAACAAAGGTACAGATGTGGTGATTGTCTTTGTAATGTGAACACCATTTCACAAGGAACTAAACTAAGGTCACAAACCATTTTGGGTTGGATCCCACTCTGATTTTTGAGAAATCCATTCTTCATGATCCTCAGCCTCCCTTTATATCAAGACCCAGCATTGTTATGGTATCTCATCTATGATTTATCCATTTTTGTTTCTCTTTCACTTGCCTTACTTTTTCTAGATCTGTTCTTTTTTCTTTTGCTTTCCGTTTGTCCTCATTTTTTTTCTTCTCCCCACCTTTCTCCCAGTTCTCTCCTCCATATCTCTGATCCTTTTTTCTCCTTTCTGACCTTCTGTGTCAAGTCCCCAGTTCTCTGCCTTTCTCTCAAACTTCAAATCCCTGTCTTTCTCTCTTTTCCAAGTCCTCGATCTCCCTCTCAGTTTCCTCCTCTGGTTTTGCTTTTTCCCTTTTTTTTTTCTTTCCTCCTGGTGACTTCTTTTTCTCTCCTTCTCCTAGTGATCCATGCTGTGTGGATGGGTGGCTCATTATGTAGGTTTTAAAATAATCTCTAACACATCTCTGTTAGATGTCCTATGTTGCATTTAAAAAAAATCATTAAACTTGGTGGACTTCATGACTTTGACAACTATTTTCTGTAATAATAATAATAATAATTAATCAAAACAGCCATATTTGAAACTGAGATTATAAATGATTGCTGCAGGGTAATTATTATTTACTGTGCTTAGTGAAAATTACAATATTTGAATAATAGGATGAATATAGAAAAAGTCTAGCTGCATTCCTTCAACCTGTTGCATTAGGATCAGTTTACAAATTACCATTAATATACCACAGGTTAGAAGTTGCCTCAACACCCACTGACCAACTGACTTTTCCAGTAAATCAAGCAAACACATATCTTGCTATACCACCTTCAAATTTCAAGTACAGAAACAATTTTTAGAAAGCTTGATTTAATTGATATCCAGAGCTGAAGGGATACCTCTGAATTGCAGCTGTGAGAATACGGCAGATTTTCTTCCTATCTACAGAATGTAGTTCTCAGCAAATAATTTTGAGAGCATATGCAGTGAACACATTAAGTGATTCATTCATTAAGTGAGTCACAGCAAACTTCTTGTACATCAAAATCTTTAGTTTAAATAGATACAATGCACAAGTTGTGGATTTAAATAATTAGCTATTCTTCCTAAAGATACACTTGCAAAGTTGACAGGTTTCAAATTTATCCTATACTAAAATAATTTTAAAATAATCTCCTTCATGGGGGAAAAAATTTATCTGCTCTTTCAGAATGATGGCCACAGCATTATTAAAATGCCAGGTACTCCACTGGCTTATCCCATCAACCACTAAATCAGAATGCTATGGATTTTGCAGTTGTAGGCACAATCAAGCACCTTGTGCTGCCTCTCTAGTCTGCCTGCCTGCCTACTGAAACGTCTATAATAGGTTGGAAGATGGTTATATTTTGGTACCCTGTACGCTCAAAAGGACAGTACAGGGAGAGACATTAAAAGGAAGATGTGCACACAAACATTAAACAGTGTATCTAATTTTAGGCCCACCCACTTGGGCAGATCCTTTTAAAAGGCTCTATCTCTATAACTATAAATTGACTCAGTTTTGGGACTGACAGCTGAGAGCTCTCTTCAGACCACACTGAGCCAGTTAGCCTCCTCCTTGTTATTCAGTTCAGGAGGAACTTGTTCTCCATATTCTGCTTTTGACATGTGGGAGAGAAGCACTTGTCTCCCTTGAGGACATCCCTCATTAGCCCGACTGCCATATATTACTTTTGAGTGATTGGGGTACTCAGAGGTTGGGCAGGGTTGAGCATTTCCACATAGGGGCAGAGTGCCTGCATAGAGTTGCAGCCCTAAGGATCTGCTTAGGCATCTCTGGTAGTCTTGGATTTCATGTGATGATATGCTACATGAATACTATACTGGTTTTCATTCTTGAGATCGGAGTTGGCTCCTGAAGTTTAAATCTTATAGTTTAAAGTATACTGTAGTATAGTGTAGTATCTATTACTTATTTGCAACATACACTTAGACTTGTTTTTCAGAACTCACACTGACACTGTTCTGTGCTCCTTGACACAGCCTATAATTGTGATACAGCAAACAAGTTCCCTTGCTTTTGCCATTTCTCTTTGAGAACTTTTTAAACAAATAAATCTGTTACATAGAGTAAGTAAATTTTCTTTGCAGCAGAACAAAACATTAGAAATGCCATGTTACAGTGGAGCTCTATCAGATAAATTCTTGTCACAAGAATAAATCAGTTAAAATATAAACAATCTGTGTGTTAAAATATGAAACATGGTAATAAATTGATCTGTTATTAGCAGTGATATATTCAAAGAATGCCCTTCAGTGCAGCCGACATGATCTTAAATATAAAATAAACTGAAAAGCAATGGGGCTCCAGCACTGCAGAATGTCACTGTGGATGGCTAGGCAGCTTATGAGCTGAGACTGCTGCCACTGAGCTGCTTATTTGTCTCCATTTACAAAAACAAACATCAATACTCTATACCTAAAAATTATGCAAAAAGTATGAAAAAATATGCTTCTGTTTGTTACCTAACCTGCCTTTTCCTTGCCTTGTTTGTTTGCTTCAGCCACCTGCTTGCTATCTTTTGTCTTAAACTAAGATTGTAAGCTTTTTTTGTCTTTTACTTTGTTCTGTACCAAGCACAATGGGGACTTAATTCTTTGGGGCCTTTACAAGCCTCTGCAAGGCAAATACATAAATAACATAAACAATATTCCTGAGTCAAAGCGAAGAATACAGTGAATCGGAGGGAGGGAGGAGGGTCTCTGTTAGGAAAATCCTAAATGCAACAACAAAAAAACCAAACAAACCAGGCTTATGGTAGTTTAATTTTACCTTTAGAAAATTGCCAGTTTCCTTAGTAGCATGGTTACCAAATTGTGGTGTGCAGAGAACTTGCTAGTGATTGGTGGGCAGCAGTTCTAACTCTACTCCTTGTTTGTATTGGTTAAATTGTGTCTATAATATAGCTAAAAATCTTTAAATAAATTCCTGAGAATCATTTTCCACATGAGCAATTCCTGCAGTTGCCTTGGTAATGTTACATGATTGTGAATGAGAGGAGAAGTGGTCCATAGTACAGAGAAATTTGAGAATCTTGGCCTGGAAGAATATCTTACACAATTAAAAAGATGTACACTAGCGGTTTGGTAGTTTTAGGCCTGTTTAAACTGCTTATGCTGCTGTAAGGTGATTGATTGATTTAAAGTGCAAACAGTATTACATAATAAAAATGGCAGGAGGTGAGGCTGAAGGGCTTGCCTGCAGGCTTTTTAAACTGCACACTCTTAGACAATGCACACTCTTAGAAAAGTATGGAAATATATGCTTGGTATTGAAGGCTAACCAAAATGAACCAGCCTCTGGCTCTCTAGTTGCAGTCTATGACTATTTAGGCATTTACACCAAGAAGGGAAGGGGAGTGGTGTCGGTGATTAGAACAGGCTGTGTTGTTGGGAAGCAAATGATATTTGAGACAGAGAGAAAGCACAAAAAAGAAAGAGGACATGTTCTGGTCTGTGGGGGAAAAAGGAAAAAATGTTGCATTTTCAATCAAAGAAGGTGGTCAGAGGAAAAATGGAGGGTCAGGAGAAGTAAGTAATAGCTGTTAGTGAAGTTTATTTTATTTATAAAAGTAACTTCTATTTTGTTTCATTCTTCTGAAAGAGGGTGGAAACAGCAATGGGAGATTACAGCCAAAAATATTGTTGACTGTCCTGGTGTCAAGATGCTGTGTCATTGATTGTACATCAAACTACATTTTAAGCAAATAGTTAAAATGTACACGTCATATGGCAGATAGAATTTTTCCTCCTTGATTTCAAATGCCATGTCGTATGATGGATGGTAATTACTCAGTCAGGAATTAATATTTTTTTTACTAAAATGCCTTTTTTATTTATACTGCCATCTGAATCCAATATTTCTAGCACTTAATATTTTGATTGATTTTAATTTTGTCTTGTGTTTTGGCATTGGTATTACCAATAATAAACTAATCTATGGTCTACAAATCAGTATCTGACTTGCAATCAAAATCTCCAGCTCAACAGTCCAAAAGTTTCACCAGGACAAAGATGCCCATCTTTGTTGGAGTCACTGAAGGCAAATTACATCAATTTGACTCATCCTGTATTCTCAGTTAGTGGATCTATATCAGTTTACACTAGCTGAGGATCTGACAAAATTGGCCAAATTCACTGCTGCTGTAACTGTGGGGTGGGTAAAATCCTCATGGATTTAGGGAAATATACAGTGTGCTGTCTGTTTTTCTGTTCTTTTTCATTCTAATTCTGTTGGCAGTATAACCCAATTTTATTCTTTAAAACCGGTCATTTGTGTACATCTCTACTATAGAAATTTGTACCAGAGAACAGAAAAAATGAAATTGAACTTTTTGCTCTGTGGGCTAGATTCTCCAGGCTGAGTGAACTGTATTTGGCAGAGGACCAAGGGAGGAGGGCAAAGATGACCTTATGCCATCGTTGTGGCTTCCTGATTCAGAGCTCTTCAAGCCCCAAGCTCAATTGAGAGCAATTTCAGTGCAGTTCTAAATTGTGGCTTAGCTGCTCACAGGCTCGAGGGGTTGTACCAGTTATTTGTGCCTTCTGGAGTGCAGCGCACTCCAGCCATGTCTCTTTTTCCTTACAATGCCAGGAACCTCAAAGAAACAATGGTGTGTAGCTGGCATAGCAGGGGAAATCTCCAGTTAGCTAGTTTAGCCAACATTATGGCACCTTCAGAATGGCACAGACAGACATAGCACAGCTGAGGCTCTGGCCCTATATCTCATCTTTTTGATTGATATAGTTCAAATTACTGTAGATATAATCTCTGTGGTGACAGGATTATATAAATTGAAAAGTTAGCATTACTTGTCCCAATACCTGAGCAATGTTTGTAGCCATTTAGAAGCTTAAATTTCAATTTAATCAAATTCTTTATTTTGATCCTGTCTTTAATTTTTTAAATTAAATTGAAGAGATTATTTGGATACATGCTTCTTTATAGCAGGTTTGTCATGTAAATGTATGCTCTAAGAACGATGCTGATTCCATTAGAGAGACTATCCTTTTCTTTGCTTGTAAGTGATTTAAAATTATTTTCCTTGTATCAGCCAGTCCACGGGGCTCTAAGCACTGAGAAACAAATTGCTTTCTTTTAAGTGATAAATAGTTGGTCTGAGAAAATAATTGACACTTCAGAATGTTGTGTTTTTAAGTTGAAATTGGTTGTTTAACTGGTGGGTGTGGTGGGTGGGGGGATTTTGAGGGGGAAGAGAAGGAGAATTAATCAGGCTATAAGTCTGCTGCACCCTGTTGTGGCGCATTGAGGAACATCTGAGAAAATATCATAAACATGCCATAATCAGCGCAAATATATCCAGAATTATTTTATGATGTATTAATATTTGTTTACAGTTATTCACATGTCAAAATAATCACATTGTATATACAATGCAGAAGCATGACATTGTTTTTAGTTTTCTTTGTGTATACTGATATGAAAAATTGCAGGTAATTTCCTTAGTTATTTTTTCAAACCTAAACGACAGAACTCAGATCCAGCATGTAATCTCTTAGGGGGAGTAAAATGCATGCTAGCCCAGCAGGTATTATGTTCTATGCTAGATAATATTTTAGTGCTTTTTAAAACATTGAACTGTTGAAATTTGGAGCAAAGAAAAAGAGGAGCCAATTTATAAATGGTTTCAGCCTTTTGGCATTCCAGTATGAATTTTTTAGAGTTTATTTTGTTTACACATTTCTTACATATGCTGTACAACGCAGTATGTAGTTTTAATTTTTTTAAAGGCTTTTTAAAATATGGGAATCTGTTGTTCTGGGGGTTCTAAAGAGGATGCTAAGTGCTTCTTGGAGATACTTTTATCTATTATTTATACATCCACTGAGGTCAGAAGTAGTGATTTTTAACATTTCTCAGTATTCCATCACACTATACTGCAAAATTAATTGCTTTAGCCATGGCAGTCGTCATGTCTGTTTCTCTTTCTCAGTACTTCAGACCATCCAAAATTCCAAAATAACTTGGTCAAATGATAGTTGAATTCCTTGTGCTTATAACCACTTTGTGCTTCGAAATAGCAAGTATTTAACAGGAATACTTCAAGTGGATCTCTTTACATTTGTAGTTTAAATAAATATTTTGCAAATTATTTAACACTTCTGGGCCAGATTGTATAATACAGATGTAAATTAGTGCAGAATTTTAAAACCACTTACTGGAATACTATGCCAGATTCCCTGGTCTGTTCCATCTATTTCGCACAAAAGAGGACAGATTCTGGCTGCAGATGTACAGCAGAGAATGCTCCTGGCACAGGGAGAACTCTCTTCTGGTGCAAAGAGCTTGTTCCTGCATCAGCTTGCCCTCCACCTCTTCCCACACGTCCAGCATAGGACAAGTGAGGTAATGTTCTGGGAGTGAAAAAGGGAAGGAAATGAGGCAGAGTAGAGCTCTGCTATGCCTATCTGCCACTGGCATAAGCTCCCTTAGGGCCCCAGCTGCTCTAACATCCTGCAGAGCTGGGCAGCACAGGATCAGGGAGCCGCTACCATCTCTCTGCAGTACCCACACAGCTGCAGTGGAGACCTGAGCCCTGAGAATACAGTTCAGCTTTCCCCGCAAAATTGATGTCTTTATGTCAATTCAGCTGTCATATTGGCGTGAATCCAGAATAACTCCTGTAACTTCTTTTGAAGTTCTTGGATTTTTACTTTGGAATGACATTGAGTAGAGTAGAATATGGTTCTTTATTTTCCAGAATAGGACCGTCCTGTTGAAATCAGAGTACTTGCCATCTTCAGATGCACTGTATTAAGCAGTTGATATCTAATGTCCTTTATGGTTTATTGGGGGATACGAATCATCTTACTGGGTAAATCATATACAAACTTTCATCAGTTTATTTTTTTAGGATTCTGAAATTAATGTTTGCAGGGACACCTCCATAACATTCATTGGACTGTTAAAATGGAAAAATCCTTAGAGCTAAAGAGACTTACATGGCAAGAAACCTGCTAAATTTCACCTTCAAAGATTTATCTGATGTCACAGGGGGTTTGCCTGTTTTAGGATAAAGGGAAGTTCTAAGAGCTACCAGGTGGTGCTAGAGTGAAAAAATTGCCAAAGCAGTCATCAGGTGTTTCAATATCTTCTCTCAGATGTTTTTTCTCTAACTTTCAAATAATGCCAGCATATCAGAAGAGGAGGCCAAAATTAACCTATGTTAACCTTAACCCACTGTGGGTCGAATTTTCCGCAGGGCTCCTTATATGCTTCTGGATGTGTTGTAGGTGTACTGGATATGTGCAGATATGGGTTTTCAAGTACAAAATGAATGTATTCTTAAAAAGAAGCCAGCACTAGCAATTACAGATTAACTGGAGATGCGATAACATATTATGTCTTCCTGAAGAGAGAATATTTTAAGTTAATACATCCAGTACTAGGAATTAACTTTCGGCTCTCTTCATTCACAGAAATATTTTCATGCTATAATGGATCTATACTGTAGTGAAGGAATTTAGACCGTTTGGCCTTCATGGTAGCCAGGGAACCTGTGTAAAAAAACAAATCCCAAAAAACTGAAAATGTCTTTATCGAAGTCAAATAATAGATTGCACTGCAGCAATGAATGAATCGGTAGTCCCAGGATTGGTTCCTCTAAATTTAATAAGCTAGAATTTGGTATAGTGGAAAAAGTTCTACACTGAGCTAAGCCCCATGGTTATATAATATTTCTTTCCCCCTTTCCCACCACTGAAGTTAGTTGAATTGTACAACAGAGCAGATCTCTGTCCAATCATAAGCTTGCAACACCCTATGTATGATTAATAATTCCATATGTAATCATATTGCACAGTAACCTTAAATTTTGTGATAAGCTCCAGCTAAGTCACTGATATATACAGTAATATATTAATATTTTCCACTCTATAGATATATTATGTATGTTTTATTCCTATTCTTTAGGTATCCAAAAAAATCCACAATTAAACTTCAACTAAAATGAAAGAGAAAATAAATTGACTAGAGTGCACTATTCTAAGGGAACTTGTCCAAGGATAACCTGGACCTCAGATTTGATTGTCTGATAAGAATATAGAGTTGTCCTGATTTTTTGGAGCTAAAATGAGTTATTGTTTTAAATGAAGTTGTGTTGTACGTTTTACTTTCAAGGACAAGCCACTTACTTGATCTGACTTGCACTAAACAATCCAGGCTGCATTGATTGACCATTGCATCAGACCAGAGGCTGTAAATGAAAAATGGCTTTCTGCCTCAGTTTCCTAATAAATATTACCAAACATCATTTCCCAGTAATGGACTTCAGAGAGAATGTTTACAAATTTACGCCTGTGCATTTTTGCAGCCTGAATACAACTGGCTGAGCAGATCGAGAGCTGGAATTCAACAGCACGCCAGACCAGTGAGAATATCACTTATTTTTTCCTTACTTTCAGGAATATTTATGAGGAAGCTGAGTCTAAGAGATAGTCTTCATTTAATTTTTACCTTGAGGTAGGACATCCTGGTCAGTCATTGCACACAAGATTATTAAGGATCAGTATCATAATCTTAAACAACTTGATCTGGAAAAGTTAAATTGATGCTGACCTGATAAGAAGCCACTGGAGTTACTCCATATTTATGCTGGTGTTATGGAGATCAGAATTTGCCCCAGTTGTATCTAAAAATGTAATAGCAATGGCAAAGTTCCTAGTGGATTTTGCAAAGTATCTGACAGTTCCATTTTTGGGGTGAAAACTGCTTGAGGTAGGATTTTTATTTCAGTTAATTGAATTGGGTTTAAATTTAACTAATTTAGTCAATTAATTTAAAATCCATGCTAGATGTATGAGAATATAATCTCTAAGAAAAACTGTTGCTTACTTCTTTTTCAGCATATGTGCAATAGGTGTCCAAGCCCCTCTGAGAGAAATAGGATGATCCAGTTCAATTCCTTGCTCTGCCTCACATTTGTGTGACCTTGACCAAGTCACTTGACCTTTTTGTGCTTCAGTTCTCATCTGTAAAATGGGGATAGTAGCACCCCCTACCTCTCAGGGATATTGAGGATAAAAACTTTAAAGATTGTGAGGCACTCAGATTCTGCAGTGATGGGGCCAGATAAGTACCTTTGGATAGGTAGAGGTAAACACATCAGAAGTGTGCTGGTAGATGTTTGTATGCTAAGAAAGCTAACAGCACACAGTATCTGTGTCAGTGTTCATGAAAACTATTTTATGTTGTCCCAAGCAAGTTTGTAAAAATCTTAGACTTTTCCCCCTTGGGAGGTGCGGGGTAGAGACACTCAACCCAACTGAGTTCACTGCATTGTTTTATTTTGTTTGTAGGGGCTTTTTTTTTTCCTGGATTTTTTCTTCATTCTCTGAAACTGTCAGTCAAGTATTTACATGAACAGAACATATATTTGAAAAGGAGAGTCCTCAGTGAGTCCGCCTGCATCTCCCTAGAATAGACAGCATATCAAGAATGGAGAGGGAGTGTGCCTAGAACTTGCTATATTCCAGCTATCTCCACCTAGTGGATGGCGCCTTCTCTAATCTGTGAAGGAGCAGGGGTGATTTAGAACTGGTAGGCAGTTCCCTTGTGCCCTGCAGAGCTAGGCATGGCTGAGAATCTGGTCCAAAGGATATGTTACCAGTCAGAATAGTTTCACCACTTACAACTGTAATGAATAGATTCAGCAGAATCTCAAAGGCAAAAAACGGAGTGATCAAAACTTTTTTTTCCCCTGGGGTTGTTCTTTTAAACCTCCAAAGAATAGGGGGAGAGAGGGAAAAACAAAGCATTGTGTACACAAGGGTACCTTTCTTTCAAATTGAAATATCCATGAAGACTCACTGCAAGAAATTGATTATTTCTGGAACAAAACCGTGCAAGTCACAATTCTCTATAGTAATAAAGCAGTCTAGAAAAAGAACAGCTTTTCCCCCCAGGTCAGGAACAATTACTTGGAAAAATGATTGTTGTGATTTTCCCCATCCAGGAAAAACCCTCTGTTTTTGGCTGAATACAGTAATGAAAAAACCTGAACACACACAGACACCAAAATCATATTAAATGAACCACAAACATATATTTTCTTTTGGTCAGAAGTTATATCCTATACATAAGCATCTGATGGCCTTGAAGCAAGGAGATAGGACCCAGTTCTGCTCTTGTTGAGGTAATTGGCAGAGATCCAGGATAAGGCCAAAAGGGTTTTTAAACCAGCCTTTAGTTGCATCCTAAGAAATGGTGGTGGTTGCTGCAAGCTTGTTGTAAGAGTTTAGGGGAACTCTTTAGATAACTGTTATCTAAATGGGGTTTTAATATTTGTTTCTGAAGTCTACTGGGCTTTGAGTTTAGGACTTAAATTGTTCAAGCCTCTCAGAATGTACAACAGCTTAAAATTACAAACCAGCATGCATCTGCCAAAGTGGGTTGCAGCCCACAAAAGCTTATGCCTGCAGAAATGTGTCAGTCTTTTAAGGTGCTACAGGACTCCCGTTTAAACTAGCATGTGGAGATTCCTTTCTTAACCTGCTCTAAAATAAAATCTACATGTCAGAGAGAGTCCAAAATCACTTCCTTCCTGGGGCTTGGCTTTATTAGCAAGGAATTAACAATAAGATAACAAAGGTCATCTCAGATGTTCTCCTGAGTTTCTCCTATGGTTTTTGTATCTCAGGATTACTCAGCCTCCACTCTATTTCCTCCCCTATTTGTGTGAAATAACAAGTTACTTGTCTTTGAGAGTTGGTTGCCCCACTTAACCTTTTGCCATCAGGATCAACTTCTGCTGCTGGGATGGGCTGTTTTCAGGTAAACATAGTCCACTTTTAACAGATTTGTTGAGGTTAGATGTAGACATCTCCCCCCAACAAAACACAGTGGTATGCTTGTTCTTCTGAAACAGTAATGAGAGACCAGTGTAGCCTAAATATGATGGTACTTGGGAGTAGAGCTTCCTTAATGCTTACTTTTTTGTGTTAGATTTTCATTGATAATTATGGTCTCAATTTTCAAACTGATGACTAAAATACATATTCAGCTGCCTAATGATAAGAACACAAGTGCTGATTTAGGCCTCTAAATATAATTGCTTGTGGCTAAATCGACTCCAAAGATCCTAAATACAGATTTAGGTACGGAACTGTAGTCTCCCTCCTTTGAAATTGTCTGTATTTTGTAATGTGATTTTGTGCAACACGTAAAATTGTGATGAATGATATAAATAAAAAGAAATAAGAATTGCAATACACTTATTTTTTTAAATTTTTTTTACAAATAACCTTTCTTCAAAACCTTGTGCCAAAAAATTAACCACAGCATTTCATAATATTCTGTATATTATAAGGTGTGACACATTACTCCCAAAACCTAAAACAGAGAATAGCAGTTGGGCAAATAATTTAATTTACACAAGCTTTCAATGAAGATTAATAGCTAGTCATTGGTTTGGAGAATTTCAATAATTAAACACCATCCAAACACAAGTCTAGCTGTGATGGGATCCCTAGGGAACAACCTGGAACTGTGGAACCACTGTGCCTCCTTAACTCTCTAGCTTGGGTCGTCTCTCAGACAGCTATGCCCATGACAAGCAGCAAACCCCTCTAGATGCTGTGATCACTTAGCCATCAGCATGTAGAATCACACACCCAGCTAAATTGCATGAATGCTCCCTGAGCCACTCATGAATCCTACGGAGAGAGGCACCAGCCTTGCACCTCTAAAATATACTGTCTCACACAGTTCAAGACTTCCTTGGACCATGAAAGCTCATTAATAAATTTTGCAACTTATTCAAAGGAAAGTGGACGTGCACCAACCTTTGTAATCTGAGCTGAGATTCCCCAATCACTTCAACCAAAATCACACTGGTTTAGGTAAAAAATAAAACAGATTAATTAACTGCAGAAAGATAGATTTCAAGTGATAAGTAGCAGGTATAGGATTAAAGTTGGTTACCGAAGAAATACAAATAGAAACGCAGTCTAAATTCTAACATTAACAGATTAAGCAAGCAGTCGCTCACCCAAACAGACCTTAGTATACAGACTAGACTCCCTTCTAGCCTGGAACCAATGTCCCTAGTTCAAAGCCTTTTTCTTCCAGATGATCTTCCAAGTGTTGAGATGGTGGGATTGGGAGGGAGGGGATGAGAGGCCAAGTGATAATACCACTGTCCCTCTTTTATACTTTCTTCCAGCTGTTAGCAGGTCTTTGCCCTGACCTGGCAGTCAGGCAATCCCCACTGGTCAAGCAGACCCCGCTACATATGTGCTCTCTCTATGGAGCCTCTGCGAGAATGGATTCTTTTTGATGGGCCATTAATACCTGCCTGGCCAGTAACTGTTGCTCCTTTGTCCCTACTGAAAGGCCAGCTGTGGGCATCACAACATATTTCAGTAGTACATATAGCAATACTTCATAACTTCACATATAATGATATAGTACATACAACAGGATATTAAGGTTCAACAGTTCCAAACTTTTAAAAGGATGCCTCACAAGGCATACATTGTACAAAACATACCATAATCATATGATAGTGGTGAACATGGAGGTTCCAGGTGCTACTTTAAGGTACAAAGTGTCACAGTAGCCTGTTCTAAACAAGATAGCAAATTTGCACTAGATAATCATAGGATTATACAAACTTGATGTCAGGCTTTGTTGTATCTAAGATGGTTGTTAGGACAGTATTGGTTAAATACATTTCATGTTTTCATTTTAGCAGGTACCGAACTACAGTTTGAATTCTATACCCTCAGCATGGGATTCTTATTTATGGGACATTTCTTTAATAGTGCTATATTGAATTGTCTGCTATAGCCCATGTTGTTAGTGTCTTAGTGTTGTGACCAGCGTGTTCATTCGTAAGTGTTTTATAAATCTAAACAGCACTATTGTTCAAACTACATATGTCTGACGTATAAGTGTATCTTTGGGACAGATGTTTTCTAGAAATCTATACCTATCCCTGGATAGATTGTTTGTTTTTTTAATTTGCCATGTTACAGTGTGTTCAATAGGGAGTAGATTCTGGCCCAGCTATCATGATGGCTCATCATGGGTAGTAATGCAGAAGGGGGAAGCAGGCTTCACCAAACTGCTATATCCCCACCTAACCCAGGTTGCTGGGAGGACATATGGAATGGAGATAGCCATGGCTCAGTCTCTCTATGATCCCAGCAGCATAGCTACATTGGCTTTTTCAGGGAACATACACTGCATCAGGTACAGTGCTGGTGCAGTTTATTCCCTCTCAAAGCACGGGGGAAACCATGAGGGAGACTGACTCCTTCACTCACAATTTCTCTCCCCTGTCTGCTTAATAGGCAGCACAACAATGCACTGCTCAGTTCATTGGGCAGATCATAATGGCACAACTTAGTCCTAGATTAGTGAAAGTATTTTTGGCTATTGGGACTTTAACAGAAAATTAAAAGTAATTGATGTAATGAGAGAATCAGAACTAACCAAGACAGTCCATGCTGAAAATAGTGTATGTGTGATTTTATATGTAGGTGGGCACTCTATGCTTTATTCTGTTGCTGAAATAGTTTCATTACATTTACTTATTAAGTTTTAATTATCACTAATCTTTAAATGTATTGGAATAAAACATTTCACTGTAATCTGATAACTGTTTGGGAAACTGAGTGCCAGTTTAGATTTCATATAACAAGTGATGATTTATCCAAAAAAAAATTCCTGTTTTGCTTTATTTTTTTGGTATTTCCTACTTGAAAAATTTTGAATGAGGGAGAAAAAGTTCTAAAAGCAACTATGAAACTGCGGTTTTAAAATAAATGACTCCAATTGTAAAGGATTTTACCATTTTTAGATAATGCACAATTGTAAGAAAATGAGTTTGTCCTATGTTAAATGTGAACTGTTATTTCGATCTTTAAAGAAGCATCCATTGCTGCACACAGCCAGCTCTATCAGGATTCAAGGTTGCTGGAATCATGTGGTGATGCTCTGGCTTTGATTGGATTCTACTTATAATAATAAACAGGGATGTTGGAAAATACCAGGACAATTGTCTCAAATTGTACCTGTTTCCATTATTCTCTGTTCTCAGACTGCTCTTAGGGGCTGATTTCTCATCAGGTAATCAAGTTCAAGAGTAAATTAGAAACAGTGGAAGAGTTGCAAAAGGAATTACTTTCTCTTCTATTTCTCTGTAACCTCTAGTTCACAGTGAAATGTTACATGGTAACCTTGCTGATTCAAAAAACACCCTCAGTCAATAACCTATTAATTTGACAGTAACTCTTGGAGTCTGCTTGCTTGTCCCCAATTTCCATCAGGCCTAAAGAGAAAATAGGACTTGAGTGATATAGTTGAGTCTGCATGAATACCCAAATGCCTTTGAAACACACTAGATACTGTAGTGATAAATATTTCTGAAAGACTTTTTTTTTTTTTTTTAAATAGTCACTTATTTTTTTATTTCAGTGTTTTATTTCAGGTCCTTTTTCAGCTTGTAATATATTATCCACTTAAATGTTTTATGCCCTTTAGCAGTACCAATTTTTTATCTTTAAATGAAGAAAAAATCAGTATTGTTTCTCATAGTGTTTTTTATTAATATTTTAAAATTGAAATGCTTGTGACACTGCAGGTATTTCAATATTTCTTACAGCCATTTACTGAGGCTTTATGTTGGATCCTCTTAACCATTATATGGATGATGAAGCTAAAATGAGCAGGGAATGAGCTATTATGTGAATCAAGCATTTCTATAATGAGATGATTTAATTTTTTTTGTTGCTCTAATGTGGTTGGGTAGGCCAGCTGGTTGGTAGCTAATTTAAACCATCACTAATGAAAGGTCCTAAAAATATTATATTGCATTTATTTTCCAGAAATAATTATATAATTTTTTGGTGTGTGCATGGAAATGTTCCTCTGGAATAAAAGGTAGGTTTTCAGAAAAAGCAAATTATGAAGGGGAAGTATACTAAGTTCAGTTTTTTATTTTAAAATAGTGAACTCCATGGCATATTCCTATGCAAAAAAAAAAAAAAAAAAAAAAAAAAAAAAATTGAATGGATCCTTTATGGCTTCAGAATAAAAATAGTACATGTTAAACAGTGTAAAAAAGCATTATTTTTAACAAGAGGATTGATGCTGTGAGGTTGTTCACCCATGATGAAACAGTGTTGTAAGATCTCACAATTATATATATTGAAATGGTTATGACTTGGATTGATTGACCAGATTCTGCACGACTGGTATGATGGGAAATTGGTCAAAGTCCAATGTACATACAAACCTGATGAAGCACCACTGATTAACAGCTTGTTATGGGGTCTGTTGATAAAATGGAAAGCTTACGCTTAATGCATCCAGTACTTTTAAAAATACCTTTTTATAATGGAGTATTTTAGAACAGATTTAAGCCATTTGGATAAGTAGGATTTGCAAGTGAACTAGCATTGAACATCATAAGTAGTGGGGCTGTGGTACAATGATCTTTTTGTGAAGTATCCATGTTTTTAAATGACCTCATAGCCAATTAAAGTATCAAAATGTTGATACCAGTGTCTACATTTCAGTGTACCAACCGCTGAAAATGCTCCATTACTTGTAGGAACAGGAGTTCAGCTCCTGTGGGCACACCTCTGCCCCAACCAGCAGCCTGGATAAACCTGGGTACATCTGGATACAGATGCTGATTCAGAACTTGCCATCCCTGCATTTTAACTTGCAAACTAAGAAATGGTAGATGAATATGTCAAGAGTTGCAGTATAAAATATTGTCACCATTCTTTAAATTGTCTTAATCCTTTAAATGCCAAAACAGGATATTTTGTGCTGACTATGTTTAACCTTATGCCCATATTGCTGACTTGTGCTGTATTGCTTGTGTGGGGGCACAGGAGTGCATGAAGCTGCACTGTTCATCATGCTTTCTAGAAGGTTCAAACCAGGGTGGATTGATTTAAATCAAGGCAATTTAAATCACCAAGAAAATCATTGATTTAAATCAAGATTCCCACTGATACTACTTCACATATTTCTTAAACAAATCTGATCACTAAAACATGTTAATTTACAACTCAGTACAGCATTTTACAACACCTAGGAGGGCATACTTTGTGTAATTTTTTAGATAATTTGATTTTTATTAATTTAGGAAATAGTATGTAATACTCATTACCTGTGTCAAGCTGCGGATGCAGCAGTAGTACATTAGGAATGATAAGAACCAAATCACACACACAAACACAATAGCACTTATATTTTATTAAACTAAATCTTAAATGTTACATAAATGTTTCACATTTGCAATTGCAGCAGTCTCCTGAGTTGCTAGCCGATGGCTGTCCTTAAACTTTTTTGTTTTAATTTTCAAGTTTTATTAACTCTAACAGACAAGTCATCTTGACATTAAACATACTCTCCTTAAAACTTCTACAACTAGCTCTCATCTTCCCCACATCCACTGTCATTTTTATTCATAGACTGAAACAGAAATACGAGTTTTCCTGCTTTTTCAACTCTGTCGATTTCTTAGCTTTGAGTGAATAATACGATGAAAATATTCTCTCTGTGGCTGCAGAGAAAGCTACTGCTGTGAAAAGTTGGCTTAACAACTGAAGGAGCTCTGTTTCAAGGTGCCTTGCTAATGATTTCCACCAATTCAGGGGAGTGACTTCGTTCAAAACATCGTCAGTAAACAAATAGTGTTTAAATGGTTCCGCTCCAGCCCTGAAATTTATGATGACTGGCATAACTGAGGAGTGATTTTGAGATGCCCATGCCATGGCAGCAGCATCTTCTTCAAAAGTTAGGCATCTACCTTTATATCTGGGGTTGAGAATGTTCACAAGAAAATGAGGTGGAGTTAGTGCTTGATCCAGTCGCTTCTTTATTTCCTGCAGTTTAAATTTATGGTAAGGTATTTCTTTCTTCAATGTGCCTTCCAAGTTTCAACAGCATCAGCAATGCAGCAACCATTTCTCTGAAGTTTGTTTAAGGCTATGGATATAGGCTTCAGAATACTGAGCCTATCCTCTACATTCCTCTTTAATCCAATGTTAGATACTTTGGATGAGATACTTCCATCTATTTTATCATGTTTTTCTTCACAAAGTTTTATGAGAATAGGCCAGTTCTTAATAAATTGTTCAAAACAATCAACCACAGAATTCCATTGAACATCTTGAGGGAGAATTAGTTTGGATCCTCCTGCTCTCTTCGGTGAAGCTGAAGCAAAATGGTTGTTTATGAAGTATTTTGCGACTTCAACAACATTTTCTTTCATTCCTGGAGAAGATGTACTTAAATCTTTGGCTAAAAGATGCAATAAATGGGTACGGTAGCCGTATGTTATTAAAGAGCATCCTTCCATTTCTTCTTCTAAGTATCTTCTCACCTTTTCCACATTTGCAGCATTGAGTGAATAATACCAAATGAAGAAAATATTCTCTCTCTGCCTTTAAGACAGTGTCTTAACTAACTCCTCTGCCTTGCTTGACCCAGCTCCACCACCGCATAAGCACAAAACAACAACAATCCTACCCAGCCTGTGTCTTTCTTTGTACATGTGACTTTAGTCTGCTGAGAAACAGAAACTGAAAGCCCAAATCTTTCAAGAAGCAAGAGCTGGTAGTTAGGCTGGACAGACTAGAGCCATTATTCATTTTATGAGACAGTGAGTGTAGGTTTAGCATGTTTGTTATGGGATTTAATTGTAACTTTTTAAATGAGAGAGAAATTTAGTATTTTATTGATGATTTAAAAAAAAAACTGATTTAAATACAAAAAAATCAGATTTTTAATTAAAAAAAAAAATCATTGATTTTTATCCACCATGGTTCAAACCAAGGTACTGAGCAGGCAGATGCATCCCAGAGCTGAAGTGATAATTTACCAGTAATTGTGATTCTTTATATTTTTCTTAAAACTTTAGGTGATTTACAAAGCTAAAACAATTTGTACCAATGGAGCAGGTCATAGCATTCCTAATTGATTATGGAAATGGTGCAGCTCAAAGAGAAATTCGTTGCCAGATTTTGGACAGCACAGATGTTAATTATGGTATAGGCGACTTATATCAAGGCAAATTGAACCTGAGATTTCACTGGCTCAGTAGGCTGTAGTTGATGTGGAGAGAATGGGAGTGACATTAGAGCATCTTTTACCTTTTAATTCTGAAATAGAAAATCAGGACTGGACTCTTTTTTCCTGAAGCAGAACCAAGAAGTCAAAAGGTCCTAACATTTTTCTTCAGATTTGGGCATCTAGGTCCCCTGATAAGGTATTTTTTCATTCATCTAGGCCTAGAAACATATGCCTTCCTTTCATTATCGCTATTTGCCTGAGTGGCACAAAAACGTCACAAGGAATTAAGCCCTCGGGATTTTAGCACTAGTGCTAGCTTGTTGCCCATGATTATCTTATCTGATGGAAATATCAGCCAGTTCTATGGTCAGGAAAAACATCTTGCAGTAGACCTCTTTATGCCATGCAGAAGTGGTCCTACTAAGCTTAGAGATTTTGAAAGCAGGAGGCTAATTAATGGCTGCTCAAAATTTGTTATTGATGCCCAACTTAAATTAAAAACAATTTATTTTTAAAGTGTATCAATAAATGCAGGAAGCCTTTTTTGTTTTGGCTATACTCATAGGGCGTGCTTCTCATTTAAACTAAGGCCGTTTACACTAAATTATTCCCACTTAAGGTCCATTTACACTGTCAGAGCACATGCAAATGAGGCCCTTAGGCCTCAAGACAGTGATTGGTTTCAATATTCTTAAAACTTTATTGCAAAAAATTTGAGTTTGATGGTTGCATTAGGTAATTTACATTAGTTGGAAAGGGAATGTTACTTACGATAGCATCTCAGACTTGTATTGCCAGATTTCTTAATACAGTTTTCTACTTAAAACTGAAGGAAGTAGCCAAAGGCAATCTGAATTATGTAAGTCTTGTCAGAACCGCTCTTTGAAACTTTGGAGGAGATATCACTTAGTTTTTGTCCATTAAAGTTGCATTTAAAATGCTGTGGCTTTGACAAGAAGAATCAAAAGCTCTGTTTACTTAAGAACTGATATTATAGTTTTCTCCCTGACAATCTGATCATGTATACAACTGCAAAGATGTTAAAGCAAAGATTAATTTGATTTTTTGTTTACATCACTTTATTGCATTTCCCTTTTTTTGCCTCAGTCCATGGCACCTTAAGGAAATTCCCCTGTTCTATTTTGGTGTTAGAAAAAAGTTAAATTTCAGTAGCTCAGAATAGGCATAATTAGGCATTGACATTCATTATTTTCAAGTGGATAAAAGTTAGATGTTAGGGTTCCAGTGCCCTATCAGAAAGAAAGGAAAGCTCTACCAGATAGTATTTGTGCATATTCTATAAGATCTGGTCATCATTGTGGTCAGAGAGAAACCAGATTGTGTGTGGGGAAAATATACATCTACCACATGGATTCCATTTAATTCATCCTTCGGACGCTATGTGAAGCATCCTGCAGGCTATAGTATCTTCCTCAGAATTCTGTTTATTTTTAATCACATGCTTCTCTTATCTCTTGTTTGATGATTGAAGTTCACCACGTGGAGTCCATCTCAAGGCCTATATACCAAGTTAGTCCTACTTAGAGGCTTAGAGTAGCTTATTCCAGCAGGTTTAATTTATCCTATGTGCAATGTAGCCGTTATGTAAGGTGAGGCAGCTTATAAGGAATGGGTAATTTTTTTGATCATATCTTAAACATCCATAACTCTAGAAGACCCTAACAGCTTTGTCATTTTCTTTCTTTCCTTCTCTCTCTAATACACAGTTCAGTTAGGTGCTGAATGGTTCCCTATGCAGTCTCATAAGACTGACTTCACTGGAACTACACAGAGTGTAAGTCAAATTCATTCTTGACATAATTTCAGTGAGTCACTGGAGTTACACCAGTGATGAGTTTGGTCCATAATTCTGTTTATAAATGTATATTTAGGGGATAATTGTCTATGCTGGTGTGTTGGTGCAAACCAAGGTACAGTTCCATCACCCAAAAACTGTGACTTCTGGGACAAGCTATGATATTTGGCAGAATCTTACAAGGAACACTTTATTACACGCATCCATGTATATTCCTCTTTCTGAAGGGTAAATTTACGTGGTAACTTTTTTAAGTTCTGAAGGATGTATTTTATTTTAAAAATAAATCCGATAGGCAATGTCTGTTGTCAAAGTTTCCATAGGCATTACTATAAAATATAGCTTTTAAAGCCTCAAATAAGATATGTATTTCCTTTCTCAAGAAGAATTAGTCTCAACTAATGACTTAGAGCAAGTCCTTGCAGCAGCTTTGAAAACTTTAAAGCTTTGTTTCTTAAGTGCCTGTTTGAGCTTTCATAGGCTTTTTTGAAACAAACAGAGGGGGCAGATGGTCAATTCTGTTTAGTTCAGTTGAATTCATGTCATAGTCCAGCTCCTGTAATGAAATGGAGAATGAGGCCCAAAGCTTTGAAAATTTCTTGAGTATCTCGGAGTATTCCAGGCAACCATTTTGAACTCTCTCATTTTAGGCATGTTTCCCTGTGGCAGCTTTTGAATACTTAACAAATTTGTTTGAATCTAGAAAAAGTTAACAGTTTTAAGAAAAATGAGGAAGGGTACAAGATGGTGGCAGCAATCTGTGGTATACACTATATGTATTTATAGTTTTCTGCTCTTTTAAGTGACTTATTTTTAAAAATGTACAGTGCTGCCTCTGCAGAAGTGCTAAAATGTGAAAGGGGTGATATGGTGTCAGAATTCTAGGATTGTTGGATATAAAAATAATAATAAAGGCATACTGATTGGAATAATCCTCTATTTCTAGTAGTACTAATGGTAATATTCTTAATTAATCCTCTGCAAAAAGAGATTATAACCCAGAGTTTGAATCTTGTATTTTTTCTCTTTTCCCATGATTTGTTTCTCTTAGTGTCTGGGTGTGTCTGTTTGTCTTTTTGTTTTGTGTGTGTGTGTGTGTGTGTGTGTGTGTGTGTGTTGTGTGTTGTTTCAGAACAAATATTTTATTTAATATTTTGATTATAAATGCTGAATTGTAAATCTGAATATATCTGATAATTTGCAGTATAAGAAAAAGCTTTCATCTTAATGGTTTATATTTTTCCAATTATGATTTAACTAGAAAAAATGGATCTGTTGATATAGAAATATTTAATGATACTGTGATTAACTTGGAAGGCTGTTTTAAAAAATGGGATTGAGCAAATAGTGAAACTGAATTACCTTTCACCTCTTGACAGATAGTTATATTAGGTCAAATTGTAATAAATTAAGGAACAGTGTGGTTCCCTCTTCCCCCCCAACTTGGAATTCACCCAGATAAATTGTAACAAAATTTTAACATGACTTGAGTGATTTTTTTTTTTCAAATTAGTAAATTCAATAGCTAATTTCTTCCTGTTTTTCATATACAGTTTAGGCATCATCTGATACATTAGTCAAAGCAAATCCCTCAAATATACAATAGAGCATGATCTGTATTTTTCACATATCACTGCTTCCCACATTCTGTAGATAATGGTAAGATGTGTGTGTGTGTGTGTGTGTGTGTGTGTGTGTGTGTGTATGGCTAATTTCATCTGCTATTTCTAAGATAGCTATCTGATGATTTAACATATTAAAGGTTTGAGAAAGGTTAGGATTTCTTCTGATTTGCAGATTATAATAATTGTGTAATTATCATACTAATGTGTGCCTTCTGTCCGTAAAACGTGTTCATGTGGTTCACTGGATTATCATCTACAATTTAGTTAATGGATTTCCTATTCATTTCAATCCCATTTGATTTCCGAGCAGTACAAAATTTGTGTTTTGAAATAATTGCAATCAAATAATAGTACCTTCAGCCATTTATAAATATAATCTGAATTATCTAAGCAGTCTCTTCATTTTCTCCTATCCACTCTGATATTTTGTCACTCTAAAGCTGTACTTCTCTGGTTTTGACAATACAGCAAATGTCTAATATTCCATATTCTCTACTCTGTTGTGGAGAGATAGCAAAATATAATATACACTTTCCAAAAATCACTTGGCCCTTTTTGCTGCCTGTGATGAGATGCATGTACCCTATCTTAAACAATGGGAGGACCTGATAAATAAGCTTACTTGAATTGAGGAAAAATACCTGCCAAACTCTGATGGGACTCTACAAGCAATCAGTCCTGATGGGAGGATTTTAAAAGGAAGGGTGCGGTCTTGGGAGATGCCCTGTTCCAAGGGAAGAATGTGCTTTGACTGGATCCTGGGCTAAGAGGAACGTGAGTTTAGAGGATCCTACCTATTCTGTGCTCAGCAACCTGGAGGGTGGGAGATTTAATTTAGACTGTTTGGGACTTGTGACTGCAGTTACTGTTCCATTTAAAATTTTGAGATGATTTCTGGTTAAATCTCTTTCATTATTCCTCTGCATTGGGGACTGTGTGGAGCTGCCTCATCCTGTGGGAGCAAAGTGAGGCATTGTCCCTTAGAGAAGCAGAACTCCTCAGCATGCAGGAAAATATGCCTATTACACTACCTCTTAAAAAGGTGCTGCAGTGTTTGCTTTCTATATCTGGCCAGAACACACTCTGTTGTGGAAAGAGGTGTGGCTACACTGCTCAGAAGAGTGTAGACTGTCCAACTGTGTGTGGTTCCTGTCTGAGGTTCCCCATCTCAAGAGATAGTCACAATGTGGACGTCAATTTAAAAAAAAAAAGAAAAAGAGAGAGAGGTTTATATAAAATTTGCCTTTAAAACCTGGGGGGCCAAATTCTGGTCCCTGGAGCCAGATCTATCGCTTGATCTATGGTGGTTTTTTTCTTGGCCTAAACCGTAAAACAGGACCTCTCAGTCAGAAAATGTACATGAAAGGGTAGGGCAAAGTTGCTCTAATTTTCCCTCTGCTGTAAAGGGAATGGGGGTCAGGACAGGAGAAAGCCATCTGAGTTTAAAAAAAAACATGAGCAGGAGTTGCTGCGGGGGTGTGGCCCTCGTGGCTTATGGCTGAACTAATTTAGTATACCTCCTCAGCTTCGGCAGGCATGTTTTCCTTTGGAACCCCAGCTGTAATTTGAAGTTTCAGCTTAAAGCCACGTTTCATCAAAGCACGGTGATGGTAGTAACACAGTCTGTGCTCCCTTGTAGTTAAACTCCTCTGGGATGCAGAGGGTCTTGCTGCCCTAGAGAGTGGTAATTTACCTGCACCATGGTCAGTCACTGAATAGTGCTTAATGCTTTAAGTGGGGTTACTTTGGATTTGCACAGATGCAGCTGACAGAAGAATCCAAGATGAGACTCTGACCTCTGTATGTGTGCATGGACGTATGTGTGTGTGTGCATGCATTTTCAGTTTAAAATGAAAGTAATTCCCTGGAAGAAATAATAAAGTTTAAATCATACCTCTTGTCTGCATCTAGGTTTTTCACATTCCATATAAGCCTGGGGATTTTTTTGCCTTCTTCTGCAGTGTGGGGCATGGGTCAGTTGCTGGTTTGAACTAGAGTAATTGGTGGATTCTCTGTAACTTAAAGTCTGTAAATCAAGATTTGAGGACTTTGGTAACACAGCCATTGGTTATGGGCCTATTGCAGGAGTTGGTGGGTGTGGCCTGTGGTGTGTAAGAGGTCAGACTAGATGATCCTAATGGTCTTTCTTGTTTTAAAACCTGAATCTCTAATTTATTATGGCCCATATAAAATATGCAAGTGCAGGAGAAATAAATTATGAAACTCTGAGGAAATACGTTGGTTTGTGTATATTTTAAGTCTAGCCAACCTCTTATATAGCACCATTCATCTACAGATCTCAAAGTACTTTACCAAGGAAGTAAGTATATTTTCCATGTTCACATTTGGGATGACTGAGGCACAGGAAGGTGAAGTGACATGCAAAAGGCATCACAGCAGGCAAGTGGCAGAGCCAGGAATAGAGCTCAGGTCTCCTGAGTCCTACTCTTTGGAGACTTCAGACTTGTTCTTCTAAACACTCATTGAGCTGGCATATCCTAGATTACCAGTTTCTAAGAGTAAAAAGCCTGCAAGGCATTTCAAGCTGAACAGCAGAATGGTTATTCAATTCACCTACTATGCATGTGTGGCCAAGAGGCTTAGGTAATTAGGCTTATCCTGTAAATAAAGAAATTATGTATCTGGAGAATGTTGTTCTATCCAAGTCAAATTGGAGACAACTGGTACAGCATATGTATTGTCACCTGCATAAGATGTGGTATGCTTTAAAACTGACCTAGAATCTGCAATCATAGAGTTGTTGGATGTAGCCTTCCATCAGAGCAGCTGGCTCAGCCTGATGGAAGCATCTGACTGTCTAGATACTGTCCATTTTTGGACCAAATGTTACCATTTTAACCCCTAGAATGCTCTTTGCCTTACCACTTCCCCAAGATGAGGATATGGTACTGTGGCATTCTGTGAACCATTTTGTTTGTTGTTCCTGAGTAAACAAAGCTGACAGAATCCTCCCAAGCACCCATAATAATTAATACTTAACTGTTCTATTGCACTTTTCATCGGAGAATGGTTTACAAAGATGGATAAGTATCTTTATCCCAATTTTTGCAGATGGAGAAACTGAAATTTATTGAGGTTGTGACTTGCTTGGGGTTATACAGGGCGTCAGTCACAGAGCTGATAATAGAACCTTATTTCCAGTACTAGGTTTTGTCTACTGTACCAGGCTGCCATGAGAATGACAGAAGTGCCAGGTTCAGAGTTGTGCTCATTGAGATCTGAAGCTGTGTTGTTGACTAGTCAACAGGCCAGTGAAATTAGTGTTCTTTTCTTATTCATTTTCTTATGTTTTCTTTCTCTTATTTTGTCAATTAATTATGTGTGTCTTGATCATTTTCACTAGTTATGTCTCTCTTTACAGAGGAAAGCAGATAAATCTTTTTGTCTAGTGTTTTTAAAATAATACAGTAAGTGGAACTGGCTAAACTTTCACGAAAGACTGAATTTGTTAAGTGGAACATGCACTACTACTGCGTGTCTGAAAGGCGTGTTTGGGCAGCTGATCTGGTTCCACGATTAAATTGTGAAACTTTGCATTACAGCATTTGACCACAATCTTCTTTCTCTAATTTCCATGACTAATTGAGAAATGTTCAGCTCTCTGGGGACAGAAATCAGATTGACTCCATATTTTTTGCAAAGGAATATAGGAAATAGTTTTGCGATGCCTCTGGATTCATACCAGATAGAAATTCTTTCGAGTTGTTAAGCAGAATATTGATCTCTTTTTATAAATGTTATGTTTTTCCTATTGCTTCTCCTCCTTCACTTTTCTCACTTCCCATGTTAGTTTGTTAGAAGCATTTCTTTCAGCCAGGATATGCTTGATGTTGGTGAGGTAGTGTAGAAACAGGGAAATGTTTATTGGCTCCATATTTTTTGAATACAGTTCATAAAACCCAATTTTTAAACATAGGAGATCTCCATTCAAGGGGAGAGAGAGAGAGAGAGGTAATGTTTAGTTTGTTTCATGGAACTTTTGTTTGCGCACTTCAAATTTTAGGGGCAAATCTTGTGCCTTGGAGACACCCAATGGAGCTAGATGGAAGAGCCCTTCTCAGAACACTTTGGCCACAGATCATGCCTGAGGATTGTGGTAGCTCTTGCATTTGCAATAGGCTTCATCTGAGTTTGGAGATGGGGAACTAGCTAGTATATTCACTTAGTGGCCTTACTCCTTCTCCTGGTGGCATATAAGAAGTTTGCATTCTGTGCCTAAATTCCTGAAATCCTACTACCCAAACCTGTGGAGTGACATAGACTATGTCTACACTCCTGGTGAAATTCATACTACTCTATGTAGCTTGTGTATGTCCCATTGACTTCCTAAATTCTACTGATTGAAGCATCCCCACTATGTTGCGCCGACAGGAAATGCCCTCCTGTCGACGCAGTGTTACTCCTTTTGGCAGGGGTGAATAAGTGGCGTTAACTTCTGAATCGATTGAGTGGGTCTCCACTGCTGCTCAGTCAATCCCGAAGAATCGATCCGGTGGTGCCAACAGTGTCGCCATCAGTGTTGACATAGGCATAGTGTGGTTATGCTGCAATCAAAGCCTTCTCTACCCTCCTGGAGGAGAAGCATTCAGAAGTTCTGGAAATGCATTCCGGTTTGTGGAGAGAGTGGATTTAACTGTTTTGTAAAGAAAACTTTGATGTGGCTGGAAACTGAACAAAAGCTTAATCTTATTAAAGGTACTGACTGTAATCTTAAGATATTTTTATTTTAAATAGAAAAAATTGTTTTGTGAATCTGTCCAAATAATAATGACCAAATGTGCATTGCCTGATTGCCCCTTTACACGTCTCTTGTGGTACAAGAGGTTAAGCCCTTTGTACCATTGGATTCATGATAGCTTACAAGTGAAGGGTTTAAAAAAATTAGTCCCAATATATTTAAAAAAAAGAATTCCTTAGAACCTTCATAAAACGGTGTTCAGTTATTTCTGTAGCATCCTATATAGAATACCTCTATACCATACAATGCCATCATCCATTTCACGTTTATTCAGTATATCAGCAGTTGAGCAGACATTAAGACACTATGTTGAACAGATAGATCAGAACCATTGCAGTGTACAGAACCTTCAAAATACTGTATTTATTTTGTTGTTGTCATTTACCAGTTCAAATCTTTGCTCATTGACAGAGAGAAATGTAGTCTAAATTGCCAGCGGGATTTTGATTCTCTCTACCATGAAATGGTTCTGCTTCCAAATCAGCTACGGTAGTGAAGTTGTCGTTTGATTAAGGACCTTGAGGGGCACATGAGAGGCAGTCTGTGTAGTCTATGACTAGTAATGTTATACCTTTTATTAGCAAAACAAATAGGATCACAAATACTAATATAGCAGAGGAGATAGAACCGATGCAGAATGTCCAGCACTTGTATTACTCACATCATCCCTTGCAGGGAATCCAGAAGTAGGTAAGATGATCCCTAACTGTCTAAGGGTATTACTATGTGAAGGCCTAATGGGAGTTTTTTTATTGACTTCAGTAGGAGCCTTGAGTCCTCAATTCATTCTGACTCCAGCAGGTGGAACACTTACCAACGTACTTCTCAAATTCCAGATTTTCCAGGTATTTCAGGATTTCAAGTATTTTTAAAGGCAGCTCCCAAATTTCTGCACAGGTTCTATATTTCATGCATTTTCCTGCTGTGTCCATACCCAGCCAGTTGAAAAATCTATCACTTAGTATTCAGCGCCTCAGGTCTGCCAAACACACGGAGCAGAGTTGCTCCTATTCCTTTCCCCCGAAGTAGTGCCGCAGGCACTTCTCCCAGGCAGCAGCATTGTCAAATGTTATAAGCTTTATAGAGCAAGGAGCAACACTGGTGTAGGCACATGGAGGAGACGAGCCCAGCACAAGGGATTGGCTCATGCCTTGAGGTTACTGCTGGGCTGGTACCACAGAGTCAAGGGTCACAAAGTGGTGGTTGGTGAGCAGGATTGAGGAGTTGAAAGCCAACATCCGTAGGCAAGAGTCAAGCTCAGAGTCAGGCCGAGGTTGGAGATCGAAGATCAGAAAGCAAGGCAAGGTCTCAAGCCATAGCAAGCTGAAGTCTGCATTGTTGCCCTGACAACTTCCTGAGGCATCCTCCAAGGCTAAACAGTAAGCCTGGGCCAATCAGGGTGCTGTCACTCTGTCCCCTTTTTATGCAGTACTTCCTGTGGTGCCTAATCTCCACAGTGCTCCGTGGATGTGTGCTGGATGGCCTCCCCGTGGCAACGTGGGAATGTCAGCTTGCACCAGGTTCTAGTCCCTACACCCAGCAACAGTGGAAGCACAAAGTCTTGCATAGAGAATTCCATCAAGGCTGAGATATAGGTCTGGCTGGAAGAAATGAGGAGCCTGTCTATTTGGTGAATGTCATGAAGGGGAATTGTTGGCTGGGCAAAAGTTAGGGGGTGAGGCATGACTGGTTGGGTGAAACCTGGGTGTCTGTGTGGAAATCTGTTAGGCGGGGCATGTCTAACTTCTTAGAGGTACTTGGGCATGAAATCTGACTGGCTGATGTAGTATTACACATTCTTGACATTTTGTCCACATCTTATCGCACATTGGCTAGGGTGGCCAGGGGCCTGGATTTCAACTGGAAAGTCCAGTTCAAAAGAGGATCTGATAGTGTCCGGTCAGATCTACTGACTGGACACCCAAAGTCTATTTACTGGGGGTCGGGGGATGCTGGGTCATCACCTGCACCAGCCCCCACTCAGCCAAGGCCGCCTCCTACCTGCGTTGGGTAGCTGCAGCTCCCAGTCCCAGCTTTGCAGGCAAGTCCCTCCTGACCCAGACAGAGGAGAGGTGGGGGGGCGGGGTGGGAAGAGAGAGCAGCAAGTGATGGGGAGAGGACAAACAGTGGGCAGGACCTCGGGGAAGAGGTGGGGCAGAGGCAGGGCCTTGGGGAAGGGGTGGAGGAGAGTAGGTTCCACCATTCCTGGTGGAGTGTCCAAGTTTCAAATATTACAAAGTTGGCAAAGTTGTTTAGGATCCTGAGGCCAATATATGGTAGGGCCCAGCAAATGAAGATTTCCTCTACACAATCACCACTTAGTTGACAAAGGTAGAGCATCTTTGGGTGCAGCTGCTTCCACAGCTATGCATGCAGTAATAGATACCTGCAGCTCCCACTTCCATGCGATAAGACCTACTGTGAAGGACCCATCATGGCTGAGGCTCTTAAGCGCTCTAGGTCTGCCTCCTGGGTAAGGAAGAAAACGTGGCAACTGATCTCTAGTCAGTTAATTACTCTGAGGTGGAGACTGGAGGCCCAACCAGTTCACCAAAAGAAGGCATCTACTTGTCTCATTTTCTAGGAACTCATCCACTTTGGATAAAGTTTGAGTGCCAACTCACTAAAGTGTAATACTGTAATCAAGTTTGTTACACTTAGATACAATTTGTCATTTTCTTTTAAAACATAATCTGGATATGGTAGTACGTTTTCCGAAGGCAGTCATCAAATTGAAACCAGTGATCAAGTTTCCAGTTCCTCCTTTGCATGTGAATCTGGATTTGAATTGCTCTTCCCTCATTCAAAACCCCTATAAAAGTTTTCAATAAGGATTCTGACTTTTATAATAATTTAAATAATTTTATTCCTGGGGTAATCTGGTTGCCCAGAATGATCAAGTAATTTCGGGCTCTATCTTGTTAGGAGAGTTTTTTATAAGATTTCACGAGGACAAAGAGAACCTCAGAATGATCTATGGATCCAGGATCTGTGATATTCTGGAGTTTTTATGGGAAACCATAGATATTTCTTCTGATTCAGGTCTATAATTGTCAAAAACAATGCTGTGCTGCTTTGCCATCTATGATTTAATATTTTAATCCAGTATATTTGGTTTAGAAGAGTTATAGATTGCCAAGATCTTCTGTTCTATATATTTAATCATGTGATGTGTCTGAATTTTTTGGACATCTTGATCGAAGTCGTATCCACTGCAACATAGTGAAACCACATAATTACTGAGTTTAGCTCTAGCATGTCTATTCTGTTGAAGTTAACTGTTTTTTATGCAAATGTTTTTATGATGTATGAGGCTAATACAGTAATTATTTCCTGAAGAAAAACAGGTGAAGTTGAAAGCAAGATTACAAGCTCATATCACTTTACACCAAAATGAAAGCTTCTATCTGATCAACTAGCTCTGAGGCAGATGCTTTTTGGATTTACAATGACATCTCACAGCAATCAGGATTAAGAAGTGTTTTTGCAGAGCCTCAACTGCCACAGAAGCAGTTGACTGCATTGCATGTGTAGGGCTTTAGTAACTGCTGGCAGCTGTGATGGAATGCTGAGGTTGTCACTATTCCAGTCTTGTGCACAACAAGACGTTTGTTGAGAGCGTATAGCTTTTTTTTTTTTTTAAACTGTACTAGCCATAAAGAGTCTGAAAGAGCAGCAAATAATTGATTGCAGTCCCGTTTTAATAGTACACTTAATATTTTTAATAATTACAGTACTTTAAATGTGTATCCTTAAAACCCTCTAATATTTAAATACAAAAAACCTATGCTACTACAATGATAATTTGAAATTTTAATAGAAAGAAAATAAGGAAGTTGAGTATTAAAGTTTTCACTTGAGCTTTGTGTCTGCCCTTTATGTATGTATTGCATTCAGGACTCTATGCTCTGTGGCTGTGCAATTTGTTGAAGAATCCTCCCTTCACACATACCTTGCTACAAAATTCAATTCCTGAATCTAAGCTTTAATTTGTAGAAAAATATATTTCTAGCTCTCAAGGATGAGGGATAACCATGAAAATGTGAGCTGAATGTAAATCCACGTGTTGACTTTCTGAGCCTACAGGCAGCCTGAAACTATAGGTCATAGGGATCATCTGGCCCAGTCATCTCTGTGGGGAACCCTTCATTCTAAGTACCCCAGTACACTGTGGCAACCTGAACCTAAACTTTGCAGCTAGGTCTCTTGATTATGGCATTGTAATGCAACAGACTAGGAGTTGTGCTACAGCTTTATTTACACTTTAGTATTGAAGGCTTTTAATATTCTTGAAGATGAAAATGGATAATACAGTCAGTGGAGCAGCCCATCTTATTTATCTTGATATTAAATACAGTTTAGCAACTTTTTGATATTCAGTATGCTGCAGTTTTTTTGTATGAATGATGTATAACTGCATCATACATGTTGGGGAGAAGCTGGAGTTTTGGCAGTGGGGTAGAGGTAAAAAGGGGCTTTTGGCCCTGAAGAGGCATGTGATGTTTGTGGCTGTGCAATGAGCACATTAACCAGATGCATCTGCTAAAGTAATAATCACTTGGGGTGTTACAACAATGTAAAGAATAAAAAGACAGCCATAATAACATTTTTGTATGGAATTATTTCTCCAGAATTGCTGAATGGGAACTAGTGTGTGTGTCAGTTTTACTGACTAATAGTTGTTGCTAGCAGTAGGCATGAAACGGAGTTTAAACATAGTATCTCCATTGGGAAGAAAACAGTGGCTTAGAAGAAATGCTGAGGATTGAAATCCATCTCTGCTCTTCTTGATATTTGGAACAATGAGACTTTAACCTATTCTGCTGAGATGTAGTTAAGAAAGAGGAATAATGCATCTTTCTGGTGGCATTTTTACTATGATCAATTAGAACAGGTTTTCTACTTTTATGTTGGCTGTCGGGAGGCTTGTTGTAACTGTTCTTTAAATGTTCAAGAAAGGTACAAGAGTTTTAACGTCATGTAAATTCTATGCACCCGATTCTCAGGTTTAAATGGAGTTGTACAGATATATACCAGCTAAAGATATGCATATCACATGCATACTGTTACTCTGATCAGATACTGTGGAGATGGATGCCAAAAACACCAACTAGATGTAAATATATTAAAGTGATTTTTATGCGAAATAAATTTCGAAACGTTTGTGAAAATAATTTTTGCTTCAATAAATAAATAAATAATTTTTGCAATAATTATGATTACCTGAAACAGACCTGGAATATATCATACTCAATCTCTATCACAGTCATAGCTGCAATATTAAAACATTTTTATTGAAAACTTTATCATTTTCAAAGGCCATAAGACAGAGTAACCCTGAAAAATTATTAAAATGTATTTGTTTTAGGCAGTACTGTTATTAAAGAATACTATGGATAAGGATTCTGATATTGAATTTTCTTTTATATATTCTTGATTTATGAAAGTTTTAAATACAAAAAGAAGAAATTATAAAGGATAAGAGTGATGTTACGGTGGAAGAAAGATTTTCTTTTTTAAACAGTGATCACAGATTATTCATGCAAAATGTTTGGAAGGATTTTTTGTGTGAAAGACTGGATTGTATATGTGGAGCACTGGTTATGCACTCTTACATGACTTGGCAAGCATAGCAAAACCTGTTGTCATATTAACATCACTCTATTTTGGAGTCACTGGGTAGTGACTCCATAATTAAGGTTTTCAGACTTTTCCATTTTGAGTGTTAGTTTTGACCCACTTCTGCCTTCCTCAAACATACCGCTGTTTAGTGTCCTTTCTAAGCTTATTTCTCATGTATAAATGTCAGAAAAGAATCTAATTTTGCCTTTCAAATTTGTAGGAAATCAGCTATACTGTTTTTGAATATTAGTGTAGTGAAAATGTCACTTGTTTCTAGGGTGGGAGCCTCATCTATGCTCTGGCCCCATTATGCCCAGTAAAAGGGCTGGAGCAGCTTAAAGGGGCCCTAAAGGCCCTGTATCCAGGTGGGGGAGAATATTCCCGGTTCAGGAACTGAGACCCCCACCCGCCCTATAAGGGTGCTTTCTGAGGAGCTCCCTCTCTCCCCACCCCCCACTCCAAGGCCTGAGGAAGGGTAGGTGCTGAATTAGGAGCAATTGTGTTGAGGGTAGCATCAAAATGCTGAGGAGACTGTGGGCAGTGCTGTGGCCCATAGTGCAGCCCTAGGGAGGCCGCCATAGTTTGAGGCAGGCCGCCAGGGCTCTCTAAATTAGGCTGTGGACCTCTCAAGCTGCCAGAGGACACCAGCATCAGGAGGCATAAAATCACCATAGCCTCCTTCCCTGTGAGCTGCACATTCTGTGCTGTGCCTCTGAGAGAATCTCACCCTTGATTTTTTTTTTTTTTTTTTTTTTTTTTTAACTTCTAATGCATTTAGTTCTCAGTGCTTAGTGAAGGTTTAACAAAATGCAGCTTATGTTAAAAAGCTGTCATTGGTTACTATTTGGCCATGCATTGGTTATTAATGCAGCTGTCTCAATCTCCACAGGATCTTTTAGACTACAGTATACTACACAGATTGTAGTGGACTGATGTAAGGTGCTCTATTCTTGGAAAAGAGCCCCTTGTTAGGATGGGGATCCCTTTGTGCTAGAAAAACATGGTCCATGTCCTGAAGAGTTCATAAACTAAATGCTGTCTTCCAAAGCAGTGGGTTCCAAGGCTTACGTAAATGAGGTTGAATCATGAAGGTTTATCAGAACTTTATCCATCTTCTTGGAACATATACCCTTCCCTTCATTGACCATTTTAATTATTTAGAGGCATTTCTGAGGTTTAAATATAGTTCAGCACTACTTATGAGAGACTTTATCAATACCAATATACATGCACAGAGAAAGAACAACTGAAAAGAATTCAATATGACCTTTTGAAATCAATTATTCTCTGTAATATAACTTCTATGTACATTTGGGGTGTGTGTGTGTATGCACTCAGTGCAAAGTCTTATGTTCTGCCTCTGGAAACTTGGACAGGCACCTAATTCGAGGTTGTGAATTCCATTAGGCAGCAGGGCGCCTAATAGACATTGCTACACCTACAAGTCTGCCTTATGAATCTAGCCCCAAGTGGCAATAAGAGGGTGAGTGGAAGTGGGGCATGGATGGGCCAAAGGGTAGGTGTAAATCCTCCTTTAGTGTTAAAATGCTGTAGGGACCACATAAGTCTACTCCAAACGGTAGGCTGAAATAGCATCAGTGGAGCAGCTCTGTAGTCACACACTGCCTTGGTAGGAAGGGGTTTTCTTTGATCTTACCCTGTTCCCAAGTATCTTCCAACATTAGCCCATCTGCTCTGGCTGGACATTGGAGGTGATGTATTTACTCCTTAACGAGTGTCACTATGTAACCGCTCTTTAGGTTGTATTTATGTGGAGCATCAATTGCTCCACATAATGGTGCTCATTTGGAACATTTTAATAGATCACCCGAATTTGGGGCTTTTTCAATGACAACTGCGTGATTTATTTCCAGATCAGAAGATTCCAGTGGGGGATGTTGAAATGCCTATAGTGATCTGGGGAGACCCAGCCTACTCCTTAATGCCAGGGCTTATGAAGCCTTACACTGTAAACCCTGACAGCAGCCATGAGTCCTTCAACAACAGGCTGAGCAGATACAGAATAACTGTTGAATGTGCATGTGGCAGATTAAAGGCTCTCTGGCACTGCCCTTTTGGCAGGTTAGACCTCTGAGAAAAATATTCCCATGGTCACAGCAGCTTGCTGTGCTCTGCATAACATTTGTGAAACTAAGGGGGAAAAGTTTCTCCAAGGGCGGGACATTAAGGAGGATCGCCTAGTGGCTGATTTTGACCAGCCAAATAACTGGGCTATTAGAGGGGCTTAAGGTGGGCTATTGAAATCAGGGAGGCTTTGAAGCAGCACTTTTTAATATCGGCCCCAGTAATGTCTGTCTTTAATGCATTCAGCCAGGCTTTGCTTACTTGACACTTGGTATGACCCTTGTAATGATTGCTGCCTGAGCATGAATTGTATTCTGCAAATGTGCCAATTGCCACTGTGTATGAATTCGGCACTAACCTGTGTGTAGGACAAAAATAAAGATTTAGTTTCTTTCTATGAGTAGATTTTTATTAAACAGCAATAACTATTACGTTGAATTCAATTTCTTGGAAGGGGCATGCTACTGAGAAGCACTCCTGAATGGACGCTCTCATAGCTGTGTGTAAGTCCAGCTGTCATTAGGAAACCTGTCTGAAGAGATTGAGTGCAAGGGGTGCTGTGATGGGCTGGGAACATGCAAGGAATGTGTTCTGACATCAGGGACTTCAGCGTCTCTGTTTGGCCCTCCATCAGTTTTATCATCTGCCTGGTCCTCTAAAGTACGCTCTTGGCCCTGCTGCTTCTCCTGGCTATCTATTTTCAATTTTTCGTTAATTGTTTCTCGCCTGTTCTTGGGCATCAGATGATTGGAGCGCCTCCCTAAACATGTGCTCCTTATGCCTTCCGGTTCACTTCCTTATTTGACAATGTGTAGTGGGTTCCCCTCAAGGGAACATCTCCAGAAACACAAGAAACAATAAACAGAGTCTGTATCGTGAGTGCACTCACAGCATTGAATCATAATAGTTAAATACACCTCTTTCTCACTCTTCCTTGGCAAGCACGCACCTTGGTGAGCGCTTTAAATGGGATGAGTTCAGCCCCGGGGAGGGAAAGGGCCAAGATGGGGCAAAGGGATTGGCTGGTTTCCAAAGGGGATCACTGTAAGTGCCTAGGACACTATTGTAAATTCTGGCACCGTTTTCCACAGGTGGGGGTGACTGAAGCTGAGATCTGACTCCTGAGGGTAACTGAGGATGCAAGGGTGTATCTTCTGCATGCATGTGATTTCCAATCGGGTCCCAATGCTGCTCACCTGTGTGCTGCTTTGGTTCCTGCAGAAGTAATTGCCAATTGGCGTGGCAAAGTTTCCTAGAGCAGGGGAAGAGACAAAGCAACTCTGCCAAGAAATCTTCAGCAGAGCATTGGCGAGTTCCTCCAGGAAAGATTCCTAGAGGTGTGTCTGGAGGATTCCTATAAAATCTCAGTGTGCATTAACAAACTTTTCTGCAGGGCCCCGCTGCATAGGGGAATGGGAAGGAGACACGAACATAGCTAATCTTGTCAATTTCTATCCCTTAACCGACTTCTAGCATATAACGAAACAAGGGACTGCTCTGCCTCATGTAACTGAGCAGTATTAAATCAAAATGAGCACTTGTTGGAGTTCCCCTCTCCTGCATCATGCACACCAGATCCGGAGGGCTGGGAGGGGCTCTTCAGTCGAAAAGTTACCGCGCTACCAGATGACCCTGTCATCTGTCCCACCTCATTCTTCAACTCCTTTTCCTCATCCACACTTCGTCCTCAGGGTTGAATCTGCTGGCCACTGTCTCCAGTCCCCCGAAGTATCCACGGGGCTCTTGAGGGTGGAGGTGGGGTCACTGCTGAGGATGGTGTCCAGCTCCTTGTAGAAGGGGCAGGTCTTAGGCGCAGCACCAGAGTGACAATTTGCCTCCCTTGCCTTCTGGTGCACCAGCCTTAGCTCCTTGATCTTTGCATGGTACTGATGCATGTTCGTTCATGGCCCATCTCTACCATGCCACAAGCAATCTGCCCATAGGTAATCGAAGTTCCTACAGCTGGAGCAGAGCTAGGATTACACAGCCTCCTCTCCCCACAGACCCAGCAGATCCAACAACTCCAGTGTACTCCACATGGGAGACCATTTGCTGCATGTAGCTGACATGGTCAGCAGGGAAGATACGATGTGAGCTCTCCACGCCGAGCAAACAGGAAGTAGAAAATCAAAAATTCCTGGGCCTTTAAAGGGGGAGAGGTGGATGCCTTTGTACCT
This sequence comes from Emydura macquarii macquarii, assembly GCF_026122565.2. Lineage (NCBI taxonomy): Eukaryota > Metazoa > Chordata > Testudines > Chelidae > Emydura > Emydura macquarii. The sequence continues at coordinate 5,112,857 of NW_027132971.1, read as the reverse complement.
GACTGCAGGGAAGTGGAGTTCAAAGCACTGACAAGCGTGATCAGGATGGGTATTGTGGGACACCTCCTGGAGGCCATTTATGGTGACATAGGCAAGTGCAGTGTCTACACTGACACTGCATTGCTCTAACTTCGTCAAAAAAACCCTATGCCTTTCATCAAAGTAGTTTTATTTTGTTGTTGTAGCAGGAGGTTTAAATCAGCAAGAGGAGCATTGTCGTCTGAACATCTCCACTGTTTTGTTGAGGAAGCTGACTTTTGTCAACAAAACTGTGTAGTGTAGACAAGGCCTTATTCTCTGGTGTGCCTCCTTGTTGACTTCACATCCCTCTCCCCCATTGACTTCATATGTAAATAAGACTTTGTGTTGGCTTACAATGCTTAGTTTACATACTGACAGGGAGACAGGTGAATAAACATCTTTTGTCTGGCATAACACCTGTCTGTCAACTCTGCCTTGATACAAACTTTAGGAATAAATGTTCAATCAATATACATGTATAACTCCTTACATAGAATCTGTACATAGATTTCATACCTATATCAATTACCCATGTGACCCTGGCTTTCATTTAACTCCTCGCACGGTATTATTTGGTGAACCAGAACATACATAGACGAATCAGGATATTTTTAGTGCCCCCTTGCAGTTGGCATCGAAGGTCATATGCTCCCTGATTAATAGTGCATTAAAATACTAGCCCCCAATAGTGGCAAACCGTAAACAGAATAGAATCTTAGGGAGAGGAAATATAGCAAAAAAACCCACAGTGCTTAAGTGCTTTCCTAAATTTTGGCCTAAGGTCGTTTGCGTAGGTGAATGCCCTAACCGTTGGGCTGTAGAATCATTATCACTCTCCGTCTGAATATTTAAGTATTTAATGCAAAGTGGAGCAGTTTCAATGACAGCCAGAGCGAGACCTGATCCAGTATATGCAATAGTCTGGTGCTTAGGGCACTGACTTGGGAGGTAGGAGACCTGGAATGGAGCACCACTATTACCATCTTTTGTGCATGTTAGGCATGCTTAGAGCATGCCTATTGGATTGGGCTCTGCAGGTGAGATAGGTGGGGGAGTGCCTAGGTAGGGGTTTAGCCATGAATTAGGCTCCCAGCAGCTTGGTGGTGTCAGGACTTGGGTGGCTTTGCACCTGCCCAGCCACTGAAATTTAGGTGCCTTGGGAATTTTATTGATGGAAACTTAGGCAGCAGCTGAGTAGGGGCTTTGTGAATGCCAGTGCTCCTTAAATGTTGAACTTCAGCTCCTGAAAGGGAAGTTACCTAAGTCCCCCTTGTGAATCAAGCCCTTAGAGCCACACTTTTTGCTTTTCATGGGGTGTGCATCCTCCAAGCCTAGGGTGAACATATTTCCCAAAGGGAAAACAGGACACCATGTGGGGCTAGCTTGAGCCCTGCCCGTCCTCACGTGCGGGGCTGGTGTTGTTGCTTGGCCAAGCACTGCCTCCCTCTTTTACCCCCGCCCCTGGCACGGGGTTTGGCCTGGCATCATTTCTTGCTCAAGCCCTGCCAGCTCCCCGCCCGAGCCCTGCCTCCCCCACCTGCGCGGGGCTGGCATTCCACTCACCTCCCCACGTTGCTCCACACCCCACTTTTTTTACAAAAGTGGGCATTTGTCCCATTTGCTCTTGCCAGCTGATCAGTTTTGCCAAAAAATGTCAGGACAGCTGGGACAGGGCTTAAAAAAGGGACTGTCCTGGTCAAAATGGGACAAATGGTCACCCTACCCAAGCCCATGTTCTTCCTCCTTGCAGTAGAACGGACTTGATTCTGCTCCCACTATCCCTGCAGAGGTGGGGACTGGACTTGGCCCTGTGGCACTGTTGTCTGGTAGTAATAGCATAGTGTTGTACATCACTGTTACAATTGTTTCATTGCAAGCAGTCTCATGAAGTAATGCAGCCTGTCACAAAATCTGTCAGCAGACCTCAAAATTATGTTACTTACCTACATTAGTCAGTAATGATAAGAGGATCTCCTAAAACAGTTCAGACATTAAACATTGCTTCCAACTGTCATATTTGGCAAGGTAAGAAGATTTACAGCTTGCTTTAAACATTTATTATAACCCATATGATTGGAATAGTTAATGAATACTAGTTATCTGTGGCTAATAAAGGAAAAAGTGAACTAATTATCTTGTGTAAATAAGTAATTTGTTGTTAATTTGAGGCACTGAAAGGTACCTAAAGACTATGGAGCAGGTTTTGTGTCATTAAGGGTCAGGCTTAAGTGAGGGCCGTGTTGAGCTGCTTCTGCTCAGGGACAGCTCCAGGAGGCTTTACTGCACCAGGGACTCACTGGTTCCTTCTGTTCCTCAGCACTGAGAGGAAGCACAAGTACTGCCCCACCCCGTAGGAAGACGAAGAGTACTATCTGTATGGCTAGTCAGCGCTATGACTGATGTATGGGGAGGGCTGTCCCGTGGTCAGCCCTCTCTTCCTTTAGGGGTGGTTTTCACATACACAAAGCTATATGTCTGTCTCAGCGGAACACACAGGGCTTGTCTACGCTACAAAATTAGGTCAACCGCCAGCCACTGCAGTAATTAAATCGGCTGTTGGTGTCCACGCTACCTTCCTTCTGCTGGTGGTGCAGGTCCTCACCAGCAGTGCTTGCACCAACTGAAGTGGGGGAATTGTGGGGCACTGATAGCTGTGCAGGGCTCACAGCTAGAGCGCCCCATCCTTCCCAGCTGACAGCGTCAGCTGTGAACTAGGCAGCAGGCTCAGTTTCACAGCAGGAAGCTTACCTGCCTTGAAAAGTACATTCTTGTCAGTTTTACGGATACTATTATTTCACATTCCCTCTCCTGCTCCTGTCAGCCTGCCAGGGGTTCACAGCTGGAGTCCATCTCACCCCCTCGACCTCCCACCCTAGGGCTGACAGCTGGAAGCCCCACTGCTGCCTCCTGGTGAGGGGGTGGAGGGAGGAGAGCCTGACCCTGGGTGGCTGCTGGGCTCTCCTTTCTCACTCCCCCACCAATCCTTCACTGGGAGGTGACAGCAGGGTTCCCGGCTGTCACCCCAGCGGTGGGCTGACAGCCAACAGGCAATGTCAGTAACGCAGTGTCAACAGAGACACTGCATCAACCTAACTACATCAACTTAAGCGCTACTCCACATAGGTGGAGTTATTAGGTCGATGTAGTGGATGATTTACTTGGGTGAGAGCACCATTCTAGTGTACACTCTTACATGGTTAGGTCAACATAAACTGCCTTATCTTGACCTAACTCTGTAGTGTAGATCAGGCCAAAGCTGCCCTTGTGTCAGGCTGCTATGTGGGAATTGCAAACATGGGGGAGAATTCTTGGACCTTCTACCATGCCCAGCCATTTGAGGGCCAGACATGATACAGCCTTAGAGAGAGACAAACATAAAATTTTATGTAACATATGTATGTTTCCTGTGTAAAAAAGAATAAAAATGGAAATTGTATTGTGTGTACTGGAGATGCATTGATTGGTTGTATGTCTTCACATATCTCCAGTCACACTGTAGTCTTAAAGGCTGAGGTGTTCATTAGAATAGAATGCTGGAATACATGGAGATTGTACTCTTATGAAAGATAGTCTGTGTGTTCTGGAGAATGTAAACAGGAAGGAAACAGAAGAGGATAGAAAAATGAGATGTGTGCAGTAGCTGAACACAGTAATACTTATTTTGTTCTGTATGTTGTCTAAGTGCTGCATAAACACTAATAGGCACATTAGTCACTAATAGGCACGTTAGCTTTGTTTAAGATATTGATGCTTGACATTTTTAAAAATAGTTGAAAAATATACTGACAAATTAAGTAAAATGGCATAAGAACTATCAAAAGTGGAAGTTTAGGTTTGTTTTGTTTTTTGGCCTATGTCCTGAGGATCTAGTCCTGAAAGCCATTTGTTAATACCATGCATGCCCCACATGCTCATTGGTCTTTGATAGTTTGGGGCATGGACAGCTTGGAAGATCAAATGTGCCTGAACGTATAATAGAATGTAATGCCTGAAAGGAAATTAAGTATGTGACAATGTTCTGGTGTTTTATACAACTTCATTACATTAAAACCATAAAACCCACATTTACAAAACCGTGGTTAAGAAATGATATAGTAATAAGTATTGTAATAACAAGCTAAGCAATAATTAGGTAGAGCCAGAGTATAATATTCAACTTAACTAGAAATAACACTTATTATTATTTAACTGATTTGGGAAGTTTTAAAATGGTGACAGTAATGCTGTATTTTTACTAAGGATTTATATATTTGAATGTGAATATTACAGCCTAATAAGTACAGGCAAAATATATTTTGAATAGTGTATATTCAGAAAGAGGGTAGCAACTGACTTCTAGGGCCCAATAAAATCATTAATTAATCATAATGTAAATTTTGAGACTTTTTTGGTAGAAAATGTGAATTATCTTAGTAGAAAAAGAATTTATTTGTAAAATTTAATTTTCACAAGTAAAAGTGCCACTTCTCCATTTGCAGTCAGTGTTGCTTGTTTTGTACTATGGAGATTTTCACTGTACAGAATATTTTTAAAAAACTGAGCTTTATATGAACACACGTTATTTCATCTGAAAGTGATTTCTCTGCTTTCAGAAGTGTGGGGAAAATTCTAATTTTATTGATGCTCTGTGAGAGACTTCAATGGTTTATTCTTTTTTTTAATTGTTTCACAGGGAAATTAACTTCACACTTAGTCATTAAAAAGACTGCACAAGAGCCTGTAGCCTTGAAAATTGAAATCATTTTTCATAGAGAGAATAAAAACTACTCAATAGAATATTGCTGTTTAATATTCCATATGATTCTCTTGGATTAAACTTCAGATGTGTCGTAAGAAATTGTTTAGTGTGGGTCAATTTAGAACTGGGACAAGAGATTATTTAAAGATTAGTTGCATCTCTCTTTAATATTACATTGTGTGTTTTGATGATGAAAGTTGATTTTGTTTTTCTTGTAAGACTTTTTGCTTATGTGAGAAATTTATCTCCATAGTTGTTCTCTGATAACGGGCGAATGATCATATGTATCCATGACTGTGGTGGTGAGAGATAATAGATGAAATTAGCCCAATTAAACTTTTCTTTTCTTGGAAAAGACAAATAAAAAATTATCTACCAACTTAAAAAAAAAATAAAAAATTAAAATTCTAAATTTAGGTTCCCTCTTTTGTTTGTTGACCTTAATTATAGCTTCAGTAATACTGGAGAGATTGTAGATTTGGGAATACTTAGCCTTGCCAATTTGAGTAATGACGGGTTAAAACAGAACCTTTCATCTTTTTTTTTTTTGTTTTTGTTTTTTTGCACTGTAATAAAGGAATCCTTTGTACAATAGTGAATTATAGTGTCTTAAGGTATAAATATTGTATCCATTTAAGATTTATTTCATTATTTCATTTTCCTTCTCTTCTGTTCTTCACATTCTTTAGTCCCCATTGTTTGATAATCTCTGTCCACATGTTGTTTCACGTGCTCATGCTTGTGGTTCTTCGTTTCTATTTAAATTATGTAAATGGTATGGTAAATGATATAAATTATTGAGCAAAACATCCTTCTCCCTTTCTCCAAGCTCCTGGTATGCTAAAAGTGCTTAGCTGGAGTCCTCTGATTGAGCCTCCTCTTTTCCAGGACCCTTTCTTCTATTCCTTCCCCTGACGTAGGTCACTTCATGAAGGTGACTGCAGCTTCAGGACTATAGTGTCATCTGCAGTCAGCCCCTGTGTAGGGGAGGAGAGTGAGAATCCATGGAAGACCAGTCCACAGGGCAGATCGCATTTGCATGACCTCTCTGAAAGCAGGTCCTCAGCATTGATCTGTCTGGTGCTAATCTCCATCTGTACAGGAACAAGGGACCTTAGGATTTGAGTCTTCTTGTCTATTACAAGATTAATTGCTATATGATAGTAACAAGAACCAGGCATGAGAGCTCTTAGAAACATATAGTTTATGCACACAGTTACAATTATCTCAATATCCTCCAGAAGTTGTCCCAGAAGTGCAAACTATGGTTATTGGTTAATGTTCTGATGAACTATAGATCATAAAATATTTGTTTGAGTTCTATCTTTGAGTGATTGCTCATATGCATTCCAATATAGGTGTGTGCACGCCCCGTGCACAGATTCCCGGAACTTTTTTCCCTAGCAAGCCCCACAGGGCCAGCTCAGGCGCCCCCTGGAGTGCCGCGCTCATGTCGCGGTATAAAGGGCTCTGCTGGCCACGCGGATCCCCAGTTCCTTCTTTCCGACTGACGGTTGCTGGAACTATTGCCTCTTGCTGTCTGCAAGTAGCATTCATACCCTAGCTTGTTTATTGACTGTTCTTCGAAGATTTAGTGTTAAGTAGTTGTTAATAGTTAAGTGTTAGAGATAAGTACCCCGGACGGGGTTTCTTTTCTTGGAGTCATGCCAGGCTCTTCAGGCTCTAAGAACTGTGATCTTTGTGCTAAAGCCTTCCCGGTCAGTGACCCACACGACCGCTGCCTCCGGTGCCTCGGGGAGCAGCACAGACAAGACAAGTGCCGGATCTGTAAGTCCTTCAAGCCTAGGACTCAAAAGACGCTAGGCTGAAGGCTATATTGATGGAGTCAGCGCTCCGGCCAGCGTCCGAGCCATCATGATCGCTGTCGGCACCGAGTGTGTCGTCGGTGCGGAGCGCCCCTCCACCGGCACCGTCCTCAGCACTGACGTCGGCACCGAAAAAGATGCCGAAGAAGAAAGTTTGGTCCCAGACCGCACCTAAGGACTCCTCCCTGCTACCGCAGCAGGGAGCGAGCAAGGAGACACCCCAGCCACGGGCCGTGGAGATCACTCCGGCGTCTCCACGCAGGCAGCCTCCCCCGACTCCTGGGGGTGGGGAAGTGCACCTGCAAGGGCCGTCGATGCCGGAGGCGTTTACTGTGGCATGTGCCCTCATGGCCATGCTTACGCTTCCGTCCCCCGCTCGGCCGAGGGATAAGGGACCTGCGTCTCGGGGCAAACCTGCACTGGGTGGTCCCGGTGGGTGGAGACGTTCGCGATCTAAGTCTCCATCCAGACGGTCATGGGGGGAGGAGAGCATCGACTCCCCTCCGAGCTCCGACTCTAGGTCGTCGAGCGCCTCAGCACCGTGGGCGGTCCCGAGGCATTCGCCGGGGTCGCCAACGATCCAGCTCCGACCCCGGCAAGGGCCGCAGTTCGGGCTCGCAGACTCCGGTGCGGAGCCCGTTCTGGCACCAGTCAAGGTCCCTGTCCTGTAGTCGTTTGAGGGACACCAGCCCGCGGCCGTCGGCACCGGGAAACCGGGAGCCTCCCTCCATGCTGGCCCCGGAGGTTATGCCGGCACAGTTCGCAGTGGCACCGATGGGCCCGGCACCGACGACATTGAGGTCAGAATCTCCTCCACGTCGCCATCACCGGCGCCGCTCTCGAGGGGGTAAGCGGCACCGTAAGTTGTCTCGATGCCGGGGCAGGTCCTCGACTTCATCGTCGCCTTCTCCGGTCTCGTCCTTCCGCCGGCACCGCAGACGTCGGCACCGGTCGACTTCCTCGTCGTCCAGCCGCTCTCCACATCAGAGTGGCAAGCGAAGCTCGGGGGGTTTGGGTGGCCGACGTGCTACGGTGCAGCAGCCACTACCCTTACAGGCACCGGGCTGGAGCCAAGGGCCATGGCAATGGCCGTATTGGGGACCATGGAATGCTCCTATGGCCCAAGGGTCAGCGTCCGTGCAGTCTGCGGTAGCCCCACCTGTACCCCCGCTGCCTAAGAAACAGGGGCAGGACTCGGAGGATGATTCTGAGGCCGAGGAGGGACCCTCCACTGGCCCCATGCCTCCATCCTCCTCCTCGTCCCCGGACGATGCGGCGGCCAGGGATCACAGGGCTCCCCTGTTTGATTTCTGCGCCCATCAGGACCTCCTCAAAAGGGCAGCTGAGAACTTGGGCATGGAGTTTAAGCTCATGTCCGAGGAGGAGGACCCCCTCTTTGGGCCCTCAGGGTCTGCGGGCCCTTCACGAGCAACCCTACCAGTGCATGATAGGGTCATGAAGATCACCAGGAACCTCTGGCAGACCCCTTCCTCAGTACCTTCTACATCTAAAGGGGTAGAGAGGAAGTACTATGTTTCCAAGGAACCATTTGAGTTTCTGTATAACCACCCTATGCCAGGCTCTTTGGTGGTTGATGTGGCCAATCAAAGAGACTGCCAAGGGAACTAGGGGAACACTCCCAAAGATAAGGAGGGCCGGAAGCTGGACTTGTTTGGGAGGAAAATTTACTCTACTGCAGCCTTGCAGTTTAGAGTAGCGAACCACCAGGCCTTATTAGGCAAATATAATCTCAACCTCTGGACCTCGATGCAGAGGTTTGCATCCACATTACCGCTTGAACAAGCGGCGGATTTTGCCACAGTATCACAGGAGGGGGAGGCGGTGGCAACTGCGGCCCTGCAGTCTGCCAGTGATGCAGCGGACACTGCTAGCAGGGCGATGGCTTCCGCTGTCGTCATGCGCCGCTGTTCTTGGCTTCAGGCGTCCGGCCTGTCCCAAAAGGTTCAACAGGCCATACAAGACCTTCCTTTCAACGGCTCAGGGCTCTTTTCAGAAAAGACAGATGAGAAACTGCATGCCCTCAAGGATTCTCGGGCTATCCTGAAATCCCTCGGGCTGTATCCCAGTCCCGGCCTCAAGCTCCGAGGCAGCCGCCACCCCCACCTAGGCAGGCTCCCCGACCCGCCCAACCGAGGAGAGGTCGGGAGCGTTACCGTGGGCCCAACAGAGGAGGCCGGCAGGGGTCCTCTGCTGGGGGCCAGCAAGGGCCTTCCAAAGGGGGTAATGCGAATAAACGTTTTTGACCCTGTGCAGGAGGGTAGTACTCTTCCTTCTCCCCGGGATCTTAACCGACCATTTGCAGAAAGGCTCCGACCTTTCTTTGCAGAATGGGAAGCCATTACTACAGACCGGTGGGTCCTGGAGGTGATCGCCAAGGGTTATACCCTCCAACTCACAGCCTTTCCCCCTGACTCTCCCCCCTAGGATATTCCCCCTTGGGGACCCCGCCCATGTTCAGCTCCTGGTACAGGAGGTTGATTCACTCCTGGAGCTTGGGGCGGTAGAGGAAGTCCCAGTTACGGAGGAAGGTCGGGGATTCTATTCTAGAAATTTTTTATCCCCAAGGCGAAGGGGGGGCTCAGATTCATTCTAGACCTACGTTATCTGAATAAGTATATCAGATGCATTAAATTCCGCATGGTCTCCCTCGCCACGATCATTCCGGTCCTAGACCCCGGGGACTGGTACGCTGCCCTGGATTTGAAGGATGCATACTTCCACATTTCCATATTACCTGCCCATAGGAGGTTCTTACAATTCATGGTAGCAGGGCAACACTACCAGTTTCGGGCCCTACCCTTCGGTCTTTCCTCAGCACCCAGAGTCTTTACTAAGTGCATGGCAGTAGTGGTGGCCCACCTGCTTCGCAGTGGGGTACAGGTTTTCCCCTACCTAGACGACTGGTTGATCCGGGGGAAGTCTGGGGCCCACGTGAGAAACAGTCTACGTCTCACCTGCGAGACATGCACTAGACTTGGGCTGCTTATTAATGAACAGAAATCCACACTCACCCCGGTACAGCGTATAGATTTTATTGGGGCTACATTGGATGCTGTACAGGCCAGAGCCTTCCTACCGCAGACTCGGTTCGAGGCAATGGCGGCCATTATCTCCGATCTCCACAGGTCCCCCACGACGACGGCCAGACACTGTCTGCAGCTGTTGGGACGCATGGCAGCCTGTACGTGTGTAGTGAAGCTGGCTCGCCTGAGGCTTAGACCTCTACAGGCGTGGTTGGCCTCAGTATATGTGCCAAACAGACATTCTCTGACTAGAGTGGTCATGGTTCCCCCACAAGTGCTGTCATCCCTCAATTGGTGGAGGGACCCAAGGGAAGTGATGATGGGAGTCCCGTTCAGAGGCTTAGCCCCATCAGTGACACTCATCACAGATGCATCCGATATGGGATGGGGAGCCCACATCTGTTGCAACCAGGGCACCCAGGGGCTTTGGTCACCAGAGGAGAGGGCTCTGCACATCAATGTACGTGAGCTCAGAGCGATCTGGTTGGCCTGCAAGGCTTTCCTTCAATTCCTGAAGGGCAGGGTGGTCCAGGTCCTCACGGACAATACGGCAGCTATGTTCTACGTGAACAGACAAGGAGGGGCACGCTCCTCGGCTCTTTGCCAGGAAGCTATTCGCCTATGGGACTTTGTGGTGAGGCACGATTTTCATTTATCTGCCTCTCACCTCCCCGGGGTCAGGAACGACATGGCGGACCACCTCAGCAGGTCGTTCTCACCCCGCCACGACTGGTCCTTACACCAGGACATTGTGACTTCAATCTTCCAAAGGTGGGGTGTTCCCCATCCAGACCTGGTCGCGTCAGCCTGGAACAGGAAATGCCCGAGGTTTTGCTCGCTCAGGGGTCATGAGCCGGGCTCGCTGTCCGATGCATTCCTTATAGACTAGACGGGGGGCCTAATGTATGCATTTCCCCCCATTCCGCTCTTACCCCAAGTCCTTCTCAAAATCAAGAGGGACAGAGCAAACATCATCCTAATTGCTCCGGCGTGGCCGAGGCAGCATTGGTACAGCATGCTGCTCAACCTCTCCATCACCGAGCCGATTCCGCTACCCAGGCGATGCAACTTGATCTCCCAGGACCATGGGCGCTTGCTGCACCCGGACCTGGACTCCCTCCACCTTACTGCATGGAGACTCTGTGGCTGACGGAGGGAGAGAGAGCCTGTTCTCTTGGGTAGCAGGAAACCATCCACACAAATTACGTACAGGGCTAAGTGGAGGAGGTTTTCTGGGTGGGCAGAATCTAGAGGTTTCCAGCCAAGTTTCTCGCCCATACAGGCAATTTTAGAATACCTGCTGCACCTTAAGCTTCAGAGCCTGGCCCTGGCTTCCCTCAAGGTACATCTGGCAGCCATTTCGGCGTTCCACCAGCCCATGGATGGGCGGTCCCTCTTTTCCCACCCCATGTCAGTTAGGTTCCTCAAGGGGGTGGAGAGGACCTTCCCTCAAGTCCGGGACCCGGTGCCACCCTGGGATCTTAACTTGGTCCTTAACATGTTGATGAGACACCCCTTCGAGCCCATGGCCACATGCTCCCTTCTCCTCCTATCTTGGAAGGTAGCCTTCCTGGTGGCCATTACCTCGGCCAGGAGGGTCTCCGAGATAAGGGCATTGACCTCGGAGCCCCCCCTACATGGTTTTTTATAAGGATAAGGTTCGGCTGAGGCCCCACCCGGCATTTATGCCTAAGGTGGTGTCCCAGTTTCACTGTAATCAAGATATCTTCCTTTCCGTGTTCTTTCCAAAACCCCATGGTTCGGAGGAGGAGAGGAGAGGACATTCGCTGGATGTCAGGCGAGCCTTGGCCTACTACATTGAGCGGACCAAGCCCTTCCGGAAGTCAACACAGCTGTTTGTGGCAGTGGCGGACTGGATGAAAGTCTCACCTGTCTCCACCCAGCGAATCTCCAACTGGATTACCGCCTGCATTAATGCCTGTTACGAGCAGGCAGTGGTGCCCCTTCCAGGTGCGGTGAGGGCACACTCAACTAGAGCCCAGGCCTCGTCCGTGGCCTTCCTGGAGCGGGTGCCCCTGCAGGACATCTGCAGAGCAGCGACTTGGTTGTCAGTCCATACGTTCACGTTGCACTACGCCATCGTGGAGCAGGCCAGGGAAGATGCGGGTTTCGACAGAGCCATGCTGTCAAGAGCAGGTTACCGATGACTCCTACCCACCTCCAAGGTATGGCTAATTAATCACCTATATTGGAATGCATATGAGCAATCACACGAAGTAGAAAACAGGGTTACTTACCAGTAACTGTTGTTCTTCGAGATGTGTTGCTCATATCCATTCCAAACCCACCCCCCGTCTCCGCGGAGTTGGCAGAAAGAAGGGACTGGGGACCCGCGTGGCCAGCAGTGCCCTTTATACTGCGACATGAGCGCGGCACTCCAGGGGGCGCCTGAGCTGGCCCTGCGGGGCTTGCTAGGGAAAAAAGTTCCGGGGAATCTGTGCGCGGGGCGCGCACACACCTACATTGGAATGGATATGAGCAACACATCTCGAAGAACAACAGTTACTGGTAAGTAACCTTGTTTTATGAAGGGTTCTTGGCCCAGCCAATACAGATGGGGGGGAGGGGTCAGTTTAAACCAATCTGGTGCTCCCTGTCAAGTCATTGGATTGGGGTTCTCATTGGAAAGGCCCAGGACTGTGTGTGACTTTCTGCTTCCTTTTTCACTGAACTATGATGCCATGCAGACTGCAGGTGACTGAGTCCAACAGGCCCTGAAGATGGGGAAGAATGTGTCCAGAACGGCTGTGTTTGTGAAGCGTTAGAGAGCTGATAGATGGAGGTTTCCTTATAAATAGGATGGGATGGGAGAATCTGCATTGGCTCTGATAAAGGAGGAGATGCTGTGATTTCACAGGTGGTTCCTGTTGTCCCCACAGAGTTCTCAACCAGATAAGGTACCTGGTAATAAACATTGTACCAATGGAGCATAAGCGCTAGCATCAGTGGGACCCCTGTAAACCAGGATCCACTGTGGATGCAGATTTGGCAGCATTGTCTGAATTGGCCCTGGATACAGGAAAGTTAGCCTTACTCTACCAAAAGAATTTAAAATGCTCACGTAAGCATTTTGCCATTAATCCCATGTTGCTTTACCAAATTCTTTCAAGTACTGTATACTCATTGAGTAGTGTCCCAAATTTATTTAGGCTAGTATATAGCAACCAGCTACAGTAGTTACTTGTGTTCTGTTTGGTGAGGAGCAAATGCTCAACTGGTACATAACCACAGCTTTATTTACCTAGTGCAGCAGCAGCTGAGACTCCACTGTATACTCTCAATCCCCTCCCCACTCCACACTTTGTCATTATTGTTATTCATTACATAGGAATAAACTAAAACATTACACACAAACACACTCAGTTGGATATTAAGTATATAGGTATTTTCATTCAGCAGTACATCTCATGTTCATTTCTACTATAACACTTTAAAAGATTGGCCGAATCACAATTTATTCCTTTGGTATTTGTTGTAATAATAATATTAATCATGATAAACTGATTAGGTACTAAAGCGACTGTCATAAGTACTTTTACAGGGTTTCCATTGTAACTGAGGATTAACAATGTACTATTTCTTTAATGTGTTACCATTTTTATTACGATCTACATTGTTGGGTGCCCTTTATGTCATGTGGTTTTGATCAATTTTGTGGTGAGTGTCTCATATGTTAAATGTTTAAGGGATGATGATCATAACAGAAGAGTATACGAGGCAGTAAATGGCCTTTGCGGGTGATTAAATGCCAAAGAGAAGATGAGGTGTCTGATAACTGAAAAGGCCTTGTGTGTGTGTGTGTGTGTGTGTGTGTGTGTGTGTTCGTTCCAATAGCATGAACATTTTTCTTATCTTCAGACAAAACAAAAGAAGATTCAACCAATCTGTCTTATAAAAAAAATGAGGATTTGCTGTTTCTGTTCCCTTTCTTTCCACTTTGCAGGTGGGCTGTTTGATAAAAATCTGTTTGAAGGATTTGCCAGTGTAAAAGGGGAGTGATGTGATTTAATACACAAAGGTCAAATGTTTAACAGTAGGTGCTATTGTATTGTATATTGTACATATACATATTTGCAAAAAAGTAATTGCATATGCAGCTCCATATATAGTTTGCACAGTTTCCTGCATCTATTTTTGGAAATATGGCCCATAGTATTACTAATAATTTCATTGTCATTTCTGAGAAAATATTAGATTTTTCTGCGCTGTGACTGGCTGAAATTCTCTTTTGATGTAAACCTATTCTAAAATGTGTTGAATTTCTGTTTGAGGTCCATATCAGGTATGTTAAAAGTATAAGAAATTGGAGTAATATTTTCACATTTTTGAGATTGACTTAGACATGTAATTGCCAGACAGTAAAGACAAGATTAAGCCTGAACTTAGTTCTGAATAATGCTTCCAGGACGTTGTGACAAAATAAGCATTGACATTTCCAGAAGATCGTAAACTTTTATCACATTTCATCAAGTGCTTTATGATGGTCCTTCCTTTTAATAACAGCACAGGATATATTATAATTTTGTTCTGGAAATACTTTTGTGAAAGTTAATTACTGTTATCAGTGATCAAATGTTTGAAATAATCAAGTGTCACAAAAAGAGAGTTTTGAGTTTCTGTAACCAAAGAAAAATGAAATGCAAAAGGGCAAGATAAGGTTATCGTAGCTTATGCCTGCTCAATGAGCATGAAGTAAAGTCATTTTGGGAGGCCCGTGAACTCTTAAAATACTTCAAATAAACACATGAAAGTACAACATAGAAAGCAAAATGGAAGATGAACTTCCTGCCCTTCCTAAGTCTACCACAATGGAGACTACTCTCTTTAATTTCAGATGGAATGAGTTTGCTAGGACAGAGAGAGTCTAGATTAAAACAGTCATGTCAAAGCAGAAGTTTATTTTTTGAGATTTCTTTTACTAATTCTGGGTTCTGACTCTACTGCATGGACTAATGGATAACTACTCTCATGTAATTTCAGACAGGAAGACAGTCAACAGAAAGTTTAGCTTTGGACTGTGCCTCCACTCATTTTTCTCCATTCCACTTCTTTCCCTTGCCTTGCTATGGATAGGCAACTTTAGCCAGCTAGTGTCATTCATTTTCTGGCAGATATATTTGTTTGCTCAATCTTTCTCTCAGCAAGTTTTACATTTTAGGCCTGATTTTCCTGTACAATAAGGCTGCTTTTATATGCCTGTGGAGAATGGCTCAGAAATTTGAGTATTTGCCTACACAAACACTAAAAGAATAGTTTGCCTGAAAAAGAGCTGAAACTTGAATAATCAGGAAACTGAGACATCCTACCCCTAGCAAACCCACGCTGAAGACATGGAGAATGATGGGAAAATTTGACTTTCTAGCCAATAGTTTGACAGAGGAGCACCAATGGGAGAAGATTGTCCATATTCTGTATTCTGAGGTGCCTTTCTTCTTGCTTGAGCAGGCCATCTCCTTTAACAGTCTTCTCTCTCAAGCCAAAGCAATGAAGAAAGATGCCTTGCATCATAGTGCAGAAGAGGGTATGGAGACATGTCCTTTTTGACATGGAAGCTGAATTAACTGTTTCTAGAAAAATGTTGGTATTGTAGACCCAAATACCAATCCCTCCTTAGCCAATATGGTATTAATCAAGGATGATTGGTTTTTTGGACTTGCTTGACTTTACTTGGGTGTCTCAAGTTGACCCAAAAATAGAGGCCCATAAAAACAATGGTCACGTCTGAAAATTTTGGCCAGTTCTAAGTGTAAAACTAAGCATTTGGGAAACAGTTGCATTCAACAGTGGAGCCATAATTCTCAGTATATTAGATGAGTGGATTGATAGGTTCTTTTTAGACAATCTTTGACTGATTCTGTTTGAGAGGCAAAGGAGGAGGAACTAGTAATTATTCTGGCTTGAAACCAGATGCACTATATATTCATGATTGCACTGTTGCTCACCTTTTTGTTATGTTATCCAGAAAAGACATTCTGTTGGGTCACAAAATTGGTAGGTGCTCAAAATTCTGTTGGAGTTCTAGCAGACTGCACTTTGTGTTAGCCTTCTTTGTTTGCTTCCTGCTCAAGAAATATTTTGTTTAACTGGTACTGGCAACTATCTTTTTGGCATTCAGAGGTAGAGAAATACATAGAGATAGATCCACTAACTTGGTCCAATATAAAAACAACCAAACAACAAACCCTATGACTGGCAGGTTTAAACTTTCCAAAATAAGAAAGCACTGAACCAACCAGGGAAGGGGTTTTTGTTATTTGTAGGTCCTACTGTGTGTCTGGAAGCACTTTGAAGTCATTTGGTTTCTTTTACATAATTTTTGATTGCTACCAGAGGTTGATAGGAGTGACCAAACAAATGTTGGTCCTAACTTCATAATCATATTCTAGGAAAACTTGCACTGCTGAAAACACCACAGAGTTGTCTGCTGACTTTTATTTGCCTACTATTTGTTTTATTCATATTAGGGAGAAAATATGCTTGACTATTCCTGAAAATGAATCAAATAAGGGGCAGCTACTTTTTTTTTTAACCCAAATTTGATGACCAGCCCTAATATCTAGAAGGAGGTGCAATGCAAGCAAATAGCCATAGCAAATAGTTTGTACAATCTTTCTTGAAACTGTGGCCCTTGAACCTGCAAAAACTTATCAGTGGGACAACTTATGTGCGCTTCATTGGGACTATTTGTAGACTACAAAGTTAAGCATTAAAGCTCTGTTTCAGAACTAGGCTGTCCACTGAGAGTGAGATTTGTGTCAGATCATTTGGCAGATTTGTCACATGTTTAAGCATTCACTGTAAATTAGATTAGTAAAATAGTCTTACCCTGCTCCGTGGTTAGTCCACAACATGTATCTAAATTCAAACTTCGAGAAGTAAAAGTGAATGTCCTACCTATTCAGCTCCATGGAGGTTACATTTTAGTTAATCAGTCAGTCAGCAAAGACAACAAACAAACTTTTTGTCATCTAATATACTTCCTACTTTTCAGTTCTCTGCTTTACGGATTTCTTGAAGTATGTGACTTTTGTCTGTTTCTTTGAAGGGAGGGGCGGCTTGGGTCAAGTTTTTTAAGATATTAATTTATTTTATCTACATAATTTTCTAACTTCCATGCAGATGTAAATGTTATTACTCGTTTATTACAGTAATGCAGATAGGAAATGTACAACTTGAACTTTTATGGTTAATTAGCAAGTTTTGGTGATGTAATTTTGTGTTGCCTGAAGACAGTTCAGACTGATAGTTATTTTAATCCTTGACTGTTATTTTGAGTGATAAAACTTTTTGACACACACAAAAAAAATTAAAGGAAGAAACAAATTACCATAATCCTTCTTGAGCCAGTGGAGTCTGCAATTCTTTCTATAAAATGGCAATACAAAATAGGTTCATACATTGGGAAATCCTGAGTTCTTTTTTCCTGTTCCAAATAATTAATGTTAAAATACAGCAAAGGTTACACCTAAATTTCTTTAAAAGTCAAATTTACATTTAAAGACTAGCACATTTTTCAGTCAAAGCATATGTATCTTGATTTTTGTGTGGTGGTTTTTTTTTGTTCTTTTGTTTGTTTTTTTGCCTTAATCTCCCTTACTGTTCCTTATTTCCTATTTCTTTCTCTTCTGTATGTTTTATTTTGGAAGATTTTCCTCCTGTTATTGACGGATACCCACAAAAACTGACCTTCATGCAGACTCAGAAAGAACTGAATCTTAAAAGGAAAAATTCTCATTTAAAAAAAAAAAAAAAAAAAGTACTGTTTTTACTCAAGAGCAAAATAGACCTCTCTGAATCATGTAGTGATTTCAAAGTAAAATCATCAACTTAGCAGTTATAATAGAGAAATTACCCAGCATCAGCTTTGCAAATGTGCACAGGCAGCAATGTGACTTTTTGGGGTTTTTTCTTTATAATATATAATCCTTTGGGAAACCTGCCCAATACCTTTTGAAGTTTTTACTTCAGAAGACCAGGCTACAAATAAGATTAATTGTTCTTCTGGCCGAAGACCAAGGACAACTCTGAGTTGTAGAAATAATTGTTTTAATGAATTTTCTAGAAGATCTTTCCCTTCAACATTTTATTTTTGATTAAGAAATGTATCCTGAAATCTAGGATTTTTTGTTATATTTGAATCCTAATTTATTTTCTCAATAATACGACATACAGTATCACAGTTTTAGTTTAGAAAGTATGTAGTAGGCACATTAATGCAATCTGACACTTAATTTTGTCTATGATACTATAAAAAGTACTACTTAGTAACCTTCCCTGGGAACTATTTTACTGTCTGGAAAAAGTCATTTATGATACCACAAACTACAAGTACATCTGTTGGAAGTAAATGTACTAATCATCTAGCTGCCTGTTCACAGTGTGGCATTTTTGTGGCCTTTCATACAGAAGCACAGTATGCAAAGTTAATGTACTTAATGTCTTTCTCTTGAAAACAATTTTATGCAATATAATATGAAATTACATGCTACTGTTGTCAGGGTATGTAGTTTAACTACTAATAGGGAAGGCAATACAAAAGTGTAATAAAAAGGGGCTGGGGGGGAATCATGAACACACTTGTTCAATGAATAGTTGAAAACAGCATATTACAATATTTTGCTGAAAATGTAAGTCATTGAAAAATAATGTTCCAATAATAAACTCTGTTATTAACTGGACCTGATCTGGTTGCACATTTTAAATTAAATTCAGACCTTAAATACAATACATCCAGCTTATTTCTTTGTCAGTAGGCTTTTTTTCCTCCAGCCAGCCAGGTACTGATCATAATTTGATTCCAAAACCAAAAAGCTTTGAATGTAAGTGCTTTGTTTGATATTAAAATGTTAAATCATGGGAACTGGCAACTCTTAAGTGTGCAATATCCAGTGTCTATTGTATCTTCTTTTAATAGGTGCAGTATACATTGCCCATAACATGTAAGCAAGGATGGAAAAGCAGGGCTCTGGTAACTATTCCAGCCTGCCTAGGTATGCCTCTTTACAAAAATGTAACATGCACAGGATAAGATATGATACAGTAGAACCTTAGAATTACCAAGACCAGAGTTACAAACTGACCAGTTTACCACGCACCTCATTTCGAACCAGAAATACACAATCAGGCGGCCGCCGAGAAGAAGTAAAAGCAAATACAGTACAGCACCATGTTAAACGTAAACTACTAAAAAAATAAAGGAAAAGCAGCATTTTTCTTCTGCATGGTAGTGTTTCAAAGCTGTATTAAGTTACTGTTCAGTTGTAAACTTTTGAAAGAACAACCACAATGTTTTATTCAGAGTTATGAACAACCTCCATTCCCAAGGTAACTCTGAGGTTCTACTGTATGTCATTACTATTCATTTCCTTCTTCGTGCTTGGGTTTTCAAAATAGGGTAAGTACATTGTTGCAGACAGCAACCTCACCTTTTTTCCCCCTTTCTTTTTCTTTTTTTTTTTTAAATAAAGGGCCACGTTTTCTGACCCACTGTGCTTCCTCTTCTCTTTCTGAAAGGCAAAACAGGAATGGAAACTGACTAGAACTTCCCAGTTGGTGAAGGCTAAACCCCAGCAGCTGACTTGTGTGCTATCTCCCCTGAACCCTTGATATAGGCACATGGGAGCATCCATGCTCCAGCCATGCCTCATCTCCACCACTCCCAACAGTGCAGTTGTTAGTGCAGGTAATCCTTCAATTAATGGATTGTGTTTTGGAGACTACCACCAGCTGGTGGGGTTTACAGCAATCCCTCTCCCTTACCTGCTGTGAACTGCACTGGGACTGTAGCTGATACCAGTCCTGGCCAGAAAATCAAGGCACTGCAGCCTACTCTCTGGGTACCCTACCCCCTGTCTGTATGTGGAAATTTAGCTCAGTAGAGAATCTGAGCCACTATATTTAAAAAAAAAAAAAAAATTCTCAGGAATTTTAATGTTTTTCAGTTTTTCTTTTGTGCAAGTAAATGAAGATAATACATTTCTAACAGATAAATAAATGGAATGTTGGGTCACTAGATTATTAAATGAGCTGAGCTAACTGGGCTAATAATAGTTGGAAACTAATGTCTATATTATTTAATAGTTTTTAAACTATTGTGAAAAGAATCTGTCGGAGTAAATACAATTTCTATATGCTATGCTTCATTTCTATGAGCTTCTAACGATCAAGGAAAGCACTTGTTGGTAAGAATGCACCATGTATCAACAATACATCACCCAATATCTGTGGTTGTTAAAAAAAACTTCTATGACAAGGATCAATAGAGAATATATTCTCACTCTGCCTGCTTTTTATCCTCTCCAACAGATTTAATTATGGATGCTTGTAGCAAGTTAAACAATTGCTAGCATATGTAAAACATTATGGACTAGTTTTTGTTACAGTGAAAACCCATAGTAAGAGGCACATGTAGCTGCGTGGCCTCTGGAGCACATCAGGGAAAGATCTGTGGCGTTGAGTCACGCCCAGCGCAATTCAGCCTGAGAAAGGGTTGCTGTAATGAGGGGCATTTGATAATGGGGACCTGGAGGTTTTCAGAGGATCTTCCCACAGAAGTACGGATTTAAAACTTGAAAACAGGTTTACATTGCATTTCAGTAATTCATTCCAAAATGCTATTTTTCTTTTAAAAAAAAAAAACAAAGGACCCTAGCAAATTATCAACCAGTCAGGCTAACTTTGATACCCAGAAAATACCAGAACAAATTATCAAACCACCTGTTCATAACCCCTTGAGGGTAATAGGGTGATAAGTAATAGCTAACATGGATTTGTCAAGAACAAATCATGCCAAGCGAACCTAATTTCTTTCTGTGATAGGGATATTGGCCTATTGCATGGTTTCTCAACCTGTGGTACGTGTGCCCTTGGGGGTACGTGAGACACAGGCAGGGGGTACGTGGCAAAAAACCCAGTGAAGGGAGGCGGGCGGCAGCCACCGGCTTCTGGGGGAGGGAGGTGGCATCTGCCAGCTTCCTGCCTGGTCCCACCTCCTAGCTGGGAGGTAGACAGCAGCTGCCCCAGTCCTGGGAAGATGGCAGCTGCCAGATTATTGGGATGCTGGGTGGCAGCCACTGACTTGGGCAGCAGCTGCTGGCATTTTGGGAATCCAGGCGGCAGCCGCCTGTGTCCTGCCCGGTCCCAGCTCCCAGGTGGGAGCCCGATGGCAGCCTCCTGCGAGCTGGGCAGCTGCCACCCGTACCCCGGCTCTGAGCCAAGAGACAGCCTCCTGCACCCTGGCTTGAAGACAGGCAGCAGCTGCCTGCCTCCTGCCCACATCCCCAGGTCCCAGCCTGCGCGGAAGCTTCCTCCACCCCAGCTCTGAGCAGGTGGTCGTCGCCCACCTCCCAGGCTGGCAGCCAGGCAGCAGCCGCCTGCAACTTGCCCAGTTGGGAGCTCCCCTCCCCGGCTCAAAGCCCGGTGCCCAGAAAGTCAGGCGAGAGCCCAGCGGCTTGCCCATTCCTGGAGCCGGGCTCTACCCGCAGGCTTACTTGTCAATTTCACTGCTCTAGTTGAGCAGTGGAATTGACAACTATGACAACCCCAGATTTTACCAGTATAAAAATGTTAAGAGGGGCCCACACAGTGTGATTTGCCCCCTAGGGATGGCTGCTGTTCACTCTGGTGGGCTGCTAGTGCCTACTCTTACCTCACAAGTTCCCACCTGTGTGAAGAGACCACCACGTGACCTCGCCTTCAGGCCATAGTGACTGGCTGGTATTGAACTTTGCTCCTATATGGAGGAAGGGGAGGAGAAAGGAGGGGAGAAACAGCAGGGGGTTTTGTGATCTGCTACAGCCACACAACACTGCAGAACTCAGAACTCTCCTGCTTTACGAGGAATACAGTCATCCAGTGGTAAAGGGGAAAAAGATTGTATTTCTCAGAGTGGAAAATTGAGTGTTGGGGTACTTACTCAAATTTTCAGAAGTTAGGGGGTACTTGATACTTAAAAGGTTGAGAAACACTGGCTTAGTGGATGGTGGGGAAAGCATCATCTTGAATTTATATCTATATATTTTGATATATCTTGAATTTAGTAAGGCACTTGACACAGTGCCACCTGACAATCACATAAGCAAACTAGAGAAATGTGGTCTACATGAAATTACTGTAACGTGGGTGCACAACTGGTTGAAAAATCATACTCAAGGAATAGTTATCAGTGGTTTGTTGTCAAACTGGGAGGACATATACAGTGGGGGGGGGGGGGTCTTAGGTCAGTTCTGTACTAGATCTTAATACTTGGGTCATGGTCCAGTACTATTCAATATTTTCAATGACGATGACTTGAATATTAGAGTAGAGAATATGCTTATAAAATTTGCAGATGACGACAAAGTTGAGGGGTTGCAAGCACTCTGAATGAGAGGATTGGAATTCAAAATGACCTTGATAAATTGGACAGTTGTTCTGAAATCAACAAGATGAAATTCAATGAAGACAAGTGCAAAGTCCTACATTTAAGAAGGAAAAATCAAATGTACAACTGCAACATGGAGAATAATTGATGAGGCAGTAGTACTGCTAAAAAGGGATCTGGGGGTTATAGTTGAATATGAGTCACAAATGTGATGCAATTGCAAAAAACATTAATATTATTCTGTGGTATGTTAACAGGAGTGTGATATGTAAAATACCAGAGGTAATTATTCCCCTGCACTTGGCACTAGTAAGGCCTCAGCTGGAATATTGTGTCTAGTTCTGGATGCTACATATTAGGAAAGATGTGGACGAATTGGAGAGAGTCTAGAGGAGAGCAACAAAAATGATAAAAGGTTTAGAAAACCTGACCTATGAGGAAAGTTGGGGAAAAAAATCTGGGTACATTTAATCTTGAGAAAAGAAGACCAAGGGGAGACTTGGTAACAATCTTCGATTATGTGAAAGGCTGTTACAAAGAAGATGGTGATCCATTGTTCTCCATGTCCATTGAAGGTAGGACAAGAAATAATGGGGTTCATCTCCAGCAAGGGAAATTTAGATTAGATATTGGGAAAACCTTTCTAGCTCTAAGGAGAGTTAAGTAAGGTTGTGGAATCTGTGCCATAGACGATTTTAAGAACAGGTTAGACCAGGGGTGGGGAACCTTTTCCCTGCCAAGGGCCATTTTGACATGCCGACGGTCATTCGCGGGCCATGCCGAAAAGGGGCACTGCCCGCCGCCGCCGTGAAACCGCGCCGCCGCCGACTCCACCCCCGCCGCCGAAATGCCGCCGCCGTTTCCGCCTTTTCGGCGGCGCAGTTTTACAGTGTCCGCGGAGTGCCGTGGACCAGTGACCGCCTCCGAACTCCCCCGCTGCCGAAAATGAGCAGACGGCGGCGGGGTTTCGGCGGCAAGCTTAAGGCGGCGCGCACTGCCCGCCCGCCCGCGGGCCGGATTAAATTCTTTCGCGGGCCGGATCCAGCCCGCGGGCCGGAGGTTCCCCACCCCTGGGTTAGACAAACACCTGTCAGGGATGGTCTAGGTTTACTGGTCCTGCTTCAGCTCCAGGGGCTGGACTAGATGACCTCTCAAAGTCCCTTGCAGCTCTAGATTTCTATGATTCTAGAAAAACGTTATTAACATATAAGAATCTTTATGGAACTAAATCCCTTCTGTAGTTTAATCAGGCTTCTGTCTCAGGAGCTCTTTTGTAGAGTTGCTGTGCACTGGTAAACAGCTGATGCATTCCATCCTATAGTTGAATGCATTATGTTAGTGGTCGAAACAACTCTTTGGGGTGGAGGATGGTGTTTGTGTGTGCGCACTTATGTACGTGTATTCTAATTTTGTATCTTCAAGAGCAGTAACCATATTGGTGGTAAGGGAAAGTAAGTAAGTGAAGTAGTGAAGCAGGTATTCTCGAGGTGTTCTGCTTGCGCAGGACAGACACAGGTAGGGAGCAGCTGGGGATAGGAGTGTGACTCCAATATTTGCCAACGCCAAGTTTAAAAAAATCATGCATCAGGCCCCCAAAAATCCAGAGATTGGCTTAAAATCATTATACTTTTTAAAAAAATAATAAATATTGCTCTCTTTATTATTATTATTCTGGTTTTTGAGCCTTTATGGGTAACTTGGGTTACGTTTTCAAGTCTCTCTCAGCAGCCATGAAACTTAGAAACAGAGAATTTTTCTAAAATGAAAACTGAGATTCTTACATAATTGCTTGGCTTCGGGAAATGGGGCTTTAACACTAAATATTGCAACATTCATGAGCTGGCAACATTGAGTGCAATATAGTGTTCAGTATACCTCCTTTTGAAAGGTACAATATGCATTTCCTGTTACATGCAGGCAAGGTGGCAATGCAGGAGACTGGCAAGTATCCTGGCATGCCTTGATGTGTCCCTATTGTGTTCATTGTTTGCCAGGTTGGGAAACATTGATTTAGGTTGGGAAACAAGGAAGAATATAAAACAAGGAAGGTTTTTACATTGAAGATTCTCTTATATAACTTTTTTCATTTTGCCTTCTGATGAAAAGTTGTTAGAATGTATTGGGCTTGAGCAGGGGCTAATAAGAGCCAATTTTTTAAGCAAATTAGTAAGTAAAGTAAAATATTCACAACCATTGAAGGGGAAAAAAGCTACTGATTATGAATAGATGTGCATTTTGAAAAACTTAACTAGTCTCTCCATTCCCTCTCAAAATATCACCAAAATGGATTAAATCATGTTTGTGTGAACTGCCCACCAATTTTTATTAAATTACAAGTGCAAGAGAAAAATCCTGGTAGCCTTATTCATGGTAATAACCCAGATGAAGTTTACAAGGCCACTCCCATGAATGTAGTGACCAGGATTGGATCCATTTACTGTTATATTGCATATGGATTCTGTTTTAGTTTCTAATTTAAAATGGCCAAGCCATTTTCTTTTTGCACTTGATTTTGTTTAAATGGCTTCTGGTCTGAGATCTTTCTATTTCTTTGTCAAGTTTGTCTTCAGTGAATTTTTATGACTGATTTTATAAAAAACCTGAAAAAACAGGTGTAGCACTGAAACTGACATGTCTTTGGCTAGAACTATGTAAACACAGCAGATTTATAGTACTAAGGGGGCAAAGACTCCAGCCTGTCCCCATTGTGTTGCACAAAAGGGCATATTACATGGTCCATAAAACCAGAATTAGAATAGAGGCCTTACTTCCGTGAAAGTACTTTGTGCATCTTCCCATTACTAGTTGAATGAACAGTAAGAGGAATACATTTGAGTCTGCCCTTCACTTGAAAGACTGCATTTTTAATACTCTTAATATAGTTTATTTAATATTTTGGTTTTGCTGCATTGTTGGTATTTGTACAATCAAAATGTTCATATTCAAAATTCACGTGAGTGGCAATTTGTACTTAATCCGTAACTGCTATGTACACCATTTAAGATGATGAATAATCCACATCTTCCCTGAAAACAGAATTCTTTCAGTTTCAAGCCTGCATTGTAGATGATTATATAATTTAATTTGTTTACGGTCTATGTCCTAGAGCTTTCAAACTTAAAGGGAACCTGAATTTTTTTTACCTACTGCTGTTACAAATAACACCATAGATTACCATGACTGAAACAGGTGGGTAGCAAAACAATATTTTTTATATTTTTCAATTTGTTTACTTTGAGCATGTCACAGCACTTTATGCATAGTTCTTTCACTGTTTAATCAGTCAGTTTCCTCTGTTTTTGTGGATTTTACATAGCAATATGGGGACAAAATAAAGAATAGGAAAATGTGATTATAAAAACTCAGAAGCACGTGTAGTACCTTAACCTACTCTTAACTCATTTTTTAAAGTTGTCTTATTTTCAAGCTGATGGTGTCCCTTTTAAAGCACCTTAAACAGTTTACAAAGCAAATCTGTTTGCCACTGTATTGAATTTGGATCGCTGTATCATCTGCTCTGTTTAGTTAATTAAGTATGTAAAATGTGCTGTTTTATCTTTCCATCATCCTTTATTAGCTTTCCTTTTATGTAAGCTAGAGCTTCAGTAAGGATGATACTATTTAAAGGAAAAAATCTTGTATGTTGTTGTTTTGTACTGTTAAATGGAATCAAACACACAGGAATGTATAATGATATCATGATCCATTTTGAGAAAACTCAATGTAATATTCAGGAAATAGACAATACTACCTTGGGATTGTAGCAAGAAGAGGCCAGAGGTGTTTGACAGCTAGCTAACTTACATTCAGCAGCCAGCTGTTGTAATATGACACAGTTGGCATAGTTAAAAGAACTGTTGGCAGGATATTAACTCACTATTTACTAGTTAGCTAATAAAATGATCTTATATTACTTTGCTTATAATAAAACAGATTTATGAAAAAATATTATGAAACACTATGAAGTGCTGTATTCAAATATAAAAATGCTACATTCATACAGAACAGCTGCTAGCTCTATGTTATTTACAACACGCAGTTTCTCATGTGGGTTATAACGTCATCTAAACTACCAGATTATGTTACAAAATTTTAATAACAGTAATGCCTTACCTGTCTACATTTAGGATATGGTCAGCTTGAATATTATAATTCAGTCTTGTGCCTGGGATAAGCATTTGACAGCGAGGCATTGTAAAAGGAAATAACTGACTTTAAAAAAAATGATGATAAATATGTAGCTAGGTAACTTTTTTGGCATTTATCTGCTAATGTAAAGAAATGAAGGTGGTACAACCTGGTTTATTCAAAAAAGATGATGTTTGTTGTGTATTGGTAACACATTATGTGAAAGCTCTAAGTCACTCATCTGAAAGCCTACTGACAGCTGGAGCCACTTATGATGTTATATCCTCATAAAATTCTAAGTGGTTTATTTTTGGTGTGCTGTATTAGATTGCTGTCAATGACTGGCAGAAAAAAAAGAAACTTGGACCACATCCTGAAGCCTTACTTAGTCCAAAACTCCAACTGACTACTACTTTCTCATAAAAGGCTGCATTTCTTGGGCATGTTGAAGTTACACATTTCAGATCCACTTGAATATAAAGAAGTGGTGATGATTTAAAAAAGCTCATATGTAATCTCTCTATGTGACCATCACCTAAAATGTTGAACACGTAATGAAGCTATAAGAAACAGCTTTTGCTGAATGACTGGCAATGGGTAGATTTTTCTTTAGATGAATAGATTTTTCTTTAGTTAAATCTTAGTGCTTGCACTGGAGAATATTTACCTGAAAAATCTCATCATGCAGCCATTGGACTTTTACTTTTTTCCCCTTCCTTGCTCTCTTTGTCCAGAACATTGTTCTTTGTTTTGCTGTCTACTTGAATGATCACTTATTTTTTTTATGGAACCACTTTCCTGCCTAAAAGTAACTTATGCTAGAATTCAAAATCTAGGGCAGATTATGCATAAATTTTCAAGCCTGAAGTGTGGCGAGAAGAGGTAGATTAGGTGCAGGGAGCCTCCTTGCTTTCCCCTGTGGCGTGGGGCTTCCACCAGTCGAGGGAGTAACCAACCCGAAAGGAGTGAGTAGGCATTGTAGTCAAGGCTCTGGCCTTTCTCCCCTCCACACCAGGCAGCTGTGGAGGAGAGTGCATTCTGTACTCTTAAGGAGTGTAGTGGCAGGTCCTCTTCCCTTGTGCACCAAGCAGTTCTGGAAGCACTGACTCAGTACTACCTAACTAACTCAGGCTGTGCCTACTAAAGGGTCATACTTCGTTACTTCTATAGCCCAGTGCATGGCGCATGCTAGAGGCTCCTAGTATTGTCCATTCCCCTCACAAACTCCTTGTGTGCCATCCTTCCATCTGCCTCTATTCCAGGGACTCTCTGCAAGCCCTTCATCTTCTCCCTCATGCCAGGGGTTCTGTGTGCCCTCCATATTCCTCCTTTCATTGTTTTCTGAATTTTGCCAAAATCAATATGATTCTGGCTGTTAATGCATAGAACCTTCCCTTAAATGTCATAATTGGTTGGATCTGGGGTTCAAACATTATCACATTAGACAAACAGTGAAATGCCAAGGAGTTGAGTGATAGATCCCACTTTGTTCAGCCATCACGGCCCAGTTAAGTTCCTAATGCTAAATATTTAGTTTACAGACTTGCTATAGTTGATATTTTGAAGTGGAAAGTAACAGATCATGCCAGGTTGGCCATTCACCTGTGGTAAGAGTGTGAGCTGTGTAGTGTGAGGCTTTGTTTAGGTGCAGGAATCACAATAAATGCATCATGTTTTGTTTATTCAGAGTTGGTGCGAATAATATTTTAAAGAGGAACACGTGTCTAATCAGAAGATATTTGCTGGCACTAAATGTTATGTCCTACTCATAACATTGCATGGTAGTGTCCCATTAGTGTTAATAGTGTGCAGTTGAATGTGGGCATGTGAAAACTCTCCTCCATGTTCTGCTACAGCCAGCAGTACCAAGGAAACAGTTAAATCATAATCTGTTCCAAATGTCTTGTTGAAACCATAATATTTTTCCTAAAGGAGAATAAAACACCTCCATTTCCCCCCCCCCCTTCCCCCAACAGTTTAGATTAAACTCTGATAAAAAAATGTGTACCTCCTGCATCAGTGAGGCATACTGGACTCTGGGGAGAGTTCATCCCCAGGGATTTGCCAGTGATGTTTCCATCACTCTTGTCCCTTGGTGTCCGTCCGTCCCGTCCCGTCCGTCGTTGTCGTTCTCCCGCCGCCCCCCCCCCCCCCCCCCCCCAAAAAAAAAAAAGGGTAGGTTTAGTCATCACTGGAAGATTCATGTAGAGTTGTTTTTTTTTAAGGTAGGAGAGCCATGGCCTCCTATGTGTTGGATTAGGTGCGGTGGTTGACTTTTGGTTGCATCTGTTAAACAGAGACACAAGGTGGGTGCCTTTTATCGGAACAACACAGAGCTCAAAATCTTGTTCCTCTCACCAACAGAAGTTGGTCCAGCAAAAGATATTGCTTCATCCACATTGTCTGTCTAATATCCTGGGACCAACATGGCTACATCTGTTAAACAGATGCAGTTAAAGATGCAGACATCTGTTAAACAGATGCAGTTAAGCGAACCTCAAGCATTCCGATGTCCTATGCCCTCCTTCCCCCTCCAAAATGAGGAGATTGGGTTAAAATCATGAGGTTTAAAAATATATATTTGGGGGGGGCTCTTCTGGTTCTGAGTCTTCTCTCTGCACGCAGGAAGGCTAGAAATGTAGGCTAAAGAAAAGAAAAGAAAAGCTGAGATTCTCATGAAATAAAGTGACTCTAGGATTTGGGAATTTAAGGAAAAAACTAAATATCATGCAATTTGCAATAAAATACCAAGAACTGGCAGTAAAAAGCATTCCTCACTGCCAGCTCCCCAGGCCTCCAAAGATATAATGTGTTGGTTCCAAAAGCACAATGCCTCATAGCAATACTGTTTGGGTAATGAACGTCCTTTCCTTATCCAGTGTGGCTCAATCTCAGAAGAGCTGTAATTAAGGTCTTAACACTTCATTTAAAAATATAACTTAAATATTTAATTCTTAGTTTTTAAATTGGTCTCTGAAGGAAACTGTGGTATGTTGGGCACTATGCCAGGAATAAATAAGACCCTTGTTTTTTTTTTTTTTTTTTAAATGACAACCAAGAAGGATGGGAAGAGAATCAAAATAAGCCATGCTTTTAATAGTATATTATTCAGGTATATTTTATGATAGGATACTAGAGCCTCACACCAAAATATAACTAATAAAAACAACTAATCTGCATTTGAACTATATATACGCACCTTTAGGTAGGTAGGGTAATTTGAGATGTGGTTTCAAACCTGGTGTATAAAATGTGGAATGAGTTTAATTTTCCCTTTAATTATGCTGATTATAATAAAATGAGACAATATGGTGTATGAATTAATAGACTTCATGTTTGTAGATTATTTTTAATTACTGCTGCTTTTTGTAAATGAAAAGAAAATTACTAATTGTACTAAGTATGTACTAAATATTCACATTTGTTAAAGGTAAGAGTCTATAAATAGGTAGTTGTCTTTTTTGCAAGATTTCTTCAGTGATGTTGCAACTGAATGATGTCTTCTTAAAATGGAGGCAGATGACCAATATTATACTGTCAGCATGGTATTGGTAGCTAGTGGCATTATGTGATGGATTAATCATAGTGGTTAGGGCATTGTCTGCATAAAATGACTGAGTACCCATCAGTGAGCTGACAGTCTGTAAAGGAGATTGTAGCAAACTAGCAGTTCAGTGCCTCTCTAAATTAATTAAATTACCTCATCAAATCCTCTAGTAGGATACTCCCCCTTACTAAATAGTTTGGGTCACCAATGTGTAAAATACTCAGGATACCAACTCAAATTGTGGATGGGTTAGCACAGGGATGTAGGGTACTAAAGAAGACCAGTTTGTTAAAGAGTTAAATGTGTCTTTGATACATTGAATGCTGTTTGTAGAACATTAGGTAGATATTTTAAATTCTACAATTTACGTGCTTACTTATAATAAAAACAAATGATTGCATGACATTTAAAAAATAGAACAATCTGTTTTGCTCTTTGTTGTTTTAGGCATATTAGTTTTTGAATGGACAGGATCAATCCAATTTTTACAGGGTTTTTAGCAAATTTTTTGCTTGTGAAAGGGGCCAGCCTGATAACCTCAGGGACTGAAATTTTCTGTTTATACACACAGTATGATGAACAGCAGCAATTCCATTGCTACAAAGCATCCTTTCCCTCTTTTTGGAAAGCTCACCTCTGGGGAGGTAGTTTGGAAAGGAGTGTGATCTCTGGGTCATATTTGCAAAAGCTGCCTAAAGATGCAGACAGACACCAGCTAGGATTTTCAAGAGCACTTAAGTGATTTAGATGCCTAACTCTCATTAACTTTCATGGTAGTTAGGTACCTAACCTTCATACATACTTTTGTAAAAACCCATTAGGTGCTCATCTACATTTTTTAGATGTAAATCTGGCCCTCCATGTCTCCTTGATCTCTAATTTTCCACTGAGTCTACCACCAAAGTTGTCCATTGTGGTGGTAGTTTTGAAATGTGGACATTTTGTTCACTAGCAGCTGGAGTCTGACGACTACCTTATTTTGGATATGTCACTGAAAAGTGGTCAGATGGCAATGACTTCTCCATTGGTCTCTAGTGACATGGAGTGGATTGACAATGATAGCCTGGAGTTGAAAAGCTCTACCTATCATTACCAATGCTCTCAACCAGTTTGTCTTTTACATGTTTTATTTAAAAACAAAAAAACCCTAAAAACATACTTTAATAAAATATTTATATTAATTTAATCACGGGTATATCAACCATCTCTTATGTGGCTTCTTTGTAACTACGGTATTATGTCAGTTTTGTTTTTCTATGTTTTGATATTCAGTTTTTTGTAAACTTATAGTTTCATCTTTACTCTGCTTATCAGCATAATATTTACAAGTTAAAAAGGAAATAAATGACAATGCATATGAATAATTTAATTGCTAAAATATTGGTAAGTGAAGTGATATATTTATGAACCCCCAAGAAAGGTCTTTAAGCATGTGCTTAAGTAAACGCTTATGTGTAAAGTTTACAACATTTATTTTTGAATAATCTAGAATGAACTTCAGCTAGCAAAAGGATGACCTTTGCACTTGTCAATGTGTGATATTCGCTGTTGTGTTTTCCATTCTCTTATTCTCAGGGTGGCTAACTTTGAGACATAGTTTAGTAGTCTTATTTTGGATTTTAGCTATGTGGGGCTAGTGCAATTCTTGACACAGATGCTAGTTCATCTATTCCCATAACATCAAAGACATCAAAATATCCATAAAGGCCATTGGAGAGTGCAGCACATTTTCACATCAAAACTTTTTTTTTTCTTGGCTTATTAAGGCAGATCAACAGGACTATAGAAACAATTCTGACATTCTAGCTCTATTTGACCATTTTCAAAGCCCTTGCGACAGCCCTCATTCTTTGCAGCAGAAAAAAGATTTCCAAACAATATTTTAAAAAAAAAAGTCAAAATAGTGGGTCAAATCCTGCAATAATGTAAATCATGGTGCAAATTGAAATTGGTTAGCAAATGAACTAAACCTGTTCTTCTACTTCAGCTATCTTGTACCCTCTCATTCTTCCATCTTTCTGTTCTCTGGTGAGTAAATTACACTCATTTTATGCTCCCACTAAATGTCAAATTTAAGTGTATTTCTCCTACATATTGTGATGCTGGCAGACTAGGTGCCAGTTCTGACCAATGATGTAGGTGTTAGCTTAGCACGGATAAATTTGCAGCTGAAAGCCAGACCAACTTATCTATATATTAGTATTGTTCAAGATAAGTGTTAGACTTGTAAGAATGTGTTTAGTGTTTAAACTCTATAAAATTCTCATAAGTTACTGCATGCATTAATATAATTTCTAATGTCTGTATCCTATGCTACAAGGTAAAATATAAGTTTACTTTTTAGCTGTAAAAGTGCTGTCTCTGAACTTGTGAATCAAGTTTCCCCCCTATCAAGAAGGACTATCAAAACTAAATGGGCCACTGTGGGATAGACACTTTGTTGATTGCCCCATCCACCCATGAAAAAGTTATGTGAAGGAGTGCTTGGCCCATAAACTTGAATTCTGGAAGAAAGAAATAAAGATAGCTGTCGTGAAAATTGTTCATCTCTTTCCTTGGACTTTCACAAGGGCTGGAGCTAAGAAACAAAAGCAGAGATCTCCATGGACAATCTGATTTAGCCCTAAAAGACATTCAGTGGACACATTACTACATCTCTGTCCCCTTTTGGAACCATAGACTAACTCATTTGTGCATATATGTTGCCTGCTTTTACCCTGTAAATAACTCTCTCATTTCTTTTCTTACTTAATAAATCCTCAGTTAGTTTACTATATAATTGGCTACCAGTGTTGTCTTTGGTGTAAGATCTAAGGTACAAATGATCTAGGGGAAGTGACTGGTCTCTTGGGATGGGAGTAACCTGAATATTTTGTGATCTTTGTAAGTAACCATTTATCACTAAGTCCGGCTTGCCTGGGTGGCAAGAGATGGGAATGCCAAGGGGGACTGTCTGTGACTCCATTGTAAGATTGGTTTAGTGCTTCAGGAATTCACATTTGCTACTGAGTTGGTGAAATCTAATTAGAAAACATATCACTAGTTTGGGGTGTCTGCCCTGCTTTTTGACAGTCTGCCCTGAGGTTGGCACTCATGG
Organism: Emydura macquarii macquarii; assembly: GCF_026122565.2. Lineage (NCBI taxonomy): Eukaryota > Metazoa > Chordata > Testudines > Chelidae > Emydura > Emydura macquarii. The sequence continues at coordinate 5,080,074 of NW_027132971.1, read as the reverse complement.
TTGTGAACCACTCCAGACAGCGAGACACACCTACTTGCACCAATTTTCTATTGGCTTCCCATATGGTATGTATCTTACAATCTCCACTGAATTTAATCTAGTGACCTAAGTGGTAGTTGCCTGTGCTAATACCATATAATAAGTTTTGTGTGTTTAAAAGGTTTGAATTCATGACACTGTTATGATGGGTGAGAATTGCCCACCCACCTCACCTTCTATTTTTCTATTAACTAAGAGGTTCGTACAATTCTGGCTCTGAATCCTGAAGAAGGTGAGCCTAGTTTCCAATCTCAGTTACACTGTTGTAAATCCACAGTAAAACCATGAACCCGAGTGAAATTGCTCTGGATTTGTAGCAGTATAAATCGATATAAAAATCTAGCCCATAATTTGCTAAAATAAATGGAAGGATTAGAAATTTTTGCTACTTCTAAGATTTGGATATTGTTTCTGTGATCTGAGCAATAGAATAGTGTTGTCATTTAGATATTCAAATGATTTCATTGCCCCCTTTCAAAACAGCATTGAAAAATAATTTCCTGACTCTGCTGGCCTGACTTCTCAGCCACCATCAGAATTTGCCCTTTTTAGAAAGGTTTGCTTCCTTCCAACCTGATGAAGTAGCACAAGTATGGGATTTGTTGATGATGCAGTGAACCGCTGATCAGGGTTTTCCAGAGTAGTTATTTTAGGGCAGGAATAGCATCACATTGGATGCCACCACCTTCTGTGTAGGCCTGATTCTAATCTCATTTACACTGGCATAAATTGGTTGAGACTCTAGTGAAGTCTGTGGAGTTACCGTAGTGTGAAATCACAATCAAGCACTGAGCAATAAAATAAATACATAAAAAAACCTCTCATCAAACAAGCTGGTTGTGTATTTAAACCAAGATAATACTTGTGGGCCCCTTCAGATACTCATAAAAGAAGTTGGTCTCTATCAGATGTACATAATGTGTCTCCTGATTACAATTTTCTCATTTAATTTGTAAATAAATGTATCATTCTTTTTATAACAGATAGAGAATATCTCATCTAACTTACAAAAGTCATGTAGTAATGGCAGTCATGAGGCTTTGTCTAATTTTGCGTTAGGGAATGGGGAGGCTGGTGCCTAAGCCATCTTCTTACCATGGTAACTAAGGTGGCTAAGGTTAATACCAGAAAAAGTATTTTTCTACCCACACAGCCTCACCCCCCATATAACCTTTTTCTGCCTTCCTTTTTCTGCCTCCTTGCCATATACTTGTTTATAGACAGTAACTGCATATCTTCTGATCTTCCACTGTGCTTAATCTTGAAGCTTGGAAAGCCAAGCATACTCCTTTGGGATTGCAGTATTGTTTCATACCAGCTTCTAGGGTGTTAGAGTGATGTAAATTGCATTCATGTCTCTAAGGAGACTGAGAAGAGTACTTTTACAATGCCTACAGCCTTCACTTTCCTTAAAAAATGCTTGAATTATCATCCTGCGCCTTGGTTTCCTGTGTTTATAGTTCATCGCATATACCAGTTGAGCCATCAGCCAGAGCTGCTTTTTAAAACAAACCTCACTTACAGAAGTTTTTGTTGTATAATTATTTGATACCTCTGCAGCATTGATTGATGTATACTTCTTTTCCTGTACAAATCCAAGCATCAAGAACATGAATTCTAGTAAGTAGGGCCCAGCAGTAAAACTGACATTTTTAAAGACATAAAGTTGAGTTAGAAACAAAAAAGGCCAGTTGCCCATATTTGGTTATACTGGTATGAACTCTTCCTGATTTCCAGTTAGGCTGATATATTATACCTTTTCTATATAGTAAGTAGGCTTGATTCTTGGTTATTTTACACTATCTTTATGCTTTTTCAAAGGAATCCTCAGCTGGGGAAATCTGCTGACTTTCCAGACCCTTTATTGCTTCTGAAGCAACACAAATGGACCACAGCAAAGAAGAGAAATTTAGTCAATATGTGTGTTTTATTAAGGACTGGATTGTGACTGGTCCATATATATATATATATATATATATATATATATATATATATATATATATATAATATGTACAGAGGGCAGGAAGAGAACACGAAGAGAACACATGGAGCCTTGCGGGAGTAGGGTTTCCCCAAAATGTCAAGTAACTGATCCATAAATGGAATAGAAACAAAGATTTTAGTGTTTATAACTACACTTCTGAAAGCAGAAAGCATAACCAAGCTGCTTGCTTTCTGTGGTTTATAAACCTGAAACTGTGTTGTAGAATTGTTTTTCTTACCTGCTACAAAATCCTTTTCTGTGGGCAGAAAACCTTTTCCCCTTTAACATTGGTATCAGACTTTCAGTTGCTATCTTGTGCTTAAATCTCACCTCAAGTTGCCCTCTCTCTCCAGCTCTAATCAAATCATTAGTGCTAAAAGAGTTAGTACAGACTGTAAACAAAGGGCCTGATTTTTCTAGTGCCTTGCAATCTGTGCAGTCATTTACACCTGTGCACTGTGGGACTACAGCAGCCAAATAATAATTCTTCATTTACTCACTTTGCACAAATGTAAATGTTTGCACAAGGCGCAATGCGTTGAGAACCAAAGCAAGGTTCTAGGTTCTCACCCTTATTGTTGTGTGAAGGGTGGGACTCAGAGCTAAGGCTCCAGCCCAAGCAGGAATGTCTATTGCTATTTTTAGCAACAAGTCTGATCACAGGCTCTGAGACTAACTGCCACTGTGTGGTGTGGGTTTTTTTGTGGTTTTTATTTTTATTTATTTATTTATTAGTGGTGGTGGTGTAGACATACCCTTAGAGTTTCTCTAATTAAATCTCTTTCTTTGTGTAGGTGTGCGTTTTTGCAGGCTGGCTCTCATTGTATCCCATTGCTCTCAGTAAGAGTTGGATTGAGCCATAGATCCCTTTATATTTTTCTTTGATTTATAGGAGACATCCAAGAACTCCAAATTTGATTAATATTTGGTTTATCCCCAGCTTCCAGCTCATCAATTAAAAATAAATAAAACATGACTAACACCATTTCTGAAGCACCTACTGTTCCACTCCCCTCACTCAACACGTTGCTATTAATCTTATTTTTTACAGCCCGTTAGCTGGTTTTCAATCTAGGTGACAGGGATCCTGTCTAGGCCAATCTGAATAATTTCCCAAACAATACACAATGCTGAATTCTTTCAGTTCATAGATATACCATACCAATGGTATTCTCTTAATCAATTAATTTTGAATTTTGATCCAAAAAAGAGATTATATTTGTCTGGCTCATCTTTTTTAATAAAAATCTGTATCAAGTTCACTTTATTCTAATGTTTTATCATTGTGGTAAATCAAGTGGGTTTCATTCTTTTTCTAGTGCTGTCAATGTAACTCTTTTCATGACTACCAATTTGCTATATTTAAAAAAAAAAAAAAAAAGTCCAAGATGTCAAAATAGTAGTCTTCCACGAAAAACACCTCTTAAGACTTAATGAAAATTTCTATCTTGTTCCTCTTCAGATTAAGAATTTACTGGACTTTTGCAGGAACTGTATAAAGCGTTACATTCAAAAGCATATAGTGTAGAATCTGGGCTTTATTCTGCTAAACTTTCTTCCATAAAGAATCTTCACTCATACCTGTAAAAATGAGAGACCTGTAGCACCTTAAAGACTAATAAATTGCTAGGGGCATAAGCTTTCGTGGGCTGCAACCCACTTCGTCAGATGCAAGAAATAGAAATCAGATAGGGGGTATATATATACAAGGGTAAGGAACAACAATGGAGAGGGTAGGTGTTAGCGAAGTCCATTCAGTTAGAGTAGATGAGACCTATTCACAGCCATTGATTAGAAGGTGAGAATGTGTGAACAGTGACAATTACTTCTTGTAATGAGATAATCATTCCAAGTCTCTGTTCAGACCCAATCTGATTGTGTCAAGTTTGCATATGAGTTCCAGCTCAGCAGTTTCTTGATGAAGTCTGTTTTTGAAGTTTTTTTTGTAGAAGTATGGCAACCTTCAAGTCAGCTACAGAGTGTCCTGGGAGATTGAAGTGCTTCTAATGAAGTGCTTCACCTTCTAATCAATGGTTGTGAATAGGCCTCATCTACTCTAACTGAATTGACTTTGTTAGCACTTGTCCCCCCCATGTTTCTTACCCTTGGATGTGTATATATATACCTCCTATCTGGGATTTCCATTTCATGCATCTGACGAAGTGGGTTGCAGCCCACGAAAGCTTATGCCCGCAGGAATTTGTTAGTCTTTAAGGTGCTACAGGACTCTAATTGTTTTTGCTGTATACAGACTAACATGGCTACCCCTCTGGAACTTTTCACTGATACCTGTAGTTCCAAAAAAGTCATTGGCACTATTATGTGAGAAAAGGCTCGTCTTGTGACAGAATGCAGGATCAGGCCAAATAATTAAAGATAAATATGAAGCTGTCTGCCAAATAAGTGACCATTTGAGTGTCAGCCTGACAGGCCAAATCACTTAATATAAATGCAGAAAATGAAGTAGCAAAGAAAGCTCATGTGTTTTGAAGCAGCTATTATGGGTATAAGAAAATTTTAGAGTTACCACTTTGTAAAAATAGCAAATATGTGGAAAAAAAGTTTAAGTTTTGGGGAAAACTAGCAGAAAATGAGGCATGCTCCAGTCCTTGGGGATTTCCTTGGATAAAGAAGTTGATGGAATATATGAAAAATTTAACTTTTGCACTTCTGAAGCTCAGTGAAATACAGGAGTGGCTCTGTGAAACACCAGGATAGCAGTAATAAGGAAATGTGTAAGAGAACAGTACTCTAATGATTATATATTATCAGATATTGGAAATAAAGAATGCATAAGAACGTCAAGAAAAGGGAAGGTAAATTGTGAGGGAGATAATAGCCTCACTTTTCTGAATAGGAATCTCATTATTAAGCTAAAAGAGGAAGTCTGTATCCTTACAAGGAGGAAGTTGGTAAAAAGAATGTGATCCCAGTAACTTCAGTTTTGTGCCCTAAAGTAGTCCAAATCACTTACAATTACATGAGTTATATGTTCTGTATCTAAGGTTTCAAGTTATCTCAAAGAAATCCCTTATAAAAGGAGAATAAATGGAGATTTCTATTGCAGGATCATGTACTTTGTGTTGCTACTAAATTCTGCTCACTTGAGAAGTTTACTTATTTAATAGAATTCCAAGTTTCAATCTATTCCTCTGATTAACAAGTTGTGATTAAATAGCATTAGTTAGGTGTAGAAGTTGGAATGAAAGGGATCAGCTGATAGTTGAGAAATTAGTTGGCACGTAAATACTGGCTGTCTTCACATAGGAGAGAAATCTGACTACTTTTTTCTTCTTTTCTATTATGATCTTTTCTATTGATTTTTGCCCATTTTAATTCATTGAGCTGAAGCCGGATGATACAGATCAGTAACTAAAGGATGGCCATATACATTTGTCTAGTGACTGTTCTAGCTATAGGCTGCATCAATGTGCCAGATATGTTGGCTGTGAACATATTAACAGAAAGACTTCCCAAGTGTTCTAAATCCTAACATTTTCTAATCTTTGTCCTTTATAGAGTTCTGAAGGCTGTGAGGTGCTTTTTCTGGAGCTGTGCTGTGTTGTGGAATTCAGGAATAAAACAGATGTTTCAGTAGTTCTCAGTAAGTAAGACACAACTCAACATGTTTAACATTCATTTTGCATGTATATATCAATATTTAGAAAATCCTTGAAACATCCTTGCTAAACATTTAGACAAAATGTATCCCGTTGTCCAAAAAAGAAACATACAGTTAAGCCTCTACACCTTTATTCTCATGACTGAAATGAGTATCTCAAAAGGCTGCAGTTGTTTTTTCTAAAATTAGAGAAAAAATCATATGTAGTATAGCTCCTCTGACAGTAAATATGGGTTTGATGTCTTGGTTCGTAAAATATAATGTACAATATGGGTCTAGAGTTGGTGCATTCGCCCTCCCCCCAGTCACCTGTGCTTAATCATGACCCTCTTTCATGTAGCAGCACCCTAAATGTAAGGTTTTTTCCCTTACACTTTTCATTTTCTGTTCTATACTACTAATTCATTTAGTGAACTGATGTTAAGAACAATAACTAAATAAACAGAAATATGCAGGAAAGGACCGGGGGGTTACAGTGGATAGGAAGCTGGATATGAGTCAGCAGTGTGCCCTGGTTGCCAAGAAGGCTAATAGCATACTGGGCTGCATTAGTAGGAGCATTGCCAGCAGATCGCGGGAAGTGATTATTCCCCTCTATTTGGCATTGGTGAGGCCGCATTTGGAGAATTGTGTCCAGTTTTGGGCCCCCCACTACAAAAAGGATGTTGACAAGTTGGAGAGAGTCCAGCGGAGGGCAACAAAAATGATTAGGGGGCTGGAGCACAAGACTTATGAGGAGAGGCTGAGGGAACTAGGCTTGTTTAGTCGGCAGAAGAGAAGAATGAGGGGAGATTTGATAGCAGCCATTAACTATCTGAAAGGGGGTTCCAGGGAGGATGGAGCTGGGCTGTTCTCAGTGGTGGCAGATGACAGAACAAGGAGCAACGGTCTCAAATTGCAGTGGGGGAGATCTAGGTTGGACATTAGGAAAAAGTTTTTCACTAGGAGGGTGGTGAAGCACTGGAATGGGTTACCTAGAGAGGTGGTGGAATCGCCATCTTTAGAGGTTTTTAAGCTGTGGCTTGACAAAACCCACTCTGGGATTATTTAGCTGAGGTTAGTCCTGCTTTGAGCAGGGGGTTTGGACTAGATGACCTCCTGAGATCCCTTCCAACTCTATGATTCTAAACATGAGAATTATTTCAATCAAATCTAAATAAGAATTTAATTGTAAAGATTTTAATTTGGATCATTTATTGACAGCATTTTTATTGTAAATGCTAAAATATAAGCTTTCTCTCCAAAGAAATGGCTTACAGGATTGCTGTCAACCGGTTATGATTGTGTTTGAAATTATTTATGTTTTGGAATCTGCCTGATATCATGATATCAAGTTTTAAAGCCCCTTCTTTCAATTTGCCATGTTAATTTAGTTCTAATGGTCCCTGAGTTCTGCAAGAAAGATGGCTGTATCTAACTAGATCGATGCATTATTATTTCTTATTTTTCGTGAGTACCAAACATTTTTTCCATAGCACTAACCATTTTAAGAAGTATATTGAAACTTGTGTGGTGCAGTGGAATTCATTCATAAACCTTTTTACAAGAGGGTATCTTGATTCAAAAAATATTTTTCTCCAAGGGGTCAGAGGAAATAATGTAGGTTTTATTGGTAGAAATGCAGCGAAAATGGCACTGTTAGACACAATTAGCAGGAATAATTTTCAACTAGATATATTTGCATGCTCATCTGAAAAGGATACACATACAAACAAATGTGATGGGAGGTAGAAAATACCTTGAAATATCATGAAGCCTACTTGGATATGAAAAAGAGTGTATTTCTTTTACTACAAATAAATTATTATAAATAAAAAGTATTTCTTGTGCATCTAATTCAGAGTTTAACAGTGATGAGCAATTCAGCTGACATTTAGCTGGGTATCCAGTAAAACACTGGGACAAGATGACTAAACACTGAGGAGAGAACACTTTGCAAGCTACCGTCACATGGAAACACTAATAAGGCCATATACAGTGGGAGATGTAATATATGTCACACTTGTTAAATATTGTGGCTGATATCCTGGCCCCATTGAAGTCAGTGGTAAAATTCCCATATACTTCAATAGGGTCAGGATTTCATCACACAAGATTTCCACTAAGATTACCAGCAGCAGGTAGTATTAATTCAAGAATAGCAGGAATTTGTGAGAAAATGTTTGTGTTTGTGCAAACTTTCAGTGCTCTAGAGCTGAAAGTGAAAGAGAGAATAATTGTTCAATTATGTTTATGGTTGTCATAGTTTGGTTGGAGTAATGCAAGTGTGAGGAGCAAAACCTATTAGATGGTTGCTGGCCTTATCTATCATAGTTCGGAATTCAACAAGGACAGAGATAATGAAGATTCTCGGTAGTACTGACAAGTATGGGTATAATCCTGAGAGGTGTTGAACACTGGCAGTTCCCTTTTGACATTACTGATGGTTCTGGGTACTTAATAAGTCACATGATAAATTTGGTGGAGTAGAGGTGGGAGTTGGTTTGGGTGTAACTGAGAGTGGCAGAATGTGTCAGAGAAGGAAGTTGCTTTGGGGAGTGTCAGCACTTCTGTCACATACACTGATAGATGTTTGGTTCTGTCCTTTAGAGTAATCAGATCACCTAGTACTTAACCAGCACTTTTCATCAGTAGATCTCAAAGTGCTTTTACAGGGAAGGCCAATATCATTATCCCCATTTTATAGAAGGAAAAACTGATCCCCAGAGCAATGAAGTGACTTGCCCATGGTTATCGACAGGCCAGAGGCAGAGCTGTGAATCAAACCCAGGTGTCCTGAGGTTGCATTCTAGTTTCTGTCCTCTATACCACACTGCCTCCTCAGTAGGCTGATGTTCCTAGTGGGAGTGGGATATTATTCCCAGCTAGAAGACCAGTCTACTCTTTTCCAAAGGCTATATTTAGTATATTCTGTGAATCCTGCAATATTTATGTTCAGCATTTTGATTATTGTTGTATCTCTGTATTGTATAAATAAGTATATGTTCTCCCTTGCTTCCAGAATAGGTGTGTTACTGATTTAATGAAGTGTGTGAAAAGGGAAAGGATATGGGTCAGTGTGAGAGATAACCCGTTAGTATTAAAAGAAGCAAGTTATTATGCTCAGCAATGTGAGAAAACTTAGTTATATTCATTTCAAATGCTTCAGGCACTCTTCATGAGCTTCTATGGGGACCTAAATGGAGATTTTAATGGTAATTTATATACGTTTATTCTCAGCATTGCCCCCTCCAAAAAAAGATAACATTTTTAATTAAATTCTTTATCTTTGATTGAAAATTTAACTTTCAAAGGAAGATAAACACAGCATCATCAGTAACTATGGGATGATTTCATCAGTACTAATTTTAACTTGAAATGCATCAGCATATAGAATTCAGTCAGCTTTGTAAATTAAGAGCCTCTGATGTCTGTATTAGAAATAACCTGCAGATATAATTTACGTATCAAAGCTTCCATTCTACTTTTGTTACAGCATATGGTGGTTAGCTGTGATGATGCTTTACATTTTAGAGTGACAGTGGCTCATTGATATTCCCAACCATTTTCCACTGCTGAAGTAGCAATTCAGAATTACTCTTTGCCAGTGAGTGTGAAAAGAGAGAAAGACCTTTAGCCATTTTGAACTCCATTTTTTGGACTATTTGGTATAAAAAAACCTATCACTGTTTAAAACATTCTCTAGAAAAGGCTAGCTGTCACTTGAAAGCATAGACACTGAGCACATGTTCTCTATACAGCTGTCCAATAAGTACTCCAAGGAATTTTTTAATATTAATGCATAAGGATTTGTGTTTGACTCTCGGAAATAGAACAAGGTAATGCCTAGCACAGTTTGTCATTCTTCCTGTCACTTTTGCCTGGTTTCTATAATAAAGCTTTGTTTAAAAACTGGATTGATGGTTAATACCAAGTGAGGAATTTAAAAAACAAACTTTCTTGGAAGTTTAAAAAGCCTTTGCATTGTTGAACTTCAGCCTTTTAAATGACAGTATCTATTCCAGGGACATCCTGCAGCTTTCAATGCTTTATTCTGATTACCTATTTCACCTCATGAAAGTAATTTACTGATAAAGTGAAACATCATTCAGATAACATACACAATCTAGGAATTTGCAGACATATCTACCTAAGGGGACATTGTGAAGATTAATCTCGGATATATATTTAAAAATGAAAATGCAGTTCTGGGCTTTAAACTACTTTTCAGTGTCACTTTTTAATCTTTAGGAACCATGATGTTAACGAAGAAGAAAGTGCTAGCTACTGTTGTTAAACTGGGGTGGAGGAATTTTGATTTTTCAATTAACTTGTTTTTAGTTCAGGGCGGACATACTTAGCACCAAAGAGTCTTGTGTACTATTGATAGAGAGGATTCAGGAAGGCTCTCCCTGTGCCTATGGGGGTATCTTTACTTTTCTCTGTGACACTTCTTTATTTGACAGCAGTTCTGTTTTCAGGTTCTTTGAATTCTTTGTTTCAACTACAGGAGTCCTAAGGGACTGCAACTCTTTATATAGAATAGACCCTGATAAGAAAATAATGGTGTGGCTTTAAAACTGTTATAACACACAAAGGGTGAGTCCTGGCTGCATTGAAAACAATGGCAAAAGTCCCAATGACTTCTTTAGAGCCCAGGAGTTCATCGGAAGTATGTGCCATGTTGTGTGATGATGGGGTTAAACAGCATTGTACCTAATATTGTATGACTTTGCCACTCCTGTTTTCTACAGTTATTCATTAGCTGTAGAATATGAAGTATTTTATTGTCCACACATAGAATACTTTCTGTGTGGAATATATTTCAGCATGAATATAATAACCCTGTTACTTGCACCACTCTAGGGATTTGATTAAATTTGAGAATTTTCCATAATAAATCATTATTTTCAGGAGGTTTCAATTCAACTAAATATTATCTCTGAACTGAAACTTGGCATTAAAGATCTAAGCCTGAGAGGGATTTTACTTCTTACATTTGGGGGAGAAAATTGCTTGGTAATTTGTGAGATATGAAAGCAAAGAAAAAATAGAAATTATTTTATATTAATAAAATTCTACTCCATTTTTAAAACATTTTTTACCTCTGTTGAGGCAAATTTTATTCACTTTTTGGTATTAAAAAAAGAGAACCTATAATATTATTTCTGTTTGAAAATACTTTACAGTATATGCACAATTTGTATTTTTTTGGGGTATATGAATTTATTGTGTGTACATATTGCATACATGGACACAGTTAAGACTACACTGAATAACATCCCTCTTTTCTATCCCCCAAATATACAGACCCATTTTATGGTGTCCATTTTCAGTTGTGTGTGTGTTCAATGGCGCAGTATGCCTTTAGTGCTTAGCATATGGCAATGGTGACTGTCAGAGCTAAGGGGTAAATATAAGTAGAGTAGTTCCAAGCCAAAAAGATTTATTTCCTCCGAAAGCAGCTGTTTTCTATCTGGCTGGTGGTGGAAAGTGTGTATGCAACATCACTGTTCCTCTTTATGTTCAAAATAAGTATATTTTAATGGATTTGGATTTTAGTTATAAAACTTGTTGCATTTGGTTTTTGGCACCCTTTTCTCAAGCATGCCGACTTGGATATCCAAGCTGCCTTAATGCTCATTGCTGTACTTCTATAGACCTTTTTGTTTAATGCTAAATGTGTTTTCCCTAACTGTGTTGTCCACCTGTAACAATTTGTCCATTATTCTACATGTGTTACCAGTACTTGCCTAAGTTAAATGACTGCATCTTTATAACTATAACTCCCCTTTCATCTCTTTTCTACATCTGACTCTAAAATAAAGTCACATAATAAAATGTGTTAAAATTTCTGACTTTTTTGGTTCAGAGGCTGGAGATGATATTTAGAGCTTTTCACCTCCAAATCCACCTTTCAGATCCAACCTAGGGATCCTGATCTTGGGCCCAGCAAAGTCAAGATTAAGGCTCCCATTGGCTTCAATAGTCATTGGATCAGATCCTAAGTGAATTGTGACCAAAGTTACTAGTGCCAAAAGTTATCTAGTGGCTGCTTGGCTTATATAAAATGAGTTGGGGGAGAGGCAGGACATCTTGGCAAAGAGGTTAAGGATTCATGGGTCACTATTAAATCTTAGTGATACTTTCTGCATACGGTTGAGGCCCGTAGTACTGGTCTGTTGTGTGGGGAAACTTAACACGACTAGTGTTCTTTTTGTATCTGTCCTTACCCAGAAGACTTAAGTCTTCATGGCTCTAAACACATCCTCTGTCACAAACAATAAAGGTTAAAATGTTCAAACTTGAGTGTCTCAAGTTCGGCACTTAACTTCATGTTTAGGTCCCTAAATAAGTGATCTGCTGCTAAGCATCCACAACTTTCGGATTTCAAATTTTAACAACAGTTTTTTTTTAAATTTTAAATAGGAGCGGCAGATGCCCAATACCTCTACAAATATATTTAGGGATCACCATATGGATTTAAATGCCCGAAGTTAAAAAATGATTAGCTAACTTCACATTAAAATTAAGGGGGGGAAATCTGCATGTCTTTTGGATTAAAAAAAAAAATGTAAACATTAATACATCAAAATATTTAGGGAAGTCCAGTGATAAAATTTTCATTAAACAATTACACTTTTGTCAGGCAGAACAGCCACAAACTTGTGCATGGTCAGGAGCTCCCCTCTACAACCTTTTGACTCCTGATGGAGGAGTTGTGTCATCCTAAATTATCTCTGCATATTGATAATCAGTATTCTGGCAAGAATGGTGAGCGTAAAGTACGGTTCTATTAGAAGAAATGGACATACTCACCCTGGCGAATCCCACCAGTCCCTTTGTCAGAATGCTGTCTGCTGCCGCTGCTAAATAGAATTCTTGCTTAAATTGGCTGTCCTGAAAGCTACCTGCTGAACAGTAGAATCCATACCGAAAAATGATTTCCCATTTCACTCTGATGATTCCAGTTTCAGTCTGATGATTTCCACCGCCTAATTTTCCAGTACACTAACTGCTTTGGGAACTGCTGTGTAGCATGGAGTTAGTGGTTCACCGAATGGGAAGCAACAGGCGTTTGATTCAAGAGGTGTATGAGGTGTGTGTGGTTCTGTGACAGAAAGAATAGACGTATAGTAATCTGTATTTTACATCAGTAGCATCAATCCTGTCATGATCTCCAGCCCACCCCTTACTATCCGTGTTCCTAAAAAAGTGTCTTAATATTTTCTGAGTGCAGAGTTTCAGAGCGGAGTATCAGATCTTTACCTTGAAGCTGCATCTAAGCAAGACTGTGAATCGTGGGCTGTGGCACTTGGAGAAGCAAACTTAGAAAGTTTGCAGAATAAAATTCAGCAGCTCCGGAGGCTGATCATGGAAATCAAAGAGGAGAAAACAACAGATGAAGCACAGCACTTTCTCCCTGCAACACAGGCAGACAATCTTAGGGAGCCTGAGTTTACAAGTAAGTGTGCATACTCTTTTATTTCATGTAACACGGTAAATACTATTTTAAAAAATACCCAAATTCTGTAACTGCACAAATTAGTGGACATGTTGGAAATATAGTACAATTTAAATTGTGGACTGACAATTGGCTGTACCAGAGGAAATAAAACAATGAAGAATATTTTATTTAAATATTATTGCTAATACAGATTTATGTAAATAACCTCTTTAAAGGAACAAAGATGTGATAACTACATTCTGATTCTTTTTTAATAAGATTTAAAAATTCTGAAATTGAAAGAAAAATATATGCATACAAACTATAACATAGTACAATATACATTTGGTAAACTTACAAAGAAAGATGGCTAAATTAATCATTAATATTATGGAATTATTCTTTGCATTGCAAAGGCATTCTATTTTTTTAAAGCAACTAGCAGTATGTTAACTCACGCTCAGTGTACTAGGTTCTGAAGATATGCAGTTAATTATGAATTGAGTCCTTTTTAGAGGATTTCAGTTGCCCAGTTACTTACCTCTGTCAAATGTACATCCAACCTTTCTATTAAAATCATTTTATAGACCAATCTGCTGAAAGTGTTGGTGGTGCGCTTCAATTTTGTGAAATCTAGTTGTCAGAGCAGTTATTTGTTATAACATTTTTGAAAAATCTGATTATATGTAGTTCACAAAGGCATTTTTAAGCATTGCTGTTATAAACTCTCCAGGATAGTTCATTCTGCAACTTCAATTTTTGCAGAGGGCATACAGTTTTTCATTCTTTTATATACCTTTTTTCATTTCATAACTAAAAACCTCCCTCCCTGTCTACTTCCATGCAAGTTCCTCTCCATTTGAGCATAACCCCTTCTGTTTGAGCCTTTCTTTAGTACTTGTGACAACAGGAGGCAGTTACAGTATGTCATTCATGAATATTGCAGCCATTATCCAGTTACCTTTTGTGGAGGTTGAGCAATCCATCTGGCACCTGACATTGTCCACAGTCGGAAGACAGGATACTGGGCTATATGGACCATTGGTCTGATCCATTATGACTATTCTTATGTACTTGAGCAGTTTCTTTCATTCTCCCTATTGGTTAGCGTTGCAACTTAATGGTCCCTCCAATGCCCCAATGATTTAAGAACATGTTGCCATTTAAAATACAACAAATGATGTGCAAAATTAAAGTACACTTTTAAAAGGCCAGGGATTATAGTATACTCATTATATATTTTATATATATATATATATATACACACACACATACATATTGTAGCATTCTCATGCTCAGCATATGAGAGAGGGAATTCATTTCCCTTCTTTCATATAAAATTATGGACATTTTTGTTTTACGGTTTCTTGGTAAAATAATATATGGTAAAGTGTTCTACTTTTATTAACATGATTTATATGCTTTGAGTAAATGTAGATATTTTTGTTGCAGTTTGCAGTGTGATGCCATATGCATTTAAAATGAACCTTTAGAGACCATATTTTTCAGAGATATTTAGGCAACTGGGCAATGTTATTTAAACTTATTTAAAAATAAATCATGTGTATTTGTCAGAAAGTAAACATCAGTGAAGGTTTTATAATTTTTGAATTACTTTTTATTCTTCTACGTAGAGACGCAAGGTAAAAGTGGTGTGATCTTTATTTAAAAAAAAAAGTAAATAAAATCCTACACAGTTCTTCGTTTATAGACAGGCACTTTATGAAAAGGTCTCTTCTACAATATAAATTAATTTAAAAACATAGTAAATTGATAGATGCCTCCAACAGTGGTGAGATGATATTGATACATAAGTAAAGCAAGTTAAGATTACAGTATATGAAATTAGAATTTATGGGTTTTTTTTTTTGGTTTTTTTTTTTAAAAGGTATCCAGAGGATTGCAAATGAGCCAAAGCTGGAGTTTATCCTTGGTAAGACATAGTTTTGATTTCTGTATGGAATAGAATGTATGGGGATATTTTGTATCTCTAATATTACGTATTAATTTTTTAAAAGTTGACACCCTTGTATAGTAGTTACTGCATGCCTATAATGGAAATATTGGGGCTAGATTCTCAGCTGGTGTAAATTACTATAAAGCTACTTCATTTTATACCAGCTGTACGATCTGTCCTATAATGTTTTATAAAAGGTTAAAGAATTGAAAATCCCTATATTTAAACCATAGTCAGCTGTATATTTTATGCAGGTACAATACTGTACTTTTTGAATAATGTATACATTGATGTAAAAGCACAACTATTATTTTGTGGAGAAAGATTAATTTCAATCTGATTTTCTACTCCATTTCTCTTTACTAAGCCTAACTGGAAAATAAGATATCTCTGGAATCTAAATAATACCTAGTTTTAGGCCTTTATTTTTATCCATACTGTTGTGTACAGGAAAGACACTTGGATGCAATAACAAAACTTTAATATTGTGCAATCCAAAGATAATATGTAGTATTTTCTGCAATATTAAAACTAGTCAACTACATTATCATTATAGTGTTTATCGATGTAATCAGACAAAATACATTTGACACAGTGTAGATATATAGTAAGGAAATCTCAATAATGATAAATACTAGTCAATATGATCCATCCCAGGAAATACACACACATGAAATAATATTGTCATGTATTTTAATTATATATTATGTTTTCCTTTCTGGGGTATATAATACTCTATGCAGAAAATGAAAAATATTTTTTTTTCTACTGCCAAATCGTCAGTTCTGCTAATCTACCTTGTCCCACTTTTAGATGGCTGCTAATTTCCATTTGCATAAAAGAATCCTCTGGTGGCCTAGAGCCTCACTCCACCTGTTCTCCATGATTCCCTCCTTTCTTCTTTCTCTCTGTCTTCTCCATTGCCTATACTCCTTACTCAGCTCTTTGTCTTTGTGTTTAGTTAATCCCTTCCTCAGTAAACTCCACCCAAAGGATTTAAATAACAAAAAAACGATGAAAAAAATCATGGCGCTGTCGTGATGCTTACTGACCATTGTTCTGCTCGCTCTGTTTGTACATGATATCCCTTTTCCCTACCCTTTGGGCTTGTCTACATACTTTTTTTTTTTTTACTGCTATACTTATATCAATTTTGAAGCTTGCATAATTTAAGTGATAGGATTCCCTAATTTGGATGCAGTTATACATGAGTTTGTATTGCTTTAGTTATGTTGGTTTCTAAACTGCGGTACAAAAACTGTATGTAGACCAATCCTTTGCCTGTCATGCCTATTTAGATTGTAATCTCTTCAGTGCAGGGACTGTTTTTTATTCTATGTTTACACAGAGCCTAGGAAAATGAGGCCCTGTTGTTGTTTGGCCCTTTGACACAACCATAAGTGATAACATGGTGATGATAGATGATAAGGAACTGTTGTAGATTTCCCTATGCTATCCAGCCTTGCATCCTGTATTGTAGGGGACATAACAAAGGAAAATGAGGCCTGGCTAGAATATTGCTGTGCTCCAGTGATCCCTAGGTTCCAGAACAGCCGTTTGGAGACCATTGGAAGTGTAGTAGAAAGTGAGAGCCTAAGACGTGAGGTGTAGTATAACGGGCCTAGACACAGGATCTGAGGCCTGAACCAAAGTCTGGCTTTAGGAAACAGCAACTCTTAGCTGCTTACAAGGTCAATGACTGATACAGGAACTTGGCAGAAACACAGCATTGTTAATGCATTGGCATTCCTAAGGAGCAGTAACAGGAACACAGTATTGTTAAAGCACTAGTAGTACTAACTCCCACAATACTTGGTGATTGAAGAAACACAATTCTTGGAGACCGTACCAATGCTCCCCGAAAAGAAATACAGTATAGGGAGGCAGTACAGGCTCTCCCCAAGATTCAGTGGTGCATAAACACAATCATGAGAGACAGTACAGAGATACCCTGACCTTAAGATAGAAGAGACAGAATGATGCATGAAAATATTGTGCTTGATTTGGAAGCAAGGTATAGAACAATCACCAATGACAGAGATGCAATGTGAAACTTGTTTGTATCAGGGTATAAGAAAGGGGTCCCATCAGAAGAATCTTTGTCCGGCCGAGGGGAGAACGGAAAGTCCCACCGTTAACTGATCCAGTCCATTGTGACTAGCATACATGTCCTAGTGTACCCGTAGCTCCTATGGGGTGCTAGCACCGTGCTTCGCTTGTAATAAACCTGGCTGAGTCCCTTTGCCGCTTATCTGAGTCTGTGGTCATTTATGGGTCATGCTTAATGAGGTCTGTTGATTCAGCTAGCTGCAGAAGCTGAGATGGCATCCAGAGGGGAACTCACACCAGTACGCCCTAACTAACTGACTGACAACAGGAGGTGGGTGCAGATTAGAGCAGGTGTTGCTACAGAAGGTGAATCTGCCCCCAGATGGCTTGAGGATCAGTGGGTGGAGGTATAAAAGTTGTGTAAAGCCCATTTTTTTGAACCTCTTGTAATGACCAGGATGTGGGTGGTCTGACTTAGTGGTCAAAACAGGACTAGTGAATCAGGCTGGTTCAGATACCAAGAGATCAGAATCCGAGGACAGGCCAGAGGGTAAACTGAGAGTTGAGTGTGAGGAGACAGGCTGGGTCAGGTTACCAGGAGATCAGAAGCAGGAGAGAATTTGAGAGCCGAACCACAGTTCAATCACCAGAGTCAGGCCTGGTTGGGATACTAGGAAGTTATGCCAGGGGAGCATACGTGGGAGCAGGAAGCACAAGGCCCACGGTCCAGAGAAGTGATTCTCAATCTGTTTAATATTGTGGGCTGCATATGCAGCTCTCTGTGTTATGTGGGCTGCAGCCACACAATATATATTCTACCTGAATGGCTTTGAGGATTTCAAAGGGGGTGCAGCTGCGTGCTGATTGAGCCACGGGTTGAGACCCACTGGATTGAATACACCAAATTTGATCCCCTTATGCTCAGTTACACTGGCTCCCTTTGATCTACTTACACTCACTATCAATGTCTCAAGCTGTGTAAACTGGTGAAGTCAACACATTAAGGAGCCAGAAGTAAGTAAATTAAAGCAGGATACTTTACACTGTCTTGCACTACCTTAGATATTGGTAGATTTGTGTAAGTAGGTCTAAGGAAGTCTTAAGTTAGTTTAATGTGTCTATTAGTATAAGGGGGCCTAAAGTATACATCTTTGTTTGGCCCTGTGACACTAAAGAAATGTAAATCGTTAACTCTAAAGGAGTGTAAATTGATGTAAGAAACATAATGAGGAACTGGAAGAAATTGTTACTCCCACTTAGGTCCCTGTAAACTTTCATGGACTTGCTTAGACTTGCCTCTGAATTTGGCACATGAATTGAGAAGAGAAACTTCAACAGGCGCTAAAGAAAATGTATAAGTATTATAGATGTGTGTATATGATTAGGTTTCTTTATATCTGTTAGTAAATACACATTTTTTTAAATGATAAAATGTAAATAAATGATATTGTGTAGTTAATATCTGCACTTTGCAGATCCTCTGTCATTAGTGGTGAATCATACAGTAAATAACTTTGTCACTCTTAATTAAAATATAAAATATCCCTTTTGCACTATTTGAGCATTGCTTATTAGACATCCAGTGCTGCTCCCGGGATTTAGTTTGTGCCCTTCAGAGTGCCAGTGGCCAACTGTCATTTAAAATAATGTCACTGATTATCAGTGCTGCACAGGCATTGCACTCATCTACAGCAGAAAAGGTACTGAATACTGTACATTCAACATAATGTAAGCATAGTTACCTTGATCAGGGTTAAACAATGACTAGAAAATTTTCAAAGATTTCCACTAGGTTATTTAGCCCTGCTAAAACTGTTGTTAATTGGAGTCATAAGGTTAAAATCCTTCACAATTCAGAACATTTGGAAGTGATTGACTTTGACTGGGATTTATAGTAGGCTAATATAAATAAATCAAATATTGCATGATTCTTTCATGTTCATTGTTTTTGAATCGGAGGCTTCCATTAAACAAGTGTCTCTGGTCTTTAGATTCTTGAAGACCATTTGGGATATGTCCATTTTTTGAAGCTTAGGTCTCTTGAGAGTTTTTACCTTTCAAACTCACCTTGCTGTTTGGCTTTCCTAGTCACACTCCTCTGTTTTGTTTGTCGGAAGTGGAGTGAAATATACTAAAATCCTGAATAAACACATGAAAATCAGTGCAGAGAACTGAGTGGGCAAGAACAGAGCAAAGGAAGAGCAGGAAGGGAGGAAATAAGTCAGAGACTGATCCAACACCCGTTGAATTCAGTGACAGTCTTTCCATTGACTTCAAAAAACACTGGATCAGGCCTTTTAGGGATTTGCTTCTTTTAGAGTTTCTCTTTTAAAAAATGTGGGCTCTTATTATTTCTTTTCATTGTTAAAATTTAACTGAATTATTAAGATATGTGATCCAGTGAACTGGTGATTTTTGGGAGCCTCACTACAGAGAAGTTTGACTGTCTAGTGCTGTTTGCATTTACTTTTAGAGCAAAAGAAAAAACACAACAAGGAAGGCAGGAACAATGCAGATGGAGAGCTGAGGAGGAAGTGGGCAAGAAAAGCAGATGAGACAGTTGGTTAATAAAGTGCTCGGATACTACTCCAATGAGTATGGTATAAAAACTTAGAAGGAATTAACAAACTCTAATTTGCTCATATTATTTATCCATCCTTCCATGTCCAGTGGAAATGCATTTTATATGTTCCTGCAATAGCGGACACTTAGATACCATGGTGATGGTGCTCGGATATAGATAGCTAGCAGGAAAGACTGTGTCAGATGTGTATAGATTTTGTGATGGCACATAAGAGATTGACTTTAGGAGCAGCATTCAATTTATAAGACACCCCTGAAATTTTGCAGTATGTCCTGAAATGTATCTGGGGAGCGAGGTTTGAAGGACTCTTTCATATTTGTTCCTTGTACAGCTCTAGCTTATTTCCAATGTAAGAATAATGGTATAGGTGTATCTGATGTAATATCTAATTGAATAGAATCATTCACAGGATTCATAGGGAGTGTGGTATTCAGTGGGTTAAAGATGAAATTGGAATCTATACAGCACATATATTTTTTCCCAACAGGGGTTTGAAAGTAGAGCTGTCTGCCTGTATAAGTAAAAGGTTTTGTTCTTTCTGCCGTAACATTTCTCCCTGGATAATATTGTGATAGTGTTTAGTTGTAGAAGGTCATGAAGCTGATTTAACTCTGCATTCTAAACCCAAATGTTACACTACTCAAGTACTCTGATTAAATGTTTTCTTCAATTCCGATGCACCATCTGTAGTTCTTTAGGCAGCAGCTCTTTTCACATGAGTGATAAGCAGAAACCTCATTTTAACTATGCCAAAATTTGGTGTCAGAGTCCTGGTCCTGACACAACTTCCACAATTACCTCAGTTTCCGCAGTGCCTTGTTATACTGAGAGTCTTAGAAACAGATGCTTCTTCACAACAAAAGTGAAAAAAGAAGTATTAATTAGTCCAAAGCAGATAATAAAAACAAAAGGTAGAATCTTCTTCTTTCATATGGCTTGGGTAGGTAGCAATGATTACAAATTTATATCTAGATTTGATAGCAAACACATTGCCGCAGCGGTGAGCTGGTGAATGTCCTTCAGGTCCCCGGCGAAGGAACGAAGGAGACATTCAGATATGATGCGCTCCATCATTTGTGACTGGTGACCATAGTCGCATGCAGGTGTTTGCCTCATTTTCTATTTAAAGAGGGTTTGTCCACATCTCCCTGATGTCCTGATGCGATTCAATCTGTACCAGTCTTTCTGACATAAATCAAAACCTGGTGGTTCCTCGACGAGCTGTTTATTTTGAGCAGTTGCAATGCTCCATGTGGCTCTCCATTGAGCTGCAGCATCGAAGTTCAGTGTAAGGGTCCTGATGTGGTTCTCATAATGGATTGCGGGATTTTAATCTTGTCTTTGGCGGGTTCTGCAGCTCATCGTGCAGCCGGATCCTTGTGTTTGCATTGACATGGTTAAAATGGGATGTCTGGGCAGCTCTTCTAATCTGTGGAGGCTGGATGTGTGATAGGACCGGGAGCTAGTCAACTGGAGGCGATTTGAGCATCCCTGACACTATGTGCATGGTGTTATTGAGTTGAGTATCAAGGAGTTTAGTGGAAAGGTGGAATGGGATGGGGCAATAAACAATTATTTACCAGAGAGTTATGCCAGCCCACTGCTGCTGAGTCTGATTGGTTCTGCTGATCTCAAGACTCTGAACTTTAGAGTGGAAGATCTTGGAACTACTTGTTCTTTTGAGACACTCAATAACCAGTTGCTCTGGTAAACCTGTCTGGGCACAGAGAAGCCTCCTTAAGTGGTAGGAAACCCTAAACCAACCCATATCTTTGTTTAAGAGGTTGATTTTGATTTAAAAAGTCCTAAATGGTTTTAGACAGTTACTTGGGAATTATGGCTACTCTGCATCTGTGTCATGATTAAAATCAGCTGACCACACCAGAATACTCAGTATGTTTTGGCTGCTTTGCACCCACTCCAGTGATACAAATTAGTCATCATCCATCACTGGAGTAGCGTAAGCAGCTGGAGTTGTATCAATGAATTGGCCCTTATAAGTTTTGCTTTCATATTTAAGGCTCTGCATAACTCTTCTCTGGTTTAGGTATCTAATCTCCTTTACAAATTGCCCCACCCCACCACTCATGAGTCTCCTCCACTCTTCTAACTACATCATGATGCCCTGTTTGTTCTCTTTCACTCCTGACTCTGGGCCTTTTTCCACCCCCCCCCCCCCCCCCCTTGTATACACTGAATGTTCTTTCCTCATGTACATCAAGCAGTCCCCTCTCCACATTCATGTCCCTCCTTAAACCTTGCTTTGATGCCCACAAGAAAAGAATGTTACTAGACAACAAAAACATCAGAATTTCTTCTAAACCTCTTCTCTTTTTGGTCTGCCCAATGTGTCATGTCCCATCTCCTCCATTTGTGGCTATTTGACTTTAAGGGCCAGGTTTTTAAAAGTATGTTAGGCACCTAAAGATGCATATTGGTGCCTAGTGGGATTTCAAAAGTACCTCGTGTAGGTGCTTTTGAAAATCCCACTAGCACCTATCTGTATCTTTAGGCACTTAAATACCTTTAAAAATCTGGCCCTAAAGCTTTTCAAGGCAAGAGTTCTCTTTATGCGTGTCCCATACAGTGCTAAGCACACTGGCTGTTGAGTACATATGGAAGCTTGATTCAGGCATTTAGGAGAGATGAGGTGGGCTCAAGAATCCTGGGCGCCTAGCCTTTGGAAGCAGTTTGATTAAAGCTTCTGCCTATCACTTGTGATAAGAAAAACTGACCCAGGAGTCCTAGTCTGGAGTACTGGATGTGCTGAAACATCACCTTCAGGAACAGATTTGGTAGTAAGAATTGTTCCTTTGTTGACATCCCATCCTTCTGTCCTATGTAGCACTACTCCTGCTCATTTCTTTTTCTGTTTTTTTTTTTTTTAGCTAATTAGCTTTCATCTCAGTAGGCATGTCTAATTGTCGATAGAGCTGGTCACAGAAAACGTTTTCACCTTGTATGGCATCTGTTGCCGCTTAAAGATAAATGGGAGCTACCTTAGGGCTCTGTTCATTACATTGTTATGACTGATGTAAACTCAAATTCTATGTAGGGTATGGGGATAAAAATCCCACACCACACCTTTCTGTGTAATTGGTATTTGTCAGCATAGGCACCCTATTGAGCACAGGGATGTTTATGTGCTCTGCAGTGGGTCATAGCATGTGGTGAACCAGTCTGTGAGAAAGAGAGAAATGACTGATACACTGATACCAACAGCAGAGGATGTAAGAGGACAGTTGTCTTTTTTGGGCACCAGCAGTAGCAGAATCAAGAGCAGACTGTTTTGAAGCAATTATCTTCCTTTCTGTGCTATAAACCTAAACTGTTTTCCACTGTTTTGCTAGAAACTGTTGCTTTTTTTATAAGTAATTTTCCCCTGAACTGATTTGTGCAGTCCAGGCATACAGTGTGGGTGACATCTTTGTAAATACAAAGGTGTATAAAACAGGGCTGTGAATGAGGAAAACTTTTATCCTAAACCCAATAGCATGAAGTCTTTACTACATATATTTGCTTTCATGTTTTGGAATAAATTCATATATAAGGATACATTTTGAATAGCTAGAGCTAATCTATTCAGAGAGAAGTTTGTGGATATCTGAACTTGAAAAATTGTAAAGGTTGAAAAGTTGAAAGGGTTCTGCTGGGATTTAACCATTTTAAGAGACAGAGGTTTATCACTATTGTTCTGGAGTGATGCAGCAGATAATTGGAATGAATACTGACAGAACAGTATAAATGTTGGATTTCTGGTTGCAGATGATGGATCGTTTCCACTTCAAGTAAAGAGGAAAGCACAGATGAGGTGGGGAAAGAGCTTTTCTTTTTGTCTTGTATAAAAAGATTCAGATACACTTTTCCAGTAAAACCAGCTTCTCTTTGACATCTTAAATGATTCT
The DNA here is from genome assembly GCF_026122565.2 of Emydura macquarii macquarii. Taxonomy (NCBI): domain Eukaryota; kingdom Metazoa; phylum Chordata; order Testudines; family Chelidae; genus Emydura; species Emydura macquarii. Next base: position 5,056,508 of record NW_027132971.1, on the reverse strand, counting down.
TTCATATATTTTTTGCTGCTTTACATGTTTCCCATGATCTTTAAATATAAATGTTAAGTAAAATTTTCAAAAGCACTCAAGTCCCATTTTCAAAAATGATTTAGGCACTCGTGAACCTAAATCTTTTTAAAAGTCAATGGGACTTAAGCACCTAAGTTACTTAGGGACAGCTTTACAAAGGTATTTAGTTGCTTAAAGATGCAGATAGGTGTAGTGGGATTTTCAAACATGCCTAATTCCTGTTGATTTTGTGCTTAGGCACTTTTAAAAAACCCACTAAGTGCCTATGTGTCTATCTCTTCCATTTTATTTTTCAACAGTATGAAGTTTAAGGTGGTTTAAGGTGATTATTTCAGCAAAATCTAAAAATTCCAAGTTAATTCTTGGTATAAAAATAATATATAAGAACACAGCCAGTGGGCTCAATTCAAGTATGAAACAGCCACTTTGAGCTGTAAAAATGATAACCAAGTTACTCTCTTGAAACCCATGGGTTGTTCTTTTGTTTACCGGATAAAGTCAGTGCATGCTGCCATTGAAATCCATTAATTCTGATTGCACTTCCATGAATATAAATCAGAAGTAACTCCAGACACTACACTATAGGTGCAACCTCAGAAAAATAGTTGGAAAGAACCAGGATGTGTAATTTTGTTCAGCTTAAAAAAACAAACAAACAGTCGGGTGAGAGACATGATAGACAGAGACAGGGCTAGGTCTATGCAAATTTCTGTACCCACAGCACATTTTCAAAATAATCCTTTAAAATGTGGTTATTTATTAAATGATTTTGCATGTACCCTTCCCTTAAGTAACATTTTTTATATATTTACTTTGTCCCTCTTACATTTGTTTTTTTTCGTTTCCCCTTCACCCTCCTTTTTTCCTTTCCTCTTTCTTTTCCTACTTAGCCCAAGTTTTGAATCCTCCTCCCTGCTGTCTCTCATGTTCTCCATTTTCTAACTCTGTACTCTTCCCACTTCATCTTTCACACACACTCTATGTAGCAGCTTTATGCATGCTCTCTTAAGATGGCTCCAGAGCTCTTCTCTCCTAGGAGGAATATAAAGGACCCCCGACCGCCATAAATGTGAAAGAAGTAGCAGCCAGCCAAACCAGCATGAGCTACTCTCACATTATTCACAGGAAGCAGCAAGACCTCCTCGCCTTCAGCGATCTTTGGATGGGAGCTTGGCACTTCTTTACTCTGCCAACCCTCCTCTTTCCCTGTATACTTTTTTGGCTCCCACACAGACTCTGCAGGAAGTGACTGGTTGGCTATTCCCCATCCCACTTTTTGGAGTTCGGGTCAAGGCAGGCTGACACTCCCTCTCCCCCCCCCCCCATTCCTGGTAAATGTCTAAAGAGAGGGGGCAGTTTTTCTGCCTATGCCCATCCTGCAGCTAGAAGAACTAGAAACCCACTGCTGCTGGCCCTTAAAACAAAAGTTCTCACTCTGAATGCTGCACTTTTTGCATCCCAATACAGTATGATTAGTAGTAATACAATATCAAGTTGGTTTTGTTTGAATACTTAAAAGGCAGTTATAGTTACATTGAGGCTGCTTTATGGTTGAAATATTGTGGTTTCTGAGGCATAGTGGACTGAAATGTCTCTTATAGTTTTCTGCTGCTGGCTCATGCCCCTGCAGTCCTGTCTCTTTTTACCAGTCAGAAGAAATGTATAATATTTTGAAGCTGGAGTCTGCTGTTTGCAGGATGTGTTACCTACTAGACTTTCAAATGCTTTGTTTCATACATTATTAATAGGGCATCTACTGCCATGGTCTAGTAATACTGGGGTTCCTCAAGCCCCCATAAATATGTTACAAATGCAACTGTTTAAAAAAATTGTTACCATATAGCTGAATGCAACAGTTAAAATGATAGCTTTACTGTATTAGAGATGGCTGGCTAGATGGAGGATTCAAGTACTACTAAGCTATTACAGTTTGTAAAGTGCTTTCAGAAGTCAGAGGGTCTGAGAGCAATAATTTTCACAGATTTCTGAGCCTAAGACTGCCATGAGTGCATTGAGTTATTAGGAAATTCCATTCTCACTCTGTGAGTGAATGCATTCAGATGTTTTAGTGTGTCTATAGTAAGGTTGTTAGAATGTTTTGAATTAATTTGCCTTTTGTAGTAGTATGAACAAGTCAGGCTTCCATAGGCTGGAGAAGAGCTGAGCAAATAGGAAATACATTTTGAGAATCCCTTTTGAGAATTTCTGACTGACATGGCTTTGTGTGGGTTTGTGCCTTTTTTTGTGTTTGTTTTCTATATATATAATCTAGCTAATAAGATATACTATTCTGAATCCTTACAAAAAGGATTTTAATTTCAACATTAGGGGAAGCAAATTTCAAACTGCGTAACTATCCAGCAGTATGAAATTCAAGTTGCCACTTTCACACTCGCAGACAAATAGACATATGAAACTTCAGAGTGCCTGCCATTAGCTTCCAATAAGTAGGTGCAGCTTGTTTGGGGAGAACATTTAAAGTAACTGAGTTATCTTCAGATCATAGTAATGTTGTGGGTCATGGCTCTTGTGGTGAACCACAGTGTGGTATCGACCCATGGATTCATTATGTTCTCATAGGTCAATAATATGTTAATGAAATCATTTTTAAGTAAGCCGTGGTGCATGATGGATATTAATTACTTATTTGGACCTAACACTGTACTTTGTTAACTGAAGTTTTGGCTGTCAAATGTAACTATTAAAACACATCTCTAAATATGCCCACTGAAAGAGTTTCAATAGTGTGTTAAGATAGTTCTCAAAAGAATTTCTTCAAACCCTTATATATGGGCATATATAAAGTGAGGGTGACTTTAGCCTTCCATTATTTAGATGTTTTTCTTTTCACCAATTTAGTTAGATATGAACGTATGGTTGATTTGAAATGTGAGTCCTCAGTGAGCTCTGATTTGAAAAGTGAGGCTCCTCTGCAGGGTTTGGAAGATCTGGAATGTTCCGAATAGTAACAGCCACAAAATCCCAGTTAACATTGTTTCTAAAATGGCAGGCTATGCTTCTTTAGTCAAGCTCATCTACCAACGAGTTGGAAACCATTTGCTCTTCCTGATCACTGCAAGTGCAGCCTAATGGTGTGGGGAAGATATGCAGTGGTCTCATCTGAGATGCTTAGAAACGGCTTGCTTTTAAAAAACAAACAGACCTGCTTTGCATTATCAGAAGTTGATACAGGCACTATTTTGAAATTCCTAGTGTAGTGATAGCTCTTGTGTGAATTGAAATCAGTCACATTTTGAAAATGGCTGCGTAGCACAGTACAAATATTTAAGTAAAAAATAAGTTGAACTGAATTGAAAAGAAATTAAGTAACACAAGGCACAAAAAAATTGAAAGTTAACACTTTGGTCTGAAATCTACTCCCAGTCACCCCATTGACTTGAAGGGTTTCATGAATGTAATTGAGAGCAGAATATGACCAACTGTCTTAAACGTATTATGAATTATAAAGAATTTATCCTTCTTAACACTTAAACCAAGAATCTTCACATATGTAGAACCATCTATCTTAGCTGTCAGAGGCTGCAACAGAATTGGTTTCAAAGACTTCAAGAACTAGAGGATGAGATCCCTATAATAATATTTTAGCAGTGCTGGCTACGTGGAGATCTGAATTCACTCCCATTCAAATCAATGCATCCTTCTCTATTAATGTTAGTAGGAGCAGGTGCATCATAGATACCAGTCTCAAAACCTGTAATAACTCCCTGTACAAAGAGAAAAATGAAAGACTTTTTTATCTTTAACTATTAATTTCCTTGTTCTAGTGAGTTCAGATCAGTTAAATATTTAATTTCAGTAATTCTTTTGAAAAGAAAAAGGACCATTGTTTGTTTATGTAAAACAACACTGTAGCAATTAAGCAATTTTAAGCATGATCAGCATTCCAGCATGAACAAATAATAGTGTTTTTGACCTTTTAAGGGACTTCAGCTGGAAATGACATTCCACAAAGGTTACCAGGATCAAACTACATTGTTAATGTGTGACATTCAGGGCTCATTGTCTTTCGAACTGGGGAAGGTGATTAGTGCGTCTGCCTTTCTGATCAGTTTTAAAATGTCAACTAAAAATCCTTTCTATGTCAATCTCTGAGGTGACAATCTAGAATAGTACCCTTTGGGCCACCTTCATTAGTTTTGAGGAGATGAACAGATTGTTGACCTACAGGACCTGAAAATGCCAGAATATAAACTATTTGAAATAGGGCTATTTCAAAATTACCTTTACACAGTTTTGCAAGAGCTACCAGCCAGGGCACCATCAGTATGACCATTGTCATCCAATATGTATTGGTTCTTTTTTTCTAGTTTAATCCTCTGACTGGTCTTTGACTGAGAAGGCTGTGTCTTTGTAACCACAAAATTGAGAGATATTCCCTCAATTAAAGAAGGTGGGGGGTATAGGGCACTTCTTAAGGATGTTTGGAATATGGATGCTGCAGACTGAATCGCTGGTACTGCAGAAAACTGTTCCAGTGAAACAGCGAGTGTCCACTTCACTGATCCAGTGAAGTAAATCAGTCGATCCTCTAGAGCTCTCATCTCACTCTTTAATTCTTTGACTGCACCTTTCCTAAAACTCTTTATTTTACCTTTGTGGGGTCTCTGTCATTTATTGGTGTTAATAATACATAATTTCTCCCTTCCCCATCATTGTCTGGTCTCCTCTTTCTTTTTATGAGGAGGTGGCAGTTTGTTACCACTTGCAGCTCCTACGCTTTTAAAAGATATTTCTATTTAATAGCCGGAGTGACTTTATCTCTAAGTGCGGCATGTTGAACAGCAGCTGTCATTTCCATCGCTCTTTTAGCTGTTGATCCAGAATATCCACCTCTCTCAGAGAAGTGTTCTTCAAGGTGGAGACTCTTCTCCTTTAACCATCATCTTCATGCAGATTACTCAGCAGCTTCTATCAAGTGTTTGCTGGCTAGGAAATGTAATTATCAAAGGGCTAAAAGTGATTGACCTGGATTACAGAATTCAATTTTCTCTCTTGATTAAAAGTATATCTTTCTCTAATTTTCTCTGACCTGGAGGTGCTCTCCATTCTTCTTTAGACATGTTAAAGGGCTCTTTTAGCAAAGGAGTGAGCTCTGGCAAACTGGCTCCACTGGTATTTTACTTTCCCCACACCTTGACTTCTGTACCTACACTTGGTCCTGTTTTTAGATTTACAACTCACTTATATTTTATATTTGCATGGTTCCTAACACAGCTAGTCCCTAATCCTGATTACGGGCTTTAGGGTGTCACTGCAGTACAAATAATAAATGCAGTTATTAAGTTAATAATTATAACTTGTTTGAAAGTTACTCTGACCTGTTTTGATTACTTCACAAACAAAGGAGAGGCGAGGAAAGGAAGTGTAATGTTAAAGTTTCCCCCCCAATGATTTCTCTTGGAAAGGCTTTCTAATATTGTTTGTGGAACTGATGAAAACTGAGTCAGTTGGCTTACCCTCTGCCAAGCTCTGATTCCTGTACATTGTAGTTTATAAGAAAAGAAACATGAATCTCTTCAGTCAGATTGGTTTTAAAGGGTGTTCAGCTGTGTATTCCAATATCAGCATTTATTTTATTATAATTTAGTTGCTCCAATGTTGGTCTGCCTTTTCATTTTTAGATACTACTTTACTATATTACCAGCATCTCATCACATCTTTATCCCTTCTCTGACACCTACTACAATTGCTACATACAGGGTAAACAGACGTCTGTAAGAGAGTGTACAGCAACTTGCAACATCATTATTAGGAAGCTGTTGAAAAGCAATCTTAATTCTGCATAGCTCTGAGATGCTGAGAGCATGCCTTCCTCATTGTGGTCACCTTTGTAATATTGTGGTTGTAATTTTTTAACATCTATATTGTAGTAGCAGCTAGAGGCCAACCAGGCCTGGGAACTGTGCTAAGTGCTGTATGTACCATCCCTGTGCTGAAGAGCTTGCAAGACACCATCTTCCTGAGGAAAGGTGCCTGTGCCTTCCAAAGGAAAGGTAATCTAAGATACTTCTTAGGTTATGTATTGTTCATTTATGGTTGCTTTATTTTGGGAAGGAATCTACTTTCTTTGGCAAACCTAAAATATATGATGATGGGGTGTGTGTGTGATGACCTGGACATAGGGATGAGGGAAGAGAAGACCCTTGTTATTAGTATAAACTATTCCCCCCCCCCCCCCATTAGATAATTGCTGTCAAGGAATAATTTTATTTCCGTCCAAGAAATTCAGAGTAATGACTTCCTCAGAACTTCATTCATATACAATGCCTATGTTGTTATAATGTAATATTGTACATTCAGAGTGAAACCAAATAACCACCTCCTTAGTTGTTCGGTATCAGTATATAAGTGTTTATGCAGAAGAACAATGCCATTGTACCAAAATTGGGTATCGTGGACAGCGCACACCGCTAAAAGGTTTCCAGACTGGAAATCAGTTGGAGCTCTTATTTAATGTACAGTTTATTTCCTGTTTTGGCATTGGTGGTCAACCTCTTTTCGTTTCTTGCTTTCACCTTTAATGAGTGTGCCTTTAGGAATCCGTAGAATACTTTATATTTGGAGAACCTAAAATAAATTACTGCGGGCTTTAGACATTGGCCAGAAGCCTTTGGTATAAAAAGCAATAAAGTAAGAGGGAAAAGTTTTACTACCTGTGTCCTATCTGCTTTTTCTCCACCTCTCATTTGGAACTAGCAATCCCTCTGTTTTCAGTGTAATGGGAAATGGATCCTGCAATCTTTGTTTTTTCAATGTAATGGGAAATGTGTGAGCAGAATTATTGTGGGCTAGGGCCTTCACTACTGTAGGCCTGTGATGTGATTGAATATATTTAAAAAAAAAAAAAAAGGTGAAGGGGCAAATGATATCTCCTTACTTCTGTTTTCTAAGGGTTTAAACTCTAGTAAGATATTACTAAAGTATCAACATGTGCCAAATTAATTACAACTTTGAATGAATAGCTGTATGGAAATCCATTTTTATATTAATGTATACAATGCTTTCATAAGCCTATAATCACTTTACATAATTGTTCTCCTTCTCTGCCAGTTGTTCTTACCAATGAAATGAAGTCACCTCCAGCGCAGAACATGAGTGTCATTATTAGAGATGCCAGCAACTCTACAGGGTAGGGACTGGAAGTAAAGGGGATAATTTAGAATATCTAAACTGACCACGAAAGTTCTGCTTTACAATCACTATTTAAGACATGATCTAGCATTATAGAATTCTTTATGATGATATACACATTCTCTTCAGGTGCCCAACAGGAGTGTGGAGATATTTTCTTTATAAGAATGCAATTGTTTTATTTATTTTATTTTGTTTACCGAACATATGGCTCCACTAAAAAGATTAGCATAAACACACACGAGTAGTTTTCCAAGTGGACTGAATTTAGAGCATTCATCTAGGACACCATATTCTCCATTTTACAATTTGAAGTGACAGCCTTATTTTGAGCAAAGTTATGACCTAACTTACATCACCAAGTCAGAGAGTGTAGGATAAGCTGCATATCCACAGGAAGGAGGTAGGCTTGCGTACACACTGTGCGCAGAAGGAATTGTGTAGTGTGCACAGTACTGTAGAGATTGCACAGCAGGCCAAGGACAGAGCCAGGTGCAATATGGAAATTGAGGAGGAGACCAATGTCAGAAGGGTGTGGTGATAAAAATGACATCTCCCCTCCCAAAAAACAAAACAACAGAACACACTGCACCAGCAAGTAATAGATGATGCAGCATCTCAGTTGTAAACTACACTGGCTGAACAACTAGAGTAAGTCACCGTGCATGCAGCATTGCAGCTGGAACACAAGGGCCAGAGAAAGGTGCCTCAGACACTTGACCCCAGATGTCCCCTGGCTACCAACACAGCTAAGCACCATTAATAAGCATGGCTTACCAGATTGAACTGTGTGGCACTCAGCTCAACCCAAGGTTCCAACATGCAGCAGTAGCAGCAACACTATGGGGTAGAGTAGCACTTGGCAAGTCCCAGTACTAAATATCTTTGTGTTAATTCCACAGATGAGCTAGGGAAGACTTGTCACCTCCTTAAACATGTGGTGCATGCTGCTGAACTGCAGTGTAGGCAGAAGTGTCTGTGGCTGTTGGTGGCAGCTGCAATGTTAGATTATGGTCTTGCCCTTTGTATTCATGATATTTTCTGAGATAGTAGAAATCTAGGATTTAGAAATGATACAGTTTGTGATCTGATCAAGTTTCAGGCACCCAGTATTACCGCAAAAGACTAAAAGACATTACAAAACAATTGCAAATGCCAACTAAAGAGAGCAGTGAGTGTTCTGGGATACAAATTTTGTGGTATTGACAGTGGTAATTTGTACCAAATTTGTTCCTTTCACATGTAAATAGGTTGTCTGGATACAGCAGGCATCATATCTCTCACACACGCTCACTCACCTCCTCCCCTTCACCACAAATGTATAGCATTTCTACAAAGCAGCCATTGTTTTCTGGCATATGCTTGCATGACTTTAGTGTTAGACTCTACAGTGACACTTACAATGACTGTTTCTTAAGGTTGTAAGGTTTATTTTAGTTCCAAATTTCCTTGAATGATAGTGAATTTTTTTCTGACTGATGTACTGGCTTACTGCTTAAAGCGATTATACTTTAAAACATTGTTTCTCCATTGACAAATCTATAGTTGCAGAAATCACAGGGATTGCTCTTAGTACCCCCAGTGTAATTGATCCCACTTTCTGCTACTTTTGCATGAACAGTAGGTGGGGACCATGCTTCCACTGCTAAATACAGGCATCACCCTGTAAAACGTTAGCTATTTTATATACCATACTCTTCAGCTGAACTATAACTAGGTTACTATAGGATCCAGTTGTGACTGGCAGGAAGAAGCCATGTATGTCTATTTTTACACATACCTCTCCTTTCAGAGGGACAGGGACAACTGTTTGGAGAGAGGCAGGAATGGCTGCAGAGAAAAAAAAGCAGCTAAAATGTGTCTGATTGGGTGGATAGTCCAGCCGCGCTCTTCTCCTCCTGCCACACAGGGTATTTCTTCATTGCAGAGTTTACTTAGGTCAGGCAAAGTCTGAGCATCTATGCTGCTAACTCAGACTCACATAGCTGCATCCACACTGGCACTGCATTAACTTGGACTAGGAGCTAGCAGTTCTGGTGGTATTAGTGCTGCACTGCTCTGTGAATTGTTTCACAGTGCATTGTGGGAGAACATGGCTGTCCTTCCCAGGCCCCCATGCAGAGGTGTACTTAGCCCATCAACACCATAAAGTAAAGCACTTCTGGTTCTTCATACTCCTCACTTCTGTCCGTGACCTCCATTTCATCCGGTCTCAAGGCATGGATCCATCTCAGGACTGTGACCTCTTCCAGATGTTGGAACTGTTAATGAAATGCCTATTTCCACAATTGGCAGCAGAGAGAATAGGGCATGAGACATGTTGGAGGACATTTTGGCAGTGGTTTGTCACCCTCCTTGGTGAGGAGATCCCACCAGCTGTGTTCAGAGATGGCAGAGTGGAGAGAGCTGACTCAGGTGGTTATAGCTGTGGAGTCTCTCTCTAGTGACTGGTGGATCTGGAGCAATACCAAGCACAGAGTAGTGGGACTACATCGTCAGACAGAACTGGGATGACCAATAGTGGCTTCAGAAGTTCCTCATCAGGAAGGCCACCTTCACAAAGTGGTATGAGGAGTTTGCCCTGACCCTTCAGTGCCAGGACATGCACATAACAAAGGACATACCAATCCAGAAATTGGTTGCTGTTACCGTCTGGAAGCTGATTACCCCAAACTGCTACTGGTCCTTGGCTAACTAGTTTGGTTTTGGCAAGTCATCGCTTGGTACTGTGGTGATGGAGGCTTGTGAGGCAATTATTGCTGTAGTTTACCCACAGGTGGTAGACACGTCTGCCCCTCCCCTAAAGTCACATAAGTGTGTGAACCAGAAAGGATATTAGTTGCTCATTATTCAGGCCTTTGTCCCGGCCAAGGCAGGAGGTTCATGGACACCAACATGGGACGTACTATCAGGAGTTTTGGCGTTTATCTGTGTGGGCAAAATGACTTTATTTCCTCTAGACAATACAGATATCAATGACTGTGTCTGTGCCCACTGATATTTTAGAAGACCCATCCTATCCTCTGTTGTGCTGACTCAGAAAACCCTCCCCTGTTGTGAGAACACTTAGCCGGCTGAATGGTTGCAGGATGATGGAGGAACATTTGGCCAGCTGAAGACAAGATGGTGTTCTGTAGAAGCCCATTTGAATGCCTGCCTTGGTGGACTGTGCATTGCACAACATGTGGGAGGATAAAGGGGAAAGCTTTCACTAGGTGTGGATTGAAGACGTTGGTTTTACAGGCCTGGAACAAACAACCAGAAAGTGCACCTCTGATCGCTGGAGCCTGAACAGCAGGGGAAGTAAGGAATGTTGCGTATGCCCACTATCTTGCTTTGTATGAGGAAATGTGAAGTTTATCAGTTTATCTATTGGTATGATGAGACTTTATTAACACCTTTGGTTTAAACGTCCTGCCTCTTTGTTTTCTAAGCATTCATGGGCTGATGCATTGGACAACCAAATACTTTATTAAAGGTGAAAAGTGAAGAGCAAACAAAGCCAACAGTAACACTGATCAGTGCAATGTTCCCGATAATGGAATTACTCATCACTAGCCTAGCTGTTCTCGTTCCTTGCAGTTGCTCTGAATAGAATATATCTGACCATGAACACTTCCATTTCAGTAGTGCATTGATTGTCTCATTTCCTATCCCACCCCAGAATTGTCCAATGGCTGCCTTGGCTGCAGGATGTGGTAGCATGGAGGAGAGTCAGTGGTGAGTGCTGCACTTCGGTGGCCTGTGCAGCTCATATAGTGGGACTTAGCATGCAGGCTTTCTCAGACAATGCTTTAGTGCTAGTACTGATATGAGGAAAAAACAGAGTGCAATATATAAGAACATAAGAACAGCCATAGTGGGTCAGAGCAATGGTCCGTCTAGCCTAGTATTCTGTTTTCTGACAGTGGCCAATGCCAGGTGCTTCAGAGGGAATGAATAGAACAGGTAATCATCAAGTGATCCATCCTGTTGCCCGTTCCCAGCCTTTGGCAAACAGCAATCCATGCCTATCCGGGCTAATAGCCGTTGATGGACCTATTCTCCATGAACTTACCTAATTCTTTTTTTAACCTTGTTATATTCTTGTCCTTCACAACATCCTCTGGCGAGAAATTCCACAGGTTGTCTCTGCATTGTGTGAAGATATACTTCCTTTTGTTCATTTTAAACCTGCTGCCTATTAATTTCATTTGGTGACCCCTAGTTCTTGTGTGATGAGAAGGAGTAAATAATACTTCATTATTTACTTTCTCCACACCAGTCATGATTTTATAGCCCTCTATCATATCCCCCCTTAGTCTCTTTTCCAAGATGAAAAGTCCCAGTCTTATTAATCTCTCCGCATATGAAACCTTTTCCATGACTCTAAGCATTTTAGTTGACCTTTTCTGTACCTTTTCCAATTCCAATATATCTTTTTTAAGATGGAACAGCTAGACCTGCACACAGTATTCAACACGTGGGCCTACCGTGGATATATAAAGAGGCAATATGATATTTTTTGTCTTAATATCTATCCCTTTCCTATTGATTCCCAACGTTCTGTTAGCTTTTTTGACTGCCGCTGCACATTGAGTGGATGTTTTCAGAGAAATATCCACAATGGCTGCAAGATCTTTCTTGGGTGGTAACAGCTAATTTAGTCCCCATCATTTTATATGTCAAGTTGGGATTATGTTTTCCAATGTGCATTATTTTGCATTTATCAACATTGAATTTCATCTGCCATTTTCTTGCCCAATCACCTAGTTTTGTGAGATCCTGTCATAATTCTTCGCAGTCTGCTTTGGACTTAACTATTATAAGTAGTTTTGTACCATCTGCAAATGTTGCCACCTCACTCTTTGCCCGTTTTTCCAGATCATTTATGAATATGTTGAACAATACTGGTAGCAGTCCAGACCCTTGGTGGATGTAACTAGTTACCTCTCTCCATTCTGAAAACTGACCATTTATTCCTACCCTTTATTTCCTATCTTTTACACAATTACTGATCCAGGAGAGACCTTCCCTCTTATCCCATGACCACTTACTTTGCTTAAGAGCCTTTGGTGAAGGACCTTGTCAAAGGCTTTCTGAAAATCTAAGTACACTATATACACTGGATTACCCTTGTCCACATGCTTGTTGACCCTCTAGTAGATTGGTGAGGCCCTTTACAAAACCCATGTTGACTCTTCCCCAACAAATCGTGTTCATCTATATATCTGAGAATTCGTTCTTTACTATAGTTTCAACCAATTGGCCTGCTACTGAAATTAGGCTTACCGGACTATAATTGCCAGGGTCACCTCTGGAACCTTTTTTAAAAATTGGCGTCACATTAGCTATCCTCTAGTCATCTGGTACAGAAGCTGATTTAAATGACAGGTTACATACTGCAGTTAGTAATTCTGAAATTTCACATTTGAGTTCCTTCAGAACTCTTGGGTGGATACCATCTGGTCCTGGTGACATATACATGGATATGCACATCGTATGCTTGTGCCATATACAATACACATTCTGATGTCTGCAGCATTGCTTATCTTGTAATCCCAGCTTTGAATGCATGCAACAGTGCATGCTAGACTAAATCAGTGGTTGCATGTTTACACTCCCCATCCCCCGGCTTGGAATCTATGTTGGATCATGTGTGTCTGGGATCGGATGGAGGGGGAAGGAATGGGAGCCAGGGAAATGGCCTGGCTTCTGCTGTCAGCTGAAGCAAAGGCCACTCCACAGCACTTATATATAACCTTCCCACTGATGCTGCAATTTCCCCCCAACACTGCGAAAGATAGTGGCGGCCTCTCATCTGGCTGAGGCTGTGGCTCTGATTGCTGCTTTGTCTACAAGTCTGTTCCTTGACTCCTTCCCCAAACAGGTCCAAACAGGATGTCCTACAGTCCCATTGCCCATGTGATCTGTTCCAGTACTTCTAGTCCTTCTGCTGCTTGGGTCAGATAAACCTGTTAAGGCTCTTGACATGGGGCTTCGCACTTGGGGCAATGCTGAGCTCCTGGTCAAACACCTCATTGTAGGGGAAGACTGACAATGAATTTTCAGACTTGCTTTTGGTGTCTTTTGTCTTGCAGTATGCAGATTTCAGTCTTTTTATTCTTTCCCTGTACTGAATTACCATCTGCTTGATCCCCTCTTCTGCCACCCTCTTAGAGATGTTACCAGACAGGAGGAGATTTCAGGTGTTTCTCTCCAAACCGGGGACCTTACTGTCCTCGCACCAGCCCACCAGAATGTTGATGTGAGCCTCTGGCCAGTTAGCAGCACTCTGGGATAAGGATCTCCTGAACAGGATCTCTGTTTGAGTGCTGTGCAGAAATGGAGCAGGCCTCGTGGAATGTGGGTTTTAAATGCAAAGTGGGCAGGTGAGAGCCTATGATAGAATGAAATATGGCGTCTAACCTATGCCCCACCCGGGAAAGCAAGCTCTGGTTCCAAGCACATGCAAATCCATGTAAAACAATTTAATCTGTGAGCAGTAGGGGGACTGAGCTAAAATTGGCTAAGAGCTCAGGTTAACTCTGCCGTGAATTATTATTATTTAATTATCTGTATTACATAGTGCCTAGGAGCCCTAGTCATGGACCAGGACCCCATGATGCTAAGCCCACTGTGCTAGAACAAAAAAAGTTCCCTGCCCCAAAGAACTTACAAATTAGGTATAAGACAAGAGACAACAGAAAGACGGAAGTGGGGAGGTACAAAGAAACAATTTTTACATTGTTGGTTAGCATGATGGGCAAGGTCTCAGCACACAAATAGCCTAACCATTGACAAGTTTATTGTGGGCATCACAGCCAAAAAGAGTTTTAAGGAGGGTTTTAAAGAAGAGAGTGAGGCAGCTTTGTGGATGTTTGTGGAGAGCTCCTCCCAAACCTGAGGGGCAGCGTGGAAGAAAGCCTGTAGGTGCTTATTTGAAAATTTAACTATTGGTGATGGAAGCTGGCATTGTGAGCTGATAGGAGATGGGAGTTGGCTTCTCAGTGTTGAATGGGGTGGCCATTCTCATGTTTCAGTACTTGCAGGAAAAATGTCAGCCTGCCCTGCTGATATCAGACAAAACCACATCCATTTATGTCTCTGTACCGGACAGGGTACAAACAGTAAAAAAAAAAAAAAAAAAAAGTGACTGTCTGGTTTAAAACTGGATGAATGGCCTGCCTATTGTTGAATAAGAGATGATAGGTAGGGTGGGGATAGGCTTTGAAGGTGAAGACAAGCAGCTTATGTTAGATGTTATAGAGAAGAATATAAGAGAAAGGTGATGTGGTTAAAGAAATGGGCTAGGAGAATGATCTTTGCAGTGGCATGCTGACTGGATATGATAAGCAGGGGAAGATGGCATTTGTCAAGGCCACAGAAAAGTATAATGTGAGATGTGAGATGAGAGCCTAGAGAACAGTTCTGTCTGTGTAGATGGATAGGAAAAGCTATATTTTAGAGATGTTTGCGCAGTAATAATCTGCAAACCCACAGAATCTCTTGCTAGGCTGATTTTGGCAGGGCCCTTCCCAGAGTTGTGGTCTTGGACTATGGATGGACTTGGACTTGGATGCTAGGAATAGGGCAGTTCACGTTACTCAGATCTGTTGTTTCTGGCTGTCTACAGACTCAGACAGATATCGCTGGAATGATTAGCCTGAGTTCATTTTCAAGCTTTTCTCTGCAACCACAAGGACAAGAAACTTCCTTTTGTTTTTTTTTTAAATGAGAGTTTAGATTCTGATCTGACTCCATGAGCTGAGACCCAAGGCAACAGCCTTAGTCCTGGATGAGCTGTGTCTAAGGCAGTGGTTCCCAACCTTTTTGACTCGAGGGCTACAGGTATAATTTTTATTACCCTGAAGGGCCACCAGTCTCCGCCAGCAGTCCCCTGCCCTCCTCTCTATCCCCGCTATTCCCCCCACACCTTTGCAGCCAGATGGAAGGAGATCAGCGAGGAGGCTTTCCCGTCCCCCTGGCTGCAGCAGGCAAACCACATGCATCCTCTAGCCCTGTGCACGCCACCTGGGTCCCTAGGCAGTGGCTCCCTTTTGCAGCCAGAGGGATGGGAGATCCCTGGCTCCAGCAGGGACACCAGCACCTAGGGACCCAGACAGAGCACTTTGCCGTGCTCCCTGCTACAGCCAGGGAAGGGGAGTGCTGCTCTCCCATCCCCTTGGCTGCAGCAGGTAGCCTGCACTGGTTTTTTAGCCTCATGGCAACGCACTCCGCCTGGGTCATTAGACAGCAGCTCCCTTCTGGAGCTAGCGGGAGGGGAATGGCGGGCCACTTTGGAAGCCCACATGGGCCACAGGTTGGGAACCACTGGTCTAAGGAATAAAAGTAACCAAACTCCCCCTTGCACAGTCCTGATACACACACAAAAGAAAACCTCCCAAAAGAAAAAAGCAGAGCAAGAGGTTACTGCAGTGTAGTGAGAAGTATAATATTGAATTATGTCAGATCTTAAGAGTGTAGCATATGCTAATCTAGAAGTATACATGCAGCTTGAAAGAGACTTTGCTAAATAGGAATAGTGCTACTATCTGGAGCACACCAGTGGAATAGAAGAGAATTGATTGACAAAGAGAAGCATTTCTTCTTGCAGATTGTACAAGGATAATTTTACAGTGTTATTAGTGGAATAGAAATTGTTAGTCATGGAAGTAGAGCAATAGTTTGTTCTCCCTCTGTATTTTTATTCCTTTGAAAATAAAGTTTAAATGTTGAATGGTGAAATGTGTTTGTCTGAAGACATTTTATTTTATTTTATGTTTTGTACTGTAAAACCATCTCATATACAGACCACAACATTTTGTAAAATGTATAGATATAATAATATTCTACAGCATTGCCTCTTTTCAGCTATTCATCTCCCCCCACTTCCCTTCACATTAGCTTCTTTGAACATCCCTGGGTATTTTTTATGCATAGTATATATGCATTTTTTTTCTTAGCTTAACATGTATGACACCTTTTTCTCTGTATGTCTTAGGAGGGGTTTTTTTGTTTTTATTTTTTTTTTAATTCCTAATGCTCCTTCATTAAGCTTTCATTGCGCACTGGTGGACTTAGCAGAAATGGGGTCATCATGGGGATGAATGACTCAGGCCTTTGAATGGTGAGTCAATGGTCACAGTGAATAGATTCATATACTTTTGGCATGCAATTCCAGGCTGCTGCTTTTCAGTCCACTAAGTTTTCTGTCATTTCCAGAATTAAGTCAAGCATAGGGCAATGTTGAAAAGTAATCTAAAACTCTGCCTCTGTGTGAGGCACTGGACATCAGGGACAAGGGAAAACTATGTCCATCTCATGCATCTCCTCCCACTTTGTATGTTACACATATGGTTAAGAATACAGCCCTAGAGGACCTGTCAGGGCTGTTTTATATGAACTTTTTCTATAGTATATTTAAATAATATTAAATGGCTACATTTATGCATACATTTACTGTCTAGGCAGTAGACTGGTGTTAGTTTCCTGAACAGTACTGTATTTCTGTATATCCAAAGAACATTGGCTGCTCTCTCCAAGCTTCTTTAACAAGATATTGGATTTCCCAGGGATACAGCCAGTACAACAATTCAAAGGGCAAGAATGCAGTGGACATCTGTGGAACTTTCCAAATGGTAAACAGGATGAAGTGAGCTTTCCTCCATCTCTTGTATTCACTCCACAAAGTTTCACAACAGGCCTTCTGTGAGATTTTTTTAAACCTCTTGAGTACACCGTATGTGTGTGGCAGGGGACAATACAATGAGGTTCAAATTGACAAATTTGAATGAGATCCCAAGCTTGTAGTATTAGATAAGACACAGGTTAGTCCCATCAGTGAGATCTTCATGGGATAGCAGATCTCAAGAGAAGTCCTCTATAGAGTTCTTTGGCTATGATCTGGGCAGCCTGTGTCATCAGGATAGCAAATGATGTAACTGACTACCAGTGGGGTGAATTGGTGTCCCCTTGTATTCTTTTCCAAGAATCCAATAATGTTTATTTCTATGTGCCCAAAGGGCATTAGGGGGATCAATACATTTCCCTTTGCTGCCATGTGTTGGCACTATGGACAGGAGATGCAAAAACTGATCATTGTCTTTTGAACTCCAAGCCAATAAAACTTGGCTCGTGCATGTTACTACGTGTTGTCTCATCCTAGGTAGACTGAACAAGACAGAGCATGAGCCAGTGGCAGGATCTCTGATTGGGTATCCAGTGGTGCTGAGAGCTGGTGGCATACTTGTTTGTCTGCAATTCTCAATCTACCTAATAGAGCAAATGCCTTTACATTTCAAAGTGGGGAAATGGCAACATTTGGGACTTCCAGGTGATGGCCCCGTTCTAGTTCGCTGTGGATAGACCTCTTTTTCGTGTTGTTCTGACAACAGATCTGAGGCAAGCTCTGATACAAGTGTAAGACCATGGCTAGTTTCAGCATTCTTGAGAGATTTCACAAACTCACCTGAGACCAAATCTGCCCTACTTTGCATCTTTGACTTTTCTGGGATCAAGAATGAGTGTCATAAAGTTTGAGGGAGTCTTGTCACAGGTAAAATTTTCAACTATGCCTGAGTGACTTAGGAGTCTACATCCTATTTTCACAAGTGATTTAAGAGCCCAAAATCCACTGACTTTCACGGAGACTTAGGCACGATTGAAGATTTTACCCCAAATCTTCAGTGACTGTTTCCCAGCCTGGCTATCATCTGGTTCAGCTTCACCCATGTTTTAAACCCTCCTAATGGTAATGATCCAAAGTACCTTGCTAGCAATCCCAATTTCAACCTTCACTGCTTTAATCAGGATGCTTGTAGTGGGATAAGACTGCTGTTCCCATGGACATAAGTGATCTGGACAGGATCTCTACCAGGACAGGATTTGGGTACACTGACAGTTTACTAACTAAGACATGAATACTTCCAAGATGCCCAAATCTTCCCTGCAGCTACACAGACTTTGTCAACTTTTTTCCCCCAGCCCAAGTGGTCAAGTCACTGTGTCCTCTACCCCAGACAAACCCACAACTAAAACAAACAGTTATTTAGATGGACTCACTTTGGTTTCTGTAATCTGGTTTCTGTACTTTTGTAATTGGCTAGTGGAAGGGGTCCCTGGTAGTTATTCTGAAATCTCTCTGGGTTTCTTTCTCTTTTCATCTGTCTTCTCTGATGGCCTAGTGGGTTTTTCCCCCCATCATCTCAGATGACTCATTGGATTTCCAAGGGGTTGGCCCCTCCTTTCTGGGTTGGTATCTGGGTTCAAGTAACTTGTTGGAAGTTCAAGTCAAAGGAGGTTGTTCATTGTCTGGAATGCTTCTGCCGCAGTGCCAGTTTATGCCACATTCCCAGTCTTGCACGTTCCCCAGAAGGATGTCCAGGTATTTTCCTAGAACAGTAGATTCCCTGAGCTGTTCACAGATCAGTGTCACAGAACGGACTTATCCTTTAGGGATTGGGTAATGTCCTGAGATCAGGACCTTGGAATGAATGGTTGTGACTGGAATTTACATTGCCACCTTCAGCTACTCATAGTCCTTGGCAGATTGGTTGTTTAGGGCCCTATAGACTACTTCATTTTATCCTTCAAGAACGGTGCAATTCAGGTAGACTCTATCTGTCTGACTCACTGAGCTTTGATAACCACTCCTTCCAACATAGTGATGTAGGCCTCCAAGTCAGATGTAGTGGTGCTGGTAGTCATAGACATATCAGTGAGTTGGTGAGCTTTTAAAGCAGGGACTCCAGAAATTGCTGCTGAGTTGCTCTTTGGGTCTGTTGCTGTTATTTCAGGAGGTCTTCATCATGTGTAGAGATTGTCCATAGTCCCACTAAGTTGTGGTAAGAGAATGAAACTGTCAATCAATAGATTTCACTGGCAATCCAGATTTAAATAGAAACCTCGAAATACTCTCTGGGGCTTAGGTTTTATTGTTGCCAGGTTCTGGTTTAACCATAATACAAAAATGATGACAGAGTTTCTGGCTGCTTTGCTTTTGTGTCGTCTACAAGGCACTCCAAACCAGAGCAGAAAAATACAAACCAAATGCGGTATGCTTTTTTTTCTCCTCTGTCTTGTCTTCTCATCAGATCCAGCTAGCCTGTTTCTTTGCTCTGGGAGTAACCCTGTTCATCTTTAAGGTGCTGAGCCTGAAGGTCTGCTACATTTAAATGAATTCCAGGATGGCAGTAACTCCCTGAGATCGCCCTGAACCTTTAGAGGGAATTAACTTCTCTCTGTCTTGGCAGGGTCTCCAGGGTACCACTGGGTCACTGACAAATCTCTGAATCCCATCACCCCCCACGTTGTAGACTCTTTCTTAACTGAAGGAAGCTGGATGGAACCCATCCAGCTCTGGAGCCAGTTCAGGTCCCCATTGGCCATTGTGGTTGCTACAAAGCAGCTCAATTGTGTTCCTGCTCCTCGCCACTGAAGGAAGTGAGGGGCTCTGCTTTTGCAGCCTTTCCACGCTTTCTATTGGAAGACATGAGAAACTGGATCTGGGAAGAAAACTCGCTCACTTTAATGGCTATGTGAAGCACTAATCACAGTTTTCAGCCTAGATTGAGAACTCATTAATCATTTAAAACTGAATTCCTCCATATTTGTCCAGTAAAATGAGTTTTAATGATGTGTTATAGCCAGAGTGCAATTATTCTTCCCATTTATATCTGTCAGTCACTGGCAGAAGTGTTGATTTTTGTTGTCTGCTTTTAGAAATTTAGATCTTTACCCTGTGATTAATACTATCAAGTAACTGATAATGTGTTGTTAGAACATCTAAAGCAATGTAATCGTTGACAAATTTTAATTGGTTTAGAATTGCCCTGAAACAATCAAATACCATAAAGTTTGCCAGACACAAGATGATCAGGTAAGGCTGCCTGAGAGATTTAATGGCAAATTAGCTGAAAGCCGATGTTTTAACTTTGAAGTTATCCACTGTCACAGAGCGTGCCTGTGTGCGTGCACATGTGTTCATATATAAGAGCTGATGAGCCTCTGGCAGGGAAGCCCTGCAGGAACTGCAAATGTGGTTAGTGGAAATGAAATCTCAGTTCAGCTCTGCAGCATGTGACTTCCTATTTCTCTAAGGTACTTCCAACGGACTTCCTGTGCTAAATCAGATCAAGTCTTCAGAGATTTAATCCAGAGCTGTAGCTTAGCCTGCTTTGTCCCATGGTAGAGTTTTCTCTGAGATTTGTTTTTAGGTGTTTTTTTTTCTCTTGTGCCATTTCCAGCATGCAAGAATCTTGTGGCTACTGCCCGTGATAGGAAGCTGAATACATTTGTACAGATCTCAGTAGTACATCCAGCAGAACAGACTTTGATGAGATATTCAAGCACTGAAATTGTGGAGGTGAGTTTATTTTTATTACATTACCATTCATTCATAAATTTTGTATTATTTCCTTAAAAAGTAAATGAATAGTTGAAACAAGTTAGTACATGGTTTTTAGTATGCAAGCTCACTGTAGCTATTAGCAAAGCATACCTGAGGATGTTCTGCAGTTCTTGGCATATAACCAGGATAAACAGTCGGAAATGAACTTGCCTGTTCTTGAAAGGTCTATTTTTTTCAACAGGAGACATAAAGAGTAGTCTGGCTTTTCAGATATAGATTTAGAATGAACTGGAGAATATTTGCTCTCATTAAAAAACAAAGCTATGTAAAATTAAAGCTAAAATATGAGTGCAATGAGTTCTCAGCAAACATTTTAATCACAGAAGAATGTAGTACACATTTTGTAGTCTGTTATCTTTTCATTTTTGTTTTATTCTCCCCTCAGTTGGAAACTTGACATTTTTGCGGGTTTAAAAACGTGTACTTGTTTTTTATTGGAAAAGGAGGGGTATGTATAGATTTAATAACCTGTTTTACATTTTGTAGCAAAAGTTGCATGTTGCTTTATTTGTATTTCCCTCCCGAAATTTCAGTGTCATAACATAAACAGTAAAGTTTGTATTTACTCTGACAATTACATAAATCAAACTATGTAGCACAAACATAACTTTTGATGTACAAAATATTGGAAATGATTAATAAAAGCAGGAAAGTCTCCTGCAAATAAAAAATTCAAAATTACTTTAATAGATAAAGTGAGTTGTTTCATAAATCTAAGCCATAGGAATGTTTCATAAACACTTTGTGTGATTTTCTGATTGCTGCTGACTGCTCATTCAGTTGTCATGATTTGAACCATCAGCCATCCTGAAACTGCGTAACTCGAATAGCCTGCAACAGATCAGGATGGTTCAGTGCAGACTGTCTAGCTTGATGTTCTGTTGTAGATGGAATGGATGATTCAGACAGAAGTAGACTCATTTTCTATTAGGAGGGTGACCCAGATTCTGAACAGAGCTTGGAATTTGTCATGTTCACGCTCTGGGTGTCTGTGGTTAGGACACTTCCTTTTTAGCAGTTGGTGGATTTCACGAAACATGGAAAGTACACCAAACTAATGTTATGTGAGTTATGCCAAAAACTTCATTGCATTTATTAGGAAATTTAAAGATATCTTCACAGTAATTTTCAAAATACATTTAAAGTTTGTTTTTAATAAAATCTTGTTATATGTTTATGCCCAAGAAATGACAAGCAATGGCTTCATATGGTATGTTTCAAAGTTTTCATATGTTAGAACTTATTGTTGTTTCTAGTGTAGCACTATTTGAAATTGCTAGAGCTAATCAGAAAACTACCAACTTGCTGGATTCCATCATATCCCATTGTTGTATTGTTGTTTAAAAGAAGAAAAAGTAATATTGAAGGTCTGTAGCCGAAAAATGATGATTAGGGGATTTCATATTTTGTACCATACATTTTGAAACAGATATTTAGCATCAGAATGTCTACTTTTAGAGTTCTTTTTTAAGTCAGTCTGAGGTAAGATTGCAACTGAGTCTGCAAAAATCAATGGTTACATTTTTAACATCAGAAGGCAATCATTGGTTAAGAAATTGAGTTCATTGTCAGTATGATACTTAAGCTCATTAATTTTTTAAAAATTGTGTTAATATTATTGTGAGCACTTTCCTTTGAGTGGTTTAATCAAGCAACAGCTTTTGTTGTTTGAACAAATTATATCTGTGTCCACTTAAATAGACACAGAAAGTAGTAATAGTTAGCCCTAAGGAAACACTTTTAAAAAATGTCTTACTTTAAAATGAATGGTTTATCACTGAACACTATTAAGTGTACTGATGTATGGTGACAGGGCCACTTGAGGGCATTTGTCATCATTTGCTAGACCCTTGTGTATCTCAGAAGCACCTCTTTTCAGTGTGATTAAGTTTCTATGCCATTAAGTTTTATGTTGCTGACTTTGGTAGCATTTGGCAGTTCAGGTTTCTCTTTACTGTAGCAGATATATTTCCTTTAAAACTCCATAGTTTCTGCACACTCGTCCATAATTACATACTGCACAGTACACAGCTGCTACCTTACTGAATCTGAGCTGTTTACTTGTGCTATACAGGGAACAAGAGACCCACTGTTTTTGACTGGCGTGACATTCCCACCGGAATATCCTATCTATGAGGAGACTAAAATAAAACTAACAGTCTATGATGTCAAAGATAAATCTCAGGACACGGTAAGTATCTAGCTCCTTTTCTTGCATAAATATTATTCAGACTTTTTCTCATAACGTTTGCTTCCTCTTTCGCTCCCCCCCCCCCCCCTTTTTTTAGCAACATTGGAAACTGAAGAATATGTATCATTATTACTCAGAGTTGTTTTTGCTTTATTTCTAAAAGTATACTTATATATTTTTCATGAGGATTAGAAAAGTGGAGAGAAATTATTAATGGGAATGTTCCTTCCCTCCCTACCCCCTTCAGACGGACCATGTATTATTGTTTAACTTGTTCTATGAAACAGTGCAGGTATTTCTGGGGAAGAAAAGTTTACTATTGTGTGCCCTTTTTTATTGGTGGCAGAGAACATATGGAATAGAAAGAATTAATAAGACTGTAAGCAGAGATATGTTACTGATCATATAATACTATTTATGGAAAAACAAGACAATATTAAAGTCTGTTGTTTGAGGTTTAAGAAAGGTAATGGATAATCACATTTTGTTTTAATCTTTTCAGTGTTGAAATCTGTAACTCCCCCAGCACTACCAGTGTTGTTATCAATAGTGAAGGGTACAAGACATGCTGTGTGACAAAAGAGAATTTAACTTAAACCATATAGGACCAGATTGATAATCCCTTATGCTGTGAGCAGTTACTTGCATGAATAGACTATTGAAATCAATGGAGCTGTTTATGTGAGTAATTAATCACTAATACGAGTAAGGGTGATACAAGCTGATGTATAGTAACAACAGTACCCAAGCTCATTATCTAGAGTCCTCAGGTAGAAAATAAATATACAATTTAATATCCTGATGGTGCCACGGGAGTTACTCACGTGAATGACATGCTCATGTGCACAGGCATTTCTTCAAAAGAAAGGAGCAATGTTTGTTGTTTGTACATACCTAACTTCAGTTAGGGCAGTGGAGATCCCACAGTATGGCTGGGCAGAGTATTTGGCTCCCTAGAGATCAGTTTTCTTCTGAACCTGGGGAATATTTTAGGAATGGTGTTTGGAATTTTTTGTATCGGTAGAGATTTCATGGACTAAGATTATTTCTATTATATTAAAGATATTGGAACCAAGATCACAGTTTACCAGATTGAAGTATTAATTTAAGATAAAAACAGTTAAAGGGCTTTTTACAGATTGGGCACAGAATTAGTATTTTTTTTAAAAAGATGGAAAAGTCCAGTAGAGCCAGAGTGTGGTTCACACTGCAGAGATATAAAGGGGAATAAATAATGTGCCTGCTATTTTTCCCACCCAATACCACCATCATCATCTCTGAAGAAGTGGGTGATGAGTGGACAGGAAGGGGAGGAGGATTGGGTGGCAGAGCTTTGACTATGCCTCCTCCTCACCAGAGCCCCAGACAGAGCTGCTGAGTCAGTATGGTGGGTAATAATATGCTGCTGGTATGGGCAGTATGATATGAGCAAGGCGATAGTCCTAAAGCACAGTGTTTTCTCTGCACCACTCCTTGAGTGACACAGCTATATGGTATAGATTGCACAATCTAGCCCACATAATTAATATGACTTGTGTATATTTTTTTAAAACCATTCCATAGTATTTAATACTTATCTATGCTGTGGAATTCTACAGGATAGTTCATAGAAACTAATTTTCTCTCAAATTCCATAGGTTTTTTTACAGTAATCTCTATAGACCCTATTATATCCTTGTAGAACCACATTTCATTCCTATTAAATTTTATAGTAACTTTCCATAAGGGAAATTTTTTCATGCTATTTTTAAAACTTTATATGTTACAAATATATTTAGCATTTGTAACATACATGATTAAAACTGGACCTTAATGTTACAAAAATTAACTAAGTAGTGAGTTGTATTATAAATGAATCCTCGTGTGGCCCACCCACAATGCGTCTTAGTTTCCAGTCATTCTGGGGCCTTACATAGATGCTGGTAAATAAACTAGGGGAAAAAGATTAGTCATTACTCTATACTTCTACATGGCACTAAAACTAACCAAAGGTGACCATGTTTGCATCCATCAATGTACACAACTGATTTTGAGACCAAGTAGTTTGAAGAACAAAAATCAAAGCTGCTATCCTGCACCATCTTAGTTGTTCTTTTATTGTTTCTCCTCTACTTCAGTTGAGGCTGAAATAGTTTAAAATAAGATAAATTTGGCATGTATTAACATTTGTTGAGTGTTGGGATTTAACTGTCAAAGCAAATGGATGGGAGCATTTTCATTTATTTTGCCCCACCCCCCATTCTATCAAAATAAATGTTGGCTCTCATTTTCAAACTCACTGGGTTCAAAGCAGATTCAGAAATTGCGGGTCTAGTTTTGCTCACTTTGTTCACAAAACTAGTCACATTGAAGAGAGAGGGTACACCCATTGTGAGACTATCAGAATTTTTTGCCCTGGGAATGTGCTGTGTGAGTCTCCCTTTTTGAACACTTGACTCAAAAAGATCTGAGAGTATCCCTGCAAAGTCCGTGTTCCTGAATCAGAAAGCAGACTGTTAACTTCTCTCCTGCCTATCATTTAACTTGCACTTATATAACAAGTGCAGATTAATTATATTTAAATACTGCTTAGCTCATACTACATTTGCTGTACTTGACACACTGTACTAGCTACACTTTTCTACTTTTTTTTTGTGCATCTGTCTATCATGTTGGCCACAATTGCATCTTGGTTCTGTAACATTTTCTATAATCATGACTTTTTAAATATAATGAAACAGAGCCTTTGTTGTTTAAAAGGCTAGTCTGCCTAGGTTAGGAAGAATTTTTTGTTAATGAAAGGTTTTCATATGAATGGAAATTTTAATAAAAACAAGGCTATTTCTACATTACTTTGAAGATGTAGCTGGAATAAAGAAGTTAATACAATGTGTTCAGGTTAGCACGGAAATTCGAAAGCTATAATTTTAAATTTAGCAAGCGAAGCCATGCATACATGGCATTGGCTGCTGCCACATTCTGAAAAATGTACAGTGACATCTGTTTCCACATCACAAAGATTTTCTTTCCATATTGCCATAAGCCAGTTTATTTATGTTTCACTGACTTAAGTCAGACTGTCTTTAAGATTTGATAGTTGAGTTTTGTCTTAATGTTTCGGTTGCAGCTGTTCTTTAGATCATTGTGCTAGAAAGCCATAATATGCAATGTTAAAATATTGGGTTTTCCCTTTTAATATAGGCATACAATTCTTAACTTGAGCAAAGGATTTAAAATTGATTTCAGGATAGCATGCCCATGTTTGCACAAGTAGGTCTAGCAAATTTTAATGCTGAAAGGGATTCACTCTTTTCAGAAATACTGCATAGCACTAGTCAGATAATAGTATCATATGACCAGCAAAGCTACAGAAAATATAAGGTGAAACAGAGGAATGTAAATTACAGCTGTGAAGAGAGCATGTCTAGTTATTAGACTGAGTCAGGACTCCTAGTCCTATAAAAATTAAAAATACTGCATTGATTCTGTAGTTACAGTCCCAAACACTACAGCATACTATTTTAGGTAATTACTGTAAAATACTGTATATAGTTTCTATAAGGGTGAGTTCTTCTGTTCCTAGCTCTGCTGCTGACTTGCTTCGCTGGTGTGACCTTATGCAAATGAATTAACCTTTCATTTCCTCAAACATCCCATCTGTACAATGGGTAAAATAACATCTACTTACCTCACCTGAGCTTTGTTTTTAAAATGCTATAAGAGACTTGGAAGTGCTAAAAGTGCTATTGAGAATAAGTATGACGTGTTATCGAGACGGGATATCCTCCTGACTGCCTGTGGAGGGGACCTTCTACACATGGATCGGAACTTCTCCCCATGAACGGGAAGCTCAGGAGCTTCTGCAGCATGTTGCTCCGGTCTCTGGCCCCTGCAGAGCCCCCTCACCCAGGTCAGTGTGCAGGAGGAGATGGAGACCAGGAGATCTGAGGCTAGAAGGAAATGCCTCTCATCTCTCTGGTCCAGCCAAAGTTACCTGAAAAAAGTTATACAAAGTCAGGGAACTTGGGGGCTACAATTCAACAGTTAGAGTCTGACAGCACACCTGAACAGGGGACCACTGGAAGCCAGTGTATGTATGTCTACTAGGCCTGGCCTCCTGTGGATCCAGGGGATCTACCAGCAATGGAGACGATCCAGTGGTGTTTACCCTCCTCATTCAACAGGATGCCGTGGGAAGCTCTGTAAAGGAATTTCATTGGAGAGTTCCAGGCCCAGAGATGGGGAGGAACAGGATGTTCTAGCCCACAGTTGTTTGTTAATATTTATGTAGCCTTGTTTCCAAGACCCATATTCATTTATTTATAAAATGCACGTGTGGTCAGGTCTTCTCATTTTTTAAAAACACTTGGAAGTAAAAAATCTCTGTAAAACTTCAAAAGGAGGAACTCGATGTATTCTGGGATTACATCTAAGTGAACCTCTGATTTTTGTGCATAAGTTAAATGCTGGCATGCCGAAATAACCCCTTTTGGATAGATTCAACAACTGGAATTCACGAGGGGCTTCTAAATTACAAATAGCCATCCTAATGTTGCATTCCCAGAGCAACAAGAAACAGGAAGCATACAAGGCAAATAGGATATAGCACAGTCCACATGCCCTTGGTCTCTCGTTTCTTTTATCTCAACATTTCCATTTATTGTTAACAGTAAAAAATAAAAATAGATCAAATTATTAAAGAACTTTAATAGGAAACTGGGAAAAATATGTTTCTGATTTTAAAACATATCTTAAAGGGACAAAATCAGCTTGTTTAGGCCATAAAAAATTTGCCTTTAGCTGTTCTTTCTCATTGTGGCTCTTCATGTCTGAATCTTCAAGTAAACAGTCCCAATTTGAATTAAAAGAAGTTGTCATTCATTTGTTTTTTATTTTTAATTTCATGCCATTGTAAGTATATCTTTTAATAATGAATTGCATTGGTGTAATTGGAAATGAAGAACTTCTGTCGTAAAAGAAGTATTTTAAGATAAGTCAATTTTGGAGCCAAATCCAAACTGACAGTGTTCCATGTTCCCTAGTGGGCTTTGATCTATATCACAAAACCACCATACACTTTGGCACAATTTGCTATCTCTGCTAAAGAGGCCCAAGGCTGGAATACCAGAGATGCTGCAGATCAGGATTTGAAACACATTAGCAGAGATGTATGTGGAAGCTTGCACAGCACCTGCCTGAACTATGCCTGCCTCTAGCAATTGCTATTAGTCCCTCACTTTTGTGAACACCACATTCACAGAAAAGGTCTTTATTTTTTTTAAACGGCAAGAAATATTGACGTTGATAGGCATAAGAACTCGTGCTTTTTAAAAGAAGAATATTGGGGGGGAGGGGTTATAAAGCTTCATTTTCATTATTTGTTTGTAAAAGATTAAGGCAAATAAATCTCATGCTGAGGCTCCCAAAAGATCATAACACTTGAACCCTCCTTGATCTTGTGTGGATTTGACCCAGTTCTACACACACATTTCATGCAGCCCTGTTCCCACACGTTTAGACATTGCAGACATTAGTAGATTTCCTTGGTGGATCTGATATGTGTACTTATTAAAAGTGGCATCATGAATTGCTGATAACTTACTCTTCTTCCCAAGTAAGTTATAGGAAAGTCTGATAGAAATTGGCAAGAAATTAAAAAGATAACCAGAACAAGCTGACATATGAGGAAATCATTACTGATGTCTTCATAATTGTGTCAGTCTGTAGTGATTATAGCTACAACCAGAATTGTATTTTCTTGTAGGCCAAGGAGCTGATCCAAACCCAGTGATGTCAGAGTATTTCCATTGACTTCAATGAGTTTTGGATCAGGCCCCAAATGGGCCAAGGCCATGGGCAGTGATAAATGAGGGTCAAAATCCGTTGGTGAGAGGAAGAGGAAAGAGTTAAAGAAATGTTTTTTCCTAAAGAAAATTCCATTTTTGTCTTTTAGACTCCTCTGATGGGAGTCTAATTACTTGGAGTTCAGTCCTTCAAGTTGCTGAGCTCCCTTTGTTGATGTACTGAATACTTCAAATTTCCAGCTCTGTTGAAGGGTCAAGGCCTTGGATTCTGTCTGGTTCATTCTTGATATTTTGTATATTTGTCAAAACGCAATTGGTACATGAGGATTTAAGACATACAACTTCTCTCTCAAAAATGGACTCTTTGTGTACAGAGAAAATGCGTTGCTGTTGCCTTTTGTACTAACAGCCGAAGCATGTGTGTTAACCAAAAAGAAGCAATTGTAATTAGCCATTTAAATACTGCTTTTTGTCCTGCCATCATATTCTTCATACGGTTATTTCTATTTCCCTGCCCAAAAGCAAATTCTAGACTAAAGGAAATAATTTTAACAATTTTCCTAATGATTTTTTCTGGGTTTTTTTAGATTTATTATCTGAATTCTTTAGCACCTTGAAAAGTCAAATGTTATTGATGTAATTATCTTCTCAAAATATCTTCTGCCTTTACAAAAGTGCACCAATCCACACGATATAGAGGCAGAAATAAATGTACATGTTCAGAATTCAGCTCTTCAGTGAGATTATATCAACTATCAATTATATCAACTAATATAAAGTATTTTTAGACATAAACTTTGAAAGAATAAAAAAACCCAATCATATTCCAAATGGCTGCAAGAGCCTGGAATTCACATATTGCTTTACTCTTGTAAAAGTAAGAAACTGGGATCATTTTGAACATGCAGGCTAGTTGTTTTCTAAAGTATTGGGTTATAAATTTCTGAAAATAGAAAACCAGGTAAATTCAAACAAACTAGTATGCAGTCCTTTTTCCCACTATGTCTCTCTCAGAAATAATTACATTTTTTACAACCATAGATACATTTGCATCTGAAATTGTATACCAGTACTGTAAAGCTGGGGGCATAGTTGTCAAAAATTCAAGCCAGAAAATGACAATTCTGGTAAAATATAGGGTTTTCTCTTCCTGAGAAGAGCATACAGTAAACCACTCTGGGCTAAAATCCTCTATGCTTAATCTGATTATGGAACTGATCTTTTTGTTTTGTTTTCTGACTATTAATAGAATAGATCATGGGAGCAAGAATAGTGAATAGTTTTATGAACTGTTTGTGAAGGGTAAGACAAACAAAGACTGTGGTGATGACCATAAAACACTGGTAGATGCAGGGAAGGACAAGTCTATGGCCTGTATACAAAGTCTAATATTTATGCATTTATTTCAGGTTTTATAGTATATATCTGATTTAAATACTTAGGGCAATATTTTCAAAATTAACTAAGTGATTTCGGAGCCCAAGTCTCATTTTCAAAAGTGTCTGAGGACTTGTCTACATGCAAGTCCCGGGGAAGTTAGTATAAAATACGTAGGGGTCTGAATTTTAAATGCAATAGATATTAAACATTAACTCTCCATGTGGACACTTTTATTCCACACTAAGGGCTTGTTGTTTAGATGAACAGTTAGTGTGCGGCAAGGTGGGGTGTAAATCTACAGTGCACTTAGCGTCCTTGTGAACCCTGCTGCTACATGCTAAAAGTTCCCTAGTGCACATTGACCTACTCATGTTACAAAGCAGAGCAGATTAAAGCACAGTATGGAACTGTTACTACACAGCAGCAGGGTCCATATGGACAGTTAGTGCACGGCACACTAGAATGCTGTAGATTTACACTCCAGCTTGCTGTGCACTAGGTGTTCACTAAACAAACCCTAAGAGGGTCTTTGTGTGGTATAGATTAATCCAATTCCCAAGTGGAACTCTTAGTAAAGAGTAAGAGTACCTGCGTGAGAATCTAATGCAGAATTGCTAATCAGCACTACCTAGTCCGCACCAGTTGTTCCATGCTTTTTTCCCCTGCGTAGACAAGTGCTTAGGAGCCTTAGTCTGACTGAAAGTCAGTGGGGCTTAGGGCTTCTAGGTCATTCAGGTGCTTTGGATAATTTACCTTTGGTGATTTTGCAACATTAAAATGATCGTAACAATATTTGTATGTAACAATAAACAAACCAAGCTAGCTGCACATAATCACCATTCTATCCATTAACAGCTCCATTATGATGATAATAGTAGTTCTCAGTCCAACGCAGAGTTCTATCCATTTCTGCATTACAGCCATCAAATACCTAGCAATATTATGGGTAAGATGTGTGTAATGTTAGCTCTACTTTTATTTCATGTACTGGAGCAGGATCTATTTTCAGATGGCACATTACAGTGATGGGAAAGTGATACAGATTTCAGTAAGTAAAATGTGGGATAGTTTAGTCGGGGAATGTGGCGTATAGTTTAAATATAGAAGAGGTGGTATATGTATCTTTATCTGTATAGAGAATACAGAATGAAAAGTCAATATTTACATATTATATTAAGATTCTCAAATAACAAATATGTATTAATAATCACACCTGTATCTGGATGAAGTTTTTTTTGCTGTGAATAGGCTAATTGTTGCTGATATCCTTCTCTTTCCTGGTCCTTGAGAATCCCTATAAAACTGTATTTAGTTATACCCTTTTTGAACCTGATCAGGGAAAGATGACAGATTTATTAAAGCAAACCTTAACTCCAAAGTGAAAAAGTGTATAATTGATCTGAGAGGTACAAATATTTCTCTACAGAGGATTTTTTTAATCCAGATCGCCGTTGATACAACCAGATGCTTGTGCTGATTTCATTTCAAGTGATATAAGATGTCCAAAGTACTCTAAAGGTGACTAAATGTCAGAGTTACTACAGGAAACTTAAGCCATGAAAAAATGTCCGATCTAGAGAAGAATTCCTCAACCCCCAGAAATCTCCCAGGCCATATGAAACTTGAAATGCCAAAAAATTCTAAATAAAATGTACTTTACTCAGGTATTAGCCATATTTTATTCTGTTTGAACAGAGTGAAAGCAAAACAAAGCACCAACATTTCATCCCTTCTGGGAGTTTATGAAGGAATCCTCCA
Organism: Emydura macquarii macquarii; assembly: GCF_026122565.2. NCBI lineage: Eukaryota > Metazoa > Chordata > Testudines > Chelidae > Emydura > Emydura macquarii. The sequence continues at coordinate 5,024,833 of NW_027132971.1, read as the reverse complement.
AATAAAATGAAATGATGTTAGTTCATTATGCATTGCATAAGTATTTTTATAGTTAGTCTTATTGGCATTTGTTGTATTGTGCCTTGGGACTTATGCTTTTTCTACTTACTTTGGTTCATCCCACTCCTAGTTTCCCAAAGGGATCTCACAGTAGGCACATGCAAAGATTTTTATGATGCTGTGTCTCTGTTGATATGCATTTCTGTAACTTACTGAATTATACTTGCATATTTGAATCATATCTGCAGTCTCATATAGCTGCAGTCTCAGTCTCACAAATCTGCAGTGTGCCCGGTCCATCCCCACCACCAGGAAAATGGTTCAAATAACTGGTCGTTCGAAAGATTGGTGTATGTAAAATCAAAGTTCTACTATAATGTTTATTGTAATGTATCCCTATTGGGCCAATAAACTATCAGGCATGCCAGTTAGCAGATTTTAGCTGTGCTTTTGGAGAGCTACAGACAGCCCAAGCATAATTTTTTTTGAGCCCAGTACAAACTTGTGACACGGGCCCCCTCCCACACACACATCACAATCCCTCCTCCCATACATACAATCTCATGAGCCATGAAAATTATTTTCCTTATGGTAATGGGGGTTGCAGCCTGGGCTGGGCCCCCCAGGGCGGCCGGGCCCTAGTAAAGTGTATCCTTTCCCCTCCCCCATGTGGGGGCCCTGGCTAGAGAGTCATTCTTTTGTTACAGAAGACTACGTTTTGACCATAAAACATGTGTTTGAAACTGTTCCTGCTGAAAAGCAAAACTCCTGTTAACTCAATGAACAAGACCATGCACCATGACCACAGAAGTGTGGTTTACCAAAATCTAGCAAGCATATGTGCAGCCATGCACAGCAGTGGGAAACTTGCAGTTCCAGTGAGCAAGTGCTCCCAATTAGCGCAAAATTGTCTGTATTTTTGTGTGTTAAGTGTATGTGTGTATCTGTTCCACCAAAATTTGTGAGCAGAGGCAGGAGTGAATAGGGCAGCCACTCTCTGGGGCATGTTTCCCTCTTCAGCTTGCACAAAACTGATTGGGTACCTCAGAAGGAGTTAACAATGCTCCAAGTGAAGCAGCTCCAACAAGTGTGGGGTTTTTTGTTTTTTGTTTTGTTTCTAAATTTTATGCCTGTGAGATGCAAGGGACAAGAGCTTCTTCATCTTTCCAGCATCATCTGTGACGTCCTAATCAGCAAAACTGTTCTGGGTAGCCTTATGAATTGTCTTCATTGTCAATATTTTTTATTTATTTTGCCAGTGAGATCACTTCAGACTGGATTGTCTGCCTCCGTGATAGCAGAGCTGTGTCATGTGGGACAAAAGTGATTTCTTCCCTGTTTGAGCTTCAACTCATGTCTCACTGAGATCCTCAGGGAGCTTGAGCTACAACTTGGATTTTGATCCGTAACCTTCTTAGCTGGTGAAATCCAGCATAGAGATCTTGAGACTATTATTTGGACAGATTCCCAGTGCCTCAGTGCAATTACTCATGAAACCATCTCTGAACACTAACAGTCTGGTCAGTTATTGCCCTATATCTAATATCCCTTTTTTAATTAATCCCTAATTAAGTTGTGAGGAGGAAATGCTAGCAGTTTCTGGAGTCCTAACTTCTGTCAGATTTCTGTCCATTCTAGTTTTAGATTTGGTTATGACAAGAGAGACTGCATTGGTCTCATTAGTCAGTGATCTTCTCATTGTGGACAAAGTAATTGTACATGCTCATTGTTTTAGATCTATCAGTAGTAGCCTTCAGTAGTAGTTAATATTGTGGGCATTGTGGACTTAATCAAGGATAGTCACAATTACTCACGAGTGGCTCTATTCTTTCCTTCCTAAAAATGCATTAGGGTAGTATCTGATCTGCCCCAAGGGCATTTTCACATGGAGCTACAACAGGGCTTCATTTTCTCACCCCTGTGGTTTAATGTGTTTGTGAAATGTTGTGAACTACAGTGCTTTCAGTGTGCAGATCACAAAAATCTCCATTTCATTAAACCCAATTGGTGCAGCTTTTCTAATGTTTAATCAAGACAGGTTTAGATGTCTGCATGCTTTCTTAGGTTCAATTTGGATAAGGCTCAGAAGACGTCAATTATAGGGAATGGAAGTGAATATATCTGCTACTTTGATTGAGGGAATTTGCTTTCCTTTTGTCATTCAGTTTGGAACTTGCTTTCTTGTAGATGCTAAGCGTTTTTGAATGTCCAAGTACCTGCAGAGGCCAAGAATATATTTTTCCATCTGCATTTGGCTGGAAGGTTGCAATCTTTTGTTTTAGATGAAAACCTTGCTACAGTTATCTATGTCTTTGTCACCTCTAGCTAGAATTAGTGCAGTGCAGTCTACCTGCAGCTGCTCTGAGAAGTGCTATCTTGTGTAGAATCTGTCAGCAGTACATCTCTTGAGAAGCATGTTAGGGAGCTCTGTAGTTTAGGCTAAATTACTGTTAAACCTTTTGACCTGAGCAGTTAGCCAAAGTTCAAGAGCTTGTAGGTTGTTTCCATTAGGAAGAGAAATTCATATGAAGTCAGGTATTTCTTCCATTTAATCCTGTTTATTTACAAAGAATGTACATACGTAATGTCTTTTTTCCCTGAACACAGTAGGAATCAAAGAGCAAAAGCGAGTTTCTCTGTGCACAGCTCCACATCTTTCCAGCCAGCACTCTATACCGAAGCTCTCCTTTTAATGTTTTCTCACGTTTGTTGAACAAGTCTCTCTCCAGCTGTCTGGAGCTTCCTTGCTGCCTTCTCTGTGCTCTTCTGTGGTGTTTCTGCTTCTCGCTTTCAAACAAACACATACACACAGCTTCATTCAAATCAACCCCTATGTCCCTGCATTTGTTGTTGGACCCCTAGGAAACACCTTGGACCACTGCCCAGGCTTGAATGTGGTCTAGGCCTTGGGTAGTTTTCTGTTGTTTCCGCTATCACTAAACAAAGAGGCTTTTAACTGTTCCATCATTTAGTCTGATGTCATGCCCAACAGCTTCAACGAGGTGGTGTGATAGTCCAGCCACCAACAAGTAAGACAAGGTGTTGGGTTTGACTTACAGAGCCTTAAATGTTTTGAGTGTTGGCTGCTTGAGAGACTGACACTTTCCTCATGTGAGGCTTGTGATATAGCAAGGGCAGAAAGCAGTAGGAGAGTGCTCCTATTTACTACCTAGGGAGGTATGTAAGCCTCAGAATGGTCAGGGCTGTGTTCCCTGCAGATTAGCTAAGAGTCATTGGGGGCAATTAGGAGCAGCTGAGGCCAATTAAGGACCAGCCAGGTGCTTCATAAAAACCCTCTGCTCCAAAAAGACAGGGTGCAAGCTGGAGGAGTAGGAGTGCCGTGCCGTGAGTAGGAGTGCTGAGTTGTGGGGAGGAGCAGACTGGAGGAAGGTACCAGACTCAAGAAGCCAGAAGGACAGAAGGAGGGGGGAAATTAGCCCAGGGGAAGAGATTGCAGTTGGGAACATGGTGCCAGCAACACATAACTGCTTTTCATAGGCCCCCTGGGCTGGGACTTGGAGGAGCAGGTGGGCCCATGTCCCTACCCCCTCCTCAGGGAAGATGGGGTGACCGGAGATGCCCTGGCCTCCTACGAGCAGCAAGAGCTTGAGACCCACTAGGGTGGGAGGTGGCCGTTTGCCACAGGCTGCAGCAGCTAAAATCAGCCAAAGTGCTTGAGCTTGAGTCAAAATGCCTTTCGTTGTTTAAATGGGAAGGTGCTTGTGGCAAGGTGTTTTCCGGGACTAGTCCTCAGTTTGGAATTAGCTTCTCTGATCACTTGCACAGAGACAGAGATTTTGAATTTCAATCTATGTGTAATGTTTAATTATTTTTTCCATTGTTAGTAAAGAGAGTGATTTAATGAGATGTTTGGAGGTGCGTTGGAAAGAGGAAGGATTTAATGATCAAAGTCAATTAAATTTGTATGTTCAGTATGTGCTTTCATAAATAAAACTATACTAGTGCATAGAGGATAAATTGAGTTATGTTTTGAAAGCAGATGTAGACCTGCAATGCATTACCCCATAAATTAACACCTGTAATATATTCATGCTTTCTGCTAATAATTCATAGTATGCAGAAATTTGAGCCTACATAAATTGAGGTCTACTTTGAAAATCAGCCCTAATTCACTTGCCCAGGTCATGTAGGAAGGCTGTTGGGAATAGAACCCAGGTCTCCTACCTCCCAGTCCTGCTGTCCTCTACTGCCTCTCCAGTTAATGGTAGTAAGAATAACAGTATACTCAGCACTTGTATAGGCCTTCTATTTTCAAAGTGTATGATAAAACCCAACACAATCTATGAATACCAGGCAGACAGACTAAATGACTTCAATAAGGCAACTGAAGAAGCCACTGCCAGAGCAGGGATTAGAACCCAGGAGTCCCATCAGATCACATATCTGGCCTTGAGTTTACAGTAAAACATGCAGTTCTAGCTTGAGTGCAGAAAGAAAAGTACAAAGAGAAACATCAAGAACTGGGGTGACACAGCTCAGGTAAAATGAACAAGACAGGTCTTTTCTCCTAAATTTCTGTATTACTCCAAAATGGATTAATGATTACATCTTCTGTAGACCCACCCACTGCCCAAGGCTGTGTTAGTTTCTGTTGAGCTCTATTTGCTCCCAGAGTTACTGCACTACCAATGTTGAATTCAATACTTTGTGTAAAGCCTTGTGGGCTACTTTGTGTGAAAAATGCCAGAAAAAAACCCAAATTAAATATCATTCTATAAAAAACACTGAACCTGGAATGGTTATGGTGATTGCTAAAATTCTGTATGATTTGCCACGTTTTTTCTTTCCTTGAAGAAAGCAGTCTGATATATACCAATACTATCAACATGCATAATGTGCTGAATTGTGCAAATAATTTCTTTTCCTGCCTAAACAACTAACACTTAGCTATTTATAGAATGGTGAATTTTGCCCACCTAATGCCAATGTAGTAATTTCAGGTAAGTACTGCACTTTATTTGTGGTTGCTCGTTCATGTGATTTTTAAATCTTTTTGGCTTCTGTGCGTTCCTAATGAGTCCTAGAAACTATGAAAGGCTGCCTATAACATTTTATTAAAGCCATTTAACCTTTAATATTTCACCAAAAAAATATAAAGTTATCTCTTTATGGGGTGCGAGGAGAGAAGGATGATATTTTTAATTACTGTGGAATTTAATGTAATAATATTGCATAATTTATATAATTAGGAAGCAAGGTCAGAGGGAAATTACATTGAGTAACTGGAAAAAATGGATTACCTTTGTTAACATTAATAATATGGAGAAGGCATACATTAACAAATGTTTTGATAACATTCAAAATAAAAAAATATTAAATAAATAAATGTGTGATACTCAATTACATTGGTGGTGGTAAGTACCAATGAACCTTGCTGCGTTTGCTGTGCACATGCATTGTAATGAGTTTCTGTATGAAATGACTAATATAGTGAATGCAGATTGCATTAAATTGATGAATCCCCATACCTAAAATAAATGTTCCATGTAGTTTCAAGTGTAATCGTGCACAAATTGTGTGATGGTTCATATTTTTAACTCTGGGTGTAAAGATTGTAATCTAAAACTTGCTGGGTTTTTTTTAAAAGCTAAGACTGACACTGTTCCATTATCCTGGATTTTCTCAGATCATTATCATTAATTATCTCCACAGACATAAACACACCTATATTTTTGTGTGTAACTTCTCCCTCTCTCCATTTAGACTCTGTTGACTACAGTCTTTATGATGTTGACAGAGGCATTGATACACTCTAGTGGCAGCAAGATTCCAGTTTCCAAGTCCTAGTAGAAATGCCCTATGATTTCTGACAGTTAACTGAGATATTAACAGTACTACGTTGTTGCTCTAATTGCCCCCTTTAATTGTGCAAGAAATAGTCTGTTTTAATTGCTTCCCTTATTATTTTTCTTTCAAATTAATATTGAGGTTGATAGTTTCCCCAAATTAGCCTATGCTAAAGTTGTAAGGCAAATCCTCCTCACTCTCCTTAAGCAAATGCTATTAAATTGATTGGGACTACTTGCTTGAATGGAAGAGCAACATTTGGTGCTTATTATTTTTACTTAGGCCCTTTGCATGCCTTTCGTAAAGTATTTGGAAAACAAAATCTCCTTTAAAATGTAATAAACAAAACATTCCTTGAGCGTTTGACAACGGATACAATGAATGGAATATCACTGCACTCTTGGAAATATGCCGTAAACATGTTTGCACATGCACATATAGCATGCGTGGTCGTTTCTGGAGTTCTCTTTTGGGAGTGAAGCTACATTAGGAGTTTCTCTGCAGCAGCTGTCTTAGAGCAGTAATGTTAATATTTTGCATTTCTGTAATGCTTTTCCATCTGAGGATCTCGAAGGGCTCTATCAGTATTAATGAATTGATTAATTAAACCTAATAATTGTTTCCCATTTTACTGAGGGGGAACCTGAGGCACATAGTAGACTACTGTCCTGTATGTCTAAAGGGTTTATGATGCATAAAAAGTCTTGAGAAATTAAGGTAAGCACAGGGAGTAGTACATAGTTTTTACCGAGGTTGGAGGACATAACTGAGTTTATCTGAAGGCCTTTTGAATGATGGCTGTTGTTTTCTATTGCCTGGCACCTCGTGTAGTTATTTACATCAGTGCAAAGAAGATGTAAAGTTCTACCAAATCAGAAATCTCCACTCATTAAAATCAGTGGTAATCAATTCTTTGCACCCACTTTTCACTAGCTTTTGCACAAATGACTACACAAAGTGCCAGGCAATAAAGAATCAGGGCAGAGCTAGAGGGGTCTTAAAGTAGAAACTCTACAAACAAGCTAAACTCAGAAGAAAATTTGAGATAAACTGTTGTTTTATTAACAACAAAGCAAACCTCAGGAAGATGGTAAGTTTGAATACTAAATCAGTGTGCAGATGATCTGTTGGAAATAGCCTGTGTGCTTGCTTTCATATACCACAAGGTTGTATCTGCCTTAGTACATTACACAGGTGTACGACGCTATTATCAAAATATATGTCAAAGCACTTTGCAAGCTCTGGGACAAATTCACTGTTGGTGTAAATTGTCTTAACTCCCTTGAAGGCAATGCAGGTACACCAGTTTATATTGACAGAGAACTTGGTCGTATATAGTACATGGGAATTCCTCAGTTGGCACTGAAATGCAGCCACTCCAGGGAGTAAGTGCAACAATAGTTTGATTAATAAACTGCAACAATGCACAGCAGTTTAAGGTAAAAATTGAAGAAGTATCTTGTTGAAGCTACAGAGGGAATTTGTGGCTGGTAGAATATAGCTAGGCAGTTAAGAATTTGGCTAAAACACTGGGCTTAACACTTTTATTCTTGGGTAAAGTGCCATGGGGTCAGATATTCAGATCCTTAGCTTATGCAAATTGGCATAATGCTGTGCCATAAACTATGGTTTATGTATTGACTTCAATGGAGCTGTCTTGAACTACTAGCTGAGGATTTGTCTTTTGGACCTGCTGGTACTTTACATCAGAGTAAGTGGTCAGGAGAATGGTTTTATGTCTAATTCAAATGCCAGATAAATTCTATGAGTTATTTATGTTCCAGGTACAATGTAAAGCTGAGGTCCTGATCACTCTGAAGATGTGACAAATTCCAAATTGAGCAATTACATTCTGCTGAATAGAATTCTTCTGGCAATTATAAATATATATATATATAGTATTCTTCAAAATTGCATTTACAACAGAAAGTGATCAGTTTCCTGTACTCTGGCAGTAGCTGTATTTCCTCCCAGACATGGTGACATTTCTACAGGGGATGAATTGAACCTGTGTATAGCTTAACTTTGAAAAATACTTTTTAATGAAAGGCTGGGTATGGTGAATATAAGATAATGTCCATTTTAAAAATATAACTTGAATCCAGTACTTAGAAAAGTAGCTGGAAACTGAGTCAGCAATTTATCTTTAATTGAAGGGGAAGAGAAATTTGCTTTTAATATTAAAGAATAGCCTTCATGGAAATTGCTGAATATTCAAGTAAACTCAGCAAATGTGTTACATTTTTGTATTTGTTTCTCAGCTTACTAAATCTGCTGCTTCCAGAGTTCTGGAAACTTTAGAAAATCGATAAAATATTGGATCAGACTGGCTTTACCATAACAGAAGCTATTGATCACAGTGGATGCCAATATCACCAGCATGCTGGGGCATCCAGCATGAGCAGGCAGTTGAGAATGTAGAAATAACAGCTTTGAAGAATTGACAGAGAAACCAAAAGGATAAACTAAAAGAACTTTGCTAGATCTGTTACTAGCTGCTGAGAATGTTGATATCTGATGTTTTTTTGTTGTTGTTGTGTGTTTTTTTAATAATTACTATTCACTTTTGAATGGGTTTGTAATTTGTGACAGCTGTCTTTCATGTCACTTTGTCTTTAAGTCTTCTCTTTGAACATGGAATGTACATGGAACATGAATCCGTGTAAAAGAGACCTGTGTCCTGTTGTGGCAGTGATAGCTTTCTATTACTGGAGAGAGACTAAAATGAACCCCCGTAGTAGACTGTTGCTTTTATAAGGTATAGATAGTGACTGAGTGAGTTTTAAAGGGGCACAGACAGCCAAAACTTGGGATCCAAATCCCAGTAGGTAGGTAAGAATGGTGAACTGGAGGAATCTCTTTGCAAACACAGGTCTTTTGAGAGGAGACACATCAGAAATCTTGGGAAGTTGGATGTAGAGTGTTTAGCAGCTGAGCTGGAAGAATGTGCTGGATTGGTAAAAGTGCTTTTAAGGATTTAGCTGTCCATTTGTGAGTTACTCTGTACTGAATCTCTCACTGCAGTTGAGATTAAAAAGGGTCAAATTTACAAAGTTAAGTAGGTACTAAAGATGCAGATAGATGCCTCAGGATTTACAATAAGGCCTAAGCAGGTTGGAACCCTAACTTGTATTGATTTCAGTGGGATTTGGGCAATTAGGAGCCAAACTCCTTTTGAGAATCAATGGGACTTAGGGTCCTATGTATCTAAATCCCTTTGAAAATGAGGTTTAGGGATCGTAAATCAGTTAAGCGTGGCAACACTGAGTGCCATTACACCTAAATACCTTAAAAAATCTGGGCCTAAGTGTCCCTGTGCTGGGCTCCCAGTGTGACTGCTCTTCTGGGATATAGAATGTCCAGATGTTGGTCCCAGCACAAAGGCAGCAAGTCCCAAGGTCTTTTAAGATACAGTATGGAGGCGTTTTTGCTGGCAGTGTCGAGTCACCTGGCCAATGGGTCCTAAAACCTGTTTTCAATATAATTGGGCTCAACAACCTTGCCATATCAGAAGAGTCATTGGTCAGCCAGGAAAACCTTTGGATAGGGCTGGAAGCTTGGATCTCTTCGATTTATAGGTATTCTGTTCCCTGGCATAGGGAGACCTACCGTTGACAAGAGTGTTGCCATAAGTGTGTCAGAATAATATTTCAGCAGACTGTTGCTGTATTCCTAATATAAGTATGGAGTTTCCCTCACATTGCTATTGTCTGCAGTCCCCTTGGAGGATGCAATATATATCTGCGTGTAATAAAAAGGTATTTATTGTTGTGTGTCAGTGTTTGTTTTCTGTCTTTTTGAGATTGTTTACATTTCTGTGTTCTTCATGTATATTGTATCATTTATGTGTCACTCTCTGTCATGTCTTGTCAGCTATATGGAATTCTTCTGTTCCAATTTTTCAATTGTATTATTAATTTATTGTGTAATTAACAATTCAGTACAAGAATGGCAAGGTTCCATTGTTATAATATAGTGTAGAACTATATTCACAATTACCTCTCCATACTATCTAGCTATCTACATATTTTTGTGCTGGATATTTTTATTTATTTATTGGCATTTACATTAAACTCAATAGGGCATATAGGAGCCACTGAACACCCTTTCAATACACTTTTCAACATACTAGTAGTTCTCGTTTTGAGACAGATGAAGCAATAATGAACATTTAGTAAAGGAAGTGTATTTATATCCAGAGCATTTTAATAAATAAAAGGATTAAGGAAAAGATCAGTGCTGGTCTGGTGGCTCGTACTAGCACTCACTCTTATTTTTTAACTATTGATGAACTTTTTATTAATGTTAAAATGTTTTTAAATGATGGATGAATTATGTTTTCATTTATGTCCATTGCTGAAGCCATGTGAATCTCTCTCTTTGTGAATGATGTGATCCTTTGCTGCTAAATCTTTGTTCTATAGGAGCACTGGATAAAAGAAATTAAAAATTAATAAAGTGTTTATTATAGCAATGAGAAAGACTTTCTAAAGTTAAGCCTCTGTCAGCATTTCCTTTATACACTCCCATTCTCAGGATTTTATACTTGGGCATAAAAACTGTCTCCAGGCTCAATGTTAGAAGAATTAAAGCTAAATTCTTATACCAATGCACAGGGTTTCTGATGCATAAATCTATGATTATAGAGATGACAATATATCTCTCTCTTTAGGGGTAATGTTATATATTTTTTTAAAATTTGAAAAATATTCAGTCATTTTTATTTACTTCCTCTTATTCTTTTATCTTCCCATTTTAAATAATTTTGGTAGGGAGAAATAAATTGTAAGGAGGAAATGAAGACTACAGTGTAGGGAAGACAATATTGACCCCTAGCCCTGTCCTTAATCATGACAATAATATGCCCTGTAGTAGTGCTCATTATATAGTACAAGCATGAGAACCTAATTTATACATGTTCTTACACCAGAGGGCCAAATTGTGGTATTTTGGAAGTGGCTTGATCAGGGGGTAGCATGATACGTCACCAAGTGTCTCAGTGCACGTTGGGTCTTCCTGGACTGCACCGTCCTAAAGAATGGTATAACCTGGCCCGTTCTGTGGTCCAGTAAAGATGGAGCAGGGTCATGTTCCTGTCCCCTTCTATGAACCTTCCTCCTGGGGTCCACTGACAAAGTGTGGTCCCAGAATTTCCTAGAATGAAAAAGACTACAATTGTCACTGCAGCCCATGTAAGCATGGGGAGGTAGGAGGGAATGATAGGTAACTTGTACACTTCCCTTCCTCTTCCCTGAAAAGGCCGGGCACAATTTGACCTGGAATGGTGAAGTGTGAGTATGACAAGACAAAATCTGGTATGTGATATGTGTCATTACGTGAACTTGTATGCAGTGTAGTTGTAGTTATGTCAGTGCCAGGATGTTAGAGAGACAAGGTGGCTGAGGTTACATCTTTATTGTACCAAGTTCTTTCTTTCTGGAATCTTTTGGATTAATTTCTCTGGGAGATGAATTCAATCCAAAAACTACCTGTCTCTGAATGAGTTTAACATCCTGTAAAGTCTAGATATTGATTTTTACCCACGTTTATCTGAGTATGCCAAGTATTACTACAGAATATAAATTGGTTTGTGCCAGTCTTTTGCTGTATAAGTCTGTTGATATTGTTGTGCTATACAGATATACAAAGCTTTCTCCTCTGAAAAGGGTCTCTATAAAGAGAATAAAATTCTGGAACTAAGTTGAACATGGCAAGCATTATTGGTACAAAACCCGACAACTTTGGAATCACAGTTTGAGAATAACTTCTAGAGAAACTTATATAGAACAATTAGTAATTACTCATAGCTATTTAGTTAATGTTTCAGTTTTTTACTTTGGTAAATCAACAAAGTAGAGGGTTGAGGTATGCAATCCTTACAACAATATTACTGCTGTAAAAGAGAAACTACATCTTAATAGTCATCTAGAGCTTCCTTAATCAAGTATACTAGTTTATGCAGCTAACTTTGTGAGAAAAATTCTTTCACTTTGTGGTCTCTGGTTCCCTGCAGAGAGGAAGTTTCAGTGAAAACCACACTTCTTTAGGCTTTTGTTGTAGCTTGGGAAGTGCATGCAATTAGTTTCTTGAGATAAGTGAAATTAACTTTGCTTAAAAAAAATGTTAGAGATTATTTTAGAAATCAAGGATCTAAAGAGGAAGAAGGATTCTTACCCAAGATTCAATGAGCTAATCAACAAGTCTGTCTTTAAAGAGGAAAACAATTAATTAGCTAGCCAGAGTGTTACCTCTGGAAGCAGACCTAGTGCCAGAAAAAGAGAAAGAAGAGAAAAACATAGCCCATAGAGAAAACAGAGTATTAATTATTCCTTATTAACCACACAGTGGGTCATACAGTATTTGACTCTATATTGCATTTGTGTCCACGACATGCTCAATCATTGGCAATAGATTTATGTCATCATATAATTTGGCCTATTATCTCTAATTTGCTCTCTTACTATTGGATCTGACTTAGGGTTATGATGTACAGCAACGAAGTGCAGAGTTGCAAATAAAGAATGTCAGCTGCTGCTGTGGGCTCCTCCTGGCTTCCTCTAATGCATTAGACATTTGCTCCTACCTGCTGTGATGCAGAGTGATGAATACGGTGACGGTTAGTGAGGGAAGGATAAATATGATCCACTACTACTAGAGTGAAATCCATTTGAAGAGTAGATGGCAACAATGCATAACAGTTTAGGCATAAAATAAAGAAAAAAACCATCTTCAGTTGAAACTGCAAGAAGAATTTAAGTAGGTGTGTGGCGGGGGGTACCTGGCCTCTGCGGCTCCCAGCAGAAAGTCCTGCGGTCATACCCACCTTGCTCCTGGAAGCAACAAAGTGAGAGGAAAGGAGCAGCAAAGGTGGGACCCCAAGACTTGCCTAAAGGGACCTTATGGAAGCAGCCAACCAGAGCCCAGCAGGCTCAGATAAAAGGAGCTGCAGGGCCTTAGCTTCCTGGATGGAACCAGAGGGGCAAGAAAGGGTGTTCTCTGGCTACAGGAGCTTGAGGGATAGCCAGAATTTGTTTCTGGCTGCATTTGATTAAGCTGGTTTTAAAGGGAGAGAGACAATTTAAGATCCTTAACCCAGAACTAAGGGTGAAGCAGAAATGGGCCCAGTAGGAAGAGGCCCAGGGAAGAAGCAATAACAAACTGAATTTAAGCAGGGTGTGGCTCTGTTGTATAGAGTCACTGGGTTGGAACCTGGAGTAGTGGGCAGGCCTGGGTTTCTCCCACCGGCCACAGTGACATAAGCCCCAAGATGAGGACAGGACTTAGATGAGACCCTGAACAAAGGGTGGAATTTAAGGGCCTAGAGCCACGACTGAAAACCCTAGTGAGGGCAATAGGACTGTTCATTGATTGCATTCTTTACTACTCTGGAAGGGATTCATTTGGACTCAGTGACTTGGCCAGAGACCCAAGCCACTGAAAAACCACCACGGTCAGCCAGTGGTCTGTAGGCAGCATTGGGGTGAGAGAAGAACTGTGGTACCACCCCCGGGCACTAGGAGGGGCTCAAGAGATGAGTGCCCCCATTACAAGGTGGAATATAATTACCTGAGTTGGACTAGGACACCAGTTTTAACAATCTTCTGTTAAGAGAGAGAAATGTTTAGTTACCCCAAGTGTTGAAGAATGAAGTTGGTAGGTTTGAGGGTTCTACATAGAAATACTGAGCTCTACTCTTCTTAGCTTCATAGAATCTAAGATGAGAAGGGACCATTAGGTCATCTAGTCTGACCTCCTGTATATCAGAGGCCATGAAATTTACCCCGTTACCCCGGTACCGAGCCCAATAACGTCTTTTGATTAAAGTATAGTTTGTGTTTGGCTAACGTGTGTTGTCACCCTTAACTCAGGCACTAGAATTCCGCATGAAAGATGCACAATAACTAGGGCAGTGTTTCTCAATTAAATTTGGCCACGGAACCCTTTTTAATTCTGTGGGGCCATGCGATACCCTCCATTGAAAAAACCAGGACATCTTCCCCTTTTCGGCGGCACGCACTGTCGGCTGTTTTCGGCGGCACGATTTCAGCAGCTTTCGGTGTCGCGGTTTCAATTTTTCGCAGAACCCTGAAATTCATCTTGCGGAACCCCAAGGTTCCACGGAACACCAATTGAGAAACATTGAACTAGGGCTAACTCATGTTACCAGGATATAGGTAGTTGGAGTGTCTCTGAGTCAGAGGGGACCAGGGGGAGGAGAAGGTGCCTTGTCCATACATGTATTTGCTCTGATTTAGCTAAACTGTTGCAAACCTCACTCTTATTTCAGTGTAAGACTGGATTATTTCTGTTTATCTTAAATTAATTCCTAATCAAATTAAGCTAACTAGAAATACATCCAGTTTAAACAGATTTAACTAAATCATGTAAAAATCATGCCGTAAGTTACATTTGTAGAATTCTGCATGTAAAAAAATCCAGAGACAGTCCTGAAGGGGAAACCAAGAACAGCAAAACTTGAGTAGGAAGCATAAATTGGGGCTTATGTTTGTGACTGTTACTTGATTTACTGCTGAAACCAAATCCCAGAAATAGGTAAGTTTGAATATAGAGAGAGTGTGTGGACTCTTCAAAGCAGGATGGGAGCTCAACTTATTTACAGTAGTCTTAGGGTACATCCTGCAACACTGTGTCCACCAACACCATGCTGACTCAATAGTAACTCAAAACAGAAGAGTACTATTTACTGAGCCACCATCATCACATCTTGCTGCACCTGGTTTTTCATGGAGGTCTTCCATTCAAGATGGTTAAAGGACCTGTTGAAAGAGAAACTAGGGGTTGAACAGTGGTTCAGGGTATCTGGAAGTCTATGAAGAAAATAATATTATAGGGAGCAGAAAACCATGCTAATGCAGATGTAAAATATGAACTAACAGACCAGTGTGGCTGCTATTTCATTTATGTGGGGCTATTTTTACAGTTAAAATGGAGTCACAAAAATGTTACTAAGGCTTGGTCTATGCTACATACTTTCTTCAGTTTAATTATGTCGCTATGGGGTGTGAAAAATCCACAACCCTAAACGATGTACTTATACCGACCTTAACCCCCTGTGTAGATAAGACTGTCAGCAGGCCTGCCAACATAGCTACCGCCTCTTGCAGAGGTGGAGTTATTAAGCCGGTGGGAGAGCTCTCTCCCGTCAGCTTAGAGCGTCTTCACCAGACATGCTACAGCAGCACAGCTGCACTGGTAAACCTACCCTAAGAGAATCGAAAGTGGTGAATACAGAGGGCTACTAATAACAAAAAAGGAAATGTTAGACACGTAAGGCACTAAATGAGGTACTCTGGCAAAGGATGTAGAAAACAACAAGAAAAAGCTTTATAAGTACATAGGAAGTGAGAAGATGGCAAAGGAAAGTGTTACTTAACATGGAAGGAGAACAAATAATAGATGACAAGAAGAAAGCTGAAATACTTAATAGCTACTGTCACATGAATATACTGTAGCACGGAAACCATGAGTTGTGGACTCAGGTCAATGGGAAAAGGAAAACCAGAGACCAATCTAGGTGACTTGCTTTCTTCAAAAATAGTGCTGTCTGTATAGAGTGCTGCGGAATTAGCAAGGTGGTTTGGTTTACCACATGCCAAACTCAACTGCTTTTTACCAACATTATAGCATACCTCTTACTAGTTCTGTCCTTGCTATTCAGGTATTTTCAGCAGCTCGGTAAAGAAAAGGGTTATAATCTTTGAGCCTGATTCTACTCCTGACTCTCTCTCACATAAATTGGGAGTAATTCCACTGATGCCAATGGATTTATGCCCATTTTACAATTATGTGAGAGGAGAATCAATTCTTTTCCTTGAATATGTAAGATAATCGTTAGGGATGAAAGGTTTTTTGTTTGTTTGTTTTTATGAACAATCAAGACCGTTCTTGAAGATATTATTCAAGATCCATGGCAGCTATTGCCAGCTGTCATGATTTTATCATTAGTCTTGCAGTACTTGACTTTTTTTCTTGAAACCCCAGCTCCTAGAATCATGAGATTACATAAGAATCTTGGCTTTTTTTTTTTTTTTTATATGAAAAGTAAGTTGCTAGCCCTCATGATTATAAAGAGAAATTTGAAAATTAACCAGAAATCAAATTGAAAGAAACTATAATTTATTATTTTTTTAAATTGCCTGATTTTGAAGCCAATCTCATGATTTTCGGGGTATGACTTGCAATAGGTTGGTAGTATTGCTGCAGCTACCCAGAACTGGGTTTTTGGAATCTGAAAAATACATAACTACAGTTCATTCAATTTTTGGGAAGATACCAGATTAATTTGTGTCAATAAGGTGCTCACTAGACTGACATTGCAAGTTCTCTCTTGTTAACTGCTGGCAGCTGAGTACCCTATGAGCAGTCTAGCTACTGAGAGCATAAGAGGTGTTTTGGTATAGTGGTCTAGACAGGGGGCTGATAAAATCCTGAAATTCAATCCAAATGATTCTTTGATTAAGGGCCTTAGTCCAGATTTTGTGCCATTGAATGTTTCAGAAGCTTTAAAGAATCAACTTTTTGGCACTTTTGCAGTTGGGGATGGGCTTTCTCAGCCCAGAAGCCTGACATGCAGGGTTGGCTTGCTTGTTTGTTTAATTTAGCTGTGCCCTAACTTCTCAAGTGACAGCTTTTTCAAGGTAAATATATTATTCAGGAGTTTTTGAAATGTGCAGCATAGCCTATGTTTCTGTGTACTGTATATCACTCTCATTTACAAAATGTTTTCAGCTGTAACTTTATAATATCTTGGCTCTCAACATCTCTGCATGTACCAAATAGCAGCAGATGGTTTAGGTGGCGGGTAGCTGATCAGAGACATGAAGAGGTGTTAAATGTCAGTGTTATTCAAGCTTTTTTTTTTTTATTTTAAGTTTTACACTGTTGTGCACCTCATTAGTAAAACTGAATTGGAGCTGGCCTTGTCAGAAAATAACACAAAATTATACCAATTTAAAGTTGTGTTTTAAAAATAATGTCCATGGGGACACTCATAACTTTACTTAAACCTGTTTTATGTTGATTTTGCTTAACTGGGTAAGGAATTGACTTAAGATAAATCAAGTTTATATTGATTTAAGGGTTTTGGCCACTCAGGAGTTTTAGATAAAGCTGGGCAAGAAACAGTTTTCCTGTCCCTCAGATACTGTCAAGAGTTCAAAACATTTTCATGTCTGGAATTGGGATGAAAAGTTGAAATCTTGAAAATTTTCTTGATCCAAAGCACCGTGGGAAAAAATCATTGGGGGTCAATTGAAACACTTTCTCCATAATTTTGAAACATTTTGTTTTGATTTAAACCTTTTTTCTTTTTTTTACCCTTTTTCAACTAGGAAGCTTAAATTTTTAACAAAAAGTTGTTTTAGATTGGAAAATCAGAATTTTTCATTTAGAAAATGTTAATGTTGAATTTTAAGTTTTTTTTCCAGTGTTTGTTCAAGGCAGGAGATCAAGTGAATCTGAATCTGTTTTGTGAACCATTTCAGTTTTGAAAAATCCAGTGAAATCAATGAAAACTTTTTTGGTCAAAAAATTCCCAAGCAGCTATATATTTTTTAATGATCTAAACTTGTGCAACTTTGGGGGTGAAATTGTGGCCCCACTGAAGTCATTTGCAAAACTTCATTGACTTCGATAGGTCCAGGTCTTTACCTTGTCGGTTTACTGGCTGTAGTGGCCACAGTTTTCCAGATGATTTCAAGACCCATCAGGCTTTGTATACATGAAAAAGTTAATGCTTGCCAGCTAGTTTTTACTTGGCCAATAGGGATGTTCTTAAAAGCTCCCCCCGCGCGCCCCCCCCCCCCCCGCCCAATTGTTGCTGCAAAGCCTGGGTAAACAAAAGCTTTTGTAAAGATACTCTGTAAATTGTAATGATCGTTACTTTTTCAGGGGTCTCATTATAACAGTTCTTCAAAGTAGCTAAAAATACTGGCTTCTTTTAGAAAAGCTGAATCACCAAAATTATTTTTAGGGGGCTAGAGTCATCTGAGATTGCTGGAAAAAAATGTGATTTAATCAAATATAACTACTGAAGTAACAAAAATAGTAATTAGCCTGTCTTAAATTAAACCTGTTTGAAAATCCAGGTTCTTCTTTTATAACAAGTGTATGTCCATAGGTCTGTGTGAGTCAGACACCAAAGCTTAATTTTCAGAGGTCCTGAGCACCCCCTATTGCCACCGAGTTATACAACAGCTTCCCTTTTTCTTATTATTTCACCAGGATATTGTGTGGTTTATTATTTACATCCTTTTTCAAAGCTTTTTGAAATCCTCTAAGGGAAGATATTCTCTCTCCTCAAAAATACCTGTTGCAAGAATATGTAGGTAGTTAACATAAAGTTGGCATTTTTATTGTCATTAGCCGTTTTAAAACAAAAAGGTAGAGTCATTTATTTTAACAACAACCCTTTGAGCATGATGTTGGTGCCATCAGGCACTTGCCTGCTCATGGCTTGTCAGTTGTATGTAGAGTGGGGTGAAATTTTTCAAGGGAAATTCCCCATTCTTGCCATCAGACAAATGCAGATTTGGATTGACTGAAACATTTTTGAATTTGTTAAATGTTGGCTAATTTTTTTGGCAGGTGAAAAAGAAAACATTTGACATCAATATTGATATTATCAAAATGAAACTTTTTGATTTTGGGGCTAGATTCACAAGGGGGTGTAGGCACCATTCACAAAATAACAAGGAGGTGGTGGCAACATCCCCTTATATGCTATTGCCCTTTTGTTAAGGGTCTCACCTGGCATTTGGGAGAAGCAGGTTCATATCCCTCCTATGGAGCAAGTACTTGAACCCAGGTCTTCTCCCTTGCAGGTGAGTCTAACCACCAGACAATAGGTTATTCTGAGGTGTGTCTCTCTCAATCCATCCTGTTGAAACTGTTCGTCTGTGTTTGAAACTCTTGAATTAGCTATTGAGCCAGAGAGAGTGAGAATGACATTACAGTCTGGTGGGTAGGGCATCCACATGGAAGAGTTGTCGCTCAGGTTCCAGTTCCCACTCTGGTGAAACATTTTGTTTGATTTGAAACAATTTTTTCTGACTTTTTTTGATTTGCCAAATATTTTTTTTAAATTGAGTTGTATAATCTGAACTCATTTTTCCCTAAATTTTCAGATCTGCCAGTAAACTTGTGCAGTTCTAGTTGTGCATTTTGCAAGTTGATGGAGTGAGCATAGGTTGACTACTATTTTCTAGATTAATTTTACATGCTTGCTTTTGGTTGAAACAATGCTGATAACTAGTCTGAAACTAACATTTAAGTTAAATTGCACTAATTAGATGAAAAAGTTATAAAGAATGTCTGCCTTCCTACTTCAGGACGCATGCTGATTGTCTGTGAGGATTGTCAGTGAATTACTATGCTTAAGATATAACTTTTAATTGTTGTCTAGACATTCTTTTTCACCAGGCTACAGTGACCAATGATGGGTGTTGAAATGGTTATTTTAATTTATCTAGCGAGTCACCCTATCCCTAAAGTACTGGGGATTCTCTTGTCTTTGCCCACCTAAATCTCTTATGGAAAATTTGACACATCTCTATTTAGGTAATGTTTTTCTCCAGTGTTGCTTATGTGTACACCAATGACCAGAGGGGACCAAGAGTGCTGTAATTTAAAAATAGTTTCTCACCAGCTAATCCAAATAACTTGAGGGTCATAAAGTGTCTGTTTCTCACTCCTGGGTGTTCCAATACAATAGCACATACTAATAAGAATAGTAAAGGTAGGATTTTTATTATTATTATTATTATTGCCAGAGTTCATCCTCTGTTGGCAAAGAACAAAAATCTGTCACAAGAGAGTAACTGCTGTAGCTGCTGGATTTTTTTAACCCTTCATTTCAGGAAGTTTGACGTATTAGTGCTGGGAATCTGTATTAGTAATTGCTCTTGTTGGGGAGAAACAAGACTTGAGCTGCCCTGGGGTTATGCAGTAGTTGTGGTTAATTTGAATGTTACTGTTACATACTGTCTATACTGCATGTTAACATTTCTGTAGTATTTTTACTTTTTCCCACTTTGTTGCAGTTTTCCCAAGGGGTAACTAGGCTTTCAATATTTGCTGCAGCTTCTGTTTTCACTTTCTTTTTACATTATTATGACTCACTTTAATACACAAACATCTGGGGAGATTTTTTAATCTTGCAGTCACTAAGCATGGCTGTCAGGACCTCCAGATGTACAGTACAGGAATTCCTGTAATTTACCAGAGCACAAAGCAATCTGTGAGAGAATGTTTTCCATACACACATGAGAATAGAACACATTCTTTGTAATTAGAAAAGCAGGGAAGTCATGTTAGTTTATAGAACAATTAGTAACCTGATATTGGTGCAGATATTGGTTTCCAAGAATATAGACTTTTTTTATCAACAGCATTCAGAATATTACAGCATTTATGTATTAATAACAAACAACTTACGTGTACATCGCCATCAATTTCAGTAACTATATCTTGTATTATTTGAAAACTTGTATTTTTCATTATATGTTGCAGCTAATATTAAGATAAATTGTTTGAATAAAAGGCCTGTTTTGTAAACTTTTTATCAGTTTCAACTTTACATTGTAAACCACAGTACACAAAATCTTTAGTTTAAAAAAGAAAACATATGTCATTCTGTATTAGTGGAAAACACGTCCCTTTATGGAGCGAACACAGTATATAGCTGCTGGATATCATACACACTAAGAAGTAGATTACCAAATATTGGTTAGTTTAGTTTCTACTTCTACCTAGAAAAATAATACATAGAGAGCTGTCTCTGTTCTCTGAGAATTTAGTACACAAATAACAAAGCTTAGCCTTTGTGTGTCTAGCGTAGACCCTTTCTTGCTGGCTGTGTGTTACTGGGCGGCCTTTACTTATTTTGTGTTCATGAGAGCAATTACTTATTCTGCTGGCTGATTCATGGGTTACCAAAGGTACAGGGCTTGTAAAGAATGTGCTGGCGCCTTTCATTATCAAGGGAGGATGCAGGAAGGTAAGACAGAAAGCAATGAAAGAAAGTTTTATTTCCTAGGGGGATTTATGCTGTCTAGTTAGAAGCAGTTTTTGGTATTTTATACGCAGACAACTGTTCGAAACACTAAACAAAGATCAATAAGAAAGGGATGTTAGATGGCATGCATCATGTACTGTTGCTTATGTGACATATTTGTGCCAAGGATAGCCCACTTGAAAATGTCTAGGTCAGGTCAGGATGCAAAAAGGAGAGCAGATTCTCCCAAACTGGTAGCTAACACTGCAGTTAGATTCCCCAACAAGTCTCAAACAGTGCTCCTGATTCCACACACTGGTTATCAAGAATCCCCAAAAAAGAAATACTCAGCCCCCTTTTATTGCATTTCAGTTTCTGGCCCTCAATTAGCAACTAGGTCCAGTAAAGAGATAAGTTTAGAATTCTGTTCCCTTTACCAAAAATATTCTCCTGATCCCCAAAAGGGAGGGTGAACCTAGTAGCACATCATAAGTGTTTGGATCATAGAATCATAGAATATTAGAGTTGGAAGGGACCTCAGGAGGTCATCTAGTCCAACCCCCTGCTCAAAGCAGGACTAACCTCTGCTATATCATCCCAACCAGGGCTTTGTCAAGCCGCAGCTTAAAAACCTCTAAGGATGGAGATTCCACCACCTCCCTAGGTAACCCATTCCAGTGCTTCACCACCCTCCTAGTAAAAAACTTTTTCCTAATGTCCAACCTAGACCTCCCTCCCTGCAACTTGAGACCATTGCTCCTTGTTCTGTCATCTGCCACCACCGAGAACAGCCTAGCCCCATCCTCCCTGGAACCCCCTTTCAGGTAGTTAAAGGCCGCTATCAAATCCCCCCTCACTCTTCTCTTTTGCAGACTAAACAAGCCCAGTTCCCTCAGCCTCTCCTCATAAGTCCTGTGCTCCAGCCCCCTAATCATTTTGGTTGCCCTCCGCTGGACTCTCTCCAACTTGTCCACATCCTTTTTGTATTGGGGGGCCCAAAACTGGACACAATATTCTAAATGCGGCCTCACCAATGCCGAATAGAGGGGAATAATCACTTCCCGTGACCTGCTAGCAATGCCCCTCCTAATGCAGCCCAATATGCCATTGGCCTTCTTGACAACCAGGGCACACTGCTGACTCATATCCAGCTTTTTATCTACCGTTACCCCCAGGTCCCTTTCTGCAGAGCTGCTGCCCAGTTCGTCGGTCCCCAGTCTATAGCTGTGCATGGGATTCTTCCTTCCTAAGTGGAGGACTCTGCACTTTTCTTTGTTGAACCTCTGGATACAGATATATGCCGCACATATCCATAACTTACAGTACAAAGACTATACATACATATAAATAATATTATCATACTTAGCAATATTACCATACTTAGCAAATGATAACCTTTCCAATAGTTTCTGACATGGCATATCTCAGATGAATTATTGTAATTTTGCAATATTGATATCAATATTGATATTAATATTATAAATGGTCACCTCCAATCTAGACAGCATCACACCTTATCTTTAAAGACATGGGCTTTCAAGGTGAAATGACAGGCAGTCTATGGACTGTAATTCTTGGAAAGAAGGGATTACTGAGATGACACTGTCTTTATTACTTAGAATAAATAAAACTAGAACAATAGCTATGCTCTTGAGCTATCTGAGCATCTTTAACACTGTAGATAGCAGGAAGGTTAAAAACATGAATAATTAAATGTAATTTTCAAGAGCAGTTCTTAACAGGGGAAAAAAATCTGCCAGGCTTATGAGTTCAGAACCATTTCCCTTAGGGGCTTACTTTATCTAGTAGCGTTAGTAGAATTAGTACTGGCAGTAGGTCTCTAGGGTCTAGGTACTTGTTAACTGAAATGCATGACTATAAAAAGATCTTAAACCCAGCTAGGAATTCGACGGGATTGATAACTGACCAGTGGTCATGCTAGTGATGTTGCTGGTGGTGATGATGTGCTTCAAATAACTACCCCACAACATTGCTTTCAGGAAGAGCTGGCCTTAATAAAATATAAACTGTATTAGTTCTTATGTTTTTAAATATAGCTGAAGTTAAAGGGAATTTGATGTGTGGTCATTGGGATAGTCGGTGAAAGTGAAGAAGCAATGAAACAGAAAACAAAAACTGGCTGTTATACGTTACATTCAGGTGTGTTTGTTTAATCTTTCCTCATTTTTTATCTGTAGTACATGCCACATTCACAAATAGAATTGCTAAATTTTATCAGCCTCAAAGATGAATAGCTAAAATGTTCTTTAAAAGTGTATTATTTATTAATAAGTAACTTATCTAGCTATAATGTAAAAGGAATGGATGCATTTTATAACCGCCACATTAGTTGTAAGAGTTCTCTAGGAAATTATGTACCAAAATGTCAGGGATGAAATCATGGAAAAGTAGGACTGGAAGGGACCTCGCCAGGTCATCCAGTCCAGTTCCCTTCATTGAGGCAGGCCTAAGTATTAGCTAGACCATCCCCATTAGATGTTTATCTCTTTGTATTTAAAATCTTCCGAAGATGGAGATTCCACAACCGCCCTAGATAACTTGTGCCGGTGCTTAATTACCCTTACAGTTAGGAAGTTTTTCCTAATGTCTAACCAAAATCTCTTTTGCTGCAATTTAAATCCATTACTTTTTGTCCTGTCCTCAGTGGTTAAGGAGAACAATTTTCACCTTCCTCTTTATAACAACCTTTTAAGTATGTGAAGACTATACTGTCACTCTCTCCCTGTTGCTCAGTCTTCCCCTCTCCAGACTAAACAAACCTAATTTTTTTCAAACCATCCTCGTACATCTTTTTTTAGACCTTCAATCATTTTTGTTGTTCTCCTCTGGACTTTCTCCAGATTGTCCACATCTTTACCAAAGTGTGGTGTCCAGAACTGGACACAGTACTCCAGTTAAGGCCTTATCAGTGCTGAGTCGAGTGGAATAATTACTTCTTATAGCTTGCTTACAACACTTCTGCTAATACATGCAAGAATGTTAGCTTTTTTTGCAATGGCATTACATTGTTGACCCATGTTTAATTTTATGATCTGCTATTATCCCCCCAGATCTTTTTCTTCAGTACTCCTTCCTAAGCAGTCATTTCCCATTTTGTATTTGTGCAGTTGATTATTCCTTCCTAAATATAGTACTTTGCTTTTGTCCTTATTGAATTTCATCCTATTTATTTCAGATCATTTGTCCAGTTTAAGATCACTTGGAATTCTAATCCTGTTCTCCAAAGTGCTTGCAACCCCAACCAGCATGGTATTGTCTGCAAACTTATAAGTGTACTCTCTCTGTCATTATCCAAATCATTTATGAATATATTGAATAGAACCAGACCCATGACAGATTCCTGCAGGACCCCCACTGGATGTGCCCTTCCAGCTTGACTTTTTGAATTATTGATAACTACTCTCTCAGTACATTTTTCCAACCTTATGGTAGGTTCATCTAGGCTATATTTCCCTAGTTTGTTTATGAGATCATATGCAACTGTATCAAAAGCCTTACTAAAATCAAGAGATCTCACATCTGCTGCTTCCCCTACCCCTCATCCACAAGTCATATTACCCTGTCAAAGAAGGATATTCAGTTGGTTTGACATGATTTGTTCTTGACAAATCCATGTTGACCGTTATTTATCACCTTTTCTTCTAGGGGCTTACAAACTGATTGTTTGAGTATTTGCTCCATTATCTTTCCAGTTACTAATTTTAAGATGGCTGGTCTAAAATTCCCTGGGTTGTCTTTATTACCCTCTTTATAGATGGGTACTGTATTTGCCCTTTCCCACTCTTCTGGGATCTCTCCCATCCTTCATGAATTCTCAAAGATAATCACTAATGGCTCAGAGATCTTTTCAGCCAGTTCCTTAAGTATTTTAGGATGTATTTCGTCAGGCTCTGCCAACTTAAAGACATCTAACTTATCTAAATAATTCTTAACGTGTTCTTTCCTATTTTAGCCTCAGATCCTACCCCATTTACACTGATGTTCACTATATTCGTTGTCTGATCACTGTTAGGTGTTTGTTTCTGTTAGGTGAAAACTGAAACAAAAAAAGGCATTTAACACTTTGGTCATTGGTACATTTTCTGTTAATGTCTTTCCCTCCTCATTGAGTGATGGGCTGACCCTGTCCTTGGTCTTCCTGTTGCCTCTAATATATTTGTAACATGTTTTCTTGTTACCTTTTATGTCCCCAGGGTAGTTTAATCTTTTTTGGTGCTTTGATCTTTCTAATTTTTGTCTCTACAGGCTTATGCTGGGTTTTTTTTATATTCCTCCTTCGTAAATTGACCTTGTTTCCACTTTTTGTCTGACTCTTTTCTGAGTTTCAGGTTGTTGAAGATCTCCTGGTTAAGACAGGGTAATCTCTTCCCATACTTCCCATCTTTCCTATGCACTGGGATTGTTTGCCCTTAATAATGCCTCTTTAAAAAAACTATCAGCTCTCCTGAGCTCTTTTTTTCCCTTAGACTTGCTTCCCATGGGATCTTACCTACCAATTCTCCGAGTTTTTTAAAGTTTGCTGTCTTGAAGTCCATTGCCTTTTTTCTGCTGTTTTCCCTCCTATCATTTCTTAGAATCATGAACTCTATCATTTCATAATCCCTTTCATCCAAGCTGCCTTCAACCATCAAATACTCAACCAGTTGCTACCTATTTGTCAGAAACAAATCTAAACCAGTATCTCTAAAAGTTGCTTTCTCCACCTTTGGCAACTAAAAGTTGTCACCTATGCAAGCTAACATTCTATCCAATCAATCATTCTAGTAAGGTTGTCTAAAAATCTGTCATTATTGACTGTTTATCTAGTATCTATGAACTGCAGTTCAAGTCATATTGCATATATTAGGGGATATGAAATAAAGAACTTACCTACAGGCTGTAGTTTTAGTTTAGCAAACAGTCTAGTATAGTAAAAATTTGGCAGACCAGCCAGGAAATCTTTCTGTTTACAGGAGTGTATAAACACTGGAAAAATAACATCTGTTGTGTGAGCCTCATTGGTACTAGCAAGGCTGAGATGTAAATATCAGCTTCCCTCTGCAGAGTCTTGCCATTCTGTACGTTGGTCTGGCAGCCAAGAAGAGAAAAATCATTCTCTCCACTAGCAAAAAAAAAAAAGCTCTAGCGAGTTGGTTCATTTGTGATTGGCATTTTTCAATTCTGAATAAAAACGGCCTGGTTTTGGATATTGTCTAAAGTTGCAGTGATTCTCTAAAGAAGAAGGTAAATGCTATTAACTCAGTGTGTGGGTGTGATTTAGTGAGAGATAGATGTTAGGGCAGGCAAATGATAGCAGTTCAGGAATTGCCAGTCTCCAATATGCAAAGCATGACTGACTACTGAAATAATAGACGGAAGGGTCACATTATAGTGACAGAAATGAAAGAATATTGAGGCCACGCTATCAACACCCAAGACTTCTAAAGGCAATGGCAAAGAAAATCCTAGAATCAGGGGCACAGGTATTTAGTTCCTCAAAGGCAAAAAGATGGTGGCTGTGTTGCAGAGCCTTGAGGTTCTCTCCCTCTCGTGGGGTTAAAATTGGTTATAGGGAGAAATGTATGGATTCCCAAAGCTCAGTCAGAGATGTAGCTGACCCTGCTGCTTGTGGAGCTTTCTTATTATTCTTCTGAAGTATTGGCTTTGCCATGGGAGCCCTGTCTATCCTCCTATGGATGTAGCAGGGGGCTTGTCACCAAAAATCAATGGAGTCCCTGAGATCTGCGCGAGGGTGGATCTGTGGAAGCACAGGACTGTCAGTGTGGAGACCCTGTGTCTCCACACGGGCTCCCAGACTGTCTTGGGTCCCTGATTTGCCAGTGGCTCCCTCAAAGCCACTTCCCTCAGTGTGCTTCTAGAGGAAAAAAACTGGTTCGTTATGAATTTACCCACTGGGGTGGGCTGATGATGCATTGGACAGTGAATGTCCTACTGACTTCCCTTCTTCCCACAGCTTATATCCTTAGCCCTGAGGAGATGGAGGGTGGATTTGTGAACTAAAGAGTTTAAATCAACCCTGCCACTATGGGGAGGAAGGAAGAAGGTGGAGATGCCATTTCCCATTCAGCCCCAGGAATGCTGTCAGTGTTCAACAGCTTGCCCACTAACTGCCTGCTCCATGTAACCCTTCTGACAGGTGAAGTTGGCAGCAACAAGGGCCGAGTCCAATATCCAAGCGTTCTGCTTAACAATACAACACAAAATTGGCTCGAGCCCCCACCCAGTAACCTGGGAAAATTAAACACCCCCTCTGGACACCTCTAAGAGGCAATACTTCCCCACTCGCAAGCACCGAGTCTGTGTATTGCAGAGAAAACATTTAATGAAAAGGGGAAAGGAACCTGGCATTAATTTGGGAAAACACCACAACCATGATTCACACACACGTGACCATGAGGAAAACTCTCGCTCCAGAGTAGATAAGGCAGTGTCCTTTGCCTCTGTTTCTCACCTTGCGGTATGAAAGTCCAATTAATGTCCTTTAACATGTCACTGACCTTTCCCTCTACCACACCCTACTCACAGCTGCGGTCCTTAGTCATCAAAGACCCAGAGCTCAGAGGTGCATTTATGTGAGTTCCCCGACCCCCTCGGGGGAGGGGAGAGGAGCCTCAAGCCAAGCCTCCACTGCTGCTGCCACCACTGCAACTGGCTCACAGTTGCTGCCATTCATTCTGAGTTACTGCCTGCTGCTGTTGCTGTTCCATCATTCACTCCACTGCTGCCATTCATCGTGCCACTGTTCACGCCATCTTGCCGTTGTTTGCTCCATCGCCAGTGGCCCAGCATCGTCACCTTCTGCTGCCACCTGTCTCTCCACTATGACCTGTGCAAGTTGAACCTCTCTTGAGGTTCCGCTCGGTGCTCAGTGATTTCAGCTCTAGTGATCAGTTAACAAAACAAAAGACTCTCAATTGAGCCGAATCAGCTCTGTCTTTAAGCAGTGGAGCAGGGCAGGTCAAATGGCGCTATGACTCTTAGGCTGATTCCCATACCACCAGGCAGAAACAGCTATCCCCACCTTCTTTCTCTCTGCACTGGGCTCCAGTATCCAAAACCCCCTGTTTAGCGAGTTCAATTCAGTTGAGGTGACCCCCTCAGTTAGGGCAGGTTAAGTACAGTTCTACTACCCTTTACTCGTATAATAAAGATAACATTTTATTACCCCTGCATTCAACACTAACATGATTTGTAACCCAACCCCGGCCAAAACTGATCACTTTGGCAAAACAGCTCTGTCTGCTGGATACCTAGGCAGAGTAGGTGTGTTCATGTAAATACGGTCAGAAAAGCCCTTTTCCCCCAGCTGATCATTAGTTGTCAGAGGGAGAGCTCCTTGAGACCTTGCTTACACCATAATGAGGAGGGGAGAAGAGAGTAACTAAGGCTGCTACATTTCCTGCTTCTCCTGCCATGCTGTGAAACAGGCAGGGAGAGCAAGATAGGAGCTTGAATGACTGTGCCTGGTCCCAGAGGAGTGCATCACAAAGGATTAGTGCTCTCCTGCACAGTCACCCAGGGGAAAATTAAGAGATTCTCTCTCTGATTCTCCATCCCAGACCCAGCCTGAGACAAAGCATAACAGAGAAATTTTCAAAAAAAAAAAAGACCATATGCCAATTGGAGATGGCTGGAGAACAGTGCTCCAACCAGTCTTCCTCCCTTTCCCCACTTGTACACCCTGCCCCAAGGGTTGTGGGGAAAGTAGTTTAGGAGCTCTCTCTTTACCAGCTCTGTGCCTCTGAAGTCTCCCCCATGCGGGGAATATTGCCAGCAGAGGACTTGTGCTTGTGGCTGTTTGACTTTTTATTAAAATATATGTTTGCTCTCAGGGCTTGTGTTAGAGGATCCCTAAAGATAATGATTTAATTTCCTACAGTCACCTTCAAACAGATTCCTGGCTCACTTCAGCTCCCTCTTTGCCAAGCTCCTCTAGATACTCCTGGAGCCTCCTGTAAGTTCCCCATTACCATCCTTCCTCTTTTCAACCATCCAACTGATTCCCGGCTCCCTAACCGCAAAGCCTCCTAAACTTTGCAGAGTCCAGTACTTGAATCTAGCTCATGTCGATATTGACCAAAAGTTGTTCGTTCAATTGGTTGTTTGGTGACGTATGTGAAAAGGGTTGTTGGTGTTGGTCCAGTTCCTAATGCGTAGGTTTCCTCCCAAAGCTATCAACATTGTAATTAACACTAATTGTCAACTTGACTGGAAAGCTCAAGTACTAAATGTCTAAGAAAGTGAACAGCTGTCTCACCTAAGAGGTAACGCATCCAAATTAGGGTTGACGAACAGTGGAGTGGGGCACTGTGAGATGCTTTCGCTGCCACTGCCCATTCTGTACCTGTTCAGTGGATCGAGGATTTTAGCCTACACAGGTGTCACTCTAGAACCTGTTGTGAACACAAAATTCACTGGAAAGTAATGATACTACTGAAGAATTCTTGAAACAAATCTATGCAACATTCAGGATGTTAAACTCAGTTTCAATTAAAGCTCTAGCAGTCCCTAGAGCCATTTACTTGTTGCTTCTTATAAAGAAAATGGTGTTTTCTTCTATTCCTTCATTTTTATACCTGTCAGCAGCAACTGAAATAATGAGCTTCAACATTTCTATTGATAGCTTTTGAAAAAGGCAAACCAAAAAGCATGATATGAAGAAAAACCTGAAGTGATAACACCAAACTGGTTGTTTTAGCTATGTTAACCCCTGTACTGTCAGATTATTAATACGTTTTGACAGTAAAGTTCAAATGGGGAAAGCTATATATGTTAGTTATCCAAAAACTACTGAATATGATATTGGACTTGTTTAATTTATTTTTGAGTCTATAGCACTACTTTGACTTCAGGTGTGCTTGGGAATCCCTCATGTACATATGCAAGGAATTAACTATACCTTGTCCATACAATGCAAATTAACTTTTATCTTTTTTTAAACTAATTAAGTCAATATTGGACTGAAACTTTTACAAGATGAATAGCTTTTTGCAGTGCTGTTCCCCAGTAATAACAGCTCCTATCCAGATCTTTTTATGTAGCATTCAGTTATAAAAATAGTTTATAGAACTGTTGGAATTAAGCCACTATCATAGTTTTGAAAGCAATCCCAACGCGGTAGTAATCTATCTGCTGTTGGTACTTGTTCTTTTATTGGTTATTAAAATGATCTGAAATCAGACTGAGAATAATAAATAAAGCTCAGATGTGACTATTCCGAACAACACTAGATTAATTTCAAGCAATATTAGAGTAGTATTTCAAATTAACTTGATTGGTAATACTTAACTAATCACAATTATGGATAGTGATTTAAGGTTGTTCATCCTGTAAATGTGTATAATTCTGTGTTTAATTATACATTTATGTGTTTGTTTATATTCGTGTGTGTATTTTATATATACACACAAAAATATGTTGAAGCCGTTGAACGAAATCCTCATCTTGTTGTCTGTAAAGGGGATTAAGGCCCCTTGCTCCTGTGTAGGGGAACTGCAGTATCCTGATCAATTCTGGGGATGGTCAGGCTAGTGCAGAAGTGATGAAGGGGCTCCTCAGCTTTTCTATGACTAGGGCCCAAAAGGCTGCTAAAAGAAAGAGGGGCTCAAGCCATTTAGTTCCCCATCCTTCTAACTAGTCTTCCACAGGTCCATATTCTCTGTTTTCATAGAGCAGGGCCAGAGAGAATAGCTGCAGTCCTGAGGCTACACTAAACCCTGCAGTAGATGGGGTTCAGAGGAAGGAGACCTTGGTATCCACAATGAGCCACCACAAATGAAGCTTATTATGTGTTGGTAGGAATGGGCATTTGCAGGGGCACTGTACTGATTGGCTTTTTCACTCCCATCCAGCCAACCATCTCAGGGTCCCCACAGCTCTCATTCAGTTGGGAAGAGCCAGCCCTTCCTTCAGGATGTCAAGGGGGTGGAGGTAGTACTTCTCCTTTTGACATCTGTCCATCAGAAACCTTGCTGCCATTTTGGGGCATTAGGGGGAAGTCTCTGAGGGAGATTCTCGGGTCATGTAAATTGTCATAGCTCCATTGACTTCAGTGAAGCCATGACAATTTACACCAGCTAAGGATCCGCCTCTTTAATTCTATCACCAAGGTCCAGGCTGGGTGGCCCTGAATCATGCCTGCAGTCACTGCTGAGGGATGCATTCCTCTGTCAGGACCTTGTTAATGTGACCTTGAAGCAGAGCTATTCTGAGCTGCAGTACTTCAGCTGGGCCGTGAGCCGGTAGCACTGAAGGATCAGAAGCAGGAGTTTTTCTTGAGTCAGGATTGATTAAGGCCTTCAGGATTTGACCAAGAATATTGTGATGCTGTCTGGAGTGGCTGACAACTGTGAATGCTAGCCTCAGTGCAGACTGTCAAGAAGCAGGGTAGAAACCCCAGACTGGCTGTATGTTCTATAATTAGATTTCACCAACCCAGTAATAAGGATGAACTCCTAAAGCAGTATAATAGTCTTACCATGGAGTCACAGACAGTCCCCCTTGGGCATTCCAGTCTGTCTTGCCGCCCAGGCAAGCTGGGCTATGTGATAGATGGTCACTTTACACCAAAAATCACAAAATATTCAGGTTACTCGCAGTCCCAGAGGACCAGTCACCTACCCTAGGTCAGTTGTACTCAGATCACAAATCAAAGACAACACATGTAGCCAATCCTGTCATAAACTAACTAAAGATTTATTAACTAAGAAAAGGCATGAGTTATTTACAAGATTAAAACAGGAAACACAAACACACAATGAGTTAGTCTTAGATTTAAAAAGATAACATAAGTTTCTATAATAGGCAGCTCTATATGTCCTTTAGTGCTGACCCATGCCAAGCAGCATGGGGATCTCTTGCTTATATTGAGGAATCTTGCCCCATAGAGTCCAGCCAGCAGAAAGAGTCCACATTCCTTCTTGTCAGGGACTTTGTTATTCCCTTCACCCCAGATTCCAAGCTGATGGGATGAGTTCATACGCAGGTTTCCCCTTCCTGGAGGGAGTTGGGAATGCAATCAGCAAGGTCGCTGTCCTTAGATGCTACACAATGCCTCATTTGTCTTCAGTGGGCCATCTTGTGTGCAGGATGAGCACTTCACCTTAATTAAAGTTGCCTTTTCTGTTTGGTGAGTTACACAATTACAGATATTAAGAAAGCAAACGTTCAATATATAACTTCATGCCATGGGATACAGATATTATATCTAGGATTAATACATGCGGCATCCTACAAGTATTCCATAAAGACTAAACACTTTTTTATAATGCTAATATCTGTTTTAACTACACTAACCTACAGGTAAGCCAGACTGGCTTCCAACTAGGTATTTGTCAGTGTTCGGTGTGGCACCTGGTCTGTCAGCCTCCCAAATATAAAAAGGATTGTAAAATATGAAACACCAGGGTGAATTTGGCCCTGCAACTTTACTGCCAGTTGGGTTTATGAATGAACAGCCTCTTTTTTCAGCTCAATTAGTTTTGGTAATAGCAAACCATATAAGAAAGATAAGGGAAAATATGTGAAATTTCTGTTTAAGTCTGGATGCTTTTGGAAGTTTGTCCTGGAGTGAAACTCCAATTTTCATATTAATTTTAAATATTGTTGTTAGTTAATAGCTTTTTTTTATAATGAATTGGTTATGGAATTCCGTTTATAGCAGTATAAATGCTATACAGTTCATCATGAAGTACATCATTCAGTTGTGTATTTATATTAGTAGTCATAATTATCGTAAAGTTTTAATTACATCCTCATGAATGATTGTATATACATTTAGTATTATTATGGCAAATAGAGTGAAATATTTAGGGTATACTGCATGACCCTTAAACTCTTTTAAAATAAAATGTTTTACAATAATTATCAATACATGATAATTAATAATGTAATACCTTGTTTTAGAATAAGCGTACATGTTGGATTAATTGCCTGTTTGATCTAACACTTACAAAACGTTTATGCATTATAAGGATCATAAGAGGAAGTGAAAACATTTTTTTAATGATTTTTAATACGTATAACTTTATCTTTAGAAATAACAGTATTATTTTTTTTATCAAATTTGGATTCAAAACTGGTTATTGGCTTTCCATGTTTCCCACTTCTTTCAGCCTTACATGCAACATCTTCTTTCTTTTCCATTGTCATCTTCCTCTTTGTCTAATTTTTCCCATTCTCACTTCAGATGAGATAAGTATCAATATTCTGGAGAGCTGATCCAAATCCTTCTGATATTGACAGCGTTAGTTACACTGCCGTATTATCTTTGATGTACATATGACTTGTGAAGGATATCTGGTGCGATGTCACCTGCCAAATCTCAGATACTAACCGAGAGTAGTTTATTTCCTTGGGATTCAGATAATACTTATTTGATGAATGCTGTTGGTGTTGGTCTAAGCAAATTTATTGTCTCACGTTTACTTCACCATGAGAAAGAGAAGTCATAAAAGCTTTTTTATTGTCTCCCTATTTCCTGGATATGAGAGCTCCAGTAAAATTGTAGGTGTTGCAGAAACAATGTTGTTAATCCAGGAGTTGGTAAAGCTTCCTCTGTAGCTGACTTGAAAGTTTCTATACTTCTACAAAAAAACTTCAAAAACAGACTTCATCGAGAAACTGCAGAGCTGGAACTCATATGCAAACTTGACACAATCAAACTGGATCTGAATAGAGACTTGGAATGATTATCTCATTACAAGAAGTAATTGTCACTGTTCACACATTCTCACCTTCTAATCAATGGTTGTGAATAGGCCTCATCTACTCTAACTGAATGGACTTTGCTAACACCTACCCCTCCCCATTGTTGTTCCTTACCCTTGGATGTATATATATATATCCCCTATCTGATTTCTGTTTCTTGCATCTGACAAAGTGGGTTGCAGCCCACAAAAGCTTATGCCTGCAGAAATTAAATTTGTTATTCTTTAAAGTGCTACAGGACTGTCGGGTTTTTTTGCTGTATACAGACTAACACGGCTACCCCTCTGGAACTTTATATATCTTGATATTTGAAGCTGAATGAAATCTCTGTATCACTCAGCACTTTCTGTCTGTTGCCAAAGAACAACTGAGTGAGTTAGACAGCATTCTCTTTTTAGCACAAATAGCAGAGCACTGCTGGAGGGAATGAAGAATGTGTTAGTAAAAATTTCTGTAAGTCAGCAGAGGGGGACAGCCAAATTTGAACAGGAAGCCTAAGAAACGGGGAGAAGAAAAGCAGCAGCCAAGTTTTGCATTATACTTTCCAGTCTCCTAGTTGTTAATAAATTGCAGTACCTATAATGACACTCCTTCAGACACCCCATCATATATATATGTATCTTGTTGGCTAGGTGGAGTAGCAGAACAAGTATAATATTTCAGGGTCATACATAAATGGTTTATTTTTTCCCTTAATTTTTCTATAACTGTACATTTCTAAGTCTCATTTCACAAGGTAGAAACAAGGGGACATCTACCTTTCAATTCTATCAAATATAGGCTGTCAAATTTCAAACCTAAACTACTCACCAGGTGACCCTTCTTAATTATGTGGGGAATTGAGTTATTATGTAGCTTTCCCAAGTCTGCAACTGAAGTATCTTGAGCCAAACCTAAAATTGTGAAATTAGAAAAAGCACAACTTATATTTTAAGTGTTTGATACTTGATCTGAGACTCAAATATTTGCATGAGAAAAATGTGGATTCTGAAACAAGAAAAAATTCACCTAATACTTTATTCAGATTTTAGGAACTATGAGAACAAGAATTTAAAGTAATTGGTTACTGCAGTCAGCCACCCATGACTATCTGTCTCCTGACCCTACTTATCAGCCTCAAAGTAGAATGCTCATAGTTAATTCATTTTTAACAAGGGGCTCTGCTGGAACTTAATACTACATATGTAAAAGCATTCTCATGTTACATAACACAGCCAGATTTAAAAAGAAAGTTGACAATATAGAAAAAGTAAAGAGCTTCACTTCATCATGAAAATGTATGTTACAGTGACTCAATTCTCAAATAAGGAAATCCCATCTTTCTGTCAAACATCTTTGAAATTGAGATCATTAATAGTTGATACACAAATGTTTACGAAGAACAACTTCTCTGATACCAAAAAAATGAAAACAGTGGGACCATGTGTTGGTTTCCTCATTATTATCTTTAATGAGCAATGGGGACAAGAGAGTGACGTCAGGTTTTTCTTGGACTTCCCAGGTAGAGTAGTTCACTCAGCTTGCTGCACATATAATGTGAGTCCGCATAATAGCAGCTATGCATGTACAGACGGATGGTACTGCCCTGGATACTAGATGGAATTTTGTAACCTACATGGTGTTGAGAGATTGACTATTAAGAGAGGGAAATCCAGGTAACAAAGTAGAGGGATAGGTAACAAACAAGGATTCAACATAGCTAGATTCCCCATGTGCCAGCACCAGTGGCGAGTTTTATGTTAATATGTAAAAACTATTCATAGTGTGATTGTAGTGCACAGTTCTTGGTATATTTTTTTAAACCTTTAGGATTCAGCATGAGTAAAAGCTACCTTTTGGGGGGTTTGTCCAAATCTTTATTGGTTCAGAACACTTCCTCCTTTGGAAATGTTCAAATTTGTAAAAAGCTATTGGTAATATTACAGTGATCATATTTGATCTTTTCACATCATCGTGTGACTGGGCCCTACAAAAGGCTGGTGAGCTTTGCATTGTTTGGGTCTGCTCATGCAGCTTTTACTCTAGCATATAGTTCTATGGACTTCAGTGATGCTGCTTAATGTGAGTAAATCTGACATTATTTGTTGCACAGAGAGACCATTTTCATTTGTAATTGAGCAGTTTCAATTAGTAAATGTAATTTTTTTCCTCTTTCTGTTCAATGAACCCCCCCTTGTTCTTGTGAACTATGAATAACAGCTGAGACCTTG
Source organism: Emydura macquarii macquarii (assembly GCF_026122565.2). NCBI lineage: Eukaryota > Metazoa > Chordata > Testudines > Chelidae > Emydura > Emydura macquarii. The sequence continues at coordinate 4,989,073 of NW_027132971.1, read as the reverse complement.
CCTATTTTTATCCTATTATGTGCCCCCTAGTAATATGAGTACTTCACAACACCCAAGGGACCCTTTGAGCTGCATTGACTTTGAAACCACTTTATCAAACATTTGACATTTTATTCTACGTTATAAAGATAGGGCCTACATCAACTGCAAAGCCTTCCCTTCCTCAACTGCTGGTGCACAGAAGCTCTAGAAGCATCCCAAGTTGCACATTCAGGGAGGTTAACCTGATTCTGATAAGGAACTCTCCTCCCTTCCTATGGTCAAATGACTTCCTTCTCCAGAGCAGTGCATATCTGGCCAAATTAGATTTCTATACACTTTGAACTCCTAGAAACGACATCCAGGACCTCCAGTGAGAAAATCCGCCAGAGTCCTAAAAAGTATGTGACTTGGCCAAATGTCAGTGAATTTCAAAAGAATGCTAAAGGGACCATGATCCTAAGGCCTGCGTTGCCTGGCAGCTCTGCTTCTCTCATATTGGAAGGACCATTATCTGGGGTGGTATGACCATAGGATTGGCATAAGTGGGCTTTCTGGCAGACATGAACCTGTACATTAAGGGAAAGAGAAACAAATATATGAGAAACTTAACAATGTACCCCCACAACTGTCTATCTATCCATCCATCTGTCTAACCTTATACCTCAGTCATCACCATGGTAATTCAGAGGGAAGGGTTTCCTCGGAGTTCTGAATGGAGGAGCATCGGGTCCCCTTAAACAATACAGCCCACCAACAATCAGAAGCCCTTCCCAAAATGAAAGGGTTTTCTTAAAAAAATAAACAAACCTTCCCCCTGACTTTGAGACTGAGCCATTATCAATGCTACTGCCTCCTATCTGAGGACTTACACAAGAGTTTCTGCAGCTTGTAGTTGTGCATTAACTTCCCCTGGGTGAACTGGTTTGTGTGGGGGTGTCTGGGATTTTGATGGGAGTAAGGACTGTGGATATTGAAGATCTGATTTGTATGTTCTGTGTCTCCCAGGAAGTTCTGCTACTTGCAGATGAGAAGCTATTATTTTGGGGAGGAGGAGGTCATTTTGGCAGGCCTCAATTTGTGTTGAATAGCTTAAGGCATCTTGTAATGCTGAGATCTGTGACCTTTCCCAGCTTGCAGGTCTTGCTGTGGGCTCCAGCACTTAGTTTATATTATTTTATGAATTTATGATAACTACCTAGCAATGTGATACGGTAGCTAACAATCTATCTATCTAAGTCCCATGAAGTCAATCCAAGTTTTTCCTGAGTAGGGGCTCTCAGAAATAAGCCCTCTGTTAGCAGTATTTAAAATAAAAGAAATAAAACATTTTTATTAGGTTTTTAGATGCTTTCTCAGTCCTCCAACATCATCTTAAATGTAAAAAAGAAATTAAGCACATTCTAGGTGCAGTAAAATGCGCACATTTTTGTCCTTTCCCATCTGCATCTGATGACTACTGAGCTGTGTCTGCTTTAAAAGCAAATATAAAACAGTAATTTTTATAAGCTTAGCTATGTTTTAAAAACAAAACAAAAACTGTTGTAATTTGACAGCTCACATATTTGAAACTGCTTCTGGATTTAATCGTAGAAGTAAATATGTGCTTGTGTGTACGCAAAGCATGGCGTTTCCTCTACAATTTGACTGAACTGGTTTCTTGATCTTGCAGAGCTTTCTGACTTGTTTAGGTGAATACAATCCCCAAATCAATCATTTGCATTTTTTTCTGATTCTAGTTTGGGATCCCAGTGACTTTGACACAAGAGATATACAGTATAAGAGGCATTCATTTTTTATTACTTTTCTTGTTTTCTGGCCAGCAAACTGTCTGGTATTTTTCCCTCTGGGGTCACTGGATAGAAAATGTTTTATATACTGTACTGTCTATATTTTATATACTGTACTGCATATATTCTCAGACGAAGCAAAGATGCAGTGTGTCTCTTTGATCTTTTGAACATGCTTTCCATTGGAAACACTGAGCTCCACCACCATTAATTGCCACGTTGGACACTGCTTACAAACACTGGTCAGATTTAATTGACATTTTAAGCAGCTGGAGTCCCTTCTATACAAGGGCTCTCACTGTACAGCTGAACTGGCACTAACTCTGACAGAATTCTCTTGCTAAAATTCTTTAGTGTAGACACAGCTAGCTCTGCAGGTGGTTCATCCATAGTAGGATTGAGGTATACTGGCACAGAATTACTGTAGAAAGCTTGCAGTGAAGTTCACTTTAAATAAAGGAAATGTAAAAATATTTAGCTTTTTGACTAGAAAATTGTGTTGACAGTTCTCTTTGCCTCTTCCTCCTCAGGGAGTGACGACTAGATAGCAATGTTGCTTTATTACCTAATTAAGCTAGCTCAAAATGCTTCTGAATTTAGGAGTCCTTTTATCGTCTGAATCTTTGGGCACCGACAAAGCAAGAATACCACCTTTTAAAGGAAGATTAGACTGGGTATAGGACTGTAGGCGAAGCAGAAATTAAAATTTTAAGATTCTAGCTTTCAAGTGCTTCCTCAAGCCAGGAAGCCTATGGAAACCCTGTATAAAATATTGAAAGGTCTTGGGTTATTAAGGGGAGCAAGAATGTTTTTCTGTTTAATGTTTGAATTCTATTTGTATAATTTATTTGAGTCGTTTAATTGAATGTTGGTGTATGCTTTCAAGAACTAGGAATGTTGGGAATACCTACAGTAAACAGGTATAAAGTGCCTATTTTGCTTGTAGCTTGCACGTTATTGAAGATGTTACAATGCTTTGATTTGTAGTAAGAATTCGGAGGGTAGAATTTGCATGTATTTTAAACAAATAGCTATGGCATGCAAAATTGAACACACAGGGTTTTATTATTTATCAACAGTGCAGTTGAAATGCTTATTGCATTTAGGAATAAGGAACTTGTGCTAACTCATTTCAGCATCTTCTGAGATGTCCTGAGTAACAGAGCACATTCTTCAGATTTTAAACAATTCAGGGAGAAGGTTTTGTATTCAGAATTTTGTCTCATTAACTGACTTATCCCTTACTCTAATTTGCATTATGGGTCATACATTTCTGTGAAAAAAATTAGCAACATAAGACAAAATACTACTTTCTCATGAATGCAAAACCTATGAGGCATGATGCTATACTACGTAAAATTTAGAAACTCAGGTCATGTGTAGAAAATCTAATACTTGTATTGTACAGTATTTTAACCTGGCTGCGTTTTGTTTGAAAGTAACTGGAGACAGGTGGGAAACCATTCACATAATTTGCTACTCCTAGAAAATCAGGCAATATAATGAAAAAAAAAATTTCTGAAGTTAGAGGTTTCTTGAGCTGTAAAAACTTGTGCCTGACAACCAACTTCTAAGCGAAACAGAGGCGTGTTCATTTCAGTTAATGACGGGTAGCTATCTAAGAGCAGTGATGACTTTATCAACTCATGCTTAGCACTGTGATGAACTCTGGATGATTCACTATATTCAATGTCACTTTCTTATTGTGAGTATATATATATATATATATATGCGTGTGGTCTGAGAGTTCTGTGTAATTGCCAGTGGCTGCTGCAGGTCAAAATTTTGGTTGTGTGACAGTCACTTGCTTTAAGGTCTTCTATGCTTATTAATTAAAGGCCCTCAAAACAGTACATTATTCCTCTGCTGTGGCTGCCAGGTTGTTCACTGAACTGTGGGCACCTTCCATGAAGTTATGATGCTGCTTCCTTGGAGCTTGTGGTATTAGTAGTTATGCCTTTAGGGGCTGATATGCCCAGGCAGAGTCTGGGCAGGATGTTGTGAAACTCTTGTTATGTGCAGCCAGTTGGAACCGGACTCAGAATAGCTCTTTCAAGCACATTAAGCATTATGTAATTGCTGAGCACCACAGAGCCCTTCATTATAAAGTGCACTAAGCAGTTCGTGGGGCATTTGAGCCACTGCCTCCTTTTGAATTCTATTTCTGAGAGATGGAAATACAACCATGCAGTTAAATTAACAGCTGGGAATGGTGCCTTTACTTTACTTTTTCATTTTCTGATCGAACCACCTCTGGTAGTTGCTTTCTTTTATGAGTGTCTGCCACATGCATTGAAGCCACATGGCAAGGTCGTCTTTTGCCTGCATCTGCTCCCAGAACCCAGTGAGTAGTGTCTCCATTGTGCAAAGGAAGTTGTGGAGAAGCTATTACAGCATGGGCCTGTATTTTGTTGGAGTTTTGCTGGGTTCAACAATGTGTGACCTTCCCTCCTCCAATGAAGTTTAATGAAGCTGTCGCAATTTACACCCACTGAGGTTCTGTACCCTGATTATCTGTAAAGAAGAAATGAATTAGTAGCAGCAGGTGACCATCTATTTTTAATGATGCTGAGGCTCAATTGTTAATTATCTTTAATTTATAAAGACCATTTTTCTTCTAATTACTTTCATTCTCTCACCTATATTCATTATAGTTTGTCAGATCTTTAGCGCTGTGTAGCTTATTAGCAAGTTAAATAAATAGGCCTTTTCCCTTCTTTCATTTATTTCATTATATATACTGAAAACATATTAAATTATTTGGATTTACACTGGCAGATTTGGCAGCCTTTTTATATTTACTTTGACTGTGAGAGAGAAATTGAACTTGGGCTCTGTCTCCAGGAGCAAGTTATTTGTCATATCAGTGGCTGTGTGACAGAGAATCAGACATAGATGTGGTGGTGGTGTTATAATTATGTATATAAGGTATGATTTTCATTGTCCCCGCAATTATATTTTTGGTCTCTTCATTTGTTGTTTTATATTTTTGTATAGCTGATTTGGGGGGGAGGGGTGATGGCTGACTTTTTAACATAAATCTTTCATAAAAACAAAAAGGGGGGGGAAACAATTTTCTCAATATGTTTAGACTCAGATCTATCTCCAATAATTCTTTATTTATGGGAAAAGGTAAGCAAATCATTACAGAAAGAGTGTTGCTTTATAATTGAGGGAGCATGGAATTAGTTTTGTAAGCAGAGCACAATTTGCCACCTTAACTGTTGAAAATGTATTTGCATAACCATATAGAAGGCCCTCTTCCCATCACTGCAGTTTACTTTTGTCCTCTCCTTTATTTATCCATCAATTTTCAGATACTATTGGTCCAAATCCTGCTGATCTCAGTCCTCACTCAGGGAAATCTCCCAATGTTTTTTATAGTCTTAGTTTGCACTCTTTAGCCACTGCCCTGAATTGGGGGATGGTGCAGACACACACTGTCTGTGGGAAGAGCCTCTGAGAAGCAGAAACTCACCAGTTGCATGAGAGTTGGGGAGAAGAGCAATCTTTAAATTCCCTATCCTCTCTGCCCCCACACCCTCTCTTGCAAATTGCTCCTTAAGAGGGGAACAACTGTGACCACAGTTTAGCAGGCCAATACAATGGGTTGGGGTAGGAGTACCTTACTCCATCCTCTTGTCTACTGCATAAGGGGAGCCACAATCTGACCCTTAAACACCACCTAGTAAAGTGTTCAGCTGCATGCATGCAGGTATGCTTGCCCTCTCATTTGGGCACTTCAGCACAATTTCTTACTTTGCTGCCTGAAATTATGTCATTTAAACTGTCCAGTACAGGGTTAATCTTCTAACTAAAGAGGACATACTTTTGGTTCTGTAGCTGTGTAGTGTCTCATGAACACCTTGTTTTAAAAATAAATCTACAAAATACAAGAGAAGGGGGCCTATTCTATAAAAGTTAATGAGCTGGCGAATGCTGCATAATCGGTGTAAAAATCTGAAAATTTTCAGTTGTGCCAGCAGTCACTCAGTAAGTTACAACCCCAAAAATCTTATCATAGTTTTAGGAAAAATTAATCACCAGTATCTCCAGAACGGCCCTTTTTCATTTAAAAAAAATGTGTGGTATCATTACTTGCAGTTTCAAGACTTTAATTTCAGTTAGCAATCTTGAACTAGAAATACTAAAGTTTAACCAAAATGATAAACAGGAAACATACAGTGTTACGGAGTTCTGCCACCTCTTCCATTTTTGTGTTGTTCGCAAACTTCTTCACCATGTTGCACCTCTTCCTGGCCATAAGAGCTAAATCATCCCTAATTCTGATGTTTATGGCACTTGACCATTCACCTTTATTAATGCCAGACTGCTTCCATGTACAAGTGAAGATTTCCTAGAGTTTGATACCTGGGCCAACTCCACACCCACCAGCAATCTTATTCTTTCTACCTTATTTATTCTGGTAGTTAAATGTTGTTCTATTCATGGCAGTAATAGTATTACTTATTATTTATATACAACATTTGGTTTGCATGGCATTTTACAGACATAGCTAGACTGAGGAAAGGGGTATGTAGAGTTGTTGCCTTGCAGCAAGAACTTGAAGTGGGATTCTGGTTGACTCTGCTGCAGTATCAGCTCTGACACCCAAAGGGAGCGTGCAGCCTGCACTCCCCTCCATCGGTGGCAAGTTCTGTAGTGCTTAGGGCGGGATAATTATGGTCCCACCCTCATCTGCACCCTTTGTAAAGGCTAGTGCTGCTGGCTCTGTGTTCAGTCCCTGCACTCACCAGACAAAACGTCTGTAGAGGGAATTACTAGGGAACAAAGGTTGTCTGGTCAGAAAGGGTGCTCTCTCAGAGCAGGTCCAGATAAAATGGGAGTAGAACTGTCACTAAATATGACTGACCATTGCTGCCATCAGTGGAGCGTCTCCAGTGGAAATGAAATAGGGGGAGGCTTCCCAGAAAAGGCTAGTGTAGCCAAGACCGTAGATCACCTTTCCAAGGAATACTTCAGTGGCCTATCTTACTGTTTCTCGCCTCATGATGTATTCTCATACCAAAATTTGGCACAACTCTGCTTACTGTGAGATGGTTGGAGCAGATAATAAAAAGTATGAATGGTATAATACACATGCAATTTAAAGTAATAAGTACTATGAGCCAGTACTTCGGAAGCCAGTAGAGTTGCTCAAGATTTACATTAATGTAACTTTAATTAATAATAATAGATAAATACAATACATACAAACAAAGCCTTCTGTTATAAACTGAAATGTAGAGAGGCTTGAACTTAGGTAAGACATGAAATATTCAAATGAGAAAAGAAATGGTCTTTCACTTCACTTTGAATTAATTGCCTGTGATATGTTAAACGTGTAAGAATTAAAAAGTTATCATCTTTTTTTTTATCATGCTAATTCTTTTATAGCACCTAGGAGATGTTGGTAACAATATTTGGGAAAAATGGTTTAGAATTGCCCTAATGATCCCATTGGAAAGTTGAGGTTTTCCTATTTATAATGAGATGCCAGAAAGTAGCACTAGTTTGTTTAGTTATGAAATGTACTATGAGATTTTGTGTTTCAAAATGCTTTTTAATTCTTTGTTTCATTTTTCATCATTACTTGCATGTAAAGCTAGGTGAACTGTCTATAGTGAACAGTTTATCCGATGAATAACCTTTTTTTTTTTTCCTGTTTGCAAATTATCCACAGTCCTTGACTTTGATAAATGTGTTTAGTTATTTATAATTATTTTCTGAACACTTTATGTAAATATATTTCATCCTGTGGGTTGTTTGAAAATCACCCATTCGTTTTAACTGTTTCTTTGACCATTGTTTGTGAAGTGTAATTGGTCACATGTTGTTGTTTCTATTTTCTGATGTCCAAAACTTCATAAAAAAGAGTTTGACCCATTTCAGCACAAATTGTAAAGGACAGAGCAGGTTGGAAAATGGGTTCTGTTTTTGGTGGAACATTTTATTTTTTTGTTAAAGAATCAAAAACACAATACTCTGACCAAAAACCAGAATAGTTGAAATACAAAATGTCTTCAGTGTCTCATCGAAGTTGTAATTAAGATGCCTCATGCTGCCATTTTCCTCTAGAGGTTGGCTTCCCTGATGCATACCTCTCTGATGCATGCTGGTCTCCCCTCTTGGTAAGGGGAGGCGGTGCATCATGGGAGTCTCATGAGAGATGATATCCGGCTGGGGAGCCCAGCCAGAGAGTAGAATGTGTATGCTAGGCAACCCAACTACAACTCCCATGAGGGACCACAATGGAATATCTGAATTAAAATATTTCTGTTTTTGGGTGTCCAGTTTTGACAAAAAAAATTCCACAGAAAACAGGCACTTTTCATAATAAAATTATTTCAGTTGAAAACGTAGTTTTTAATTGAAGAACAGTTTAGATAAAATTTTTGACCAGTTCTAATAAATAACTATATTCACGTATAATCTTATTAATACAGCTATTTATACAAAAGGCAGCTGTTCTCTGGCATTAGTTCTAACAAAAATTTGTTTCCATAAATATTCACTCTAAAGTGATCAAAAAGTGTGTGAACATGGCTGAATCAAAAAGCAACTCAGAAGTGACAAATTTTGTGAATATTTTTCTATTAATCCCTCAGCCTTTACTTAGGACCTAATTAAAGTTGTTCTTTTGCAGTTCCTCAGCTCAACAGAAATTGTTTCCCTTATTTGATTAATTCACTGCATATGAAATTGGATATTTTTACCACATAAAAGTTTGCACTGTAGGTTTGCTGTTTTATACATTTCCTCCATCCTTGTCCTATATAGGTCCCGATGAAGGAAAGATTGTCTATCCAGGAGAGTGCTGTAGTGCTTTCCTGTATTGGGGCAATATATAGTAGAGCACGGGACCAGTCTTGCAGGGTTCTGAGCACCTCCTGTGAGGTGGGAGGCTTCTCCACTCCCATTGACTCAAGTGAGAATAGAGGACACTCCACATTCTGCAGAATTGAGCATCTAGTTTTTTCATCGGTGTTCAAGGACTTTAATTCAGTAAATCAGTTGGACTTCAGTTTTAACAGGACTTAAGCATATGCTTAAAATTAAACATAATTTAAACATTTTGTTGAATAGGGGTCCATGAAGTCCTGTGTCCCTTCCCCCCTCACACCCCCCACAATCTGGACTGGTGTGTAGCTGTCACTCCAATTCCTCACTCCTGGGCCCTGATTTACCCTGCTTTGCTGTGTGAACCACTCACTTCTGGGTCAGCCCATGCCCAGCTTCCTATGAGTAATCAGTCCCTGATCTAGTGAAGGAGCACTTCTGACCAGCCCCTCGATGGGATAGACTCCCAGCAAATCCCCCCAGTCCCAGATGCAACCCTGGGAACTGCTGTCTTACAGGGTTCAGTGCTGTACACTGCACCCTGCAAGCTCATTTACATTTGTCCATCAATTTATCAAAACAATTGATATGCACCAGCTCTGTCACTCTAAGTGAGGTTTCTGCACACACTCAATCCACATGCACTGTTTTAGATAAGACAAGCAAATAAGTTTATTGATTACAGTAAGATTTTAAGTGAATCTAAATTAGATTATTAATAAGTCGAGTTAATCACAATTAACTAAAAGATAACTTATATCCTAAACTGTGATTAATATTCCAGTCTCTTTCAATCTATGACGTTAGCTTACCACACAGTCTGGTTGCAATGAGTCTTGCAACCAGGCCCCCCCCTCACTGTGAGTAGGTGCCAGTCTTTTTTGTTGCTTGGAAGATAGATTCCACGAGAGAGAGCTAAGAGACAAAGACACCTCAGCTTTTAACAAGTTTCCCCAACACCCCGTGGGGTCAGGTGATCGACCATGTCTGGCAATGGACATGATTTCTTCCACTTGAGCCAAAGTGCTCACAGGTGCTTAGGCCAGTCCTTTGTTCCTGTGTGCATGCCTCCGCGGAACATGGAAACACAGCTTTGTGTTTGACTGCATCTATTCAAACCATGTGAGAGACACATTTTGGATATGAAACAGCAGAGTTTCATATCTGTAGATATATATGACATTGCAGGAAATGTGCTACCATAACAATAATGTTCAGTATGCCATGAACACCAAAAACACCTTACATGGCATACTTTGCATCAGATGCAGTTACACTGTAAGGCTGAACATGAATGATATACAAATCACACCATAAGGGTGTACATGGGGTACAGCGTGTCACAGGGTCTTCATGCAAACACAACTCCACAGAAATTAGTGAAGGAGGGATAGTTGTGCAGTAGTTCTTAAACAATTCGTTTGCTCATTTTCCTGAAAGAAATTTTTTACAATCATTTTAATAAGAAAAGGGGATTACATCCTGGCAACTCTGGTGGAAGCTACTTTTTAGATGTTATCAGAGTTCACAGAATTATTTTGTTAAAAATGCATACTAACCGTAGCCACTCCATTGCCTAGCCAGGATACAAAAATGTATTCGTTTATCTATCTATTTATGTATTTATTTATGTAAAAGAAATATGTTATGTCTTATCACAGTATACTAAGTGAAACATGTCTTAAGGGAAAGTGACATTCATTTATTTTCACTTGTAAAACATGCAGTGTTTATAACTACTCTAAATTTTAAATATTAACTTTTTGCCTGAAAAGTAGGAATAAGATGTCTACATAAAAGCAATTATTCCTCTGAACTGCCATTTATTTACTGGAGGAATACACTGGAAGATCTAATAATATCCAAATGAGGATTCCCATAAATTCTTAATGTGGACCAGATGACTGGTCCTTCAGTGAGTGAAATGTAACATTTTCTTGCTGTCTTCAGGCTTTTGTAAAGGAAATGTTCTTGTTACATAGCACAGTAATTGCCTGAGCAGAGAAATATTTCCTCACTCCAAACCCTGGGTCCTTTTAAGGAAAGAATTTCTTATACCATGTCTCATATTTAAACTAACAGATAAACCAGGAAAAAAAATTTAATGGGTGAGTAGGTTCTGTTTTATGACAGTCTACCATGAAAAACATTTAGAAAGACATTACCGAGTTTCAACTTTATTCTCAAGTTACACATAAGAAAACTATATAGATACTAAAAAAGGCCTACAGATGATTATCAATGTTTGGAAAACAGATTATTAAAATAAATATTAGGCCAGATTGTCCTTGGTCTTTGCTGGGGAAATGAAGGGTTGTCATGCACACAAGGAAGCTGTATCTGTAAAAGGGCCAGAGGCAACTAGAAGCCCTAGAAGGAGTGCCTTCCATGAATGTCCTGGTACACAGATGACCTCAGCGGGATTGTGGCGAGGAGGTAGATAAGGGGATCTGGCTGTCCCCTGACAGGGCGAACCCAATCCACAAAGAGGTACTAAGGCACCTAAACCCCAGAGTAGGCACCTAAGTCCCAGTTTTGGCTCCACTGTGAACCCAGTAGGCACCTAAACTCACTTGGTGCCTAACTTTTCATGGTAAAAATGTCCTCAGTTCCTAAGTTTCTGTGTCTGTGCACTGTTGTCTTCTTCTAGGTATCTGGATGCTTACCTCCTGCTTAAGCCCCAGAGCAATTCTCACGAACTGGGGGAAAATAGGTATTCATCTGTCTGATCCAGTAGGTATGCTTAGAGGTCACATACCAGACCAGGTCCCATTCAGAATCTTGCAGCAGGAGGAGTAGGTGGTGGCGGTGCTCAACTTACACAGTAACTATGTGTAACTCAGTGGTTAGAGCACTGGCCAGGTTCCATTTCCCTCCTCTGTGCCAGAGGGCAGTGGTGCTGGAACAGTTTTTTTTATAGTGGAGGTGCTAGAGCACCATTGAACCAAACTGTAAACCATGTATATAATGGAAACCATTTCAAGCCAGGGGGTGCAAGAGCCCCCTTAGTTCCAGCACCTATGCCAGGTGAGGGGGAAGATATTTGAACAGGGATCTCCTCTCAGGAGAGTCCTCTGACCATTGAATTATGTGATATTCTGATGTGGGACTCTGTCTCTCCTTTTGAAGCTGTTCAACTGTGCATAATAAAATAATGATTGGATGAGGGAACTGTACTCTGGATCTCCCACCTGCCAGTTGGGTGCCTTAACCACTGGACTACAGAGTCATTCTCTCTCTCACTTTCTCAGGTCCAATGTCTATTTAAGTGTTTATCCACAGTGGAACAGTCAGATAAGCTACTTTTAAACTGAAGTAAGAGTATCTACACACAGACTTATACTGGTTTAAGTAAAATGGTTTAAAAGCACACCCTTAGTTAAACCAGTCCAAGTTAGGGTATTGAAAACCCACAAGATACATACATAGGTAGGTGGAGTGTTTATAAATGTATATGCATGAGGGGATGGACTTCTGTAGGCGAATCTGCAATATAATCCAACCTATTATATCCATAAGTCGTTCTACTGTTGAAGAATGTTGGTTCTTGAGATTGACTCTAGGTACAGCAAAAACAACAAGAGTCCTGTAGCACTTTAAAGACTAACACATTTAATTTCTGCAGACATAAGCTTTCATGGGCTACAGATGCATCTGACGAAGTGGATTGCAGCCCACAAAAGTTTGTCTGCAGATATTAAATGTGTTAGTCTTTAAAGTGCTACAGGACTCTCGTTGTTTTTGCTGTATACAGACTAACACAGCTACCCGTCTGGAACTCTAGGTACAGATGCTGTAAAGTATTTTATAACCTAACAGTCAGTTTACTAGAGGTCTAAAGTTATGAAAGGAGCAGTTGAGCACAGCCCTCTCTCCTGCAGGGAAACAGGAAGTTTCAGAATGATAAACGGGTTTCTCAGAAATAGGACTTGGGCAGAATGCCAAAAAAGTTGAAGTGGTAAATTATTAAAAGAAAACGATGTTTAGAAATTGACTGGATTGGAACCAGCCCAAAAAAGGTAGAAATCAATGGACATAAATCCATAAGCAAGTCTCTTTTATTCTCCTTTCAAAGTAATAATAAACCCACATCTGATTTGTTTTTCCCAGGTCCGCACCCGTGTCCTGTCTGAAAACAAGGAGCCAAGAACAGATGTTGGGGTAAGTAACTTCTTTTAGCTAGAGAGCTGATAAACTTTCCATTAGAAATTGGGTTAAATTAACAGAGGATCAGGACAGGAGTAATACACTCAGTGATTGATGGATTCTAATGCATTTGTTTCTTGACTCAACTTCAGCTGAAGAAGATTTTTATGCTGAGGCCAGTCCAGTTTTCTAGAATTACTGCTAGTGCCTTGCAAGCAATTTGGGTTAGATAAAGCGGTTGGGATCATGCTCCCTTGACCAACATAGTCTTCAAGTTTCAGGAAGAAGGCTGAAGGTAAATAAGTAGTGCAGTATTTGGTGCCAGAATAAGGAGTGACACTGATAATATTTAAAGAACACATTATGGTACAAGCCTAATTTGAGGGGAGGAACAAGGTGCTTCTCCTGGGCCAAGACTAGCTATGTGCATACCAGGTAAAATTGAAATTCCACAGGTTTGAAGAAAAATGGCATCTCTGTATAATAATCCAGAGAATTTCCAGATTGCATTCTAAAGTATCCAGAATCACTCTTACCTTTTGGCAGACACTCTTTTCTGTGCTTGGGAAAAGGGAAACGTAGAATTTGGAGTGGGGAATTTGCACTAAATCAAAATCCTTGTATCAAAAAACATGGCAAATAATTTAGATTGTGACCTGTACAGTGTCAAGTTCACCTGGGATGGTGATGTGTAACTAATAATAAATCCATGCTAGCACATTATGCTGGTTCTGGTTTGTTTCCTGCTGTGTTCAGCACTGGAATTCAGAAGTCAGAATTAAGTTGGGATTCACCCTTTCTTTTTGTCTGACTTTCCATCATGTGACTGTACCCACTTCTAACGTAAACCGTGTATATGTTTCTTACAGTAGTAAGAGCCAGCCAGAAATGGGGCCCCATTGTGCTAGACTTTGTACAAACCCAGAGTAGTAGGTGGTCCCTGCCCCAACAAGTTTACAATCTAAATAGACCAGATGGACTCAGTGTGACATAGCACACAAACGGAGTGAACAATATGATGGCAGCAAATGTCATTTTAGTTGCATGGTATTTTCGAGGGGTGAGTTTATTTAGGATGTGGCTAAGCTAAATAAAAAGAAAAGTTAAGGGAAAGGGAATGAAGGGGATAAGGCAGGGGAAAAGAGAGTAAGAGGGGCAGGTGTGGAGTGAAGCTGAGGTAAGGAGACTGAGGAAGGGAGAGCGTTGGAGCAAACAACCAATCAGTGCAAGACAGAAAATCTCCAGTCAAAACTGTTGAAAGTTCTCCAGAGATCCCAGCTTTGGCTGCTTCTGCTCCTTTCTGCTGGAGTCTCTGGCTAGCTCTTCTCTGCACCCAAGGCCACGTGACTAGGAAGAGCATCGCTGCCTGAGTCCCAGTGCTCCCATAGTGGCAGCCATCTCCTCTGCACAGTTGTGGGTCTAGTGGGGTGCTGAAGGGTGGGATGGCTCTGGCTGGGCCCCATTTTACCTCCTTCCCTAAGTGCAGCAGTGCCTACTTTGGCTGCTTTCTGCTTCTACCACCTGGAATCAAAACATGTATAAAACATGTCTGTTTCTGACTGACGATAAAACGAGAGCTGGGGCAGATAGCAGACCATGGACCGGAAAGATTTTAAATTGATTTTTATCCTAAGGTACTGATTCTCCTTCTTGAACTACCAGGGCACATTGCTGGCATGGTTCCAATAGGATGCATTTGAAAAATGTACAACATGGCTGCAGAGTTATATCTTTGAGCAATCTGTCTATTTCAGCCTTTCATGTGGGCACTGCAGACATGTTTTTCTTTCTCTCTTTCTTTCTCTCTTCTTTGGCTAGGTAAGTGATTTAGTTTATTAATCAAACAATTCAACACACATCTGTGATAATCTATTATCACAGATGTCCCACCAGCACTAGCAAAATTATGGAGGACAACTAGCTATTCTGTAATTAAAGTTGTTTAAAGCTCAGTTTTGAAGCCCATCTAAACCACACGTGCAAAGCGGGATTGGTTTGTAAATTGACATGGTATTTCAGGGCCCAGAGTAAAATTGGCATATCTACTCCAGCACAGAAAAAGGAGTCCAAGGCCTGATCAACATAGCTACATTGGTCAGGGGTGTGAAAAATCCATATTCCTGAGTGAGGTAGCTATGCTGGCCTAACCCCCAGTCGATGCCATAGCTGTGCTGGTATAGTCTGTGTCGTGTAGACATACCCCAAGGCACCCTTTCAAATTCTAGGACCATTGTAAGGCAGGGTAACCCATTTCTATTGGATCCCTGGGCCATCAAATATTTTGTTTTAATTTTGCAGGTATTTTTAAATTACATGATCAAGTCTGGCCCAATAATTTTGGTTCTCATCATGAATTTAAGAATATGAAACAGAAAAAAATGTTTTGGAATCTGGATTAATGTGTTGTTGTATTAAGCAGTGTCCTATGAGATGTGAGAACCAGGGCTGGTTCCAGGGGCTGTCAGACCTTGCAGTGGTATAGGGCCTTGGTTTATAAAGGGTTGCCACAAGTGGCAGATTATTTGTTTCTCACCCCTTCAGTTCATATAAGAAATTATCACTGTTAATTTGTATTATAGCAGCACTTGTTGCCCTGACTGTTATAGGGCTCAAAGCCCTGTTGTAATTGGCAACTCTACAGAAGCATACAATGTTTACCATATAAATTGCATATTAAAAACGCAAAGGAATATTAAGACTGCAAAGTCAAGCACTCAAAAAGCCAGGAAATGCCAGAAGTAAGGTTGTACAGGCAACCTTAATTGGTCCCCCTTGTATGTTCGCATTATGATAGTCTGTCTTTTTTGCCAGAAAGGTGCGCTTTTACAGAGTGATAGTGAACATGTTACCTGTCTTGCTATAAAATCCTAGAAGAAACAAAGCATTTTGGGAGGTATTGTATTAACATCCACTGAGGTAAAAACTACCTCTGCCTTGTCTCCACTAGGATTTTACAGTGAGATAGGTGAGTCAAGTTAGCTATCTCACTTAGATGCATCTTTTTGGCAGTGAAAACCCAGCACAGTCTTTAATTACATAATCATACTATTCTACCCACTTTGTTTCTGTACTTTCTCTCAAGTCTCCAGTCTGCATCTTCTATACTTCCTCCTTTTGGTCCACCATTCCCTCCAACCTGCCTCCTTGGCAAGCTTTCTCTTTCTCTCAGCTTGCCTGTTCTACACCTTCTCCCTTCTTCCTTCCTTTCCTGCCTAACAGTGCAGCCAGGGATGGAAATTGAAACATTACATGGACATCAACATGATCAGGGGGCTTTGAACTTGGCTATACTGAGGACCCAGTTTTGAAACTTGGAAGCCAATTGTAGGGCTCTAAATTTGGACATTTAAATTGTCATTTAGTTTCCCAGCTATGCATTTTATGTACCTAAAAACCTATCTGAGCACTAAACTTGGGAGCCCACATTTGAAAATTTAAAGGCCCTGATTTAGACTGGCCTTGCCAAAGGAAGGCAGGATACAACTCTAACCAGATGGTGTCATACTGCTGCTGAGCAACTCTGCTGCACATGCTCTTCCTTTTCCAAGAGCTGAATGTGCTACCTCTACATGGTCCATGCTGACCCTGAGAGCAAGTTCAAGACCTATACTTGAATTCTCCCCTCCGCAAGCACATTGCATTTGCTGTTTGACCTTTCATTTTTTGTTAGTCTTACAAAATGAATAACAAAATTAATATTATACAACAAAAATGGTGCTTATTTGTTAATGTTAATTGCATATCTGTTGTGACTTAATTTAAAATATCATCTTGCTATCATTTATTCACATCAACTCACAGTGACTTGCTGTATATTTTTCAAAAAACCTCATGGAAGAAGGTTATAGGTTATTTTCTGTCCGTGTTCACTGTCCCTAGGATAAGAAGAACTCTGTGGTACAACTAATAATGCAAACTTTTAGTGCTGAGCACAGCGGGTATTGAGAGAGTGTAAAAAGTTCTTTCAAGAAAAAATGTGTTTGACGTTTGCTGTTTGCATGATTTCCTTGAGGATGCAAAAGCCTGACATTGGTAGAAAGACAATCTATAGCATAGCAGGTCAACAGAAATTTAGAAAATGTAGCTGAATGAGTCCATTTTCCCTTATTTGTACTGGAATAAATTGGTCCACCCTAGGTTGGAAATGCCAAAGGAAACATGCTTACAAACATTGCTATAAACTTGGAAAGTACAGCATTTCTATTAATAACTTACACTGCCCCCAACATAAAAATAGCTCCAGCAAGCAAATATATTAATATCTGGAGTACAAAGATGATAGTGCCTAAGGATTTGGGGAATTACTGCAAGAACAACATTGGTAAAACACTGAAGATTTAACATTTGTTGTGATTACTTGAGATCACAGAAGTCACTTGAATAGGAAAAAGCCCTCAAACTAAATGAAACTTTTCCCGTGGGTACATTTTACAGCCTGTTATTTGTCAGGTTGTCAGTTTGATTGTTTTTGATGAAAAAGATGGGTTCCTGTCTGTAAAAACCAAGCTTAACAAATTATTGAAAATGGTGTCACTGATGTATGAAGACATTCTGCAGGATAATGCATCAAGCCAGTGGGTTCCAATTTAAAATTTCTCTCTTGCTACCAAAGACGGATTTGCAGGCACAGGGCTGGAAATGAAACGATTAAAACTTCAGAAATTAATGACGATGTTCTCCTTTTTCCTCTCTTTTCCTCTGTGTTTGTAGCGAAACTTTCTGGGCTGCATTACTTTTAAAGTAGGAGACTTGGTGAAGTCAAAGGAGCAACAGTTGACCCTTACCCTGAGGTAGGTCTTTTTGTCTATTGTAAACCATTTCAAATTAATAACCCATGACATTTAATGAAACATAGCTAAGTAATAATCAAACTCAGAATTACTTCAGGTATATTAGATGTCAGCCTCAAGTGCCTCTGTTTGTACTATGCACAAAGCTAAAGAGAAATACCAATTATTTAAGTCAGAGCTTCCTGTGTGTCAGGTGAGAAAAGGTTACTTGCTCTTTGATATGATCTGCCTTGCACCTTCTGGGATTGATCACTGACATCCGTGTAAAGTAGATATGAAATGCTACCAAATCAGAATTGCAGTGCAGAACTCTGCACAAAGGTACATGACCACTCAAGGTGAAGGCTGTGGAGAATCAGGCCCAGTGTTTGTTAGATGTGGCACTATATTAACCAGAAGTAAGGATGGGTTTGTGTTTAAAACAATGGGCTGGGAAGCAGGAGAGTACAATTCCCAGCTCTGACACAGACTCGTGTGATCTTAGGCAAATCATTCAGGGCATAATCCAAATCCTTTTGAAGCCAATAGAAAAACTCCTGTTGACTTTAAAGGCTTTGGACCAGTCCCTTAGGATGTGATTTTTTCAGAGGTGTTGAGCCACCCGCAGCTACTATTGACTTCATCTGGAGTTTTAGGTGTTCAACATTTCTACATATCAGGCTCTTGGTCTCTTGTGGCTGTCTTTCATCTGTGAAATTGAAAATAATACTTCTTACCTCACAGGGATGTTGGGAGGAAAAAGTGCACTAATGTTTGTGAGGCCATCAGACTTTATGGAAAATGGGGGCCATATGAGTACTTAGATATCAGGATAGATCTGTCATTGAGACTTATAACCGTGTATTTGGAGTAAAGAGTTGTATTATATTAAATCCTTTGACCCCTTTCTCCTCTCTTACCCCTTGGAGATGTTGCACTAGAAGTCCACATAGAGCTGGATTTAGGGGCATAAGGGCTGCACACCCTGTCTTGGCAGATAGCCCAAACTCAAATGTATTCATCAGAACTGGAGCGGTTTCATTGTGTCAAGGCCCTTCAGCATCCATTTTGGAAAGGGCATAATTTTGGCTTTTATGTATCTGCACTCCTATTAAAAGCAATGGGGGCAGAGATATTACTTGGTTTAGAAACCAGGATATATTGACAAAGTGTGTTGATTTTATTTCTCCCTGTTGCATAAAATCCCAATATAACAAAATATTGGTTTATAATTTTAGCCTTAATGGGTTAAAAGAGGGAACTTCGTCTGAACTGAACCTTTGTAGGTTTTCTTTTTATCAAGTTTTGCTTTTGTCTCATACATTTTTGTACATCTAATACTAAAAGACAACAGCTAAAACAATTCCAATTGAACTCTAAAATGTATCAGCTAAAACAATTCCAATAGAATACTAAATTAAATTGTAGACTTCAATGAGTTGAAATTTAAGGCATTTTCAAAAAATTATGAATGTTGAATTGTTTTTTGAGTAGGGCTACGGGCCAAATTCTCAGACTTGCTCATCTCTCGTTATGTCACCAGGCAGTGCCGAAGGAGCCCAACTGTCCATACCTCCTCAATGGCAGTAAAATCTGGCTTTTTGGCATTCCCCTTCCTGCAGCATCCCTGTTTTAGGGGATGTGTGAGGGATAAGGGAAAAAGCCTGTTGAGGGCATAGAGCACAGTTTGACTGGCAATCTCTTCCTAGTTGGTGTACAGTCCCTTGGGAAGATCATTGCCAGCTGGTGGGTGTGTTTAGAGTAGCCCCGGAGCTGCTGTAACCTATGCTAGGTCTGGGACAGAGCCAGGCAGAGAATCAGGAAGCTGAAACCAACTCTCTGTAGTGCCAAATAAATATTGATTTTATCAGATAATCTGGCCCATATTTCCTTTTTACTGACGTCTTAGTATTTTCTTGCTCAGGTAAAACACAAACTAAACAATATAAAGATGGTTTTGTAGCCTTGGGTCCTCTTCAGGTAGGAGGTCTTTTATGGGGGAGGAGAGGAGCAGGGAGGGTGAAGGGCAGTACTGTAGTGTTGGTCTTTGAGGAGGGTCAAGGTATGTCTGTGCTGCAAAGAAAAATCCGGAGTGCTGAATTAGAGCTCAGGTCAATTGACTTGAGCTTACGGGGGGGGGTGGTGACAGGCAGTGGAGCTAAAAATAGCAGTGTAGACATTTGGGCTTGGGGTGAAGCCTGGGCTCTGAAAGCCTGCAAGCAGGGAGGGTGTTAGGGCTTTTCTGAGACCCTCAAGGTTTCAAAGCCCAGGCTCCAGCCCACACCCAGACCTCTACACTACTATTTTTAGCCCTGCAGCCTCAGTCCAAGAGCCCAAATCAGTTGACCCAGGCGCTAAGACTCGCTGCTGCAAGTCTTTTCTTGCAGTGTAGACATACCCTCAGTGACTTTGGTTTCTGATGAAATTCCATTTTTCACCAAAGATGAACTCTTTCTTTGCCCTCTCCCCTCCTTCGTTCTTGGAAGTGACTAAGGACACAAGCTAAGAATCTTTGTTCCTGAGACACTGATCTTTGTTCCTGAGACACTGATCAGGTTTTTAATCTATCCCTTCATTTTGGGTTTTCATTTTTGTTTTCTTTATATTACCGCCTTTAATGTTTAAATCACTGATATTTTCTTGACTGTCAACCAAATGAGTGTTTTAGGAGAATATGTGTGTCTATACGTAAATTATCAAAACTTTCCTGAACAGATCAGTTTGAGGTATTGTTTGGTTATGGCAAGGTGCAAAACCATCATCTTCTGAAGGAGCTTAACCATTGAGAGATTTTGGATCACAGTTTCTCTTCTGAAAATTCCAAAGGGCTAAATTATGGCTCATTTAAAAAATTGTCATCGAGTGGCGGTGATGTGCCGAACAATAAGGATTGGTGAATAAAACAGTACATTTGCCAAATAGAAAAAATTAGTCACCTTCAGCAGGCCAAATATTTCTGAATATCAATTTGGTAATATTTGTTCACTGGAGATGCAGTTCACCCATCCCTGTGCTGCTGTCAGCAAACCTGAGTTAGGAGCACTGATGGCTGCTTCAGGTAACTTAGACTGGTTTAGTTAATCAATTTTAGGGCTAGTCTACGCTAGAAGCTCTACATTGGTGCAGCTGCAGTGCATCTGGTAAAGACACGCTGTGTCGATGGGAGAGCTCTCTCCTGTCAACATAATAAACCCACGTCCATGAGAGGCGGTAGCTATATCGGCAGGAGAAGCTCTCCTACTGACATAGCGCTGTCCACACCGGTGCTTAGGTCGGTGTAACTTATGTCGCTCACGGGGGTGACTTATTCACACCCTGAATGACATAAATTATACTGAAGTAAGTGGTAGTATAGACCTGGCCTTTGATTGTAAGCTGTTCAAGACAGGGACTCTCTCTTACTATGTGTTTGTACAGCATTTGCTATTTGCATGCACAGTGTGCTCCAGTATTGGTTGGGGCCTTTAGGCTTTATTGTAATTCTAATATTACTAATAAATCCCTTCATCAGCCAATCACCAGTGATGATGGTATTCCCCATTCTTGGAAGATCCTTTCATTTCAACATATTGCTCTCACTATAAATGTTGCCGCAGGCTTGTGCTCTGTTACCCCTCCTGTTCAATGTGTACGGGACACCATTAGGAGAGATAGGACCTGCCATCGTCACTTTTGTACTGGATTATTGTAGTGTGATTTCCATTGAGCTATACAGGGGTAGAAGTGAGATAATGGTGCTCTTCTAAACTCTCCCCACAAAATTAAGCTCTATCCATCTGAGAATTGCTCTCAGTAGATTGTATAGATATTCCACATAAGATCATACATGCTCCCTGAGCTCCACTAGACGTCTCGAGTTTGGCTTCCCCTCTGTGGGACTTGGGTGCACCCCTTGATCTTGGTTTCTTCTTGAGTAGAGAAGAGAACAAGTGGTGGTACTCTGCCAAGCCTAGTTAATTGTGGTGGCAAAATAGAGTACAGTATGCAGAATTTCATAATGTGATCCTTCATGCCTTTCTGACGTGGGCAGTAAAATATTCAACAAGTTTGACACTTACAGTATTATCAGTGGCATCTGAGTTCATGTCCCATAGAGACACATGGGATAATTCATGCCTTTCAGAGCTCTTGTTTCAGGTTCTCTGGAAGTTCAGGCAGACATCACAGCATCGGTTAACCTTCAAAACCTGAAGTGAGAGTTTCTTTGCAATTGTAACATTTAGAAATTCACTAAAATAAATAAATAAAGAGAGAGAGACATCTGAGATTCTGGAAACAAGAAGGCAGCCTGGGAGAGGTGCTGGTATGCCATACCACTGTGTACTGCTCTAATTTGAGTCCTGAAGGTACATCTGAAGACCCACTTCCACATCAGAACTCTGTGGCTAGTGGAACTAACCTTACAAAAACAAGGGAGTTCACAAGGATTCAAGATAGACACACCAGTGTTTATAGATTTACCTTTTTGGGGGGAAAAATGTGTCAATGGGTCTCCCTGTGGTCTATACTATACTATGCTACTTTAAGAACATAAAATTGTATTCAAATTTCAACATTTCATTTTGTCCTTTACTTGTTCCTCTGAGATCCAAGCATTTCAATACAGTCTTAACTTTTATTCAAGGACAGAGGATAGGTGATAGAATATTTTTCAGGTAGATTTTTTTTTTTTTTAAATAATAATACAAGGATCAGTCCCACTTCTCTTTCTTTTCCTCCTTATTACTGTTGCCTCTTTCAACCCACGTGGATGGTCAAAGTTTGGGGCCGAGTGGGTGTTCCAGTAGAAATTGGTGGTAGTCAGGTATTTCTTTGATGCAGATTTGTTTATTTACAAAGAATGTACTGTGTCTCTGAATGCAAAAAAAGTCAAATAGCAGGAAACAGCTGCTTTTGCTCAGAGCACCACGAGTGCTTTTTGCAGCCTGCACCCTGACCCAAAAACCTCTCCCTGGGTTTCTGCCCGGGTGCGTGCGCGCGCGCACACACACTCTCTCATCTCTTCTGAGGCTGGGTTCACACTTGAAAATTAGATAGACCTAGCAGCTACATCAGACAGGGCTGTGAAAAATTTCATGCCCTAAGCACCGTAGTTAGGTTGACCTAACCCCCAGTGTAAACTTGCATAAGTTGATGGAAGAATTCTTCAGTCAACCTCACTACTACCTCTCAGAGAAGTGGATTAATGACATTGATGGAAAAACCCTTCCACCAGTGTAGGAAGTGTCTACACTGTGGTGCTATAGTGGCATAGCTGCACTTCCATAGCTGTAGCATCTGTAGTGTAGACATTCCTCCAGTGTCTTTATGTTCTGCCTTCTCGCACACTTGTGCCACCCAAAACAACACTCAGCGAAAACTCCTGGGCAGGTTAACACACTCCTTTTGTCTTAGATCTTTGTACGAGTAAGGTGAGCAGGATTTGGACCTGAATGTTGTAAAAAGACATTTATATATTTTTAAATTTTTGTATTTTAATTTTTTCTGCCATGGTAAAACTGCAGTGGCAGGCTTCAGTTTCTGTCATTGATCATCTGTAGTGATTGACTGAGGTTATGTCTACACTAGAAATGCTACAGCTGTGCCACTGTAGTGTAAATACTTACTGCAGCAATGGATGGGATTTTTCTATCACTGTAATAAATCTACCTTTCCAAGAGGTGATTCCAAGAGGAATTCTTCAGTCAAACTAGTAGTGGCTAAACTTGGGTTTAGGTCAGCATAATTACATAACACAGGGTGCGAAAGTTTTCACAGCCCTGAGTAATGTAGTTAAGATGACCGAACTTTGTAGTGTAGATCAGCAGTGGGTCTCTCTGGATATCTGCAGCTGATGAATCACAGAGTTCACAAGTTCAGTGACCTTCATCCTAAGTGAATTTGGAAACTCTCAGAATGCTTTGCTCCAGAATATTTGAATGAAAAGTCTGACATATCACAAAATAGAAAGAGCACATGTTCTGATATTTTCAATTTTCTTTTGGTGACTATTTCTATATCTAAAGGCCTCAGGCACAACTCAGGCTATTTCAGGAAGTGGTGATGGTTTTCATTAAGGTCTGGTGTACACTAGAAAAGTTATACCAGTATATCTACATTGGTTTGGGGAGTGGGTTTTTTTAACCAGTATAGCTTATTTGGCTTCCCAAACTTGTTTTGCTGCATAACCCTCCGGATATAGTTAAAATGGAAAACTATAGACAAGTCCAAAGTGACACACGTCTCTGTAAATGAATGATGAAGGCTAGCCCCAGCACTGTGGTAAAGAATACTGTGCTGCTGGAGGCATAATCTGTTGGAAGAAACAAAGATCCTCCTGTAACATACACAAGGAATGGGATGTTAATGGCGTCTTTGCAAAATTTCAACTCAGTTAATTACATACTGTCTATTAAAATTTCCTCTTTTTTCCCACAAACTTGGATACAGCTTTCTGTTTTACTTCAGTTTCTGTCTCCTTGTTTAGGACTGTTGTGTGTTGTTATGGTTACTAAGGATTCCTTATGGTTATTCTTTTTGGACCCTCATTTTGTAAAGTTTCATTCTGCAACATGATAGACACAGTAAACATGCAAGTTATTTATTTGCCCAAGATTTTCAAAAGTGACCATTGGTTTTGTGTACTTTGGGTGCTTGATATAATACATCTTGAAAGGGCTAAAATATCAGTGGATGGATACTCAGCACTTTCTGAAAATCAGGCCTCCTTAATGGGTCTCAAACTGGACATCCTAAAACTGAGGCAACCCAAATCACTAGTCACTTCTGAAAATCCTTGGTTATTTATCAATCTCTGTTATGATTGTTGTTTGTAAAATTATTACTATTTTTACTAGGGATTTACAGAGTCTTCTGTGAAGGAGCATATTCCATATATGTTCTGTGTTTCAATTTGAATAAGTATACAGAAGTACAGATGCTTATCAAAACATGTCCATGCTTCTTATACAGCCCAAATTCAAAATATCTCTCTGATGTCCAGCAAGTCTTGTGAGATCACCACCACATCCTGGTTTTGGCTGATCCAGAATGCCAAGACTTTGTCTAGACCAGAATTTAACTGTGTGATGTTGGCATGTGTTACATGGTAAGAGTCTGATGTAGACAAGACGTTTAACACATTTTGAGCTGGTTTATCTCTCCTTGTCTACACTAGACCTTTACAAGTGTTAGTTAGTGTATGCTAACATTATGTCTTTAAATCCTACGTTAACCCAGCCCAAGAGAATAACTGTTCTTGTGGTATGTCACCAAACCAAGAACTGGCAAAGGCATATGAAAATCTCTGTAAAGCTTGTTCCTTCCTAGTTCTTAATCTCCTGAGACAGCATCCTGGTTTCAGAGTTCTGTATTCAGTAGGGCTTTGGGGACATGTTCATAGGGAAAGATTAGTGACCTTGTTTATTTTGTTCAAGTGGAGCCGAATTCTGACCACACTTATATGATTGTAAATTAGGGCCCCAGAGTTGTTTTTCAGGTTAAGAAAGTGAGAAATAAATTATTGCTAAGTCACTGTAGGATTAAATAGCTGTATTTTGTCTTATTGAGTTAAGAACCACCTAAGTTAAGGATGTACTGCTAAAACAACTTAGCAGTGCTGAGATGGCTCTTGAGCACAGTTGCATGACTTTTTCCCCCACTATCATAAATTAACAAGTAAATTAAATGTAAAAACTAATGTTTATGTAATATTAAAGTGCCAAAATCAACACACAAGTCAGGAAACAAAATGTTATGATTTCTGCAGCAATTTTACATCAGCTACCTGAACATATTGGTATGTGTGCTATTTGACTTCCTTACTAAATATGCACCATAACATGATGTTGATTTAATTTTCAAATGTATGTCCATAAAATATATAGGATAATACCACAGAAACCATTAACGTCTCCATTTCTTAACTTTTCAGTGATTTATTCCTCAGCCTTAAAATGGCATTTTCATTAGTTTTTGCTCTCTGTCTTATTTTATATCACCATTTTCATAGTCAACTGTACTGTACTCTCACTTAAGTTGTCATTAACTCTTCCCTCTCCTCTCCACACATACAACCTGTGACTATATATTACTATTTCTTCTTCCACAACATCTCTAAAATCCAACTTTTCCTCTCTGCCCCAAAAACTAAAATATTCATCCATGATCTGCTCATTTCCCATCTTGATTCTTCCCTCTCCCCTCCCTGCTTCTTATCTCTGGAGTCCCTGACACATGTATCATTTCACTTGACCATCAAAAACGTAGACACTAAAATTATCTTTCTTGCCCTTTAATCAGACCACTTCATCCTCTGCTATTGCATTCTTCCACTCACATCCCATGCTCTAACATGAATTTTAAATTTCTTGTTACCTGTGTTAAAGGCAAGTGTCCACCTCTGATCTCATCTCATGTAATTTGCCTTTATGTCCCCTCCACTTAGTCAAAATTGCAGTCATTAAAGCCTGTTCATTTCCTCCCATTCTCATTTCTGTGCCTTTTTTTCCATGGTACTCCATAAGCGTAGAAGTGTGTGTGTACCAAATCCAAATTATTCCTGTGGGTTCCTGGTGTGTGTCATCTATGCGTCTGTCATTTTGTATTGTATACACATTATGGCGAAGACTGTTTTCCTTTTGTCTCTTGTGAGCACAAAGCACACTGTTGGTCATTAACAACTTCGTATTGTAACTGCTAGCATAAATGTGATATAAAGCACACTGAAGCAGTGAATGCATAGAATCATAGAGTTGGAAGGGACCTCAGGAGGTCATCTAGTCCAACCCCCTACTCAGAGCAGGACAAACCAGGACTAACCTCAGCTAAATAATCCCAGCCAGGGCTTTGTCAAGCCGCAGCTTAAAAACCTCTAAAGATGGAGATTCCGCCACCTCCCTAGGTAACCCATTCCAGTGCTTCACCACCCTCCTAGTGAAAAACTTTTTCCTAATGTCCAACCTCGACCTCCCCCACTGCAATTTGAGACCGTTGCGCCTTATTCTGTCATCTGCCACCACTCAGAACAGCCTAGCTCCATCCTCCCTGGAACCCCCTTTCAGGTAGTTAAAGGCTGCTATCAAATCTCCCCCCTCATTCTTCTCTTCTGCAAACTAAACAAGTCTAGTTCCCTCAGCCTCTCCTCATAAGTCTTGTGCTCCAGCCCGCTAATCATTTTTGTTGTCCGCCGCTGGACTCTCTCCAACTTCTCCACATCCTTTTTATAGTGGGGGCCCAAAACTGGACACAATACTCCAAATACTGCCTCACCAATGCCGAATAGAGGGGAATAATCAATTCTCATGATCTACTGGCAATGCTCCTATTAATGCAGCCCAATATGCTATTAGCCTTCTTGACAACCAGGGCACCCTGCTGACTCATATCCAGCTTCTTATCCACTGTTACCCCCAGGTCCTTTTCTGCAGAACTGCTGCCTAGCTCATCGGTCCCCAGTCTGTAACTGTGCGAGGGATTCTTCCGTCCTAAGTGCAGGACTCTACACTTGTCCTTGTTGAACCTCAACAGATTTCTTTTGGCCCAATCCTCCAGTTTGTTTAGGTCCTTCTGTATCCTATCCCTACCTTCCAGGGTATCTACCACTCCCCCTTAGCTTAGTGTCATCTGCAAACTTGCTGAGGGTGCAATCTACCCCATCCTCCAGATCATTAATGAAGATGTTGAACAAAACCGGCCCCAGGACCGACCCCCGGGGCACTCCGCTTGTGACAGGCTGCCAGCTAGACATGGAGCCATTGATCACGACTCGTTGAGCCCTGTGCTCTAGCCAGTTCTCTGTCCATTTTATAGTCCATTCATCCAACCCATACTTTTTTAACTTGCTGATAAGAATACTGTGAAAGACCATATCAAAAGCTTTGCTAAAGTTAAGGTATATCACGTCCACCGCTTTCCCCACATCCACAAAGCCAGTTACCTCTTCATAGAAAGCAATCAGATTGGTCAGGCATGACTTTCCCTTGGTGAATCCATGTTGACTGTTCCTGATCACCTTCCTCTCTTCCAAGTGCCTTAAAATGGATTCCTTGAGGACCTGCTCCATGATTTTTCCAGGAATTGAGGTGAGGCTGACCGGTCTGTAGTTCCCCAGATCCTCTTTCCTTCCTTCCTTGAAGATGGGCACTATATTTGCTTTTTTCCAGTCATAAGGGACCTCCCCCAATTGCCACGAGCTTTCAAAGATAATAGCTAATGGCTCTGAAATCACATCAGCCAACTCCCTCAGCACCCTCGGGTGCATTGCATCTGGCTCCATGGACTTGTGTATGTCCAATCTTTCTAAATAGTCTTGGACCTGTTCCTTTAGCACTGCGGGATGTTCACCTCCTTCCCATCTGTGCCGCCCAGTGCAGTAGTCTGGAAGCTGACCTTATCTGTGAAGACAGAGGCAAAAAAGGCATTGAGTACCTCGGCTTTCTCCACATCCTCTGTCACTAGGTTGCCTCCCCCATTCTGTAAGGGGCCCACACTTCCCCTAATCTTCCTCTCGTTGTCTCATCCTGCTCTACTTAATTGTGTGTGTGTATGTGTCTATGTATCTATTCCACACACAGTATGACACATACAGAATTCACAGCATACTAATTCGTTAGTACAACAGCAAATATCAACAATTAGTTGTTTTAACCTAACATAAGTAGGATCTGTGGTCTTTTTTCACTTCTTATTTGTTTATTTTACTGTTTCATTTCTCTCTCTCTCCACCCTCCCCCCCATCCAGGCAAGAATTTAATCTCATGTTTATGTGTTTGAGTTCTAAATGCATGGCATGTCTGTCTGAAAATGCTCATGTACCAATGGTACTTTAAATTCAGTGTCTGACACAGCTAATTATGGTTTCTCCCTGGGCATGTATAGAGCTTTGTTGATTTGTGTGCCTGTAGCACTCAAAAATAAGATTTGTTTTCATATTGTGATTTAACTTTTCCATTTGCTGTGGGGAGGTGAAAGAGGGGTGGAGGTGGACCACAATATCAAGATATCAATGTTTTAGTTTCATTCTATAATAGTACATTTATTTTATTGTTTTATATAGTTCTTACATGTTTCAGCTTGTAATGCTGAAGATTTTAATAGAATGTGAGTGGTATTCAAAAATACTAATATTAAACATGAAGTATAGTAAAATTAAGCATTGATTTACTATATAGTTTAAAATTCGTATAAATAGAACTACAATACAGACAGATATTGTACTGTGTCCAGTGCCATATTTCCCTATGGGCAAAGCCTAAAGTAAGGACAAATGAAGGGAAACATCCAGCAGTCAAGAGAGAGAAAAGGGACCTACAGGTGTTTTGTCAAAAACATTTCTATTATTATTTTGATTTGTTTTGGTCATGTGTCTCTTATGCCCCCCTTCACCCCCGTCACTCCCTGGTGGGTTCATTTGCAAGTTGAGTCCAATTCTGAGGACTTTTGCTTTCTTTTATACCTCCTGACTCACACGTAGACCAGGCTGCAGTAATGAGCAGTTAATGAATAAATTAAAGTAGAATCAGACCTATTGTGTCCAATACATTCTAAAATATGCTTACAGGTTTATTTTTTGGCCTGGAAAATTCATTTCCTACAAAGATTGTGAGGGTAAGATTTTACTTCCTGCACTTAGGAAAATGAAACATTTTAGTTTCAGTCCAAGGCGATAGAAAAGATTAAATTCATCACTCCCTGAAATTCTTGGTTAAATTATTTAAGGCTAACTGGTAATGTGACAGAAGTTCAGCATGCTGATCAAAATGCATTAAACTGTTTTGAATTGTCAGTCTTTTACCAGTTGCTCCTGCCATGAAAATTGAGTTTTAAACAGAATATTTGACCTGGCAACACCATACTCCCGTTCTCGTCATAGTCTGATTTATCCATTCATTACTGCAGCCTGGTCTACGTGTGCCAGCTGTGACATAAGAAGGAGAAAAGAGAGAGAAAAATTAGGTGAAAGCTGTAGGTCTGTAGTAATTCAAAGGATGGAGGGATCTGCCATGAGTCCATTAAACTAGTTTTACCTTTTGTTTTTAAAAAAACACTAGCAAATTATTTTTTCATAATTTTTGTAACTGTTTATGTACTGTTCATAATAAATACCCTTTGGAAATTGAAAATCCGATTCTTTACTAATAATTTCCACTTCTATTGCATGCTCATTGGTCAGTTAATGGGTAGGGTTGCTTGAGTGCTGAACTGCTGTGTTGTTTGCATGTGTTTGTTTTTTATTATTGTTTGATGCATTTGGTTTGGCGCAAGTAAAAACCCACATACATAAACTATGAAGAATTATATAAAAATTTTACAAAGTCCATGAAAGAAAAGATGGTATTTCTGCATTGTCAGAGTACATCCATTTGAACGTCTCTCATTTTAGAAAACAGTGGCTAGTACCAATAAGTAAACATTTATCTTAAACTAGAGAGGTCACTACATTTTGAAAACGTATTGTTTTCAAACAGGAAAATATCCCAAGTTACTATGCTGAACAAGGCCCTGATCCTGTAAAGACTTACACATATGCTTAACTGTCCACACTGTGATTAGGCCCATTGACTTCTCTGGGATTATTCATAGTGTGTAAAATTAAGGACACGTGAGAACAGTGCAGAGTCCCACTGAAGTCAGTAGAGCTCTGCACAAGTGCAAGGAAAAGCTCATAAAGTTCTCATTGCAGGATTGGGGCTCATATTATGTTGAGGTAGTTACTTAATCTCCTTGTCTGTTTCCCAATTAGTGAAAAGTGGAAAATAATACTTATTTCCTGCTTCCTGTCTGAAGATTGATTGGTTAGTTTTTGTAAAGCACCATAAAAACGTTGATGTTGAGGAGGAGGTGTGCAATGTTTTCTCTGTGAAAATTCTCCAAAGAATGTGGTGTACTTTTTTTTCAAAATGAAACTATATTTCCTAACAATTTTCAGCTTCTGTAAGTTATTCTCTCCCAATATGACAACCATATAGCCCCTCCTCTAGTGTCTTCATTGGCTTCCTGTTTCTTATTCCATAGCAAATTCCAGGTCCTCATTTTCACCTATACGGTTATACATAATATTGCCTCCAAATACATCTCTGCTGTCATTTCCCTCCCTCATTCTCTGTGCACTTTCCAATCTGCTCATTTTATTATAGAACTTCCTGTCTCTCTTAAGTGCTTGCAGTGTTATGCCTCTTACCATTCTGTCCCCTGTACCTCTTCATCCTCCAGTTCCTGTCCTCTCCTTTTAAAACCCAACTCTTCAATAATCCATCCTCCTTCTTCTCACCATTCATAAATCCCATAAACCTTCCTCTCCTAATCCTGAACCGTGTTGCAGTCAGTGGGAGTTGAGGAGGCATCCAGCACCTTGTGGGATGAGGTTTTAAGGCCCTAGATGCTACCCAGAGATGGGCTATCCCATCATAAATTTGGAGATCCAAATCTAAACTTTATTTCTTTGACTCATTGACAGCAAACTCAGTAATACAAGAATGTTTCTTCCCGACTTATTTGCATGGTGAAGTAGAAATATCTTCCCAATAGCTGAGGAATGGTATTGGTACTTGAAGTTAGATATAGAGAGGATTACCAAAGAGTGTTAAAACTTGCTTCACTATTTTGGTTTGGCAGCAAGTTTAGTGATACATGGCATATGTCCTTTCTTCACAGATAGAGTTAGAAACCAAAGTATTGACGTGTGCAGTAAGTTGGCAGGTTGTAAAACGGAGCATTGGCACAGTGCATAATGGAGTTTTCCTAGAAGTACCCTAGAACAGGTCTACACTCCAAACTCACATTGGCATAATTGCATTGCTCAGGGTTGTGAAAAATCCATCCTCTGAGCGATGCAGTTATACTGATCTAACGCCCGATGTAAATAGTGCTAGGTGGATGGGAGAGCTGTTCCTGTTGACATAGCTATCGCCTCTCAGGGAGGTGGATTAACCACGCCAATGGGAGAAGGTCTTCCATGGCGTAGTAGCACCTTCACTAAAGTGCTACGGCAGCTTTTTAAGTGTAGACTTGCCCCCTAGTCATGAGAATTTTTAGAATGAACATTCATATTTGTGAAATAGTTCCATCTTTTTTTAAACAGCAGTCACCCATCTAGAGTTTAACCAATATATTCAAAGTTCTCCTTGTTATAAGCAGTGTGGGACAAATACATTGCTGACCTATTGTTAACATTTGCTTTATGGTAGTAGAAAATGAGTTCAATACAGATGAATGTGGCTACAAAATAAATAGAACAAATGTGTACTGACATAAATATTTGTACTGAAGTTATGAGAGGCTGCTGAAGAATTAAACTTTTTATTTTTCATTATTTTTGGTTTCAGAACTTCTGATGGTGGAAAGACAGTTGGTACCATAGAAGTCAGCCTTGTGAAGATGGGGGAGACAGAAGAGGAGGAAGTAGACCACATCACAACAGATGTGCAGGGACAAAAGGTAGGAAATCAGTCAACCCACTGTAAAATTAAATTAGAATGATCAGCGGTGCCAGATGCCTGTATTACTAATACCACACTGGGGTTTAAGTTCTTGTTATTCAAAAAAGCTAAATGAGAAATCAGCTCTGGAATAAAGTACAATATGTGTGCTCAGCTCTCTGAAATCAAAATACATTTGCATAGAGCTGTGCCAAGTGATTCTCTATTCTCAAACTTTTCCCCTCTGTTTTGTTAGAAAGTATTTATTTAAACCTCAATCAGCGATAATTAACCACTGCTTGAGAACTGTCAGAATGTAGTTTGAGGCACTAATGTTGTGAAGGGTCTAAACTTGGCCTCGTCCCCAGGCTTGGTTATTCCTCTCTTGGTGCAGCGCAGCCCTAGAATCTAGCTTCCCCTGCTATGCAGACCACTCTCCCCACTCCCAAACCCTCTTATTTAGTAGGGGCAGTAATGAGCTATCTCTACCATAGTGAGTCATCAGGAATTAACTGGTTTCTTCCAGCAGGGTTGCAATACTTGCTGATAGGCTGGGTTGACGGAAGAGCACAGCAATCATTTCAGTGATCTTTAAGATGCCTTTGTTAATGTGTGTAAATGGATATTTGCATATGTAAATTAAGTGTGACACAGTTACCCTATTTCCTGCTTGTGTGTGCAAACAAGTGAGGGTGCAGTTCCAGAGACAACTTTTGAAAATGTAGCACTTACTTTAAAACTTTGAAAATGTAGTATTTTCACTGTTGCCTCATCCATATATTGAAATACCCCCAACCAATTAGTTTTGAATTGGGTGTACTATTCAGTATGCTGTATGTCTACACAGCCAGTCATTCAGGCAGAAAGAAAGTGGCAGCGAAATCCAGATCTGGGATGTTGATTGGTACAAAACCACTGGTAAAGGGCAACATCTCCTCCTTGCTTACAAACTCTTCCCCAGTACGCTCACCACCTTCCTACAATTAGCTCTCCACGTGAGGATCTGGGTGTTAGTACCATTCAGAATTCACAGTAGGGTGAGGAATTAGTTGCATTAGCAGAGATTTCTGTCCTCATGTTAATAAGCCCTGAACATTTTACTAAGTGCAAGATCAGCCCAAAATAGAGGGGGAGAATACTAAAACAGTCATCTTGAACAAGAATTTATTATTCTAATCATTAAGGATCAAATGCTGACTCTTTGGCTGCAGAAATTCTCCTGCAGCCAAAGAGTGTAGCCCATGTGGTTCTGTTGTGCCGAGGGGAAGAATTCCTAACATGATGCAGAACTTTGATTAAGAGGAGTTCCCATGCACTAGAGAGCATGGGGAACAGATAGGTCCAAGGCTGGGAAGACTATGGGAGAGGCAGAGATGAGAGCAGTATATCTACTGCTACATGAATACTCTTGCCCTCTGTCCTACCTACTATGGAATGGGTGCATTGCAGCAGCCACAGAGGTTATGGCAGCCAGCTTATGGTTGTAGTAGCAGCTGCAAAACACTTTGTCAGGCTTTCCAACACCTGAAGGAAGGTTCCTGATTAGGGGGCTGCAGAAGAGAAGAATGAGGGGGGATTTGATAGCAGCCTTTAACTACCTGAAAGGGGGTTCCAGGGAGGATGGAGCTAGGCTATTCTCAGTGGTGGCAGATGACAGAACAAGGAGCAACGGTCTCAAGTTGCAGTGGGGGAAGTCTAGGTTGGACATTAGGAAAAAGTTTTTCACTAGGAGGGTGGTGGAGCACTGGAATGGGTTACCTAGGGTTACCTCCATCTTTAGAGGTTTTTAAGCTGCAGCTTGACAACACCCTTGCTGGGATTATTTAGCTGAAGTTAGTCCTGCTTTTGAGCTGGGGGTTGGACTAGATGACCTCCTGAGTTCCCTTCCAACTCTATGATTCTATTCCTTCTATCTTATTCTGCACTCAACAGAATGATGCAAAGTCTAGTTATGTTCTTGGGCTGTCTGCTATTGTTTAGGATTTAGACCTAAAGGAAGTGCAAGAACATAACAGATGTTGATTTGCTGCCTTTGAAAAGAAAAAAATCAGTTGACAGGATTTAAAAATATAGCAGTCTTAAAACGTTAAAGCTCAGAATTATACATGAGTGTGAAGCCAGAAGAGGAACCTTTAAAAATGGTTTAGGAGATTATGTAAAAGTAAGTAGCACTAAGAGATGAAATCAAGTGGGGAAAGAAATGTCAAAAAGAGGACAGTAAAAACAAAATAAATTAGCACTATCCCCCCACCCCTGATTCAAAATTGCTTTTATACTAAATCATGCTGCCTGCCTGTTGTTTCTCAGAGCAGCCCTGTTGAAAGAAATTCCTTTGAAATTTTATAACTTGTCAAAAATTATTTTATACTCTGCTATTGTCTTGTTGAAAACATCTGTTTACTGCATTTTGGGACAATCCTTCATGTTTTGCCTTCTTCTGTACACAAACTGCAGTGTTATAACCTTTTATTAAATGTTACAACTGAGTTGTACAGGGAGAATGCAAATTAGTAATTAAAAATTAAATTGCTTCAAGAAACAGGTAGGGTTAGAAATATAGATTCTCAGTAATATTTTGCCCAAAGCCTTTCATATTTAACTCTTTTATATTTCTTTGCAGCAACTTCTGAAAAATTCCATTTTTGGTTATGTTTCCTTTCAAGATGTTACATCTTTTCTCTTATAGTGTGCATTGGTTTGTGAAAGTACAGCACCTGAAGGCATAAGTGGTAAAGACAGCTTACCTTTATTAAATGCAGGTATGTGTTATAACATCCAAAGTTCTGAAAATAATTAGGGCTATAATACTGTACTAGATTATCTTTATTAGTGAGAGAACTTAGGGAAAACCACCAAAATCTCATGCATACAAGAATTTTGAACAGAGCACTTTTAAATTTTTGTGCCTCATTTAATGTTCACTCTAAGTTTAACATTTGCATCTATAAAAGCACCAGCCACTGAACTTGAATGTTTAATAAAAGCACATTAAAAAGGATGTTCAAAGGTCATTTTAGTAGTTCAGACAAGATGTTTGTAATTTCTTTCTGTATATATTCTAATGCATTCTGAGTAGATTTCTATTTGATTCCAAAACAATGTGCTGCTACACAACACTACCAGTTTTGAAGAGTTTCAGAACTACTAGAGATTTAAGGTGTTGTCCTGAAAACCCTACTCCTTGAAGTTGTCTTCTCTCACTTGAGTAGTGTCCCTTTGACTACTTGTTTGAAGAAAGATTTGCAGAAACTGGCCCTGAAAAGTTACACTTTCTGGTACTCTGCTGAATACTCCCACACTTGGAGCCTGATCCAGTGCCTATTGAAGTCCATGGAAAGAATCCAGTTGACTTCAGTGGGCATTGGATGAAGCCAACAGTTTTTTGTAACGTGAGGTGTTGTGTTAATGACTAGAAAGCAGTTATATTGAATATATGATTGGGTGTGATATCAATTTCACACACATTGAGTTCTAAGTATACCTCTCCCATGGCTTATACAGTGTTGAGATTGTGTTGAAAGCCCTATGGTCTTAAAAGGAAAGGCCTGTTGTCAGGGCATTTTCAGTTCAGAATCTGTTCTGGAACTCACTTCAGATTATATACTCAACCCATTTCTTGCTCTTTTTCTTATTATATAAAGAGATATTACATGATGGTATGGAGTGCTATAAAAATGTAATCAGCCTGAGTGTAGGAATTTCCATCGCTCAGCAGTAACAAAACCACAAGTAACTTATGCAGGTCACCCAAAACACACAACGCCAGCATTTATTCTTTATATGCCACATGCATTACAGACAGAAATATGCTGTTAATGTTTTAGAGACTTTTAAAAACGGTTAGTGGGAATTTTTTCTTATCATTTCACCTGTAAAGCCTTATTTACCATGAGTCCAAGTGCTGAGGTCTCAGAGGGAGTGATGAAAACCTCTAAAAATGACTTTAAATAACTTTTTTTTACATAGAACTATCACAGGTCCTTCTTGTGAATTTTGAATCCAGTTGGGAAGCCTCTCTGTAACCCTGTAAAACTGCCATTTGTAGTTCTGCGTGACTCTGAGATGTGGGATTTTAAAACGGTGACATTTTTTATGTATAGAAAACCTGTTACTGGTTCAGGAATGAGTCTTGTCCATCGTGGGCCTCTGGTGGCTTGGGGTTTTTTTCTTTTGAAGTAAAAGCTCACATATTGGGGGAGCATGACAAATATTTTTCTGGTTGCTTGATTTTTTTTTTTTTTTTTTTTAATTGCAGCTGTTTGAAGCTGCTGGGGGGGAGATTAGGTGCTGGGAGAGATTGGTCACCTAACAGGAACTTTACCTATGAATCAGAGATGCATGATAAACTAATTTATCACATAGCTGTACAATTTATTACATAGATATCACCTCCATATATCTGGGTGTATATGAATCTTTCTCTCTCCCCATATATGTTCTCTATATACCTCACTCTTTCCTTCTCTTTCTTTTTTTATATTTTGTGTGTAAATGTTTATAACAGTGTGTGTGTCTCTCTCTCTCTCTCTCATACATACATGTACACACACACATATACTGCCCTATATATACTGTGTGTGTATCTATATATGTGTATTACAGTATACATTTTTGACTCTCTGTCTTGAGTCGTTTATCATGCCAGGGAAACTATGAAACGTTTAAAAAAAAAAAAAAAAAAAAAAAAGGTAGGCATAGAAGGGCATTGGCATTCATCTCAAGCCTGGATGTTTATACATGGAACTCACATACCTCAAGTGAATTGTGAAGTACTTATTGAGTGATGGGAATGAATGTCATATCTCAGAGAGCCTCATCACTATTCCATTTTTACCTCAAGAGACTTCATTTATACTATTAGAAATTCACTTATCCATTTATAACACTGAAAATTAAAATAATTTTCTCTCATATTTTTCATTTAAACATGTTACCCTTTCAGGTGTGAAAGAGGAGAAAAGTAACTGAAATCTAATTAAAAAAAATGAACAAAACCAAAACAGAAGTTATTTTTTCTGAAATAAAAGGTATACTTGCTTTTTTTCAGAGGAAAAACATCCATTAATAGCAACACTATTAGAAATTAAAACATGACAGCAGTTTGCTTTGATCTTAATTAGATCGTGAGCAAAAGTTGAAACGAGAAATAGAGTTCACTCTTTTGTTTTTTAAGTTTTATTTGAGGGAGAGAATAGCATATGGAGAAATAATGGATTTTCAAAGGAACAGAAAACTCTGTGACGTCTTTACATTTTACAGTGAGAATGTCAGAAAATGCAGGTTGTTAAATATACAGGATTGATTTCCTGGCTTCACATGCAGATGCACTTTCAAAAGAGAACTTTCCCCATTTTGCTCAGCGAAGTGTTTTGAAAGTTCATATGTAAGCAAGTCTCTACCTAAATTTCGGAGTTGTTTTATAAATGAAGGGAAGGTTGGATTGGCAAGCCTTTACTCCATGAATATTCCATATGTTACAAAAGCTAAATGCGTTATTGCCAAGGACAAACATGCAAAAGTCAGACCTCCTCAAAATCATGAGACTGGCTTAAAAATCATGAGATTTAAATAATAATAAATTTGGGATGCTTTTTAATTTGCCACCTTCTGCCTTTAAAGTTAATTTGCTTTCAGCCTTTAAAGTTTTCTAAGCTGTTCTAAGCATGGGTCTAGAAACTTGGTTAAAAAAACAAAACAAAACAAAAGTGAGATTGTTACATAATCAGGAGCTGACTCCAAGAGCTGTAGCTTTAAAAAAATCCCAAATATCTGAAAACTCTTAAAGAAATCACAAGAGCTGGCAATGGTGCAAATGAGACTATTTGGACTTCTGTATTTGGCAAAGGTTTGCAAGATATGATCCAGAGTTTTCGATTGAAAGGATCCCCTTGAGCCATTTGTTTTGGCCATTTGTCGGCATTGGAAGCACTGCTAGGATGATAATATTACAGCAACAATTGTACACTAGTTGTTGTATTGTGTAAACTTTGGTTTAATGCAGAAAGAAAAACTGTCGAGTGAAATTTTCAAGGTGGCCCCTTTTGTAGAGTTTTTTGGCATTACTGCACATAGATTCCTGTGTTTGCATACACAAACAGTATTTGTATGCACAGATCCAGCAGTTAAATGTTTACCTGTTTTGCACATTGTGTTTCCACAGGCAAATATGAATTATTGCATGTTGTGAGTGCAAATTGCAGGTTCTTCTTGAAGATGTTTCATATATTCAAAAAGTTGCACAGGGATGCAATGCCCCATAAAGTTAATGTGGTATAGAGCTTTTCATGTCTAGGTTAGCATCTGAAATCTACTCATCCTTCTTCATAGTGAACAGTAACCACTAAAGTTGGCACATAAGTTGGCTGCTCTCTGCTCATGGGCCAAAAACAGAATCAGCCATACATACTGAACTATTCTTTCTAGTCTGAAGTTTGTCACTCCATGTCTTGCTCAATGAACATTGATGGCGTATCTTGCACAGCCGTTCTATGGATTAAGACAAGACTTCGGTTTCAGTGCTGTCAATAAAATATCTTTCATTAACTTAAAGTCACAACAAAAGAGAAAAATATAGAGAATGTTTCATGGTGCTTTAACCAAATTATATTTTGAATGTATATTTCCCAATCCCAGACATCTATCACAGATTGGCCCAATGGATAAGGCCCTAGAGAAAGAGATACTTTGTGATCTTGAACAAGTCATTTAACGTCCATGCCTCAGTTTCTTCATCTGTAAAATGTGGATAATAATGCCTGATCATTTTTGTAAGGGTACTTTGAGCTCTATAGACAAAAAATGCTGCTGTTCATACATGCTAAACATTATTAAGGATTATTATGCTTACTTTTAAACATTATTCTTTGTTAATATTAAATAATTTAGTTTAGAAGTGAATTTATTTATTTTTAACAAAACAGAAGTTGGTACCTGGGAGGTCTTAAGTTTTACATGGAAGAAGAGTAGTTTAATGAAGTTTCTTCCAAAACAGAAAAAGAGAACAGTTCCTGAAAATAAACAAGAACTATCTAAAAATGAGCATATGCAATATTGGTTCTTTATGAAGTGGGCTGTAACTTTGCTTATCAGTAATCATCTCGTTTATGTAGATCATCTGGTTTCATTGGTTTTGCTTCAGTCCTTTTCTGGAGTGTTTTTTGTTTTCATAACAAATCTGATTTTTTTAAAGTGCATATTTGAATCATTGGTGGTTTGGCCTTTGTTTATTATAGTTATGTTATTCATGCTGCATGAATCAGTGTATGTAGGCAGTAATGGGAGAGAGAGCTTTCCACAATAGCGAGTTGTAATATGGCTTGCAAGTTCCACTTGTTGATGTGCTTTCAAAAGCAACAGTTTCTTCAAAGTGATCAGAGGTAATGCATTTCTTTGAGTTATACAATAGTGAGTGGCAGGATTGATGAGAAGCTGGTCCAAGGCAGCTTTTACCAATAATGTGAAAAGATCTGTAGTTTGATGGAGAGAGATTGTTGGAGAGCTCAGATTGCTGTCTAAAATCATTCTGAATTAAGAAGCAATGGATGTGTGTGTGTTTAATGACAAACATTTATCTCCCAGTAAGCTTATCTAGGAAGTAAAAGAAAAAGTATCTTTCTAGGTTTTGCTCTATGTGCTTCTTGTGGAGAATCAGCAGAGAACAGAAAAAGGGCTTAAGGGCAAAGATAAGGAGGGCATAGGAATTGCACAGACTCATTATGGAGCATTGCTATGCCATTTTGATGAAAATACACTGTGCAACAGATCTGAGAGAAAAAACATGCTGTTCTTAGGCTTGAACCTGCAAGGTGCTGAGACCTTGGTGCACTCTGATGAATTTAAATACAAGCGCTATCCCGTTGCTGGATTAGGGACAGAGGGCTCAGCACTTTGCAGGATTGACCCCCTGACTGTTACATATAGTTCTGCAGGGTACTAGACTGCAGTGACAGACAAGTGAGGCATTATTTCCTCTTAAAGTACATATGCAGCACCTGTTTTGTGTTAATAACCATTATTTATGTGTAACGAGGGGAGGATATATTACAATATCTAAATCATTTGGTATGTGCTGCATCTGTCCCATATGGTTTCACTTTCAAATGTATGGAAGCCTAGGAATTCAATACCACACCCTTGCACATGGTTACAGATATTATCAGCAGTTAGCGTGAGATTTCACTGTTTATTTATCCATCAGTTAAGTTCCTTTTTTACTTTTATCTCATGAATGTGTGCCAGAGAGCTTGAGCTTGCATTCTGATTGCCACTGTAATGATAAATTTACCAGTTACTTAAAATACAAGGTAGAAGTTAATTATCTACTGCACTAGGTAGTACAGCCTTCAGTGTTATGCTTTTAATGAATAATACGTTTATCTTTGGACTTAAGTTTGGAAATTCAGGGGGAAAGAGAAATAATTTTACATTTTTGGACTAAACCATTGTGATAGCTTCAGAAAGAAACACATAGCCACAATTAAGCAATGCCATCATTTTTTCTCTTCTACAGTGTTAAAAAACCCAATCTGTAAGTTATATAGATTTCCCACTTCGGACAACAAATGGCTGCATATCCGAGAACAGATGTCTGAAAGCACTATTTCTTTCCATGTTCCCAAGGAATTGATCAACCTGCACATAAAGGAGGATATGAGAAGGTAAGGGTTACAAAATTACAAAATAAAAACTGTTAATATCTTTTCTAAGGCATTCTTTCTTAGATGAGGTAATATACATGATTTATTAGTGAAGGTAAACAAAAATATTTGATGAAATGGACAGGAAATATGATGATCTCATTGGATGATAAGAATTCACAGCTCTGACTGTAATCAACACAATTTATTGCTCAGAAATTCTAACACTCTAGTGACTTTGTAAATTCTCAACAGTGAATTGTGCCAAATACAGTCATGGCTCTGAATTTCTGAGAATAAGCATTTGATTAATAATATAAATATTTTGAACAGTTAGCATTTTGTAATCACAATAACACATGACATGGTGTGAACTGCTCTATAGAGAGCTTGGATTTGTGCCTAGCAACATCAGTGGTGCAGATCACTAGAACACAAGCAATAAGACACAACACAGTTGGAATTAAGTGTAGGAGTAGTGAATATACAAACCACTTTCCTGTAGTTAATTTATATTTGTTAGTTAAAAGCATGCCAGCTTTCAAATGTACCTATCAAATCAAAAAGGATTTCCAAGGAGCATAACAGAAAACACAGCCCTGGGAAAGGTGGTTTTAATTCATTTTTGTGCCACCCAGATTCTTGGCTGCTGCCAGGGCTGAAACAGCTGCCTGCCCAAGGATGTCCATGGATGCCCACTGCAGCCCAGAATTTCCATAGATGCTGAGTAACAACAGCATGACCACAATCCACTCCCTTCATTCCCTAGCATCATTTCAATGGGACCTGCAAGACTGGGAGATCTAGGACTGCATACAAAGGTTCTATACTGCTCCTGCAGTGGAAAAATTTTCACTTTGGTCTTTTGCAACTCCATTGCGCCCCCTATATGCTACTGGAGCAGCATATGAGGGCCAGAATATCCTACGATGCCTCAGTTATGCTCCCATTGAAGTCAATGGAAACTCCTCTTGTTGTCAACTGTGGTGGATCCAGCCCTTAGTCAGACTCAATGTATTCACCCTGGCTTAACTAGGAGATCTTCAACAAACCTGAAACTCAAAAGAGACTCATACAAAAAGTGGAAACTAGGTCAAATTATGAATATAAAAAACCACACAAACCTGTAGGGACAAAACTAGAAAGGCCAAGGCAAAATCGAGATTAAACTAGCAAAGGACATGAAGAACATTTTACAAATACAGGAGAAGCAAGAGGAAGACCAAGGACAGGGTCAGCCCATTACTCAACAAGGATGGAAAGACAATAATGGAAAATGCAGCAATGGCCAAAGTGTTAAATGCCCTTTTTATTTCAGTTTTCACCAAAAAGGTTAACAGTGATTAGATGACTAACACAGTGAACATCAGTGTAACTGGGGTAAAATCTGAGGCTAGAATAGGGGAAAAAAACAAGTTAAGAATTACTTAGACCAGTTAATTTTCAAGAGGGTAGGGCCTGATGAAATGCATCATAGAATACTTAAGTAACTGGCCGAAGAGATCTCTGAACCATTAGTGATTGTCTTTGAGAACTTGTGGAAGACAGAGGTCACAGAAGAATGAAAAAGGGCAAATATAGTATCTGTCTATAAAAAGGGGGATAAGGAATTATAAACTAGTCAGCTTAACTTTTGTACCCAGAAAGACAGTGGAGCGAATAATCAAACAATCAGTTTGTAAGCACCTAGAAGAAAATAAGGTGATACGGTCAATTTGTCGAGAACAAATCATGTCAAGCCAGCCTAATATCTTTTTTTTACAGGGTGTAACAAGCCTTGTAAATTTGGGAGACGCTGTAGATGTGATATATCTTGACTTGATAATATTTTTTTATATTATCTCACATGGTTGTCTCATAAACAAACTAGGGAAATATAGCCTAGACGAACCTATTATAAGGTCGATGCACAAGTGATTGGAAAAGCATACTCAAACAGTAGTTATCAATAGTTCACAGTCAAGCTGGAAGAGTGTATTGAGTTGGGTCCCGCTGGGATCTGTCCTTGATCCGGTTCTATTCAATATTTTCATAAATGCTTTGGATAATGGCTTAGAGAATACATTTATAAAGTTTGTGGATGATACCACAAATATTGCAAATATTTTGGAGGACAGGTTTAGAATTCAAACTGATCTTGACAAACTGGAGAAATGGTGTGAGATAAATAGGATGAAATTTAATGAGGGCAAATGCAAAGTACTACACTTAAGAAGGAATAATCAGTTGCAGAAACAAAAACGGTAAATGATTGCCTAGTCAGGAATACGACAGAAAAGGTTCTGGGGGTTATAGTGGATCACAAACTAATTGTGAGTCAGTAATGTAATACTGTTGCAAAAAAAAGTGAACATCATTCTGGGAGGTATTAGCAGGAGTTTTGTAAGCAAGATGCGAGAAGTCATTCTTCCACTCTACTCAGTACTCTTAAGGTGTCAGCTGGTGTACTGTGTCCAGTTCTGAGCACCACACTTTGGAAAAGATGTGAAAAAATTGGAGAAAGTCCAGAAGAGAGCAACAAAAAATAATTAAAGGTCTACAAAACATGTAAGAAATGGGTTTGTTTAGTCTGGAGGAGAGAAGACTTGCGGGGGGACATAACAGTCTTCAGGTGTGTAAAAGGTTGCTGTAAAGAGAGGCATGATAAATTGTTCTCCTTAACTACTGAGGATAGAGAGAACAAGTAGTACTGGACTTAAATTGCAGTAAAGGTGATTTAAGCTAGACATTAGAAAAAGCTTCCTTACAGTAAGGGTAGTTAAGCACTGGAACAAGTTACCTAGGGAAGTTGTGGAGTCTCATCATTGGAGGTTTTTAAGAATAGGTGTGACCATGGTAATTGAGGGGCCACAGTGAGAATGCTTACTCAGGGCAAACTGTAAAAATAGAGCAAATAATCCCCAAAACTGGTGGTGTATTCTATAATCAGATTTACGGAGCCAGTTACAGTACTGTCAGGTTCTGGGGCTGGAGGATGATTCTACCAAAAAGTCACTCAGGGACAAAGGTCCAGCAACTCCCACCAACAGGTACTTTTCAAAATAACTTTAGGAGGTTCATCCCTGGTCTTCTGCTTTCCTATTTGCAGATCTGTGGTGGTTATTGTTGTTAAGATTGTGTTTCTGTTTTGATATTTTAGTACATCAGCAAATGACTTAAGTTTCATTTTTGTGGTTTTACATGTCTTTCCAGTTTGTGGTAGATATTTATTTCTGTTTTGTGATATTTTGGCTAGGGTATGAAGGAAATTGATGTTTGTTTCTGCTTATGTCCATCTTTCTTGTAAGAAAAGCAAATTAGTTTTTCAAACTTGATTGTAGACAAGGAAAGTATGTTTAGTTAAGTATGGTAAATTCTGCCAAAAAAA
Source organism: Emydura macquarii macquarii (assembly GCF_026122565.2). Classification (NCBI taxonomy): domain Eukaryota; kingdom Metazoa; phylum Chordata; order Testudines; family Chelidae; genus Emydura; species Emydura macquarii. The sequence goes on along the minus strand of NW_027132971.1, from coordinate 4,945,150 downwards.
TGTTCACAGCTACACAGCACAACCTTGTAGTAGTGAAACCCAGCTTGTGCTGACAGTAAATCAGAATGGCAAGAGAATGAAGCAGTAGAAGCTTTTTTTTTTTTTTTGACATATATCTCACAAGTTTACCACTAGAATCTCTGTTAATCTTTGGGGACCAAATTCAGCCTTCACTGAAAGGGAGTTGCACCCACTTATCCCAGGGCTGAATTTGGCTCTTATGGTCACAAACCATAAACAAATTAAAAGGGATGAACTGCTGAACTTTTCTTGAACCTTCTTCCCAGTGTACAAAGATAGCACAATCAGGCACGTGTGTCCGCATCTACCATCGGTACACTTTTCTTGTACACACGTGTATTGTAGCTAATAAAAGAAATATTTCATAATCCATTAGTCTGTTCTCTGTTGTCTTAATTTTTTCTTATAATGTCACAAAATACTGGTGAAGTTCAGATCCTGTTCTGAAACCATGTATTTTTCTATGTTCCCTCTTTAATACTCGAGTGTGGTAGAGAAACTTATAGTTTTGTTGTTGTTGTTGGAGTCCCCAGCATATATTCCATCTTTTGGATTTTCTTGAGTTTGGCATATGATGATTTAGACTGTGTCCCTTGAGCCTTGCATTGAGAACAGAAAAGATTGAAGCCACAGCTGAAGGAGTAGCATGAAAAGCCTGTGTTGAGGATATTTTTCATGACCTATTAGTACTTTGCATGACTTCTTCGCAAGTGGTTGTTGATGGCTTCTTTGTGTGCCCACTTAAGGACTTTTAAAAGCCTTATTCCAGGTACTTCTATAACATAATAATAATAATGTTTCTCGCAGTCCATTTCTTTTAAAGCATCAAAATGTACAGTCATTGAAAAGATGTTAGTGCACATGTGTATACACATCTTTTCTGACAAACAGTGAGTTGGCGAAAACCTTCTCTTCTACATATCTACTGAGAAATGGCATAAGAGAATAAAAATACACCAGTGTAAATTAAACTGATTGCTTTAAACAAATAGGGCCCCTGGTCTTTAGACAAACCCTTTTACTAGTGTCTAAAGGACACATGACATAACAATTTTACCAAAATTATGTAATTGTCCTCTTGCTCATAATTTGGAGCAAAGGTTAATGCTGTGAAAGGCAAGGCAGAATTTTTAGAACTGCCTTAAAAAAACATTGTACCAAAAAGCAACACGTTTGCTGCAAAAAATTACAGTGCCTTAAAATCGTCTCTAATGCTGTGATTTGTTGTGTGATAGTTACCTGCAGATAAGCTTACTTTTACCATACAACAATATAGGAGGGGATGAATACTAAACACATTCTGTGTTGCCCATTTTGAGAGACAAAATAGGATGGGTGGGACAAAATGTAGTTTTTCTTCAAAGCATGTTGATTAGTTTAATATTTTTGAGAAGAGGACAGAAGAGAAGCACAGTTGGTTCCCTTTTGTAATCGTTGACGTAGCAGAGCTTGAATGGTAGTCATCTTTGGGAGGGTCTGGGAACTGAGGAACTCAAAGATCTCCAATAGAACGCTTTTGGATGAATTTTACTTTAATACACAGAATTTTAACACCTGCAGGGGCATATGTTCCTTTCCACGTGCAGTTTTTGCAGTTATTAATGTAAAGAAAATAAGGATCAAATTCTGTGCTTGCATATCTACATCCTGCTCCCACGGACATCTCCTATGCAATAATAGAATGTTACAATTTTTCAAACACTACAAGAAGAAGGTATATGCACCTAACCATAGAGGATGATACATGTCATTTAGAAACAATGTGGTTAAAGAACTCTGATTTTTCCATATAACTAGGCTTGGAAGAATTGAATATTTATATATTATTATTTTGATGGATAATATCAATGATTGTTTTAAGCATGTTTTTATTTTTATTGATTTATATTTTCAGAGTTACAGGAAACTGAGGGGGCAGGCAATTATATGTAATGACATTAAATGTTAAGATTAAAAAAGTTAAAGCTTTATAACTATTATAACACAATTTGTCAACATCACATGTCAAAAAGTACAAAGTAAATTCCTTACTTTCTTCTTTCAAGAGTCCTCCTAAACTCAATAATGAGAGATTGGCTTATGCCCTGAAGCTTATGTGTTTATATCCCTCCCAAAGTGTTTGTTTATATTTATTATTATAATGTATGTAAATATACTCTACATAATTATTTTTTTGTTTTTGTTTGCATCCTGATAAGCTCTTGGCCTCTGATACGTTGTAACAATTGGCTCCACATGCTAATTATTTTTGTATGAAAGAGTATTTCCTTTTACTGGGTTTACCACCTTTCAGTTTCATCGGCTGTCCTCTTGTTGTTGGATATCATTGTTCCATTTATTATTTGTGTATTTTTATCATATGCCCTCCCATTTATCTCTTCTCTAATCGTCTTTTCAATCTCTCTTCATATAAAAGTCTTTCCATGACCTAATCCTTCTCATCTCCAGTCTTTATCTCTATTTCTACTATAACCTTTTTTTAAGATGGAGTGACCAAATCTGAGCACAGTATTCCAGATGAGAGTGTGCCATTGACTTCTATAAGGGCATAATATTTTCATTTTATTCTCCAGCATCCGAATATTCTGTTTGGTGTTTTTAACTGTCTCTGAACATTTCACGGAGATCTTCACTGAACTTCCGGTAATGATGACCAGGGTGAATGCCTGGCTCAACTAAAGTCAGTGGTAGTTTTGACATCAACTTTACTGAGGTCAAGATTTCACCACATGTCTTTTTAGTGACTTGATTCAGTTAATTGAGAACCCAGTAATGTGTATGAAAAGTTCAAAGTATTCTCCTCAAATTTCATTACTTTGCATTGTCAGCACTGAATATGTTTCCCCTAGAGAACTTTAGAATTCTAAGCAATTCTTGCATTCTTGTTGTCATGGTAATAAGAAAGTGACTTTTCCTATTGTTATGGTTGCTACAGTGGCAGCACACTGTAGACACTATATAGTTAGTAAATAAATTCATAATAAAGGATGTTCTCCATAATTATTTCAGCTACTTTTACTGGACCACTAAAATCCTGCACCCTCTAACTAGTAATCATCCATGTATATTTGAAAGTCAAAATGCAGAGTGTTATTAGTCTGGGTATGTCTTTTGAGCCATGTGGAGCATGGATTCTCAAAGTTTCTCACACTGGAAACTTGTCAGGAGAGCATGGGCTACATACAAATTTGTACTGTGGAACAGATTGCAATCACTTTAACGCAGTCATATTCACGGATTGCACTATTAAAATGAGCTTAGCTACATGATTCTTATAAAACTCTACAAAGCAAACTTTGGCCACCTTTGGTGCAGGAGTTTAGTAGGAGAAATTAAGGTGCGTGTGCGTAAGCACAAAGACGACAGTTCCAAACAAATCTGCATGTAAACATGATGGACCACTTGAAAAGTCTGCACCTGCTGCCAGGTAACATAGTCAAAGAAATGGGCTAGGAGAATAATCTTTGCAGCAGCATTCTGAATGGATGTGTGGAGGGCAAGATTGCATTTGTCAGCGCTAGAGAGAAGGATTTTGCAGTAACTGAGACATGAGATGATCAGAGCCTCGGGAAGAATTTTAGCTGCATGAATGGATAGGAAAGGTCTTAGGTCTTATCTTAGAGATGGTATGCAAAAAGGATGAGAAGATATAGATGTAGCTTGGATGTGAGGACCTAGAGAGAGCTCAACATTAAAGATGATGCCCAAGTTATGGGTCTGAGTGACAGACAGGATGGTGGTGGTGCCCACAGTGTTCGAGAAAGGAGATGAGGATGATGACTTGGGTGGGGGAAAAATGTAAGAGCCCTGTTTTAGCAATGTAGAACTTGAGTTGAGTCAGCGGTTGTAAATTGGTGTAGCTTTGTTGACTTTATTGGAGCTACAAAAGTTTACATCAGCTGAGAATCTGAACCACTTGTCCTTCTGTAAAAAGGGTTTACTGATGCTGTTTGCCTTTATCTCTCAGTGTTATTCGGCTTAACTAATATTTGTAACATGATTTGGGACCCTCGGATAAAATATGCTATGGAAGTGTGAAGTTCTGTTATTAAAGGAATATAACAACATTTTTAAGATCTAAAGCTACATACCTTAGCATGTTCTTCGTTTATAAACCATAGCACTTATAATCTCTCTCTGTCTGTTTTGAATCTATTGTCTTGCACACTGGTATGTTTTTCTCAGCTAATAATGATACTATGGAACTGGCATTTTAACTTCATGAACTATTACGGATGAGGTTTACAATCCAAACAGACTAGATATTATAACATAGACATCATAATAAAGTGTTTTCAATCATAACTCAAAAGAAGAATTGTAATGACTTACCATCAGCGAGCTAGATGGTAGGAGTACAGATGAGACAGGTTGTAATAATATCCTAAATATCCAAATACTACTAATGTATCAAATACTACTTACTTTATTTTGTGTTTTTGATTGCTGTTTTATGATTAAGGGAAGGGATATTGGCAGAAGCCACTAATATTTAACACTTCTATGCTACATAAACTCCAGATGACCATCATGTTTCAGATTTAATTTGATAAAAGATATCATGAGTCCTGTAGGCCCTATTAAAGGACACCGCGGTCAGTGTTCTGCTTTGGATGTGTGCACATGGTTCCCAGCTGAAATCAATGAGAGCCCCATGCACAGATTTGAGAGCAGGATTGGGTATTATGAGAGAATGTTTTTATAGTGGTGTGCAGGGATTTAGCTGCTTGTTTCCCACTGACATAAATCAATGTGATCAATGCCAGTGGGAACTGCCTTCTAGAGCTTTGTATGCCACTTTGAAAATCTACTCTTAAGGGCTCCATTTAACAGATCCCATTTGTGTCTGTGTATGTCTCAAAGGGTTTGTAGTTTTGTGCAGTCAAAGCCTGTAGACTCTAATCTGATGCAGGCACACAGCTTCAGCACCTTTGCTGCTGTTCTCAGCCCTGTAAATTGCAAGGAGCTGATCCAGTTTGCCCTGAACAATTCAAATAATGGAAGGGGGGAGCCATTTCGGGTGACAACAGGAAAAAATACGAGTGTTTACAAGGCATCCGTTGAAACCTCCTTTTGCCAACTACAGTCACTTTGAAGGGTCTTAAGGGCAAAGCCCTGTTAAATGTTTTTAAAAAGAATTATGTTGATTGAACCAGATTCTGGCTCCAGCTGACCGTTAAACAGTTACCTGAGGATTCCCTTGGTATAGAGGAATCCCCGAGTAGTGTAGGTCTGTGCCTCTGATTCTAGACAGACCTTACCCTGGTACATGGGGTATGGGCCAAACAATGCCACCTTCCAGTGTGACAGTTCTTGGGGTACCCAGGGCTGAGAGTCATTCTGCCTCCAGCATGAGGGAGTCTTGTTTGTGCTTAGGTAGGTTTCAGCTCCCTGCCATCACCAGCCTGCGAGCCACACAATCACTGTCCTCTGGCCCACGCTAGCCCTTACTTTGCCTTTTAGGTTAACAGTAGGTGCAGCTCAGTCCCTGAGCTCCTTTGAAGCTTTTCCCTGCAGTATCCAGCCTCTTATCCACAGAATATTCACAGATACATGAGACCTCCTGTAAACAGAGGGACAATATACACACCAGCTTGTATGATTTGACTCAGGATCAACACTTTGCTCAGTACTACAGCACTGAGATACATTCATATTGAAAGCAGTAAGTTCATTATCAAAGATTCAAGTGATGAGTAAAAATATTAGAAACAAATGGTTCCATATAAAACAAAATCATAACATGCTCTCTAGAGACTTAACTTAGTAATGGTTAACCTCCTGTCTAAAGAAGTTTATCTCATCCCCAAAGTCCTCTGCAGTGTTTTCAACCAAGGTTGGCTGAGATCCTGTTTTTATGAATGTTAGGGCATTACCCGTTTATTTCCTAGGTGAAGGATGAAGAGGTGGTTTCTTTGCCTTGCATTTATACTCCCCAAAGTTCATTGTCTGTACTTAGTATAACAATCCATGACTTGTTTTTCCTGTGTGATGCTTCCCTGTTGACTTCACATCTCATCAATAATTTTGTATGTAAATAGTCATCCTTTGTGTTATCTTACAATGCTTAATTTACATCTGAAAGAGAGAGAGAGAGAGAGAAAGGGATGGATAAACATATCTTGTCTGATAGAAAATCTGTTTTTTACTTCTGCTGGTGACACATCTGGATACAGACTCTAAGAATATATTTTCAGTATATATACTTAACTCCTTACATAGTGTCTGTACATACATTTCACAGTGATATTACTGACTAGCATGACGCCAGCTTTCATTTTTCTTTCATGGCATTCTTTGGTGAACCAGAATGTACAGACCATATTCTGTAACCACCTTCCAGTTGGCATTAAGGACATCTTGGGTCATGCTATCCCCTCATATAGGGTTTGCAGTCAGGCATGAGTTAAAGCATCCTTGAAGCCGATCTTACTTGCAGTAGCTACTGAATAAACTCTCTGGCAACCCCAGCATTGGGCATGTGAGGGGAAAAGAAAGGTGGTGGAGTTCAGCCAGACCCAAGGATTGGACCCATAACCCTTAATAAAATGTAGGTTTTGTAAAATTAAAAAGTACTTCATAACTTCTTAAGTCAAATCTTATAGTCCTTATTTATGGAAAAAGCCATAAGGATTTGGCCCAACATTAATAGACACGTTTATTTTAAGTGCAATTGAAAACTTTTTTTTTTTTTTTTTTTGGTAATGCTGACAACCAAATCCAGTACAGTGTTCTGTTAATATATGTGATCCAGAAAGAGGAGCTAGCTAGAAACTGAAAAGTATAGTTTCACCATTCACATTGAGCAAAAAAGTAAATAGTATAATTAGATAAATGTTAATTGAATTATTAAATTTATCTTCACTTTCATGATTTAAAATGTGATTGGTAACATTGGTGATGAAATTATTTTTTTTTTTTTAAAAGAGGGCCCAATCCTACTTCCACTGACATCAATTTGAGTTTTGCTGTTGACTTCAGTGTGAGCAGGATTATACCTCCATAAATGTAATGGCACTTTTAAATCAAATATAAAAGAAATAGTGATGGCAAGAAATCAGTTACTTCAAAAAAAAGTTTTATGAATCAATGGGAAGTGTTCATTGTACGCTGGTGGCTCTTAATACCGTTGTGTTTGGGATTGGTTTTTGGTTTTCTTTTTGATTATTTTGTTTGTTTTTGTTTTTGAAGTATTCCCACTTCAGGGAAATAAAAAGTGGTTCTCTGGGAGCCTCATTGAATTAGTCTCTCCACTTCTAAGGAATGTACAGTAGCAATTCACATAAGGCATTGGTGGAAATGAGCAAAACTGTTTCAGCAAATCAGGCACATTTTCTTCTGAACAACTCAATCTGGCGCAGAGCCAAGATCTGTAACTTTCTGTGGTATTGAAAGCTGTGCATCTCTTCTCGTGAGCAGTGGCCCCAAAAGTAAAACATTAATGATAACTGGGATAAACTTAAGTGGCAGGTGGGAAAAAATACCAAAAGCACAATACACTGTAGCTACTCTTGTTTGTGTAGGATAGTAAAGTGATCTCGATTTCATTCAAGTCAGCCTTCCAAAGAACTTACAGGAAAACAGATAATTTGCTAAAGGATTTCCTTTTGGATTTTCAGTGATATTTCTGGTTTCCGCATTGCTGATGTTTACCCAATGAATGTAGCTGCAAGGCTGAAGATTAAGCAGTAGAGGAATGCATTCTGATTCAACATTTGATATCTGTGAGGGGGAAGGGGAAGAATGGTTGTCAGTTAAGCTAATTCTTTTTTGAATCTGTATGCATGTATTTATGAATACATATATATATTTTCAGAATAAATGTACTATTTATTAAAATAATTGGAAACTATCACTGGAAACTAAAGTACTTGCTACTTACTGATCTTTACGTACATTACTTTGGCAGTTAATATATCTTCACAAAGCACTCTCCTTTAGGGAGAGAGAATAGTTCATTATGCCAAATGAACACTTAAGAAAAACACCCAAGTGAGCAGCACCCTTATTCACACAGTAGGTATTAGTGTTCTTTATTATGCGTCCATTAGGAACTGGACTGAAACCAGATCACTTCAGGTAGACCACGAAACAGACATGAAATGGTAATGACTTTTGTTCTCTAGTAATCATTAAGTACCTAATTGAAATATTATATGAAGAACAGATTAGTAGTTTATAAACATTAAATATTAGAGTTTTCTAAATGAGGCCTATTTCTTAACATACTGTATTGGGGCTAATGCCATCTTTTTTTCCTTTTGCAGGAATCAGGACCTAAAAGAACTAGGGGAACTTGCTCCACATTGGGACAATATGCGTAAAAGTGTTATTGCACACTGTGAACAGATGCTGAGCATGTACCAGGATATTCTTGCAGATCTCGAAAAACATACAGGTATGAAAATAGTCTCTACCCTCCCTCAGAGGCAAGGTGTATCTTATTTAATTGCCATGTATATAAACAGAATTAAACACAATTCACAATGGGAGTAGCTGTAGGGGGAAGAGGAGATGTATATTGTATGTACAAGTTGCATATTGCAGTGATGTTCAGTTAGAAGTTATACACCTAAATCCTGTTATATGTTGTTAAGATTTCTGCTTACAATTTCCACACAAACAACTTTCAAAAAAATTAGTAGCCTGTTCTCCCAACATTTCTGAGACTCTAATAAGCACCCTACTTCTAAGCACATTTCCTGGCAAAAAGTGAAGTCACTCTGAACAAGAGCTGAGCAAAGTAATACATAATTACGCCTTCAGTTACGCCTCTTTTTTTTGTTCACAATTTGCTCATGTACAGATTCCAATTTTTTCTAATTTACCTGACATTCAGTATGATTTGCTGAATATTGTTATTGTTTATTATTGTACTTGTTTCATGCCTATGATAATCTCTGTAAATTAAGTTTGGGTGCATAGCTTGTTTCTGGGTAGTTCGTTATCAGTATTCAATATTTAAAATTTGTTCTGAATGGACATAAAGGTCATAGAGTTGTTTCCGCTTTCTCTCCTAATGAGTGGAATGCCTAAAAACAGATTTCATGTGCCAATAGCCAGAACGATAACTTTGAAATTTTCTTTCCAGGAATATGCTGCAATAGTCACTTAAAGTTTGATATTTCAGCAAACAATCCCAGCAGTATATGTGCTTGCTAAGAGTCCAGTTCTATAACTTGCTCTGCATGGGCTGGCTGCAGATCCACACTGAAATCAGAGGGTCTCTGTGTGGGTACATGGAGCATCCCCAAAATATTTGTGGAAAGTAAATACAAAAGGAACATTGAACAGTCATAGCAAATTCATTAAAAAATTCCAATCAAATATTTGAATTTTTTTTTAACTATTTGCCCCGCTCCATCTCTATCCCAGTCTCTAATTAATAAAACTGTCTCTTGTATATGCTGAGAAAAATAGAGAAACCACAGTTTTTAAGGGAATGTTTACTTCAAACAATGCACAGCAGAGTAATTTCCCTTTGTATGCTGAACTGGACACAAGTAATTATGGCATAATTGCTACCTTGTATAAAATATTTTAGAGACAAAACTTTCTCCTCCAAAATGCTAATGGTTGAAAAAATCACTTTTGTCATTTTTCCTCCTTTCTGTTCAGTACGGAGCATACTGTAATACCTGACGTTGGATTTCATTCTCTCTCTCTCTCTCTCTCTCTCTCTCTCTCTCACACACACACACACACACACACACACACACACACACACACACACACACACACACACACACACACACACACACACACACACACACACACACACACACACACACACACACACACACACACACACACACCTCCCCCCCAAAGAACATCTGTTCAAAATAGTTTTCTGTTGGACTGTATGCTGTATAAACATCAGAGAATCACTTGGTTGCAAGTATATGGTTGCATTAGACAACGGGTTCATCTGCCATCCTCTGAAGTACCTGGTACTGGCCATTGTTGTAGACCGGATATTGGAATAGATGAACCACTGGTCTAAACCATTATGGCAATTCCTATGTTCCTTTGTTTGAACTGAGACACAGTTTTTTGAAATATTTTGTTAATTACATTTTGAAGGTGCCCCATATATCATCTTGCACAGAGCCACAAACACAGAATTATTATGAAGTCAATAAAAAGCCCAGCACTTCTAAGAAAACATTCCATTCAAATGACCTTTCAAGATAAAAAAGACAAGACAGAATATTAAACATAAATCCTGAAAAATCAGTAACATGCCAAGTTCATTTGAGCACATTGATGATGCTTATTTATCTGTCTTAACTGTGTTCTGAGATTACTGAAGCAGATCATAGAGTCTAAGGTTAGTGATGAGAACAAAAGAAGCATACACGACAAAGATACAAAAAGAAAAATAATAAAGGAAATGAAGATGGTAAATAAAGTATGAACAGATAACAAGTAGAAGGCTAACACTCAAATCCCTCCATAAAACTCTCTACTTCTTCAAGGTCTTTTTTTAGTGCTAATCTGCCACTGAAAGATATTTGATTGAGAACATAAAAAAAAATCTGCTTCTTTCATGTTGCCAACAAAAAAGTGACTTAATTTACTATTTTTGAAAAGCTGACTTTAGTGGAACCATTGAGATGTGTAGCAAATACCTAGTCAAGTAACTGTGCAATGTTTTGCTGTGACCATTGTCTTTCCATGCCTCATCTTCCTGTTTTTTTTTTATGTTCACTGATTGAATCACGTGTAATGGAGTCACATTATAAGCTCTTCAGGGCAGGGATCATATCTCTGTATTAGTTTTGTAGAGTCTCTAGCACAGTTCTGAGCACTGTGTAAGTAACAAATATTGTAATATTCCATACTGAGGCCCCAAACCTTCATTCTGCTTTCTGAGAGCAGTGCAGGATCAAGCCCCAAAAATATACGTTTAGAGACTGTACGTTGCCCTATTAAGGCTCCAGTAATCAGGGAATGCCACGGTTAAGCTTGCCCCTGAAGCCTTGGTTGAGATTGTGTTGTGCCTCAAGGGTGCGTCTCTACTTCAGAGTTAGCCTGTGTGATTTGCAGGTTAGCCTAGCTTGGGTGTGAGCGGCCATACTGCAGAGTCATTCCTGAGTTACTGTGTCCTCTTTGGTGTTGCACTCACCAGTATCGGTGTCACTGGCACTTCTGGGGGTCATTTGTGCTGCAGTAAGGTGGGCCACTCTATGATTCTGTCCCAGTGAACTGTGGAAGGAACTTTTCTGTCCTTCTGGAAACAGATGGGGCATTGTGGGGAAGAAGGCATTGGAGGACTATCAGCATGCGAGCAATTTAGTTTGCATCCTCACTGCAAAGTGAGTGGGTTATCAATCTGAGTGAGAAAGGAACCAGGGCTAGACATTTAGTCCCATTTGGAAGCACCAGGTAACTTGGCTATGTGAACAGGAGAGGGTTTAGGGGCACCATCTGCATACGAGCCTCAGTTAATTCTGCAGTCAAGACATACCTTTAGAGGCATAGCACAGAACTTCAGCCTGGGGGCTGGAAGTGCTAAGGTGGCTTTAAGCCACCTTTGTGCCCACCTGATCCTGGGCTGTTCTAGTGACTGGAGAGGCCCCTGGTGTACCTTAGGCCCCAGAGCTGTCTGAGTTATGGCAGTTTCCTGGAGTGCAGGCCTGCGTAGAATCTTCCAGCTCATCCATGTGTCAGGACTTGCAAGGTGCCCAGCTGTCCATAGTTCCTGTTCCAAGGGAATCCTCCCCTGGCCAGACACAGAGATTTTAGGTCCCCTTTACAATGCTCTGGTTCTATTATACAGTGTAAAGTGGCCAGAGTGAGGGTGAGGATCTCACCCCTTGACAGTGACCCCTTGGGTATATGACACAGACTTTAATTACATGATCACATACTGTTTCTCGGTAATACAATACAGCATCGTACATTTTTTCTGCATCTTGAGGTATAATTTTATTCTTTTACACAGTAATTTCATTGTCAGAAAGGTTCATCTTTATTGACAGGTTTTTTTAAAATCTCTTCAAGGAATGTTGCAATAGTTTTATCAGCACCTACATACTATACAATTTCTTTTGACCCAACACACAACCATCAAGTGTAATAACTTGTGGGATGAGATTCAGCTAATTTAGCTGTGAAGTTAGGTGTCCTATATATAACAATATATTTTTATATTCTCTGTTGTATAGTTGGGTCCCAATCCTGCAGACTTATATACGCACTTAACATTATGCTCTGTGAGTTACCCTTCCCCTAGATTTACTGAATATGTCCTTATCTCTCTTTAACATATATCTTCACACATAAACAGGATGTTTCATTCTGTTTCACACTTCCCTCAAAAAATTCCATTTCATTCTACATCGTATCAATTATTTATGCAAAAGTACTCTTTGATATCTTAAAGCCAGATACTGAGAGGTGCTAATCGCATCCTTTGAGATGTTGATTGCTGTCAAATCGGGTCTTTACAGCTATGTCTGGAAACTGAAGCCTGTAAAATTCTTGGTATTTCTTTCATGACAATTTCTAGACTTGTACAGTATGCTGGAATAACCACCATCTGTTTTTCATTTATCAGTGTACTAATACTGGATGTCTGACACCTCAGAATCATGAGGAAATCTTTCTGCCTGTGCTACTAATTTATATCTACACTATCGTTGTTTCCCAGTCTTGCACGGACAATATTAGTGTGTGTTCCAATCCCCTTTACAATCAAATTGGTACAGGCATTTCCTTCACTGTAAACCTACTGCTGCTTTTTTAATAGCTTTCCTCCTTACATTTTTAAAAATTGTCAATTAAGATCTCACGTTCTCTTGTCTCATATTAATGTTTCTGTAGAATAAAGTACTTATTAGTTCCTGTATACATTCTCACCACCAGTTGTTTTTAGTCACAATTTTTTCTTCCTCAATCAATTTTTTTCCTATACACCACATTGCACTCTTCTCTCCCACAAAGGGATTCATCTTTCCACATGTTGTTTTCAGAAATGTGTCCCTAGACTTTTTCAGTTAAATAAGATGATAATGCAGAATAAAATTAAATGCATATTTTAACCTATCCTGGGTTTTCTTCTTTATTGGAATACAGGGGAAAAAACAAGAAAAAGAGTGTGATGCTTGATACTAACATATTGTTAATATCATTGTTTAGAGGAAATTGTAGGATTAAAGGAACAATTTCAAGATTGTCAAACCCAAAATATTACTTATGGTACATTTAAATTTGCTAATTTAATGTTGCTATAATCCCTGCATTCCTCCCCCCCTCCCAAAATGATTTTGAATGCAAGTGGAAAATGCCCACACTGCTGTGTGGTCTTAGAAAAACAAAGCCAGAATAGCTTTTATCTGTGAGCACTATAGATAACAATAATGTTCAATATAGTGCCTAATCACAAGAACAGACAGGCACAGAAAGGGCAAATTACAAAATATACAAGCTACTACATCATGTGTACGTACCATCAAAATCTGCTAGTAAATTAGCTTTTTGTCCTACCAGCATTGACAGTGTTTCTTTAAACATTCATAATAACTATACTTAGTTACTCATAATCTCATACTTTTGATGTGATGATTATGAAGTGTATAGTCAGATCTTTTCAGCACATTGTGGGTGTCTTATTAGCACAATGTCATTTTAGACAGAAGGCTTATTTCTTCTTTGACTGCTTGCTCATGTCCTTTCTGAATTAGGTGTGTGTGTGCCACATGCACTGGTGCTGGAAATTTTTCTCCTGGTGGTACCCATAGGGCCGGCTCTAGTGCCTTCTGCTGTAGCATGCGTAGGCACCCATATATAGGGTGCTGCCAGCCCCCTCCCTCTCAGTTCTTCTCATCTCCTCTGATGGTGCTGGAACACTCTCTTGCTCTTGCAAATATTTGTAAACCTAGTGGTTCACTTGTTTATTCTAGTATATATAGTTGTTTTTGTTATTAGTTTAGATGTTATTTTAGTGCATTTGACTCAGGATCGGAGCATGCCCTGATCCTCAGGGTTTAAACCCTGTGCTTCTTGTAAGAAGCTGATGCCACTAAGTGACCCACATCAGAGCTGCTTGACGTGTTTAAGGGAGAAGCTCACGTGCGGGAAAAGTGCAAAATCTGCAAAAGTTTTTGCCCACGAACCAAAAAGTACCAAGACATCAGACTCAAGGCCATCCTGATGGAATCGGCACTTAGACCAGCATCGGAACTGAGGTTGGACTTGGTGCCGAGCACAACGGTGTCAACGAGAAGCACTCCTCCAGCACTGGCGTCCTCCTGGCACTACCTGACATCTCTGGTGCCGAAGAAACGACCAACGAAGGCTCACGCCAAAAGAGGATTCTCACCAGCACCGAAGTCAGCTAAGGAAGGTATGGGGACATCAGTGAGACCTGAGTCGGGCCACTCATCGCCACTGACCTTGAAAGAATCTCTGCCCATCTGGGCTGTGAGTCTGGTGCCTGCGCTGCCACTGACCCCAGGAAGTGGGAGAGGACCTCAACACCTGGTGGATGAATCCTCATCACGTGATGGCAGGGGTACCATTTGCGGCCTCTGCATTATCATTGATCTCAGATGGTTTGGATTTAGGGTGGGGAGCACACCTTGGAGTATTCCGGACTCAAGGCCTCTGGTCCAGGGATGAGCTAGTTCTTCACATCAATATAAAAGAATTCAGATCAGTCCAACTAGTATGTGAAGTGTTTCTGCCCGACCTCTCCAACAAGGTCATGCAGGTCCTCATGGACAACACAACTGCAATGTACTACATCAACAGACAGAGGGAGGGAGGGAGGGCATATCTTCGACCCTCTGTCAGGGGGCCTTGCATTTGTGAGATTTCTGTATGAGCCACGACATTCAGCTGGAGCCAATACACCTTCCCAGGGCCAGGAATGCCTAATTAGGTCCTTTTGCTCTCACGATGAGTGTTCGCTACATCCGGAGGTGACAGACCTAATTTTTCAAAGGTGGGACACTCCCCAAGTGGACCTCTTTGCAACAATCATGAACAGGAACTACAATCTCTTCTGCTTCCTCCAGTGACTTGACAATGCTTCTCTGACCAATAGTTCTCCTGTCATAGTTTGGCGGTCTCATGTATGCTTTTCGCCCGGTTCCACTGATACACAAAGTCCTCATAAAAATCAAGAGGGACAGGGCACAGGTCATCCTGGTTGCCCCACCATGGTCTCACCAGCATTTGTTCGGGATTCTGCTTGAGTTATCAGTGGCCCGCTCTTGAACACTACCGTTGTGGCTGAATCTCCTTTCCCAAGACCGGGGTGGGCTGCTGCACCTGGACTGGCTTCCCTGCACCTGACAGCAAAGAAGCTTCATGGGTAAATAGGGAAGAGCAGTGCTGCACGGCTCAGATTCAGAAGATTCTATTGGAAAGTAGAAAGCCTTCCAGGAGGGCGTTCTACCGGGCTAAGTGGGAGCGCTTCATCTGCTGGGCAGTTCACCAGAACATCTCGCCAATGAAGACGCCTATCCAGATGATCTTAGATTATCTGCTCTACCTGAAACAGGAAGGTTTGGCTTTCTCTTCTGTTAAAGCACACCTAGTGGCAATATTGGCTTTCCACCCTCCCATTCAAGGCAGGACAGTTTTTTCGCACAAGACAACAGCTAGATTCCTCTGGAGCTTGGAGAGGCTTTTCCCTCTACTCTGAGACCTGGTCCCCCAATGGAACCTGAACTTTGTTCTCTCCCAGCTCACTGAATTGCCCTTCGAGCCATTGCCTTCGTGCTCACTCACGCATCTGTCATGGAAGGTAGCATTCCTAGTGGCCATCGCCTTTGCGAGGCAGGTATCAGAAATTAGAGCCCTAATCTCGGAACTTCCCTACACTGTTTTTTGCAAAGATAAGGTTCAGCTACGGCCCCATCCAGCATTCCTGTCGAAAGTAGTCTCCCACTTCCATGTCAACCAGAACGTCTTTCTACTGGTCTTCTGTCCAGAGCTGCCCAGCTCCAGTGAGGAGAGGCATCTCCATTCTCTTGATGTACGAAGGGCCCTGGCTTTCTAAATTGACAGGACCAAGCCCTTCCGTAGCTCCATACAGCTCTTAGTCGCAATTGCCGATCACATGAAAGGATGCTTGGTGTCATCCCAGTATATCTCGTCTTGAATCAAGGCCTGCATCCGGGCCTGCTACGAGCAAGCAGGGGCAGTGCCCCCAGCATCCTTGTCAGCCCACTGTACGAGGGCTCAAGCATCTTCAGCGGTCTTCCTGGCTCATGTACCAATACAGGAGATCTGCAGATCTGCTAGATGGTCTTCAGTCCATACCTTTGCGTCCCACTATGCCATCATGCAGCAAGCTCAGGATGATGCTGGGTTTGGTAGAACGGTGTTGCAAGTATCACGTCCATGAACAACTGCCCCCTCCAGAGGTACTGCTGGTAAGTCAACTAATTCCAAATGGATGTGAGCAAGCACTCAAAGAAGAAAGAACGGTTACTTATCTCATAACTGTTGTTCTTCAAGATGTGTTGCTCATGTCCATTCCACATCCCACTTTCCGTCCCCTCAGTCAGAGTTCTGGCAAGAAGGAACTGAGAGGGAGGGTGGCTGGCAATGTCCTATATACGGGTGCATACGCGTGCCCCAGTAGAGGGCCCTAGGAGGCAGCCCTACGGGAACCACTAGGGGAAAAATCTCCGGCACTGATGCATGTGGCACGCACACACACCTTATTTAGAATGGACATGAGCAGCACATCTTGAGGAACAACAATTATGAAGTAAATAACTGTTCTTTATAACAGCTGCTACTGAAATGTGGACAATTCAGTTTTTTGTTTGTACATTCTAGAAAGAAAACAATAGTCCTAGTCAGTGCAGTAGTTTTGCTTTTTTTAAAAAACACTGAAATTTATCACTTGCTAGTGGAAATGTGTAGTGTCATAGCTCCATGCCCCTGTATTTTTAGTACAAAATAAACTTAATATATGTTAACTGTAGCATCATTTCCAGCATGCTGTGGACCAATTCCAAGCAGCAAGAACAAGTCTGTCAGCTAGAAAAAAAAATTAGATTGTTCTGTGAATTAAAAGCTGTTTTGTTGACTGGAATATGGATGCATGCTGAGACGCAGTTAGCAAACCATTCTTTTCTTAATACACGATTACACATTAAAAGTAAATTAAAGAATGCCACTAACGTACAAGTATTGTCCTCACATTTAAAAAAAAAAGACAAAACATCTGTTGGGTGCTTAAGATAATGATTCTTTAAACTTTTGTTTTCTAGGATCTTCCTTCAAATCAAGCTGTAGTAAAGGAGAAAAGACACTAGAATTTATTCCAATAAATCTCCATTTGCAGAGAATGCATGTTCACAGTCCTCGGTTGAAAGGTAAAGTATATTCCAGAGAAATGCCCTAATTGTGTCACACTATAATGTGGTTTATGTCTAATCAGAAAGTTTGTTTTTCTTTTTAACCCTTTGTAAATGACATGCATTTTAACTCATAACACTTCTGTTAAAAAATCTCCAATTTCTTCTATAGTGAACCATTATTACTGAACAAAGAAGAATGGTGCTTAGATAGGTGTGTGTTTAGGTTAGGCACTATATTCACAATAGTACTATAACTCCTTTTTTGAAGTAACTGGGAGAGTTTCCTTTGATTTCAGTGGAACCACGATTTGGCACACGCTGTTTAAACTTGGTCAAACTGGTTCATGAAGTTGCATGATAGAGAAATACTTAAATGGCTCAATTTCCCTTTCATTAACATTATACAATAGGCTTTTTCAGTAGATTTGTGTACAACTTACTGGCATGAGTTTATTATATTGGCTTTAGGGTTTGGAGATTAGAGAGAAAAAATATTCACAAAAATTATAGTGACTTCTAAAGAGAATTTTGCTTAAGCTCTGTTTGCAACTGTTTTATTTGCTTTTGATCAACATTCACCTCAGGAAAATTTTGTTTGTTGAAATGTTTGTGGAAAGTGAATTTTGAAACCATAGCTGAGATTCATATAATCATAAAACATAAGCAGAAATAGTTTATGAAGTTTCGGTTAGCCAATCAGGGAACAGAAACAATACCATGTGACTGGTTATCACAAGTATTCGGCTATGGATATTGAATATTCAAAGGAATACTTGCAGTAAACTATTAACAAATAATCCACAGGCTGGAATTTGTTTGCATAAAATATTCAGTAAACAATTTCAAACAGTATACATGTTTGTAACAAATGCAGTCTATTAATATTGAGTTAATGAACAAGAAAAAGCACCGAATTCACTTAATTGTGTGTTGTTCACCAGCTCTAGTCTAAACTAACTTTTTCATCTGTCTCAGTTCATGTGATTTAGGGTCCTTTTTTTGCTTTATGGTTATGGTTTGTTAGACCCCAATGTTGTAGCCATGTAATAATAATAGCAGCAATTAAGTTTTGCTTAATTAATATACTAACCTATAGGATAAGGGCAATTCAGTATTATGAGGGTGAGGAAGTTAAGATATGTTAAAGGAGGGAAGAGCTATGTGTACCTATGCATGAGGACCATCAAGGCCTATAAAATAGCTGGTCTCAGCTCAGGTACAGCCATTGGAGTTCTTCATCAGCATACGAGGGTTGGGCTAGGATCTGTCTCAACCTTAAGAGCTTTCCCCAGCAATAGAGTGAATGAGTATACGTATACCTGTAATGATGCTGGTTGCTCTGACTGTTTTATGACATCGCTTTACTTGTTCAGATTGTTTTACTTATTGAACTAATCATTGTAATCACAACACTTTTACAGTTGCAGAAGGTCTTCTCTGAGTGTGAGTGTTGCTATCATGGCTGTGCCGCACAGTGCTCCCAGAGCAGTAATTCTGATGTTACTGGGCCTGAACTTGAGAGAAGAACCTACCAAATGACAGAGTGCTAATTGGGCAGACTAAATCAATAACCTAATCAATGAACAATCAAAAGATCAGGCAACGTTATGGAAAAGGCAAAATTCTAAACAAGGCCAGTGAGTTTTGTGAAGTCCTATTCATTCCATTCAATAGGATGTGCAGGGAGTGGTTTCATCCAGAAGGCTTATCACATGACCAGTGGTCACAAGCTTAATTATAAAATCAAAATGAAGCTTCAAAATTCAGTCTTGAAAAATACCTGGCGCTCCGGAGGCAACAAAGGGTTTCATTTCCAATTTTCCTCCAAAGTTTGTGGGTCCTTAGGATTTTGGAGTCCATTCTTTTAAGCTTGCAGAACTATGATAGTTAAGCAGTAGTGATCCTTGTTTGAGATGTTTGCGGAGAGAATGAGCACTGTTTACCTTCTGTAGAGTATATTTTGTATGCTGAGTAACTGAGAATGTTATTACAATAAAAGAAGCTAAGTGGCTAGTCATTTTTTTCTTTTATTCTCCATAAAAATTATCTGCCAAATCCTGAAGTCCTTACTCAGACAAAATGACCATTGAGATTAATGGGTATTTTGCTGGAGTAGACTTCAGGATTTGGGCCAGTGTTGAAACTTTGTGAAGGATATAGAACTAATTCCACTGAAATGTCTTACGGCTTTACTAACCGCCAGCTATTGACTTAATGTGACCCATGGTGAAGCTGTGAGTTTTTTGTACTGAATACAGACTTTGAGAAATTAAGCATTTGCTACCAAGTTCCTTTTCTTTAAGTTCCTTTACCGAAATCAGAAGGATTCTGTTTTAATTAGGGTCTATTTCAGCGATGAGAAATTAGTGATAATAGGACCTTATTTTTAGAACTACTGAACACCCGCAGCTATAGTTGAAGTCAGTGGGAGTTGCAGATGCTCTGCTTCTCTAAAAATCAAGTCCTGCAGTGTATAAGTGAACCAGCTTCAGAAACAATGGTATCTGTGGATGAACAGGGATTTCAACTGTAGGATTTTTATTTTTGTTGTGAGTTTTCCTTGAACTACCAATAAATTGTTTGGTACTATATGTGGTTTCCATATTAATATTGAACTAGTTGTAGGACTTATTTTACAGAAAATGTGTATGATCGGTTTTGCATTGGGAAATGATTTGTTGAGAAAGTATGTTATGAAGGGATATTTAAAGTTTGGTGCTTGGCAAAGTCAGGATATAGGGTTGAGATGATGGAATTTTAAATAAGAGTTGGTTTTTCAGGTGGTGATCATTTGTGTTCATTTCCAGTGTGGCACGGGATGTTCTCTGGTCTTTTTTCTTTCCCTTGCTTCTTTTTAGGTTGTATCTCATCACTCTAGCTTCATTGGCAGAGGGATTAAGGATGTTCAAGACCATCCTACTCCAGCAGAGGTGAGACATCTGCTGGGGTTCAGGTGGAAACTCTATGGTAGAAGGCTTAACACCTTTTTCAGGACATAGGAATTGTTTTGGGAGTAAAGTGGGAGTATCTTTCAGATTAGTATTTTTCTGATTAACACATCCTAGATTCCTGCAACTGGTGACAGGGTGTTCCCAGTGAAGGGCCCTTGACTTCAGAACATGCTTCATCCATGGGCCTCATAGCACTTCTTACACACAGTGCAAATCCTGTCTGTTCTATCAGGCTTTTTGTGTGGGAAGAGATTTCAAGGTTGTGCAATTTGCTTAATAGTAAGGTGTGAGAGAATTTTTGTCTGACTTGGCCACTATATTGTTTAAGTTTTTTAAATGGTGATCAGGTGCTTAGGGACATTCATGCTAGGTGCATTTTTATAGATTTAAATATAAATAAATAAAGACAGCACATACATCTACCAAAACTTAACTATAAAGCTAATTCCCCAATGCATAAATAAATAAATAAACAGCTCTGCTGTAATAGAGCAGAACTAATGTTGTCATGTCTCATACTGACAAACTACATAACCTCCAGTAAGCTTCAGGTGTTCCCAGACTACTGACTTAATTTTTCATCCTAATTCATTTGCTAGGGGTGGCCAAACTGTGGATCGTGAGCTGCATGTGGTTCTTTTACAGTTAAAGTGCAGCTCACATAGTCCCCCAATGCCACCCGCATTCTCTGCCTACCAGACTGGGGTAGGGAGCTTGGATCTTCTGCCCTGCAGCAATGTGGTGGGGCTAGAGGATTCTGCCCAGCAGGGAGTGGTTTTGGGGGGTCAGAAGGTTTCGCCACCTCTGCATTATGCAGACGTATTGTAACAGCTAGCAATAACTTGTTTCTTAGCTTACTTACCACACCAGTTAGAGTGCCAAAGGCAATAACCACAAATCCTATTGAAAATATAGAAAGTTTCATATTCTCTTCACATAGTCTTATAAGGGGTATGTGATGGGGTAGATAGGCTCCACACTGGCAATGGGAGGGCTAAGGAGAGTCTGTGGACCCAATGGCCACACCTCCACTGTCTCAAATGTCAGGCTTGGAGAGGAGAGTTAAAAGGGACAGAAGAAGTCTAGTTCTTTGCAGTCCAGGGACAGAGTTGGCTTGCCAGCCAAATGAGCCCCTGCTATAATGGATGAAGAGCATGTAGATGAATCAGCAGAAGCACGGACTGTTTGGAAACTGGCCGTAAACAGAAGGGCAAGATCTCACTGAACATTTGTGGGAGCACCCTGGTTTTTTGTGGTTTTTTTGTTCCTGATTTCCTTTGTTTGTGTTTTTTTGTTCCTGATTTCCTTTGAATCTTAACACCCCAGAATGGGTAGGAGAGAAGCATGCCTTGGCTGGAGAATCTGTTATCTCGGATCTCACAGGTACAGCCAGAGGCAGTGCTAGCCCATTGGGGGCCCCAAACAGGAATATTTTGCCCCTCCCCCCATAATAAAAAAGCGAATAGGGAGGCCCCTTGAGCTGCTCTGGCCCCTAAGCAATTGCTTAGGCTGCTTATGCCTAGCACTGGCTCTGGAGACAGCAACCTACCCTCAAAGACCTGCAGCTTAGTAAGTTGTGCCTCAGTGGGCCACAAGAGGTGCCAGATAGGCACTCCGGTCACAAGGTGTGATTTTTGCATAGCACATCAGTTGTCAGTGCTCAGTACAGAATACCTTACCTATGCTGCTTGCATATAATTTTTAGCATAATCTTATACAGGTAACAGTTATATATATGAACAAATTCCATTGAAGTAAGAAAGTCAAGGCTTTACTGATCAATTGATATAAGTGAATTGATGACATTTTGTTCTAAATTGCAATACAAATGCAGAAATCACCCCTTTTGAGGATCTTACATTTTCCTGGCACACTGACGCTAAACAGATCTCTACTACGTATACAAAATATAGATATAGGAATTGTATCACCTGCTTCTATGGATGGGTATCCACCTTTGGCTGGAATGTGGGAACTGTTTACAGTTAAACAGCAACACCCACAACAATTTAGTACATGAAATTAAAAATAACGTATCTAACTTAAACCACATTGGGGATTTGGATAGGCAGGCTATAAGAACTCAAATTTGATGTGGCCAATATCCTGTGAAAGTACTATCAAATTTTTAAAACCCACAAGATCTCAGAAACTTAATTTTCTATCTCAGACGAAGTCACCACCCTCAGCAGCACAATGCTGTTTTTAAAAGAAAGTTATATATATTTTAAGAGAGCAACTCAGAAAGCAGAGCACCACTTATTGAATCATCAATAACAATTTTTTGCATTACCTGGATATTTCTTAGCGTTTACCCCTTCTTCTATTACCTGCCTAGCTCTACTTAGCTTGTGAGTTACGACGAACAAGCAAAAGTTAGACTCTTCTTCTAAAATTGATATTGTTTTAAAGGAGTGGATTAAGTTTTCTTAGACATAACTTCCAGATATTCTTACCTTTTTCGTCGTTGTTGTTTCTAGGAGGGTTTTTATAAGATTTGCTCATCTGAATGAGATGGGAATTAGGTATGTAGTTCCCATTAAATTCATATGAATTAAAATTACAGTTCTAAAACACTGACCCTGCAATGAGATCCTGCATCAAAATCAATGGGAGTTTGCATGGGGGCAAAGGTATGCCTACACGTATATCTTTGCAACATTGGGACTTTAGAATGTTAGCTCTATAGGACAGAGACCATCTTTTTATAACATATGTTTGTACAGCATGGGGCCCCAATCCTGACTGGACCTAATAGCCCCCCACACTCAATATAAATAATACATAATAATAAACCTCTGAGAATCAGGATATCCTATTACCCATGTATGCATAATACTCCTGAACATATATCAGATTCAGCTGTCAAATTGCATGATCTTTATTGAATAGGTTTTATTTGACAAGCACTAAGGACTTACGGCTTGTGTCAAATATATGCTCCAAGGAGCATGTACTAACTGCTAATCTTTTTGTGCTAAATTGCACTTTGACTTCCAGTAGGTCTTTCCCCATTTTAGGCTTCACTTGTCATGTTTCAAAGGGCATCCATGGAGTTCTTAAGATGTTTGCAGAAAAAAATTAGCATGTAAACATTAATAGAGATAGTGATTAAACAAAATGATGAGTCATAAAACTGTCATTAACCCTGAAACTGTCAGACTTCTTTAGTGTTGTGATACAAGGCAGGTTTTAATTCCATCTGCCAAATTTGTCTGTCTTCATATTTCATTCTGAGATGCCCAAAATTAGTTTTTGAGAGGCTGGAGAAATTACTGGGAGAAATGTTTGATGGCACTTACAAATGCAAATCTGTGCCAAATTGGTGGTGATATGCCATATTTTGTATTTCTACACAACAAATGATCTCTCCTTGCAAACTTTTAGAGCCACATTTTCAAATATGAGTTACTAAAATACTCCACATTTGCATATGTTAATTGGGCATTAGAGTGGCTTATTTGCACAATTGCCTAGTCTTAGTGCAAAGAGGGGGAAACTCACTCTTGTGCAGAGAACCATGCATTACTAAAGTCCAACTTAAACACCCAAAATAGTGCTCCTTGAATTTGAGTGCTGCCTAGGCCTTGTTCTGGTTACTTACATGGGGTGAATTTCACCCCCAGATGCCTATTTGTACACAAATATTACAAGTGCAATGTAGTCACTCATATCTGAAAAGGTAGCTTTCCATGTGACATTTGTGTGTGCATGCCTGTGTGCATGTGCATGCTCACTCACTTATGATTTAGGGCTGGATTTCACTGGACTTTGATTTAGACCTTTAATGGATACTCCCTTTTAATATATCACACACACACGTTTAAACTTCCAATTTAACAAACACATTAAAGCCAGAAAATAATATTTCATTCTGTCAACTTTATTTATTTGGTAAACACTTCACTTTGTCCTTACTATGATGCTGCAGGAGCTGTGTCTATCTATGGTCACAGCTTTTGTTTACTTTCGTATCAGTGCTGTAACCCAGTGACATCATTAGGAACGTAGAAATGGGAAATACCAAAGGGCAACAATACCTGTATCATGCATTCACAGGAAGTCAATCATATGAAGTAAAGCCACCATGTTTTAATAGATTTTCCCTTCTTAGAGCTGAAGAGGAAGATGATAACCTCTATCCTATCCAGAAATACACAGATTCCTGAGAATCCAGGCTTGCACTTGCTGTGCATTTTCTTTATAGCTTCTTTGTATATATTCACAGAATCTGGCATGTAGCTGCTTTAGTTTCCTGCAACCCTAAAGGATGTTCAGTGATTGTCAGGAGTGTATTTTTCTAGGTTTGGCAATGAAATTGGAACCTTTCTTTTCAGGTGTGGAAGAGATTTTATAGATACTGATGTTTTTGTGGTCTCAGCAGAAGGTTTCTAGCAGTTGGTCACTTAACTGATTTGTAGAAAAATGGCCTCCAGAATTGAAAAAGTTTGTAAATAATTATCTTTTCTAAATTATTTTAGTATGCAAAATTTGTCATATTTTAATTAAAATTTGTATGGACGATATCATCAGCATTGTTTACCTACACCTGTTTTTGAGAAACAGAACATTAAACAGTTTGTTTTCAGTAATGTTCATGAAAAATAAACTACATGGGTCCATTTTGAACCTTGCAAAATGGAAACTACTTGAAAGTTTCCATTTTTTTTTTCATGAATTTTTAAATCTCAACCAGTTCTGATTGCAAGTATATTCTAAATAGGATTCCAGTTTGCTTCTGATTGTAATACGAAGTTTTGACTCTGCTCTGTGAAGCAATGCATGAATTTACACATCATCCTAACAGTTGAGAACTGCTGATGCAGTTGCTATAGTTGGATTAGATTTGTGCGAGAAGGCCCTGAGCTCTGGAATTGATCTCATAAAGCTTGTTTGTTGACCTTTCAAACAGGTTGTAAGACATCTTTTTATGCCAAGTTATGGCTTGACAATAAATGATTGAGTGTGACAGTTTTTATTTCTGTTTAGTGAGGAGTTTTCTTTTGATGATATTAAGGTCTTAATTTGTCATTGATGTGTTTTCATATGATAAGTTTTTAGAGGTTTGAGATGGATATTTTATAAATGTAAGTAGCTTTATGAAAGTAATGGGATTTAAATAAACCATCCTTTATTTACTACTCCTTTGCATTCTCTTCCCTCACACTTTGAAACAATAAGTCTAAACTGTATTTTGAAATATTCCCATGCTTCATCAGTTTTTGGGGTATACACAAGAGACTGTTTGACGACTCCTACCATCTTTTATCACAACTTACTCCGAAATAACTATGGGGAGAATTTACAAATGGTTTATGGTAATACAAAGCATTGTGAGCACTCATTAGTGACCACCATGGGTATTGACTTGATTTCAATATAAAGTAAGCAAAACCACTGGGATTTAGACTTTTGAATGCTTCCCTTTTACATATTTAATGAGTTATCTATTAAAAAAAATCAGCTGCCATTATCTATTTAACCTCACATTTTCATCCTATTCCATTTTAGAGTCACCATTATTCTAAACAATGTAAGAACTTTGGTTCCAGGTTCTCAGAGACATATAGGTGACTGACTTCCATTGAAATCAGTGGGAGTTATGCACTTAGAGACCTTTGAGAATCTGGATTTTACTGTCATGTATAATACTGGACTCTAATAACCCAAGATTATATATTACAGATAAAACTCTATGATGGGCCTGCAATGAATGGACTACTTAAAAATCCTGGAGCTCACCTGAGGCAAATTAAATGATTTCTCTTCTGCCTTAAATGAACTCTGAAGAGCAACCAATGCATCAGTGTAAAACCAATTTGAATGAATCTAGTTTCAAGACTGAGAGGATTCCATTTCAATTTAAATGTGAAGCTCTGTCAATGGAGACAAATAGTCTTAGCTGGAGAAAGATCCTCTTATGGTTTCTTTGGGCCAGATTTTAAAAAAAGCCTGGCCTCAGTTTTCACACCTACCGTCAATTGTGGGCACAAAATTACAGCCATTATTAAGTTCATGTGCAAACAACAGCAATTAGACTTCTAACTATCAAATATGCAGGTGAAATCAGATTTCTATCTGTTAACATTTGTGCCAGCAGATAACTGTGCCTGAAATTCACTGCTGGTGCACAAAGAGGCTTTTTAAAAAGTTTCCTTTTCCCATGAGACAGAGAAGAAATTCATGTGGACACCACAAGAGTTTAAAAGAAAGCAAATGATTGGAGAATAACAAGTGCTTCATTGTCCTAGAGTCCAAGAAGTTATCATTTTTTTATTTTGAAACTTTTCACTTTAAAATATTAAATAGCAGTGAATTTAACTTGCTTATAGTCTGTCAGTACCTATATGGGAAGATTTCTAATAATGGAAGATTCTCTAATCTAGCAAGCGAAAGGTACAGCAAGATTTAATGGCTGGAAGCTAAAGCTAAATAAATTCAAATGAGAAATAAGGTGCAGATTTTAAATGGTGAAGTTAATTAATCATTGGAGCAATTTACTTAGGAATGTGGTGGATTCCCTGTCACTTGAAGTCTTTAAATCAAGATTAGATGCCTTTCTAAAGGATATACTCTAGTTCACCTGGAAGTTATGGGCTTTATACAGGTATCACTGGGTGAAATTCTATAGTCTGTCTTATGAAGGAGGTCAAATTAGTTGATTATAATGGTTCTTCTGGCCATAATATCTATGGATTTCAACGACTGCAAATTAAGCAACCTAAGACACAATAAAGTGGAATACACAAAAGGCCAACTTGCATTGTACCTTCGTAAACTACAGAGCTAGGACATAGTGTTCTACATTGTGGCATATCATTAAGGTAGCAATAAATCAGGTAAAATTTGAAGTTGGTAAGTTGTGCTTTTGGCTGTGTGGAAAGATGGATTACCTCTCTTTGCCTTCTTGTGACCCTGGTTTTCAGTCATTCCTAGTAAATTATTCAGAATCACTCCCTCCATCTCCTGTAGAGTGGATACAACAGTGCAGCCATGCCCTGTGTGTGTGTATGTGCATGCAAATCTTAGTACTTGTCTATTCCCATTCCAGATGCTGTGTATGATGTCATCACAGTGGGAGCCCCTGCAGCACATTATCAGGGATTTAAGAATGGTGGTCTTCGGAAACTGTTGAGTAAATTTGAGGCAGAAAGGCGAAAGTAAGTACTTCTACAAATAATGAGAAAAATAAAGCTTAAGTTGCATTAACATGTTATCTGCTAGTCAAATAATAAAACAGTCTTATTTATTAAATGCATAACAGATAGTCTATTTAGACCAGATAAGGCACCATTCACCAAACAATTTCTTTATCCTCCCTTCTCCATTAGATTGCTTTAAATTTGTTTGGGATATTTTATTTTCCAAAAGCAAGATTGATTTTTTAACACTGAACTCAACAGTAAAGACTTTCTAATGTTTTTTCCCCATATTCCAGGGAGCCTAAGGAACATTTAAGATTGGAAACATGTTGCTAAGAAAGTGTTTTGTGCTAAGTGGAGAGTAACTGTAGCTACCTTTCAATATAGTTTCCTTGTAATAGTTATATGTATCATGTCTACAGCTAGCACATCCCATTTTTCAGAGCACTGTAGAAATGTTAAATGAATAATCTTCACAAGTTCCCTGTAGGTAAGAAAATACTATTCCCGTTCTACAAAATGGGAACAGACTCAGTGCGGGGAAGAGGCTTTATTATAGCCCCAGTTAAGCACATTCCACATTACAGTTAATGATTTTGTTGACTAATCATGGGATTATGCATGTGCTTTGTTGAATTCAACTGGGGGCTTTGAGAAGTTCTGAGCAACTGCAACCCCCACTGAATTCAACTGTGGTTGTTAGTGCTTTGTGCTTATTGAAATTCAAGCCTTCGATGCCTGGGCCAAGCCTATACAGTCAGTCAATCAGTGGCACTTCGATTAGAACTCAAGTAGTAGTAGTGACTCCAACTGGCATGCTCATTACTCTAGATCCTCATGATTCTCCATAGAAGACCAATTACCTGTTCAATCTAATACTCAGCAAAGTTTATTATTATTAACGGTATCACAAAGACTAAAGACAGGAGGCGATACAAATTAATTATTTATTTCAGTATCACCTAGAAGAGGTTTTGCATTAACCCCTCAGTGTACACAGCTTGCATTTTCTCTAGTCATCCATCAATACAGAATGCATTTTTCAGATGTCAGCAGGAACTCCTCACCTACCATTCTGATGCCGAGGGAGTAAAATGAATTGTACTTTATTTACTTTTTGAAGGCAAATGGGTGACTGCGCTACTAATTCATACTGTTCTGAAGCAGCACCAAACGGTAGTCTTAGAAAATGGCTAGCTCAAATATATATGACGCTTCAAAAACTAAATATCTTACTATTTTAAATTGTATGGATATAAAAGCCTGAAGGGTAAAATTTTCCTGGATTGTTTGCAGACAAGGAAGCTTGAAAACGCAATGTAAATATCATTTAGTATTAGAGATTTTCATAAAGTAGACTTGGTGCTGAGGGTTACAGACAACTGACCCCTGCTCCCCCAGGAGTGGGGAGGCAAATGAAATTTGCATTCACTAATACAAAACAAATAATCATATAATGACATTTTATAAAGCAGTTCTTCAAAAGCAGGCCTCCAAAATCTGTGCCTAAAAAGTGCATCACATACAAAACCAATATTTATGTATGCAAACAATATTTTGCACTACTATAGTGTCTTCTATTAGAGGATTAACACTTTCAACATCTGTTTGTATTTTTATCCGTTTTATGGATGAAAAAACTAAAGCATGGAGACATTAAGGCCAGTGTTTTCAAACTCGGATGCCTAAAGTTACTTAAAGAGAGGAAGTTACCTAAGTGTGTTAATTTCAGTAGGAACTGTTAGTGTTGAGCATCTCTGATAACCAGGCCACTTATTTAGGTATCTAACTTTAGTCCCCCATGTTTGAAAATTTTAACCTATGTGACTTGTCCAAAGTCTTACCAAAATGTGTCAAATTCAGGAATAGTACCCCATTCTTGACCATCCAAGTCCTTTGCTTTCCCTTCTGTGCATTCATATGCTAGTGTGCAAATGTGTATATTACATATGCAAATGGAAGTGCATGCTATTTTTTAAGTCCACTTTTGAAAATTTGGCCTTAATATAAATGTGTTTTAGGGAAAGCTTTCCTTTGTGGTGGTGAAGACAAAAGACAGTAAAGTATGTGATGTTCCCTTTTTCTTTCTGACCACTGTTAAGAAAGATATCTACTCCCAAGTATGATTCTGCCTTCAGGATCATAACTGATTTGACAGGAATGTGACTTTCACCTTTCACTTTTAGCTGCCACTCTCCCTCTTTCCCACCCCCTTCTATTTTTTCTAGTGCATGTATTGAGCCTGCATCTTATTACAAAGCTAAGAAGGATGATAGGAGGTTCCTGAGCTGTACAGTATGCCCTTAGCTATCAGAATCACACCTTGTAAAAAGTTTCAATTTTAACATTTATTTTACGAATTCTTAACTATGTTGGGAAGATAGTTGAAACTATTCCAACACTGAAGCTTCCATTACACAACACTGTACTCTCTTTGCTACCCTCTTTGCTCTTTCAACTTCAGGAGTAGTTTGATATCTCTCCTTCAGAGCAGTTCCCTTCACTGTCCTAAAGAGAGAACGGGAAGATATCAACTCTCTGTGTCTGATTTATTTAACAAGTATGCTGAATTTGTTTACATATGTAATCTGTTAAGCAATATTTTAAAATGTATGTAAGTGCATTTGTTAGTGTATTTTATAAATGGAATTTAATTATTCTAATTATTTCTCGTTAGAATTATTTCTGTTTGTACCAGTCCTTTCATTGAGAAGCATCTCAAAGTATTTCCCCTTTTTGGTCTCTCTTCCCCACTCCCATGCTTTTTTCCTCTTTTTTTCTATCTGTTCTCTCCAAACACTTATCAAGACCCCAAAACACTTCTGATTTCCCCACTCTTTCCCCTCTCCCATCATGCCTTTACCTTAGTACAGGCTCAAAAAATAAGTGGTTGGAGGGATCTTAGGTAGGCAAGTCTGGCTTTCTGCTTACAGGCCTGAGGGAAGAGAGCTGCAGCAGTGATTCCTCTTCTCTCCTCTCTATAGGTCCCTGGTCAGTAACACTTCTGCTCCTCTTCTCCCTTGCAGCTCCCTTCACTGGCACCCCACTCTGCTGTTCTGAGCAGGAGAGCAGGGTGTGACATGAGGCAGCTATTCACAGCAGAATAAAGTGGCCGAAAGGCAAAATCACAGAAAAAATATTTTTTATTTTCTCCCCAGTCCTTCTGGGCAGGAATTGGTGAAACACATTTCTCTCTCCCTCTATGTACATTAATATAACACCCTTCATCCAAATGGATCCTAAAACCCTTCAAAAGGTTGGCTGAGCAAACAAATTATAAAATCCATATCATCCATCAATTAGATGTACTGTATCCAGTGTTTTGGGAGAATGTGGCACCTTTCAAACAATATACAATAGCACTGCACAAATATATAGGGCAGTAAATTAACAATATGTCCACCTGAAATTGCAGAGTAAATTTAGGGAAGCAAAACGTAATTACCCAAATTGGAAGTGGGTGGGATAATGGCACTTGAACTATCTATACATTTCTTTACCTGAAGCTGAGTGGCATTTAAAAAGCTCCTGTTACCGGAAACATCAGACATGTGATTTACATCCACTCTGACCCTTATGACTGAATGTCCTCTGATCAGCATAGATGGTAAATACCTGAGCATCAATAAGAAGAATTGTTGTGAATTAATTTTTGATCCAATGAACAAATAAGTGGTAATTCCCAAATCCATTGTATTAATGATAGAAGTGTTTTGCTGTGGTGTGTGTAAGACAAAAAAGTAGAACGTACTAAAGTTTCATATGATTCTTGGTTGGAAGGGGTCTCTTCTTTCTATAAGGACAGCTGCACTGTATTAATAATCTGTAGATAACATATTTATTTTAAATAAAATGTTATGGTACCGGGTTTTGGGTTTTTTTAACTGTAGTTTCTAGCAGAAGGAGAAATAAAATCAATTGTTCAGGCTCAATCTTCTTTTGTTCTGCTGATACAGGCTGCTTCATCTTCCAGTAAATGGAAAGACCTGTCTTTCCACCAATCTAGATGGCAGAGTAAACCAATATTTTTAGAACCAAATTGTGCAGGAACATGAAGTTAGATGTGCCATAAGTTACATTGATGTAATGCTTCAGTTCTTTAAATGTTCATGAATCATTTTCAAGATACACCAAGGACTTTTTTCTCTTATTTAGAAGCTAATTTGATGCTATGTGCTTCAGCTAAAACACATAGGCTTGTAATTATAAGACCTTTAATGCACCACTACTAGCCATCCAGGAAAACAAGTGCCCCAGAAGCTACATTAGGTGCTATGATTTGTTTGGGGTTTTTTTCCCACCAGCTTTTAACAAGGACATTGGAAATATTTCTGGTCCTCACTATAATAAACTTGAAGTGGAAAAAGCCTTGAAAGGATTTTTTTAAAGAGCTGTAATTATTTGATTTGGGTTTAAATTATATAAATGGCCACTTTGTATTGAACTAGGGCTGTGTCTTTGGTCAAGGTGTGAGGGGTGTTTCTTCGATAATGTACTGATTACCAGGGATTTCATTAAAACAAAAATCTTTAGGGTTCCTATTACCTGCATCTCATAACCTTCAACCCATTTCCACTTTCTGAGGAGTCTGAAATAATAATGCTTCATAGAAAACCCCAGAAATGTTGAAATAATAATGACTTGTGTTTGATCTAATTGTAGCCTTTATTTTCAAAGGGAAATCACAGCCTGTCACACATAGCACTTTTCAGGGAAGCATTACTCTTTGTTCACTTTCTCTCTCTTTGTGTATGTGTGTGAGTGAGAGAGATGAATATTTTTGCAATGACCATAAAATTAGTGCATCAGATTCACTGGTAATTTTACCAGAAAACCTCAGCAGCTTGCCAAACTATTCATTTTGATATGTAAAAATCCTATCAAAATACTTTTCCTTTTGCTAGATGTTCTGGGCCAGATTGTCCCAGGCACTTCTAGAGGTGTGTATCTCAGAGAATGGATCACCCTTCCACACAAGGGCCATGCATGGTTACAGCCTCTGTGCTTGGGAGAACACAGGGACTGCTCCCTTTGTGAGACCCCTTGGTGCGTACTCCCTCAAAGGAGTGAGAGAGTGGCATGGAGGAGGTGAAGCTATGGTTCAGTCCTCTCTTATGTGCCAGCACAAAGAGTGGTCAGGGAGAGGAGAATGCTGGAATGGCATGCACACTCCCCCTAAAAGTAGTGGAGCTCCACACTTGCCCAACAAAGGACTTTGCCAAAGTGGTACAGTTTTGCTCTCTCTCAATGTTTTTCTCCTGAGAACTTTGCTTAGTTACTATGGAGCTAGATTCTCCCCTGTGTTAGGACATCTTGAACCATTCAACAGACACAAAGCTACTCTGAAGTTGAATTACCAGGCCATGAAAGGATCTCCCCATAAGAGGGGAAACCATGGTAATGTACAGCAACCACGGCGGTTCCCATGCCACTAACCCTGCAGCTCAACTGAGGTTGTATAGGGCTGGGGAAAAAGAGCATACCCAGGATGGTCCTACACTTACCTGATAATTGGCTACCACAAGCAGCTTAGGGTCAATGACAGCTGATGGCATTTAGAACAGCAGCAGGCTGACCTGAGTTATTCTGGGGACTAGCCCAGAATTGGTGGGATGGAAGGGTACACAAAGGCAAGCTTTCACACAACCATCCCCAAGCTGCAAAATCTGGCCTTGGCCACAGCAGAGGATCATGGCCCATGATGATGAATTCATAAATACAAATAGATTAGATATACCATAGAATTTTACTACTTTAATTTATGAAATGGTGTTGTAGCTGTGTTGTCCCAGGATATTAGAGAGAAAAGGTGGGGAGGTGGTATCTTTTATTCGACCAACTTCAGTAGGTGAAAGAGACAATATTGCGAGATTACACAGAGCTCTTCTTCAGTTTGATTTAGTATTCTCGACTGAGATTTTCAAAGAAGGCCTAAGGAAGTGGGTACATAACTCCCATAGGTCTAATTGAAAATCCGAGGTGAGTGGATTCAGATTTATTTCATAGATGCAATAAGTTTGCAATATTTTTATCAATTTAATTTTCCTCATAACTTTTCATTTTAGAACTTTTATCCATGAAAATATATGTGATGTTTACACAATAATCCACTGGCTAGGTAGGCAGAGTGATATATGCATATATATTTGTTCAGGTTTATTTTGTGAGGGATGTTTTTCCTGCAATATGTGCCTTATCAGTTCTGTAATTGAATATCAGCAGTTCTTACTGTGAGAAACACTGGTTCAAATGTTCATTGTTAAAAGATTTTAACCCACTCCCAGATGGTGGCAATTTAACTCCATTACAAAAATGAGTCAATTAACAGCAGGAGAGGAGTGGAGTTACACTGAGTGCCATTAAGAACTGGACATTTAGCATACTGCAGTACTTCTTCCCAAACAATCTCTTTGTTAACTTAGATTAAGAGTGCTGAAGTAATTAATATAACCTTTATTTGATTTGTACCACTACTGCATTGCCATTAAAATAATCTAAAAACTGAAATGATCACGTAAAGTAATGTGCATATAGCTGATTATCAACAACACTGTTGTGTGAAAGTTACACTATGCATTCCAGTAAATAGTTTCACTCTAACCCAGAAGACATAATTATAGTCTCTTTCAACATATACATTACTAATTATATACTTTACATATCACGGGTATATTTTTACAGTGCAGATGATTTCACATGCAGGAGCTACAGCATTTCCTTTGCCCCAGTGCACAAGTTTAGTCTCAGTTGTAACATCCTGCATTCAGCTTTTGCATTGATGTCTGTCATTTAAAAGTGTCTTCATCAGCTTTATTGACAGGGCCTCATGCATAGTTTTTCTGTAATACTATTAATGAAATTTATTTGTATATGAAAATTGAGTTCTGAAGAATATCCTGGGCACAAAATAATTATGAAAATGACTTATCTGGTGAATCTTGTAGTACAAAAGCCTTTCATTAGATATGGAGACACAACATTAAACAGTAGCCCTCCTATTCTATGTAGGGACACAAAAAACATTAGAAACTTCAAACATCTCCAAAAGGAGCAATTTTAATTATTTTGAATCTGAAAACTAATTGCTGAATTTCTTTGAAATTTTACCAAAAACTTCTTATGGTCACTGAGAGTTAACCTTAAAATTGTGAAAGCCTGATGATTTTTGTTTTTTTGGTGTCTTTCAAAGTGTGGCAAATCAACCACATAAGAGCCCTGGCTGCAACCTTAACTCAGGAGAGAAACAGTCTTATCTTTCCGCAATTTACCTTTATTTAAAAGCTGTAATTGCCTATACTTAGAGTGGGAAAGACTTCCAATGTCTCAAGAAATCTAACGACTGTGTGTGGTATCTGTTTAATAGTACCTGCCATAGTAGTTAGCGAGGATCAGGTTTGGGAAGGAAGGCTGGAAATGGATTGCTAATAGGAATCAAAGGGAAAAGGATGTAGACTGTATGTGATGAGATACTAGAGAGTCAAATGCATCAGAAGCCTACAGTATGAGGGACCGGGGAGGTCAGCGAAAAGAACTGGAGTGGAACTAGCAGGAATCGAAAGCATCAGCGATTCTGAGGGTACGTCTTCATGATATGGATACCTTGGGCTCTTACTCAGGTGTTGCCCTAAGCCCCCTTCCATCCATGCCCAAAATTCTAGTGGTGCTATGCCCAGATCCAGGAAGACCACCCAAAACAAGCCTAATAGGTCAAAAAATGCCATGAAAACTGCCAAAATTTAGCAGGGGGTGGGCAATTGTGTCATTGCGCTGGGTGGCGTTTGAGTAACAAACACTTGCAGGGCATAGTCCAAGAAAAAAAAAAGCAGCCCCAGAAACGTGCAGAAAAAAACCTGCAGGGGTGACTTTATGAAAACTGTCACCCAACTTCACAAAAATAAGCCCAAAGTTACTTCTTATATGCTACTTCGGCAAGTAGCTGACCCGGGTTTGTGTATAGGCTAAAGCTCGGATGTTTTCACTTGGGCTGGTAACCTGCCCACTTTGCCATGAGCATGCAGGCTAAATCACTCAAGTGCTGATAATCCTGTAGTGCCTTCCCATTATTCCTCTCTGTGCCCAGAAGGACGGACAAGTTCTCTCACAGTTAACTCAGAGAGAATCATAGAGTAGCTCAGCCTCCTGCAGCACAATGAGCCCCCAGAAGTCCTAGTGACACACATGGTTGAGTGCAGCACCAGTGAGGATGCAGTAATTTGGGTATGACTCTGTGGTGTGGCTGTTCACAGTTGGGCAAGGCTGACTCAGGTGCTAACCAACTCTGCACTTGAAGGGGGAGCAGCAGTGGAAAATCAAGAACAGATTACAGCAGCATTTTAGGCTGCAATTCAACAAAGTATTTACGCACACATAAGTCTCAATGACTTCAATGACTTTGAGTGGCAAAGGAAAGATCTTATACAGGAGGGTGAGGGGAAAGAGGCAACAGACCAAAGGAGACGTAGAGGAGAGAACTAATAGATGTGTGAATTGATAAAGACATGATAATCTGGAAGGACTGGGAGAGGCAATAAGAAAATGAGAGGATGTTGCTTGGCTAGTAAAGGAAAGGAAACAGGGAAAGCATTTTCAGCAGGAGACTCAAAGAATCAATATCTAGTTTGGGAACAATGAAAAAGGAAAACAGTAAGTTTGTGGTGGGGCATTTGAGCCTTTTAGCAGTAATTAATTTCCTCCCTTTTCTGTAGTCTTTTCTCCCCTGCTTCTGTGCCTTCAGTTGTCTAGTAAAATTAGACATGTGACTCTTTTCATTGGAAATAACTCCGTTCCTTATCATTTTGTGGGCAGATCACTGATGCTGATCAAAAGCTATTATGAGCCATTGATCAAGTAAGCATTAATGGCCCATTGTGGCGAACTTCACCAGATAGGTCAATAACCTGATAGGGGAGTTAAGATGGAAATCTAGGGAGCCTAATGCTTGTTCTGATCATTACTTCTGAAGGTGTCCTTAATGGTAGCATAAACCTTTCTTTTCTCCACAATTTATAAAATAAAAACTCAAGGATTTTAATTTTTTATTATTTTCTTACTCTTGGCATGATCATCCTTCAAAGCACCACAGGAATAATTAGTTTGAATAACACTTTCTGGAGTGTTCATTGCTGAACAGCCTCCTGTCCTTGTTCCAGCAAGGATTGGTTTTTAGCCATTCAGAAAGACAGATTTAAATAGTGTCAATGAAAATGTATAGTAAAGCTTAAAATATCTACCATTCTAGTGATATAAATAGTGAGAGCTTTAGTATCTTGTGCATGTTAACCATCTGGCTATTAATAGTGGAAACAATTTTTGACATTCTATAACTGTCTCCACATTTGTTGTTACAGTACTGGATACCAGTGTATTTACTATTCACCTGAAAACACAGCCAAGGCAAAAGAAGTTCTTAGCAACATCAATCATCTACAGCCTCTCATATCAAGCCATGCAGACCTGCTGCTTAATTCTGCAAGCCAGCATTCTCCAGACAGCTTGAAGAACTCTTTAAAGATGCTTTCAGAAAAAGTAAGATTCCAATCTTTACTGCATTGGAAAATGGAATAAGCAAATGCCTAGCTGCTGTCTTTTTCTGCATAAATTTACTTTCAAAGCATCAGGAAATGTTAAATATGCTCTGTCAGAAATCAGCGTCAAATTGTTGCCACAGGAGAAGACTACACTAGTCATATTTCCATTTGCATTATTATTGAGCATTTCTTTAGGCTTTCCATATTGGAAATGGTGAAGTTTATAGACCAAAAGTTATTTTTATTTTAAAGTGCAATTAATTTTATTTCACGTCTTTGTTTTCCTCTAGCGGCCACACTCTGGGAATTTACCAAAAATTAAAGTGTCATGAATTTTGAGGAATGATATACTACTATTATTTCCTGTTCCATGATAGTTCTGACTACTTACTCAACCTACCACCTATAGTGTGGGTAGTGCAGGCCATTCTTGTGAGGCAGTTCTGGATCAAAAGCATGATGATGACCATGAAAGGTAGTGTGGTCTGGAGGATCGAGCACAGAAATGGGAGTCAGGAAGTCTTGGAGTCTAATCCTGCTTATGCACTGACTAACTTTGTGACCTTGGAATGTCACTTCACTTTCTTGTCCTAGTTTCCCTAACTCTAAACTAGGGATAATAATACCCAACAACCACACAGGGTCATTGTGGGGATTAGTTAGTTAATGTCTGTAGAATACTTTGAACATATAACATACTGTGCAAATTTTAAGTAATTGTTACAGGGTAGCTGGTCTCTGTGAGTAGAACTAGGCACAGCTCCTCTGTATCAAAGTAGATGAGCTAAATCCAGCCAATTAAAGGGGGCTGGACTACAACTGGTTCTACAGAGGAAAGGAAATGGGCTCTGCCTGGGGAAGGAAAGTCATGGTGGAGTGGGTCATGCCTGTGGTGGGTCCTTGGAGCAAGGGGCCAGGTGTTCAGGGATGCAGTCCTGGGGCCATTGCTCCAAGAAGGACATATAGCTAGCTAGAACTGGGAAACTGCCAGGAACAGCAGCATCAGAGAATCCTGGGGGGGGCTGGCCCTGAAGCCTGAGGGAAAAGGAGTGAGTTCAAAGACTGTTTTTCTGTTTCTTTACTCGCCTGTTTTAAGAGAATAAAACCTTCTTAAAGGAGACTAGATGTCGCAGCAAGTGTTTAGAAACTGGGGAGAAGCCCTGCCCTGTGCCAGTATTATTACTATGACCATATGACCACTGCCTTA
This sequence comes from Emydura macquarii macquarii, assembly GCF_026122565.2. NCBI lineage: Eukaryota > Metazoa > Chordata > Testudines > Chelidae > Emydura > Emydura macquarii. The sequence continues at coordinate 4,906,975 of NW_027132971.1, read as the reverse complement.
TAGACTATACCATATGTACTGTGACCTCTCTCTGAGTTCGTGGCACTACCAATAATCGTTTCACTTTATCTCCAACTATTGTGAAGTGGGCAACATTGTGATCTGTTCAGCAGCATTGCACTAACAGTACATCCTTCAACGTGAGAGATTCAGATTTGAATATTGAGTTCAATTTCATTCTGTGAAGAAAGCATTGTAAGTGCAGTGGATGCCCATTTGCATATGAAGTCAGATGTTAACAAAGAGATGTGACGTCAACAAGGAAAGCAGTACACAGTAAGTGCACATTCTGTGAAGAAGAAGAGCCAAATGTTGTTCTCAGTTGCTGTTGTGTAAATCCACAGTAACTCAATTGAGAACAATAGAGTTACAGTGGATTTGAGTGACGTAACTGAAAGCAGAATTTGGCCTGATAAAGGGAGGAACCTCATTTTGCTCAGTGACACTTGCTGCTCGCTATTCAGCAATAGTATTGATGGGACTCTGGAGGCAGCCATGTCAAGATCCCCTGGCAAGAGCAGAGCTGCTGTGATATGAGATTATTCCAAGAAGGAGGAGAAAGTTGTACTGGGGTAAAATATAAAAAGATCTTAATGATGCAGATTTCAAGACCCTACTATTTAGGGACTAGAGTTTCAGTCCTGACCAGGTTCTCTCTTCCTCTTACCTCCTGTAATTCTTTGCCACACTGAGTGGGGAGGAAGTAAAAACCCTGTGAAATGAGGCAGAGGTCAGTTGTATAAATAACTTTGCATTGGGAAGGCAGCCTATTTTAGAAGCGGGGAAGAAAATCTGCATTGAGAAAAGGCAACCCAGTGTGATGTATCCAGGGTTGAGAGTCACCTTGTAACCCCAGCCTCCAGTATGAGGGAGCCTTGATTGTGCTTCAATGGATGTCAGATCCTGAACACCAAGAGCCTGTCAGCCATTCAAGCATTCCAACAAAACACACCAGTTTGCCAGCTTCAACTCAGGATCAGAACTTTGCTTAATACCACAGCACTGAGGTATTATATTTAATATATTATATACAGTATATTTGTAACAAAAACAATAAGAAAAGATACAAGGTTCAAATGATGGCAAGTAAGGATATTGGAAACAAATGGTTACAAATAACACAAAATTCTAGCACATTTTCTAGAGACTAAATTTAACTAACAGGTTAACCTCCTGTCTTAAGAAGTTTTATCTCTCCTAAAGTCTTTTGCAGCATTTTCAGCCAAGGTTGGCTGAGATCCCATTCTGAGAAATGGAAGCATGCTGTCTGTTTACTTCATAGGTGCAGGATGAGGGGTGTCTTTATTTCCCTCCTACATATATCCCCAAAGTTCACTGTCTGTCGGTGCTCAGGGGACAGGATAATCACCTGTGGTTTGTTTTTCCTGTGTACTGCTTCCTTGTTGACTTCACATCTCTTTCTTAACATCTGACTTCATATGTAAATGGGCATCCATTGTGCTTATAATGCTTAATTTACATTCTGACAGAGAGTTGTACATTTCTTACCTCCTGTGTGGAAGAAAATGGATTCTTCATCTCTGCTAGTGACTAATGCCTTGATACAGACTTTACACTGACATTATGGTTTTTATATACATAACTCCCAACATAATATCTGTACATACCTTTCACAATGATATTAATGACCATTGTTATGCTGACTTTCATTTAAGACTTCATATGACATTCTTTGGTGAACCACAATGTGCGTACCACAATCAAGAATCAATATTGTTCGACTTCCTTTCCTGTTGGCACTATGGGACTCTTGGATCACACTCAGATATTTTAGAAACTTCATAAAAGATATTTTAGAAACTTCATAAAATTGTGCCAAATTAGGTGGTGGTTTTGTTGTGTGTACTAATATGGACTGTAAGGACTGGGATTAATCCATTAGTTAGCCATATTAACTCAGATTTCCAGAAGAGAAAAGCTAATACTTTAACCCAAAATGTCACTATGACATCCTAGCAACTTTCTGTACAGTTGGCAGCACTGAGACCAAGAACTAAGAGAATGTTTCTTGTCGTATTTGAGGTGCATTGACAGAGTTTCTTGGCGAGACATTTGGAATGCCTGTCTGTACTTTTCTCTATTCTAGCAAATGCTACAAGTCCCTTACTTTCATGTGTACCAAATACATATTTGAATACATTTTAACAGAAATTTTATTTAAATTATTTCTAATTTTAAATTCTTTTGAATAGGTCAAAGTTCAGGGGTCTGCCTGATAATGGGATTTCCTTATTTTTTAACAAAAGTTCAGTGCTTGGGCCACTAATTCAAATATCTAATATTATTGCTTCATTTGTGGGTTGCAGAAAAGTTGTTCTTAATACTAGGCAACAGAACTAGAATGGATATCCAGACTGAAATTGTCTAATTTAGCAACTGAATCAGCCTGCTTACACGTTTAGCTGGGGATAGACTTGGAGTTAGCTGTGATGAAGTAATATGATGTGTAGCTGACCCCAGACTGGCAAATAGTGGTTTTACTACACCTAAAAGTTAAAAAATCAGAAGACAAACCAAAATAAATCCATACAATTTATTTCTAACCTGAAACCCCATTACCAGTACATGTGCATCCGTTCATTCCATGTGTGCATTATGACATTATTTCTATTAGCATCATGTCTCGAAAAGAGCATTAAATGTAAAATAGCCTGGGATGAGGAAGGTTGACACTCTGCTCCCTTTTTTGCAGTCAGAGAGCTCTGCTTCAGACTCAGTTATGTCACAACCCCTTTTACCAGCAACCAACCCATCTCAGAGGTCTTTCTGGGGGGTCCGGGATTACAACCCTGTATGATCTCTGCCCACTTAAAACCTTTGAGTGAATCTGTGTAGATAGAAATGCTGTTTCAAAAGATGTTAGCTAGCAGGAGGCTAGTGATAAGTGTATCTGAGACAGGAAAATAATATGGGAAAAAATATTGCAATAAATACAAGTTAGTCTTTTTATTTGGATTTTGTTTCAGGAGTAGAGAGCTTTATCGGGGCAAAAATTAGAGGAAAAAGCCCATCACAGCAGTGACTGTAGAATACGATTTGCTTTTCGCCCAGTGCACCGGGCAACGTTTTGCCATTCCCATACATCATTCACAATTTGCTGCAGTGATTCCTTTTTTTTTTTTTTTTCATTTTATTTTAATTCATGGGGATGAATTTCGTCATTTAACGGTTTCTGTAAATTAAAGAAGCCTTTGTCTGTCCACAAATGTATCAGCATTTGCAGCTTGCATGGGGCTTGCTGAATAACATTTTCCAGCTATGTCTTTTTTTTCTTTTCTTTTTTTCTCAAAATTATTCATTAGTCAGGCATCTAAAAGCATTTGCAAAGTTTGCATTTCTTTGTGCATATTGGTATTGCAGGGATTAGCACAAATTTATAAATAGTGATGTTCTGTGAATTTAGCTGTACATATGAAAATGTTTTGTGAGGACCATTCCTGTAGTTAATCCAATGGAACCCTTGAACACAATTCAGCTACAGAAGCAGTTTTGAGTCTCTGTGAAGGAATATGGAAGCTCTCATCTCATTTCCATGCCAGTTTATTTCTTCAGTTTATTTTTTATAAAAAATGTACACCTAAATTAAACTATTTAATAATAATACTTAGCTCCTATATAGCACTTTTCATCAGTAGATCTCAAAGCACTTTGCAAAGGAATATATTTTTCCCAATTGGGAAACTGAGGCACAGAGAGGTAAAGTGACTTGCCTAAGGTCACACAGCAAGCCATGAAAAGTGCCAGGAACAGAATTCAGGTCTCCTGAGTCCCAGTTCAGTGCTCTATCTGATGGACTAAAGATTTCTAGATAGATAACTAAATATATATTATAGGCAGAGTGCTGCCTATCATTAAGGTTGTCCAACACTTTCCATTACAACACCCCATTTTCAGTTGCTTATAAATTTCCCAGATTTTAACTGGGCTGAAATTTTCCATCCCAGGGATCTGCCTCAGGCTGAGCTTTTTTGGGGGAAGCTTCAGTGAAAATGATTCAGCCATTTCAGAGATAGATATGTGGGAAAAATACATTGTTGTGATTATGTTAAAAAAATTATCACAGCGGTTTAGTAGAGAAGTTCTAGCACCTACATGCTATGGGCGAGGTCCTTAAATTTGGCAGGGGTTGTGTTGTCCTGGTGTCACAGATGTACCGTTCATTATCCCTGTGAAATGCTGCCCAAATTTTCCTGGGTTAGAAGCTCTGAACAATTTTACTTTGCACATGCTCAATGCAAGTTTGTTAAAATTTGGCCACAATATTTTTCAAAAATTGTCTGGACTGAACACACTCCCTGCCACGGCTGCAGGGGCTGAGCAGGACTTTCTCTGCAATTGTGCCGGACAACACAAGAACAATGTTTCTCTCCTGTGATGTCAGTGTCTTCCTTCTGCTGGAGCCCAGGCAGCAAGGAAGGGGAGGAGCAATAGGTCTGACTCAAATGTGAGAAGGATGAGCAGTGTTGTCTACACCAAATGTTTTTAATAGAAGAGTCATGCCTGAAAAATCATGATTGACTTACAAATCTTAAGGTTTTTTTTTTTTTCCAATAATAATAATAATAGATTTGGGGTTCTTTTTATTTACCCTCTGGTTTCTGAGCCTTTAGGGTGCATTTGCTTCATGCTTTCAAGCTTTTTCTCTGTAACCATGGGGGCTCAAAAGTTCCTAATGCCGGCAGCTGGGGCTTTAAGAAAAGCAGCAAATATTGTGAATCTTATGATAAAATCAGAGAGTTGGCAATACTGTTGAACAGAGAGAGAACGGGAGGTAGCGGGTGAAAAGGAGCAAGGATGAAGGGAATTGGAAAAAGAGTGGAGGGAAGCAGGGGTGGGTGTGGAGAGGAGCTGCATAGAGTGGGATAGAAGGAAAGAGTAAGGGGGCAAGGGTGGAAGTTGGATAGAAGAACATGGGACAGGATCTGGGATGTGTTAAGGGTTGGTTAATAGGAGTGGGAGGCAGAAGCCAGGATGGGTATGTGGATAGGAGAAGATGAGAAGGGGAGCAGGAGACAAAGGTGGGGGGAAAGAGACAACGAGGGAGACAGTAACTGGAGTTGGGGTGGAGCAAAACAGGAAGATGGGGGACAAACAAGCTTTGGGTAGAGGGGGCAGATGAATGTATAACCACTAGAGTACACTCCTCTCCAGAACCTGGAATCAAAGCCAGGAGTCCTGAGTCTCTACAGTCCTCTGCTGTCAGCAAATAGCTGTAAAACCCCCTGGCAAAGTGTGTGTGTCATCCCTCTCTAGTACATGGTCCTAGCAGATAACAGCCTACTACTGCTACCGTTATTCCCTTAGCTCAAATGATAGAGGTCTGTGCTATGAACTGAAAAGTCCAAAAACTACTGAGGTCCCAAGTTGGGGGTCAGTACGATGCTAGATGATGGAATTTCTGTTGTTCCAGTTTCCTTTTTAACAAATCTAGAACATTACACACAACAATTACATTAAAAACATTATTGAGGTTGCAGAGTCAAGCACTCAAAAGTTAGGAAAGCCAGAATGAAGGTTGCCTGTGCAACGTTGATATCGGTTCCCTTGTTCATATGCACTTTTCCATGATCACATACGATTTTTTCCACCGGACGCTTGCCTCAGACTGTTCACAAGATAGACCTGATCTGGGGATCAATCACAATTGTGTAGTGAGGAAAGCTGCTATTTGTAAGACCCCTGCTTCATTTGTTGCAGAAATTGGAAGGTGTGCAATGAGTGAGTCGGGGATAGCAGAAAGAGAAAGGATGATCTCATGGGTTGAGATAGCTGAATGCCACTCTGGAGAACTGGATTCTATCCCTGCCTCTGCCACAATGTTTCTGTGTGATTGTAGGCAAGTCATTTAAACCAAGATGGTGACAGATGGCCACCAGGTATGAGTTCTTCATTTTCAACGTGAGACTTGCAGGAAAATGTGCAGAAGTGCTAGTGTTCACGACTGTAGCTGAAGTCAGTGGGAACTGTGCTTTGAACATATAAAGTGCTGTGTAATGTGAAGGGCTCCGAAAAGCATCTCAAAACATCTCAACTGTGCATCTCAAGTTGGGCACCCTAAATTTTGACAATTTTGACCTTAATCTATCTGTGCCTTAATTCATCATCTGTAAAATGGGGGGGAGAGAATGTCTTGTAATCTCATAGGGGTGTTGGGAAAATAAATAATTAATGTATGTGAAACACTCATATAAAATAGTAAAAGAATCCTAGAAAAACCCAGGGGGGAATTAATAATTTTATATTCAGTTCAAGTTTGGATAGTGTGCAGTAAATAAAGCCTGGGGTTACATATTTAATGAGGAGGATAAAAAGAAAAGTTGAATAACTTCTTATTCACTGAATGAGCCATGGTTCCTGTGGAGTAAATATGTCATCATGTAATTAAAGACTATCATAATGCATATGTACAAGGGAGCTGAATTAAGTTGCCCAGGAAACCTTATTTCAGGCATTTCCTAGCTTTTGAGTTCTTGTCTTTTCAAACCTAACGTTCTTTTAGTGTAGCTTCTCTCTCAAAACTTAAAGGATTATGACAAAGGTATTTAGGTACATACAGATGCAGACAGGCAACTAGTGGGATTTTCAAAAGCACCCGAGCAGGTTAGGCACCTATCTCCCATTGATTTCAGTGCTCTTTGAATCAGGTCTGAAGTGTACATGGTCTTGTCAACTGTAAAAGAAACACAGAACCATCAGTGTCGGTGTTTCATAACAAATAAAAGGAACATTTTCAACCTTTCTTTGTTTTAAAATGTATATTTTTTAAGACTACACAGTACTCTGTTAATGTTTTGGGATCTTAGAGTATCACTAAAGAGTACAAAATAATTAATATCCAGTAGGGGATCATCATTGCTTTTTATGGTTTGCCAATTTCTTACCATGCCAATGCTAATGTCTATAATAGCTTTTATAATCTAAGGGCCTGATCCAAAGCCCATTGAAGTCAATGGCCTGGTCCACATTACAAGTTGGTCAACATAAGCCACCTTGTGTGGATATAGTTGCGCATGTGTCTATATTTAAATTTGTCTCCCACTGTTGTAAGCGCCCCATTACGTCAACATAGTAACACCGTCTCCTCGAATGCTGTTGAGTCATGGTCAGTGTAGTGAGGGTAGACGTTGTATTACCTGTGTTGACCCTAACATTCTTCCAGCAGCTGTCCCACAATGCCCAACACTGACCACTCTGGTCATAATTGCGAATTCCACTGTCCAAGGGTCACATAGACCAGAAGCCCCTTTCTCCCACTCCTCTTTAAAACCCTGTGAATTTTTTAAATGTCTTTTCCTGATTGCCCAGTTTGGCAAGCACACCTAGCAGCTTTCCATTGTTGTGTGCAATGGCCCACCTGACTATGCCAGCTACATACTCCAGATGTGCTCCGGCTTGGAGCAGACAGGAGATATTGGATCTCCTGGGCCTGTAGGGAGAAGAGGCTCTGCAAGCACAGCTATGGGCCAGCTGCAGAAATGCAGACATCTGCAAATAGAGTGCACGGGGGATATAAAAGAAGGGGCGTGACAGGGACCAGCAGCAGTGTCGTGTGAAAGCGAAAGAACTGCAGCAGACATACCAGAAGGCCAGGGAGACCAACAGTTGATTCGGTGCCAAGCCACAGACCGGCTGCTTTTACAAAGAGCTGCATGCCACACTTGGCAGAGACCCCACCACCACCCTGCAGACCGTTGTCAATACTGCTAAGGAGCCCAAGCCACAGGCCCTGGCATGAACAGCAAGGACAAGGAGGAGGTAGAAGAGGAGGATGGGGGACGTGTGACTGGGGGAGAGGTCCAGCTATGCTTTGATCCAGGACCTGTGTGAGACTCCACCGCAGTCTAGTCAGTCCTAGCAGTCGAGCACTGACGAGCCCAATGCAAGGGAAGGATCCTCAGGTAAGTGTGTACGTTTGTTTCCTATTACAGTGGTGGGTCCCCCACCTTAACAGGACACAGTGGTCACCTTGTCATTAATTTACTCATACTAGCAGAGATAGTATAACCGAGAGAGGTAGAGTTCTCTGCTTCATATTCCCCTGAATTAGGCAAGGAGGGCCATGCAGAGCAGTTAGTTTATATATGCCGGGGTGTCCCTTGAATCCTCCTGAGAGATCTTGATGAAACGTTCCTGGAGGTATCTGCCATCCTCTCCCGAAGGTTTCTAGGGATGGCAGCCTTATTTCTTCTTCTGCTATAGGACACTTTCAGACACCAATAGCAACAACTTCAGTGGGCCCCATTGCAGTACACAGGCTAGCAGTATAAAGGCCCAGGCAGCTTCAAGATGCCAGCAAGAGCTGTGCCCTTTGTGAATTTGTTACCCTCAGGAGTGAGAGATCAGCTAAAATCACCACTGCCTGTGGAAAATGGTGCCAATATTCAGTGCCATTGGCCTATGCTCATGGCTACATGCAAATAAGCAATTCTCTCCTCATTTCCCTCACTCCTGGTGGGCCATACTCACCATGGCTGGTGCAGGGAGTGACCCCATGCACAAGATCTCCAAAGCAGAAGTGTCAATAAACATGTCTGGTTTAAAACTTTAGGGGAGCAAGGGAGGGGAGTTCTGAATCTTAAGTTTCACTTTCCATTGTGACTGTACTGACAATGGCTTCCCTGTGTGTTTTATCTGCAGCTACTGCTATTGCAGCCCTGAGGGATTCCCCCTCCACACTTGTGGAACTCCTGAGCCAGATAAGGAGAAGGAAGAGGACTCAGGATGAGAGATTTAGTGAGATTCTGCAAGCCAGTGCTGCATCAGACTGTGAGCACGGGGCCTGGAGGGTGAACATTGCAGACAGCATGGAGGAGGAAAGAGCAGAGAGGAGAGAGCCCCAGCAGGAAAAGGAGAGGGAAATGCACCCGGATATAATTCACAGATATTATGCAGGACACAACAGGCAGTTATAATCACTGGGATATTTTTCTGTCTGAGATCAAATCTTGTGAGGAAACAGTGCCAGCATCCCTTCAATCTACCAAAAGCACCTTCAACTGTCATTCTGCACTTACTGAACCAGTAGCTGAATCTTTCCTTGGTGCTGTCAAGATGGCCAGTGTATGGCTTCATGAGACAGGGGTAGGGGGGTCCACCAGGATCACTATTGGCATTTCAACATTCCCAATGATAATCCACTGATCGGGAAAGAAAGTCCTTGTTTGTAGCTTTCTGAAAAGTCCTGCACTCTTAAGATGTGAGTGATGTCAGTGAAGCATCCCCTGTGATTCACCAATGCTTACATAACCATAGAAAAGTAACCTTTCAAGTGATGTACTTCGTAGCAAAGTGGTCTGGTGCCTCAATAGGGATATGTGTGCTGACTATTGCTCCACTGCAGTTCGGGAACCCTATTGCTGCAAATCATCCATTATGTCCTGCACGGTGCCGAGAGTCACAGTCCTGAATAGCAGGAGACGATTAATGGTTTTGCATACTTGCATGACAGCGGCCCCTCGTGGTGGATTTTCCAAATCCAGAAAGATTTCCCACAGGCCAGTAACAATCTAGCGTTGCAAGTTTCCACAGTGCAAACACCACTTGCTTCTTCATTGTCAGTACAGCTCTCATTTTTGTGTCCCTGCACTGGAGGGCTGGGGCGAGCCCAGCACACAGATCCAGGAATGTGGCCTTTTGCATCCAAAAGTTCTGCAGCCACTGATTGTCATCCCAAGCTTGCATTACAATTCGATCCCACCAGTCAGTGCTTGTTTTTCGGGCCCAGAAGTGGCACTTCACTCACAGCTGCTCCATGAGCACCACCAACAGTCTCAAATTGGTTCTCACTATGACCCACAGCAATCTGTCCTCCAAGAAATCATGTCCCCACTGATCTGGTGATTCTTGCGGCTCTGCAAATACTGGAGGATTGTGCATCCTGTGCTTGCAACGCTTATGACAATAGTGGAGAGCTGTGCAGGATCCGTGCGTCTCTCAGAGATGGCAGACAGTGAGGAGGGCCATGCAGGCTTGTGGGATTATGAAAAAGGCATGAAAATACATGACATTATGGGATGGAGACAGTTGCACACTGGAAATTTAACCTCTTGCTTATAGTCACTGCTGCACGACTCATTTTGGCCCCACCGTGCATTGCGAGATCTTCCCAAAAGACAGTGCTCTGGACAGTAGCAGGTTGTACACTGGGATAGCCACCCACGGTGCACTGCACTGTGCATCAGTACAAATGCTCTTGGTGAGAATGCGCAACGCTGACACAAGGGAGCCAAGCATACACGCGCACAAGCGATATACTAACTGCGACAGCTTTATGCCAACGTGACTCGCGTCGATCAAAGTTTGTGATGTCGACATGTCCAACAGGAATCTTTCCATTGACCTCAATTGCTTTCAGTCAGGACCTAAGTGAGAACACGAGGAACACCCTACAGCACCAGAGGAATTTGGCAATTAGCAGTGATAGCGCAGTTAAATCATCTGTACTGTGTTTGGTTTTATCTCTCTCTCTATATATATATATATAGTTTAGTCAAACTTCATTTATCCGAACTTAGATTATCTGAAAAACACACGTCTAGTAATTGAGGTCCTGAACCATGTGACGTCAGTTGCATTGAAAAATATCCTGCTTATTCAAAGCCTGAATTACTGAAATTACTTTTACTCTACTCATTCAGATAAAGTTTCATATTATGAGCCAGATTCACGTTTGTTGCAACTCTATTTGTGTCTCTGGAGATACAACATGGATTAATTTGGCCCTGCTGTATTACGGAGGTCTTTCTCGTGTAACATAGTTCAGGATTCTTCAACCTTTTATATCAAAATGTCCATGTTTCCATTGAAAGGTTTGAGAATACCAAATATCAGATTTTACTGGGTCATGTCAGTGGATCAGATAACCTTCTCTTGTACCTTAAATATGTCTGTGTAACTCCTATTATGTAGGCCTTTTTATTTGCTGTGATCAGCCAATTACCTGAATTATGCTATATCATATCATATTTTTAAGAGGCCTGACTTTGTTCTAAATTAACAGATTTATTTCACAGTTGTATTTGGAGACCTGGAATGGACTTCACTCATATGCAACATACACATTTCTGAAAGGAAGAGAGACTATTTGCTGGAGGCTATTTGTGCTAGAGCAAAGTTCTTGAACATGGTGAGACAAACCTAGTGTGAGACTAGGAACACTGATAAGGAGCAAATCCTATGGGTCCCAGGTGTAGGAATCAGTTGTATTTAAGTTAATTTGAGGATGGGTTAGGATTTGAGGAGATGTATAGTGGCACTTCCTCCTTTCAGTAAAGCCTAGCTCCACGAGATCTCTGCAGACTGTCACAAGTGGAACTTGGGGTGAGCTCTACTTTGTCTCTGTATATTTTAATGGTTTTTGAATGTGAGGGTCACAGTTGCTTCTTAAAGATACCGTAGAGTAGGTCCAAAGCTGTTTTATATTGGCTTCCCTGAAGCCCATCTCCTTATGAGATGTACATATTACACTTCAGAAAAAACACTATACAGGAGATTTATAGTGATGCTGCTTTTAGATAGTTATGATCTCCCATAGCAATGAAAGAAAAAGGAATGAACCATTTAATGACCCTCCTCCACACTCTATGTACTGTTCTCATAGCTAACAGCTCTTTAATCATCTAGGCAAGCTACGTGATTGTGAACTGAGGATGTCTTTGAAAGTGACCGTTTACTGCATTTCCATCAGACACTAAAGGCCATGTGTATTAAGGAGGAACTTTACCATAGACAACGTAAACTGCAGCGCACACCACCATTTTCAGTGGGAAGGTTATTGAGTGTCTTATTAGGAAACAATGATAAAGCAAGATCCTCTAGTTAACTTTGTTTATAGTGTATTTAGCTGGGGCCAGAACAACACCTTGCATGTTTAAAAAAAACAAAGAAACACGAGAGATGGCTTTTGGACAGGTGTATGATGCTTTGCGTTGCATGACTCTGCTCCCCATGGAAAAGGGTGGAGGGCCCTCCCTCAAATCTAGCTGGTCTCTCAAGATCACCGGGAGGCCGAACCCATCTGTGTGAAGTCTTTATGCCACTGCACTGGCTCCGGCCCTAGTGGATCCTGATATTTTTAGGAAAGAGATGATACAAACTCTATATGGAAGAGATATTAGATGTCATCTTTTCCTATTAAAGTCTGTGGTACCAGAGAGGAAATGAGTTGTTTTACTACCCCTGGTCTGCTCTGATTCCGCCCACTCTCCCAGAGTATCTCATGAACCATGCACAGAATGTTTGTCTGTTCAGGTGGTGGAAGGACAGTACTGAAAAATAGCTGAGTCACTCCTCTACACAAATGGAAGAGGCCTGTGCATGGATTGGAGAGAACCCCTCCATGCATGGATTGAGAGAATAGAAGATCTGCCCCCATATTTGCACCATGAAATTCCATGTAGTGGCTACAGAAACTTTGGGCCAAATGCTGAACTCATTATTAATTGTACCTTATTTCTGTTGTTCGTTTCTGATCCAGACCTTTTTCTAAGACAATTGGAGCTTGACAAAGCCCTGACTGGGATGATATAGCTGAAGTTAGTCCTGCTTTGAGCGGAGGTTGGACTAGATGACCTCTGAGGTCCCTTCCAACTGTAATATTCTATGATTCTGTGATTTACCTGAGCAAGAATTGAACAGAAACTGGATAAGGGCTTGAAGGAATTGAAGGCAGAATTGTATTTCATTGCAACGTACTGACAAAGTTTGTAGAATATCATGGAAGTCCATAATTTTCCTAAGAGAAAGCTAACAGGATAATATATTTCAGGGCTTGATTAAGGTAATCCAGAGCCCAAGGTGCACCATAACATAAGGCACCCTATAGCTTCATTCCTTTGGCCCTGCTTCTGCACTGTAGTGTCATCCCCCGCCCCCTTAATGTGGTGGTGGGGGGAAGGCCTGCTCACTTCCCATATTCAGTGGCAGCAGGATGGAGCAGTGTTATTGTCACATTCTGGGGTGCAATCCAGAAGCAGTAAGTGGTTGTGTCACTGCCTGCCCTGTAACCCTGGGTCCTTAACTGCTCTGCTTCTCTGGCTCATAGCCGAGGTGCTGGAACTGGGAGAGCCAAGGGGATCGTGATCCCCCACACACACTTTAAACATGGGCATCGTTTGGGAAGGGAGGGGACAAGCATCAGGCAGGCGCTGATTAGTTCTTCCGCCACGAAGCACACCCCTGTGAGCACCACTCTGTGCCTGCCCGATGTTCACAGTTTGGGGGAGCAACACTGCTCCCTGCCCCCAAACTATGCCCATCTTAAAAAGTGGGAGGAATGGCCCCTTGCCTCCTGGTTCTGGCACTGGTATCCCCCCACTTCTACAAAGGTTACAGCGCCCTTGGCTCATAGCCTGGACAGCAGCGGCCAGCAGGCAAGCATGAAGTATTCTGAGTGTCTGTGTGCAGTGCAGTCCTATTTCAGTGCTCTGCTCAGACCGCAGCAGCCTACCGACAACACAACAGCCCCTCTCTAGTCACTGTCAACGGTTACCTTATGCAGGGATGACTCCAATACCTCTCAGTCATGTGTTTCCCCGAAACCATCTGCCCAAGAGTGTCCAGCCGTCTCCTGGGACACTCAGAGAAATAAAGGTTTGTTTGCTCCTTTAAAGAGACCCCGTTACAGCTTATTAACTTAAGGTTAATTACCCCACTGGGGTAAAACACACTCTTCCCTTCAAGACCAGCGCTAAGTTGATTTGTTGTAAAATAAAACAAGTTAAGTGATACCCAAGTAAAAGAAATAAAGTTAGGAAGGGTTACAAACAAAAGTAACAGTACGCTTTCTAATGGTTGAATCATAACTCAACAGCTACAGCCTTGATACATTTCTTACTAATCTTTTGTTCCAGAGACTTCAACCTGCTTGATTGAAAGTCCCATCTTTCTCAGCTTGCAAGAGCTTTGGCCACTTGTGTCTATGCAGTGATAGATGCCAAGATGGCTTCTTCTCTCCCCTTATATTATCTTCCCAAACTCATTGTTTTGTCCTCAGATTCAGGATGACCTCATGCCCACAGGATGACCTGTGGACTGTCCCATCCCCTTGCTGACTCATATGTAACTGGGGCTTCCATTGCTTTTTGGTCACACCTTGTTTCATTTCATTGGAGACAGGTAGATAGCTCCCTTCCCTCCTGTATGGGGAAAATGTGTTTCTCCCTGTCTTTGGTCACAGACTTTAAAGCATAATACCATGAACTATCCATATTTCCTCATACAGCGTTAATGCAGACACTTCACAATGATAATAATCACCAGTGTGTCGTTAGCTCTCAGAAAGGACCTAACTCAATACATGTGTATAATACAATAATATTGTATACAATCAGTTGATTCAATTACTTATCATTTGAGGTTCAGACTCCCTGTCTTTATAGCTCAGATAGTTTCTCTCTTCTGTTCATGTATAGATGCCATGCTCTCTTCTCCCCTGCTTGTAGCTTTGTTTACCTTATATGTAAATGGATCTTCATTGTCTTTACCTCACAAGCAAATGAGCTAGGGTGACCATATGTCCCATTTTGGCCAGGACATTCCCTTTTTTAAGCCCTGTTCAGTCTGTCCTGACTTTTTTGGCAAAACTGGGCCTTTGTCCCATTTGCTCTTGCTAACTGATGATAAGTTGTCAAGAGCAAACAGGACAAATTCCCAGTTTTGCCCAAAAAAGTGGGGTACAACCCCTAGCAGGGCACGGAGGAATGTGCAGGGAGGTGAGCAGCAATGCCAGCCCCGCACACATGGGAGGAAGGACTTGGGCAAGGGGCTTGGGCTGGCCCGGATCCCACACAGGGAGGGCGCGGGGATGGGCAACTTGGGCCAGCCCAGGCCGCACGTTGGCAGGCAGCAGGGATAGGTGGCCCGGACCAGGGCAGGGTTGAGCGGCTCAGGCCAGGCAGCCCATACCCACGCGCGGGAGGAGGAGAGGGGACTGTGAGGGTGGGGTCTCGGGCTAGCTTGGCAAGGCATCCCATTTTCCCTTTGGGAAAATACGGTCACCCTAAAATGAGCATTCCTTTGTCTAGGGGTGACTGAGCTTATGCACTGCTTGCCAACCCCATTTTAAGAACGTAATTCTAGCACACATTCATAACTCTTTGTACACACCCTTTACTTACATTATGCAAGAATATTAACGATCAGTGAGTTGTTAGCTTTCCAATGATATCTTACATGACACCGTTTAGATACGGAGCATGATGACAGTGTGTTAGGTGTAGTGAGTGTGTCAGGCCTGACGAGATCTCCTGTCACAGAATAGTCAACCACAAATGAGTCACAGTTA
The DNA here is from genome assembly GCF_026122565.2 of Emydura macquarii macquarii. Lineage (NCBI taxonomy): Eukaryota > Metazoa > Chordata > Testudines > Chelidae > Emydura > Emydura macquarii. Next base: position 4,891,671 of record NW_027132971.1, on the reverse strand, counting down.
TCACCCTAGAAATGGCAGCAAGGGTCTTCTTCCTGAGGAGCATTAAAGGTACCTCTTCTCCCCAAAAAGGCGGGCAGCAGGCCTCTCAGTAGTGCCAACAACTGGAGTGTATCTGTTTGGGTGAGTAGGCCAGGCCTGTTGCTCTCCTCTCCTCTCCTCCTGCAACTCAGAGTCTCCTGCTGGGGCAAGGACTCCCAGAGCTGTGGGTCTTTGAGTTAAGTTGAGATGAAGGGACATTATGCAGTTCTAAAGTTATTGTTCCAGGCTCTCTGCAGAAGTGTCGTCATTGGTTATGCTTGAGTCACATTTTCCAGCTCATCTTTGCAATCATAAAGGCAAGAAATTCTCTTTTTTTAAAAAGGAGAGCTGAGATTCTGACATCATCAAACAACTAAATCCAAAATCTGGCTCTCTAGGCACGAGCCTATAGTGACTATGCCTATGACTTAACCCAGCCCTGATCTAAACTCATGCTTTGTTCATGTACTTCAGTCCCACTTGTCGGCATTGCCTTCCTTGTGCTATACTCTACTTACATTTATTTGTTTCTTTTTTGGAAAGAAAATTCTTAAATTAATCATATTTTCTTTTGACATTTGTTGGGAGATACTTAAAAAGAGCAGCAGATTGATACTGTTCAAACAGTTATCCCCATAGAAACCTGTCTCTATAGAGAGGATTTGGAACTAGAAGAAAACAGGACTGTGTAGACAGATGGTCTTTATAACAGTTACTGTACTTTTGCATTAACTTTTGGAACTGTGGAATTTCAGAGACTGGCAATGTTCCCGAGACTGGCAGTGTTCCCCCTTGTTTGGTATAAGTTCCTTTCCTAGCAATTAATTTCCACTCTGTCTTAACAAAAATATGTCTTTTAATAATTATGTATACATTATACCATCACATGCTTAGGTCTAACTGCCCATTAATTTCTTTCTAGACAGAGTTATTTGTGCATGCATTCAAGGATCAGCTGGTCAGAAGTGCCCTTTTAGCGCTATACACAGCCCGTCCAGGTTGTGTCCTCAAGAAGCCAATTGTGCTCAGAAACAGTGTGGAAGAGTGTGGCGATCCACAACGTCAGGCCCATCCATATCAGATCAAACGGCAGGACTCTATACCTCACCATTCAGAATATGATGAAGAAGAGTGGGTAAGTAGCCTCCAAGTTCTTGCTTGAAACTTGATCAAAAAATCCACGGCGAAGTGTAGACAAACGCAAGTCGTAATCTCCATGTCACCTCTTGTTAGATAGAATTTTAAAACTTTAAATACTTCTTCATTTTATAGATGCGCATAAATTCCTTTTTTTTTCATTTGAATGCCAAGAATACTTTCTGATGAAGCCCCACAAAAGTAACTTAAATTTTCTGATGAATAATCTGCTCTGTTTGTGCATATAGCAGTGTTGGAAGTAAACATCTTCATGACCAGATGGAAAAAGTCAACCTGTGCATTTACCTCAATCCTTTTTGTCATTTAAGTAGATATAAAAGGGTCTAAAAAACAGTATGGAATCAAAGTGCAATTTTTGCCAAGAGTGCACATAAATAGTGTTAAAATGCATGAACTAACGATCAGTGAAAGAGAACTGTTTTCTCTGGGTCTGTTCTTAGGTGATATCTGAAATTCCATAAAAACGCAAACATGGTTTCTAAACTTTAACGTTCTTAGCAGATCTTTCAGTGATTTGTACAATTTATATAGCTGAGATTTTGTGAATCAGTTATTTCAGTGGATGCTTTTATGTTTGATCTTCTCACCACATGCATCCTGCATCCTCCATTCTATTTCTTGTCAGTTTCTTATGCTCGGTTCATCACTGTGGTCTCACAGGTTCAAGAGCTCCAACATATTAATTGGTGCTGTCAATAATTAATTTGCTTGTATGAGCTACAGTATCTTCACACCTGAACTAGAGTTCTGGTCATACAATGAATATGGGAAGAAGAATATTCTTCAGATAAAGAAAAGATGAAAAAATGTGTTTTTTATTTTAAATGAAAGCTGAAATTCTCATGTAATCATTTGATTCTGGGAGCTGGAGCTATAAGAAGAACAAATAATATTGCAAGACTTGTGATAAAATTATGAATGATGACATTGAAAAGATTAATAATTTTGTACAAGGCGAATCTTAGTGCATTTCTTGCATTCTTAAATTTAAGTATTTTGTGGGATCAGGGCATAAAATATCTTCTCATTATCTTTCCATTCTCTATTTTAATGGAAAACTGATGGCCCATATTATCTTAGTTTAATTATTGAACTCTTGTCAACCTGGTGGAAATAGAAACCTCAGAGCAAGTGTTTAAGAAAAATGCTTAGTCTAATCTGTGACTTAGTTATGCAATAACAAATTGCTTTAAAAGTTTGTTTACAAGTTAGAAAACAATTAAACCTCAAAGGAATATTGTGCTTTCTTTTACTCTCTGTGCTATGTGCTGTATTTTTCAACTCTGTGTCTGTGAAGATACTTACTGCTTTTCTTTCATTATCTCAAACAAACCAAAAGCGTCTTGCAGATGGAATTCTGAGTTTTGTTTGTCTGAAATCTAAAATAATAGTGTCCCATAAAACTCTTAAATTGACCCAGGTCTTGCTACTTTAAATAATTGCATTATTTTTTTATAATACTGCTGATTTATTATAAGAGCATCTGAAGTCATGAGTTCTAGACCCAACTTTAAAAAAAAAAAAAAAAAAACACAAGAAAGAAGAACAAATATTTCTTTATAAGGAGTAGCTTCCAACTTTTAAATTTGATATTCTGTTCTTCACGTTGAGTGAGCAGGGAGATCAGATGAACTGAATTATTCTTACTCTTAACTAAGCTGTGTACCACACAAAGAAATTAACATTTTAAAGTATGTATATGCATATTTCTAGTAACTTACGAAACTGCTTATATTTCTTGAGAAGCATATGCCATTAGACTAAAAGTTAATGTGCAAACTAAACCCCTTTGAAAAATAGCTTTTTGTATTTCTGTTCTTTGTTGATTATTTATAGCTGGCAAGAGGGTTTTTCTTAGCCTTTGTGATGATACATTTCTATTCAACTGAATGTAGGCCCTATTTCTGCAAGTGGATCCAAATTGATGTATCCATGGTGGTTCTGTAGTGAAATAGGGATCTTCCTATGCTAATCCAGTACAGAATCAGGCCCTGCACATCTTTCTGTTTGGATGTCAAATACAGACATTAATAATGCTAGACAGTTGGCAGTATTATTGATTGAGTTATTTATATTGGTGTAATTGTAAACACTATGCTTAGGTAATACCAAATCATTACTGCGTAAGGAAAAACATTTAACCTGATAGTAACAGACTGCCTCCGGATAGTTATTCCCTTCTCTTCTTGCCAGCTGCTTCTGCTATCCTAGAACGTCCCTCCAGGGAGGAAAAAAAATGTCATGTCATGCATAATGCAAGAGTTGGGTGGGCAGACTGTCACTGGGAAGTTTTTCTGCTCTGCATTTCTGGCCATTTAACATGGTTGGTGTTGCAATGCTATTTGTATAGTAAGAATAAAAAATACAATGGATAGGACAAGCTGACTTTTCCCCCAATTAAAATGGCACTCCTAGAAGATTACATATAAAAATATTTAAAATAAATTAATATACCAAAAATTATGCAATTGAATGTTGACAGTGGAAAGCAATCAGTATTTTGTATACAATCATTTTATTTTTTATAGTATTTTAACCTGTGTGCCAATACTGCTGTGCAGTATCTGGATATACAATAATGCCTGTGTGAAATATTCTCCCCCATAAAATAGCCTATATCCCATTCCAAAGTACTGTCATATCATGAGAGAATTTTTTAACAGGTTCACCTAAAAGTGTGAAGCCTAGGTCTGCTTGTTAAAAATACGATACTGCTCAGGCTGCCCCTGGGACCACTGCTGCTTGGGCCATCCCGGGGCCAACCGCAATGGCCACTCCAGCAGTGACCGGAGCGGCTAGCCCTGGGGTCAGCTGCTTGGGTGGCCCTGAGGTCAGCCACATCACCCACATTAGCTGCAGAAGTCAGAGGTCACGGAAAGGCACGGAATCCATGACTTCTGTGACCTCTGTGACAGACTCACAGTCTTATCCATGAGCTGTGTATATTGTGCAGACATAATTTCATTGCTGAGTTAACTGTTAATTTACAAAAAGAAAAACACTCTCTCTTTTATGTGAAGAGAAATTTCATTGGTATTGGTTTTGTGCCATAACAGAAGATGCTCATTAAAGACTTATTGCTTGGGCACATCTTTTTTTTACTCTTTACTATACTTGTTTGCAGAATTTCCCTCTCAAAATCACACACTCACTCTTCGTTGAAATCAACTATATTCCTTCATTTTCTGAACAATTTTCAGATACCCTTGAGTTAAAGAGCTGATATCTAGGACTAAGCTTTCCAAGGGCCTCTGACTTTGGGTTTCAATATTATGAATGCAGTTATTAACTTATGCAAATCCCCCATTTTAATATGAATATCAGATAGTTGGGTGTCTAACTGCCTATCATTGATGTACAACTGCAGGTTTTCCCACTTGTTTATTTGTACATGCAGTACTTCAGCCACAAATTCTACAGCCTGGCTTTTAAAATTATGTTCCCGTCAGTATATTATGTGTTGAACAACAGTTCTGCCTGAGAGTTACCAATTTCTTACCACTTGCAGGCAGTTGAGACTTTATTTAGATCAAAACAGTCCCCAAAAAAACTGCTGCCTAAAACAAAACCACGTCCCTTAGCAACACTGTGTATTTGTTTCATGTGAGGACTAGCTTCACTAATGCATACAATATGGATGGCCTTTTCTGGGTACTTTCACTGTGAGTGTTTATATTGTTTGTTTACAAAACACACACCTACACTTTATTTATTTATACACACACACACACACAAATGTTCATAATTAATATAAAACCTCATTATATCATAATGATGACAGATTTATCACATGAACAGATTTTATGTTACAAGCGCTAACAGCTGATTATACTGAATGACGAACCAATATGTAACTCATATTCAAATGTGAAATCATGTCTCTTTGAAATCATGTCTCTCAGTGAAGAGTGTGTGTTCCTTTGTGGCTGCCACCACTTTACATTACATTTAATGGATGCTATATAATACATACAGTATTAGCACTAAACACATGTACTGTACTTTACTTATCACAAGTCTATTTCATGTTCCACATATCTCTAAATTTAAAATTTTATACATCAGGATTATTTTACAGCATTAGGTAAATTTTCCCACTAAGAATTATACAGCCTATGGTTAATTGGAGATAGTTTAAGATTACATTGTGGATTCATATTGGAAGTGGCTAGCGAATTCTTTGTTAGATAGCAAGTGTCTTATTAAAAGCCCCTGGAAAACCAGGGAATCTCTGGCCTTTAAGAACTATCCACATAAATAGCTGAAATACTGTAACAACTTCTGAAAGTGTGATACATTCTACAGAAGATTTATTTGCCATGGAGTGTGGTGATACACAATACAGAATAATGATTAGATTAATTAAGAAGTTTGCTTCAGAAGTTCTGGCACAAAATCAGGCTCTTCTATTTCCAACCAGCTTCCATTTGTTTCCATTTGTCTGTAACCATGGTATAGTTTTGGAGTCTGAACGCTCCTTCTCCCACAAATCCCTTGTCCGAATCTTCCCTTCCCCCACCTCCACAGCGTTGCCCATGTGTGATATTGCTTTCATTATGCCTCTGCGTAAGCCCTCATGCTTACCCTCTTCTTTAACTTTGTCTTGTAAAACTCCCTTTCCATGCCTCCCACCCGCAACATGCGCAGTACACTTCTGGGTACCACATCACACATACATGGAAGAATGATCAGATAACTCACCCTCTTTATCCTCAAACAATTCCATTAGCTCTCCATTTATTTCCGTCCAAATTACTCGTTTTAATTTTAAAGCATGCATGCAGTCATTCCATGCTCTATCGCTAACCTTGTCTCACAATTGCTCTCTACTTGTCTGGTTCTGGCCTCCTCTCTGTCCTTCCACGCAATCCCGCTGGTGTGAGTCTAAGACCCTTCTCTTCTGCAGTTCCTGACACCTGCAGGATTCATCCTGTATCTCTCCATCCACCATAGTGACTCTGTAGTCTGTCTCATTCCACATCTTGATCTTATCTTTTCATCTGTGGTTATACCTCTGATTTATCCCCCCCCCCCCTCTATTATTTCTGCAGTTTTTGTTATATATGGTTTACTCTGTAAAGTGTCATGGGTTGCAATTTGTGTGGAAGATGTTGTACAAAATGAACTTGCAGTAGATCCTGAGTGTGGCATAGAGGCAGGCTGCTAATATTGGCGTTCCATTCCCCATTTTTACATTTGCTTACTCAGCCTCAGTCACATAGTAGCAAATGGAGGGTGCAGTAAATGGGCACATCCTTTTGATAAAGCTGCGTGTGCAAATCATGGTGTTACACAAAAAAGGCCAATCACACAAGGTAATGAAGACCGTCATTGCAGTCAGTCAATGGGAGGCGAGGATGCTTAGTACCTCACAGGACTGGACCTAAAGTGTAAAACTTTGCATGCAACTGCACATGCAATTTGGGCATAGTTAGGAGATTTTAACTCTTGCTTTTAGATAGTGTGAGTTGAACGACAAATGTACTGCTTTCAGTGCCTTAAAAAAAATCAGTTCCCATTCAGTCATTTACACCAAAGAAACAGTGACAATGGAAAATGTTCTTGAAAGTGATGCTATGCTGTGTAAAGATGTTAAATTACATAATTTATAGATGCCTAATCTTCACTTTACTTTTCAGTATATTGTAGGACAATATTAAGAAGCCAGTTGGTCTATCAATACATCTCTCTATGCTTCTTTCAATAATGTGTAGTGATACTGATACTCTTTTCAGGATAGGGTGTGGGCCAATGTGGGAAAGAGTTTAAACTGCATTATTGCAATGGTGGACAGACTGCTTGAAAAAGACAACAGTGGCAGTGGCATTAAGGAAAGTGAAAATGACCCTTCACCAGCAGATCGCATTGTATCTCATACAAGTGGTAAGAAACCTATTTTTTATGATTGACTGAGTAAATAAAATGAAAAAGTCACAATAAAAATGAGATAGAAAAAGTGAATAGTGTTTTTGATGGAAGTGCTGATAGTATGGTTTTGCACAGTCCTGGCCTTGAATGACAGAAAGCTGTTTATCAAATTTCATCTCAGTTGTGCACTCAAGAACTGCTTGCAGTGCTCAATTCTTTGTGCTACATAAAAACCTCCTTGAAAGAACAGTGTTTTTCTTTGAAGTCTCTGACATAATTTAATCTATTTTAGGTTTTCCTTGAAAATACCATTCAGAAAATGACTTGAGCATACATTAACCCTTAAAGAAATTTTAACACACTCTTTTTTTCAAAATGTCTTTTGCTCATAAATCCTTTGCTGGTTGCAAAATCAAATATTTTTTTAAGATAAAGTTTAGCTGCTCTTTTGTGGATGCAGTAGTTATTGCAGAGCTGGATATTAGAGAGAGGATGATTTAACAAAATGTTGTGGAGAAAATTCTCTCAGATCTGCCCAATGATTCTTGGCTCCATTATTCTGCTCTTCCTACACGCCTGGATTTCTAATTGTTTTCATTTGCAGAGAGAGTGAAATATTAAAGTCAAGATCTGCTGTATAAATCCTTGCTTTGTGTGTGTTGTAATGAATGTAAAAGCGCCTCTTTGAAGGGGTATGGTATTCCAAGACTGAAGGAAAGGGTCCTGGATGCAGAATCCATTTCTGGGCTGCAAACAGCTAGAAAACCGACTTTTCCTTTTATTTGGTGGGACAGTGCATGATTTGGGCTCCATGTTTTCTTTTATCCTGTAATTTCTTTTGTATGTGTGTTTCACATTTTCATTGCTTGGTTTTACATCAAAGGTACTTAAATTATTAGGAAGTTTGTAAGATCTTATATATTTAATTAGTTAAAGCTGTTACTGATGCTAGGGTTTTAGCAGTAGCCCTAATTTTAATGCAGCTGGAACGCAAGTGCAAACCTATCTTTTGCACCCTCTGAATATATATTTCCTGAACTTTAGGGTGTGTAACATATCTGTTGTGTGAAATGTCTTAAATGTTTTTTAAGTAAGTACATTTACTTTTTGGCTCCCCCCTAGATACTTGCCTTTAAACAAGGATTATGCTCTCCTTAATCTATCTTTTCTTTCAGTATGACCTTTCAGTACATTTTTAAAGCTGAATTTGAGATATAGTTTCCAAGGTAACAGACTATGGTGTCATCAGCATAGGATTATGATTTCACTGCAGGATAAAGCAGGAAGAGATGAGGGGATGGGTTTTAAGGGAGAACATTGTTCTTAAGCTTCAGTGTTTTGCTATGGAAAATTACTTGACAAAGTTAAATTGTTATATTCCTTTTTTCCCCATAGTACTCAGTATATGAAAGTCGTTTTTTAAGGATTTCAGAGTTACTAGTTTGTACCTCGCAGTAGTTTGCTCTCATGCAAGCACAGGATTCTACCTTCATCCTAATGTACATCTTACAATTTGTGTGTGAACAGACTGCTAGGATAGTTTTGTGGAATGATCTGCTCATTGAAATTGAGAGGGATTCCACGGCTGTAGATTGGACTACTTTTGTAATTACATGCTCTAGGGAACCAAGTGTTTCTGCACCTGAACCAGTATCTTTCTCTATGACAGGGTAAATGGTGGGGATTAGAAACAATGCTTTGTTCTCTTTTTAGTTTTCTTCTTCAAGTAAATAGTGTTCTGTATAAAAATTCTCCAGTGGAAATGTATTTTTGGGAAGTATCAGATACCATCTATTTTTAGGAAGAGGAGCGTGGAAATTTCCATAAACTTGTCTCTTATGTTCCTCCTTTTTCTGTGTCTTCTCTTCCCTGTCTTTTCTTTCCCATTCTCCTTTTCGGTAGTTTTCCTGTGCAACCTCTGTTCTTCTATTCCACAGCCCTTATGTACTCTTCTCTCATATTCCTTATTTTCTTCTTTCTCATTCCTTCTTTCTTCCCTCTGTCCCTTTACTTAGCACTACTTCTCTCTCTTTTTGTGTCACTCAAACTGTAAGACTTCTCAGCTTCAACAAGTTTTGTATCTCCAGTTCTGTAAATCCTACTTTCTCCTAGCAACTTGAATTAACTGATATATGCTAGGAGAGAATGAGGTCTTTCTAAAAGACATACTGTCTGCAGTGCAAGAGAGAGGGAGATAGTGTTTAAATGAATCAACAGTGTTTTAAAATACTGTCAGAAAATCCCATTATTGTGAGTGTTAGATTTGACTCCCCTCATGTCTTGTGTTATCAGCCTTTCTCTTTTGTTTTCAGCATGGCCTCTGATTTATTTCATGAACAGTGCTGATGGCACACCCGTATTTGTGTGTGATCAGATGGTTTCAACCTCCACTGTTAATCACTGTGATTATATGGAAAATTTTAGGTTCTTGGCAGTAGAATAGTGATATCCATAAACTGTAAATTGTTCCACTTCAGCATCAAAGTTGTGCAGTTAAAATAAACATTACAGCAGTTTCTGCTTTCTATACAGCAATCTGTAACTGTAGGTGAAGCTGTTACTATTTTATTATATTTACTATGGTAATACTCAGAGGCCCTCTCAGGATTGGGGTCCTATTGTGCTAAATACTGCACAAATATGTGGTAAGAGCTACCCAAAGAGCTTAGCTACTTTCTTTGCGTTAAACCTAGCTCAAAGATCTAAGTGAGAAGAGGAAGAAGTTAACTGTCATTTTATAGTACTAATATGTCAAATATCTGAACCATGCTAAATAAGATTTCTGAACTCTCTCCTTTTAAGAAGTTTACCTGAGAATAATTATGTTCATCATGTTCAAGTAAAATAAGTTTAGGACTAGGAGGGTTCATTACTTGGCAGAATGAAGCAGGTTTTTCCTGCTTCTTCCTTTGAGACATTAGAATATATCTAACTTGTTTAATTTTGGATAATAAGACAACACTTTTTGTTCCTTCATTATGCCATTTGACCTATTTCATATCCTGTCTCCGGGTAGTTTATTTACATAGTTCATGTCCTAGGGGAGAAAGTGAAAGAGAATAGATACAGCAAATAGTGAAGCTACTCATAGTGTATAGCCCCCCGTTATCTTTTCTGTATCACAGCTCCCACTTCCTTCTGCTTTCTGTTGTCATTCAACTCTTCTGGTTTTTAATTTCATACCATTTTAATTTTGAGGCAGTTGAAAGCCACAGCAGTCTATAGCATTTTCATTCCCTTTACAGACAGGAGTATATGGTATAGACAGCAAAGATAGAATTAGCCACATCTTAATCCACTAAGTATGTTGCTGAGAAAAGTAAGGGAGAAGGCTTAGGTTTTGCTAGCTCACTACTAGTACATTTCAGTTCTCATTGAAGGCCCCAGTTAGACTGTGTAAATAATGGGCCTGATTTTGAAAAGGTCAGGAGTCTAGGACTGTGCACAAAAGCATATATCCAAATATAGTGTGCCTACTTTGCATGAGCAATTGCCACTGTTTACATGCAGTTTAGGTATTGGCATGTAGAAATTCTCAGTTAAATGCCAAACGGACAATTTACACATATAGTCATGGTAATTGCACAGACAAATTTGGCCTGTAATTGTGGACATGGTTAATTGTTTTTTTGTTTTTTTTAACATGTCCCTACATGCCTGACTTCTATCAAGCCTTGTCTTTCATAGAATCATAGAAGATTAGGGTTGGAAGGGACCTCAGGAGGTCATCTGGTCCAACCCCCCTGCTCAAAGCTGGACCAACCCCGACTAAATCCTGTGAATTTAACTGTGAATTTCTTTCTTGTGTTGGTCCGAAGGGTCAATATTTGTCCTTAATACACACAAATGGTCCGGGGATGTGTAGTTCGCACCACGTTCTTCCCTCGGGAGTTCCACTAGGACAGTGCAGTTTTAAATTGTAGTCAGGATTCCATAGTAGCCCACTGCTGCTGCACCCTGTCTAAGAGGTGTCCTCATCAAGATCCTTCCACAATGGCAACACACGGTTTGGAGCTGTACAGTCTGACTGCAGATCCTGTGATGGAGGAGAAGCTGCGGGGACCTTGCACCGCTGCCATTCTCCTCTGGATTCACTCCTCACAGTTGCTTGTCCCAGCACCCTAAGTTATGACTGCATAAAACAGCAGAACCTCGGGGTGAATCTGGCTCACCCTCTCAAATGACATTATTTTCTCTTTATAAAGTACCCTTATAAAACACCTCAGAGTATGTCTATACTGCAATAAAACACCTGCTGCTGGTCCATGTCATCTGACTTGAGCTCGTGGTGCTATAAATTTGAAGTGTAGACGCTCAGACCCAGGCTGAAGACTAGACTCTATGGATCCATGAGAGTGCAGGATCCCAGAGCCTGAGCTCCAGCCCAAGCCCGAACATCTACACTGCAACTTGATACTCCCACAGTCTGAGCCCCCCGCATAGCCAACCCTGGGTGTTTTACTGCAGCGCAGAAATACCCTCAGATATGAGACAGTTATACTCTAGCCAAATCTGCTGAAGTCAGTACTAACCTCCAAAGTAAGGGGTTTATTTATTTTCACATAAATTATATAGACCTTAGTTCCTAAAAGCAGTAAAGAGCTCCTTGTGCAAAAGCAAAAAAAATCACAATTGAATTTATGAAATTGTTATTTGAGCACAGCTTTGTCAGTTTTTAAAATGGCTCAATTTCTGGCAATTTATCCTCCACCTCATCAGTTTGTTAAGCTGTTAGCTAATCAAAATAACACTTTTTGAGTAGCACAAAAAGTGTGAAGTGAAAGCAGAGGTTGAAGGAGCAACAGCACTGAACACAACTGCCTCTGGCAAGTACAGTTTGCACACAGACACTAAAAATAAAAACATCTCGTTCTTGAGTGAATGGGCTAAAGTACCATTTGGAACTAAAAAGCGATTCATGGCTGAATTCGCCATTCACTTTTAGTCCTTGTGTGTGTGTTTGATATGAGAACTGAGAATATAAATGAGATAAATATCTTGTGGTGGTGTACAGTTTACACTGAGGTGTGTGTGCGCATGCACAACTTGATCCACTGGATATTGTCATGCACAACTTCTACTAAAATTAATGTGAACTGTGTATACAAATCCTTGCATACCAAAATACGGTTGTGCCTGGGACTGGAAGGCTCCTGAGACTGGTAATAGAATACACAGTTTTCACTTCTTGGCAGGCCCAGTGCAGTAAATATCAAAACTGTTTCTGATGTCAGTTTGGAGAGCTATCTGGAATGCCCTGGTGATCTCAGTTCAGTTCCTAGTGGACAGGTGTCTGCACCTGCAAATCCGCTATCGTAACTGGCATCCTTGTATAATGGTGTTTTTAACAGAGGCCAAGAATTTAATATCATGGAGATCAATCTTAGAGGTGGTCCCTTCAGTGGCATATTGACAGGGCACAGAGGGGAAACTTGTACTTACTGCTGGTGTCTATGCTGTACCTGCTCAATGGATACACAGAAGTATTCTGGCTCCCGGTCTGTCAGTCTGGTACTGATTCAAGACCTACTCTTTATTTAAAAAATAAATAAAAATAAATATGAGACTATATCCTTCAGTGAGTAAATTCCCTAATTTCTAAATGTAAAGGGGTACTCTAGTTTTATAATGGGGAATGATATGCAGTAATGCAATCCTGCTCCAGACTTATTTATTAGCTCCACCTACTGGAAATTAAACATATTTTGTGTTGAGTGAATGAGCAAAAGTTCAGTGTAAAAAAACAATCAGGGGATTGGTACAAATAATTTAATTCAGTTTGAATAATTTTTTCTTGTACCCTGCAGGAAAAAGAACAATTCTGTTTTTATTCTAGAATACCATTTTAGTGTTGTCCAAAACTGAATGTGTTCCTCCTCCTAGGTCATAAAGCTAAATGTAGTCAGCCTAGAGTTTTTGGAAAACGGCTTTTTAAACCATAACTTAATAGATGTATATTGATCATAAATGATATAAATATTTTGATTAGTAATTCTGCTGGCATTCCATGGAGTTTGTGGAACTTAAAAGTTCAACAGGAGTTGAGACATTTTTAGATAGTCAGTGCGGAAATTTTTTAATATTAAAAAAAAGAAAATTGTCCTTATGAATATCTTGTTTCATATATAATATACAAGGTCAACACTCAAAGATCAAGTTAATTAATCAGGAATGCCCTGTTTGCATCCCGGTGTCAGTGATGAAACTACACACACAGTTGGAGGGAGATGTCCATGGACTGTCCAGGTGCTTGCTGCAGGATGCAGTTTCGGTTCAGTACTAGATCAGAGAGAGAGATTCCAATTACTGAATCTCCAGTGACTATCATGACATAAATGAGTACTGTGTTATTGATGGTGCCACCTTTTGTCTGAGATGTAAAACCAAAGTTTTAAGCACTTTGGATAATTGAAGAGAATAATATTTAGTACTTCCATGCTTTACATCTTTAAAGCACTTTGTTAATTAGCATACCGATGTAGGTATTAATGTAAATTACTCCCAACACTGACAATAGTAACGGTTTTTATTCTGTTGTCCAGCATAAATTTCACTTTGAATAATTAGAATTCTGTCTATTCCCAGTGAAACTTCAGTTGGGTATAGTATTCTTCACTTCCTATAACGTAGGTTGCTGTGTGCTCTTAAACAGCTTTTGCTGTCGTTCTAAGAAGTATTTTCATTTGGTGGTAGGTTAAAAGTTGTGTGCATGTCTGAAATCTCTTCAGCTGAAAAGTTTGTGTTAACTGGAGTATAGTTATGTTCCATATGGTTGCACTGAGTTAAGATCCATTCTTGTGATGTTTCTAAGGCTTGTGGGATATTTAGTTCTGCAGAGTTTATGAGCTCCTCCACATGAGCCAAGTGTCAGTCCTGCAGCGTTTTCAAACTAGTTTTGCAAGACTGAAGCTCCCTGGAAGACTCCTCTCCTTTTCTGTTCAGCCAGCTCTATCCTATAATTGAAGTAAATCTGATTATAGAAACCCACAGTTTATATAACCCACAGTGTCACTGGTCTTAAATTTCCCCCCGTTACCCCTGTCTTGAGCCCAATAACTTGTGTGATGTTTGGCTAAATCAGAGGTCCCCAAACTGTGGGGGAGGAACATTCAGGGGGAGTGGCAGGGCCTGGGCCAGCCCTCACAGGGGGCAAGGAAGGAGTACCACCCAGCCCCACTCTGCTCCAGCCCTGGCCCCGCCCACAACCACAGCCTCCCCATTCCGCTTCAGACTCCAGACCCATCCACAGCCATCTTCCCGGCCTTGGCCCCGGGCTCCTGGCCTGGCCGCAGCTCCACCGTGGCCCAGCCATGATTCTGCTTCTGGCCCTGCTGCTTGGTGGGGTGTGGACAGGCATAAGGGGGGACACCATCTAAAATGTTTGGGGACCACTGAGTTAAATCATATATTCATAGAGTTCTAGATTGAAAGGCCAGAAGGGACAACTGTGATCATCTAGTCTGACCTTCTGCAGAACACAGGCCATAGACTTTCCCCCAGATAATTCCTGCTTGAACTAGAAAGGCATTCAGGCTTGATTGGAAGGCACCTAGAGATGGCAAATCTGCCACCACTCCCCTTAGTAGTTTATTCCAATGTTTAATTACCATCACAGGTCAAATCTGTGCTTAATTTCTAATTTGAATTTGTCCGACTTCCGCTTCTAGCCATTGGTTCTTGTTATGCCCTTCTCCACTGGATTGCTGAGCGTGTTAGAACATGGTATTTTCTCCTTGTGAAGGTACTTACGCACTGTAATCACATCACTGCTCAGTCTCTTTTTTGATAAGCTAAACAGGTTGTGCTCTTTAAGTCTCTCATTGTAAGGCATTTCCATTAGACCTTCAGTCATTTTTGTGGGTCCTCTCTGCATCGTGTCTCAATTTTTCAATATCCTTATAAAAATGTGGACCGCAGAACTGTACACAGCATTTCAGTCTCCATCTCACCAATGTCACATACAGAGATAAAATCACCTCCCTACTCCTACTCGCTATTTATTCCCGTTTGTATGTCCAAGGATCACATTGGATTTTTTGCCACAGCATCGCACTGGGAGCTCATGTTCAATTCTTAGTCCACTGTGACCCCTAAATCCTTTTCAGAGTCACCGCTTTCCAGGATATAGTCACTCATTCAGTAGGTATGACCAATTTATCAAGCAATCCAAAACACTGTATGACTGCTCTGTCCTCATCATTATTTCCTACCTCCTGCAACCTAGCATTTCAAAAGTTTTTCTTGTCTTTCATAGCTCCCTACTCATAACATACTCTTTGGTCAGAATTAAGTTCATTTGTGTATCTTTTGAAATCGTAGTCTAAATTAACTTCTCCACAGGGTAGCTTTGTCTTCCCTTGCCTGAAGAACTTTAATTAGTCCTTCACTGACCTGGCTTGGAATGTTACATGAAACAATTTGCCATTATCTCCAATTTAATTTATATATGTAAATTAAGTCTGTGATCCTTAATAACAGCAAGGGACAGCAAACATGATGGCTTGCTGTACATTATTCAGTCTGTCACAAGCTGTATATCTAATCTTGGTGTTCACTACACATTTGAATTCTCCACTATATCATTCTTAAGGAAAGGTGATGAATATTGGACAGATTCCAGAGGAGAGTTAATCATGGTTTGATATAGTGAGAGATTAGGCAAGCCTTGAGTGGTTTGGATGCAGATCTAATTTTATTAAAACCTGCGAAGTCCAGGTTTGGAGTAAAGATGGGGCCAATTTGGATAAATGATTCCAGTTTTGGTCCATCACTAGATGTTTTTGTTGTATTCCTTTTTAATTCACTCAAGCATCCCATTTTTTCAAGTATTTTATTTTTTTGAAATCCTTTGTTTTTAATATGCATTTTAATAACACATCAACATATATTTCAAAATATTGTGATAGTTATTTTCATCACCAATGTCTGTCCTTCAAATAAGTCCAAAAGTCATTTTATTTATCTTTATACATCTAAAAGAAAGAGAGAGAAGTTCAATAAACGGTGAAGAATGCCTAATTCCCAGACTAATCATTACTCTGCTAATACTGCACCCAGCTGCTTCTTTTTTTGGCCTTCCAAGACTGATCACCTGTCAGAATTGGGCTGCTGTCACCCTCACAACTAAACTGTATTTGTTCAGATCTGTATAACTTAGATTATAAACTCTTCAGTGCAGGAGCCAGGAGCAAATTTTCAGCTGGTGTAAATTTTCTTAGCTCCATGGACTTCAAGTGAGCTCTGAACAACTATAGTGCTATGGAAGTAATAACACAAGTAAATATGGCAGTTAGATTTATACAGGAGTATTTATTTTGTGTCAGATCTAGTCCCAACTCCCACCCTGAGTATGTAGGTTAGACACTGGGGAGATCTACTAGGGAAGGGAAGAGAGATGAATCTTTTCCCCAATGTAACCATTCCTTGGAGCCTGTTCTAGCATAATGTTTAGAATAGGATCTGCTGTGGGGAGGGAAGGACAGGAGGATCTGTAGAACCACTGCCAACTTCTCTGTACTCTGAGAAGATGCTTTTCCTACAGGTTTTTCTACAGTATAACTAGTCTTGATGTTCTGTATTGTTCCAGGTGACTGGTATGAGCAGCTCTATCCTCTCATAATTACACTCAAGGACTGCATGGGAGAGGTGGTGACAAGGGCAAAGCAATCAATGACTTTTGTTCTACTTCAGGAACTTGCATGTGGCTTGCCACAGTGTTTGATGCTGACCCTAAGAAGAGATATCGTCTTTAGTCAAGCAGTAGGTTCTTCTTGAGTTACTGTTTTTCTGTTTTGGTAACTTTTTGTTATTTACATTATTGTGATTGATCATGGCATACATGCAGGTATTAGCGATTTCTTTTAGCACAACACAGCTTCTTCATTTGTTTTAATTCACTCGCTCTAAGTTTCTGTACTATGATGAAAAATGAATTGATTTAGGCGGGGTTTGACTGTTTGGTTGGGTTTTCAAAGGGCCTAACGGTCTTAAGTGAACAAATGCCATTGAATGTAAGTAGGAGTTGGGTGCCTAATTACCAGAGGCTCCTTTGAAAACCCCAGCCTTAAATATTAATAGACTTAAGGACATCATTCTGATCTCAGTTACAGCACTGTAAATCAAAAGTAACCCTCACCTGAAGTCAGTGACGTTTCACAGGTATAAAACCAGTTTAATGTCAGAATGGGAGCCATATATTTTATTTATATGTTACCATACAAAATACCATAATATACAATTGAGATGATATATATGCCCAAAACCGTCATTTCCATCTTGTTCCTCAATCACCAAAGTACAACTGGTATCCTGTTAAAAAAGCAAACATAGTTATAAAACAGTTAGATTACACTGATTAATCTGTTTTTCCCACAAAATTTCTTTCCTCTATTTTTTTTAGCTTGCTGGATTGGTCTGTGGGTTTATAATCAAATTGCATGCAAGTTTACATGATCAAGGCTTCCTACAGCAGCTTCATACTGTTGGGTTAATTGTTCAATATGAAGGACTTCTCAGTACGTATAGTAAGTATTGCCGTTGAACAACATTGCTTAGTCATTTTTACGAACCAAGAAGTTCACCCAGTAGATTCTTATTTTAATTTTCATTCAGGAATTTTGCTTATTGAATCAACAAATATTACCCTAATAGGAGACAGTATGCTTCCATACAATAGTATGGTTAAAGCCATAGTCCTATGTGTCAATGTAGCACTATAAATTATAGTAATCTGTTTTTGCAGTTTCTTTTGGAAACATAAATTCTAATTATCCCATGTGGAGTGCTGAACTGTAATGTCATAAATACAAGAGATTAGTTTCGACAATACTGCTATTGTGATTTATATTTGAAAAATACTGTAAAAACGATACTACTACAAGTGTTTAGCCTGACCCAAATAACTAGTTTACACAACTAACCTAGATATCTAGTTTAAATAGCCACTAAAGCTGTAATCTACAGTCTGTCAGCATTTCTGAAAATTATGTCAGTTTTTGTGACATGACTATAGTGCTAAACTATTTAAATTCCCAACTGCATCATAGATGCTGTGACGCAGTATACTACAGCTTACTAGTTCACCTTAGAAACACAGCTTCATTTAACACGCAGCACTTAGATTTGTTTATAGAGAAAGCAAGTACAAGTTTATTTAAGGATAAAGATTCAAGTGATAGCACACAGAAATATTACAAACAAAGGGTAATTTATAAAACAATCATAACATGCTTTCTATGGCCTAAACTTAACTAGCAAGTTGTTCTCCTATATAAAGAAGTTTACCTCACCAAAAGTTCTTCCCAGTGCTTTCAGCCAAGCCTGGCTGAGATCCCTTTTTCATGAAGCAAACCCACCGTCAGTTTACTTCCTCAATGAAGGAAGCCAGAGCGTCTTTTTTCACCCCTAGATAGAACAGACCATACCTTTAGATCTTCAGTTGAAAATAGGATGACCCCTCCCCTCTTTGGCCCCGCTGTTTATCTCTTCCTGTTAATTTTCTTTTGAAGTCCCCACAAACTCTTCATTAGCATTTGACTTAGTATGCTGATAGGCTTCTGTTGTAAGCAGTGACGTACTGAGGGGGGCGGGGGCGGGAGGAGGTCTTGCCCCCGGGCACTGGCCTGGGGGTGGGGCACTGGCCAGGCCCTCATCGGAGGAACCATCCCCCCGCTCACATCCCCGGCGACCACCCCGACCAGATGTAGTGCCAAAAACTCTGACCGTCAGAGTTTGTGACCAACCAAGTTTGTGACCGGCCCCTCTGCCTCCTGTCCTCTCCACTGCCATGCTGGGTACAACAAGGAAGGCACGTGCTGGGTCGGCGTGGCCGCTGGGGATGTCAGTGGGGGCAGCTCCTCCAAGGAAGGCCCAGCTGGCACCCCCCTCCAGGCTGGCGCCTAGGTTTATGACCCCCTCGGTACGCTACTGCCGCCGCCCCCGCGACCACCATGGGGGGCAGGAAAGTGGAAATGGGCCCTCAGATTCCCCCCCGGGGAGGCACTGCCACTGCCACCAACAGGGGGTGCAAATACATGTATTGGACCCCAGGTGCCAGAGAGCCATGGTATGCCACTGGTTGTAAGACACTCAATACACAATAGTTAGCTAGGGAAATGAAGTGTCTCCCCTTCCTGTATAGAAAAGTTTTTTTTCAATACATTCTACCTTTGAGTGACTTTAACTACAAAGTCTTAAGAACATAATTTCCCATATTTTTATGTGTGTGTGTATGTATATATCCATATATAAATACACACACATACATCTGTTTACATATTATCTGCACTTACATTTCGTAATGATTATGGTGACCAGGGTGACACAGGCTTTCAGTAGAGACCTTACATGACCCTTTTTGTGAACGGAGGAGATCCCTGTAACTCCACGTACCCCTGTGCCCTTTGCCAGCTGGAACCAAGAGATTTCTGGGTCACAGATGTCAAGACTGATCACTATTAAGTGGGAGATTTGGAGAGAAAAACTGTAATACACTTTGAAATGCACAGATGAATATGGATTTTTTGTTAGTCAGGCAGAGGTGCTCTTTTTCCTGAAAATAGAGACTGTCCCACTTAAGCAGAGACAGTTGACTTCTGTGCTGCCCTTTTCCAGTCCCAAAATTAAGTTTTTACTGTCTGGCCCCCACTATAAGACTACCTCAGTATAAGGGGCTCTGTGGCTCAAGTTCATCAGAGACGCACCCATTATAATACTCAAAACTCTTGCCCTCCAAGAGCAGAACAGTCTTTAAAAGTGTTGTCAATATGGGCAGAATTTTGAAACCAGGCTGCCCTAATGTTGTGTGTCCCTTGAATGCAAAGACCTGATTTTCAGAAGTACCCAACACCCAGAAATACTGGTAAGTTCACGGGGGGCAGAAAGTTCTTATCTATTTTTATTTAAATGCCTTAAGTGTGAATTTAGTAGACTAATTTTAGTCACTCATGTTTGAAATGTAGGCATTACACCATCATCATCAAGTGTAGGTATTACACTTATCATCATGCTAGAACCTTTTTAGGTATAGACACTAGCTAGTCAGTCACATCTGCATCTGTTAACATTTTGTAATTTTTCTATACAGGTGAGGAAATCGGGATGCTAGAAGACATGGCTGTGGGCATTTCAGATTTACAGAAAGTAATGTTTAAAATCATTGAAGCCAAATCAGATGATTTCTTACCTGTAATAACTGGAAGGCGGTAAGTGTTGTCCATTTCCTGATGTACAAGTCCAGAGACGTGTAGCTTTAACTTGTGCCAGTAAAATCAAGTGGAAACCCAGTTAATGCTTTTCTTCTTGCTGTGCTCCCTTATGAGGGAAATGCTATAAATGTGACTTGCCTGAAGCAAATAGAGGGCCTGTAAAAATAGTAATGTTCTGGAGAGCCTATAAAGCTAATAATGCTTTGGGCTTCCTAGTGCCTTCATCTGAGGATCTCAAAGTTACAAATATTAATACATGTTAATACTCACAATGTCTCTGAGTTGTGGGCTGTGGTGTTATCCATTTTTATATACAGGGAAATTGAAGTACAGAGAGGTCAGGGCCAAAATTTTCAAAAGTGGCTTCTAAGGGTGATTGTGTCAAATGTGGGGGCCCAGCTTGTTGAGCACTCAGTTTCCATTCACTTCTGTGGAGATGTGGCACTGCATCTCTGAAGGTTTGACCTGAAGTGTCTCTAAATTTGGAACCCAAAATTGAGATAATCCAAAATTCTGAAAAATTGAACCTTCATGATTTGCCTAAGATCATACATGATATTTGTGTCAGAATTGGACATAAAAAAATAGATGTTTTTAATCACTACCTGTACTTTAAATACTAGTACACACTGCTTCTCAAATAAGTAATACTGGAATTTAGTACATAAATTAAATAGAGCAATACTGCCTGTGACTTACCAGGATTGAAAAGACTATCTTGTATGTGATGAACTTTTTTCTTCTTCTCTGTTATTATTCTAGTCTACAGCTTCAACTGTTTTTACTTGTGCAGGAATTATTTCCATAATAGTGCTATAATTCTTAAGATGACCATAAATTAAATTGAGCTAAAAGCAGCAACTTTTTAGAAAAGATGTATTGCCACTGTTGGAGGAAGAAGGGGGTATTCACCACTATTTTCCTGACAATTCACTCTCATACTATGAGCTTTCCGAGAAGGGATTGAAATAAGTAGTCAGGAACGTCAGAGCATGATGGGAAAACATCAGGCATAATTAAGAAAAATTGCGGTGTATAGAATAGACCCTGAACAGAAAAAATACATGCTTTGCAAATCACTCCCATCAAAAGTCTTGAAAAAATCCAACAGCCACTGTTACTGGCTTGGTGCCATTACTGCAGCTGATTGAACTGTCATGCTAGGAGGTCCAGGTTTTGATATAGACATAGGTTTTAAGATGCCTGAGGCATTACGGATTGATGGAACAGACAGTTATCAGGAAGAAGAGTTACTGGCTATCATTACTATTCTGTACTTACTGGTCCGTGAGTCACTGAGTGGAATTGGTGGTATCAGTTTATGAAAAGGCAGCTTTACCTCTTCTGAGCCCCATTCCTGTTAGAGATATGATGACACAGCACCTTTTGGAGCATATGAAGTTAAATGTAAAGAGCAAAAGTGGGGTAAAAAACTAAAAAATTTCTGATCGCTGTAAAAATAAAAAATAAATTTCCCCTCCCCCCCTTTTTTTGGTTAATCTTATATAATATAGGTCTTTAAAATGAAACTAAAAGGGACACTCTTTATTATAACAGCATTATAACAGCTTTCAAAGTCAGTATTATCTGTAATTGCTTTCAGGGGAAATGCTTAAGTAGTCATTTTTATGTATAAAACAAGTCAATCTAAACATCACAGCATTAATGAAGAATAGTATAACAACCCACCAATGTGTCTTTCAGTAAACAATGTTCAGTTTCATGACTTTGAGGGGTTGTTAGAAACAAAAGTAGCATTTTAAAAAATTCCATGGCAATATTTTTTATTATATACATGAACTTCGAGGCATGACAGGGTGGTTTATTATAAACATTTTCAAATAATGTATTTTATCATCACTGCATGGTTAAGGTGTGAGGCAAGTGAAGTTACAGGAAGGGGATACTCATTTTAAATAGATAATCCCAAAATTTAAATCATTAATACCTAAATGTGCTGTTGTGATTTATTATTATTTGCTTAAGCTACATAATTTTTTTTTCTCTTTCAAATGCACATACTTTTAAATTTAGA
This sequence comes from Emydura macquarii macquarii, assembly GCF_026122565.2. NCBI lineage: Eukaryota > Metazoa > Chordata > Testudines > Chelidae > Emydura > Emydura macquarii. Next base: position 4,869,387 of record NW_027132971.1, on the reverse strand, counting down.
CCAAATCAAAATTTCTTTTGAACCTCATGCAAGCATACCATCATACGACAGTACAATAGCATTTGACAGTCAAGATTCAGCACCTAGGCATTCCAGCCCACAGGCCTGAGATGATTGGCATTGTGCAGAGGTCATATGAAAAGAGTGCTCTGTACAAGCAGAAACCTCATCAACTCTGTACGGCTTTAAACTAGGGAATTTAAATCCAGAAAACCTAAATTAGTCTTCTCTGGGGCATTGAGACTTGTTTGCTTTGAGACTTGCATAATAGCCCATAGCTAATGATACTGCTCATGAGGGTGCCTACTTTATAGAGCATTTGCTGCTTGACAGTACCAGATTTGCTGTAGTGCTGACTGAGCCAGGCCATGTGTCACACCCCTGACTGAATCCCTTCTGTGGGTGATCACCAATCTGTTGTACTGGACCCAGCCTTTGGATCCTGCATGCTTTCAGGCACACTAGGTCTGGGCAGTTTCTCTAGCTCTGGCCTCTCAGACACAGTCCCAAAGTGCAGACTTCCTCTCTAGCAGTCCACGGGAAAGGGGGGTTCCATGGTCCAGCTGTCCAGACTTCCAAGACCTCTTCCAAGTTTCCCCCATAGCTTATGCATGCTCTCCCCATATGGGCACTCAGATTAGTTTAACTCTTCTGGGACCACATGATAGATAAAGTAAGGCACACTGATGCTTTATAAAGGAACTTCTTAAACACACTTTACTCTTAAACAGTACAGAGATATAAAGAGCTATGCAAAAACAGCAAAACCCTATACACTTTTCCCCTTAAGTCTATGTTAACCCTTTCTGAGAGTCCTTAGGCCCCATCCCTTTGTGAGGTGGGTAAGTCCCTCCTTCCCCTCTTCCTCTTGACACTGTATCCGCTTCCTGGAAATGTTTGGTTTCAGTCCCCTCTGACTGGCTTCAAAGCCCTCATTAGGTGATGAAAGCTCCAGCCCCCTGGAGACAAACTGGGAGAACCTGCTTCCTTTAGGTTAGTCCCCCTGTTTAGCAAACCCTTGTTCTCGGAGGTGAGGATCATCCAAAAGTTGATGGCACCTTGATGTCTTTTTCATTCAGGATCACCTAACTACAAGACCCACTTTAACAAGAGCAATGATGTAATCCAACATGATGGTTACAGTGAAAGACACAATCAAGGTTATACTCAAAACATAGGCTGAAACATGGTTTTCACAAAATCAGAGAGGGAACACCAATATGACAACAAAACTGTCACATTATATTACTTCTAAAACATCAGAATTCATATTTGTTTAATGAGCCATCCTGTACTTTTAAACTGTATTTCATAGTGCTATTTTTTCTTTTGAGGATGCTTTCTATCCAAGTAGTGAAGCCCTCTGGCCTCCAGAACTCAATACAGATTTTACCCCGGACTGCTGGGGGAGGGTCAGGATTTCACCCATGGTTTTTACTGGGTACAAGAAATTATGCAAATTGTATTAGAGTGTGCGTCAGGCAAATTCAAGTGCAGCCTGAATTAAAATGATGGTGTAGCTCAACATATGGCATTTTAAGCTTTAGGTGCCTTCATTAATATTTCTGTAGCAAGTGATAATGAGACAAAAGGCTCTTCCTTAATTTTTTTACTGCCTTCACTTCTTAATCCTTTTTTTCCACTTCAGTGAAGAAGTCATTATCAAGACCTAGTTTATAATTAAATTACTGATCCTATTTCCTTATGCATTTGCTATGGTATCAAAACAAAACAAAAATAAATAAAAATGACTTGAAATTCTAAGGCTTAACACAATTAGCAGAAGGGAAAAAAGTTGGTTTCTAAATATAAACATTCTTTGCTGCGGGACCTAGGATGGTCATAATTTAGATTGAACAGCTAGATATTCCTATCTCTTATGTTTCCTTTTATTTTCCTAGTGAACATTATGTAATAGAGGTCAAGCTTCCAGCAAAGATGTTTGAGTTGCTACCACAAGAGATTAAAGAAGGAAAGCAGCTGCGTGTGTACCCAGTCCTTTTTAATGTTGGAATCAATGAACAGCAAACACTTGCAGAGAGGTAAGGCAGCAACCTTTAGAGAGATACATGTTTCAGTTTCTGCTTCTGGATGTTGTGCTTGTCCAGATGGTCTCTCACAGGATTACACAGGAATCTTGCTTGTTACTTGCCCTTGTACCAACTCAGGTTTTTTTGATACATATTAGAAAAATAAATCAGGTTAACGGAGATACTCAGAAGGTATGAACTAAAACAATCAGTGCAAAGAGTCAGGAAAAGATATACGATAACCTATTTCCTACAGTTGAGGCCTAATTGGTCCTTGAACACACACACACTTAGCTCTAGTTCACACTGACATAAACCACGCATTGTCAAAGAGCAGATTTTTGTCTTTTTAAACATCTCTTGGAAAATCCTGAAATCACTTGATTTGTTATCATAGCAGATGAAGCTGAAAATGTTGTGCAGGTAACAGGCAGTGGGGGATGCATACTTTCATCATTGATAGTACGGGGCTCATGAGTAGAGATAATAGATAATAAAGTAATAATGGGTTATGTTATTAATAGTCTTATAATTGTAGGAATGGTGATGTTATATTTTTTTAACTTTTCATGTGTAAATATGCCTTCCCACCCAGAACACCTAGCGATAGCCTCAAGCTAGTTCTGCATATGAAGCTAGTCAGCCTATAGTATAGTTCCAGTTAAAGATTCACCAAATAATTCACCTGCTTTCTAGGTGAAGGACAGCTCTGGGTAACATTAAATAATATATATGACTACAAGGAGGAGTCTCCAGAGTTGCATGCTGCTAGTATTGCTAGGCGCACTATACAGTTAGACAGAACATATTATTTGTGTGTATTATTTGTATTATCATAGTGCCTAGGAGCTCTGGTCATGGGCCAGGACTCCGCTGTGTTTGTACAATGTGCTGTACAAACACAAAACAAAAGATGGACCATGCCCCAAAGAATTTACAATCTAAGGTTATGTCTGCAGTTGGAGCTAGAGGTCTATTTTCCTGCTCAAGGAGACATGTCCGTGCTAAATTTGATTGAACCAGCATGCTAAAAATAAAGTGTAACCTCAGCAGCAGGAGGGGCTAGCTGCTCCAAGTCCATGTCCGTCCGAGATGGCAGCCTCTACTCAAACTGGAATTTAGACATCCGGTTCTAAATGAAGACATACTCTAAAGGCAAGAGATGTCAGATGAATGGATGGATAGACGGGAGTATGAGGAAACAATGAGACACTAGTGGCCTAATCTTTGTCAAGTTTTTGTAGGCATCAAGGCAAAGAAGAGTTTTAAGGTTTTGAAGGAGAATAATAAGATAACATTGTGGATTTTTATGGGAGGGGTCTCCCAAATGTGACGGGCACATGGGAGAAAGCATGGAGATGCTTATTTGAAAAGTTTAACAAGTTGGTGATGGAGTCTGACATGGACCAATCAGAGGCAGGAGTTGACATCTCAGTAGTGAATGAGAGATGATGATAGGGTGAGAATAGGTTATGAATGGCCTTAAAAGTGAAGACAAGTAACTTATGTTTGATGCAGTGGAAAAAGGGAAGCCAGTGGAGGGAGGCAAAGAAAGAGGTGACATAGTCAAAGTGACAGGCTAGGAAAATTATCTTCGCAGCCGCATTCTGAATGCATATGAGCAGGGAAAGACCACGTTTGACAAGGCCAGATACAAATGTATTGCAGTAATTGAGATGTGAGATGAGTGTAGAAGAGAGTTTTAGCTGTGTGGATGGATACAAAAGGCCAGATCTTAGAGATGTTAAGCAGAAAGAATCAGCAAGATTTAGACATAGTCTGGATGTGAAGACCTTGAGAGAGGTCTGAATTGAAGATGATGCCCAGTGACAGGCAGAATGGTACTGTTGTCCACAGTGATGCATGTACAGCTATTTTCTGTACACAAAGAAAAGAAGAAAATTGTACTATAAAAATGAAAAATTAATAAAACCTCTATCAAGCAAATCAAATGATATTAATCTAGGGAGAAATAACTATTCTGCCATTTCAGGTATAATCATAAAACTTTGAGTTCCCAATATTACCTGACTTCATTGAATTCTCTTGAATTTTAGAGATTCACATTTGTACTAGAGATCAGAAATTAAGATTGGAAATAGGGAATATGTTTTTCAGTAAAAGGTTATCTATAAATATTGGGGGGGGGAATAATAATCATAACAGGAAACATTAATAACAATAGAAATCATCTGTTGATTAATATCCTACTAAAATGTTATTTCAATAGAACTGAACATCTCTGGTTTCAGTGAGCCATGGCTGGGAATATATTTAATTTAAGAGTAACACTTGGAAAATGATAGGCAAGCTTCCATGGAAGAACAAATATAGTTAATGTCTACTTTGGTTGCATTATAAGAGGGTAACAAACAGAAATCATGAGAGAGTGTTAAAATACAGCATTACATTTGAGTTATTTACATAGATCATCTTCTGCCCATTCCGTATCACACAACAGCCAAAGTATTTAGACCCAGATTCTGTGCATGCACGCACACATACATCTTCTAAACTACAGTTCCACTGGGATAGATGTGGACAGTACAGAGGAAGGGTGATGACATGGCACTTTATCCAAGATGGTGTAGCTAGGCTAGCCAAACTGCCCATATAAGATTACCCACCCTCTCCTTCCCAGAACCTAAATATTGTGGTGATGGGCACTTCAGAAATATTTGTATGATAAATAGATTAGATAGGGCACAGTGGTGGCTGAAGCTACTGCAGCCAGTGGATGCGGTAGTGGTTGTGGAACAAACATGTAATGCTGTTTACTTATCTGGATCTTTATACCACATATCACCATAGTAGCTGAGCACCTTCCACAGACTATCACAGCACAGTAAAGACCTTCTGATTTCCTCTTTCCTTCCTGATGGGTCACTGGAATTGTTTTCTCCATTTTATTCCGCTTCTTCGGCTTCTTTCTTCTCTCCATGTCCTTCCTCCCACTCTCATTGCCCCTCCCTTGTTCTTCTGTCATCTTTTCCTCTTTGCTTTAGTGTTTATGGAAAAGCTAGACTTGAAGAAGTGAGGTTACATGTCACTTTGGAGGCAGTGATTTCTGAAGACTGTTCTGAGCTCTTGAAAAGGGTTCCATAGTTTTGGGCCTGCTGCCAAGAACATGGTCTCCACTCTCATGTGTTTCACCCTAGAGGTGTGGACAGTAGCTTCTGTGCCTAATTGTCATGGAAAATCATTGTAGGAGAGAGAATTATCTTGGGTAGCTTGGGCCAGTGCCATGGAGAGCCTTAGAGATGAGATCTGACACCCTAAAGTTGACTGGGTGTTCTATGAGGAGTCAGAATACGGAGGAGACAGACTCCGTTGCTGAAATATGGACTTTGCATTATGGAACAACAGAAGCCTTTTTAACGTCTGTGTGCTTTAGCTTCACCTAAATGCAGTCTCAGTAATCCAGCCTGGAGGTCACAAAGGTGTAGGTCACAGTGGCTAGGCCACTGTCCCACAGGGACGGTGCTCTGGAACCACTCTGGGTGAAGCCATACCAGACTCTAATGGAGTGGGTCTCTCCCTCAGGGCCCCTCATAGCAGTTCAGCCACCTCCTGAATCTGGCCTTGGAGCATTTAGCAACCCTGTTTCGCCATGAGGTCCTCACAGTGATTCCCCCTAGATGGGATGCCTGGGGAGCTCTGACATGCCCCCAAAGGGGTCATGCACCCTGCCTTGCAATCAGAAACGATTCACAGCCAGCTTTGAAATCAGAAGGATTTATTAATTCTCAGGAACACAGCAGCACAGAACTTTTTAGCAGGTGAATCAAGAAGTTACAACACAGACCATCTGGGGGAGTCATAGAGCCCCATTCCTGGGCTCCATTCCCTGGGCTTCCCCCACAGGGGACTGACTGACCCAGCCAGCCAGCACCAGACACGCCTCCTCCTCTCCCCTCACCTTTGTTTGTTTTTCTCAGGTGAGGAGATCACCTGACCACTCCTCTCCTCTCCAACACCTTGCAGGGAATGGGTTCCGGCCATTGTCTGTGGGCACGATCACACACCCTTAACTCAACACCTAAATACTTGAATAATACATAGGGGAAACTGAGGCACACACAGTATTCATTAAGAACATTCCCAGTTTGTCTCACAGTGGCTAGGCCACTGTCTAACAGCAAAAGACGTAACTTACAGCAAGGAGAGGAGTTTAGAAGGACCCAAAGATGTGAACCTTCATTATTTGCAGCAGACATTCTCTGTAGAAGGGTGCTGATATGGTGGTGGCTACGTGTTCAAAATGTTTTCCTTTTCCTACTCACATCATCTCCATCTTGCCTGGGTTCAGTTACAGCTGCTGACTTCAGCTAGACATGGGTATAGCTGAGCAAAGGCATTATTGGCATTGCACATGAATGACATGTAAAAGTTGATGGTTTCTGTAGAAAGGCAGACTGGCATTTCAGATTTCCACAGAGAATCCTTGCACAGAATCCATTTACTCCAGCTTTGTACAGGGAAGCAGGATTTGGGCCTTAATTAATAGTCATGAGATGAAAGCAAGCAGGGATTTTTTTTCTGTTGTTTTGTGTTTTGGAAGTATGTACAGGAGTGGTTTAGACTAGTATTTGTGAATGGTATAATGTGTATTCGAGGTTTGTTGTTTTGCATTGTATAACATCTATTAAAACAAATAGAACCCCCCTCTCCCTCCAAAAAACACACACACACACACACACACACACACACACACACACACACACACACACACACACACACTTCTTTGTTTACATAAGGAAGGTGGTTTAGCTTTGTGTTTTATTTCTTGGTTTTAGGGAAAGAGGAAGAGTGGGGGGTGTATCTGTTCATAGAATTTTTTAAAAAATTTTATTTCCATCATTGTTCTGTGCTGTTTCAGGTTTGGAGATACCTCTTTGCAAGAAAGTGTTAACCAGGAAAATTTTGAACTTCTTAAAGAATATTACAAGTTGTTTACTGAAAAAATGCCTCCTGATTGTAAGTATAAAATTAATAATGTATCATTCAAACTGATTTTAATAAGGATCATAGGTGATAGACAATGGCAAATTGTAATGCTGAAACTTTAAAAGTGTTAGTATTCTTTACATTTAGACCTCAATCCTGCCACTTGTTCCAAGTAGGTGAACCCTGTGCCTATACAGTGCACCACTAAAGTCAATAGGAGTCCATCTGCATGAAACAAGATGCAGGATCAAGGCCATAAGGGAAAGGATGGAAGAGTGTGGAGAAAGGTGAAACAGTAACAATGGGGTAAATTATCATGTTTTGCATATTTATTAGCATAATATTTGTAATAACATAAGTAGAGGTAATTAGACACCTACACTATTCATGCACAAATACCTGTCAGAAATTTGAGTCATTTTGGTCCAGCCATTCACACAACTTTTTATTCATTTCCGAATACATAATAAGATGTACAAAACTAATGAGTGAATTGCAGATACGGACCCTATCAATGAGTCCCACTCTAATGCCCAATGAAGTCAACAGAATGATTTTCATTGACTTCAGTGGACATTGGATTAGGCCCTATATGTAGATGACTATATTGGAAATATGGTATCCTAGACCTGCTGTTTTATTACTTTAATTGTTGAAATCAAACACTGAAAAGACCCATTAGGTCATCTAGTCCTGCCAAAGCACAGTTATTTCCTACATTATGTTCTCAAGTGCCTTATCTAGTGAATCTAATTTTAAATAATTTCAGTAATGGGGCTTCCATCGCATCCTTGAGAAATTATTCCACAATCTAAAGAGCTCATCATTAGAATTTTGGGTTTTTTAGTGATATTCACCCTATGTTTTCCTTTGTTCAATTTTAAGACTTTCTTTTCACACACTTGCACCATCCTCAATAATTTATCTTTTCTTTATTGTGTGTATATAATCCTTAAAATATGTTTGTATTTCATCTGACTCATCTAATGTGATTTGGGTTACAAGGATCAGGGCTTGATTTAGGATCTCTGTCATTTATACGTGGCCCAAAGGTTGCTGTTTTTTCTCTGTGACGCAGACCTTATCATGATAAGCCATATTTTTGTCACCTTGAGCTTAGTCAGGTCACTTACCATCTCTGTATCTCATTTTGCCACCTGTAAAATGTGGGTAGCTGTGTTTACCCACCTTTGTAAAAGGCCATGAGATCTGCAGATGAAGAAATGCTATGTAAGTATATATTGTTGTTGTTATGGTGTGTCTATTCCTCATAAATTTCTGCTACAGAATATAGCAGCCTTTGGGCTAATGAGTATTTCTTGTCGGAAGCATATAACACCTTTATTCTGTAATCTACTTCTACTTTGTGCCCCAGAGTAATTTAAGGTGTTGTTTTTAACGCAAAGGGCATAAAATGGGTTAGGTCCTGGTTAACTCAAAAATTGTCTCTTACTGCATTTGGGATCATCAGAGGCAATTGGTATAACTCCCAATTGGTTTCACTGCCAGAGACTGAAGGCAAATTGATTTCAGTGAAGAGTTATCTAATAGTGGAATTTGCTTTCTGCCTTGGCTAGTCAGTTTTATTATATTTACTTTCAAGTCAATCTGCAAGGCTGATGTGTTCTCGGGCTTTTTCCTAGGGTGAGGAGTGAGCATCAGGGTGGGAAAGATGGTAGGATTTGGAGGTGTCTTTTTAGGATGTGTCTTTCTGGACACAGAACTAAATCTTATTGCTGCTTTATAACATTTGTCCATGCACTGAGTGTATGCTATAATGTAGAAGGCTTCTATTTCATTTAATTACCACTAAACAAAAGCAGCTTCTAAATGATATACATTTGATTATTAATATGTTTGTTTATACCACATGTGGTGGTGATACTTATGTAATAATTTGCAGAACAATGTGATAAACAGGGAATAGTAAGAGTCAGTCCCCCAAAAGCTTACAATCAAAACAAAGTTATCTTTTTTCCCCCCTCTAAGCCTGTACAGTTGCCAGTACTAAGGTATTCTGCTTTTCCATAAAAACAATATAGAAAATAATACCAAAACAATTTTTACAATTCTTGCTCTTTAAAAACATCTGTTTTCTGAAAAGTGAGACACATTTGGAATATAGTATGATGCAGTTTGATATAAAGTTTTTATCTGTTTTTCACCACATCCGAGGTCAAGCTTCTTGTTATCACTTTCAAGGGCCTTCACATATCAGCCTATCTCTACTTATCTTTTCACATCTCTTGTCACATTGCTCTATGCTCTGCCAGCCTTTGCACATCTGTGATGGTATGTATTAACTCTATGCTTCAACAGCCACAAAAGTGTTCATGACCAAGCAACTACTGAGAATGGGATCTAAAAAGGTGAGCATACCATCCCTTACTTACAGGGAGGGGAACCCTCAAACATCACTTCTTCCCTCTCCTACAACCATCTGCATGTTTTCTTCCATGCCATCCCTTAGACATGGGAAATGCTCCCCGAAGTGGCCATTATCCTCTCCTACTTCAAATCTCTCAAGACTCACTTCTGCCATGATGCCAATGTGGAATTACCCACCTAACTATGGTTAGTCAGAAGATAGTTATTAGGATTTTTTTAATATGATTATATATTTAATGTCTTGGTCTGTTGCTTGTCTCTTATTCTGTGAGCTCTTCGGGACTGGGATTTTGTCTTCCTACATCTGTGGACCATGCTTAGCACATTGTGAGTGCTACCATAATAGAATAAATATATAAATATAAATTGTTATATGTTTGGCTGATTTACATAACTCATAAGTGGCTTTGCTATTCATGAGTCCTGGAGCCATCCCAAATTCATGCCAATAAACCTTCAGACTACATGACACCACCCTTTATTTCTTCTTTAGAGGTCATGATACTGAAAAAAAAGCACACTGACAGTCCTACCAGGTTGACTAATATGTTCAATGAGCTTCCCAGCAGCATACAGATATTTTTATATGTATCGTCCCTCTCCACCCTGTTACCTTCTTTAATGCGAATTGGCATATAGGTTTTGATGGACAGGCCTGGGTTTTTATGGATCCCGCCACCCAACAGAATGTATCTGCTTTATTTTTTTTCCTATGAATTTAATTGGCAGTGCCTCCATCCCCCCTCTCTCCTTCCTGGCAGGGTCAACAGGTTAGCTTAGGAAGAAAATTGTAACCACAGGACAACTCTTACTTACTTGCCAAACAATTTCCCTGACTAACTAAATAAAATATGGTGCACTCACATGCTCCGGGAATGATCCTCGGGGTCAGAGATGACTGGACTCCTCAATCACTGCAGAGGGGCTGGTCTCTGCTGGCAGGGATCCTCTTCATGCAGGCATCAGGCGGCTTTTGGTCCCAGGATTTCTCCTCAGCACCAAGGGGTGCAGTGCTCAAGGTGCAGATTACAAAACTACACCAAATATCCAAACTTCAGTCTCCCAACTCAGCGCCCTGGCATACTCACAGCAGGCTGCAGCCCGAGACTAGCAGCCAGAGCAGAGCTTGCTATGTGGTGCCTCTCCTACCTACGGAGCTGGAAGGCAAACTCAGCCTGCTGGGGGAAGTTTTCTCAACAATGCAATACAAACTGGGAGACACCTTGGAGTGAGAAGGGCTTAAGCTCAGGGATCTTGCTTTCTGGTCCCCAGAGACCAGTTCTCAGGGGGAACCCTGCATGCAGGCCTGGTCTCACCAGCTCCCCACACAGCCAGTCCTGCCCCTTTCCTGAGCTCCCTGCGAGGGGCATCTCAATCCCTATTGGTGCCGGGCAGACTCTGAATCTGCCTTGACTCCCCCTCCCTGAGCTACTAACACACAGAGCTCCAGGAATCTAGGTAATCTCCTTGGGGGTTACATGTATAGTACCTGTCTATTTTGTAACTAGCTAATATAGTCTTCTGACTCACTTATGTTGAGACGGATAACAGCAATATGAACAGACAGCCAAGTTTTTGGTTTTTTTAATGAAAGTTATTCACAACAGGTAACTCTCAGTGGTTGGCAGCATTTTTCAGGATTCTCACCATCACCATTAGTGCTGGTTGTGATTGTTTTCTTGATGTTTTTTGACAGGTTTGTGTCAAAGCTTTGTGGGTTCATGTGATGACTATTATCAAGTGCACACTTTGTTGCAATTAGCAACATAATTATATTCTGCATAGGCTAGTAGGCTTTTTCTTGCTGAGATCTTCACTGGAATTCGTGATGTTCGAGTTACTCTTTCTTTTGCCTTGACACTAATCAGAAAATTATTTTCTTCTTTTGCAGCTAGTATCTGTCTTTGATGTTTGAAATAGACGTTTTTTTGAACTGCAAATCAGTGGGAATTTAAGTACTGTGTAAGAGAGCCTTTCTGTACTGAAGCTGCCAGAATTGTTGCATTAGCTGGAGAGTATTCTCTTACTAATGAATGTACTCACTACTTACATGCAGCAATAATCTAAATAGGCTGAGAAACTCAGCTTTTCAAATGGCTGCATAAAGTGACTTTATCTCTGACACCGTAACTCCGAATTTCTATTAACTAATCCTTAAGAAGAAATATAATATCTAGTCTAGATAAAAGGTGACTTTCTAGGACTTTTTTTAGAAAGATTTTCCTTAAACACAAAGCATAACAAAAAAACCCAAATGTTGGTGCAAAATACACAAAGTTCACTTTTTTTACAACCTCTGCTAAGCAGGTGCTGCAGAAGTATTTCTTGCTGATGGAGGGCCTGATTCAAACACAGTGGAAAGACTGCAATTGACTTCTGCGAGCAGTGGATCAGGTCCTGAAAGAGTAAAGATTATTACCAGAAGCCAGCTGTATGTTATAGAACAGTACAGTAACTAGCAGTTTGGCCATTAGTCTATTAGTGGTAAAGAGAGTTATTTTTCCATTAGGCCTCTCCCCACGTAGCCCTTTGAAACAGTGTGAATTGGTTTTTCTGCATAGTTTTCTTTTAAATCCTAAATGACCTTATTAAGAGCATGAATCATATTTAAGGTTTTAGAGTATATGAATCAGAATTGTGTGGTTATGAATGAAATGCAGAAGACTTAAAATTTTAAGGAGTAGAATATTTTTTCTCGCATTGACCAACAGATATCACAGCTGACTGAGACTGTTAATTTCCTCTTCAGTTTCTTCTTAGTATATAGAAGAAGCTATGATAACTATTACATACAGTGAACTGCTTTCTTAAATAATGCATGTCTAATTTTTCCTTACATTCTTCATTGTTACAAGAAGTCTTCCATCACTTTCTTTCGAATAGAGATGCACCTTATAGTATAGTGCTTGTACTGAAACATAACATAATTTTAATTGTCATCTTTTGGGGGAGGTGTTAAGAAAGGTCATCCTCAAACTCAGCAACATTGTCACCCCTTAATTCCAGAAAATTTTCATATTCATTAAACTCATGTTCTACTAGAAGGTTAGAAGAACTATTGAACTATGTGCAATAGCAACAATGTTCATTACCCTAGTGGGTTCCAAGATTAGCTTGAGCAAGTATACAGTTGACCTCTTGGCTGTGATTGATGGCAGTTTTTTCTTCAAGTCAGTCCAATGATGGATACACACCTCTTGCAAGTAACCCATTTTCTCAAACAAAGAAGACAGTTGCCTTCCTGAGAGGTATGGCTGGCCACTGGAAACCCCCTCATAACTTCCCAAAACTAGTCAGCTTCTTGATCCAGACTTCCCCCTCACTGAAATTTCCAGTAGCAACTTCTTAAGTCTGTGTAATGATTTTTCCCAAACCAAATATGCAAAGTTCACTTTCTTTACGACCATTGCCGAGCAAGTCCTGTAGAAGTATTTCTTGCTGATTCAGGGCCTGATCCAGAGACAATAGAAAGACTGTCAGGCCCTGAAAGAATAAAAATTATTGTACATTATAGAACAGTAACTAGGTAATTAGCAGGTTGGCCACCAGTCTCTTGGTGGCAGGACAACATGTTTCTGTGGTAGGCCTTTCTCCATGCTGCACTTTGGAATAATATGAACTTGTTTCTCTGCAGGGGTTCATCAGAGCTTCAAATGTTTCAACAGAAATAAACGTCCTCTTCCAATTACTATACTGAGTCTTCCTTAAACTTTTAAGTTCCGAGTTTTATTCACAATCACACATTATTTATAACAATTTTGTGCTTTTAGGTTAGACAAGGGTGCCGCCTTCATTGTCAGGAGGAAACAGGAATACAGGAATTAGAAAGGAAAATGCTCCCTTGAAGTGACTGATAGCTTAGTTGCAAGACATCTCTGTTTCTCTTCTTGGTCCCCGATTTTGAATGAACCGGATTTAGCCATTTTTTTAGGTGTAGGTAGAAGGGCTGCAGGAGTTCTGTTACTAGCAAGCAAATTTTTGGCTGCACTTCCAATTCTGCACAAGTAGAATTCTGGTGTGCTAGCACTTTGTGTGCTGACTTTAGAAATTATAATACCTGCCTGACTGCAATTGTTAGAATTTGTACCCACAAACATATTGAAACAAATGGGTTTTGCTGGTGCTAATTCTTATACTTGCGTGTGTGCATTCAGGTAAGTACCTAAGTGTTTATATGGGTTAAACTGCAGTTATGGGTGTGTACATGGTATTAAACACACAGAAATGGAGCCCAGAAGCTGAATCAGACTCTGTACATATTGCATCCACCTATTGTGTCAGAGACTGTATAACTTCCAGTGTTCACTTTTCAGGTACTGGCCTGAAATAGTAAGCTTTCCACCTGAAAAATACCTTTGCAAAATATTCTTTGTTGGTGTGCACACGTGTGCGCATGCATTACTAATTGATTTTGGGCAGCCATGATTAGACAGCCCTTGGAGAGCCAGAATTCAACACTGCAGGGATTAGGTATAAAACAGACCACCGACTGCCTCCCCTGGACCTAAATAAGTAAAAGAAATTTTGTCATGCAAGTGGCAACCCCTAGTTTTCATCACCTGTGGTACCCACCCCGAGACTGGCCATGAATTGTTATTTATGTGCCATGTCAGTAATTTAAAATGGATGGAAAATCTTCATTCTTTTTCACTGTCTCCTAGTCTTACATTTATTAATCTGCACCACAGTGAGTTATGTTTTAGAATGTTTTCTCTTCCAGATTTTGTAAAATCTTTTTACTTTTCATCTTACATTACTTATTAAAGATTAGAGCCCTTGAAGTTTTATTCTGGGCTATCCCATGATGTGCATAATGTGCAGTGGATGGCTCAAACCAACCCCCTGACTCCTACCGTCCATGGTTACCCTATCACTGTTAACACCTTTTTCCTCCTCAATAATCCCCCAAATCTGCCTGTACTTCATCTGCTTTTTATAAAATGCTACTGTGATCTGTTTCATTCTGGTAATAATTTGCAACTATTCTCTCATGTGTCTTCCTCATTTCACCTCATTTTCACTGTTGATGAGGTCTTTTCAATCTCCTTGATCTTACTGTAGTCATTGACACTGTGCACTCCATCTTCCTGCACCACCTTTAGACCTATGCAGGCATCTCTGGCTGTCTTCAAGAACTGCTTATCTAACTTTATTGCACCTTTCTTCTGCTGTACTTGTCTTATTCCAGTCTCTCCATTTCTGGTGTGCCAAGAGCCCTTGCTTTATGGTTCTTGTTCCTCTGGTCAATTTTATTTACCTTCTTCCCTGTCTGTTTTCTCTCTGCCTTTTATCTATGTATACCATAATGCTAATACTCAACTGTATATATATCATTCAGCATATTTTATAGCCCATCTCTCTGCACCCTCTCTGCTCTCTAGCAGTGTCCACACTGTAAGTTACTGCACAACAAATTGATGTACTGCAGATTCACGTCCTGGCTTGCTGTGACATAACACCGCGAAGAGAAGCCCAAAGTAAATGTTTAGTTCATTTCAACTGCCTTCAGTTAAACACGTTACAGACACATATCCCTCTCTTAACTAAGTGGAGCTTACCAAGCAGAACCACTTTTCCTCTATTGGTCATTATCTTCCACACTTCATTCATGTGCCCATCGTCCTATCTCCACCTCTGCAAAATTGCCCAGGTATGCTACTGAGCTGAACCCCAGTCTGTTATAATACTAATTCTCCTCTTGTCTTCGTTATTGCATTTCCCTCCCTGTGGCCTCCTGAAATCTCAGCTCTTCAGATGCCAACATTTTAAACATGCTGTACAAAGATGGATGACCACATCTCAGTGTCACAACCTGACCCGGTCCCACTCTCTGAAGAGATAGCACTCTACAGTGAGAGGATCTGACCGTTGAATCCCACCTACTGTTAAGCATCCTGAGCCTGAGTTGTGACTGACCCTACCACTTGGTCACTAAGGCACACTCTCCACGAGTGCCCAGCTATTCCCTTTTCCCTGAAATAGGTTTCTGTGAAGAGAGTGCCCATTCAAAGTCAAAGGCCCTGCTGACAGGAACCCATTGTTCAAGCAGGTGAGAGCCATTCTGTACTGATGGTCCCGTGATTTGTCAGACCTTTCCAGACAGAGTTTTCTTCCTATGTACCAAATTCCTGCTACAAAGTGTAACATAGTTACAATTTCTTAAAACCACATGGAATTCATAACTGGACATAGACATTTCTGCCAAACTGACTACCCTTTCATTTCTGGTTTCCTTTCAAACTTCTCTTTTTTAAGAAGAAAAAGAATAAACCTTTCTACACAGCTACTGTAGCATATGTTATTAGTCTCTCTTTTGTCCCCACTCTCTCTACTCATCCAACCTCCTTTATGTGCCTCTCTACTTTTTTACCACCTTTGGTTAGCTAACTTCCTCCTTCATAGTTCTTGCCATCTGGAGCAGCCATTCTGTACCTCTTTGCTTCATTGACTTTCCGCCTTGTTTCAAACCACAGATGAAAATAATTTTCTCTTGTCCGCTCCTTTTCATTTCTCATTGCCTTTGACTCTTTACCCCTGTTAAAAAATACATAATAGCAAAGTGTTTTGGGATAGTTTCCAACTGAAAATACATACAAATTAAGTTGTACGTGACCCTCCTAATTCATCCAAAATACAGTACCACGTGCACAATATCTAGGAAGAGTTGAAAATACTAAGGATACAAAAATGTAGCATGCTTATTGAAGAGTAAATTTAATAAAACAAACACAAAGATAATAATATACTATAAGAAGTATTGCTTAGGACTCACCCCAAGAGGTTACTAGCATAAATTCAGATTAACCTGTGTTTCTGTTCTTTTAAATTGCTATTTTGAGATTTGGGCAACAGCCACCTCTGTGTCAGGGTGCTGCAGGATGATCTTCTCCAGCCTGAGAAAAGAGCTGTATGCAAGGCACTGAGGAGCCACATGAAAATCAAGAACCTTTGCTTTGGTGAAATATCACATGTGCAGAGCATGCATTCTCCAAAGTACAACCTCTTTGATTGGGTGCAGTAATTCTAGGACATATTTCTTTATAATCCACAAAAATAATTTGACAGTTTAATACTTTTATATGATTTAAGGATTTGAACAGTCCTTTGCACCCAGCCAAGCAATACAGTTTATTAAGAGAATATTGCTGTACTCATGATAAAATGCATGTCTTCCCAAAATTAAGGGTTTACGCTGGTTTATTGGAGAGGCACTAATTTATTTACTTAATGATAACATGATAAAGTTTCAACTTATCTAGAAACTCCTTTCTGTATATTCATTGTGTGTATGCTGTGTGTTTTTTAAAAAGTAGATACAGTATGCAGATGAAATAATATATATTTATATTGGCAGATAAAATAATCTTCAATAACACAATTACAAAAATGAATTACCAAACCAATGTTTAAAGTGTTCTTTATTATTTCTTCTGTGTTCTTTTTTCAGTGCAATATTGCATATGGGTCAGACAACTCAGAGTTTTTTAGCATATTTCTTTTTATGTATTTTTTTAATTTACTTCTCAAATCCATAGCATGAGTGAGAGAAACTATCACCTTCATTAGAGATAGAAGATAAGTTTTTAGATCAAACGGATATCATTCGGGCTGTGATCAGGTTAGGGGAATGGCTATTTGATCTGAATTATAATATTCTTTTTAGTTTTCACTCTTTGCTTTGGAAATAAATCTTGGCTCTCTCTATTTCTAAAGGATTCAGTTTTAGCAGTGGGAGGATCCCTCTGCCTGATTTTACTGTAGGCAAAATGACTCAGTTTGCCAACTTTAAGGAAAGAAACGCACTTGGATAGAATTAGTTTCATGCTACTTACTTTGGTTCTAAGATATTGTTATGCTTTTTAAAATGCTAACAGTTGATAAATCTCCTTTAGTTTACGTCTCTAAGAAGTAATCCAGAAAAATTGATTGCACTTGACTCTAATTATTTTCACTATTAATTTGGAAAGAGGTAACATGGAAAAAGCACTGGGTTTTGTCTGTACTCATGAAGCACTAGAATAAATTAAAGTGCCCATCCTGCATTCCATAATCATTTATATTTCCCTTAACATTGGGAAGACTAAGGTGCTCTATCAGCCTACCCCAGCACAAGCTGCCCCACTTCTCCCACAAATTGTCATAGGTGGTGAACCCCTGGAAAAAATTGAGTATTTCCCTTACCTTGGGGCAGCCAGATAACTAATCTTCATGTGGAGATCGAACATAGGATCCGTTGTGCCAACACATCCTTTGGAAAGTTGGTTTGTCATATCTTTATTGACAGAGATCTGCGGATGGAAACTGAGGTACTGATCTACAATGTAGTAGTCATCCCCACTCTACTTTATGGGTGTGGAACATGGATGATATACCGAAGCCATCTTAAACCTCTGGAGGGGTACCAACAGTGCTGCCTTAGGAAGATTCTCTGTATCAGATGGGAAGATCATCGCACCAATGCCAGCGTTCTCTCTGCAGCTAACATCACCAATGTTGACGTGAAGATTATGAAACATCAGCTTCTCTGGGCTGGTCATTGTGTGCGGATGGCTGATACTCGTTTTCTGAAGCAATTCCTCTTTTCTCAACGTAGATATGGTAAGAGGACTCATGGGGGGGACAGAGGAAATGCTACAACAACACCCTGAAAGTTTATCTTAAGAATGGAGGCATTGAGTCCACAGATGAAGAGCTGGCTGGCAACAGACTGAAATGGCATTGCATCATACATCAAGCCTCTGCCCGCTGTGAAGAGAATCGCCTTACTCAGAAGGCTGAGAAACAGCAGAGGAGGAAGGAACGTGTACAGCATTCCGTCCAGCAGTTGTGCTCTCTCCAAGCAACCATCTGTCACATATATAAAAACCTGTAGAGCACGTATTGGACCCCTCAGCCATCTTAAGTTTCATCAACGACTTTTCCCCATGGAAGATATCATCCTTGTATCAAGGGATAGCTGACAACAACATATCATGCCCGTTGCAAGTGTGATGCGTGTCTTCAGTGGAAAATCTGGATGTGCAAGGAATACAGAACTAAACTCTCTCAGACAGTTCTCCATTCACTTCCGGCGCCTTTTTCTAAATTCTGTTTTACACTGACCAATAGAATATAGAACTCAGGCCAAATTCTGGGAGGTGCTGAGTAGTTGATAAGATGCAAGTTGAGGATTTTCAGCAGCTTTCGGGTTATGGCCCAAAATAAAGCCCTCTGTTTACAGGGAAAATATCTTTTTCTTATTCATTAAATAGTTCATTACTGCTTTCTATCAAAATCCTCATGAATTCCAACTGAGATTCCAAATTTTGAAGCTTTTGTTTAGTGAGGAAATCAGCATAAACACTATTACTAACTGTTTACTTCTTTTCAGGCCTACCACATTTTCAAGAACAGAATGACCTAAAGGGATTACTAGAAAATCTCCATCAAAATATCCAGGCCAAAAAAAGAAAGAATGTAGAAATCATGTGGGTGGCTGCAACGGTAAGCTGCTTTGTTTTAAATACTTTCGTATATGATGTACTAATTTTCCATATACCTGTTGGTATTAGAGCTGCAAGGGAATTTTTAAGGAGGCACTCAGAAAATATGGTGATTGGAGTCATACAAATATCTAGACATTTCTAGACCAGTAGTTCTATATCTTTTTCATCTGCTGAGCCATTGTAAGAAAGTGACCCTCTCATAGATCCATCTCCCCTCCCAATACCTGAATCCTCTCCTCTTTGATTCTTAAAATTTTTCATTATGTAGATCATATAGATTATCATAGATTCATTATGTAGATTGAGAACCCATGAAGGAAGGGTGAGGTCCCAGAGGACTGGAGGAGGACAGTCATAGATACCTATCATTAAAAAGGGGAACAAAGAGGACCCAGGGAATTATAGACAATCAGCCTAACTTCAGTACCTGGAAAGATACTGGAAGAAATTCGTAAACATTTAGTTTGTAAGTACCTAGTGAATAATAGTGTGATAAGGAATAGCCTGCATGGATTTGTCAAAAATAAATCATGCCAAATCTAATTTCCTTCTTTGCCAGGGATTACTGGCCTACTGGATAGGAGGGAGGCGGTAGACATGATTTTTCTTGATTTTTGGTAAAGGCGTCTGACACAGTCTCACATGATATTCTCATAAGCAAACTAGGGAAATGTGGTCTAGATAACATTATTATAAGGTGAGTGCAAAGCTGGTTGTAAGACCTTAGTCAAAAAGTAGTTATCAATGGTTTGTTGTCAAACTGGGAAGGCATACCCAGTGGGGATGCACAAGGGTCTGTCCTACATCCAGTACTAGTCAGTATTTTCATTAATGACTTGAATAATGGAAGGGAGAGTACGCTCATAAAATTTGTGGATGACACCACACTGGAAGCGGTTGCAAGCATTTTGGAAAACAGGATTATATTCAAAGTGACCTTGACAAATTAGAGAATTGTTCTGAAATCAACAAGATGAAATTAAGTAAAGACAGTGCAGAGTACTATACTTAGGAAGGAAAAATAAAATGCACAACTAGAAAATGAGGAATAACTGGCTAGGTGGTAATACTGCTGAAAAGGAACTAGATGTTATAGTGGATCACAAGTTGAATACAAGTCAGCAATGGGATCCAATTGTGAAAAATGCTAATATTCTGGGGTGCATTAACAGGAGTGTCATAGGTAAGACATGGGAGGTAATTGTCATGCTCTACTCAGCACTGATGAGGTCTCAGCTGGAGTACTGTAGTCCAGTTTTAGGAGCCATACTTGAAGAAAGATGTGGACAAATTGGAGAGGGTCCAAAGGAAAGACTCAAAAACGATAAAAGGTTTAGAAAACCTGACCTATGAGGAAAGGTTAAAAAAACTGGTCTTATTTTAGTCTTGAAAAAAGAAGAATGAGGGGGGACTTGATAAGTCTTCAGATATGTTAAGGGCTATTATAAAGAGGTTGGTGTTCAGTTGTTCTCCATGTTCACAAAAGGTAGGACAAGAAGTAATGGGCTTAATCTGCACCAAGGGAGATTTAGGAGGAAAAACTTATAACTATAAAAGTGGTTAAGTTCTGGCATAGGCTTCCAAGGGAGGTTGTAGAATCCCCATTTTTGGAGGTTTTTAAGAACAGATTGGACAAACACCTGTCAGGAATAAGGTAGGTTTATTGGTCCTGTCTCAGCGCAGGGGACTGGACTTGATGAGCTCTCGAGGTCCCTTCCTGCTCTGCATTTTAATGATTCTATGATCCATTAGTAAGGGTTCCTCCACAGGCCACAGTTCAAAAAAACATTGATCTAAGTTCAACGTCTTTCACTGCAAGAGCTTTAGCATACATCTAAGACAGCTGCTTATGATGAAACTTACAAAGAACAGTTCATGGGACACAATAAAACAGTAGATTATTCACTCTTGGGCACCAGTCCTGCACTTGGCTCTGCCTGGGCAGATTTCTTCACCTATGCAGAGCCTCCTTGAAGTCACTAGAGCTCCGTGTAAACACAGGCTATGTCTTCACTGATGGCGGCAAATTTGCCACTGTCAGATCGACTTCTCTGGATCGACTGAGTGGTCAGTGAAGACCTGCTCAGTCGATCCAAAAATCAACGTATTAAGACCACCTTCTGAAGTGGCATAGCGCTGCGTTGACGGGAACACGGTTCCCATCGGCGCAGTGCAGTGAAGACGGCGCGCAGAACAGAAGCAGAGAAGTTGACCGGAGTTGCGCAAGTTTTTTGCATAGCTTGCGTGACTCTGGTCGACTGCCGCCAAATCTCCAAGGTAAGGGAAGACAAGCCCACAGGGGCTCACACTGTAATTTATAGCACATGGATCAGGGCCTCGGTTACTAATACTTGCCCATAGCAATGTTAAAACATTTAAGATAATCCGCTACTGTTTTTACAGTTAATCTTTTTTCTAAATTTAAAATAAATCCATTATTGTCCCAAACCAAACTTCAATTATTCATAAGTATCTTTCTTTTATTCTTTAGAGTCTTACAAGCCTTGGGGTCTGTTGCAAAACACAGTTACCTGGTTTAGCTTTAGTTGAATATTTCTCTATACAACTCTATCGTTCATCGGTTTATGTAATGAAGGTACTTTAATTTGTAAATGAATATCTAACTGCTACTGTGATAGGCATTCTACAAATCACCTTTAGGTAAATTACACTTATTTCATTCATTCCCATAGCTACTGTCACCATGGTAGTTAGGCATTCCAGCTGCAATGATTAAAACACCAATCAACTAGATACGTTATTGAAGAAATACAAACTAAGGAAACACAAAGTAAAAAAATGAATCAAACAAAAAAAACCCTAATGATAAATGATAAATAAATAATTTTAATGATATAAATAAATAAATAAAACACATATTTTTGAAGGGGTCTCAAGGAAAGGCATCAGGGACATGAATTTAGAGGGGGGATTGTCCTGGGTGTAGTAGAAAGTGAGAATCTGAGGCCTGAGGCCTAAGCTAAAATAATAGTCAAGCTCTATAAAGCAAAGTTAGCAGAAGTTAGGCTGTGCGTCCAAGTTCACAGAAACTGGGAAGAACAGAGCTGGTATACACATTCCTAAAGAAATGCTAGACACAGAACATTCAGCAAGCACATTCCAGAAAGGCGGTACTAGAACATTAGAATACCAGGAATGAATGGTACAAGCTCACCCCCAAAAATAACAAGGAGACTGTTACTCTTCTTAAAGAAAAGGTCAGGATGACAATGTGATGGTTAGAGATGTTTTGATTGAACCATCCCGTACAAGGTAAAGGGTGGTATCCTACCACCTAAGAGGGTGGCAACTACACGTGGTAGAGGGGCAATATGCAGTTTGTTAGTATCAGTGTATAAAAGAGGGTCTCCAAGGGAGTGTCTTGGTCCAGCCGAAGGGGAAACCATTTATTGAGCTGGTCCATTGTAACAAGCATACATGTGTTAGTGGTCCTGTAGAGTCTGCGGGATACTAGGACCGTGCTTTGTCTACAATAAACCTGTCAGGGTGCCTTCATTACTGAAACGGATCTCTGGTTTTATTGAATAATCCAGTCATGGTTTGGTGTCTCTGTTATCTGCGCAGAGCTGGGACAGCATATGCACTGGGAGAACACATATGCAGCTAACAACTGACAACACTGGGGTCCTTTGCTGTCCCTGGAAAAATCTGTTCTGATTTCAATCAGTTACAAGCTGTCCAAAATCACTATTTGTACTCTGCATTATACTCCATAAAGCTTGATATAGACTTGTTTCTTTAAAAAAAAAAAATTCAAACAGTCTGTCTGCACTAAGCCTATCCTCAACCTCCTCACAGACTTCCTCGATATTGAATATGCTCCCCAGAATCTCCCTGCATCATGCTGAAATAACCAAATACTGGTGTGATGTCTCCAATTTTTTTCCTTCCAGATGATATCCCCAGCAAACTCTGTCTGCTCAGTGTCTGGGGAATTAAATCAGGGAGAAGTCTTTTCTTTCTCTAAAGATACCTTCTTAAATTGCTGTTCCTCTTTATTTAATACCCAATGGTTCAAACTATTTCCTGTCTATTCTAGCTGTTACTAGTGCCGGGTCTGTTACGCTGCTACCAGTAGAGTCTGCAGACGGAAGAGAAGGCTGTGCCTGGACTATAGGACTATTACACAGTAAACTCCTGAATAGCAATCTGTATACAAGAGAGGGGCCTCATGAAGCAGGGGGTCTCAGAAAGATCCTCCTTAATAAAAATAAGCCTAAGGGACTGCTGATCCCTGGTGTTCTCTCTATCTTTAATTGCCTGTTAGGGAGGGGGTGATGATGGAGACTCTATTTCAAAAGGCCCCATCTTTCCTAAGGGATAGCTCACTTTTATAGCTGTCAGACAGCTATGTAGATTGAGGGTTGCTCAATCCCTCTTCTGCCTCTCCCTCTGTCTCTCACTTAGGGAGAGACCCCCATGTATGACTGTGAAGGCAAAGCACAGCCTTACCATCAACATTATTTCTTGCTAACATAAAACATCTCTGAGGGAAGATGCATGGTTGGGTGGCCATGGAGTAGCTCCAGGGTTGCTGTCAAGAGGGTCCTCTTGCCACTTCAGAATCTGAATAAATCCAGGCACGCTGTGAAACACAAGTCAGGATTAGACACTGAATAGATTTTTGAAATTAGTGTGCTTAGTATTGGTATCCAAAGGGGTGTAATTTATATCTTGTTTGGCTGTCTAAAGGTTGGGACCAAATTTTCTGCCAGTGTAAACAGACACAGCTCCATGGATTTCAATGGAGTTATGGAAGTTTACACCAGCAGAGAATATGGCCTTTAGTACATACTGTAGTGTAAATGCAAACCCTTTTCTTTCTGTACATTTTAAAATACACAAACTGTACAGGGCAAAGACATTTTGTGTTAAATATAAAAATTAATAAAATTCTGCATAGCCTTTCATTAACAGTGGGAACAACAAGATTTCAATGACACGTACACAGACTCTTTTCAGTAATAAAGTTGTTGCAGTTTTATATATTGCTAATGCTACTTGTATTAAGGTTAATCAATGTAACAACATTTATTACAATATAATCTAGTGTGTGTAAAAAGGTAAGCCTTTTTCCAATAGTAGTTCTATCATACACATTACTCTCAGAAGAAATAAAAGATAAATCAGCATGGGACTCTAAAATAATCTACAGGACAGGATTTATTTTCACTTCAGGTCTCCAGAGGTTTTTTTTTTCATCATCCATTCAGTGTATCTTTAAAATATTTTCGGGGGGGGGGGGGAGTGTTCTGCTGTTTTACAACTACTTAAAAATTTGCCCTTCACTAACATGTTACACTACCCAATTTTAAACTAACCCCCTGGAATTGACAAGTCTGGAGCCCTTGATGTTGATACCGTAATATGTTAGCATATTTGTATTGGGAAGTCACAATTTTGCGCTGTAAAGGATTAATTAGATTATTGCAGTAAATGTATCATAGCTCATTATAATGGAACTACATTTCATGTACATTTAAAGTCTACGTTTGCCAACTGTTACCACAGATATTTCTTATTCTAAATATTGACAGGGGTTGGGGAAACTGGTAATCTCTGATACCATCGCATGGAAAATGTTGTCAGATACTGCCAATATAAAGGTGACTACTGTGTGAGTGGTGGGTGAAAGCCAAATTCTGTTGTGGATACATTTATCTCCCGTAAAGCCAAACTGTGTGCTCACGTATATATGAACACAGAAATAATTATACTGGATAAGACTAGTCGTCTGTCTACTGCAGTATCCTGTCTCCAACATTGGCTAAACCCAGATGTTTCAGAGGAAAGTGCAAGAATCCCCCTAATGTACAATTATGAAATAACCTGCTTATAGTGGAATTTTCTTCCTAGCCGCAGTTAGCAATTGGCTTACTCCTCAAGTATGAGAGTTTTTATCTCTTATCCTATCTAATATAACCATGGATATTCTCATTATCCATAGAAATGTCTAATCCCTTTTAGAATCCTGTTAAGGTCTTGGACTCAGTGATATCTTGTGTCACTGAATTCTGTTATGTCTGTGAGTTCCATTAATTGTGTTGTGTAAAAAGTATTTCCTTTTCTCAGTTTTAAATATATCATGTTTCCATTTCACCAGCTGTCCCCTTGATCTTTTATTAGGAGAGATGTTTAATAAGAGCATTTGATTTATTTTCCCTATACTGTTCATTGTTTTATATGTCTCTATCTCCTCATTAACCTAACCAGAGTCCTAACCTTTTCAATCTCTTTTCATCTGGAAGACTTTCCAAGCACTTCTTATACATTTTTATGCCTATTTCTGTTCTGTTTGAGCAATATTTTTGGGAGGTGAGGTGAGCAAAACTGAGCACAGTATGAAGGTGAAGACATACCACTGATTTATATATTTTGGCATTGTAATAGTCTGAATATTATTCCTTATCCTGTTCTGTATGCATTCAGACATTTTGTCCCCCCCCCCCTTTTTTTTTTAAACTGCTGCTGCATCTGAGCAGATGTTTTCTTTGAACTGAGCTGTACTGAGGGTTTACTCAACAGGATATCAGGTTGACCTAGGTTTTATCCTTAAATTATAAGCTAAGGTTTTTTTAAAATGTTTGTTTAATTTAACTGGTTGTACTTTATATAGTCTTATAAATAATAGATCAGCCTGCTTCTCTCACTATTCATCTTCCACACAAGACAAACTCCCCTGTGTTTGTTGATTCCTTTGCTCTGCCGTGAATCTCCCTTAGCCCAAAACTGGCTACCTCACTAACCAGCTCAGTATTTATACTTTATGAGCAGAGATTTGGGATTTAGTCCCTCCCACTCTTTAATGACAATCCATCATCTAGTTTTCCTTATGACTCATTCACTTCAAACATTCACTACGATTCATGGACTTCAAAAAAAAGTAGTGCAAAGAGATTAAATTTTGTTAACTGCTTTTAAAGCATTAACAATGCTAACACTTACTTCCTCTCCCAAACAAAAGCCTTTCCACCAAAGCAAGAATGACATTCGCAACACTGATACCCCGTCTACCCATCCCCCTCCCCAAATCTGTAAATAAATCATCCAACCCAACCCCCCTTCCCAAAAGAGCAGAGTTTGATTTTATATGGGAGGTGCTCAGATACTACAGTGATGGATGGCAATATAAAACCCTAAGGTAAAGTAAGATTCCACTTTAATTGCTGTCTAACAGTAAATAGTTGTGTTGCCCACAGAGTATGATCCTCTCCTAGTGGCTGGTGCCCTTAGAGGTTAATAGTTGCTCATTTAGTTCAAGTGGTAGAAGTCTGTATCTGAATATCCAGGGCTCAAATTTTACTGATGACCTTTTGATACTGATAATGTGGGAAAGTTGTTACATTTAAATATGACGACATATTTCCTCTGGTTTTCTTAATTCACAAAAAGAGAAGTTATCTTTGAACAGATGTTAGGATTAGAAACCATGATAATTTTTGTCATGACAAGAAACGTGTTCTGTATTTCAGTCTTTTTCGCATATTGTCGTTGTTTGTGTACACTTACAACAGTTTGAAGGTTGAAAACCATGAATGGCTTTGTAAATATGGTTTCAATACAGGGCAGAATCCTGAAAACCCTTACTCATGAGTAAAGACTGCTTTATTCTAATGAATAAGGGTTTGCAGGATCAAGATCCTAGGTATCAGGTATCTCCTCACCAATCACTTCATTCATTAATTAGGCATTCATACAACTCAACTTTAAATGAAATAGGTGGACATTATAGAGAGTGGGAAAAGACCATAAAAGCTTTTTTTCCTTTTAACTTTTACCAATAGTTGCTCTATCTCAGTGTCTAGACTACTGCAATTACTTCCTATCCTGAATATAAAGAAATACTGTAGTACCTCAGATTCCACAGGTTGGTAATTGGTAAATATAGACATTTTAATGACTACTACTATTCATATGTAAGGATAAGGACAATATACATTTTGTAGGGTTTGGAGGTTTTTTAGCTATCAAATCTTCCTTAGCCCTTTCACTGTCACTATTCAACATCTGTTCTGTCAAATGTTGGCCTCTTTGACGGTTCATATTCTAATTTAAAAATCTTAAACAGGATCTCTTCAATGATCCTATAGAACTCTTTTTAAACAAAAACTGAGACATCGGGGCACAGATCCAAGTAATTGAGAATGGAAGAGTCAGAGAAACACAGGTTTAAAAACACAGGCTGGTCAGTTTCACTTTCTGTAGTAGCACCCCTGATGGTTAGGCCACATTCAATTTGTAATTTTACTTCGAAAAATAAACCTGAGAGTATTAAATGGTGCTTTTGTGACCTCCAAGTCAGCCTGTGCTGTCCTTCACAAAATATATTTGTATTCTAATTTTATCCTCTCAGGCCTTTCATCTGTATCCATCTACTTTGCACAGGGATCCTTTTCCTTGTCTGACACACATAACCAGTTGTAAAACGTGGTACACAACTAATTGTACCATATGTGTTATGGTTAATAGCAAAACAGGAAACGACTTAAAAATGAAATATATCACAAGAAAGGAATCCTAAAACACTCCAAATTGTGTTTTATGAGGCTATTAATACACACTTCAAATGGGTGAAGGCACAAGGCCAGAGGATTGGTGCATCAAATGTACTGGAGTTATGTACTTATTATTGTAGACTTCAATATTTAAAAAATGCTCTGTAATCTCAAACACTCACCAGCTGCTATAACTTGCCAGCCTCAGTGTATGCGAGCACACCTTTCCCTACTAGAAGCAGTAGATAGCCTCCTCATTTTTCCCAAGAGGACAGAGGTTTGTAGACCTGCCATGCTAATGAAGGGCTTTAAAATCTGGTTTTAAGATAGGTAATTCGGATGAAATGGGCTAGAATAGAGGCTGCAGCCTCCCTGTACTGTCTACAGACTGCTAATTACACAGACGTGTCTAATAAGTATGGATTCCGTGGTCATTCCTCAGGGCCCCACTGCCACTATCTGTACCAGCCTGTGAAGGTCTGGCACGAGCACTCTCCCCTCGATAGCCTTGTCTGTATTGGGAACATACATCATGTTAGACGTGTTCATTAACATGTTTTAACTAACATGATGTTAAATGTGATTTTCTTCTTACTGTGAACAACAACAGTCGTGTATAAAAACACATTAGCAAGTCATGGTTAACCATAGGAAGGACCCTAGAGTTAACCATGACCAGCTAAACTCATTTTTTAAACATGACTTGGCCCTGCCTACACAAAGAACAAAATCAAGTTTAACGCCATGTTAGCTAATACATTTTCTAACATATATATCTTTCTAGTGTAGACGTGGCCCGTGTGTCAATCAATAACCTCGTCAGTGCAACTGCACTCTAGAGATTAAATGGTGCACAGGACCATGTGTGCGTCCTCCAGGCCTGAGTGAATTTCATTCTTAGAAATGAAGCATATCTGAAATACCTCCAATGTTAATTTGTTATTTGGCAGTACAAGTGAACATGTAGTACATGTAACGTTAAAAGAAAAAAATAGTTTGTTCTTTATTGGATCCTTTTTCAGTTTATCAAATGATAATTGACTAAACTACTTAGGATCACATGGCAGAAGCATAAAGATCTAATTCTATTTGAATTCGGTTAGTTTTAATGAAAAAAAGTTTTGTTTTGTTTTTTTTAAAAGTAAGTTTGGAAGTGAATTCTCTGTAACTGTAAAATATGTTAATTCTTTTTATGCTATCCTTTACAATACATACGATGCCCAACAACAGTACTCATTTGATTTCTGTCTGTTTTATAGATTTGCCGCAAGCTAAATGGAATCCGTTTCACCTGTTGCAAAAGTGCCAAAGACAGAACATCCATGTCCGTGACACTAGAACAGTGCTCAATCTTGAGAGATGAACATCACCTGCACAAGGACTTCTTTATCCGGGCATTGGACTGTATGCGAAGGTATATATCTGGTTTTGATTTTGATTTTTTTCTGCTACCTGTTTTTAAAACACATGCATATACTATATTGCCTTAGTAACTAACTAGCCAGTTAGTGAATGTGTTACAGGCCAAAATTTACTTTAGTGAGGTGTAAGGACTGCAGGATTTGGACCTAGTTAATTAGCAGTTGATTTTTATGCTTTTTCCTAGGCTTTCATAAGACACACAATTTTAGCAACATACCCTATAAAAAAGAAAAAATTTATTTACTATCTTAAAAAACTTTTAAGCTGTTTAAATTCTTATTAAAACATTTTAATAAAATTGAGCTGGACAAATATTACTAAATCAGAATTAAACATTTGTTACAGTTGGCAGTTCTCATTAGCTCACGTTATCCAAGATAAAAAGTGTGACCAAGCAAGTCTGGATTGATGTTGGTTATATTTAATTAAATTATAATTTTTAAAAAAAAGGGCGGTGGGGGAACCCTTTACATTGCATTGTTAAGTATAGGTATGCAAACATTAAGATGAAAGTAATTAAGAATACATAATTAGAAGATGTAATGGGGTTTTGAATTATAGATCATAAAATGAATCTGGCCCTTACATTGTGTTATCTATTAGTCCTATAAGAACTGATATTTCATATTTAATTATTTTTGTGAATACTGAACAGTATATGTAGGATTTGAAAAATAAAAACATTTTGCATCTAAGATGTTGAAAGAATATTTAACAAAAATCCCTGCAAGACTATACATTTCAGGGCAATCTCCCAAGAGGTAAAAAATTCTATGTCCTTTACTCCAGTGCAACATAAGATTAGAATTTCTTTCCTAATTTCTTTAAATTGGGTCTGTACAACTCATACCTAAGTTAAACGTTTTTTTAAAGTTTAGTAGAGTAATGATCCAAACAGCTGTACTGCATATCCTGATGCTAGAAGTTGTGTTTGTGGATTAATTTCAGAAGCAATCAAATCTAAAGTTATCACTTGTAGGGGTGCTTTTGCAATATGTTCTTCAGCAGGGTCACATGTTATTTAAAAAGAAACAAGTTAATTGCTAGAAAGGATGATTTAGCAGAGCACAGTGAGGATTCAGAAGTATAGCCCACTTGCAAGTTGCTCATTTACTGTGATGATGTACTAAAGTACCATTTCATATATATCATTAGCTCCCATAAATCCTTTCACCACTGCAGTGTTTAAGCTAGTGGGTGACACTTGCATGCACTATCTTTCATATCATCATGTTTTACCACTAATGAGCAGTTCCTAAGTTTTCTGTATTAAACACTTTTTTTCTGTTGGCATTTCAACTGTTCTGTTTTTCTTTTGTAAGTTATCAATGAATGTGTGTGTTCATAAGCATCTCAACTATATAAAATAAATTCTTATGAAGATTAACACCGAAAGAAGGAATGGAAAAATTCAGCCATTAGAAACTATAAATATCTGTATTTCATACAAACTAACTTGTTAATACAGAAGTACTGTAGGTTTACAGCCCAAAACACCCCTTATATTGGAACTAGTAGGGTCTGATGTCATTATAATTGATCTGGAAGATGAGCTGAGTAATGCATCAATAAAATTTGCAGATGGTACTAAAATTGAAGTTAGGTAATAGCAGAAAATACAAATAGACCTGGAGAATATTTAGAACACTGGAAAAATAGTAAAAACATAATATTTAATATAATAAGAGGTAAAGTTAAATCGTAGGCCCCGATTCAGGAAAACATCTCTATTCAGAAAGGACACTTAAGCCTCTGCTGAACATTGAGCCACTTGCTGAACTTTAAACTTATGCTTAAAGTTCATTTTTTTAAGTGCTTCCCTGGATCTGGACGTTAGGTGAGAACACTACTAAATGATGAGGAAAAAATGGAAGCATGTTGAACAGATGGCACAGCACTGCAGAAGGCTAGTTAAGGTAGTAGTGTAATGCATTGGTTTAGTGTGTGTGATCATGTCTCCCCCTAGTGACTGGAACCAGTGACTGGAACAGCCTACTGCTTATTGATAGCTAATGGAGTTGTGCAGGTGCTAGGTTGTGCAGGTGCATCCTTGTGCTTCTAGTGCTGAAGGTTCGAGGCTTGACCCTCTCTGATGATCATAATGTTATGCATCCACCACAGTTTCTTACAACATTGAATATTAATTGCAGTGTGCGGTATAATAAAAAGGCAAATACCATTGCACACTGGCATATATAATAATTGCATGTAAAGCCAAGAGGTGGCAATCCCTCTCCATGCAATGGAATCAACTGAGTTTTATTGGGCTTTCGTTGGTGTAAATGAGAACTGAAAATTGTCCCACTATTAAAGAAACCTCATTTTGAAATGCTGAGGGGAATTTTGCTTTCAGTTACAATGATGTAAATACAGAAAGGAGAGTAAACTCACCGTTTTCCTCCGGGAGGAATCTAATGGCCTTCTAACAAAAGCTCACATTCCTTTGATGGGACTTGGCAGCTATGCTTTTGAGGTCAACCTAAATAAGGTTAATGGGCTTGACACTAGTGTGACATTAATGTATTTATCCTTTCTATGTGATTAGTACTGGAAGATGTTATTTTAAAAGGTTATGCTGTGCATTTCTGAATGCTTTATTCTCTAGCTGCAGAAGCTTTTAAATGGTTTCTGCATCTGAAGATAACATTTTATTTTATGAGTAGAGAGAGGCACGACATCAATGCATTTCTTAATTTATACAGTTTGGGCAGTTTTATTCTGTTGAATTTTCAATAGATCACTTGGTTAAGCTCCATGTCAGTCTGGGACTTTTGCGATGATTGTCATAAAACACTTGTAAAGTCTTTGAAAAGAAACAGTAGACAAGAAAAACAGACCTTGACATACAAAAACCGAACAGGCTTGAATTGAACTTTGAAAGGCTACTTTTAAGAGTTAACAGTGGGAGATTATATAATGGTGTGAAGGCATTTGATTTATAAAAGTACATTGAGATTCGGGAGTGGCCTTTATCAGAAACTGTGATTTTGAGGTACTAAAATCACAAGAAAACTTGGTGACTTTAATGTTACCTTCCCACCTGCCCAGATCGCTATGGCTGTGATTGCTATTACAGAGAGGAGGGACATGTCCTTGGCTCTATTCTTGCTTTGTTCCTTTGGAAAGTTTTATGGTAATGCTAGACTCCCTAATGATTGTGCCCACCCATCTCCTGGCATGGCTAAGCACCATCTAGCGCTCAGCAAAGGCTACCTCTCACATTTAAATGATAGTTTAGTTTTTGGTTTACATTGTGCGACTTTGTTCTGCAAATTCTGCAAATACTGTGGATGGGTAAACCATTAGTAAGAAGAAGAAGAGACTTGAAGTGATACACCAGATATTTATCACTTGTAAAAAGTAGTGCTTTAAAGACGGGTTTACTAACTGTCCTTCTAACTTATGACAGATGTTGCAAATTGGCTATAGGAATTAAGACTTTATGCCATGAATACACAATGCAGCGTTTTGTCAGGTTGGTGTATCTCAAGCCATTAAATTGTTGAAATTGAAATGAATATACAAATAGGAGGAGTGTCTGTGTATTTAATAAATACTATTGTATATGTGATACTCTTCCCTTGATGTGTGCATGTAATTCCTATTGATTTTAGTGGAAGTCATGTGCATATTGTGGGGCAAATACAACCCTGTGCATCAAATGGTCTGATTTTATCACACTTCTGATTTCTCAACTACCCTTTTTCAAACGATGTCATCTGGTTTTCTTATCTCCCATTCACCAGTGAGTGAAAGTCTCTTACCATCTTGCATTATCTCCTGGTGGTATAGAGTTAAAGGAACAAACAGATTTATCATAATTAATTGCAGGTACCTATCACATGATTCTGCTAATTTTCCTTGGGAGAAGCTGGATCCTGGAAAGCAGCATAAGTTGAAGCAGTTTTCTAGAACTGCATTTTCTTTCTTTTTGGCATATTAAAAGTTGCTTTTCAGTGAGTTGGTCCATATTCATTTTGAAATTCTTGAATAGTAAATAACCAGAGAATCCTTTGCTTTCAGGATGTCTTCACTAAAGCCTAGAAATAAAATATAAATGTGATAAATCCACTTACTTCAGTAAAGCCTCAGGGCTGTCAACCCCATCATCTTTCTTAACAGGCAGCGGACCTGTCAGGTATTTTAGCCAGTGAACACAAAATTTGATTCAGTGCAGGACTTATTTTCACTTGAAGCACCAACTGAGGATATTTCAGATAAATTATCTATCTTCTAGATGCTGATTGAAACACACAGTAGAAAGAATGTAATGGTCTGAGGAACAAGGTATAGGTGTTTGATGGCCCAGTTGTGAAGCAAATGGCCCTTTTCAGGGAGCTCTTGAAGTGCATTATTGCACAGGGAGCACTGGCAAAATAAATTCATTACAAATGTTTCAGTTCTAGGATAGAACACCTTACTTAAGTTTTGTAGAGGAAAAGACAGTTGCAACATCTCTTTCCTATCACCTAGATACAGGAATGGGTTAAAGCAGAATCCGTAGGTCCAGACTGAGAAGGATCCAGGACACTCAACGACTCATAATGCAGCCCATGACCAGACAGTATTGTGACTGCCATGTAGACTCAGAAGCAGAAGCAAATATTGACAGGAGAGAGGTGCTGATCACAGAACTAAGAATCAATGGTAGCTTACGGACAAGTGATCATGACTTGGTCACATTTATAATGCAAAAACAGAATGTTAGAGGGAGAGAGAAGTGAACATTAGTCCTATTAGTGTGCTGAAAGGGACCTCAATACTGAGCAACAGCAAGGACCGTTTTTGTGTATTAATTGATAGACATCTACTTTATTTTTTAAAAACAAGTTGTTTATTTTTATAACAGCAACAATGCACATGGTGCCTTTCAGACAAGAGGAAAGCCAGTGTGAGAGAGGGGAATGGGATGTAATGAACAGCAGTATGATTGACCAGTACAGCATACATCCTGTTAGTTTTCATCACTTTTATTTTGATTTTTTAAATGTCTTTGTTTATACTCAGTATGAAGAACTAGGATTTTTTAAAATCTTTTGGAAGGAGTTCATCTAAAGGAATGACTTGAAGAAGTAAATGGTTGAGACGTGGTGGGATCAGTTCAGGAAGGGAGTACCCAGCACAGGCAACAGTGTGATAGAAGATGTGAAGGACAATAGTGATTTCTTAAATATGGATCTAGCTGTATATTTTCTAAGGCAGAAATCTCTTTCCCTCCACAGTGAAGGGAAAAAAAGAGCCAGAGATGTGGAAAAAATAGTGAAAAAATGTGGAACAAATGGTACGTGATGGTGTAATTAAAGACCATATCTTAAAGACATAAGAATGGCCATACTGGATCAGACCTATAGTCCACCTCGCCCAGTATCTTGTCTTCTGGCAGTGAAAGAATGAACAGAACAGGGCAAATATCAAGTGATCCACCTCCCATCATCCAGTCCCAGCTTCTGGCAGTTAGAGGTGTAGGGACGCCCAGAGCATGGAATTGCATCCCTGATCACCTTGGCTAATAGCCACGGACAAACCAATCCTCCATGAATTTATCAAATCCTTTTTTCAAGCTAGTTATACTTTTGACCTTCACAGCATCCCCTCGCAATGAGTTCCACAGGCTGGCAGTGAGATGTGTGAAGTAGTACTTCCTTATCTTTGTTTTAAACCTGCCACCTGTTAATTTATTTGGGTGACCCTGGGTTCTTGTGTTATGTGAAAGGGTAATCAACACTCTTTTCCTGGATCATTCATGATTTTATAAATCTCTATCATATCTCCACTTAATTATCTCTTTTCCAAGCTGAACAGTCCAAGTCTTTTTAATCTCTCCTCATATGGAAGCTGTTTCATACCCCAATCCTTTTTGTTGCCCTTCTCTGTGCTTTTTCCTATTCTAATACATCTTTTTTTGAGATGGGGCGACCAGAACTGCATGCTCTAATCAAGGGGTGGGCATACCATGGATTTATATAGGGGCATAATATTGTCTGTCATATTTTCTATCACTTTCCTAGTGGTTCCTAACATTCTGATAGCTTTTTTGACTGCTGCTGCTGCACATTTAGTGGATGTTTTCAAAGAACTACCCACAATCACTGTAAGATCTCTTTCTTGAATGGTAACAGGTAACTTAGACCCCATCATTTTGTATGTATAATTGGGATTATGTTTTTCAGTGTGCAGTACTTTACATTTATCAACATTGAATTTCATCTGCCATTTTGTTCCCAGTCATCCAATTTAGTGAGATTCTTTTGCAACTCTTGACGGTCAGCTTTGAACTTAACTATCTTGAGTAATTTTGTGTCATCTGCAAACTTTGCCGCCTCACCATTTACCCTTTTTTCCAGATTATTTTTGATTCTGTTGAACAGTCCCAGTACAGATCCTATGGATACCCTACTATTTACCTCTCTCCACTTTGAAAACTGATAATTTATTCCTACCCTTCATTTCCTGTCTTTCAACTAGTTACTGATTCATGAAAGGATCTTCCCTCTTATCCTATGACTTCTTACTTTGCTTAAGAGCCTTTGGTGAGGGACCTTGTCAAAGGATTTCTGAAAAGCCAAGTACAATATACTCACTGGATCACCCAGATCCATATGCTTTTTGACACTTTCAAAGAATTCTAATAGATGGGTGAGGCATGACTCTTCTCCAACATATTGTGTTCATCTGTGTGCCTTCACTATAGTTTCATCCAATTTTGCTGGTACTGAAGTCAGGTTTACTGGCCTGTAATTGCTAGGATCTCCTGTGGAGCCTTTTTTTAAAATCAGCATTACGTTAGCTACTCTCCATTCATAGGGTATGGAAGTTGCTTTAAGCTATATCAAAATGCATATGCACAAAGAGGCCAAATTAAAGTTGCACAGGCTGCATTAATTCTAGCATTTCCAAACTAAGTCCTTAACTTTGGAACCTTAAAGTTCTTTTAACATAACATTGAAAAATTGGAAAAAAAGAAAAAAAAAAAAAGTATTACATAAACCCCATTGACACTCCACATGCATCCTCCACCTGAACCAGGGTTCAGATCTTTAGATGAACAGCACATCCTCTACCACTTGAGCTAATGCAGTAATTGGTAGCAGTAAAAAGCTGTAGTTATCTTGTATGTTGACCTACCATTAGATAGAGAGAAAAATATTTTGCTTGTGTGTTTCACAGCTCTTTGCTAGTAGCAAAAGAACACAGAGACTCGGGACTCTTGGGTTCTGTAGGGGAGTGTTTTCTAGAGCTTATGGACCTTTCTTCCCCATCCACTTCAAACCTGACTACTTCTGCTCCTGGTTCTTCCAGCCTATCCTCATCCTGGTCTCCCATCCCTACTGAGCCATGTCCCATGGCTCCTTTCAAGTCTTATGTCCCCCTCTGCTGCTCATTTGTGCGCCCTACTGCTCTCTCTTCCTGGCTTTACATCCCAGCCTACTTCTGCCCAGCTGGCTTCTTGTTCATTTAGGCCTGGCTCTTCCTCCAGGTGCAGCCCGATACTCTACTTGGCCCCTCGGGCCTATATTAACCCCATCAGGGCCTGTGTGGGGAGCACATCCCATCACACTCCACTACAAAATCATATTTGGCCACTTTCATTTGTATTCTTAGCCATGTGGCTATAAGAAAAAACTTAGGTTTCTTGTGGCCATCTAGCTAAAAGGGATTCTTGCCACTTGACTAGGCAGGCTATATGATATGCTACCCTAAAGGAGAGCCATGCTGTTGCCAGTCAAGATTCCACTGGCATGTGTAATTTTTGTTTGCTGTGATTTTTTTGCTCTCCCACAGAGACACTAACATGATAAATGATGTTTCATCTAGCACATTAACATCCAGCAACTTGGTGGTATATTGTGTTTCCATATTTTGATCCAAACAGGAGAACAAGAAATTGAACTACAGTTTCCCTTTCAGTGAATTTCTAAAATACTCAGTACCTACTATGGGTACGGTACATAATTAATTGCTTGCAAGGTGAATACGATGATCATTGAGTTTCCAATGCGGATGCCTGCCAAATGAATTTGCCCTCTCATGCTGTACTGTGCATGAGTTCAGGATCTTAAAAGATGCATCACTTACAGTACACTTAATTTAAATACAGAATTCTGATTAATTGGACAGGTGTTGGAAAGTGCTTACAGTATTTGCACTTTTTAAAAGCCCTTCTAATATAAGATGTACTTTATCACACTTAGTCGTACATAAACTATAGGCAGTAATTACTTCCGAGTTCACTAGCATATTACTCCTCTTGTACAGTCTTTACTTTAGCTTTCAGTAGTATCTGGTGTTGACTTTAAGATCCTGTTCATCACCATTGGGACACTTCATCAACTGTCTTATTCGTATACTGTAGGTCAGCTTCCTACCGTCATTAGAGAGGAGCGGATTCTAGTTCCATCATTTATTCAGCATTACTTTGATGGAGCTGTCTCACTCAAAATTAGAAATGTGATATATCTTGCTCTTAAGTGTATGGTAACATTGGTTTATTCTTTATTTTATGTTTTCTTACACTGTGCGGTACTGTTTCTGAGACGCACTACACGCATGTTTGTTCTATTGTATAAAGTCCTGATCTAAAGCTAAATGTATATAGTCAAAGGCAAAGCAAACTAAAACTCTCAGCAACAGAAGCACTTTCCATCATGAAATTCAGACAGAAAGAAAGAAACAAAACAAGGCTGAAATCTACATGTGCAGATTTACAGTTACTGGAAACAATAGTAACAGCAATCAGCAGTGCCTAGTTTAAAATATGATTTCATCTTCTGCATGAAATTATCTACCTTCAAATTCTACATACATAAATTCTACATACATCTACCTACATATTCTCCATCTTATTTTTGCCTGGACAGGACCACCTAGTAAATTTCTTCCTGTAGTTCTGGGCACTTGCAAATGGTTGACAAATTAAAGAGAATTCAGAAACAGCAACTAACATGAAGAAAGGTCTCAGAGGCTGGTCTTGTGGAAGATCATTACATGGTGTAGCAGTGTCTTGATAAATTAAATAGTAATATGTCATCAGGACCAGATGGTATTCACCCTAGAGTTCTGAAGGAAGTCCAATATGAAATTGCAGAACTACTGATTGTAGTATGTAACCTATTATTTAAATCAGTGTCTGTACCAGATGACTGAAGAATAGCTAATGTGATGTCAATTTTTAAAAAAGGCTGCAGAAGCAATCCTGGCAATTACAGGCCAGAAAGCCTAACTTCAGCAACAGGCAGATTGATTGAAACGATAGTAAAGAACAGAATTCTCAGACACATAGATGAACACAATTCATTGGGGAAGAGTCAACATGGCTTTTGTAAAGAGAAATCATGCCTCACCAATGTATTAGAATTCTTTGAGGGGTTCAAAAAACATGTGGACAAGGGTGATGCAGTGGATGTAGTGTACTTAGACTTTCAGAAAGCCTTTGACAAAGGTCCCTTAGCAGAAGTACTTAAGCAAGGTAGGCAGTCATGGGATAGGAGGGAAGGTTCTCTCATGGTACAGTAACTGTGGTGATGCAATGTCATGATGTAACTCTCTTTGGCTGTATGCAGGCAGCCTAGAGCTTGGGAAAACTTTGTAAACCTTCTTTTTTTCCTTTCATTTCAGGCTTCCTTAATCTTCCCTTGTTTTTTTAAATCAATTTATTGTCCATCCAGTGTCCCTGCTCGAGCCTCTTCTTGTCCATGCAGGGTCTCCAGTCAAACAATCTCCTTGTTCTACCTATTTAGCACATTCCTGCTCCAGCCTCCTTCCGCATGCATGGTTCTTACTCCAGTCTTCCCCATTCTGGCTCCCACCTCTCCATGCAGGGCCCCCATTCTGACCTTCCCCCCTGAAATACCTCTTTGACTGGGTTACTCATAGCTATCTCATTCAAAGGCTCAGTCATGATTCTCTGTGATGGCTCCTGGTTATTCCGTTAGTGGCAACAACTCCGTTGCTGGCAGCTCCGGAGTGCGTGGTCCCTGGGAGGTGTCTCCTGAGTGCTCTCCCACCATAGTGGCAGTAGCAGCACCTCCTGAAGCAGCAGGTTCCTCAGTTGTTCCTGATTCCTGCCTGTGGTAGCAGTCTTTTGCTACTGATGGCACTTGGGTGGCAGAAGCGCAATGCCTGTTTTGAAGCAGTATCCACTCATGGTAGCCGTCCTACTTTCAGATATCTTGGCTGCACACAAGGAGGTAGAGCCAGCGGCATTACACTGCTGCCCAGCTTTCTCAACCACCTGGAAGGGCTCAGGAAATAACTTTTGGGAACCACCCTCTTAATAATGTAAACTTTATGTTCTATCCTTCACCTCAGGATGTCTGAGTTGATAAGGGAATTACTATAAGAAGCGTTTTATGAAATACAGTTTGAAATCATCCAAAAATTGATTGCCAGATCATTTTACTTCATTTTTCAGTGTATCAATTTAAATAGTTTCTCCGTGTCCAGTATTTGCTATATGACCTGTGGTTATTAAAACCTTCCTAATCTACAGTTTTTCTCTTAATTCCTGTATAAAAGGCATCTTCCTCTCCTCCTTCAGTATTACAGAGATTAGTCATGTGGCTGTAATGCAAGAACACCATCAAAAAGTGCAGTTAGCTACAGGACCAAACCAGGCTTGCCTTACTCAGTCCTGGTCTACACTACAAACTTTTATGTCAGTGTAACTATGTTGCTCAAGGGTTTAGAAAATCCACACCCCTGAGCAACATAGTTATACCGATCTAACCCCCGGTATAGACAGCACTACGTTTACAGGAGGGCTTCTCCCATCATCTTAGCTAATGCCTCTCGGGAAGTGGAGCACCTGTGCTGACAGGAGAAGCCCTCCTGTCAGCATTAGTAGTGCCTTCACTAAGCGCTACAGCACCACTGCTGCACTACTGTAAGTGTGGACAAGCCCTCATGTGAGCTGTCCTATTGAAGTAGAACTAGGTCAGATCTGATCTTCGTGAAAGTGATTGGAGTTACTTTGCAAATAAGATCAGAATTTAGCCTAGGGAACCACTTGCATTGGTAGGACAAGTAGGGTTTCACCCTCAGTATAAAGCTTATACGAAATATCTGTTACACTGAGAGCTCTTCATGACATAGACTGTCTTATTCTGTTTTTAAAAAGCACTTAGCACACTTTGGGTACCACCACAATCTGAGTAACAATAATTAAAAAAGAAGTCAGTTGAATATTATAGTCAGTGGTTGAGTAATACATGTTCCTGAAAAAGTGAATATATTTCCAGCAATATCACCCACATCTAGAGTCTCAGTCTTCTTCAGCACCTTGCTTTGTTTGAAATAAAGATGTCTGTTTCCTCTGCTACAAATACTCTTCAATCAATTCCCCAGCCTTGCCAGCTATGCGAACCCCACTGTGATGCAATTTTTTGCTGAGAATCAGTCTGAGTTTTATTGGGTTAGGGAATAGTCTGGCCTGGTATCCAAATATCTAGTAGAGGACTTGCTCCAGGACCATCAGATGAATAGTTCTTATCTAAGTAAACTGTCAGTATCAACGCCAAATATATTATTACAGTTAAAAATAATACATTTTATTGTACTCATCTTTTGCAAAAATCACAGCACCAAAAATGTTTGTTGAATTTTATTAAAATCCTCTGGTAGCTCATTCATATCTGCTGACAAGGCCTACCTACAGAATACAAAATAGTGTCATCAACATAAAGATGAAGTGAGGAGCTTGCAGCTGCCTGTGTTGTATTGTTGCTGTAAATAGAGAATGAGACAACCTAAAATAAACTCTTGTGGGACTTCTTTAGTAATAGACCTTAGCTGAGAAATAAAATCCATCCTATTTATCATTGTTTATTTTAGCTCTAGTACCAACCCAAAGAGTTAGAGCTAACATTAATTTTTCAAGTCCATTTAATAAAATAAAATGGACCATTACATTGAATACTTTGGAAGAGTCAATAAAAATGGCTGAACATCTTGTTCCTTTTAAAAAGCATTAATAATATTGATGGTTATTTTTTGTACTAACCAAATAGTGACACAATGAGTTGAAAACTCCAAGCAATTAACAGAGCTAATTTCATCTCCGTCTAAATAATGCATGAATTGACTGTTAATAATTCTAGAATATTAGAACAGGCTGATTAGATACATTTTGATTCATAACATTTCAGAACATGGTTACTTTCATGATCATTTAAAAAAGTAAAAATACTTTAACTTATAATACTGCATGATGTGCTCATTGCATTCCATTTTATTGATATGTTGTTATTGGGGGAGATTTTCAGAAAGCACCAATGGAGACTTTCAGTGGGAATTGGGCACTTAATTGCCCTTTCTGCCTTTGAAGATCTCCCCTACTGTTTCATTCTGGTAGCACCCACAATATGCTAGATGCTTTCTGAACATAAAATAAAGCATGGGTAACTGGATTGAAAATCTTAGTCTAAAATCTGTATCCCACTGTGCATATTTTTCCTACCATAGTGTCCATTATGAAAGAGACTGGAGGTTTCCTAATCATTCATCTTTAATATTTTTCACTTTATTCTCCAACTTCCTATCCATCTAACAATTGCAACACAGTGTGCTTCTCTTAGCGAGGGAGATGTGCTAGTGTCTTTCATTTAATTATTATTTGTTATTTGTATTAGTGTAGCACTAGGAGGCCTCAGCCAGAATTTGGACCCCACTGTGTAGACACTGTAAAACACACAATAAAAACATTCCTTGCCTCCAGTGCCTATGGTGGAAATAGGTGAGACAAAGAATGGAGAATTGAGAGAGAACAGAGGGAGTGTGTGATTTACTCATAACAACACTGAAAATCTGTAGCTGAGCCGGGACTGAATCCAGATCTCCTGAGTCAAAGTCCTATTATATGACCATCCTTCTTATCTGCTCTATCTATCTCCAGAGGGGGGGAAGGAATTGCTGCTATCCTTGGATACTCAACAGATGCCTTGGAAAGGCCCAGCCTCTTACTAATCTGCAGTAGTTTACATACACATAATTCTCTCCTTATACCATCTGGGATGCTGGCTGCACAGTTTAAGCCCTAGTGCCTCATGCCATTGCATAGCTGGTGGAGTATGGTGGACTGGCAAGGTTGGTTAGCCAGTCCTTCAACGTAATGCTATGTAGACCAAGGCCCTCACATGGGGAGAAAAAGGGTACACTTTACTGGGGCCCGGCCCAGACTGCAACCCTCATGGGTATGTGTGTGGGAGGGGGCCCGTGTTACAAGTTTGTATTGGGCCTGAAAAAGTTATGATTGGGACCTGATGTAGAATGCAAGTGTGGAATCCTGTATTGTTGCTGCCCAGGGGAGGATGTGACTCACTATACTTTCTTTCTCTATAGGAATTTGCTCTTAGAATGACTCTCAGCAAATTTGTAAGCAATTTTTGCAAATATAAAATGACACTTCCGTTATACAGATTAACACACTATGCCACAGGCAGAAGCTACATAACAGCATCTTGAAAAATCAGTTAGTATGTGTGGGACTCCACTATTTATTTTTAAAATAGAATATTTTCGCCACAAAAATTTTCATCAATTCATAGCAACTATCCATTGACTATTGCAATTATTAATGGCCTTGGAGCTGCTGCATAAGGTCTCTTTCTAATGAGAGGGCATTTATCTTAACTTTGTACATTCGGGGAATTAGCGTTTATCCTACTTCCCTCTGTGGCAGCACTCTGTGAGAAATTCTCCCCTACTGTCATTGCAGCTTGGTTGGTATTATTCTTGTCTCGGAGTGAAAGTTGCTTCATCAAGCCCTTCACTAGAATATGACCTGATGCCGACACTGAAGTACAGTACTATAGAAGAAAGGATACTGCACTAAACAAGAGCATAATCTTTTCTTGATAACTATAGTTTGCAGCTTAAAAAATTACCGAAGGGATTTTTCAGGGTTAGCCAGGAGTGAAATCACAGTTATGGCAGCATATGCATGAAGCAAGGTGGATGTATAGTAAGGTTCAGTCAACCAAGTATTTTGGTTCCTACAGCATAGTCACGAATCCACATAGAAATAAACATCTAATCCAAAGAAAATGTTAAGTTAATTTATTGGTTTCCCTGTTTTATTTTATGATATCATGGACTGAACTGTCAAAAATTGCTGGCTTAACCCATAAAATGTGTACATATGCACATACAACAGCAGCGTGTGGAGACCATGTATCTGAATGTGCAATTGTACTAGGATGCCAACATGATTGTGTATCTTTATTATTACGACGTTTATTAAGTACCTACCACTGTGATATCTGGTTCTTTTACACGCCTTAATTGAAGAGGTTTAAGATCTCATTAAAAAATCAGACACAGCTTTCCCTTGCTGCTAGTAGCTTTACCAGTCTGCAGGTGACATTACCTGTTTGAACATGCAGATTCTGTTGGTCAGTTTAGATGTACTATGGGTATTTTCCAGACACAATTGTGCTCTGAGAGTATATTTTTCACCTGAGAAGGTTGAAAACAGAAAGTTATTGCTCTGCATGTGATTCCAGTGCATATAGGAAAGAAATCCAAAATTCATTTTTGTATTTTTATTTAATTTATGCCTATATGTGAACATCAAAAGGACGATTTTAGGGAAAAAAAATTTGTGACTTACATATCATACACATTTCTGGAAAACAGAGAGCAGTTAAGACAATAAAAGACAAAGGGTGGCCCTCACTCTTCTATGCCAAGATTTTAGACATCGGAGAGAATCTAGCCCTTCATGTTGCTGCAAACAGCCTGTCCCA
The DNA here is from genome assembly GCF_026122565.2 of Emydura macquarii macquarii. Lineage (NCBI taxonomy): Eukaryota > Metazoa > Chordata > Testudines > Chelidae > Emydura > Emydura macquarii. Next base: position 4,825,858 of record NW_027132971.1, on the reverse strand, counting down.
GCCTGCTCTACAGACACACTTGATTTAATTAAAACTAATTCCCTTTCTTTTGGTTTGGCATTACTAACAAAGTAAACACCAATGAGCTAACAAAAATCAATTCAGACCTTCTCCCCATGCTTGGTTGCTCCTAGGATTCTTCCCTAAAGACTGCTGAGCGCACACTCTTGATCGTCTCTTCAGACAACCGCTGCCACCTCACTTACATCCAGTTAACAGAACTCAATTGACCTTTTCCAAGCAGGTTCAACACCTTCTAACATGATGGAGTGTTTTATGCAAACGCTGCCAGCCTGTCGTTGTTGTTTTATAGAATGTATTAAGTGCCCAATTTCTTTTCTAAATGAATACGTGATTGAAGCTCAATGTTACCTCAGTACCAACTTTTTAAGCTGCTCAAAATACAGATGCTAAATCTAATGGAACTACATGAACTTCCTCTGTATTGTAATCTTTGAATGGAGAAATGTTTTTAGTAGTTTTTTATTATAAAGTTTATTAAATGAAATGCATTCTACAGTGGAGAAGCAGACGCAAATGATCATTTATGGCAAAAATAAAACTTTAAGCTTACTATACACTCCTCTGGGCATGGAATGCCAAAAGAGAAGTAGAAAGACATTTAGTTTCGTTGTAAAGTTTAATGTATTGTACCAGATTGTAACTGTCCAAATCACAGGTTTAACTGACGATTGCTTGCTCCTGAATTCTTTTTTTCCCCTTTAATTTTTATTGCAGAGAGATCAAATTAACCTTTTTAAAATATATGCTGGTGATTCATTAGTCAAGCAAGCTTGGAAGCCTGAGCTGTTACCCATCCTGTTTTATATTATTTATCGTGCTAAAAAGGATTTTTAATGCTTGTTTGGCTGGGGCAAGTAGAGCATTGCAGCTTAGTTCTAATGAGGTAATAAAAACAGATCAAGAGGGTAAAATGAAACATATGCTTCAATAATCGGCAGAAATATGTGATTCAATAATAGACATATTCACAAATAATCACATGTGCATTCTGTATATTAGATTAAGTACAGCTTTTAAATTACATTGCCCTGTGCTAGCAAGGCCCTGTGCTCCTTAGAGGAGAGTCTGTCTTGTGAAAAACAGTGGTGCCCGAGGGGAGAGACCCTTTTGTCAAGAGTAGATAGGGTTTCTGTCTGTCTCCTTTTTGATCAATGAGCTGGCCTGTTCTGGCCCTCTGCCCCATAGTGGAACTTTGTATTGCTGCAAACTGCTCCCCTACAGTGGTCACACCACTGGGGAACTCTGGTTGAGTTTATGCCAACATAAACCACTAGCAGATATGGTCCACTAACTTTGATTTTGTGTCGTGTGCAATCCAGAAGATGATTTCTCGGCCTTTTGGCAAAGCTCATGGAGTATCTGTTAATTTGATATTTGCTACCTGGGAACTGTATCTTGCATTGGCAAAAGGATGATCTAATAGAACTTAATTGCCTATAATATTTTACTGAATAAATTAGTGGTGTGCACCTTGCCTTCCATGTACGTACTATTGTAAAGGGGCAGATATTAGATTGCCTTCATTTGAAATATATCATAAAAAAGTCAACTTATTTTCCTTATTTAAAATTCACTCTTTTTATCACTTCAAAATCTTGTATGAGGAATTATTTTGGTGATAGCTTCTCAGTGAAATCTCATCATATTTTGGTAAACTTAAGATCACATTACCTTATTTATTCTGTGATCAACAAAAACAGGGATTCTTTTATTCCTGTCATTACTACTCTCTTGTCCTCATAAAGGTCCAGCTACTTCTGTTTAAGTCAGACATGCAGCAAATGCAATGTTAGCCAGAGAACCTTTCTGTTTCTCATTATATGGGGAAATAAGATTCTTTGAAAAACTACTTTTATTCAGTGCATTCCTCTTTGATTTCTGTAAGTTCTAGGTGGGGACTGGAATTTCTCCTCTCTTCCTGTATAAAACAAAAGTGTTTTTACTATTATTATACTTTCAAGATAGATGTGCACTTCCTGAGCAACCTTCACAGACCTAGTATCCTCTCATGGGAATAATCTGAGGAAGTAAGTATGTGTATGTTTGGGATGGAGGGGGTTTGAGCCAGAAGGTGAGATGTTTTACTTTTCAAATTGTAGAAATGGCAATCCTATGGATCTTTTGAAGATCATAAAACTTAATGGAGGTAACCATTAGAGAAACATGAGGCTTGATCTAAAGCCCTTTGAACTCATTGGAAAGACTCCTATTGACTCCAAGGGGATTTGGATCAGATCCCTGAAGTATTTCTCAGTTATCCTACTAGGAGAACAGTTATCTAGCGTACTGAGAGATACTCACTGGGTATCTAGGTCACTGGGAAAAAGTCATAATTTAACTATGGACACTGAGATACTCCAGTTGCTTCCTCTTTTTTCTGTGGAAAAATACCTAGACCAAGGTTTGCTACATATGGTCAAAAATGACATTTAATGGTTACCACTGTATATATACTCATACTTAAAAGGCCACTATGTTGAGATAGCTGTTGTAAATTGTGACCTCTGTATATGTGTATATTTATAGAATGGTTAACTTTAAAACTTTGACAACTTTTCCTGAGATAAACAGGTGCTACTTCAGTGTTTACAATACTAAATATTTCACATAACTTTAATTTAGTGTATAGGGGATACCTTGAATGCTGAAATTCTGAGGTAAAGTCATTTAGATATTCAAGGTATTATCCAAACTACTGTATACAGATAATTTTCAGTCCCCTTTTCAGTTTTTAAAAAGACTCCTCATTCTTTTGGTATATCTGTGAGTCTGAAAGATACTGTGGTCTCTTAATAAGAGCTGCAATTTTCCTGACATTTCCTAGTAGGAAATCCAGTCTCACTGTGGAGACAGAAAATCGTTTGAATTAAAATAAATTTTGTTCTTTAGGAAAACAATTTATGGTAGGGAATTATCATCTTCCTTCCTAGTTTGTAGCTTCCTATTTGATAGTTAATAATTCTATTTGATTAAATTCAAAAACGGGGAGCCAGATTCTCAGCTGTACAAAAGAGCTTAGCTCTGCTGAAGTCAATGGAGCTACCCCAATTAACACCAGCTGAGACTCTGTCTATCTCGGTGGTTATTTTTAATGTGTTTTTTTTTAATTTTATATTGCAGACTTCATTAATGTACCATACCTGGGAAAGTATCGTTTTTTTACTTCAGGCACCAAAAAAAAGTCCTGTCCACATTAATTTACGTAGCTGTCTGGCAAGTAGAATAGTTGGACTGCAACCATACACCACTAACTTTGTTTTAATTAACAGTCACTATACTTATGTATTTGTGCCAAGAATGTTGAATAAGTATAATTTAGGCATTTGCTTTACCTGTGTTGTGGGGAAATTGAAAAGATACAATTAATCTAATACTACATAAATAGCACATAAGCCCCGCTGTGCATAATATGTACTGATAACAAGAAAAGGCTTTTGCTGCAAAGTGATAATTTTTAAAAATTACTTCTTTCTACCCAGAGGGGTAGCCATGTTAGTCTGTATACAGCAAAAACAGCGAGAGTCCTGTAGCACCTTAAAGACTAACACATTTCTGTGGACATAAGCTTTCGTGGGCTGCAACCCACTTCGTCAGATGCCAGACGAAGATGCATCTGACAAAGTGGGTTGCAGCCCACAAAAGCTTATGCCCGCAGAAATGTGTTAGTCTTTAAGGTGCTACAGGACTCTCGTTGTTCTTTCTATCCAGTTGCAGCTTTTGTATTTTACTGGTTGTGCTGGAGCTGTCAGTAGAATGTGGTTTCCAGATGAGACAGGATTAAATACTAATAAAATGAGACAAACAAAACTTAGTGCCCCTCACCTCACATGTCTTAGATGTGGGAGAGTGAGACAGTATGAAACTGTTTGGTTTGCTTTTGGTTAATTTAGAGCCAAGTTATGCAAAGTTGCTGAGATTTGTTTGAAACAAATTTTGTCTAAACGCATTTGCTCTTCTGTCAAAAAGTGATAAAATAATTAAGTAATTTCAAAGAATCAATTTAATTGGATTCTTTCAATGCAGTTAATATGGGCTAAAAAGGGAAAGTAACTGACATAGCCAGTGTCCTGTAACATGCAAGTGCCATGACACCCACGAAAAACATAGCATTAAACAAGGGGACAAGAAAAGTGATCTGCTCAGACTAGAACAGATGAATACACTTTTTCTCATAGCTTATTGACCATGAGCATGTAATAGACATGTTGACACATCTTGCAGTGCTCCAAAGTGCAATATTATCCACAATAAGGTCAATGTGGGATATAGTACATGATAATTGAATGTCATTAGCATTTATTAGAAATGAAAAGGGAAGTAGAATGAACCCCTTTAGGGTTGCCATTGAAATAGGCATTTGTGGAGATAGGCTGTTCATTAGAAACACTCCGTGTGTTGTTTGGCTGGATTTCTTTCTATTCTCCTATCTGACCACCTGACTTCTAGTATGCAGATATTCAAGCCGAACAGCGTAAATGACACTGAATATTTTTCCTAAAGTGATGATAATGATCTTGGTCAGCACATCAGTGTCTAGGAGGGCAAGCATTGTAGATGAACAGAGACAAGCAAGATCAGACTTAGACTCGACCAGAATGGAGAATCGATATTATAGTACAAAGCATTTAAAATGGGGAAGCAGGGGATGCTTCCAGGAAAACCCAATACAATTTGCTGTTTTTGGGGCACTTACGACATTTCAAAAGACACAGATTTTATGGAAAATCAATCTATAAGATATTATCTATCTGAAGTTGGTGCATCAGGAGGAGATGATGTTGGGCTGGAGAGTTTCTGGTGCTTCCAGCTTTTCCACCAGTATGTGGAACAGTGGACAACATGCTGGAGAAGGAAGAGGTGTCCCAGCCGGGAGACACCTATCCACCTCCTCAGCGGAAAATCTGTAGCCTGCTGTTTGTTTTCCCATCCCTTCAGGGGAGAAGAGTCAAGTATTGCCACCAGGTGATCCTCCTCTCCAAGGGAAAGTTGAGAAAATAATACATAATAGATAGGTTTTCCATAGAATTTCTCTCTTGAAATTTCTCAGTCTTCCAAAACACAGGAAGGAAACCACATAGCCTATTTCAGAATTTTCTAAGAAGCAAGACATCTTCCCCCCATTTTAATTTGTTTTTACATTAATGCAGACCCTTCATCTTGGTCAATTCTACTTGGTGATATTTATAGAAATGGGGTGGGAAGCATCAGGGATTACCCCTGTACCGCTTCACGTACACCTTTGCTTCGCTATCTTTGGACCTGTTTAGGCACATGAACGCGATTCTGATTATTATTATTATTATTTCCCTGCATTATTGTAGTGCCTAGAAACCACAGTCTCACATTTCTTCACATCCCCACTTTCAGGAAACTATGAAGTTTCAGAATGACAAATACATAAATGTTGTTTTTCCACTAACAACAATTATTCAGTGCTACAGTATCCAATGGTGTGTGAGTCATCTCTAGCCACTCTCCTGTGTTTTTCTTGTATGAAAGAGCAAGGTCTAGGTATTTGGATATATTGTCCAGTTGAATGCTCATGAAGATGTAAACAGACAATTTTGCCCATCAACCACTACCCTACTGTTAAGTGATTCTCAATGTAATGCACTCTGCTCGTGCCTGGGAAGCAGTTCTGCATTCAGACCAAGGAGATTATACTAAAGAGCAGAATCATTGACCTTTGATAAATCATGCCATGCTATGTATGAACTGAACCGCATTCTTTGTCTCCGGAGTTTATCATCTGTGATCACTGGGGAAGTCAGATGTGCTGTGAAGGAAAGGTATTTCCCCTATATCATACTTTGTTTCTTTCTTTACTCCAACTGCTTCCGAAGTCTTAGGCAAACACAAGAATGTGAAAAACATGCTGGCCATTGGGCTCTTTATAACGTTGTGAGAGCTGCAGAAGCGAAAAAGTATAGAATTCGCCTTTTTTTCTGTTAGCACACATTATTTGAGCTCATAATGTGATGGACTGTATGGTTTTGACTAAGCTAATATTAACTTTGTAGTGCAGAAAAGTAGCAATAATTGGGATAGCAAGGTGGAGGGAGGGAGAGGAGCCTATTTGAAACCTGCTCAGTGGCATTCCATTGAAATTCTATGTACCATCTTGAGAGCTGTCAAATGTGAGTCGTGACAATGATTACCATACACAGGAAAAAAGCTGTGAGATAGTCATGCAAACACCTTGCTAAAACGTTCAGAAGCTTTTTAAACACTCTGGTTGCAATCTGGAGAAACACTTTCTTCCTTGTGGACACTGGCATCAGCTCCCAAGGCTTGTACAGTCAGCTCTCCTCCTTAGTAACAGATAAATGGAAGGAGACAGGCACACCAATTCTTTTCATTTCCCATAAAACGTACTGTTCCTTAAAATCGTTATCTGCATATTAACCGAAGGTGGGACAAGTAAAAACACTTTTAGCTCATGAAAATCTCAATCCCTAACAATTCAACCTACCATTTGCCTCTGAAGGGGGTAGGAAGGAAGGTAGTGGATGCAGAAGTGCTTGGGGGCTTGGTTCTGTTATTGCTTCTATTTAAAAGGGTCCCTTAGTTGTGACTAAAAGAGACTGATGAGGGAAAGGGGAGAGGTTTCAGAGATAGGATCCTCATAGCTGGATCATCAGATACCTGACATGACAGTGATTGAAATGTATTTTGTTAATGGCCTACCCAGCTTCACCTGGTGCTGCTGGCATCAGTTGTCTTGCAGCATCAGGGCTTGTTTACACTTACAGCACTGCAGCAGCGAAGCCACACTGCTGTAGCGCTTAGTGAAGATGCTACCTATGCTGACGGGAGAGCTTCTTCCATCAGCGTACATACTCCATCTCCCCAAGAGGCGGGAGGAGAAGCCCTTCCTTCAACATAGCACGGTCTACACCAGGGGTTAGGCTTTTCCACACCCCTCAGCAATGTAGTTATACCAACATGAGTTCCTACTGTAGACCAAGCCTTAGTTGAAATAAAAAAGAAGTGGTTGGTTTAGGCACGCCTTCCTGAGCAAGTAATCTGTGTGTTTGTTTATACCACTTATATAAACAGAGTTGTGCTCTGACTCGGGTGCTAAGGCTGACAGAAAGACTGCCACCAGATAATATCAGTTCTCAAAGCTCAGAATGCTCCTGTTTATAATATTTATAAAGAGAGCAGTGTCATTGTGCTGACAAAAAGAACTTGAGTTGAACTGGCATTATTTACATTCTGAGACAGAAATATTTGCCAACTTTATGAGATAGTTTCTGTCTTCATGACTCACTCTTCAAAAATACTTTATTAGCCCTGTAAACAATATATATATAAAACGGTGCCATTAGGGAGAAGCGGTCACATGCTTGTTTTTATATAACTTGAATTGCAGATCCAGATTTAAAAAACCTAAATAAAAATCTGAAAATTATAATCTGATACCTTCTAACATCTTGATACCAGGATCCCTGAATTTGAAAGTATCTGAAAAGCGTTATTAAGACTGGGTATACCACTGTGCTTTGGCAGCTGAAGAGTTAATACTGAATATCTGCTTTTCCTTCAAGCAAAATAAGAGTTGATGGTCAACTATACTGAAGTTTTTTAAGGCGAAAAGAGAATATGATTGCTCTCTATAAATACATCAGAGGGATAAATACCAGGGATGAAGAGGAATTATTTAAATTCAGCACCTATGTAGATAAGGGAACAATTGGATATAAACTGGCCATCAGGAAGGTTTAGACTTGAAATTAGATGAAGGTTTCTAACCATCAGAGGAGCGAAGTTCTGGTACAGCCTTCCAAGGTGAGCAGTGGGGGCAAAAAACCTACCTGGCTTCAAGACTGAAGTTGATAAATTTATGGAGAAGATGGTATGATGGGACAGCCTACTTGGCAATTAACTGATCTTTGACTACTAGCGATAAATATGCGAAATGGCCTGTGATGGGATGTTAGATGGGATGGGTTCTGAGTTACTACAGAGAATTCTTTCTGGGTGAGTCTTGCCCACATGCTTAGTGTTTAACTGATTGCCATATTTGGGGTCGGGAAGGAATCTGCCAATCTACCCTGGAGGTTTTTCGCCTTCCTCTGTAGCATGGGGCCCGGGTCACTTGCTGGTGGATTCTCTGTACCCTGGTGAAACGTTCCAGAAGGGTAGCCGTGTTAGTCTGTATACAGCAAAAACAACGAGAGTCCTGTAGCACTTTAAAGACTAACAAATATGCCTGCAGAAATTAAATTTGTTAGACTTTAAAGTGCTACAGGACTCTCGTTGTTTTTTCTCTGTACCTTGAAGTCTTTAAATCATGATTTGAGGACTTCAATTACTCAGACATAGGTCAGGGGTCTATTACAGGAATGGGTGGGTGAGGTTCTGTGGCCTGTGTTGTGCAGGAGGTCAGACTAGATGATCATAATGGTCCCTTCTGACCTTAAAATCTGAGTCTGTGAGAATATCAGTTTATAACTCTCTATTTCTATATGCTTCAATATTCTATTAATAACCATGAAAAACTGTTAAGCAGTTTAATCTAAAAGGAGCTGAATTACAAATGCATTGTGGATTCACTGCTCTAGTCCCTGTTTTTGCATAAGAAGTTCTCTCTGTCCTTGATTGTGTCACCCTTCAGTTAGATCTGAGATTTAAAGATTCAGAAATTAATGTCAGTTTTGAAGCACCATTCTTTGTTCACAGCCATTTAATTGTACAGGAGTCTTTTTCCTTCTTAAATGACACTTTGCCTTATTTTATTTCTCTGCCTTAATTTTTATGATGTTTGTTCCCAGTTTTGGTAATAAAATGTTGACAGGTACTGCCTGATGCTATAATGTTCCACTTTTCTTAACCCTTCTAAACAACAATAAACCCCTAAAAAAAAGCTTTGAGGTAGGAATTATTTTTAAAGGATTTAGGATTTTCATGATCAACACAATGCCTGGGACACCTTGTTACAAATGTGTTAAAAAGAATATAACATAATAATATGTACTTATCACTTTTACATGTGGCTATATATTTTCAAAGTATTGTCCAAACATTGGGCCAAATACTTCCCTGGTAAAACTCCATTGCAATGACAGGAATTGCATTAGGTGTGAGTTTGACCCAGTAGCTAACTAATTCTCATCCCATCCAGAAAAGAAAATATTATCTCAGTTTTGTAGGTTCTTGGGGAACGAACCCAAGAACTCAACCTGATTTTGGCTCACTGGGAAACCAGAAATTTTCATAGCTTCTACCCAAAAGCATAAATCAGAACAAGTTTGCTCCTAAGTTGGTCACAGGCTGAGCTGAGTTTCAGATTTTGTAATAAAACCTCAAATCAAGCAAGTGTTGGAATTTCATTCTGGAAATTTTGCACAATTGAAATCCCAACTCTCCATGGGACCTCGGAGTCCTGCCAGAGTAATCTTTTCAGTCAAAACAAGAAGACTCGCAAGTAATGATAATAGTTATCCCCATTTAACAGATGGGAAAACTGAGAAACACAGGAATTAAGTGATTTGCTCAAATTTGCAAAGTTGGGATTAGAACCCTCCATTTCCTAGCTCCAAGGTCTTAGCTCCTGGGTCATGCTACTTCCCTGCCTGCACAACATTTTCAGAATGATATTTTTAAATGTAAACAACCACTCTGGTAAATAATAGCAAATATTATACTTCACAGTACAGTATGACTTGTCTATATTGCTAAAAAAAAATGTAACATTCATCAATCAGAAAGAATTATAGATCTAGATAGATATTTTATCAGGAAATGCAAAAAGAAGGATAGCCCAGTGGTTTGGGCACTGGCCTGCGATGTGGAAAACCCAGGCTCTATTCCCTGCTCTGCCACAGACTTTCTTTGTGACCTTATACTTAGCCTCATTGTGCCTCAGATCACCATCTGTAAAATGGAGGTCCTGGAAAGAAGACACATGCTGCTGGGATAAAACCACCCAGTGAAATGTCATGAAAATGGTGCCCCAATGACCAAGTCGTTCATGGGTTACACCCACACAAAACAATGTCTAGAAAAGGATTCACTAGTCTTGGTACTGACTTTAGTACAGAGATAGAAACAAAGAGAATATAAAATGGACAGTCATCTGTTATTGATAGAGCATTATAGACTATATAGTACCACAGGAAATAAACATTAGTTTTATGGTTTTGGAATAGATCTTGTACTTTTGCTATAGCTACAGCGTTAAGATTGAACACTTGGCTCCACAAAGTCCTGCAACTGGTGTAATGGTACTGGTTAAAGCCTATCCACAGTGTGCTATTACAAAGGAGCTAGAGTGAAATCTCCTGTTTGACTTCAGTAGGGCCAGGATTTTGCCCCTAACCATTATGGACCCACATGCAACAGATCACAAGCCCTAGCGGTCTAGTTTAAGCAGCATCTTTTGATTCTGAAACTGTTTTCTTACATGCCCACTGCCATGATTTGGCAACACTGTGAATATGCTGAGAGTAGCAAAGAGTAAATCTTAAAGTTGCCATTTTCCTTGGATTATTTAATATTTATAATTTAGTGTATGCAGTTCAATATCTAGCAGACATTCTACGACAGACACTGGGAATGAAAGGGAGGTTAAATCACAGCTCGTGAGCCACATTCGGCTCTTTTACAATTAAAGTGTGGCTTGCGGAGCCCCCGATGCATCTCCCCCCCATTCTCCACCTACCAGACTGGGCTGGGGAGGTTGGGGCTTCTGTCCTGTGGTAGGGTAGTGGGGCTAGAGGCCTCTGCCCACCAAGGCGTGGGATCTTGGAGCTTCAGCCCTGCAGGGTGTGCCTGCTGGGCTTCAGCCCCATCGTGGGCTGGTGGGGCTGGACGCTTCTGCTTTGCTGGGAGAGGGGTCTCCCAAGCATTGGCAGACATGCCCTGTGAGGTGGAAGCCCTGCGGGGGTGCACCCCATTGCAGGGCTGAATCTCCGAGGCCCAGCAGACGCGCCCCAGCTCTCGGGCGTCTGAAGATTGTTGTATGCGACTTGAGGGTCAGTAAGTTTGGCCACCCCGTAGCCTGTTGACGTCAATGGAAAAGCTCACATTGACTTCAGCAGGAATGGGATTTCAGCTGTGAAGTTTTCCGTGTTGGTAATTTTCTATATCTGTATTATGTATGTCTTTCATGTAAGTAATTAAGTTGCTCTTCTAGCTGCTCAGTGTGTGTTAGAATTTCTTATTTTGTTAAATAATGCTAAGAGAGCCTTTTGTCTTTACCAAGTTATAATTTAAATTGTTTCAATTATTAGTTAGGAAGAACAAATAGTGGTTTGATGCTTTGTCATCACTAGAGTTGGAATGTTTTTTCATCAGAAAATGCGAATTTGTTGACAGCAAAACTTTTTGTGGGAACATGTAGATTCAATTAAACTTAAATAAAGAAAAGTTTCTTGATGAAATTTCTGGTGAGACAGGGAGACCCATGCCAGCATGGCCTGGTGGTCAGAACACTCATGTGGGGTGGTTTGAATCAGCCAAAGCAGGGACTTGAATCTAGGTCTCCCACATCCCAGGTGAGTGCCCCAGCTATTCTGGCACGGGTCTCTGATTTTTCATTAAAAAATTTCAAAAGGTTTCAGGCTCACCCCAATACCGAATGGGATGTTTTTTAAATAGTGAAAATATTAGTTGGATGGGAAAATAATTTCTCACCAAACTCTAGTCATCACACAGAAGCAAATGCACAAACAGCATAAGTTGCCTTTGTTTTTGCATATTTGGGTGCAAATTTACCTCAGGTTTTAAGCAGGAATGAGTTTACTGGTTTCCTCCTTAATCCCCAGTGGGGCTTTGAAAACATCACAGAATTCAGACACTATTGGCAGTCATAGTGTATGACGAAAGAGACTGGCAAAGTGACAATAGCACGGGCGTTGCAGAACAGTACTGAAAGAGGAGATTTTAAGCATCCAATTTCACTGACTACTAATGGAAGTTGGATACTTAGCTCATTTAGTCTCCTTTGAAATTCCAGGCCACGGTGTGTTGACCAATTATGGTGGGAAAGCTTGACTGCTGCAGTCAGCGCCATTATTCTTTAATGAAAATAACATTTATGCAATTTTAGAGCGATATAAACAAAGCATTGCAGTAAATTGCATTTTGTTATAGAGTAGCATTCTTTCCAAGGAGCTCAAGCTTACCACTGTAAACACAGAGAACAGTATGGTTTTGCTTTATCTGATTGTATAAATGGAACCCAATTCAAATGTTCCTCTCCAGTTATTAAATACTGCCAGAATGGTGTGCTTCATCTGTCAGTGTTCCCATTCTTGGCCTATTCCATCACAAAAGCAGTACTGTGTTTTAGTGACCCCGTGAAGGTGGGGATTTGTTTGTTTTTAAGTGCATCAACAGAGCTGCCATTCTTTCACTGTGATTGAACGTCACTTCAAAAACTGGAGTTTTCTTTGGGCCTGATTCCACATTCCAAACCCTCAATGACACTGATGGCAGTTTTTGGTGCAGGCCTTTTCTGGAAGTTCCAAGATTTGAATATCTTGCTATGAGTACCACATCTTGAAACAGCAGTTCAGTCCACTGAGTAGACAAGCAGCACTTTACCTGGAAAAGGAAGAGAGCAGTAGCAATGTGAGTTAGAAAGAAGATAGGTTTATGACAGAAAAAGAGAAGAAGAGAGAACAAGAAGGGAGATGGGAAACAGAGGATGCTGGAGTAGAGAAAAGAATAGGAAAAACGGGGGTAGATAAGGCGGGAGAAAGAGCAGGAAAAGGGGCCTAGTGGTACACTCTGACACCGGGATTAAGGTATATACTACCAGTCTGTGGAACAGAAACACTCTCTGAATCACTGATTAAACTTAGTAACTCCTTTAGAAGATCTTCCATTCCAGCACAACCAAATGTTCATGGTTTCAGTCTAGACGGTCTTTGTAAATCATCAGAGCAAATAGGCAGCATGGCAGTTCACGTTCGCTTGCAATGAGCACTTTTTCCCGCATTTGACATTGTCTAAGAGATTAAGGAAAGTTGTGTATTTATTAGTATTTCCAGTGACACATCTAAACAAGGATCATTCATTAGGTCTTTGATGCAGAAATTGACCCAGGTTGTTATTCTATCACATCTTCTATTAGAAACACAGAAAAACTTCAGTTTGGGTTAAAATATTCCTTAATGTATTAACTTTATCATTCAACACTGTGGTTCTACTTCGAGTGATTGCTCATATCCATTCCAATATAGGTGAGTGCGCACCCCGTGCACTGGTTCCCGGAACTTTTTTTGCCCTTAGCAAGCCCTGTAGGGACGGCTCCGCGCACTCCAGGGGGCGCTGGAGCCGGCCCTACAGGGCTTGCTAAGGGCAAAAAAGGGTTCTGGGAACCAGTGCATGGGGCATGCATTCACCTATATTGGAATGGATATGAGCAACACAACTCAAAGAACAACAGTTACTGGTAAGTAACCCTGTTTTATCCCATTATTCCTTTGAATGCTTCATCTGGGCAGTCTGCCATTCCAATTACCACACTTCTGTTTCATTAATTCAGCAACAGACTTGAATTCTGCATTGAGCTTAATTGTTTTGATCTTGTATAAATCCTTAAAATGCCAAAAGCTGTGAAAAATCAGGCAAATAACACAGAAAAGATGGACAATAAATTGTTCAATAAATATTTCTGTTTTGTATTTGTGGAAAAACAGATTATATAGTCATATCGTATAGTGACAATAACACTCTTTCCATTCCACTAGTGTCTCAGGAGGATGTTAAACAGCAGCTAGTAAAGTAAGATATTTTTAAATCAGTAGGTCCAGATAACTTACATCTAAGAGTTTTTTGAAAGAGTTGGCTGAGGAATTCACTGGACCATCATGTTGTTTTTCTATAAATGTTGGAACACTGGGGAAGTTCCAGACGGCTAGAAGAAAGCTAATGTGCCAGTATTGAAAAGGGAGGTAATGAAGACCTGGATAATCATAGGTCTCTCAGTCTGACATTGTTCCTGGGTGAAATAATGGAGTGGCTGATACAGGATTCGATTAATAAAGAATTAAAGGAGGGTAGTATAATTAATGCCAATCACCATGGTTTGTAGTAAGTAGATCCCTTCAAACTCATTTGATATTTTTTTTTGTTGAAATTGCAAGTTTGGTTGATAAAGGTAAGAGTATTGATGTAACATACTTAGGCTTTTATAAGGTGTTTGACTTAGTACAGCATGACATTTTGCTTAAACACCTAGAAGGATATAGTAGTAACATGGTATACATTAAGTGGATTAAAAGATTGCTAACTGATAGGTATAAAAATGCAATTGTTAATGTGGAATCATTGAGTGGGTGTGTTTCTTATGGAGTCCTTCAGGGATCAGTTCTTGGTTCTAAACGACCTAATTTTTTTCAGTGATCTGGAAAAAAACATAAAATCATCACTGATAAAGTGTGCAGATGACACAAACGTTGGGGGAGTGATAAATAATGAAGAGGACAGGTTACTGATACAAAGCAATCTGGATCGCTTGGTAAACTGGGCACAAGCAACAATATGCATTTTAATCTGGTTAAATATATACACATCTAGGAACAAAGAATATATGCCATGCTTCCAGGATGTGGAGCTCTATGCTGGGAAGCAGTGACTCTGAAAAAAAGTTGGAGGTCATGGTAGATAATCAGCTGAATATGAGCTCCTGGTGTACATTGTGGCCGAAAGGACTAATACGATCCTTGGATGCGTAAGCAGGGGTGTGATGTATTGGGGATCACCCAGACCAGTAAGGAGTGTGTGCCTGGTAACCTTGGGGTGCCTTAATATTGTGCTGCTATGACCCAGTAGCCTGCCACAAGCACCCTGTCTTCTACCAGCCTAATTACTCCTTGCAAGATAACATCAAGAGCCCTTCCTGTCCCGAGTCTCCCAAATCCGCCCTTCCAGAGTTCTTAACTATTAGACACCCAGACTTTTCCCCTCTGGTTCATCAGCCCCAAAAATATGAAACCAGCCCCGCAGACACCAGCTTACTTTGGCCCCCACAAACTCCACACAGTTTGGACAACAGAGATCTGTTTGGGTTTATTTAATAGAAAAAACACAGATTCAAAGATGACGTAGTGAGGAGACCAAACATATACAAGTTGCACAGCAAGTAAACATAAAGATGCAACTTCAGGCTTTACATTTCTGTATTGGATAAAATCCCATTTCTAATACAAGTTAACTATTGCCTTTGAACAGATTCTCCCCTAATTATAGTGGGAATCCATCATTCATTGACCGCTTCCTGCCTAGAAGCTGCCTCTCAGTTTCTGGATGAAAAGTCTCAGGCAAAATCCTGCTTTTAAAAGGCTTTTTTTCCCTCTCCCCCCACCGCCCCAGTCCATGGGGACTCATGTTTATTTGGTGTGTGTGATTCAAGTACTGGAATGTCTCAATATCTTTCCATTAACTCAAATGGCCCATCCTTGTTCTTTTCCTGGCTGGACAGTGGGTCCTTATTTGGAGCTGATTACATGTAAACGCCAGGCTCAGAAGGTGCTGCTCCTGGTCTGATCGCTCCCTGTCCTGCTGTGAGTGGAGGCAAAGTTTATGAGTCCAGTTCTCTATATGCATAAATTCATAACCATAGCCTGTATACATATCTCATAATGATAATTAAGTTTAGGACGTTACAAGCTTTCACAAAAGACCTTATCTGACATATTTTTATAGCACAGTGATGTTGTATAGATTTGAGTTGACTGTTTATTCTTTGAGGTTCAAACCCCCGGTTCGCCCCCTGGGGTGTCTGGACCATGATTATTATAAAGGGAATCTCAAGTAGGAGTAGAGACGTTATTTTCCCTTTGTATTTATCACTGGTGTGACCACTGCTGGAATACTGTGTCCAGTTCTGGTGTCCACAATTCACGAAGGATGGTGATAAATTGGAGATGATTCAGTGAAGAGCCATGAAAATGATTAAAGGTTTAGAAAACATGCCTAATAGTGATAGAGTCAAGGAGTTCAATCTATTTAGCTTAACAAAGAGAAGGTTAAGGGGAGACCTGATTATAGTCTGTAAGTACTTACCTTGGAAACAAATATTTGATACTGGGCTCTTTAGTTTTGCAGAGAAAGGTGATCCAATGGCTGGAAGATGAAGCTGGAAATTCAGACTGGGAATAAGTTGTACATTTTAAACAGTAAGGGTGATTAACCATTGGAACAATTTACGAAGGGTTTTGATGGATTCTCTATCACTGGCAATTTTAAAATCAAGATTGGATGTGTTTTCTAAAAGATGTTCTCTAGGCATTATTTTGGGGGAAGTTCTATGACCTGTGTTATACAGGAGACCAGACTAGATGATCACAATGGTCCCTCAGTGGTTCCTTCTGGCCTTGCAATCCATGAATCTGTGTTCACCAAGAATTACTAGCTTCTGCTTTCCAGAAATTAGGACTCCCTGCATTCCCCTGACTGAGATCTAAATTTTGAATACAATGTGTTGGAACAGCTCTGATTACCTCAAGCATTTAAGTGAATAATCTTAACATGTAAAATGCAGAAATGTGATGATTGGGGAGATCCTCCAACTTAAATGTTTTTATAAAATTAAATAAACAAATGAACAATCTTCTGCTTTAAAATGTTGAGATGTCTGAAATATTTCTGGAGGCACCTGCTTCTTATATGTTCTGGACTGCATGATAATAAAAATGCCAGCAGAAAGAGAAGGAAAATAAGCAGATATTTCAAAAATCTAGAGTATTAAGCAGTCAGTTGTATCTAATGAAAAGTCTTCTCATAGTGCTGCTGTTACATGGGATTAGAACAGAACCATGTCATAATTTCAATTATTTCTGTGTCAGCATTTGATCAGACAAGAAAGTCCACTTTATTTTCAGGGAAGATACAGAAACTGCTCCCTTGGGATGTGTCTACACTAAAGAAATTTTCCAGAACATTTCCTGCCATAGCTAACACCCATTCAGTGGTAAATCAGTGTTAGCAATTCTTTGGGGATCTTAGTGCTGATGGCTAGCTGGCTACCAATACTGTTGTAAGCACTGTGTTGTATACCTGTTCAGCTAAGTACATTGGGGCTCCCAACATTGCAAGCGCTTATTCAGCTGTACCTGTGTTATCAATAGTGGGAAATGTAGAAAATTTCCCTACTTCAGAGCCAGCCTTTGTCTTATATGACATATCTATAGTTCAGATAAGCATTTGCTAAATGTAACTAAGTCCAAATTCAAATGAATCCTTTGGTGTAACTCAAGTGGAGTTGCTGGAGTTTCACTAGGAGACACATTTGTCCCAAAGAGTTAAAAGGTGTCACCACCTGAAAAGACCAAGTATGGTGGTATCAAACCGTGTGAAAATCCACGTCAAAAGTCTGTCCTCGCATGCTTGACTTCATTGAGAGTTGTGTGTGCTTATGAGTAGGTAGTCTGTGTCTTTCTGTGAGGTTTTTACAATTGTCATTCTCTCAGCTCCAGTGCCCAAGGTCTCTAAACAGCCTATCAGTTGAATTTTTGTCTACTTTCACTTGATAGGCATGTAAAGCTAGTCCTATAGGAGTTTAAAAATGACAGAATGCCAAATAAATTGGAGGACAAATTAAAATGAATATGTCCCCTTAGACTTAGAGCACCCTTGAATGACTTGATGGATCCTCAGAGTGGTGAGTCTCAAGTAAAACAGCCTGAAATATGTTGACTGATTTTGTGTGTTTAGTAATTTGAATGGGGTTATAGGCTCACCAGCTGATCTGATCAGAAGATAATGAGGTTCTAGTCCCAGGATCAGGCTACAAAGAGTTTACAAGGACCCCTGGGGTGCACAACAGGAATGCTCACACTGATAGCTGAATATGTATAGTTTTACAGGCTTTTATTGCAGTAGCATAGCATGAATAATCAAATGGATAATGATTAGAATTACAGTCTTGTTCTAAAGACATGTAATGTATATACTGCATGCTTTGGATTAATATACTCACACCCTTCCCTGGTTGAGAGAGATGTCCGGATCCTCAACTCTTGCGTGGAGGGGTGGAGAGCTAGGCAGGACTAGAGAGCTAAGAGCTGTAAGGCTAAGACTAAGACTACAAATAATACTAAGTATAAACTAAGAACAAAGATCCTAATCACACCAACACAAAAGAAGCCCAAATGAAGTAGTAACTGATGATCACCCCCAATTAAAATGGTTTGTCCTTTTTATACCCTGAACAATATGGGTCCTCCTTCTAAGTCCAAATTTGGCTTCTTCACTCACAAATTTTTAGGGTACACTTATTCTATAGGCTGACAGGTTCATGCATATTATTGACATTCTCGTTTTCTTTCCACATGGTTCGCTTCTCACCTTTGTTATTTCTGGCCCTTTCTGTGGGTTTTGTGGTGTATCAGTGAAGTTTACTCCGAGCATAAACTGAGGGCCCCCCCACCCCCCATCTTGGGGCCTCCTGACTTATCTAGGGTAAAGGTTACAACCATATATGTCTTATCCTTTAACTCAACATTATTTATCTGGACCAAAGGTCCCAAACATATGTATACTAATGGCCTTAGCTTTCATACAGGATGTGTCCTGTAGGTTTCTTGCATTACAGCTATAATACTTTGACATGAATCTATGACTCTATGAGAATAAACAAATACTTAAATTTATAAGGAGGAGTATATATGTGCAAGCAAATGGGCTAGTCCTATAGGCTATGATTAAAATAATATAAAAATAGGATTGAAGGGTTGAAGAGGTATTCACAGCCCCAGGTGTCATTGATTAATGAGCATCTTCATCTTAAAAAACAACATTGCATCTCAAATCAACTATGAAATAAATCTTACTTGTGCTTTTTGAAATCCTCATCTCTGCATGTGGCATGTATTCAAGAAGTGCTCTGAGACAGAGTGGGTGGTTGTGCTGATGACGTACTGAGAATCAAAGGTTAGGGGAAAATTTTAGATCTGAAACCTCAAAACAATTCCCTCATGCAAGCAAAGGTCAAGATGGGCCAGTTTGATCATTTCAGTTTCTGGCAGTGAAATTCATGCAGAAGAGATACATTTAAGAATTGTGTTTCAGTGTATATTGAAGTTCACAACTCTATTTGAGAAGAACTTTTCTAGGTTTCAATATGTTTGTCAGAGATGATTGTGGAGAGTAATACATTTCTCCTTGTGAATTGGTGATGCAATAGCATACTGGTAACTATAAAATCAGGTACATTTACAGACTTAACTTGTCAGGGTTTAAAATCGAATCTTTAATCATCTAGAGTTGGATTCTCCAGTTTGCCCAGTTACTTTCTTTTATGAAGTTAAAGCAGCTTAGAGATTTGCATTAGAGAATTCTTCCCATGTAGTGACAATCTCTTTTAGCACAAACCTGGTGAAGGCAACTGTGCCATCCAGTAAAGGGGAAAGAAGGGATAGGGAGGGAAGGGAAGGGGAGAGGAGTTTATTTGTGGATGTGAGGGAGCATGGCAGAATGAGGCTGTGCTACACGTGAGTCTCTGCTGATGGGAACTTCTGGCCGGTCTGTAAGTAAAATCTGCCCTCTGCAGCTCTAATTTACATTGGGCTGGACAGCAGCATTCGGCACTCTGTCATCCCTTTCCACTACGCCCATGAATCAAGCTCCTGTCTTTTCCACAGGGTTTAACATTTCAACTGAATTCTTGAAAGAGTTAGAATCTATATATATAATTCAGGGCCCATTTCAGCAGAAAGTATTGCTTATTTTTTACGCCATTCTAGTTCAAGAAGGGCACATGCAGGCTATGTAGCATGCTCATTTTTTCAAGGAAAGGTCAGCCTTCTAAGTAAAGCACACAAAAAAAAAAATTAAAAAATTAAAAAAAAAGAATCTTAAAAGATTCATAGCTTGGAAAACTCATGCTGCTCAGTAATAGGTTAGGAGAGTTGGCATAAAAGAGTGCCTGGCTCTTCAGCTATACTGGTGTATACAGGACCTGATCCAAAGTCCATTGAAGTCAATGGGAGTCTTTCCTTTGACTTCAGTGGGCTTTGGATAAGGCCTTTAGTCTTTCAGCTTTTCGTATCTGCCTGACTCATATCTAGTCACCTTGAGAAGAAGCTGACCCTTATCCTACATCCCTGACATCATTTCAGGGATCCGTATCACCACACGTGGCATTTGAACTGAGCAGACTCTTTGAAAGGGGATGAGTGGGATAGGTACAGAATACCTATTCTGGCATTCTGTGGCCCCCCGGGCATGAGTACTTATCCCTCAGAAGACTGAGGTACAAAAACAGGGTTTCCATTAGCCAGCAGCTACAGTGGGAGTGGATGCAGTGTTCAAAAGTTATCGTGTTGCAGACAGAAAAATACCATCGAGTTGAATTTAGGGCTTTGCTTCACTCAGCCAGTTACATTTGCTGTAGCAGAGGGACTGAAATCTGAGTTGCAAGGCGTTGGCCCTACAATTGCAAATTCATTAAACAGCCTTATTAGCATCTGTCTGGGAAAATAGCTGTCTGTGATACATTTTTTGAAGTTAAAAGTATATTTTGATACTCTGCTTGGTATGGTACCAACTTATCTGATAGTGTATTTGGGCACTGTCCTGCTACCCTCAGCTTTGAAAATGTATTTCCTGGGATCAGGTATAGAGTGTATTTATATGATACCACTTCTGCCTTGGAGTAGACGTTCCAGAGCATCAGCAGTTCACAGTGGATACTGTTGAATCCTGGTATGAAGAGATTAACCACTGGTAGTGCTTTTTAGTATATCAAAGAACAAATGTACAGCGGGGCATTGCATCTTCTAAGCAGCAGAACAAATGGCTTTTATCTATATTCCTGTTGATGCATGCACATAAATTCTATTGAAGCTAATGGGGGCAACACAGACATAGATGACAGAACAGAACACAGTCACTGAGGTACAGAGCAAAAAACAGAGCAGAACATACTAAATAAAAAAGCAGTCACATTCCTGGAATTATAACATGTATATCACTTCACCCACACCCACTTAAAATAAATTAAAATAATGTAGTACTTTCACTGTAGAAGGTGTTTGACAGCCCTGGAGAATGAAGTTCTTGTACCTTAGAACAATTAAAGTATAGTGGCAGTGCAAACTGATCCACCAATGTACTTCAGCTCTGTTCTGGTTGGACCCTTTCAAAGGAATAGAATGTCATCCAGTCTCTGTCCTCAGCTTCTCTGCTGAGACTGATAAGTAGAGCCAGTTATGAAAATGGTGGTGACATATCCAGGTGACATTTACTTGCTGAGATGTATGTTTGGATGGAGAGAGATTGGTCAGGAATAGAAATATAGGTCTGTGACTCACTGGCATGAAGATGGTAATAGAAACCATCAGGTCACCAATAGACGAAGCCACCCAGAGAGAGAGAGAGGAGGGGACTGAGGAAGATTTGTGGGGTTCCCATAGAGATTATGAGAAGGGAAGAGAAATTAAAAGGCAGCATGCTCCAAAAGAACATAGAGTATGTTAAAGCAAAGCAAAATGCATTTTATCCCACACAAGTGATATGTATTAAAGTTACCATCCCAAAAAGGGAGAGCGAGTGACATCAAGTTGGACAGATGCAGAATGTAGAATTCTCTATATAAATCTAAGTCACAGCACAGGCTAAATCAGCATAATTTACTATGTCAGCTTAATTTCTTGGTAGTTTCTGTATAAATTTAAACTCAGATCTTTTTCCTATCATTAAGTGCCATTCACAGGCACTTGAAAGCACCAGACCAAGGGAAGAAGATAATTTAGTGTCTTTCATATTGAGGCATTAAAGGCCCTATCCTGCTCCCATTAAAGTCAATGGGAGTTTGTGCCTTTATCTTTTGCTGTTTAGAATAGTTTTGGGAATCCTTTTTATCCATTGCTGTAAAGTATAGAATTGAATGCCCAAAGTGAAGGGGTAATAAGGGACCATTTCATTATTTCTTTGGATTTTTCAAGCATAATTATTTTGTGACAAACTTTGGCTAGCCCTTTTTCTGGTACCCAGCCATAATTGCAGTCTTTGCCTCCTGTTAGTATAGGGTGATACCTTTGTGAGTATTAGTGTCTCTAATAATTGTTGCATGCAGTTTAGGTGTAGCTGTGTTGGTCTCAGGATATTAGGGAGACAAGGTGGGTGAGGTAATAATTTTTATTGGACCAACTGAGGGTATGTCTACACTAACGGCAGCAAAGTCGCAACCGTCAGATCGACCTTTCTGGATTGATTGAGTGGTCGTGAAGACCTGCTCAATTGATCCGGAAGTCGATGCTGTAAAACCACCCCCTGAAGTGGCGTAGCGCTGTGTTGATGGGAACACAGTTCCTGTCGGCGCAGTGCAGTGAAGACACGACGCAGAAGGGACGCACAGCAGTTGAAGGGAGTTACACAAGCTACTCTGCATAGCTTGTGTAACTCCCATCGACTGCCGCTGAATCACCAGGTAAGTGTAGACCGGGGCTGAGATATTTACCTCGATCACTCTGTCTTTCTCTAAGGCAGCAGGGAATCAGAGACTGGGCTCCACAATCCTTCTGCACAAGCCAGCTGCAAAAGGGAGTGCATGCTGCAACTTTCTAAGGGGTGGTGCAGCAGATGTACTCTTTTCACCCCACTCAGGATAGTACCATAATGGTCCCGTGTTTTCTTTCAGTTTCTTTCATGATAAAAAAACATACCAGTGGCAGGTGTGTCTGAAAGAAGTGCTCCAGACTAATCTGACACATCTGGCTTTTCTTGACCATCCATCCGTTTCCCTTGAAACTGCTGTATTTTCTGGTAATAGCAAAAGAGCTAATTCCATTTATAACCATATCAGTTATGATTGCCCAAGGGAAAGCCCTTACCAGGAACCTTGAGTAGTGGGGGTTAAAGGGTTTAGCTAAAGTGTCCATAATTCCACTTGCATAAAAGATATCTGGAATATTACACCTGAAAGGTTAAAAATAATTTGAAGGTATTCTTACTGCTCTAATACAGGGACAACACAACTTTTAAAGACTCAGAAGAACCTCACTGTAGTGCAGATTAACTCACAGTTAATTTGACTGAACAAGGTACAATGTATTTTTCCTACAGCAATGTCAGTGTTAACCTTTGAATTAAGAAAAATCACTATTCATTTAGCTCATAAGGTTGAGTTAACAGTGCTCCTGACTGTGCAAAAAAACAAAACAAAAAGTTAAATTTGTTCCAATTATTTTTTAAAGAGACAAAATCATAACAAATAATTGAGTTGTTTCAAAAAGATCTCATGTACAAGAAACAGATAGTGGACTAAAAAAATGTAAGCACCACAGAGACACCACTTTGCCTGGTGTCACATTGTGACACATTGTGTTCTTGTTTTCCTTCCCTAAGCCATGCATTTATTCATTTATTTCACTACAGATCAATTCACGTGTTTGTCTTAGTCACAGTCTAGCTCATTTTGTTTTTGTTATTAAGACCCTCTAACCTGTGAATGCCACTTAAAACACACTTTTAAAGATTTAAAATAAATAATAGACAGCTAGTTAGCTATTTCATTGTGCTTCCCATTCGAGCGCAGAACAGAATAAAATGTTTGGAATTATTTAGCATAAATCCGCTACATCAATTGGCCATGTTTAGTGTCTCTTTGTTGTCAGAATACCTAAGTACTGGCTTTCTTTGGTATTTAAATGCTATTCTATTTGTTCCTAACTTCCCCTGTTTAACAGCAGACAAACCCAGGGAGCACTGAATGAGTCGGATGATCCCGAGACAGGCTGTCTAACTGATAACAAGCCAACTTCTCGTCACTTCTATCCTGTCGCCTTGCTGCTTGTCAGCTCACACTTGCTGGTTGTGTGGCTTATTTTAAGTCTTGCTTTACTATTAGCCAAATATCAATAAACTTCACTTGTGTTCCTTTCTTTTCTACAGACCGCAACAAATTAACTTAAAACAAAAAGAATTATGCTGTAATATTTCTACATTTTCAGACCCACAAGATTTGTCTTTAGGATACAAATGTCTGAACTGTATAATGTTTTCATTATTTTTTCTGAAATCTAAGAAGTATACTATGCATTAAGTGAATTAATTTCCTCTTTTTGTTCATGGTAAAGCTTTCCCATGTAACTAGCTCAAAGAAAGGTAATATATATTAGTATCTCTATATCAGACAAATTACAGGATCCTGAAAGCTTGAACCCCCCTTTCCAAACTCCTATTCAGCCTATTAATTAAAAAGGTTAAAAGTGATTTTGCACAATACAAACTAACCCTGAGCCAAGAATAATGGATGGGACAGTTTGTAGGATTAATTTTCGTTGTGCTACTTTGATTGTCATTTATTAGCTGATGGAATCTTCTGTTTAATGAAGAGGTTATGTTACTACATTGCTTGAACTAACCCTTTTCTGTCAAGTAACTATATGGAGATAGAATGAGTTCTGTTTTGTAATTAAATTAACCTGTTTGTAACTGTTGCTTTGGTTGCGTTTGCTGTTTTTGCTTTCAAGACACTTTTATATTCTTTTTAACAAAGTCTTGTTTGTGTCTTGATGCACCACTTTGGCACTTGTGACTTTTGTACTGTATGTGAACAAGCATCCTTCCTTTGTAAAGAAGAGAGTTGGGTCAGGCTGTTTGGAAAGCCATTTTCTCTTTTTTTCATTGCACAGCTAAACATATTGAAATAAACTATGGATGAAAATTTCCTTTACAAATCTATAGGGCCAGACTTAATAAAATGCCTTACTCCTAGAACCTGCATATTTAGGGCTACATGTAGACTTTAACATGTACAGTAAAAAGTCTGAAAAAGGATTTAAAAGGCAAATATATTTCTAAAGTTAGCGTGAAAATGTATCATTAAATAAATTATTTAAAAATTTTTACTAAACTTTAATGAAACCTTAAGGGCAAATATAAAAATCGCATCATCTATTTCTGAGGGCAATAACTGTATTGGGGCTGGCCTTGGATTTAATTTTGTAAGATGTATCATCACTTGTGGAAAAACAAAAATGTAGAGTTGAATCTTTTGTTATTTTTACTTCAACTGTTGCTGAAACTCTGCAATGAAGAAATAAAACATATTTATTTATTCTGTGTTTCATGAAGTTGTACTTTTTCCCTTTTCACCAGAGAAGGATGCCGCATAGAGAATGTGCTGAAGAATATCAAATGCAGAAAGTATGCATTCAACATGATACAGCTGATGGCTTTCCCAAAGTACTACAGACCACCAGAGGGGACATATGGAAAAGCTGATACCTAAACTTACAATAATGTGATAAGGAACACACATCTATGCTAATTAGATAATATAAAAATTGCTGTTTGTGTGTCATGAACTGGGAGTGTGTAACAAAACTGGGAGCTATCAGTGGATCTATTTTAAATTAAAGTAACTATAGTCAGTTACTATGAAAGAAAACCTCAATTAATGTAGTGGCTTGAGTATTCTCAAAACCAAATATATACAGCCCTTCAATGATAGGCTGTAATTTAATCAGATTCCATAAACGAGTAGAATTGAGCCTCATAAGGGGAAGACCCAAAAGGAAAATGTAGGTTGCTGCAGGAATTGGTGTTAGTGATTCGACAGGGGCCATTGATACTATACCTGAGTACTGTGTGAAGGGGCACCGTCTTGCTGGAGGGGATTTCTTCTGGGCCAGGTGTAAAACAGAGATTCCAGTCCTTTGTGGTCAAAGACCCCTGGCATTCTTGACAAGGAATGTTAATCTCAGGCTCTTGGCCAAATTTAAATTTGGTAATTACATTCTGTTTTTCTATAGAAGCTTGGTAATTGCAGATTGTAATTTGAAGTTTGGTAATTACATAATGTAATTTTAGTAACTACAATGAGTAATTTGGTAATTGCATTCTGCTTCTCTGCAGTTTCAGTTGGATGTATTATTCCTGGCTTTCAGTGCTAGAGCCAAATCCCACTCATTTTATTTATTCATTAGTCTCAGTAGCAGAGTCAGGATTTCTTGTGAGAATAAAGTAACTGAGATTTGCCCCCTAAACTTCACTGAGTGTTTCTGTGCACAGAAAAGCCTAAAATGTGGCTTCATTTTAGTGCTGGGTGAAGTGATTCCTATATATTAAGAGCTAACATAGCTCTTCAGGATGAAATTATATACATGGATGGTTTTGTTAAATATAATGGTTTTATACAGCACAAAGCCCAACATAAGCATAATAATGAGGGTAAGTACTCCTTAATCTACTACATTGTGGCTAGTTAGCTAATTTTATATCACACCTATAATGCCGTATGTAGGTACCATCAGGCAAAGAATACCCTTCAGCCTTAACTGTGAATTTTAGTGCTTTTGCCAGCTTGTGTGACTCCTAAGTTTATCTTGTAGACATCACACGGTTGGTAGTCACATCAGTTAATCACATCAGTTAATTCCATTTCCCCCAACCAAAAATAAAATAAAAAAAGTCACTCAATGATGACTGACGTTTATATAGCACCTTGACTTTGAAAATAAAATATTTAGAGCAAGAAGATAAGAATGTTACCCAAATAAAACTACGTTGGAAATTTAAGATACCAGAGGCAAAGCGTAATTACCAAATTCAGAATTTAGCCAACACATAGAAGTTAACACCCCCCTGCTGTTACAGAAGTCACTGAAGAACTGTAAAATTCTCCTTTGAATCCATTAAGATATGTGGTGTAAATCTGTATTTATACTAATAAAAATATATATTTAAGATTGTGATCCTGCAAACACATCCGCCATGTGTAACTTGAGGAAAATTGGCAGTCATGTGAGTAAAGTGCCAACGTGTGCTTAAATGTTTGAAAGATCCGGCCTTTGAACGGTTATTAAACATATGGGGTGAAATCCTGGCCCCAACTCCCATTGACTTCAGTGGGGCGAAGATTTCGCCCATGCCATAAACTTACTTGATGAACTGGAACAACTTGTTCAAAGCAAGTAACACTGATGTTTAAATAATATTTTGGTACTTTTATGATTTACTCATACTATGTGATGAATTTGGCGCTGTCCTGTTCTATCACAAATATGTGTTTAGGTTTTTCTTTTATTATATGTTAAATACACAATTGACCACAGTAAGCCTTTTGCAGTTGTCACAGCATCTTCAAAAAATACACTGTGGAGATAAAATCAGCCAGATGTGAATTGAAGAGCTTTAATTCCTTTAAATACTATATAATTTACTAATGGAGTTAGAATGTAATGGCTATCTTGTAAATCTGTATTTGTATATGGATTTTTAACCATTACAGAACTGAGCCATATAGTCTTAATTCAGATATACTGAACCAAAGTCTAGCAATGTTACAGTCTATTCTGTCAGTCTAGCTGCCACATTTGCTGTGATCTCAACATCCTCTTTGTTGTCCACAGTTTAAAAAAAAAAGTTACTAGATATATACATCAGAGTCATGAGCCTGTATTTCTCATGCATCTCCGTAAAATAGAACTTCCTGGAGAATTAGAGCTGTTCTATAGTATTTTTAAACCAATCTGCAAAATTCTATAGTGGGGTATAATTCTCTGTTGAATTCAATAGGGTTTTTAGAGTAATTTACCTACAACTGCACTGATTTTATCCATAAAAGGAAAGGTCAAGATCTTTTTCTCTAGATTTTTTAAATCATAATGTTGTGCCCTTTTAAAAACATTTTGGTTCTGAATTACTTCTGCACCGTGATCATATTGTGTTTAATCTAATTATATGTTTTAACCAATGAAGATGTATGAGTCACATGTGCAAACAAGGGCATAAATTGTTGTAATAAACATTATTTCTGCACGTTTTTTAACCTTAAAAAATGACCCACACTTGTTCTTTTGAAAGTTGTTACCGGTTTGTTTCCCCAAATATTTTTTCAAAAAAACAGCACAATATGCTGCAGTAAAACAGCATTGATCACAATGGTGTTGGGATCTTTAAAGAATGTACTTTGGTTTTTTTTAAGGCAAAGTGGAAGCTTTGATTGCCAAGTTTTTGATTGGAACAGATATTTGCAGATTCATAAGACCCACAGAAAATATGCTGACAGTTTTAAGTATATCCGCATGAACAGTGTTATTCAATGCTGAAAATCACTTTTTCTGTTGAAATATTTCCTCTGATGTAGATTTCAAGGGATAGATCCTGACCAGGTGTGAATTTGTTATAGGCTCACTGACTGCAACGGGCCTATGACAATTTACACCAGCTGAGGATTTGTCTCCAAAACTGAGTTGTCAGCTAATAATGGATGCAAAAGTAAATATTCTTCAACCTGGATTTTTATGAATACAAATAATCCTTTGTGGCTGTTACCAAGTACAATGTACCAATCCAGTACCGAGGGCCAGCCCAAAGCCCTGCACACCACTTGTTGGGTTAACAGAGGACACTGAAGACATATTAGAGGAGTAATTCTGAGTAAATTGATTTTCATGAGCAAACTGTACCATTTGCTAACGTATTATTGAAGAGAACTGACTGAGCTTAATGGCAGAGTCACTAAAACGCTCAGCCTTTGCATTGTAAAAACTTCTCTGAGGACGAAAGCTTCTATTTTGAGAGCCAAACAGTCTTTCAACGGGATAGAAAACAGCCAAGTGTGTCTGGTATTTAAGGCCAAATTCTGCTTGCTTTACTCATGTGAATAGTCCCACTGAAGTCACTGGTATTACTTGCTTGAATAAGATCAGCAGGATTTGACTCCATGAAACCTGAGCAAAAGTGCTACCCATGTTGAATGTTTGTATAGTGCATTGTTATCTTTTTGTGTAATTTTTATACCACAGGTTAGCATGGAAGTAGCAAACCAGTTTAAATTGTAAGAAAAGGGAAAAGCTAAATGCAATTTTAATATAATAATTTCTCAATGATACCTGTAAAACTTCTATTCTGGAATATATGCATGGGACTGACGTATTGTCATACAGACAGGTCTTTTCTTCTGCAGTCTTCTTTCGGGGAGTTTGGTAAGACCATACTTTAATATTTAATGTGTATAGTTTAGCTTTTATTAAATGATTGGAGTATAGAGAACCTTTCTAATTCCATTATCTCATTACGTCTAGATGATGCTGTCTACTTTGATGAAACATTAACAATACATGTACTGTAATGAACCACCAATATAAAAAGCAGGCTGAAGCCAACAAAACATTAACTGAGAAGGAGTATCAGTGAAAGTTCTTTGCACTATGAATTTTAATGCCAAGATTTTTGGCATTAAGCATAAACAAGAAACGATAAAAATATATATATGTTTTTGTGTCCATCTTTAAATCAATACAAATCAATCCACATCAAAATAGTTATTTTAAGCAAATGAAAACCTTGCAATATTCTAAATCACCACTGATGTTTAGGTGCCTGGCCGCAAAGAAGTGCAGAACATCATTTGTTTACATTTGTCAGTATAGTATGAATCTTCTTATCCTTCAGGAAATAAGCTGATTTTTATTTCCAGTTTTAAGAGATGGTTTGAGAAATTCAGTGATCAATACATTTACCACTTTGTAAAGACTGAACACCATAAGGTGTAATTGTTAAAGATATTTCATTAAAAAAATTGAACATAAAAAAGTTATTTGGTGGAGTATGGTGTAGTTGGTTGGCAGTTATAAAATTATTTTGCATCAGGTGACTCTGCTGAAAACTTAAACCCATTAGTTTCTATATTTATGCTTTATTGCCACAAAGAGAGAGCATGTTGTATCAGTACTGCCATCAAATATGAATTGCATCTTGGCTTTTGTTTCTCGGTAGTTTTTAAAAAGAGCTGTGCATCCAAGCAGATGTTTCCAACTGCACAAAAAAAGAAGCTTTAAATAATTTATTATTGTTTAAAAGGGAAAAATTAAATGTATCTGGAAGATCAGATATTTTAAAAAATCATCTCAAAAGTGCTTCCTCATATACAAGAGAAATAGTTTTCCAGTAACCTAGGATATTGATGGGTTTTCTGTTTTTCTTTAATCTTATAACACATCAGTTTTGTGTTGCTAGAAGATGCAGCATGTGCTCTAAAACGAGTCATAAATTCTAAAATACCTTTATTTTTTTCTCTTCGCCAAACATAATCTTCTGAATAAGTAATGTAGCAAACTAAAAGGAGGCAACACTATATAACCAAAAATCCAAGACTGAAAAATTGCATTCACCCAAAAAGCTTGGGAATCAGTACTTAAAAAAGAAAAAATATCCACTTGTGAAATAACAGACCCAAATTCCAAAGAGCACATACAGAAAACATCAGAAGTGTGTGAGGGAAAAGGAAGGCAGAATGGTGACAGGACAAGTTAATGCAGTGCCCACGTTTGGTGATTTTTTTTTTATTTATTTTTTTTGACAGTGCAGCTCTGATTGCCTTTCCGTAGCTTAAGTGAGTATTATTAGCACTTGGGCAGTGGTGTTTGTACTTTTTCCACTTTGCATGCATATAGTTTTACTGTATGTACTTTAAAATTACATGAAGAGCCTGACTTTCAAATTTTTGTGAAAGTAATTGTACGCTCACAAGCTACTTTGGTACTTGTTTTCCTTTTGTGTAGCTATTCCAGTGTAACTGTCATGGCCAAATCTGCTCTCTTTACTCAATGTGACTATTTGTATGAGCAAGACTAACAGGCCTTAGCTCACAATGTGTATTTATTCAGACACACTGAAGCATGGGTAGGCTGTCCCAGCTCCTTTTATCTTTGTACTTCAGGAACACCATTTTTGTTTTGTTGCTGTATGTAAGCCATATCCATTGTACACTGTGTGTATATTTTTATTTAAATAAATATGACTTTTATTTTTTATGTTTCAGACTTTTTTGTGTTTGATATTCATTTTTCATTTTCATGTTACTGTTTAGCCTAGGAATTTTGTACCTTACTAATAAACATGAGTATCTTTAAAATGATTTTATATGTTACTTTGCCACAGTACAGACTTTATCATCCATTGAGTTTCTCATGACAAAGAATGTAACAAATACAGAATAGGGAGCACAATTCATTCATCTTTCTACAAGGCTGTAATAAGATAATACAAAGTTTGTTCTTGCCCTTTCTCTTTTGTAAATTCTTTTTGGATGCATTTAAATAGAAATACAAGTGATCTGAGTTTTTTGAACCAAAAGCTGCCCTCAGTCTGTAGTGGAATTCCCACTGATATTGTTGGGAATGATGAGCATTGACTGAGGACAATGTTGGGCCTGTTCCCAGTAAATTCAATGGGAGTTTTGCCACTCATTTCAGTGAGAGATTTATTGAGCCTTATCTAGGGAACAGTCCTGCTCAGATTGCTCACTTGAGTGGTCCTTACTCATGCAAGTAGTTCTATTGACTTCAGTGAGACTATTAACATGAGCAAGAGGAACAGGATTCTCCTGGTGCACATTGTTAAAGGACCACATTCTGCTAACCTTACACAAGTGAGCAGACCTCATTGATTTTGATGTGGACTGTAAACCATGCCCAACCCCTTGTATGCTCATTCTGCTACAACAGGTCCCTTTGGCACTTGCAGAGGAAAGGACACAATTTGTCCCTAGGGAAATCAGGTTAAGAAATAGTATTTAAGGGTTAGTCAAGATAGTGCAGTTCTGTATTTCATATAATTGTTAGCTCTTGGCTTAGTGTTAAAACTACAGTATAGGGAACTGATGGGGCAAGGCTGCCTATGACAGTTATGAGTTGAAATACAATTTGACAAATTAAACTTGTTTGACAGTCTCAATTTCATACGATTGCTTTTGGATGGTTAATATTTATGGAGGAAAGTGTTTGGAATATTTTCTCCTTAAGTTCCTACTTTCAGTTATATCCTTCCCCTTCTTTAGGGATACATCCTGCCTATGCCTTCCCTCAACATTGTCCTTGCAGATTTCTGCTTGCACTTTTTTTTTGCCAGACTAATTTGTGGTGATTGTAATTTACATGGTGAGGCATTTAAACAGCTGACCTGAATAAAAATTAAAACAAATGTCACATATGCCCCGACTGGAACAGCAGAATTGGCCCTTTAAATTGTATTGCGCATTAAGAGATTTTTGTTCAATCAAAAGCATAAAATGTTTCAAAATGGAAAAAAGTGTAAGGTCTGATCCCAAAGTCATTACTCATCATTTAATGTGACCCTTCACATGAAATATTAACAGCAGGATCAGGCTTTTATAGAGGAGTCAGTGGCCACATTATCTGACTTTGCTTTGAAAATGGAAAATAAATCAAACATCATTTTGTTTGTTTAATGGGGCTCTGATCCATGATCGGGCTCCCTAGGCACTACTGCAATACAAATAATAAAAAATGGATTTTAATAAATGTACTTTAATGTATAATGAATTTGCGCACACAAGAAAATATATGCCTTGATAGAATGACTTCTGTCCTGAGTTGCAACTTTAGAAAAGACGTAGGGTAAAAGTTTCAAAAGCCCCTAAATCACTTCGGAGTCCCTGACTTTGTGGGCTCAGGCTCTTAAATCACTTAGGCACTTTTGAAATTTTTACCTGTATCAACTAAGGCCCAAATTCTGCCATCAGTTATGTTGTTGAAGCCATGATGGCATAACAGTAGAATTTGGCCCTCAGCAGCTACTTAACATTGAACTAGATGAGTCATGTAATCTTAAATTTGCATGTGAGTTCACTTTGTTTAATACTGTTCTGATGTTGGGAGTTGAGGGAGAATCCAGAGAGGTCCAAGTTTAACAGATAGTGTAATAAGGCTCTTAACGTTTTCCAGAACAAGACCATAATTTTAGGCGATGTTGATAAGTGATGATGGCTGTCAAAAGGATCCTTACATGTCAGATAGCCTGATTTAGCTCTAATCTGAGGACTAAAATGTATCAAACTAAATCTGTGTTTTATAACGGAAGCCAGACTTTCATGGATGTATAACGTGTATCTGGCTGGAGACTACCCAGCTGGATTCTAGTGACTGCATTGGAGTGTTTTGAAGTTGAATACTATATCTATCAACCAAGGCTCAAGAATCCCAAAAGCTGCATCCCTTTACACTTGTTTGTTTATGCTGGGACTTTCAAAGGAAGCTAACGTGCCCAGTTCTCACAAGTTAAGATGCCCAACTCTTCAATAATGGGATTTAGGCATCTAATTGCCTTAGGCTCCTTTGAGAATCCCAGCCTATTTTATTCAATCACATGTCTGACATTTCAGTGTTTTGGGGAGTGGCAGGGATATAAAATACAGATTACAGTTCAGCACTGAGGCAGCTGAACAGATACACGAGTGATAGTCATAAAATAGGTTCTGTGATTGAAGAGATATCTGAGTGATCTGGGGCAGATAGGGCAGGGTGTTGTCTTGAACTAAACTGCACTGACATTGTAAATTTTGGATTGAAGTAAATCTCTTTGTCCCTACCCCAAAACATCCTAGCAGCTACGTATATGTATACACACTGAACAGGTGATTTATAAGAGGATGGTCAGACCCATCTTTTTTAAATTGATATCTGACAGAAAGGGAAGGGACTTGTAAAACAATTCAAAGGGTAGGAAATGAGTACAGATCAGGTCATGAGACACCATAAGAAAGAATATTGCAAGCACTGCCTCGTTATGTATTTGGAATCTGAAGAACAAATCACATTTAAAGAAAACTAACTAAGGAAAAGTTTGTCCGAAAGCTCAACACAGAGAAAAGTTGTTCTGTAGATTTAGATAAATGTAGTATACCACTTCTTGGGAACGTTTGACAAAATGTAAGGTAACTGTCAACGCCATGGGAAGAGTGAAGAGACACCTGATGAAATACCAGTAAATAACTTTCATCAATGCATTTAACAGCTGAGATTTTTCAATAAAGACTGCATATAGGACAAAGATCTGACAAATATACACAGGTATAGAATGAGTTATCGGCTTACTAAAAACCATTTCCAAATTTTGTTGAGACTGGAAGTTATTGAAAGAAAATTTTCAAGGCATTTTTTTCTCAATAGGGGAAATAAGATGAGTGAACATTACAGATGAGTGAAAAATAGCAGTTGTTTGCAAAATTTTTTGTGTAACTCCAGCTAGCATGCTTGACTATACATTGCAGACAAGAGTTGGTTTAAAAAAGAAAAGTGAAAAACTCAATTTATATTTATGCATTCAAATATGTGCTCCCACATTTTTTAAAAAAATCAACGGGGACACAACCCACACACAATACAATTCCCTTTTGCATTAAACTTATTAAGTCACATCAATTTTTACTGGCATATAGGCCAGAGCTGTGGCACTTAATTCCTTTTGATATTCACCCTGCTAAATTCCACTTCCTTCTGTGCCACCCTGCAGTTTTTTTTTTAACAGTTAATTTGTTTGGACATCATTAAAAAGAAAATATTACAACTTCTAGCAGTAATGAGGCACTGGCACACTTGTCCATTTGTTTAACTGCAAAAACAAACAAAAGCAAGTTTCAGTGGCAACAAAACTCTGCTAAAAGGGAAATACGAAGAAATCCACACATCTGATATAGACTTTCTCAAAACCAGCATTGCAAAAAGCTCCCACTAAGTTCCAGACTCAGAAGTGTACCTCTAAAAACTGTTGTGGCAATTAGGTGGCTGGAGAAACAGCACCTTATGAAGTGACAGATTTTGATAAGGGAAGCACAGTTCACTTAGTCAACTTTTTTTTATAATTACAGTGATGCTAACTCTTACCGTTTATCCATTACTATGATTAGTGCCTGAAGCTAATACTTTCCTGATTATGGATTCTTTGTTCAGTTTGTTAGTCAATCACTGTCCTAAGTATATCCATGTTTCTGGAAATAGCGTTTATAAACCTTTCCATTACTGATCATGCAGCAATAGACATTTTGAGTGGATTTTTTAAATTGAAAAACCATAGTTTAGTATTCCATTGAGTGGTTGCCATATGAAGAGAGCAATATTCTCGTACGGGTGCCCCCTTTGCAGCACCCAGTTCCACGTGTAGGTCTTCAGGTCAGCATTTATGTGCATCAAAGTGTGAAATTCACCCAAAGACCTTCAAAACACTGAAACCATAGAAACTGAGCCGCCACGCCAAGGGTTTCCACATGCCGGAACACAGCTTTACTGAGGTCCTTGCTAGCTCCAAATAGGTAAGTTTGGGGATGGAGTGAGGGCATGATGACTAAGTCTGTGATCGTGTGGAGTACCACGTAGAGGAGCTGCCAGGGACATAGTTACTATTCCATGAATGTCCTGACTCTGGGCACTCTATAAAGTGCATCAGCCTTTCCCCCTTCCTAGTGCCTCATGGCTTTCCTTGGGCTTTGTGTAGGGTTGGTTGTGTGAGTTACCTGAAAGTGGGGGGTTGAATGCTAATTTGAGTATCCATTGAGCCTTCTCAGTGCAAGTTAATACAGTGGGCCTGATTTTTTAGATGTAACCTGAAGGATAAAATAAATAATGTGGGTTCAGTCAGTGTTATGTATCTGTCTACTTACCTGATCATGCATATACATCAGATAAATAGATGTGTAAATCATATCAGCTGTGCCTGAAAATAGTTGTGCCTGCATTTATTAGCAACAGCAGAATTTCAACTGCAATATGGAAGACTTAAGTTCAAGCCCCTTTCAAAACACAGGCTCAGTAAGCAGAACATTTTCTTCTCCAAAGCCTGGATAATTACATTTTCCTGAGGGGAAAGGCTATTTTGTGATATTTTGTTGAGAAGACAAAGTTATGCGGGGATCCTGATGAGAAAACTAAAATTCTTAATTTAGGCTCCACATCACAATGAGTTTAAGCATGAGCTGTCAGAGGTGGGAGAATATAGCATAATGCACCATTCTAAGTTCATTATACAATTGTAGTATTTGCTGAATTGTGTATTTGTCACAATGCCTTCTAAGCATTTGCAGAATTTTGAATCTATTTATTTGTCTTAGAATGCTGGATATAGGTCATCATTCTTCTTCAAATAGTGTCCCTGTGGGTCTTCCACTTTAGGTGCACATACATCCCTGTGCTTTTAGATCAGAGATTTTCAGTAACAATTCCTGTTCTGCCTCACATGCCCCATCCACATTCTTGTGCCCCATACTGAGGCTATATAGGGCTGCACATGGGATCCACCCTCGGTTTCTTCTCAACTGCCTTTGGCCAGAGACAGGTCTAGCATGTGCCTGTTTCCTCTGTATCTGTTTCCCTCTTTTTTTAGTGTTTTAGCTTTATATTTAGTTCTTAGTAGTAGTAGGATTAGTACTTGATAGTTGGAAAATGTTTCCCCTTTTCTTAAACAAACAGACAAAAAGAAAGAAACACATTTTTTTTTTCTTTGTCCCCTACTGAGGCGCTTGAACAACTTCTTCAGTCAGGGATGCCAGGCTTCCTGTGGTTTAAAAGGTGCCTCTCTTGTCAAGAAGCAATTCCTGTTAGTAACAGGCAGTCCCGCTACATTCATTGCTTAGGAAACTCAAGTTCCCAGCAAGTCTTTTAAGGGAAGATCCCATAAAAACAGGGAAATTAAGTATATGCTATTAAAAATGGAGCAAGCCAGGAAACCGGCTTTGGATCTGAGTACAGAGAAACCCCCCTGTACAGGGACACTCCATGTCTGTCAATGACCCGTTGTCATTTTGATCATGGTTACTGAGAGCTTCTAAGGAGAAAGGGCACCAAAACCCTGGTCTCCAACACTTCTTGACTGAGGTACCAGTAACTGCACCACTGATACTGAGAACCTCCCTCTCCAAGTATAAGGAAGAGGATAAAAGGAGCAGAACACTAGAGAGTTCCTCAGCAAAGAAGATCAGGTCACTGGAGACCTCAGGTGCTGAGAATTTCAGTACTGTGAAGCACATTACCATTGAGGTATAAGATTTAGATGAAAATTTAAAGGGTTTGGTACCGAAGACTTCTACTATCAAGAGCCTGGCTTCAGTGGAATCCCCAACCCCTTTGGTACCAATGTCAGTGCCTCACGCAACGGCCTCTGCAACAGCATCAATGCTGGTACCAAGTTCTGGTGTGCTTCTGTATATCAAGAATTCCAGTATCTGTTAGACCTTATGGTACCAAATGAGCCTAAATCCCATTCCTTGCAAACTCTGGATGCCTCTTGGTACTGAGGTTGGCTGAGTTATCAACAGCTTATGTTTCTGAGAGACTTACCTCTTCTCCATCTTTGACTGTTCATGAGGAGAGGTTGTCATCTCCAATACAATATATGGAGGAGCATTCTGACTCAGACTCAACTTTCTGTTCAAGGATCTTCAGTTTATTCCAGATGTTATTCCCCATTGCAGATGCAATGGAGGCAGGGTAGCAGAGTCCTATCTTCCACACTTGGAATGGCCAGCATTAGATTCCTCCCCACATGCCTTATGGTTTCCATCATTGGCCTTACTGGAATATATGGGCAATGTACTGCCTGCAATTTCAAGGGATCTCAACTTAGTCCCCAGGGAACACAGAAGATCTGATTCCCCGATACTGTCCATCCCTTCTCCCCATTCTGAGCCTGAGGAGACTTTTGAGGAACAAGAGTTACCTCCCTCCCAAACATCTCATTATCATCACCGGATGAGGCAGTTATGCCACTACCTCCATCGTTATCTGACAACTTTAGATACCACTAGGACCTGATGAAGCTGGTCGCTGACATCCTGCAAATTCCCCTGAAAGAAGTTCAGGATTCCCATCACAAGCTCCTGGACACATTGCATACCTCAGCACAGGTGATACTGCCAATTAATGAAGCCCACCTGGATCCAGTCAAGTACATCTGGTAAATTTCAGCAACACCTCCCCCTACATACAAGAGGCCTCATTAAAAAAAATACTGCATCCCAGCCAAGGATTCTGAGATTTTAGTTTTTCATCCAGCACCAACCTCGCTGGTCATGGATGCAGTGAATGAAAGGAGTAGGCATCATACCCAAAAAGCCACCCCTTATCACAAAAACCAGAAAAATCTGGACCTGTTTGATCATAAGTTATTCATCAGGATCACTTCAGTTCAGGATGGCTAACCACCAGGTGCTGATGTCAAAATACAACTACCTGAACTAGGAGAAGTTTAATGCTTTTATTGACCATTTACCCACAGAAACATCGAGTAGAGGTTCAGCTTTTGGCAAAAAATTCACAGCCGGCTTCACTTCACGTAGCTGACACTGCAGCCAGGTCTATTTCCACTGCGATACTGATGAGGCAATCTTCCTGGCTTCAATTGTGCGGGTTTCTGCAGGTGGTACAATTGACTTGGGAAGATCTACCTTTTCATCGCCAGAGGCTTTTTGCAGATTCCATGGATGACTCATTTCATACTCTAAACTCTAGGGCCACACTTGGGTCTTTAGGGATATACACACCTGCAAATAAAAGGAAGTTGAGCAGGTCTCAATCAGCATAAAGATTCCACCTTGCTCACTTGTTCACCTTCCATAGACTACCAGAACCATTGGCTAACAGGTCAAGGTTTTCAAAGAAAAAGGCTTCAACTACCTCGACTGCTTCATCCCAGCCTTCAGCATTGTCCAAATATCATTTTGATAGTTTGGTCAAGAATCTAGATCACTCGGGATCACCAAGTTTTATCAACTGCATGACATAAACCCTTATCATCTCTTGCTATTTCACCATGCCTGGGAGGCTATACCATTGGACACTGAAGGCATTACTTTGGGTTATGCTGTCCAATTTACCTCTACTCCACCTGTTCCCCATCCCTCTTCAGAGATCCCTCTCCCAAGAAATTTCTGACACAGGAGATTTCATCACACCTAAGCCAACAAGTCATAGAGCCAGTCTCAGCTACTTTCTAAAAAGCAATAAAAATGTGGGTTGGAGGCTGATACTAGATCTCAGACAACTGAACAAGCACGTCAGACATCTTAAATTCAGGATGGTGTCCCTGGCAGCTATAATTCCCTCCGTAGAATTACGGGACTGGTTTGCAATCCTCAACCTCAGAGATACCTATTTCCACTTAACAATTCATCCTTCTCACAAAAGATTTCTGCATTTCATTTTCAATCATAATCGCTACCTGTACCAGGTCCTACCCTTCGGCCTGTTATTCACCCCAAGGGTGTTCTCAAAAATCATGACGGTCGTAGCTGACTACCACTGTCATCTAGAAATAACTGTCTTTTCCTATTTCAACCACTGGCTCTTCAAGGGTCGGTCATATCAGGTATGGCTGGCAGTTCAAACAACAACTTCACTATTCTGAAGTCCAGACTGGTAAATAAATCTTGGAAAAAAAATCAATCTAGACCCTTACACAGTGAATTCTCTTTATAGGAGCTCTTCTGGATTTGATAACAGGTAGAACATGTCTCCCTCACCACAAGTTCCTTTGCTTTTATACAAAGAGTTCAGCTCCACCCTCAAGTTCCAGCAAGAATGTGTTTGCAACTGCTGTGGCACATGGCAGCTTGTGTTTTTGTGACACAAAACACCATGTTTCATCTTCAGTGTCTTCATGGATGGCTCAGGAATGTTTATGTACCCAACAAAAACAGTCTCAACATGCAGGTATCATTACCCAGTCAGGTCCTATAGTCATTCACTGGGTGGATGAATCCATCCAAATTTTATCCAGAGTGGCTGCATACATTACGAGATCACAGTCTATGTCTATAGCTCTATTCAAAGACGTTCTATTTGCTGAAATCTGCAGGGCTGCAACGTGGTCCTGGATGCAGATATTTTATGACCACTATGCCCTAATTCACTCTGCAAGATCGGGTGTGGAAGTACACAAGGCAGTTCTTTCTGTAGTGATGGACTCTGTTCCAAAACTTCCACCTCCTTAAAGGATTAATGCTAGGGTGCACTTAAAATGGTGTAACCACAGGAACACTACTTGAAGAAGACAGAGAGGTTACTCACCTTGTGCAATAACTGGAGTTCTTTGAGATGCGTGTCCCTGTGGGTACACCACTTCCTGCCTTTCTCCCCTCTGCTTTAGGGTTGCCTGCGTAGGCTTTGCAGTAGAGAGGGAACTGAGAGCGTTCATCCATGCCCGCCCTATATAGCCTCAGTAAGGGCACAAGGATGTGTAGGGAGCATGCCTGGGCAGAACAGATACTGCTTCTACCAAGAATCTCTGACTGAAGGCGGAGGGGCACATAGGGTACACCCTCAGCGGGTACATCTTGAAGAACTCCAGTTCCTGTTCAAGGTGAGTAACATCTCCTCCTTATTGTGCCATTTCTTAAATACACAAATGCATATTCCTTACCCACCCAAGCAGTGACAAACACACACATGTATAACCTTCGCGTGAATGAACACACACACTAGTTACTCATACAGCGATCAGGCACAATCTGAGAACATAGTGAAGTTTTAATCAAGTAATAATTGATTCATTATTAGCACAATGAACATCACGCCTCTCTTCTCTCCAGACAAATTTGTCATTGTGAATGGTCTTTTTATGGAAGCATCATTTTCAGTTATGTAAAAGGGTCACCTAGGTCAATGCATTCCACAGCCCTTATAAACCTCTTGTTTGGATGAAGCCCCATTTGTTCTGATTTCATTTGAAAAGCAATTGAGGGGGGGAAAGAACTATTAAGAAAATTAACTAAAATTAATAGCAAATCATTAAGTATTCTGAGTGTTGGCATTTTGATTAATATACTCAGGGCTTAAAAACTAGTACAGCGATATAGTTATATAATAGCAGCCTCAGCCTTCCTGCAAGTAGATGAAGCCTTTTTTCTACTTCAGCAGTCTGCTCAGTCATTTTTTATCATGGTGCACTATTCAGCACAAGACTCTGTGTAACAAGAAAATGTATCATAATATCTACTTCTAATATAATATACCACTGAAAAGCCAAAATGAAGACAGATCTGAAGATGTACAGCTGCTAGTTCAGCATGCAAGTACTGGACAAACGTTGGGACTGCTGAAGCCTGGGTTATGTTTGTTCCATTTTCCAGTTTGGCAACTAGTCATATTTGTGCAATTCCGTTTTCTTATTGTAATCCATATCACAAGAAAGAAGCCTGAGAATTCTAGGTTGTGTGGTTGTGGTCTATCTCAGTGGTTCTCAGCCAAGGGTATGTGTAGGTCTTCCAGGGGTACATCAACTCATCTAGATATTTGCCTAATTTTACTACAGGCTACATAAAAAGCTCTAGCAAAGTCAGTACAAACTAAAATTTCATACAAACAATGACTTGTTTATACTGCTCTGCATACACTACATTGAAACATAAGTACAATATTTATACTCCAGTTGATTTATTTGATAATTATATGGTACAAATAAGAAAGTGAGAAATTTTTCAGTAGTGAGCTGTGAGACTTCTGTATTTTTATGTCTGATTTTGTAAACAAGTAGTTTTTAAGTGAAGTGAAACTTGAGGGTTCGCAAAACAAATCAGACTCCAGAAAGGGGTACAGTAGTAGGGCACATTTGAGAACCAGGAAACTAAACAGGAACTAAACTAAAATAAACAGAAACTAAACTAAACTAAACTAAACAGGAAAATCAGGAAACTAAAACAAACCCCTTTATTGTATTTCAGTCTCTGGCTCCCAATTAGCAACTAGGTCTAGTAAAGAGAAGTTATTAAAACTCTATTCCCTTTACCAAAAATGTTCTGCTGATCCCCAAAGGGTCAGCCATATTACCAAATCGATATAAATTTGGATCTTACCCAAAATACCAGGTGCCAACCAATCCTTTAGTAACTAAAACTAAAGGTTCATTATAAAATGAAAGAAACAAACAAAATGAGAGATGTTCAATGATTAAATCAATCAGATACCTACAAATGACTTCAAAGTTCATATATATCAGATTCT
This sequence comes from Emydura macquarii macquarii, assembly GCF_026122565.2. Lineage (NCBI taxonomy): Eukaryota > Metazoa > Chordata > Testudines > Chelidae > Emydura > Emydura macquarii. The sequence goes on along the minus strand of NW_027132971.1, from coordinate 4,784,138 downwards.
TAGCAGAAATGTGGTGTATGCAGGCTTGTACAGTTCCTCTGGGGTGCACCCAGAACCTGGATGGGTCTCAGTCCTTTGTTACACAGCTTCAGTTCTAGATGTGTTGATCCAGAGGTAAGCAGCAGGAATGAAGAAGACGGTGAAGCTGCATTTTATAGTTTCTGGTCTGCCATGTGGCTTTTTTCAACACAAGCTCTCAGCACATGGGCAGGGAAAGGCAGTCCCTCTGACCAATGGCATGCCCCTATATGTCCTGCTGATTCATAGGTGTCATCCTAGCTTTTCTCCCTGGGCTCATTGTAAAGGTAATGGCCTTTGATGAGTTATCAATGCTGACTCTAATCTGCCTGTGGAGGAGGTGAACCCAGTGGCACAGCTCAAGTGTTTGGGTACACATATGTATCACACATATCCATAATTTACAGTACAAAGATACATCTAAACAATGTTATACTTAGCAAATTTTAACCTTTTCAATGGTACCTGACATAGCATACCTTGTAAGAGTCATTGTAATTTTATATCAATATCAACATTATTATAAATCACTGGTATTCCAGACAGCATCACATGGGAATACACGTTCACGCCTCTATTCCTACCACTACAAGCGCTACAGCAAGATACCATAATTCTGGTGGTATATTCTTGAGGCCAAGATGCAGTCTACGACAGCAGAAATAACACAGTTCACACTATTTTCCAAGGTGCTTATTGTAATGAAATTTGGAAAATGATATAAAATCAAATGCATTCTCAATACATTCCTGAGATTGCTATCTAAGTCTGACAGTCGTTTTTGGATTTCATTGGACGTTAACATGTAAAGTTAACATGGCATTTGCAAACTCTTCAGCTCTCAGTCCTCTGGACTCTAGCAGAGTAGGAGCTGGGACCATGGTCAAGGAGCCAGGAACAAACAGTGTTGTTCTTTTGGTACAGCTCTTCTCACAAGCGGGGCCCAGGGAGAGACTGATCAAAGGTTAGAGTGGCCTGTTTGTCAATATCATGCCATTTTCTCCCTAAGGCAATCAGTCTTCCCTCAGCTGAACTGTTGACCCAAAAGGTAAAGCTTCTCAGCCTTACTCTTGATGCAAATGTCTTCAGTCTTGCAGCACCTCCCTCTGAAATCTTTGGACAAATCAGGTGCAAGGCCTACCTTGAATCCATGCAGCTTGGTCCAATCAAGTTTAAATTAGGTCATCCTGAGCTAGCGACAGTTCTAGAAAAGTCTCATTTAAACCAGTAATTTAAAAAATATTAGGGGTTTTACATATAACAGGGGTTTTACATATAACAGACAAAGTCGTCGTCCCCACACACACACCACATACAAAAAATCCAGACATAAAACCATTTTTAAAGCAGCTAGCATAGTCTTGTCTGGATGAAAGGTCTTCTTACAACATTATGGTCACCAGCTTCCAGAAACTTCAATATCAAAATCCTGTACAAATAATTGATCAGGGGGAAAAAAATAAAACAACCCTAGCAATAAAACCAGGCACTCGTCCAATCGTCCGTCCAGCAACAAAATAAATGTAAATTAAAAATAAATTTGAACAATTCGTGAATGATGTCCTCACTTCTCTTGCAAATGCAATTTATAATAATATTGAAACGGGACTGTAGGTTAAACAGATTGTCTTCCTGAACTTTTCACTATGATAGAAGGAAGTTACTTTAAAACCTCTCAAAATGAAACTCATTTAAAAGATAAGATTTTCAATTCTATGTAAGATCTGTATTCTCACATAGGCTACTGGTTGCATAGTATGTTAAACCAGTAGCTCTCAACTTGTCCAGACTACTGTACCCCTTTCAGGAGTCTGATTTATCTTGTGTATCACCAAGTTTCACCTTACTTAAAAACTACTTGCTTAAAAAAATCAGACATAAAAATACAGAATCGTCACAGCACACTATTACTGAAAAATTGCTCACTTTCTCATTTTTACCATATAATTATCAAATAAATCAATTGGAATATAAATATCGTACTTACATTCCAGTGTAGTGTATACAGAGCAGTATAAAAAGGTAATTGTCTGTAGGAAATTTAAGTTTGTACTGAATTCTCTAGTGCTTTTTATGTAGCCTATAGTAAAACTAGGCAAATATCTAGATGAGTTGATGTACCCTTGGAAGATCTCTGCGTACCTCCTGGGGTATGCATACCTCTGGTTGAGAATCACTGTGTTAGACCAATATTGGCAGATATGTCAAATTATTGTAATGCATACTGAAGGCTAAAAAGTATTCTTTTTAAAGTTATGTGGACAGCACAGTATGTAAGGTGGCCAGTCAAATATCTAGAATCATTGTGATTCAGTAAGTCAGTGACAGAGTATACAATGCTGTCACTGGAAGAGAGTAAATGAGCAGTCACACAAAAATAAATATTCACAATTTGAGATTAGGGTCCAAATGATGAGAGGCTTGAATACCAGAAGCTTAATTTCCCACCTACAATTTCTGGGTCATACTTCTACAGCTTTGAGGAAGCTGTCTAGAATCATGGAATATTGGAATCACTGAAATTGTGGAATATGAGTGTTGGCAAAACAATTTATCTCAACACCCACAGCGACTATTTGTCTGCGTTTCAAATGAAGGAAAAAGTGATGGACTCTGAACATCTTAATACAGCTTGGGCTGCCTAGAGCATCCTGCATACTTGGATTCCTCCATCCGCTTTCAAAATCGCTTTCATTTGTTTTGGAAGAGGAAAAATACTTGGGACCTGATTTTTGGAGCGGTTGAGCTCTTGCAGTTCCCATTCACTTCCCTTGGAATTGTGGGTGCTCAGCACTTCTGAAAATCCTGCCTTTTAATGAACACTCTCTCTGCAATATAACCACTTAAAACCAAACTAGTTATTTAAAAGTACATTTTAACAACCACACAAAACAAAATTGATGCTCTGTAAGGAATGTTAAGCATCTCATGATTAACCATTGTTATTTCGGTTCCCAGTGCCCTTCCAGATACATTTCAAATTTAATTAATAAAGGCAGCCCTGAGTTTAATTCTTACAATGCAAAGCAGAGCAGAGCTCATTGAATTCAATGCCTGTTGATCTGCAAAGTAAAGGAAAATTATTGTTCCAGGAGTATTTTCATTCCCAGTCAGATCAGTGTCTCATGAAAAGTTCCATCATCAAAAGCATATCCAGGCGAGAAGTAACTTTATTAACACTTAAAGTACTAGCATTTTCCACATAGTCAAATTAGTATTTAACTCAGATAGAATCAAAATACCCAGAAAGGAAAAGAAAAAGTTCTGATTATCTTACTGGTGTCTAGATCACAGTTTTCCTCTGAAAGATGACCACTCACTAAGTGTTTGACTCCCATTAAATAAGCACTATACTGAATCCTCTTCCAGGATGGTACGCTGTATATAGTAGTGGTGAGTTTGGATTGTCCTCCAGGATTTTCCTTTTACTTCATTAGTCTCTTCCGCACCCTCACCATGCTCCACATTGTGGTAACCTTCCCTCAAGTGAAGACAGCAATACATGTCTCCTTTTCAGTAGCTCATCAATGCTACTTTTATGTACTGGCTAGAGGGGAACATGAACTAGCAGAGCAAAGTATACAGTACATCCAGCCATAGGGAGTAATCTCAGCTCTGCCATCGCACAGAAACTATCAGCTCCAGGCATGACCAGCTCAAGATCTGAACTAATAATCTATTACACTAACACAACAGTAAGGCTGCAAACACTCAATAGTCAGAAAGGCCCAACAGGCAAGGCACTTCCATAACATTAGTTCTGCCCCATTGCACAGCCTATATGTGTTGGGATAGAATTGTAGGACTGGAAGGGACCTCAAAAGGTCTTTTAGTCCAGTCCCCTGCACTCAAGGCAGGACCAAGCATTATCAGACTTTCCCGACAGGTGTCTGTCCAACCTGCTCTTAAAAATCTTCAAATGACGGAGACTCCACAACCTCCCTCAACAATTTATTCCAGGGTTTATCTACCCTGACAGGAAGTTTTTCCTAATGTCCAACCTAAACCACCCTTGTTGCAATTTAAACCCAGTTCCTCTTGTCCTATCCTACAGAGGTTAACAGGAACAATTTTTCTCCCTCTTTCTTGTAACAACCTTTTATGTATTTGAATACTGTTAGCATGTCCCCCCTCAGTCTTCTCATCTCCAGACTAAACAAACCCGATTTTATTCAGTCTTCCCACATAGGTCATGTTTTCTAGACCTTTAATCATTTTTGTAATTCTTCTCTGGACTTTCTCCAATTTATCCTCATCTTTCCTTAAATGTGGTGCCCAGAACCAGACACAATATTCCAGTTAAGGCCTAATCAGCATGGGGATAGAGCAGAAGAATTACTTCTCATGTCTTGCTTACAACACTCCTGCCAATACATCCCAGAATGATGTTTGCTTTTTTTGCAACAGTCTTACACTGTTGACTCATATTTAGCTTGTGATCCACTATGACCCCCAGATCCCTTTCTGCAGTACTCCTTCCTAGGCAGTCATTTCCCTTTTTGCATTTGTGCAACTGATTGTTCCTTCCTAAGTGAGCACTTTGCATTTGTCCTTATTTAATTTCATCCTGTTTACTTCAGATCATTTTTCCAGTTTGTCCAGATCATTTTGAATTTTAATCCTATCCTCCAAAGCACTTGCAACCCCTCCCAATTTAGTATCAGCCACAAACTTTATAAGCGTATGCTGTGTGCCGTTAGCCAAATCATTGATGAAGATAGTATTAATAACAAACAAGACTGCACAGAAGCTTACTTTTAGGGCCAAATTTTTAAAAGGGACTGTAACCAGGCCTCTTATTTTGTGCTGAAGTCAACTGCAGGGGGCCAGTGCTCTCCGATAACAATTGCTGGCAAAGGACATGCCACTTCGGTAGGCAGGCAGTACCTCTCTGCATCAATCTGCCCCAGCTCTGCATGTGAAATGTGTTCAAGTTTGCATTGCTGGAAAAATCTTAGTTTCAGGAATTTTCTATTTTTTCATTCTTGATTTTGCAACCACAACAATACATAAAAGCTAAATTTGTGCCTTTTCATTTCTCCCCTCCTTCCCCCCCACCCCCTTTTAGGAAATAAAAAAGAAAAATCCTAAACTATTTAGCCAGTACGGATTAGAAGGTCAGTACGTTTCAGCAGCACAATTTGTGAGTTCATTGAACTTCTGAAATTCAGCCCATGCAGTTAAGTTTTGCTGGCTTTGGCAGCAGGGTTTGTCAGCTGTTTGTTCCATACCCAAAGGATTCTCTTGCTATCAAAGGTGCTGAATCAGGGAGTAAAAATTGAAAATATTTCTACCTTACCTAGAGTTCCTATAGTTATAACCACTATAATTATACTGGGAATACTTTTAAACTTTTGTAGTAATCTACAAATGCAAGACCTACAGCACTGTTCTTGGGATTGTTACAATTTTGTTCTAGATTTCAGAAAAAAAGCATCATTTTTCAGCAAACGCACGAAGTTAAATTATTATTTTATTGCTAACCTTTCATATAACCACTCCATCAAAACCAAGATGCCCTTTATTCTATTAATTAACTAAACCAGTTACCTCTGGCTCTGAGAGCACCAGTGGTCCTCAGATCTCAATTCCCTGTAAGCTAGGCTAGAGAGTTAACAATGCCTGACAGGTTATTTGGATTTTGAACACCATTACCCATATTCCTTCACTTTTGCTTGCTACATGCCTCAGGTGAATACATAGCTGACAAATCAAATAGAAAACCTATATTAAATGCTTATTCAGGCATCTATATTTAATAAATGCTTAACTCTATGTAGCAGGGCCTTTTCTCTCACTTATACAGTACGTTAAATCCGTATAGGACACACAGTCTCTACCAGCACTGTGAAACTAGCACAGAGAACCAAATTCTAGTTCCATTAAAATTACCTGAAGTTTTATCAGAGCTTGGGCTCAAGAGTTGAATTACAGTGCATACAATAGTGAATTGAAACTCACTTATACTAACTATTGATTCTTGATATTTACAGGAGGTAAGTCATCTCCATGCAGGAATGAATATTTCGCTGAGGTTAGGCAACAATTGCCATTACAGCCTTGGGCCACCTTGTGGAGTTAGGATTTCTGAGTCCCAGATAATGGTGTCGCGACCTGATAAAAAGCTAGCCTGTGGTTTGAGGAGAGAATGACGCTATGATATTCTGAATTTAAAACTTTTCAGCAGTCCCTAACCTTTCAGATTTTCTGGAACTTCTTTCACCTTTCGATCATGGGAACTTCTCACAGAATAGCTCTATGTATTTTCTTTCTTTCTTGAGATGACTCTAAATCTTTGGCTGATTCTGCCAGAGTAAAGAAGTCTTGTCTTTCTTTAGGCTCCAATCAGATAGACAACTCAATCCTCAACTGTGGCTGAGGAATTTAGGGGGAGAGGAATAAAGGTGGTTCTCAACTAACCCCCGTCTCTAACTGACCCCGGGCACAATTTAGTGCAGCTCTGAGACTGCTTGAAGTTGTGCTGGCTGCAATGGCCCCGTCTGTCAACCAACGATTGCCAGAATGCAGCAACACTCGAGCCACATCCCAACATGTCGCATTCGTGTGGGCTTTGTGCAGTCCTGGGACTCCTCATGCCAAGAGAATCCACAGTTGGCTAACTGAATTAACATTATGGCCCCTTTGTGCTGCCAAACTGGTACAAAAGAGCTGTAGTGCCAAGAGGCGGCCTGGAGTTGAATATCCTTATCAGAGACAGTAGTGCACTGGACGACCCAATAGGCCTTGCTTGTCTTTGTTATGATATTATACACTTAGATCAAACATGATAATCTGTTCACTGTGCTCCTCAGGCTGTGCACAGAATAACTTTATTATAGACATTCTAGGTCATGCAACTGGAGTTGCAAGAGCCCTATTAGAACATCCTGCCTTCCCCAGCAGTGTAAGATTATTCCCTAAAGAATAGTACAGTAGTTGAGCTGCTGTGTGTCCTAAGGGACTCCTTCCCACACTCCTTTTCTACAGCTCTTAGAAATCATTTTCCGGTTTTCTCAGAGGTGGTTCTCATTCCACTTATTTCTGCAAAAGAAGAAATCACTGTGACTTATCTAACTCCATCATGAAACAACATGTGTAGTGGTGTAGAAACCTATAAAAGCCTGTAGTGAGCATAGAAAGCCTGGTTTGCCAAGACAAATAGCTGGTTAAAAAGTTTGTTGATATTCTTAAAATATATATACACAGGAGACTCAAGCACAAAATTGGCACATAAAGTGGGTTGATAGTGCTAAGAGACTTTATACTTCCCTAGAGTGCATCATTATCATGGTTATATTTTTGATAGTGATTGTCCTATCTTCACTTTCATATACAGTAGATGACATGTCATTAGTGCTTATCAGCATTATATTTTTGCTCCCACTAACTATAGGTTTCCTATCATCTCATGACATATAGTTTGCGCCTAGATCAGTGGCTTATGAAAGGCAATTAATTTTCTCTAGAATTTTCATTTTTGTTCCATGCCTACAGTCTAGCCGTTAATTTCACACCAAGGACCTAATTACTTTGCCTCTCCTGGCATTTCTCTTCTACTTCAAGCCTTCATAAAGACCATGTAGCTCTGTCTGAAGTCCTCATTAGAGCTGTGAAAAACTTGCCTGGTGAGCAAACTCTTTGAAAATATGATATGTGTATATTTTAAAACCTGTCTAAGGTTGCCTAGCCTAGTGATAGTTACATACTGATATTTCAAAACATAGAGGGACTGGCTGATGGTGCTTTGTCTCACCCGTGTCCAGTGTCAAAGCAGGAGTGGGCATAATTATAAATGACATGTTAATATAGTACTATTCACCTATGGCCCGTCCCTCTCTTAGCTGATTTTTTAAGAGCTATTTTATTTTTTGATACATTGAGTATTACAAGGGTTTGTAATTTTCCCCCCCCCTGCTATTGGTCCTCTTGGCACACTTCCATCTAATCTCCACCATCCCCAAAACTACACCACTGTATTTTTAAAACCTGCAGTGAAATCTGGGCCCCACTGAAGTCAATGGGCCCATTTGACTAGTGTTGGAGGCCCAGTGCAGTCTGAGTTGCCTGACCACTGTCTTACAGGCTTAGCATAGCTTTAGTTGCTTGCTTGGCTATTCTGACCCCTGTAGCATGACATCTTCTGGTTGGCAGAAATGAATAGGATTACTGTATAGTAGTATGAATAGTAATCTTGCAGATGTCTCAGTTTCTGCATACCACAGCACATAACTAGGTGAAATACACAACATGTATTGCTTGCAGCTGCACATAGATAGCAGTGATAGGAACAACAAGTTATCCTTGAACGTCTGAGGGTACACTTTTTCACTGCCAAGGGGGCATTACATTTACACCAGATGTTGTTTTGAAGACCCCAATTACCATGGTGAGAAGGGAATGTAGTCAAGGGTGAAAACCCAATGTAGGTAATTAGCATGTATGATAATGAGTAGAGAGGTAATTAGGTGAAAGCTGTTTATGGAAGGGTATAAGAAGTTACCACTTAGACAAAGGGGTGTGCTCCATCAATCCCTGACTCCGTGGGAGGTGCTGCCAGTTGGACCAGAGGATCCACTGACCCCCTGGCGGGGCCCCTGAAGAAAGCTGTTCCAGTATACAGCCTTCTGAGTAACTGCTTAGCTCTGCATGCTTAGTGAATATGATATATTGTAGTTAATTTTAGGCTTTGTATTCAACTAGTATATTTATAGAAAACCTTGCACATTAAACTTTATTGATCTGCAAATCAGGCATATCGTGTCTCACTGGTATCCACACTGATCAATAAGCGTCCAGTATCAACAACTAAGAAAGTGAGGACTTTCCATCATAGATGGGGCTGAACTTGAAACCTAAATCCTATCATTCCCCCAACTTTGGGAAAATTCAGCTCCAAACACTTTTTTGAGAGTAGACAAGCTGTTGTAAGAGACATTAACTACCAAAAAAAAAAAAAAAAAATTGACAACCTTAGAGTGCTTACATTTATAATTAAATTTAAGTGCTTTTTTAAAATTACTTGTTGTCAAATGAGCTTTATGTTTCTGTGTCGTTTGCATATTTTGCAGGATGACCTTGAATTTACAATTTTGTTTGAAAGCCCTTCTTTCCAGTGCAATCAAACAGATTCTGATTCTCTCAACCACGACTCAGCATTACAAAAGTCAGAAGCTGCTATCATGACAGCTGATTGTTAATTATTCTTTATCATACTTAAATAAGTTGTATTTATTCTTCTTTTGTAATTAGTGGTAGTAATTGAAACAGGTTTTATAATACACAATCATCTTCCTTTAAATGAAGATATATGGCTTCAAAGGTCAGCAACTCTGTTCTGAACTATAGAATATGTTCAATTACAACCAAATTTACAAGCAAAGCAGTAATTGAAATATAAAAGGAATTATTGCTTAATAAGATCAACTATGTGAATAAAACAACACAGATTTTGTAGAATTTCCAGAAGAAGATCTCCATCACCCTCAACTGTAGTTCATAGTCTGGTGGAGTAATTCATATGGTGAAACCTTGTCACAGGTGCCATTTTCCTCCTCTCAAATTGAGAGCTTGTGAGTATATAATATGTTTCCCCTCTCCATGTGTCATCTTCATTCATCCCCTGGAATGTTGGTGCTCTAGTAGGGATATATCAGTTATGTGGAGTAATACTAGAGATGTATTTTGGTCCATTTACCTGATACATTGGGCAACAAACTCTGCTTTCCTTTCCCGCTCTGTTCAAGCATACTGCATTGGCACTGTTTAAGTGTCAACAGATGTGTTTATGAAAAAGGATGCATGTGGCACTAATTTGTTATGGTTGTTATAGAGAAAAGGCTGGTGCAGGTTGAACCTGGCTAAATAAACTGAATTTCCATGTCAAGGCAATCTGGATTATTATTTCATGCAAGTAGGAGGAGAGAGAGAGATGGAGGGCAGCAGAGGTTTTCTAATAAAATCTCTATTTCTGTTGGATCAGTGTTCACTGAACTGTCTCTGTTCAGCAAAAATTCAGACATAACTATTTCTTTGTCTGCTTTGCAAAGTGCTGTATGGGCTTTCAAACATAAGATGTTTGTCTAACATTTTAATTTACACAAACCCCAAAGTAAGAGATCACGTACCACATTAAGGAACGTACCAGTTTGTAGTTTAAAAAAATGTACCGCTAGGAAGATGACATAATGAGATAAGTATATATAAAGCCTTTTGTCAACATGATTCACTTGATAAGTGGATGCAAAACTGGTCAGTCCTTTTGCATCCAAAACAGATGACTTCTTAAACAAGGGACTGACAAAAGACAGATGCAAGGCTGGCATCATTCCAGCAAAGGCCCACTATGTAGTGGTAGGAGAAGAGGCCAGCAATTTTGTATTAACATTGTATCAAAGTTTCAACAAAGGCAATCTGCAAACTGGTAGAAATATGCTGTACTTGCTATTAAAAAGCTTGATTGTTTGGGCAAAATTCCTCAGGCAAAAACTATTAGCTTGTTTCACATAAATTTTAATGCACATTGGGTTTTTAGCATTACCAGGGAACAGAACCTTTGAACTTTAATAGAGAACAGACATTCTCTTTTAATTTACAGTGTAGTCTTTTTTTTTAATTCTATATGCCCAACAACCTTTGTAGGAATTAAAAGTTTCTTTAGTAATGCAGTTGAATACCTGATTTTTAATTAACCCAGCAAATGGATATAGATCAAATTTGTCATCTCCATTCGTTTATATTGGAATTAACAAATGGGATATGTCTGTTTATTTTTAATTAACCTAATTTGCACTTGTAAGTTAGGGCTTAATTAGCACAGTTCATTCACTGTTTCTATTTTAGGCCACTGAAGACTGTATTTTCTATCTGCTTGCTTTGAACCTTTGAGCCTTAAGGTTTCCATTGGTGCTACTGTAATACAAATAAATCTCCACCACCACCAACACCCAGAAATAGAAGTGTGATGTTTTATCTTTGGGTTCACATGATGCTTTTATCGTGTCTAGACACTGCTGTTTAAGAGTAAAGGATGAGTATTTTATAGTATGCTTATCTGAATCCAACAGCCATTTAGATCAGTAGCTGACTGTCACGTGGCCAGAATGACATTCACACAGCTCAGGGGTTTTATAAGGCTACAGCTTTCTGCATTTTCAAAGCCTCTGGGTCCAGCTCTTGGAATTTTGGTTTGACTTTACATACGTGACTATTGAGGAACTTATTAAACCTAATAGAAAATAAAAATATTAATGAAAGACAAGTTAAAAACATAATGAAACAAGAAATCATACACAGCAAATGAAAATTAAGCACTACAAATAAGAATAGATTAATGGAAAAATCGTACCCCAAAGCAAAACAGTAGCTGACACAGACTACCTTGGAATCAGGGAAACAAGTGGAGTAAAAGGACCCAGAAATAACATTGACAGTACAAACCATCAAAACTCAGCAGCTTCACTGCATAAAGACAGCAGTTGCTAAAGTGAATAACTGTCTTCTTCATCGGGTGACTTTCCAAAAAACACATTAGCATCTCAGAAGAACAGCTTTGACTTCCAGTCTCCTTCCTTTTCTTTCCTTCATTGCCCCCTCCCATTCTAGCTAGGGAATTATTACACAGCTGAATCATCAGCAGGGGTGGAGAGATGGGAAGAAACTAGAATACCTAGGAGTACACCAGAAAGCATCCCTCAGAGCTCTCAACATTTTCTTTGTTCTTGAGAAATTTTTATAATTATAATGAATGAGATCTTGGAAGGGAAGTTTGCTGATTGTTCTTTTTGAAGATAATGACAGCATAGCAGTAAAAGTACCAGTGGTGGTTCTCTGTCAAAACAGTGTAGCTTTAGGAGTCTCCACCTGCTCTCATGTAGAACATGAAAAACCAAGACAGCCACATAGCGCACCATCAATTAATCATTGGGTTCAGCTCTTAAGTTGTGCCAGAATGCTTCGGAACACAATTCTGGCACTGCTGGGGGGCGCTGGAACAGCATCTTGTGGTACGTCTGGCACTTGTATTCTTGCACTTCTTGAGTGCTACACTCATCCCCTGGTGTGGTTTCTCAATGAAAATCAATATTTAATGGCTTACACATTTGTTTTACTTCTGCTGGCTCAAATCCTGAAGTCCTTACTCAGTTCTTACTTGGCCCGTATGCAAAGGACCTGTCCTCATACAAATTTGCACTGTTAAAGTTGTAAAGTTCAATCAGTACAAATCCTTGCATGTGTGAGACAGCAAGGCTAGAGGGCAGCTAGAGAATGATAGGAGGGAGATACAGAAGCTCTAGAATGATCCAGGCCTTGTTCCCAGTGAACTAAAGGAAGGTTAATTAGGCACAGCTGAGGCCAATTAAGACCCAGCCAGGGGCCTGATTAAAAACTCCTGCTCCAGCCAGGCAGCTGGTGAGAGAGTAGAGGAGTGTGGTGACTGATGAGAAATACTAGAGAACCAGGTGAAGGAGAACTCTGGGAGACCTGCCTGCCTGCCTAACCCCAGAAGCTGAAAGGGGAGAAGCGGTCCAGGGTAAAGTAGCATCTGGAAGCACTGGTGATAGTGCATAGCTGCTACTGTTAGGGCCCCTGGGCTGATCTGGGTCCCTTTCCCCACAGGGTATTACCGGGCTGGCCAATGCCTGGAAATAGGGGCTATGGAGGGCATCCTGACCCTCCATGAGAAAGAAAAGTGGGGACCCAAGGTAGCTGAGCCACCAATTTATCATACGTGGAAACTCTCTTATTTTATTCTGAGTGGTTTATTGCAATTTACCTCAAATTGATTAGGAATAAGTTTAAGATAATCTGAAATAAGCCTGATTTAAACAGAAAAGTGTTCCCACTGTTTTTTGTGAGGGTTTAACTAAATTGCTTTAAAATCACACCTTTAGGTAAATGATGCAACTTTGCATTTAGACAAGCCCTACGGCTCCCTGACTTCAGTCAGAGTTTGGCTAAGTATCATTTGAGTAAAATCTGAGTCAGACTTCAAGATGTTCAGGATTTTTACAGTTTGAGAGTGAATTTATCATTTGAGGGACTAATAGTGTTACTCAAGGGTGGATTAAAACTAACTTGGCCAGGTCGACCACTATATCAACCCTCTTCTGTTTCTCCAAATGGGGGCTCCTTCAGCCTGTTTCCTGCTCAGCAGTCTTACCTTTCCTACAGCTTATTCAGGTCCTCAGAATGAGTCAAATGCTCTGTGCCAACCTAACAGGTTGGCACCTGAGCCTATACCATTGGCTTTCTGTTGCAAAGTGTGAAGCATATGGAGTGGAAGTCAGGCTGCTGGTCTCCTGCTGCCTGAAATAGGTTGTCTTACATTTGCATGTCCCAGGGTATGTCTACACTGACGGTGGCAAAGTTGCCGCTGTCAGATCAACCTTTCTGGATTGATTGAGCAGTCAATGAAGATCCGCTCAATTGATCCAGAAGTCGACGCTGTAAAACCACCCCCTCAAGTGGCGCAGTGCAGTGAAGACACTGCACAGAAGGGAAGTACAGCAGTTGATGGGAGTTATGCAAGCTACTCTACTCAACTGCCAGCAAATCGCCAGGTAAGTGTAGACCAGGGCCCGGTTAATTACCTGGATCAAATGGTGAGTAGGGGTGTGTATTGAAGATGAATAATTTACTTTCTGAATATTGTTTGACTACCTCTAGAGCTGCTTAAAAAGTGCAAATAAATCTTTTCAGATGATTTACTCCTGAAAAACTGACAGAGGAAAGTCATTGACTGTTTTGTAAATGATCGTTAATCAACCAGCTCTAGTTCATAGAGAGCGTAAAGACAGTTAATACTGTCACAAGCAGCAGTAACCTACATGGCTTCTTTTTTGGCATAATTTATTCCACTTTTTGAAGGAAACATGCAGCATAGAGTGTATGTTGCCAGACTCTGCCCCTCCTCATCCCCTTCAAACCACACACCTTTTTCAGCACAGAACTTCCCTTATGCATACTTTGTGCATCAGGCCCAGAAGCAGCTGAGGAGAAGCCTAAGATTTAACCATGTTGTTGAATTTCTCCTCCAAATAGTGTTCATGGCCATTTCTCACTGTTATAGGAGTCGGAGACTATGCCATGAACGCTCCTTAAGAGAAACAGAAGCATATGAGCCCTACTAACTGAAGTAGCATGTATTGTTCCCTCAGAGCAAGACCTGTTTAATTTGACTCAAGAAGTTCACATGCTGGTTATGAATAATTAATATAGGCCCCAGCTGCGAAATTCAGATCCAGCTCTTTACATTTTGAAATCCACCCTTTCCCCAGAGTTTGGGTTGATTCAAGTCCAGGGATTTGGATCAGGTCCATCCATTGCCAACTCCTGCCGGGGCAGGGTGGGGGCAGGGGGAGATTAGGGGAGAAGGGAAGAGCGAGCTCCTCCTGGGGGGGGCCACAGAACATGCCCGCTCCAAGACGGGTCAAATTTAAATTCCTGTGCATGCTCCTGCAAAGAATAAGATAACAATGGACATGATAAATTGGGAATGTACAGATGAGGTTAAAAAAAAAGTAGGTCCAGTATGAACAGTGCATGAACGGAGCATGCTGTACAGGGACTGGTTCCTACAAAGTAACCAGTCCAATCCAAAAATATGTGATGCAGTATATAGTAAATGCAATGAGATGAGTAAACATATATAAAGGAAGAGGATTTCTGGGTAACTTTGGATGTGTGGTATCCCTTGTACCCATCCCTTACCCTTGAGCCTGATCAACTCAAGCGGTAAATAAAGAAACCTCAGTGAAGAGTTGGAGTTGAGCTGAGTTCTTGGTCTCAGAAGCCCCCCCAACATACTCCTAAATGGATAAAATCTCAGAAGCTATCACAATATACTGGTGCCTTGACTTGGATCTTCTTGTCTAGAGCAGGTAATGTATATACCCTTTAATGTGAAAGTCATATCCTAGCATTAAAGAAAATGACATTGGAAGGGTTTAAATATGAAGAAGTTAGTACCACGCTGGAAAAATAGGACGAAGCTAAGGGCGGACCCTATGGACTTCCCAAAGAAGTATTAGGGGGAGATAGGGTCTGGATGAACACAGAACTCCAGAGAGTGGTATTAGAGAAAAAATAATGTTAAACAATGCTTGGCAGAGCACAGCTGATAATTTTTTTTTTAAGTGACACATTTTTTCAGACAGATTTTTTTGGTGGTTTTGACCTTTTGTTTGTTTGATTTTTGCCCTTACTTCTTAACTTAGTATACTTTGCCTGCAAAGCTGTAGTTACTAAATACAGTTCTTGAAGGATGGCTGCTTTTTACTTTGGATTTATGCAAATAAGTAAGATTCCTGAGATTTCAGGAATTTTTTTTTTCATTTGGGGAGGAATTAAAACAAAGTTTTGCACAACTGAACACAGCAAAATTCAAAGGGAATTAAACACCTGGGACGTAAGAGGTGCAGATGCAATTCCCTGCTCTCCCTGATTTGGAGCAAGGATTTGAAGCTGGGTCTCCAACATTCCAGGTGAGTGCACTGGGCAACAATCCGTGTCTCTCAATCTCACCTGTTGGAGCTGTTCCACTTCATGTAAATAATTAAACATCCACTGACCAGAGAAAGAGAGAGTCACTGGGCTATAGAGTCAATATAAATGAGGCACAGCAGGAATTGAACCTGAGTAGCCTATATCCCTGGTGAGTGCCCTTACCATGTCCATCATCTCATCTGCCTTTCTTCCATGCCAGGCTCATGATACCTCGGTATGTTTATAGTTTAGTTTCTATGGCAGGAAATGCATAGGGAGTAATTGTTTCTGCACCCCAGAAGCTACTTTTGTTTCATCTGTTTAAAGCAGTTGTGGCCACACAGACCTCATTAGATCGAGGCTGAGATGCTAGAGACCTCCTTGTTTGGGCCACTGAATCCTCATGGATTGAGATTCATGCTGATGAATTCTTTGAACGGCTAGGGTCATGTGCACCGAAATGATGACAGATAGCGGGATACACTATTTAGCAAAACAATAGGCTTCAAGAGTCACATTACCAGAATTAAAATGTTAAATTGCAGTTATGATTAACTGCAGCAAGAAATTAATTGGCATTACTTTAAAAAGACTGCCAATGCTGAGATATAAACTTGTAAAAATGATTAGGTATCTAAACTAGAACACAATGATAAAAGAAGAGCATTTCAAACTTTGGTTTGAAAAATATTTCTTTAGGGAGGGAGGTGTTGGGATGTTCATGTCAAAATGATGGGAACTGATCAAGTTATTACTTCCAGTGTTATCTTATTTTACATACCTGTTGAAGGGTCACTGTCAAAGGGATTTAGAGGGCTTTTATTCCAACTGTAATATTAGGAGTAATGTGTTCAGCATATTACAGGCAGAGCTTGTAGCTACAAGAAGCTTGGCAGAAAAATTCTGGAGAAACAGATTTTCGTTGGAATGTATCAATTTGTCAAAATGAAAAATGTTTCATGGAGCTGGTTTAATGATGACTAAGGTCTGCCAATGGAAATGGGCCTAGTTTCTGCCCAACTTGCCTGCTCAGTTCTTTGGCAGCCATACCTGGCAGGCTGCTGAGGAGTCCAAGTTGCCAAAGTCTGTGGCTCTGGGACAGCCCGCCATGCAGACTGCTTTAGGATGGAGGATCGCAGGGCTTCCAGGTCCTTGGGTCCAGAGAAACCCACCATGCAGACTACCCCACGCCTAGGGCATGCAGACTGCCCCACCTTACTCACCCACTCCTTGGCAGCCCATGTGGCAGACTTCTATGAGTCTAGGCTTCCAGGGTCCATGGCTCCAGGACAGCTCTTCCCCTCCTCCCCCCCCCCCCCCCCCCCACCACCAGTAGACTGCCCCAGAGTTGAGGTTTTACCTCCTTTTGTGGAGAACTTTGGAGTTTCATTCTGAACTGGAATGAAATAAAATTTCAAAAGAGTGAAATCCTCTGGGAATCGGAATTATCTTTCTCCGCCCAGCTCTAGTGATAGCGCTGCCTCTAGTTATTTTCCTGTGGGAAAGTTGAGAAACCCTGCACAATACCATGCCCACTGGGAAAGTACAAAATGACTTTTCCATGAATAATGCCCCTAATTTCAAACCCTTACAGCAAAAGTTACAATTATGTTTTACGACAAGTACAGAAAGGAGGAATGCAGGGTTTTGAATGGATGATTAATCAAAGGACCCAATTTAGCTTCCAGCTTCATTTGTGGATTTGAAACAGATTCAGGAATGAATACATTCTTAAGAATCTTCATAATACAATTTAGTACCTACATAGCACGCACAATCATTTTGCAAAGTTGGCGGAGCATCATTAAGGCATAGAGAGGTTAAGTAACTTGCCCAAGGTTATTCAATGAGTCAGTGACGGAGCCATGAATAGAATCTATGGCCCAATTCACAACTGGTATAAGTCAGCATAGCTCCAAGTCAATGGTTCTATGCTGATTTACACCAGATCTAGTTCCAGCCTTCCCAAAACCAGTGCCATAATTGAACTACTAGACCATGTTTGCATTACTGGGGGGAGAAGAACAAATAAGCCCTTACCGCACCAAATAAGGTTGAAAACTTATACATTCAGAGTGATAATATCAAGTGATCCCTGATGACATTCCAGTATTTGGGGACTTTCCCTTCTTTCCCTTCCGACATTTCAATCTGCACCATAGTACATAACTTCTTACCAATTTTTTTTTTTTTCCTCCTGGATATTTGTAGGGTAGAGGCCTCTCCATTGTAGTAGCCCTTTTAAAAATAGTTAGTCTCCATCAAACGCCAGGTTGCCAGTTGTGGATTTCTGAGGTTGGGGTGAGCTTTGGACAGGACATTTCTCCTTGAGGAAGTGGGCTATGAGTCCAGATTAATGGTTGGAATTGACATTTTTTGCTAAATATGGAGTGATCATTACTGATGTGCTGTCCCATTTTGGAATTTTGTTCTTGGCAAGAGTAAAGCTGTCAGAAAGGCATATGCAAGACTTGCTCCCGGCCTACTCTGTCTGGAGTAGAACTTTTCAAACTTGGAACTGGTCCATGATGAGAATAAGTCTGCCCCTGGATCTCTGAAGTTCTTGGGAAGCATCTTGAAAACCTCCTTGTGAAACCTTCCCATTCTCTTTGATCTCTTCTCCCTCTGCTCAGCCAATCCATCTAAAAGTGGAGGATAGATAAAGATAGAATCTGTCTTCGCTAAGGTTGGTAGGAGGTTTCTTTGTGGATGCTGGAGATCTGTGGGTTTCCTTAACTATTCACATGTACCAGACAGTATATGATGGATGCTATAATGAATTCCGTGAATTAAATATTGGAAGTGCTTCAGTGTAAGACTATCTTCAGTTCTAGCCATTTTATGCTTCTTTTAACTTTCTGAAACTGGCCATTTTCCCCCAGATAAGCTGATTATAAGAGTAGCCTCCCGTCAATTATCCTTTCTGTTACCACTAGGAAAAATCTTTTTCTTTTTGTACATTATTTAAAAAGGAACAACATTTCAGACAGTGCAATTATTTTAATCTTCTTTCTCCTGGCTTGATGGAAGATCCAGAGGGGGAAAAAGGAATATGTTTAGGGGCAGATCCATGTCAGGATATTAATGTATGAAAGTAGCATACCCAAGAGTTTTATAAGGAATGTAACACATG
This sequence comes from Emydura macquarii macquarii, assembly GCF_026122565.2. NCBI lineage: Eukaryota > Metazoa > Chordata > Testudines > Chelidae > Emydura > Emydura macquarii. Next base: position 4,765,504 of record NW_027132971.1, on the reverse strand, counting down.
CAGGGATACAACTGGCAGTATCTGCTGGACCTTCTTTTCTGTTATGCAGACTCAACTTCTGACGTATTGCTAACTATCCAGAAGTCCATAAGTGGGGATCAGATACACTGATTTTTGATTAATGACAGACGTAGAGAAGACGTATTGCTGTTTAGGAGTCTTGCTTGATTTTTTTCTTCTGAACTTGCTCTGACCTAAATATCATCCTGAGGTATTTTTCTTTTCGTTATTTCTACAATGCATGTCACCATAGAATCTCTCTTAGGTCTGCAGTAAGGATTAATCAGGACATTTGTTTGTGAATGTCGTCCGAGATGTTGCTGGTCAAAATGTCTTTGTGATAGATCTGTTGAACCATGAATCTTGACAAATCTTCCATGTCATTTTCTGATTGGAACACAATATGCTACCTTGAGAGGTATGTACAACAGAAAATTCCCCACTGATATTGTAAATGGAATTGGATTCAAGTATGCTAATCTGTATTTGACTCCGTAGGTGCATTTGTTCAGTGATTTGAAGTCCAAGACTATTCTGATGCTACCTGACTTTTCTGGTACTACAAAAAATATTGAACATACTCTGTAGTACCTCTCCGAAGCACTGGCTAGGTCACTGATAGACAGTAGTCTATTATTCATCTATTTCTGTCAATTGCTTGGGGTCTGAAACTAAATGCATTTTTGACTTAGGGATTTCTCACATTCTGTAGAATAACCCTACTGAAGTATTTCCCATACTCCCATGCCATATCCATTTGAATATACAGACAGCCTTTCTCACTGCAGGGTGAAAGCCTTTGACATATGAGTCTGGTGTCACAGTTATTCTTGATGGTCATGGGGGTGACTTAAAGTTATTCTGTGATCTTCCTCCCTCATGCTGTTCTACCTTCCTTTACCACAGTCTAGATGACATGATGTTACAAAAGCAATATCTGTGTTTGTCATATGTCCTGATGTCTTTTCTGTGTTGTTTTGTTAAAGCTGTACTGTAAGATAACTAAAAGTAGTGTAATTATCTGTTTCCTCAAATAATTTTCCCTCTAAGTACTTCAATGATGTTGTATTGTTTAATTTGGGAATCATCCTTCTAGATTTTAAAACAAAATGTCTTTTTGCAAATGTACTTGATGTCATAGATCACAGTTGTAGATCTTAGGGAGTCAGTGACAAAACTAGAAAAACACTGAAATATTTTACAGCAATAATTTCAATTTCTTGTTCTTGGGTGCAGACAGTCAGATGATGCTATCCAAATTCTGAGAGCTCTGGAAAGGCTAACAGAAGACAGGTTTTACAGCTGCTGCTGAAGCCTGATACCTGGTTCCCAAGCCAGGTTTGATTTTCCTGTCCATTGATTTCTTGGAAAGAAAATCCCTTTTAGAGGGTGCAACCAAGTATTTTACTAGGGTAACAATTGCTGAACCCCCTGTTAGAGCAGAGCGACATGAGCCATCTTGTCTTTTAAACTCTACGTATCACTTGTGTTTGTTGAATTTTCTTGCTTTCTTGGAATATTCCTGTTTGCCTCTGATCGCTTCCTATAAAATGACATGTGACAGAATACACTGCTTTTAGAATACACTGCTTCTCTTTCTTTCTTAAATAAGTTAATAGGCTAAATGAGAATCTAGAGAATATGGATTTTTTTGATTTTTAACAATAATTTGACTGATTAATACTCAGCTTCTTCCTCACTGAGAGGCTAAGATTTGGCTGGGAAATGGAATTAAAATATATTATATAATGCGTATCTTGCAAACATAGCTGATTGCAGTAACAACAGCCTGTTCAGTTTACCTGTGCAAGACTGAGGTTCAGAATCACTTTAAAAACACTCTTCCCTTTTAATCTCTAATTTGTATTAATTTTTTAAATTTCATCTTGTCTGGGGATCTGGAGCCATTCAAAATCTCCTAACCTATTTTTTTTTCTTTCTTTTTTTCCCATTTAGCAGATTCTATGCTGCTAAGACTATCTGTACCTCCCTCTGGAGAAACAGTTCATATGTGAACTGGAGCTGATAGGGAGGGCTGTACTGGAAGATTAGACAGCTGGCAGAAATTGACTCTTGGCTGATTCAACTGTGCAGATAGACCCAATTTTACAAAGCCACCCTGTTGCCCTAGGGACATGTAGTGTAGCTATAAAGAAGTGTGGTATGTAGGAACAAGCATAGAGCTGACAGGTGATCCCAAGTACTAATCCTGGCTCTGACTCTGTGCAAGTCACTACATCTTTCTGTGTCCGTTTCCCCCCGCTCTAAAAGGCTGATAATACTTAGAGGTGTGTTTTGAGGATAAACTAGTTATTCTCTGTATATTGCTTTCAATATATGAAGTGTTATAAAAATGTGAAGTACAATCACTTCAGGAGGGACAGCAAGAGAAGTATTACTTTATAATCCTGTGCACCAGAATCTGCTGATTTTAACTATTGAAAATCAGGCAGCTATTCTGGGTGTTGCCTTGGCAGATGCCTCACTGGCCAGCAGGAAGGTGGGGAAAAAACTTTGTCTGTCTGATATTGAGTATTCTACAATCTCAAGATAAACTATTTCAGTCTGTTGTAGAGTTTTGGTTTATGAGCCCTATTAGTCAGAACCACGTCTATTTACACTACAGTGTTCATCATTTAATATTTTGTCACATTGATTTGTCACAATGTTTTTTACAACAAATATCTTGGCATAAAATTGATTTGGAATCAAATATGGCTTGAACAACATATTTTTGCAGGGTAAGCTACCCGTGGCAATCTGATGGAGAAAGCATTATTTTGAAAAAAGGACTGTTTCACAGCTCAGTTAGGTAAGTGGCTGAGCTATTAAGAAACACCTGCTCTCACAGCTGGTCTCCTACTGTGGGAAGGCTTCCTGAAGTCTGCAGAGGAGACCCTTCGCTCATTAACATACCTTCTCAGGTCATAGTTCTTGTAGAACTTGGGAATCACTTAACTCTCTATTGTCCAAGTCTCACCAGTACTTCCATTGCAGTTGCCCCCTTCCATTGCCATTACTGCTCTTTCCAGTGGGTAGGGTACTAGCCTGGTACTTGGAGACCCAGGTTCAATTCCCTCCTTTGCCACAGGGATCTTGTGTGACCTTGGGCAAATCATTTAGCTTCTCTGTGTCTGAGTTCCCATCTGTAAAATGGGGATAATACTATTTCCCCATCTCACGGGTGTTGTGAAGATAAATCCATCAACAATTGTGAAATGCACAGATGCTACAGCGATGGCACGTGTATAAGTGCCTAAGATAAATTCCAGCCAGTTTTCTATTTATAAAGTGTATGTTTAACCCACATGCTTGTAGTGTGTATTACATGCCTTTTATGTATTATGTGCCTGCAGACTTGTTGGAGCCAGGGGGGATGACTCCGCTGGATCATTGGATGGGCCAGAATCCTCCAGAAATTGGGACGTGGGGTACTAGGCATGCTCATTAGCTGTTTGAAACCACTTCTGTGGTTTCCATTGTGGGCAAGCAACCTGTCAGGACACACCCAGAGTGTTTCTCTCAGAGCGAAATCAATGTAAACTGAAGGGGACAGGGACAAGTATATAAATAAATGGAGTGGGATCCTGGCTGAAGAATTGCTAGTCCCCTTATCCCACTGGAGAAGAGGGTACCAAATTTTAGTGTATCTGACTGATGCTGCAAAGACTCCAAGGGAGTTTGAATGGAACTGTGGAACTAACACTTGTTTCCCAGCTTTTAGGAGCTGGTGTGCCCTTCAGAGGATTTGGAAACCATTCCACAGAGACTGAAAAGGGTAAATCTTCCCAGAGAAGAGCCCTGCACATATATGTGGATAATTATATTTGCATCTGAACATGTGCTAAAGTAACTAGTATGAAAACTTTGGGAAACCCCTAAGTGTTATCTTTTAAAAAATTGTTGTTAACAATATTCACAATTGTTTCATGGACTTTAAGTAAACTGTTAAGCATTGAGAGAGGGAGAGAAATTTAGTAAATATTTTTCTTTGGAGAGTTGGTGTCACTTTTGTTCTCTCAGTGTTCACACTGTATAACATAAGTGTGTGTGTGTATGTGTGTGTATATATGTGTGTGTGTGTGTGTGTGTGTATATATATATATATATATATATATATATATATATATATATATATATATATATATATATATATATATATATATATATATCCGGAAATGACTAAACTTTGGTCTATACCCCAACAGAGAAGTAAACTGAGGTACAGGACAAAGGAAAGAAATATTATACCTAACATTAGCATAGGTCCAGCTCCACAAAGGGACTTAGGTGTCTAACTCCCAGATTTAGGCACTACTGTGATCCATAAAACCCCTGCTCAGCTACTGCCAAACCCTATAGACACCTAAACTCACTCAGTACCTAAATTTTTGCTGTTAAACTTTCCTAGGCCTATATTTCCACCTCTGTGGCATGCACACTGCTGTCTCAAAGCAGGCACCTGGATGCCTATCATTCCTAAGACCCAGAAGGATCCTCAGACCAGATGCAGATAGGCCTTGCCCTGCCTATTTCATCTGCAAGTCTTGACTCTACTCTGAGGACACCTAACTCCACACAAAAGGGCTGGGAGAGGAGGTCTTATATATAACCTTTATCCCAGTGGCTAGGGTATTCACCTAGGATGTGGGGGACTGAGGGCCCTGTGCACCAGGCTATTCTGATATGGGTCTCTCTCAATCTCTCCTGTTGAAGATGTTCTTCTGTGCATAAATAATTAAATATGGATTGGGCCATAGAGCAAGAAAGTGTATGAGACTGACTCTGTTGTCCAGTGGTTAGGACACTCATCTGGGAAAGGGGAAACCCCTGTTCACATTCCTTCTCCACATCAGGTAGAGGGGGGAATTTAACTGTGGTCTCCCACCTCCCAAGTGAATATCCTACCCACTGGGCTAATGGCTAGAAGGGAGACTGCAAGCATTAGTTATATATAGAAAATATTTTACACCAACATTTTCAAGAATGGGTGCCTAACTTTCCTCTCCTGCATTCACTGACATGCACGGTGCACTTATCATAGAAACAAGCTTATATCATTATAACGCGTAACAGGTCAGACTTAAGGTCTACATTGCAGTGTGATGTTCATTTCTCTGATGTGTGCAGTGAGGGTGATAGCATACTGTAGAACTGAAAATAAGTGTGTTGACCTGGTTGAATACTGTGAAGGTAATGGGCTGATGCTGACAGACTGGCTTTGTGCTAGGTGTGAATGGTGCCTTAACATCTGAGGAAACACACTGGAACAGAGCAACTGTGACTTTAATGACTGGTCTACGCAAGACAGGTGGACTGATATGACCTGAATCAGCTCTAAAACCAATGTAGTTAAACCTGTGCAAAAGGCTGTATGGGCACTCTTATTTCACTATAGAATGGCTTATTTCAGTTTATTTAAACCTGCTCTTATTTGACTTGAACTAAATCAAAATAAGCCTCTCATACTGAAATAAGAGTGGCCACACAGCCTTTTGCGCAGGTTTAACTATATTGGTTTTAAAACTGATTCAAGTTATACCAATGCAACCTTTTTGCACGGTTTTACTATATTGGTTTAAATTCACACCTTTAATTAAACCAGTGCAACTTTATCATGTATACAAGTCCTTCGTTAACAAAGTCTTGTGCTTGAATATATTTACACAAAAGTAAAATTACATCTTGCAATTCTGGAGAAAGAACTACTTATAAAACTCTCGACATTTGCCCGTGTGGAAACAGATGCCAGAAACCACTGGGACGCAGCCTTTTAGGGCGGAAATGTCTGAGAGATGTTTCTAAGGGGGCAATGCTAAGTCACATTTGTGTCTGCACAAATCATGCAAGGAGATTAAAACCTCCTTCCCCTTATTTGTTAAACACTAGGACACTGCTGTGCGCTAGAGAAACATAGCTGCTTCTTTATACGATTAAAGCCAAAATCCATTAACAATATCTAACAAAATCAGGTAATAGCAATGCTGTATAACAATACATCATCTGCAAGTGAGAGGACTAGAATACTGTGGTGGGCCTACAAGTACTGCTTTTGATCACAACATGCAGATTAAACATTTGAGTAGCTAGGGATTGAAGCAAACAAAAAGGAGAAGGGATTTTATCAAAACCTTTTCTCCCATTCACTGACTGTGAGTGTTTCAATAGCGTTTCAATCCAGTTTACAAATTCCCTCCCCAGGCCCATTTTAAGTAAAACCATGCATATGAACTTTATCCATTGTTCTTTTCCTACAGCATGCTCTGTGATAACCATTGAGATTACCTGATTGATTCCAAAAATCAATTATATTAATTGCTCTGAGAATGTTATCATGTATCCGCTTGGAAGAGATTAATCCAGTTTGGTTATAATGGATTAAGAGACTGATTACTTTTCAAATCCCTTAGCACCTATTTTCACTAATGTTTTTAGACATCTGTGTTCACACAATATGTTGAGCGAGACTCAAAACCTCTAGTCTTCTTGTTTGAAGGAGAAGGGAAATTGTGGCTAGATGGGGATATGAGCTAAAGCTGTAAACACGCTATAGCTATGTAATAGGATTCCAGGATTATCAATGTGTGTCAGTCTGAAATCTATAATGCCTGAAGTGTGAAGTGAGGGAAAGTGCTACAAGCATGGTTGAGAGTTCTTTTTGCTGAGAATATCACCAGGTTCAGTCATCACTGGGATACATGGTCTGTCTCCAACCTGTCTTTAAGTTCTCAGCTCTTTTCAGCAGTGACATCACCAGAGGGAGGAAGCCTCTAGGGATGGTCAAGGGGCAGTTGGAGTGTGGATCTTGAGAAAGGGAGATCTGGGAATGAGGCCAGGGCATCGGAGGGTCAGACAGAAGGCTGGGCTAGACTAGCCTAGAGGGGGGGCTAATTGAACGAGGGTTAGTAGAGCTCTGAGGAGGAAACTGGAAGAGGCTGTAGGGAGCTCAGCTTGGTGTCCTGCACCCCAGCAGCTCCCCACTTAGATAGATCCTGGCGGGCTTTGGAGGGGAAAGATGCTTCAGTGGAAGTGAAGGACTCCCAAAGCCATCCCAGTTACCCAGCAGCAAGGGTTGTGCTGAGAAGTGACATCGGACTCAGGCAGGACCCAGCCCAATCCATATGTATATCAGTAAATAAATAAGAGGATTATGACAGACTGACGTAGGGTACGATAAGAGGTTTGTGTGTATACAACTTTTTTTTAATACTTCCAGTTCCACGTTAGATTCCATTTGTGCTTCTTGTGCCAGAGAAGATACTCTATTTTCTCAAACTCTAAGAATAAGCCTGATTAAGTTATTGAGACACCTGACTGCAACTTCTCAAAGTTACGCCACTTAATAATTACCACATGCTAGAGTGTATCTTTGGGTTTCCAGTTCCTGAAGAGATGAGACTGAAACTGTTTAAATCTAAGCGAGACAAAGATTCAATACTGGATGGTGGCAGCAAAAATACCAGATAAAGAGTCACCAATTACATGTATATGTGTCAGCTGTTGACCAGAGGGGAACCAGGTTTTCAGAGCCTCCCTGACGAATCAACAGAAATCTTCAAGGACAATCCCCCTATGCCACTGACAAATTAGCTCAGGCCAGAGCCATAGGCCAATTAATTAGCGTATGAATATCAAAGGAGTTAAAAGTATTCAGGCCAAATCACCTGTGGGTTAACAGAGATCAAGAGAGATGTTAATTGTATTATTTTTGCCCATCTATATATTGTTGTTTACTATTACATTAAATTTACATTGCATGTACCCCTGTAATTACATTTGCATTATGCTTGCCCAGTAAATAAATAAATACTAGATCAAAGTGTGCGTTAATGTAAGGTGTATTGAGGGGTTATAACTTCATGAAAACTAATGGAACATTACTTGTATTGTTTTCACTTATCTATTCCTATTATAATGTAATGGCAAGGATTTACATTGACTGTGGCTGAATAACTCCTTGAAGGCAAATTAAGAAGAATGCTAAATTCAAAGCAATTGACCATTATATAGTTACAGACACTCATCAGATTTTTGTCTGTGAAAAGAAGCTATAAGTATTGATTCAAAGAGAGAGATCCTTTCTGTCTGGACTGTTTGGATTCTAACAGGGTAGAATAATTGAACAAGACAACCACGTTCCCCAGAGTTATTCTGGGTAGCCCTGAAAAGGCTTTTGAGAAGCTGGCAGATTACTATACCTCTGCTATCATTTTGGATTTACAAGCTTTGACTCACCTGTTCTTGTATTTTACTGGCTTTTACCCCTCAATAACTCATTTCTTTTTCTTAGCTAATAAATCTTTAGTTAGTAAAACTGGTTGTCAACATTGCCTTTGGTGTGAGATCCAGAGTACCAACTGATTTGGGGTAAGTGAATGATCCTTTGGGATTGGGAGTAATCTGAGGTGATGTGATTTTTGGTTTATGTGACCATTATCACTAAATCCAGTTTGTCTGGGTGGCAAGATAGGCTGGAGTGCCTAAGGGGACTGTGTGGGAATCCATGGACTGGTGTAGTGATTTTAGGAGTACACATTTGTTACTGGCTTGATGAAATCTAATTACAGAATATACCACCAGTTTGGTTTGTCTGCCCTATTTTATGACAGTGTGACCTGAGATTGGCACTCACAGTTGTGAGCCACTCTAGATGGCATGACACCTCTTACACACAACTATCCACACAAAAATACAACCACCATACACAATAACCCAACATCACTCTGAAGCCTACAACGTCTGTGTGAAGTGATGAAAACAGTTATGGGCACAGTGAAGAGCTCTTGTTGTTTAGAAGATCACCAGGTTCAATCATCCCTGGGATTTGCTGTCTGTTAGTGTCCAATATTTAAGTTCAGACATTTTTGGCTCTTTTACACACACAACTTTATGGATCACATCTGTGCAATATAGATGTCTAATAATGTGGGTGACAAGATATCAGTGAACTTGTTCTAGAAGACAGCCACCTGACTTGGGATTTCAGCTCCTCAGCTGCTTCACGGAATTCCAGTCAGATTAATAATTTTTTCCATCTTTTTCTCCTTCAGTGGCATATTGGAGAACCTTGAATCATGATTAGGACTAATATTTGGTAAGTAGTTATTATCAAAGACTCTTTGCTTTATCTTCCTCTCAAAAAGGTGGAGGTGTTTCTTGCAGTATACAAATAACGTGCATTGTTAAATAAGGATTACAGGGTGAAATCTTGGCTCCCATTGAAGTCAACGGCAAAACTCTCGTTAACCATGGAGTGAAATCCCAGTCTCACAGAAGTCAATTACTTCCAAATAATGACAGACAAAAGGAAAGTAAGGTATGGGAAATGAAGGAAATATGTTTTCAGAGATATTGGAAAATGGCCCCTGAGCTGAAGTGATATAGGAAAGCTGTTCAGATGGCAGAAGCTGCAGAGGGGAAGTTTCTTGTTCCAACGGTGTAAGATTGTACTAAGTGACAGAGGAGCAGCCAGTGCTAGCCAATAGAAGGAGTGGGAAGCAGGACTGAAAGGAACAAGATTTGGAAGTCAGCCTGAAGCAAATCCATGTAGGGTTTAAAAAACTACTGAGGACAGTTTTCAAACTGAATCAATGTTACTTTACTTTCCTATTTATTGTATAAGTGTTCAGCTCTTGCTTCCTAATCTGTCACACAGGAATGGGATAGAATGGCAAAAAGAACTTTCAACTTGTGCTTGAGACATTGAATTATATCCCGGCTACAATCTTCTGAAGTGTATATAGGCTGGGCTCTTTTTTTAAATTAACATGAAAAATAAATATATTACTGATGACTGTGTGTGTGTGTGTGTGTGTGTGTGCGCGCGCATGCGCTACTTAAATATTGGTGTAGATGCCAAAGATGACCAATTACGTAAAGAAAACTGGAACAGTTGATTGCAATTATCTCTAGCATGTACCAGATGCTTTCATTTCTGGACCATGGTGTCCTGTGCTTCACAAAGTAGATAATCACTCATTTAATAACATTCTTTTCACCATCAGTTCATTGAAATAGTCATACCAAACTACTGTATATAGTCTAAGGAAGAATTTGATTAAATCCATGGATTTTTCATTTTAAAAAAGGTTTAACTCTTAATTTAAAAGAAAACAAACAATTCAAGTGATAGGACCCTATTTCTACTAATATAATAGTTCATTCCAACTTTTATTATTCACCAGGGCTAAATACAATATTTTTCAGATTTTTTCCATTCAAAGATGCAAACCAAGTAGAGTTTTAATCTCAGGAATAAGTTTTTTTGTTTTTGTTTTCAATTTTAACAAGGGAATCCCTTCTACTATCAAATCTACATGAACAAACCCCTGCATCTGTATGAAGCCCCATTAATTTAAAATGGATTCCCTGTTGGTGTAAAAGGACTACCTGCATAGATCAGATTGCAGGACTAGAATTTTGGTTTGTAAATAAAATATTCCAATTTTAGAACCAGCCTCTTTTCCCTGCACAATTTCATTAGTGATGTCATAGTCACTGGTATGCAGCCTCACAGAATGAATCGGGAATGATATCAAGGCTGAGAAAATAAGTGTCCAGCTTAAAATTTTAAGGGTTTTTTTTCCTTTAATTTTTTTCCTGTATGATTTGGGAGCTCAGAGGAGACAGAAAAAAGGATGTTTTAACGTGAACACCTTGTCAATGGAATTGCTAAATATTTTTTAAACTTTCACCAAGTTTGGTGAAGGCTCTTAAAAAGGGACATGAATTCAAGAACATTCAAATAAGCAAGTCTTTCCGTATCACAGGTAACAATGTACAGCCTGCATTTTCTCTATGCTACAGCACTATGTGCAGTACTACATCTGACACATGGGAAGCTGACAACTGGAAAAAGAATGTCACACAAATAATTTCTCTGGAAGAGAATAGCCTCCACTAGCATTCCCTTCAAGTTGTGTCCCTGTCAAAAAGTGAAAAGAAAAGATTCATTTAAGATTTGTTTTCATTTTGTGTTACTGTCATGGATGCTCTGCTGTTCCCTTATGATTTTAAGCATCTTTGACTCTCAAAAGGTATGTTTGGATTAGGTCCAACCCTGTGTTATTTTTCTCTGTTGGTGGTCACTATGCACTAAGCAAGGAATTCTAGCTATGGCTGACAATGGTGCATAATAAATCATCATGGAGGTTGTCCATGAGTCTGTATCCTTGTCTCTACAAAACGCTAACTCCATGTGAAGTAACTAATGGTAAGATTCCTTTATAGAAACTGACACTGACAACTCAAAACATCCAGTAGTGAGTATAGGATTTCCTTATAGATTACCAAGTAATGGTCTATTGGCTGCATTGATTGGTACATGCCAGAAATGTGTCTGTGGCTATTGAAATGTGTCTGTGTATGTGGCTATTGAAAATTGTTTGACAGATTAAATCTGGAGCTGAGTCCATCCAGAAAGAAGAGAATTTCACATATAACAAAGCCTGACAATAGATTTACTGCCACCTATTGCGTATTAAATCTGTCTCAGGATTGACTGACGAAATTTGAATAATGGGACATATGGTGTCATATTATATGTATAGACCTAATTGCTGCATCCTTGTATTTGTAAATAAAAGGACTGAAAAAAATAAATTACTTTGTTTTCCTGAACATTATCACTGACAACTCTAATTTATTAGAGTTTTATTAGCACATAATTCCTACTGAGATTTTTCTAATGATTGTGTCATGGTGCCAATAACCTTTTTACATGATTGAGTTTGGTGCCTAGGGCATTAATATTAATATCTATTGAAACTATTATTACCTTGTCCAATGGTTTAATAAATTTTTATTCTCAGTGAGGAATCAGAAGTGTATGCTGGGGCCTGGGGATGGCATTTTTAAAAGAAGGCAAAAGTAACATAGGTTAAGTTAAACTTGAAGAATTGTTGGGAACTGACAGAAAAGAAATAGTCAAAGTGACTGGGCATTAAATATACATGTTCAAGTTGTCAATAATAATCCTCTTGCAAAGTGATTGAGTGGTCTCCTGATTAGGTTACCTTACTAGCTTGTTTCTTTTGTTTTTTTAGCTAATCATAGTATTGAATGTATATTTGTCTTATTCCTTTGAGGATCAGGCTCTCATGCCAGTTTCACAATATCCTTCATTTGTTGCAAAGTCTCTCCAGGTTGATCCTTTTCAGATATATTTGGGATATATTCAGTTTAACAAAGCCCATTTTACCTAAACACAATATTAACATCCAGAGGCCATTTAGTTTAACCTAACAGAAAGAATGAAGTAGACGTTTGGGGGAAAATCCTGGCCTAATTGAAGGCATTGGGAGTTTTGGTGGAGTAAAGATTTCATCCATGATGTTTGGATTATGTATTTTAGAACAGACAATCAGTAAAAATTCAGATGAAGGGGCATGTTATATATCTCAGATTATTTGCACACATAAGAAAACAACATTGCATTAGTTCATACTCAGGTTAAGGTATTCTTTACTACCATGAGGGCTACAAATAATTTTTCTGGGTAAGTGAAGGCTTGGATGCTCTAGAATCTATTTGATTAGACATACCAATTGTTTAAATGATTTTGATCATGATGTAGATAGAGAAACATCAATCACTATAAAGGGAAAATAAAAAATACCTGAAAAAATAGCATTTTCAGATCTCAAAATTAGGACTGTGTTTTTCAAGGGAATCTGAAGAATGGATAGGATCATCAGAAGCCAGACCAAACATGTTTGGGGTTATTTTGAAATAGGTACTCCAGATTCAGTTGAACATTTTCAGAAAATTCATTCCATACTCAGTATGTGCTGTGAATTTTGGGAGGACACAATTATTATTCATATTTAGCAGATATATAATCCCTGCTTTAAGTGCAAATCTTAGTGCAACCTTAACTATGAAGTCTCTGTTGCAAAACTGAGTGTCTCAGTTAGCTGAAATGGACACTGATAACAGTAAGGCAATCCTGTGTCTTGAATTACAGTGGTGCTTCACTGGGGGGAGGCTTCCATTTATGTTTTATTTTAGGCCCTTGACTACTATTTTTGTGTAAGACACAGACCAGGATGGGGAACAGATGGAGGAGAAGCATAAAAGTAATTCTGAGCAAGAAAAATGAAACCAGCGGGGGGGGGTAAGCAGTCTTGAAGTACTTTTCCTGTTCATTATCCACGTCAGATGAGCTTCTCAGAGCTATGGTAGCTCATGTCAGCTGTCTGTGTCAGTCACAATACTGAGACACAGCTTCCAGCAGCTAAGCAGGACAAAGGAAAAACAGTATCAATTTCAAGTCCCTCATTGTTTCCTGGCCAGAACAGCAACTGCTGGCAAGACAATCAAGTGTCACACTTGTAATAGTGCTTTGGTTTTTTTTAAACGTTTAATGAGATCCATGCTAATAGGTAAAGCAGCTGCTCCCTCCAATGAGTCACATATCTGAAACAAAAAGAATCTTGCGAAAAGTGTGACAAAAAAGACGTGAGTCATGGATTCTGTGATTTTCACATTACATTTTTTTAAACGTATCCTTATCTTAGTTTTGAAAGATTTTTGCATGCATGTGTGTGGTTAAAGCTGGAAAGAGCTTGAACCAGTTTCTCTTAAGGTGTTCAATCAGACCCAGGTCTACATTAGAGGGTAATTTAAATCAGCATACCCACACCATTAGAGGACCAGACCAGTGAGCCCCCAGTGAGAACTGTAATTCCTCGACAGGTATTGAGGTTCCCCCTCCTCTAAAAGTTAAAGAAACAAAGTTCTTTGGAAAGAGTTAAATCAGATTTACAAATGTCAGCTGTGATAGCATATCTACCATGTTCATATCTAACCACTTGTTATCTCAATTCTATTATTAAGCTCTGAAAATATGATTAGCAATTTGGAAGGCGTGTAATACTGTAAGACTTTACAATTACAAGAAAAACACAAGGAAGATGAAATGCACTGGGAACCCATAGGAAGAAGTAGTTTGGTAGATTTTTGGAGATAAAGTTAACTCACTTCTTGCAGCATTTAAGTTACACTATTTGCACTGAGATGGTAAATGAAGATTATTTGGGTTATATAATGCCTGTGACATTTGACTTTTCTTTTAAAAAAAACCCTATATTTTCATGACTATTACCCCTTTTCACCATGACAACCCAAAAAACTGCCATGATTAAAGTCTTCACCATAATGTACTGTAGAAGTACAAATCATAGTAGATACTGTTGTGTACAGTATCTATCCCACACTAGAGTACTTCTGTGTTTGTGTGAATCAGCAAAGAAAAAATACTTGTTGTTCAACAAATGTTTGTTTTCTCCTCTTAATGCATTAATTTTTTTAGATAAAAGACAGTAGAAGCATTTTCTTTAAAATAAAATCAATGCATTTACTCATGAACTTCTGACCTTTATATCTAATTCTTTCTAAACTTTCTGATTTCCTTGGAGGGAGTATCTGTCTTGCTTTTAGCAAGAATTCTGTTAAACAAGAAGCAAAAACCACTCACAACCAACATGTATCAGTTACTATGGAAAATACCTAATAACAAATAACATTGATAGAGGTATATCTAATTTATTTAAAATTGGAAAGGACGAGCTGAATTACTTTTACAAGACATTGGGGCTGATCCTCAGCTGGTGAAAATCAGCATAGCTCTATTGACTTCACTATGAGATCTGGCCTATAGTCTGAAAAATGTACTAGTAGAGATTATGCACCAAAGGTCTGCTCAGTGCAGGCAAGAAGGCAGGTTAGGAGGAAAGGGAAGTAGTCTACAAGACTTGTTTGTTCTATCTGGACTTCCATGGCTGCCCTGGCATAATTTAGAGCAACTTCAAGACTGCTCTTAGTTCTTCTGGCTTCTATGGCGACTGTTATGCAAGCCAGTGATCAGACTGCACTACCCTCCTACTCCCAGAATGCCCCCACCATTCTCTCTACACAGGAGGTGGCATAGAACTGGCACAGCCACAGCTAAAATCAGGTATATGTTTGAGTTGTTTCATAAGACAAACTGAAGTTTGAATAGTTCTAAAACTAAGAACATCTTCATTTAAACCATTAATCTGAACCCAAAATTTGACTGAATGCCTTATCCCATGTCTTCCTTTCTTACAATATGTTTATGGGCAAAAAATTAACACTAGAAAAGATAGTAAGAGAATACAGTTGTGGGCAGTGGAACTAAGAAGTAGTAAGTACTGTTTTACACCAATCAATGTTTACCAGGGCATCATGGTCCTTTGAGCCTACCGAGGGCTCAAATATCCAGAGTGATATCCACTCTGTTTTCAAGGCTGATTGGCAAAGAAGTGCCACATACATAATAGGTGAGTCCTACAACTGGTCCAAATACATTGTGATAAATATACTCATGCAAATGTATAGTGTTAGTACTTATTAGTAAATATTAATCCTTTTAATCCTCTTTTCTTCTTTGTATATTAAATTCATTCACATATTAACTATTCTCCCAAAATCTTTATGGCATTAGTAAAAAGTGTATTTGAATAGTCAGACAAGAGTTTTGATTTATAACCTGTGAGTGACCTATATTTAGGAATTGCATTTGATTGAGTACTGAACTGTATTTCATTATGGCTGGTGCCTCCAAGTCTGTGGGAAAACAGATGTCCAGGAAAACTACCCCCGCAAACTACTAAAAGTGTCTACAGAAATATAAACAGGAGTTGGTGACTGATTGATATTGCAGATTTTTCTGAAATGCTAAAATGGGGAATCCATTAAATTATGCTTTCTAACTCAGTGGGAACTGCTGGTTGTCCCAGCTACCAGTAGTAATGACCGGTTTAGAATTTCCTTTATCTTATGAATCAAGTAAAGTATTTTTCCTTCCAAAAAGGGGTTTATTTGTCTCATACCCTATAAAAAGGACAGAGGTTTTGGAAATCAGGTGGGGAGTGCAAGACTGCCAGCATCCCACTAGTTATAGAGAAGAGAGACGCAGAAGCTAGCTCTTTACTTAACACCAAAGGATAATGTATCAATTTTTTTCTGTATTCTATATAGTGTTGTGCTAATGTGTGATTGTCAAATAACAGGCTCAAAATTGTTATTGAATTAAAACATGCAACTATAGATTCATAGATTTGAAAAGAGATCATGACACCAAACGTGTCAATTGGTACAGAATGCTCCCTCCCTCTCCCCTTAAGAAGAGAGGATCTCTTCTTACTTCTGATTTCATTTCAATAAAATGGAAGAGCAAATGCTGAATGTACTGTAGTTTCATCTTGGATTTACAACCCAAAGGTAGCTTGATATGCACACATGCAGCCAAGCTAACACCACTGGCCCATCGGAAACTGTCAAATCAGGGAAAATGGGAGCTAATTTACCTCTTCCATGATCACATTCTCTTCAGGGCATTAATGTAAGTCAGTTTTGTTGTGAAGGCCAAGAGATCAGAAGAACAGGAAATTGCCAAAAGTATCTAGTTGATTTAAAAAAAAATTACTCTCTCTCTATAGTATATGAGTTTAGTGCTAAAAGTTCAAGTATGATTTAGTGAGCTCAACCAGGAATGCACCCAGAAATGTACACTCTGGATGGATGTTTTTTAAAAGATCTGCTCTAGTAATTATTTTGGGAAGTTCTATGTCTGTGTTATACAGGAGGTCACACTGGATGATCACAATGGTCCCTTCTGGCCTTAGAATCTTGAATTTATTAACTTATTTTGACTGCCTTCAAGAGCTCCTCTTACAAGAGGGATAGTATGTTAAGAATGAAATGAAGTGCCTCAAGGTTTTGCTAATCATACTAGAGGGCTCAGGAGACTCCTGGTCAGCCAAGGAACAAAAACAAAAAAAACAGTATTTTGACTTTCCCATTGCAGAACTTGAATACTTCTGTAGGAAAAGAAAGCAATTCTAGTGAATATGTTGAAGCACAAAGTACCTCAAATGTGTCTACAATCTTGGGGCCTTATCCAATGGCTGTTGAAATTGATGGGAATCTTTCCATTGGCTTCAGCGGGTTTTGGAGCAGGCCCACTCTTATTAAAGACATGAGAATAAAGCCTAAAATAATTTCAAATAGAGTTGGTTGGAAAAAAATTAAATGGGTGTTTGTGATGGGGTCTTCACCCCACAAAGCCTGCAGGTGGTGAGGTTGGCCAATTAACCATACAAGCTGCACCTGGAGGAGAAGGCAGGCAGCAGGAATTAATTAGATGAGACTCAGCTGGATGAGAACAGGAGGGGCCTGTATGTTGCCTAGGAGCTCAGAACAGAAAGGAGCTGCAGGGATGCAGTCACTCCCTGGAAGAAGGGAGGTCTGTGTCTAGCAAACCCAGAGATAAGGGAGAGTCAAAAAGGTAGGAAAGGCTCAGGGGAAAAGCAGCGAGGCATAGGCTAATATGGACCTTGGGTGCTGGAGAGAGGGTCCCTAAGCTGGAAACTGGAGTAGCGTGTGGGTCCGGGTTCTCCTAGCAGCCACTGAGGACATGACTAAAACCAGGCAGTGGAGAGCAGACTGCCTGGGACAGTTTGCCCCAAAACACTTTGATAGTCCTGGAAGGGGAGCACCATAGTGACCTGGGCCAGAGAGCCAAGTCACAAAGAGGAAGCTGCAGCTCCTGGAGAGAGGGGCTGCAGCGTGAGGGAAGACGATGGGTGGAGAGGGGGCAGCACGTGAAAGGAGCTAATCCCTGCAGTGGCCAGGAGGAGGCACCCCTAGCAGTGAGTGGACCCTGTGATAGTCTCATTTCATCCCCCCCCCCCCAAATATTTGTGAAATATTTTGGTCCAAATTTGTTTTTTTTCCTCCATTTTCTAACATAAGAATGTTGATTGAGGGGCAGTTTATTTATGTGTGTGTTTTTTTAAACTCCTCCTTCATAAAATTCATTTCCAAAAACGCACATGATAAAAGATAAACCAATTTGAAAGCCAGTTTGGTGACAAATGTCCATGTAAAGAGTTTGAAAATTTCAGTCAGCTCTTATTTCAAACGACCAAAAGTTACTTCAGTGTATATCTGTTTCTTCATTTCCCTAGGAGCTTTTGATTCTCTCCTGCTCAGTTTATCCCCCCAAAATGTTAAGAGGAATAGTAGAATGCACAAGCTCTTTACATGCAATCCTGCTTTCAGAGTTTTATCTTACCCTTCATATTTTTAAAAAGCATCAGTGACAGAGGCATCTGACACACACGTGTCTGACAAATAATTGCAATAGTTTGCATCATGAGTCACAGTCTCAGAATTAAATAAAGTAGAGTGCTGCAGCTGCTGCTGCTACAGAGGCTGCCCCTCCCTAGTTCTGGGCGGGTGCCTGTCTGCTGTAGCTGGATTTTTTTTACTAGGTTTTTTCCTTTGAGAATTTGAAAGGTTTTTTTTTCATATTTCATCTCTGCTATTGCAGCTGTTTATCCTGATTGTAAAGCAAATCATTTATAGTAATCTTTTTTCCTTGTTTATATTTAAAGGTGGAATTCCCGGCACTGCTCCCCACAGTTTTCTCCTATACTATTCAAGATATTGTTTTCTTCTTTAAATCATGTGCATTTTAGCCTCTAATTTGTGATTTTAAGCAGTCTTCCTCGTTCTCCTTGTCCTAAAGGAAAGAAGGAAATGAAGGAAGGTGGACCTCCAGCAAAATTTGTATCAGCTGATCTTACTGTGCCTCTTAGTGATATGAGGAGCAGGGGTGTTTGTCTGGTTTTTTCCCCCTCCTTCCAAACTTCTCCAGTGCCTCCACTTGCCATTATCGCTTATGAGGCCTAACTGAACTGAAGTAGAGAATTTCCAAAGTTTAATTCTAGCACGTATTCAAGCTTTATGGTGTGAGAGATTCTGCAATTTGATCTGTGCAGGCAGGCCTCTGCACCCTTGCAGACCACCAGTGACTTCAAAGGGACTCTGTGTGGGCAGATCAGATTGCTGGACTGGGGACAAAACGTAATTTGTTTGAATTGAAGTTGGATTTGGTTTCATCAGGGAGGTTAGAGCTGGACCAAAGGAAATTAACTATAGGAAAAAGTGTGGAAGACTTAAGAGAAATGGGTAAATAACAGGTGCAAAATGAATGTACTAAATCTCTGACAAGAGTTTTAAATGAGAACACTTTGCATATTAGAAAAAATAATTTTATGGAAACACCAATACACACACATTCATTCTTGGCCTCACTAATTTCCCTCCTCACTAAAACTCCACCTCCAGTCCAGGACTGGCTTAAAGGGGACTCCCTCTTTTCTGCTAAGTAAAATGTTCATCCACCCCCAAAATCACTTTCCCTTCCTCCAATTTCAGGTCCATCCTATCTGAAGTCACTCATAATTCTGTGCCTTCCTACCTTCCTTGATGGCTTTGCTCATCTCTGCCTCTTTAAGTAGTGCTCAAGTGGGATACAGCTTCAGAGAAGCAAGGTAAGACATTTACTCACATTCCCAGCCAGAGGAAGAGGACTACAGCCACAGATGTGCATAGAAGAAAAGATTCATGGCAGCAAGACTTGTGAAAGAAGGGCTGGGGAATGAAAGGCTAGGGGAGGACTCAGGACCAGCCTTTAGTTTAGACCAGTTGACAAAGTCCTACAGAATTGAAGAGAATTCTATTTTAAAAAGTCTATCCAAAGAATATCACCCTCTGTTGTATTAGGTTTTTAAACATAAGTTTTTAGAACTGGTTCAACCCTTATTCAATTCTAAGGAAATCTACCCTAAGTGCAAGTGTGAGGAGGAATAATAGAGAAAGGGCAGAGTATCACCACCAATAGAAAATTCTTTAGAGGAAAAGTTTGAAATGAAGTAATTGTGGGATTCAAGAAAGGATGCGGGGGAGGAAGAGGGGGAAAATCAGCGTTTTAGGTTGAATCCAGAATAATACAGTTAAAGAGTCAGGGTGAAATTCTGGCCCCATTTAATGTCAAAGGCAAAAACTTCCATTTGCTTCCATGGGGCCAGATTTTCACCGTCTTTGTCCATCTGAAACCTTTTTCCAGTAAAAGATCTTATTGTCATTGGAAATTAGCATTACTCTATGTTTTGGTATCAAGTCAGTATATAGGCCATGTCACAGTTTCAAGGTTAACTTCACTTTTGACCCCCTTCCGGGGTCTCTTGAGGGAACCCAGGTAAGGTTTTAAGCTTTCCAGCCATCATTTTTCTTGGGACAGAGACTCTCCCATCTCTCTCTGTGTGTAGGCTTAGGCATGCAGTTCCTCTGCACCTCACTATGATACCGCCAGCAAGCCCCTCTGCTAAAAGGTGCTGTTGAAGGGTTGCCACAGCTCTGACAGGAACTAAAAAGAGTGGGAGGTGATTAAGGTGAATCACTTAGGTTGTAACCTATGCTTTGCTTTCTCTAAGGGCTATGATCAGTGTATTGCCAGCAGTTAGTGGTTACCACATAATTCTTTCTAAGCCAGCACATTTTTTCTTAAGGTAAAAGCATTACAGAGACAACATATAAAAACAGAAGTTCCTATGCACATGCTAAAAGCTTACCAGACGTCACCCATCAGTCTTTTGGGGCCTTTGTAGGCCAACATCATTCCAACCCTTCCACAAGGTTGGGGGCCTTTATACAGAAGATCACATCCATTTCCTGGATCAGAAAGAAGGCATTGAGTCAGTTTAGAACCAGCCGTTTCATATAAAAAGTTCTTTGTTCGTTCATCTCTGGAAAACCCAGTTTGAATCTATATCTGCAAGTGTCTCCAGGGGACAGTACCTCCTGGAAGTATTTATCACCCCCCACTGTTTTTAGTTCCTGTCAGAACTGTGGCAACCCTCCCTACCTCCTCCCCCCCCCCGGAGTTGCATACAATCTCTGGCATGCAGTGATACGTAAGCCATTCATATACTTAATACAAGACGGTCTCAAAGATATTGCATGTGGTTACAATAGCTCATAGACTTTAAGGTCAGAAGGGACCATCATGGTCATCTAGTCTGATCTCCTGCATGTTGCAGGCCATAGGACTTCACAACCCATTATCGTAATAGACCCCCAACCTCTGACTGAGTTACTGACCTCCTCAATAATTATTTCAAGACTTAAAGTTATAAAGAATCCATTATTTACACCTGTTTAAACCCGCAAGTGACCTATGCCCCATTTTGCAGAGGAATGTGAAAAACCCTCAGTCTCTGGAAATCTGACTCATGGGAAAATTCTTTCCTGACCCTGCATATGGCACTTAGTTAGACCCTGAGATGTGGCCAAAACCCTCCAGCCAGACACCTCAAAGTATCTCAAAGCCCTTCCTATCTAGTGTCCTATTACCAGCCATTGGAGATATATCTGTCAAAAGCCACAAGGCTGATTAACGCTAAGGGAAGTAGAGAAACCAACCACCACATGTTGCACACTGAATATTTGCTGCCTCTATTTTTAAAACAAACAAAAAAAAAACTGAAATTTTTTCATTAGAACACAGGAATATTTTGCTGTTTGCATCATTTATCACTAAACGCACTTCCAGTATAGTCAACATGATTGCTGTTCTACTAAAGCAAATGTCTCATTCAACATTTCTGAGAATGATGCCACTAAGTGCTGCTGTAATCAGCTCTGGCTCCCATGAATACAAGTGAATCTGTGCATTGACAAAGTTGATACAATTCACATACACAAAGGCATTCATGCACAAGAAACCCTGGGGGTATAGTTTACCTGAATTTTAAGGGGCTCTGTTTTCACCACCTGTGGAGACTCATACTGCTCAGAGCTTCACACTGTGAAGCTCTCCAGAAACACTCCTATGCACTGAAATACAAACAATTCTCTTAAAGCAGAGAGTAACTGATGGCATCATAAAACCTGGAAAATAGCTTATATACTGTATGATAGTTTATCCATCTCATTGTATTCGCAGCTCTGACTCAGGACAGGGCTGGGGCTGAATTATTCAAAGGTTAGAAAGGAAGGGGCCCCAGCGGAATCATGTGCACAGTGGTCATCATCCTGCTGTGCTCACTGAAAACCATGGCAGGGCTCCCACTGACCTCAATGGCACGTGATCAGATCCTGTGTCTTTGCCTCACATCGTGCTTTTAGTTCCTCCCTTTCAGGAGGACTACATTTTTACCCACAAATTAAAAACAAACAGATAAATCAATGTTCTTTGTGGTCCACAAACACACCCTAATTAGAGTGAATCAGTGTGATGGGCAGTTTCAATGCAGGTTCATTTCCCCTATCTGACATGGACTACACAGGCCAGGTAGGAAATACCTTACCTTTCCACATTATACACATCAAAGAATAAATGTTTTTTTCTGGTGCTAATGCCTGTGGAGGTGAAGTGTTGACTGTGCTGTTCCTGAAGAGCCAGAGTGATTGAAAATCATTTCTTTCTACCAGCATAAATGGGTTGATGGAGCCAGTGATATTTATCTGCCCTGATTCTGTCTCTCTTTGGATGGAGAAGTGTAAAATGAGCTAGTGAACTTGTGCATAATGGGTCTCTTCTAGTCTAGTGAACATGAAAAACATGAAATGTAAATGATGGGTGATAGACAAGTCACATTAAGCACAGCTTCCAGGTATTTACCACTGAGTGGAAGCTGAAAGGTACAGTAATCGTTCTGTGAGGAAAACAGAATTTCTTGTGTACAAGAGAGTGCACACTGAAACGTGCCAATTATTCTTTGTTGGATTATCAAATTTCCCTTCTTCCATACTGTCTTTCTAAAATATTTGTTCATCAATTAATATGTGATGAATACAACAGTCCTTTATCAATACATTGCTCACTACTACTTACTCTTAAATCATTAATTGTTTAGATTGTAAGTTCCTGGGGTCTGGGACAGTCTGCTACTCTGTGTGTACAGTACTTAGAACAATCGGTTTCTATTTCTGATGGACTCCTAGGCATTAGCATGATACAGATAAATAGCCTGGGACATACATAAAACTTTGTTTGATTCCAAAATATTTCCTCCTTATTAGTTTTATCATGGGTCATTAAATATCCTGGTTCACCATATCAGAAACCAAGCTACATAACTACCCGTGGCCCAGCCAAAAATTAAAACGTGGAACCCAGCAACTACAGGAAGCACCCTCCTTTCTTGTGCTAAATAGGTCCACAGATAAAAGTCAGATTTCAGACCTTTGAGAAGTCTCTAAACTATTGATATGTGATACGGCAGGGTAACATTTTAGTACTGTCTTACAGAACATTTAAAAAAGAGGAAAGTAATGGGTCTAATAATGGACCTAGTTAGGGAATAAAATTACTCCTCTGTGTATTTACAGATCAGGTGCCAAGTCAGTAACATTATTATTACTAAAATTTGGTAAATATAGACAACTGGATGCAGAAGTATTTGAATAAGACTGACTGAATAGTTATGAAGCAAGACAGATTGACAAAAAATAAATGACAATGCCATTATAAATTATTATAAATCTATGCCCCTTAAAACATTCCTGCATTTAATTAAATTAGTCTTCTCCACATACCAGTGAGGCAGCTAAACACTTATTATATTTAGTTTATACATGGGGAAGCTGAGATAGAAAGATGAAGTAAATTGAGCAGGACATCCAGCAATTAGAAGAAAAACTAGGATTAGTAGTCGGGTTGTCATGACTCCCAGGTTCATTCTCCGACCATGAACCATAGTCCTGTACCACGTGCTTACTACAGTGCATGTCATGTTTCTCTCAGTTAACCTTATAAATCCATAGCGCACAGCACTGTAGATACTTAAAGTGCTATATAGGATTTACTGTTAATAAGATTTTCATTTCTACAAAAAAGAATTGTATCAATCTTTTTCCCCTTCAGTGAAGTATTGTATTCAGTGCTGAATATCAAGAATTTGCTAGGGCTCCCAACTAGAATCCTGTTTAACTCATGATTTTCATTTGTTAAGAGCCATCTTTATCAAAACAACAACATTTTCCTTTTCCAAACCCTTCTGTTTGGTCACAGTTGAGAACATTATTTTGTGATTTCATGCCCAAAGTGTTTGCAAAGATAGGAAGTGGTGTTTGGGGCTCATGCACAAATCGGAAGGAGGGAAAGTCTTTTTGAGAACTACAGTATCAAAACTGCAAAGTCTCCTGAATGAGCATCCTCATAAGAGGAGCTTTTCTGTTAGTGGATTCACCCAGCCAAATGACTTGGCAGAACTAGCAAAGGAAATATTTTAAAGCCATGTTCCTCTAGATATAAGGAGTGAGTGAGTTGTCTCCTTCCTCTCATACCTTAGTGACAGTCGCAAATGACAACTGGGGTGTTGCTTCAGCAGCTACTCAGACAGTTTTTTAAACAGTGGTAACAAAACGCTATATGCGTTCAATAAAAGATTTGACACTGCAAAGAGCATTTGAAAGCTGGTGAAGGGGAACACAATGACTGAGGGGATGTTTTGGGTACAGTGTCATTTCTGATGAAAATTGGAAGCTAAATCAAGCTCTGATGAAAAGGGTGGAATCACTGCAAAATACAAAATATAAGAATTATTGTAGATCAGGAGCAAAGGAAAACTAAAGAAAAGAGAAACTTATTTTTCAGCGTGCTTTACAGAGTTCGTTCAATTTAATTGTGGAAAGAATACCTTACAAAAAAGGATGTTCAATCTCTAGACCCGAGAACTCAGATTATAATGTGTCGCACAGTGATAATGAGGAATAAAATCTGAAAAGCAGCAAGATCTAAAGATATCTAGAATTTAATGGATACCATGCTGGAATCTTTCCACACCATATACTGTAGGCTGATTTAGAGGACAAGTTTCAATGCTGTTTAAAAAAAAAAAAAACCACAACTCTGTAAGCTTGGTATGTTTGTGACCATCATTTTATGCTGCAAAACTTAAAATGAGCAAGGACACATTTTAGTCTCATTCTCACAACACCTACCAAAGTGAAAAAGTTAATTTGAGTAAAGGTAGAAGAATCTGAGAAGGAAATAAGTTGTGGTCTCCTTGCCCAATAGCCTGAGATGTTTTCCTGCCCCATTCTGCTCTCCCACTGCCTGATTCATAGATTCTAAGGCCATAAGGGACCATCTAGTCTGACCTCTGTATAACAAAGGTCCTGGAACAGCCCCAAAATAATTCCTTTTGAACTAGAGCATCTCTTTTTTAAAAAATCCAATCTATTTAAAAATTGCTAATGGTGGAGAAGTCAGCATGACCATTGGTAAATTACTCCAGTGGTTAATTACCCTTATTGTTAAAAAGTTACACCTTATTTCCACAATGAGTTTGTTTAGCTTCAGTGTCCAACCATTGGATCTTGTTATATCTTTGTCTGCTTGACAGAAGAGTTCATTATCTAATCTTTGTTCCTGTGCAGGTACTTATAAACTGATCAAGTCACCACTAAACCTCATCTTTGTTAAACTAAAACAGATTACGCTTCTTGAATCTATCATTATAAGCATGTTTTCTAATCCTTTAATTATTTGTGACTCTTCTCTGAACCCTCTCAAATTTATCAACATCCTTCTTGAATTGTGGACACGAGACTTGGACATAGTATTCCAGTAGCAGCCCTACCCAGCACCAAATAGAGAGGAAAATAACTTCTTTACTCAAGAACTTCTTGCTTCTTACCCCTACTTATACTTATCCTAGGATTGTATTAGGCCTTTTGGCTGCAACATCGCACTGGAAACTCACGGTCAGTTGACTATCCACCAAACCCCCAAATCTTTTTCAGTCACTGCTTTGAAGGATAGTCCCCCATCCTGCAAGTATGGTCTACATTCTTTGTTCCTAGATGTACATTTAGCTATATTAAAATTCATACTGTTTGCTTGCACCCAATTTACCAACAGATCCAGATTGCTCTGAATCAGTGACCTGTCCTCTTCATTATTTACCACTCCCACAATTTTTGTGTCAGCTGCAAACTTCAGCAATATTTTTTTTCCTCAAGATCACTGATAAAAATATTAAACAACATACGGCCAGGAACAGATCCCTGCAGCACCTCACTAGAAACACACCTGCTTGATATGTTTACAATTACTGATGTGTGCGGTCTCATACACTTTAAAGCCAGAAGGGACCATCATGATCATCTAGTCTGACCTCCTGAATATTGCAGGCCAGAGAATCTCACCCACCCCCTGCTGTAATAGACCCCTAATATCTGGCTGAGTTACTGAAGTCCTCAAATCAGGATTTAAAGACTTCACATGACAGAGATTCCACCATTTACACTAAGTTAAACCTGCAAGTGAATGTGCCCCATGCTATAGAGGAAAGCAAAAAAAACCCCAGGGTCTCTGGAAATCTGACTTGGGGGAAAATTCCTTCCATCCCAACCCCAAATATGGCGATTAGTTAGACCCTGAGTATGTGGGCCAGACACCTGGAAAAAATTCTTTAGAGTAACTCAGAGCCCTTCCCATCTAATGTCCCATCACTGGCTGTTGGAGATATTTGTTACTAGCAGTCACAGATACATGCCATTGTAGACAGTCTCATCAGACCGTCCCCTCCATAAATTTATCAAGCTCTCTCTTGAAGCCAGTTAGATTCTTTGCCCCATTACTCCCCTCAGGAGGCTGTTCCTGAATTAATGCCTCGGGTGGTTAGAAACCTTTGTCTTGGTCCTCCTGCCTATACTGTTTTCCTCCTTCTGTGGGGAGTGGGGGTGGTGGTGTCATCTTGTCCATGCTTTTCTCCTGCCCTGGGGTAGGATGTCTTCCTGCTCAACCCCTCTCTCCTTCTGCCCTGTAGCAAGTGAATGGGGGTAGCTGTCTCCCTCACAAACAAAGACAATGCTAGATGTGGTGAGAAGCTGCAGGAGAGGAGGGTGGGAGACAAGCCTCTACAACCAGAACATGCCATAGGAGCCAGGCGGAGGCAGTGAAGCCTACTTTCTTTGGACAAACAAGCTTCTGTGTATCATACAAGTCTGAAAATTGTGGTGGTCCCAGCCACAAAAAAACCCTCACCACTGTTCACAAGTAGGTAACTGCTATGTACAGTTGCTTCTGTGGTTTCCAGAATATAACTCTGAAACCTGTACCAAATCATTAATATAAACGTGAATTAACTGGCCTAGCATTTCCGAATCCAATGTGTAACCTTGGGGGACTACAGTTTACTTCACTGCCCTTTTCTTAGTGCCAAAAAACCCGCAACTCCTATAGAAAAGCACATGGACACCCTGAATTCAGTCACTGAGGATTTTCAGTCAGAATCACACGGGGTCAATCTCCCCACAATCAAGTAAAAAAAAGAACAAAAGGAATGAACTTCAAAATGAAGTACCAACTTTATAAAATCTTATGATAAAGAATCATTATAAATAGTAATAAAAACAACTACTTCAACTTAATTTCTACATCGTAACATGGCTACTTTCTAATCCCCATACATTATCTTCAGTCAGACCTAAATAAAGAAAACAAATTAAATCTAAACAGGTCAATCCCCACAGAAACACACCCAAGAAGAAACTCAAGAGTTCCCAAAAGTTTAGGTTGAGTTTACCTGAGTCTCAGTTAAAGTCTCTGATCACCAAATCTGATATCACACAGTCTGCTGAGTCATAAGCACTGCAACAACATCTTCCCTCTATTTGCTTGTAGAAATCTTTAGCTGGGACCTATGCAGTCTCTTCCTCCTCCTCTGCTTCAATCAATCAATCACTCACTCACTCAGTTAGTTAGTGTGCTAACCAATTAGCCAACCACTCAGTTAAGCATATGGAACTGAAAAAAAAGCCTTCTGCAAATTGCTTCAGAGTTAGGGAAAACAACCTGTTTCCTGCTCCCATGGCTCAGCTTCTCCCAACCCCACAGTGCACAAGGCCTTTGTAAAGCAGTTGCCATGACTAGTTGCCCTCATGGAGTCTGAGTCCAGTAAAGGCCAGGGAACTATTCAGCAAACCCAAAACTACCACACTCAATTCCAGAAACTTCTGAGTGTGGAGTGCTAATTGTGCAGTTGCCTAGCAACAATGAACCAGATGCAACTCATTCCTACAACCCTCCCGCCCCCAGTAGATCTCTTAAAGAGAGATCTCCCTGTTATGCACGTGGGATACACCTGCACCTAATCTCATCCTGCACATATATCTAAAATATATCACTATATGTGAACATATCATAGAATCATAGGGCTGGAAGGGACCTCAAGAGGTCATCTAGTCCAGTCCCCTGCACTCATGGCAGGACTAAGTAATATCTAGATCATCCCTGACAGGTGTTTGTCTAACCTGCTCTTAAAAATCTCCAATGACGGAGATTCCACAACCTCCTTAGGCAATTTATTCCAGTGATTAATCACCCTGACAGTTAGGAAGTTTTTCCTAATGTCCAGCCTAAACCTCCCTTGCTGCAGTTTAAGCCCATTGCTTCTTGTCTTGTCCTTGGAGGTTAAGAACAATTTTTCTCCCTCTTCCTTGTAACAGCCTTTTATGTACTTGAAAGCTGTTATCATGTCCCCTCTCAGTCTTCTCTTCTTCAGACTAAATAAACCCAGTTCTTTCAGTCTTGCCTCATAGGTTATGTTTTATAGACCTTTAATCATTTTTGTTGCTCTTCTCTGGACTTTCTCCACATCTTTCTTGAAATGTGGTGCCCAGAACTGGACACAATACTCCAGTTGAGGCCTAATCAGGGTGGAGTAGAGCGGAAAAATTACTTCTTATGTCTTGCTTACAGTACTCCAGTTGATAAATCCCAGAATCATGTTCGCTTTTTTTGCAACATCATTACACTGTTGACTCATTTAGCTTGTGGTCCACTATGACCCCCAGATCCCTTTCCACACTACTCCTTAGTCCCTCCTAGGCAGTCATTTCCCATCTTGTACATGTGCAACTGATTGTTCCTTCCTAAGTGGAGTCTTGGCATTTGTCCTTATTGAATTTCAACCTATTTACCTCAGACCAATTCTCCAGTTTGTCCAGATCATTCTGAATTATAACCCTATCCTCCAAAGCACTTGCAACCCCTCCCATCTTGGTATCGTCTGCAAACTTAATAAGTGTACTCTCTATGCCATTATCCAAATCATTGATGAAAATATTGAACAGAATCAGACACAGAACTGACCCCTGCGGAACCCCACTCGTTATGCCCTTCCAGCATGACTGAACCATTGATAACTACTCTCTAGGAACGGTTTTCTAACCAGTTTTGCACACACCTTATAGTAGCTCCATCTAGGTTGTATTTCCCTGGTTTGTTTAAGAGAAGGTCATGCAGGACAGTTATCAAAAGCCATACTAAAGTCAAGATATACCACATCTACCACCTCTCTCCAATCCATAAGGCTTGTTACCCTGTCAAAGAAAGCTATCAGGTTGGTTTGACATGATTTGTTCTTGACAAATCCATGCTGATTGTTACTCATTACCTTATTATCTTCTAGATGATTGCAAATTGATTGCTTAATTATTTGCTCCATTATTTCCGGGGACAGAAGTTAAGCTGACTGGTCTGTAATTCCCTATGTTGTCCTTACTTCCCTTTTTGTAGATGAGCACTATATTTGCCCTTTTCTAGTCTTCTGGAATCTCTCCTGACTTTCAAGGCTTTTCAAAGACTTCCAAGACTTTTCATTTCACTAATGGCTCAGATATCTCCTCAGTCAGGAGGATGCATTTCATCCTAGACATGACCCATAATGTTGATTATGGATTTGAATTGGCTAAATCTCTAAACTGTTTGCTTGAACAATCAAAGCTGAGCCTGCAATCAAAAATCTATACCTTGATCCACGTGTACTTTATTTATGTGCTCTTCCATCTTCTTAATTTTCTCCTGTGTCTCATAGAACAGAGCAAAATAGCATCACTTTTCATGTCCATTAGATATTGCTTAATCAATGCCAAATTACCACTGAACTTAGATATCTATTGTTGTCACTGCCATTACAGTGACAATGATTCCTAGGGCTTCCTTCCTAGATGTAACTTGTGAATCAGTACACTTTCTAAGAAATCTTTCTAAGAGTTCTGTATGCCACAAAAAAAAAAGTGCAGCAGAACTGCATACCTGTGGCCACTGAGGGAATTTTTTTGCCTTCCTTGCTTTGGCATAACAAAGAACGTGACCGAACATAGGTCAAAAGGGTCATTATGGTCTTGTGGCGTGAGGCTGAACCTGCTGCAGCTTCAAGACAGATCACGTGAGCCACGTTTTTTTTAACAGAAAGAGGAAGGGGAGAGAGTAAGGTAGTTCTGTGCTTCACAAGGTGTGTGCATGTTGTGGGGAGGGACAGCAGGAGGAGGAAGAAAAGGTGTGATTTAGGCTTGTACAGGGAGCCATTCAGGAGCAAGTAAGGAATAGCCAGGAAAACAGTGAAGGGAATAATTGTCTTGGAAGCTAAGAGAGGGCCAGAGGGAGCCAGACTCAGGCAGGAAAGCTAGGTAGGCCCAAGGTGGGAAATTTCACAGGGATTTCAGTCTGAAAAAGGAACTGAGACCTGATAACAGGTGAAAGGTTGACAGTTCAAATTTAAAGTGGCAATATCCCATATTTAGCTGTGAGAAGTCTGTTTAAACCTGCGTGGGTAAAAGTTACATTAGCACAGAAACAGTAGTGGTTGGGCCATTGCTGAGGAATGCTGAACAGAACTGGATTCCAGCCACCAGAGAGGAGTAAGGGAGCCAGCTGTCCTGCTGCTGAAAAGAAACTAAGAAGGATAGTGGTGCAGAACTCCAGTCTGCAAGAGAGACATTGAGTCAAGAGACTGAGAGATTCAGATCAGAGAACTTCAGTGACTTCCAGAGCAGCAAGTTATTCACTCAGAACAGATAAGACCTTAAGACTTACAAATCAATATTTGAGAAGGACTTTTATTATGAACCCTTGGCTATAGAAACCAGTTTGGCACACAAGGATTATAAAAACTTTTATTATCTGTCTTTATGATATTTAATACTGTTTGGTGTGATGCTAATTGAACCCACTCACATTCTAACGTACATGTGTGTTTTAATTTATTTCTGCCCAAACATAAATTTCTTTTATATTTTCTGAAATCTGAGAGGGTCCTTCTTAGATGAATTCTGAGGGTTTTTTAAAATACCCACATGGCTCTAATAGTTGCAGTGCCTATGTTCTTGCCTTCAAGCAACTGCTACCACATTTTTATGCACCACTGCTCATGCAGGATTGGCACTCCCAAGTTAAAAGCAGGTCTATTACAATATTTTAGGAAAAAGGAGGCACACTCTGCATGTGCACAGAAATCAATTGGCTTCACAATGGAAGAGCTTGCTTCAAAACATCCTCCTAATACTAGTGCTTTTGATATTGCTTGTACTTAAAAAGCTTCTGCATGCATCTGCAAAGTAGCATTGGACATTCTTGAAAGAGAAGAAGGAAAGAGTCACAGATTGGCCACTTGATAAAAATGTTTATGCCCCTCAAAATGGTACAGAAGGTCACTATATACTCAGTTCTTTTTTATGTTGGAATTCTGAATAGGTTATCTTAGAAAAATACACAAGTATAGGTTACAACTCTACTCAATCAGTAGGCTAGGCTATCATAAATCAGAGATAAGAGAAATCAAACAAATGGAATGTGATTTTTTTTCACATTGCTGTATTAGCAAATATTCATTGATCAGTAATATTTTGTAAAGCTTTTTGATGACAAAAAGGGTTATACAAACTGTTCCAGAGAAAATGCTTGGAGAAGACGATGCATATGTTAAGTGTGACATTGAAGGAACACTACACTAGTACCTAATAAACTACAGAAAGGACTAAAGAAGATTTTTTTCATTCTTTTGAAGACATGCTAATGCCAGCAACTGATTATGTTATCAGCCAAAGTATTGATTGTTAGGAGGTTATGCTCTAGTAACCTAACCTGTGGTAGACCTTTGAGGAGTCAAAAATGTTAAGGATTAATTTTGATTCCCACCCTTTAATGTTAGGGATTCTAATTTTAATGTAAAGCCAACTGTTATCTCTATAGTACCCAGGTTTGCTTAATTGCCTGTGTTGGTAGTTAAATACCAATGAGAAACAACTCAACATTCAAGAAGGCCTTTGACTGCATCTGAGAAGAATATACCAGGATATTAAGTAGAGAATTTTTCACTTAGTCTTACATTTTAAATGTTATATTTTATCAAAATATTAATCCAGTGTGACTATTAAAATATAAAACTCTTCATATCAGATATTATTGACCATCAAGCAGATGTCCTGGTTGCTTAAAATGCACAGAAGACGATATAATATCCATTAGGTTCCTTTAAAATCATTCCTTGAGATTGATAGCATATAATCCTATCATAGTGCTTTCATCAGGCTGAATGCACAGAACAAATGAGACTGAGTTCTGCTTCCAGGATGTTCTAGTACATGCAGACTTTACATAAAAGCTGTTGCTAACTCAGCAATTTCTTGTCTTGCTCCTAAGAGTCGTTCCTTAAACATAAATCCTTACAGCACCAAGTCATGATGCCATCCACTGTCAGCTTCCAATATTGCAGAGCAACAATTCAGTGAAATAGTTGCCTTTACACTATCACTGTTACCGCTTTTAAGTGAAGATGAGTGATATTAAGTTGCTGAGTTTAGTTATAAGAAGAAATACTTCTCTTAATTAAAGTACATGCTGAGGAAAACAATGTTTTGATAACTGAGCACAGGGTTAAATTCTGTAGGCTATTTGGTGCAGTAATACAGAACAGCGGCTGGGTATGAAGATAGATTCACCCTACAGTTTAATAATACAAATATTTTTTCATTTCTGAAGACTGCATGAGATGTGTATGTTCTTACACCTTAAGGCCCAGATGCTGCAAAGACTTATGCATATGCTTAAATTTGAGCACACAAGTAGTCCCATTGACTTCAATTGCATTTACTTCAATGGGACTGCTCACATGCTCAAAGGTAAGCACATTTTATAGGTTTGAGCCTAACTTCAGCTTTATAGCTGACCATGACAATAACTTTGAATGCACAGCTAGAGACTCATTAAAATGAATACACTGCTATTATTGTGAAAATTACCAGTGATGAAAAGATCTGTTTCCAGAAGGTGAACAGTTACAGATTAGTCACATTATCAAGGCCATATACACTCCCAATTACATGACTCATACAGCAGTAAATTACTGGAGTTGAATTTATAGGATGCAATTTCAATGACATTGATTGGCTGTGTATTATTAAGAGGTCATTTGTCTGTATGATGAATGCAGGTGATAAAACCTGAGCCTGATGATAACTGGCAAATACAAATACAAACTATTTGAAATATAAAAAGACTTTCAAACTCTGTGTATGCTGAATGTGGATTTCATTAAGATGCTATAATAATACTTTCTACTTGTATACCACCTTTCATATTTGGGGATTTCAAAGCACTCTACAAAAGTTGGTATTACATCTCTATATTTACCGAAGAGGAAAAAGAAGAGAGAGAGAGACCCACCCAAGGTCACAAAGGTCAGAACTACTTTTTCCCTGTCTAACCAATCAAAATTTTGCTTCCCTAATATATTAGTATATTAGTTTCTGCTGGTGTTGAGCCTCTCTGTCCTATCAATCATATATAATATACAACTGTTATGTGAAGAAATTGACATTAAGGAAATACACAAAGTTGCTCCTCAGGGACATCTAATACTATAAGGAGTTTGCTAATGTGGAGACTTTACTGAAATGGAATTCAGAAAAACATAATTACATAGTGCTTGAAAGTTAATGAATATGTGCTTCAC
This sequence comes from Emydura macquarii macquarii, assembly GCF_026122565.2. Taxonomy (NCBI): domain Eukaryota; kingdom Metazoa; phylum Chordata; order Testudines; family Chelidae; genus Emydura; species Emydura macquarii. The sequence goes on along the minus strand of NW_027132971.1, from coordinate 4,731,884 downwards.
TCCCCTTTTCAAGCTGTCTATTCAGACTCAAAGCTCTGCAGTTCAAGTCCCATGATAGCTACCTCCTCCCCATTGCTTTCTCTTTTAAGTAGAGGAAATTCCCATGTGTTTCCCTACCAATAAAAGAAAACAAAGTCAAGTCCCCTCTTTATCCATTATATAGTTCACTAGTTGCATCTTTTAGGTTATTTTTTATGTTGCTAAGGGATTACAACAACTAAACTATCAAATTACATTTTAATGGAGCTTATTTACCTTTACAAGAAAATGATATATTCTTAATGCCCCAGTCTGAAAATGTGCAAATGTAAATATATGGATTCAGGTATCCAAAATGAATGTTCAGAATTTTGATTCCCTTGAGCTGTCCAGTACAGTAATGAAATCATAGATTCACTTTCCTTACTAAATCCAGCTCTGTCTGTGCCAGTGAGAATCAACCGATAGTCTCAAAGTACCTGCAGTTTACACTGAAAATAGCCCGTACACTGCACTTTTCAAGAACCCACCAATGAGGCAGGGTCACTAGGATTGGCTGGGTCACCAGGATTACTTAAAATCCTGAACAAACAGCCATAAACGTAGAAATGACCTGTTTGAGTGCCTCAATGAGCTACCATATATCAGGGTGATGAGATGAGGTTCCTCAGGAACTTAACAACCCTCTGATTCAGGACAAGACTTGAGCCATTGTTATAATTCAAAGGAATGACTGTGCATGCTAGGAGGCGGATCCTGTTTTTTGCTGCTGCTTAAAGAAATTTCCCGTTAACCTTTGAGGGATACTGTAGATGTTTTGGGGATCACTCCTGGGAAAGAAGAGGTTAGATTAGTGCTATTTCACTCTGAAAAGGTTCAGATTGTCTCTTCATTTGTAAACTGATGGGGTTATTGCTGTGTGCTTATAAGATGTGGTTTTGAATCTGTGTATTGTTGCAGCTCGTGTGCCAAATTCACCTCTTGAGGTTAATGGAGATCCATCAGGGATGAATTTTGTTCAGTGTGTTGTGACGGGGTTTCACTTTTGTTTGTAAGAAATTGCTTGAGAAACATACAAACATGAAGTATTTGGCAATACTAAGTACATCTTCAGCATTCTGAATTCACGACGTGCTGTGAAAATGCATTCTGGTTAAGAAACCTGCATTGTCTAAGTGCCTCACACTCAGCAGCTGCTCTGTAACTGTTGAAATGAGTCTCTGGCTGCACCCAGCAAAGATGGCGACAGTCTGGTCTGTATTTCTTAAACAGCAGGTTTGGAAATCCACAGGGCTAAAATAAAGAATCATTTCAGGCTTTATAAGAACAGAATACTAGGTAATGAATTGAAAAGAGAACAGAAAATGCTTGATGACTGTTCATTTGCATTTTAAATATGTTCTTGGAAGCAAAGATATACCAATGGCTCTGGAAATGGCTGAGCCCAGTGACTGGTACATGAATTATGGATTTTTCAGCATACATGTTGAGATGTTAAATGGGAAACAAGAAAAAATTCTATATATTTCTGGCAAAAACGTATCAGTTATCACAGGTAAAGCATGATACTTCCATTACAAAACTACTTAATATTCAATTGCTTCTTCAAAGAAAGGGAGAGAGAAAATTCAAAATATCCTCTCCACTTTATGCAAAACACTCCAGCTAAAATACCTAGATAATTTTTGACATTCCAGCCATGCTCTCCCCTCCAGTCCTTGAGCCCTCTCACCTATTTCCAATCTCTTTGTGGAATGCTATTATATTTATCATTGCTCTGTGCCTTTAAGGTTGTGCTGTGAACTTTTAAGGGTCTTTAGCTCTGTTAAAGGAAAAGCAGGGCAGGATCGCAGGAGAGTTTGGTGTGCTCTGGTGAGACTGAGCTGGAGTGGGGCTTGTTCTGCTCCGATTTCATCCTTCATCCTATCCAGCTCCTGGCAATCCTTTTCGTCATCTCCCTAAATTGCTCCCGTTGTCTCCTTCTCTCATTTGTGGCTTTGTGCCTATTTTCTTGTCACCCCTATGCTTGGAACCCTATCCCTCATTGCATCTGCCAAGTATCCTCTCTCTCCTCTTTCAAGTTGGTCCTTAAAGTCTACTTGTTCCACAAAGCCTTCCTCTTATGATTCCCTGCTTCTCTCTCCACAGCTTCTTACACTCAAAATGCTGTCTCCTGTATCATATTTGTCTGGATAAGATAGTGAACTCTTCAGGGAGGGACCCCCTCATTCTACATGTTCTCTACAGTGTTGCCTACATTTGAATATATGTGAGTGTTATCTGGACAAAACACTGTACAGTGAGAGAGCTTTCAGACTTTTGTGTTAATCACCCAACTGAGACAGAAATTTAAGAATGTGAGCACAGGCCAAAAAAGATCCACAGAGTCCTTCAAGAGTTGCCAAATAAACCCAGGAAAACACCAACTATCCTTGATCTCATCATCATCTTTGTTTTGGAGTCCAATGACTGAATAAATGAACAAATATTGGCCCCTCATCTCGCCTCCAAATCTTCCCCCACTTTCCTTTTTTCGCTGTTGAGAACTTCACTATCTGGTCTGTTCCACTGGTTCATAATCTTGGTGTCACTTTTGATTCCTGGCTCCTTTTTTCTCTGTACATAGACACTATAATTAAATCCTGTTGATTTATTCTCCACATTTTTTTTTCTGTAATTCAGCTCTACATACCTGTTGTCCAGGCCTTGATCAGAGAATCATAGAATATTAGAGTTGGAAGGGACCTCAGGAGATCATCTAGTCCAACCCCCTGCTCAAAGCAGGACTAACCTCAGCTATATCATCCCAACCAGGACTTTGTCAAGCCTCAGCTTAAAAACCTCTAAGGATGGAGATTCCACCACCTCCCTAGGTAACCCATTCCAGTGCTTCACCACCCTCCTAGTAAAAAACGTTTTCCTAATGTCCAACCTAGACCTCCCTCCCTGCAACTTGAGACCGTTGCTCCTTGTTCTGTCATCTGCCACCACCGAGAACAGCCTAGCCCCATCCTCCCTGGAACCCCCTTTCAGGTAGTTAAAGGCCGCTATCAAATCCCCCCTCACTCTTCTCTTTTGCAGACTAAACAAGCCCAGTTCCCTCAGCCTCTCCTCATAAGTCCTGTGCTCCAGCCCCCTAATCATTTTGGTTGCCCTCCGCTGCACTCTCTCTAACTTGTCCACATCCTTTTTGTAGTGGGGGGCCCAAAACTGGACACAATATTCTAAATGCGGCCTCACCAATGCCGAATAGAGGGAAATAATCACTTCCCGTGACCTGCTGGCAATGCCCCTCCTAATGCAGCCCAATATGCCATTAGCCTTCTTGACAACCAGGGCACACTGCTGACTCATATCCAGCTTTTTATCCACTGTTACCCCCAGATCCTTTTCTGCAGAGCTGCTGCCCAGCTCGTCGGTCCCCAGTCTATAGCTGTGCATGGGATTCTTCCTTCCTAAGTGGAGGACTCTGCACTTGTCCTTGTTGAACCTCATTAGATTTCTTTTGGCCCAATCCTCCAGTTTGTTTAGGTCACTCTGTATCCTATCCCTACCCTCCAGGGTATCTACCACTCCCCCCAGCTTAGTGTCATCTGCAAACTTGCTGAGGGTACAATCTACCCCATCCTCCAGATCATTAATAAAGATGTTCTACTCTGATTACTTCAACTTCTTTTTCTCTGGCCTTCCAAAACAACCTTCTCATTTTCTTCCACTATATATAAACCTGAGCAGCAAAAATCATCCACCTTGCTTGGCTACATTCAGGCCTCTTCAGATCCCTTCATTGGCTACTGATTACTTCTTGAATCAACTTAAAGCTACCTTCAATGTCCTTCACAACATACATCCTTTCAGCCTCTTGAGTCCTTCACTTTTGCTGTCCCAGAACTCTATTTACTCAAGCAAGGCTGCTCATCTGACTTCCCCTGTATGCCGCTCTCCCTATAGCTTACTTCATGCCTTCTTTCATGCAGTCCTCTAGGCCTTTATCTTCCTTTCTGATCATTCTCCCTAAAATTCCTTCTCAAAATCCACCAGGCAGACTAATAAATGATTGAGCATCTCCCCCTTTCATCAGGATCATAGCCACTTCCTGCACTCTGAGGCAGAAAATTGGCAGAAAGAAACTTAGCTGCAGTAAGTCACTGAAGAAGCCCTCTAATATAACTATTTCTGTATGCTATTTCTTCTACTTCTGCTCCTTTTATGGAGTGCAATATAGGGAGAACCCCAACAATTTATAAGGACTCACCCTTCTATATGTGACTACTGTATTCATTGGTGGATTTGGATTAACTCTCGCTACTTTCTTCACACTGCTCTTTATTTGATTTGAGTCCTACTCCATTGCTTCACTGGCTGCCCATTGAAATCTCTAATCTCTGAGCACTCTTAGAAATACCCTTTTGAAGAGGGCATTACTTCAAATTTAGCCCATTTTATTTAATTATTTGAGCTCATACTGAATTTTCCTATCAACCTCAATATTTCAGGGACTATATCACACTTTGTGACTCCATACAAATTGAAATATACCATCATCATATAACATTTTCTTGTATTCTTTATCTAATTGTAATTCTTGTGATGTTACAATATTTTCCCCCAGTGCTACAGGCACAGACTATATTGTGAAGTTAAATAATAGGAGACATAATAGACAGACTTGTTGAGTCCTTTTATTTACTGAGAATACTTGTGAAGGAAAGTCATTAGTGGACACCAAAGCATGTATGGTATTTTAGAAAAAATTAATCTAATCATTTGGACCCTTAACCAAAACAGAATTCACCTAGTGTCCCATAAAATTCTACATCACCCAAATTCCTTTTCTGTATCAAGGAGATAATGTTAATACCTGGCTCTGCTTTTGGTGGTTGGTGATTGATCATGATTAAACATCCTTCTCTGTTACTAAAATGTCTATTTGGAAGGGATCAGCAGAGGAAGAATATACTCTTTGAATAGTTATTAAAGATATTAGATGATAATGAATGCAACTTTCAGCAATTCTTTCTTCTCAGCTGTAGAATAGCTGAAATCAAACATTTCTTTGCCTTATAGGCAATATAACATCTGTATTAAGTTTTTAATTAGATGTTCATGTGTAATGTTTTGTTAATATGTTGTTCAGCTAGGAGTTAAACTGAATTGACAGGTCACTGGGCCAAATTCTATTCCTAGTTATATTGGTATAAATCCAAATTCCGGTGCAACAGAGCAGAATGTGGCCTCTTTGTCTGAGAATGAAAGAATAAAATAGATCTGTGTATGAAGAGTTCCTGTTTATATTTTACAGCATTCCAGGTAAGTCTGTCAATGTTTTCAGAGTGAATGAGGCAGCTGTTGTTGTCTGGCTGAGACTGCCACTCATATTCATAGGATTCCTTATGAGTTCCAATTCTACAAGAGTGTTTTCAGATCTAGCAGATAATTTTTCAAGGATTGTAATTGGGTTTTATGATCATCCTCTAGACATTTATTGTTAAAGTGCTTCAGGCTCTCAGCGTATGGGGATTCTTTGCTTTGCTATTAGTATTGCCAGCTTGCAGAAATCTGTCTTAATACAAATCTAGCGTGACGTATTCCCTAATATGCAAGGAGGATATTTTAGGGCATGGAGTAATTATTATTTAAATTATTTCAGAAATGTTTTAAAATTTGTTCTAGACACTGTTGATTTGAGGGCACTCCTGGAAAACACGCATCTGTGCTTCCATGCGCTTTTTATGCTTTGACAGTGGTGGGATGTGATTTGTATATGCAGCTAGTTTTCAGCAGATACATTCATTGAATAAGATCCCCTGAAGCTGAAATGGGGAGGTTTACATTATTTCTCCCTGTGCCAGTGCGGCCCTGGCATCTTAAGGTAGATTCACAATGAAGGAGGGCAGGTGGTAGTATGGTTTTCCCCGAGGAGGACATCTTTAAATCCCACTGATAGAGATTACCAAGGGGATAAAATGAGTCAGCACTTTCTTTTCTGTCATAGACTTGACTACTTCCTAGCTAGTGTCACCCTCTTTTTGAACAGCACTTGTCTCCTAAGAGCGCTCTCTGGCCTCCAGGCTGAAGGCAGTTTGTGGTAGCTTTCCATTGCTGCAGACTTTCTAACACCAGAGTCCTGCACCAGAGTTTACACTGTAATCCAAATCTAGGCAACTAAAGAAAGCACATTTTAAAGAATGAAGAGAAGTAAAGGACATCTTGTCTATTTCCTGTCAAAGCAGGATTGTTCCCCAGAGAATATTAATCCAGTTCTTGTCCATTACGGTTTTTATATCACCGATGCAGTAGGGCTGCCACCACATGCATTTGGAAGATTAGGACTCACCTTTTGGAATTTTATAGTTTTGTTCTAGGAATACATTTTACTCTTTGTGTCTTCAGTCTATTCCATTTCTAGGTCATAGATTGGAAGAAGTTTTTGTTGTTAAGCTTGAATTCACTTGATTGTAATAAGAGATTATCTCTGTTCACTGGGTTAGGCTTTGGTCTTATTTACATTCATCTGACTCTGGCATATTTCTATTGGCTTCACTGAAGTTTCTCTGGATTTTTTCCAGTGTATACAAGATCATAATCTGGCACATTGTTTTCCACCCTTTTAACAATGCTGATGTTTCTATATTTTTTTTACTATTACTGTTGATGACGACTGTGTGAACTGGTGACCACAGGAAGTTTCCTTCTGTAATAAAATATTAAATAGACATGGGCAAAAACTCAAACCCAAATCTGGAAAATCTTTCCAGAACTGGTTTGAATGCAGCCAAAATCTTGCCTATGATGGCAGAAATCTCAAAAAGGCCAGCTGATCTTGTATGATTTCTACCATTTTCAATTAACTGAATCTGAACCAAAACCTCAAACTAGATTTGGCTTCGAAACTTGAAGCAGAATTGTAGCCTTAAATATTAAGGAAACCCTAGCCTAAGTAGAACCTGGTTCCAGCTCTGAATACTGTTACCTCTGACCATCTGTAGTATTAAATAAATTCAGTCCTTTGGTCTTCACATGGGATATTTAGAGGCATACTCTAGTTGCTCCTTTCTCTGATTGTATAATGGCTTTCTAAGTGGGAATCTTCTGCACGTGTTTGTTCATTAGCAGACCGGGGGAAGTTCTCTTCTCTAGCCATGCTAGCATAAACTTCACTGGGCTGCATAATACTAAGAATATGAGACCCAGGAGGGCAAACACTCTGTTTGTTAGACTAGAAGTAGTGTCTACAAATTAATTCTGGCAGTGTAGTTTGATTCAGATGAATAAATCATAGTCATAGAAGATTAGAGTCGGAAGGGACCGCAGGAGGTCATCTAGTCCAACCCCCTGCTCAAAGCAGAACTAGAGGATATCACTGAGTCTAAAATCTTAGCGGATCATCTGAGATATGTTTGTAAATAGGTGGGAGAGTTCAGGATGAGTATTTTCAAAGGAAAAAGTATTAAAAGATTGCTTATTAAGGATAAAGTAGGTTTGTCCAATGATCTGGTGGTATTATTATAAACCATTTTTTAATCCAAAACTGTATCTTAATTTAAGTCAAATTTTTGTTCGGAGTTGCTATTTATGTGAATGCTTATGTCTTATATGGAACTGGAATATTGCTTAATTGGTATTTCCCCCTTGGTTACTTAAGTTGAAAAGTTCAGTTTTGTCACAGCCAATTTTTAATCCTGAGCAACTCCCAAATGTATTTAGTGCACTGAGTATATTGAGTAGTGCATGTTGGGGCTGGAATAATACATTAAAAGGTCATTGTGTGCAGTGAAATATGATTAGGGATCTCTACAGCCCGTGTGCCTTTGAGTGCAGATGCGTGCTGCTAGCAATTCTATATCTACAGCATACAGTATGGGCCAAATTGTGCTTTCCAGAGGCAAATCTGTGTCTAGTTATTTATGCCAGGCTTATCACAACGGTATCAGAGTGCCTCCCTGAGGAAGGTCAAGGAATCCCACAATTTTCAGTGTGCAGACTTTCCTCCAAACCAACGCTTTGGGGAAGAACTCGGGCTTTGCCATGGTGTAGGGTAAGTGGTGGACATGGCTCTCCTAACACACAGGTATTCCAAGATCCAGAGGGCAGCCCCACAGACCTCTGGGCACCTGCAGACGGTTTGGCATTAATGTGGATGTAGAAACCTATGATCCTTTTATGTATAGACAAGGTATTCGAGATCAGTTGTGAAGGGTTTTTAATTAATTTTTTTCTCTCCTTCTGAGCCCTGTAAAGCTGGACTACTCTTTCAATAAAAATATGAAAAAAACTCTCTAAAATACTACACTCACAAAATAGTTTTTCTATAATATATTGTATGTGATCTACAGAGAACACTTGAGGTGTGGTATAAAGGTTCTTCTTTGAGTGACTGCATTCCACTTTTGGTGTGTGTGCTCCCCGTCCACAGTTGCTGGAAATTTTTCCCTTAGTGCTACCCATTGTGGTGGCTCGAGCACCCTCTGCTGCCACGTACTGCTAGCGCCAATATAAAATGCCCAGTCTACCCCATGCCCTCTAAGTTCCTTCTTACTGTCCATGATGGTTACTGGAATTGCTTTTTTTGCATTCACAAGTTCTCTCAGTGGACTTTTCTCTATGTATTGTAAATAGTTATTAAGTTTTAGAGTAGTTTTTTAGTTAAGTAATTTTGGCATTTATCCATTTTTCATCCAATCCCCAGTGCCAAGGGATGCCTCGGTGATGGGGCTTCGAGCCCTTTGTCTCTTGCAACAAGGCTATGCCCCTGAGCAACCCACACACAAGTAGCTTGAAGTGCCTGGGGAAGCTCATACTGGGGACTATTGTCAAATCTTCAAGGATTTTATGCGCATGAAGAAGGATTGGGAGGCCAGGCTAAAATTTCTGCTCATGGAAGTGGCGCTGAGACCTCTGTCTGAGCCAGGCCAGTCAGACTCAGGTCCACATGCCATGGCGTTGGTAAGGAGTGCTCTTCCTATCATTATGAGAGTACCAGCCCTGATCACCATCACCAGTGCCTAGAAAAAGGCATAAGAAACAGGCTGTCAAATGTTACCTAGCAGCTCTGTGTTCTTGGGGAACCAGGGCGCAAAACCCCAACTCTCTCTTTGGCTCACCTGAATTACCCCCCCACCAGCCCATGCTTGAACCAGAAACCAAAGGCATTTCAATATGAAAAGGCAGGAGACACAACTGAAACCCTCCCATCAAGGGTGAGACAACTCCCCATGCCTCATAAGCATCTCAGTTAGCACATGAATGGAGAACAGAAGCCTCATCTACATCGAAGATGGAACACGCACTGAACTCTGGGATTGGTACAGCAGGGAACACACTGAACTCTGGGATTGCTGAAGCAGGGAAGCACTGCATGTTGGGAAATCCCTGCTTTTGATGTAAATGAACTAACACATCCAGCTCGCAGTTATCAGACCATTCTAGTTATTGATATGCAAAACACTGAAACCTGGTTGCATTGTGAGTCCTCTCTCAAGAAAAGACACCCTTCCTGGAATGATCAGCTCCTTTTGTCCAGACATTGTTTATCCATAAACAAACCTGGCATCTACAAATCCCCTATCAAACCTCTGTTCTGATGTTTGGATCCAAAATTCTGCATCAGTTCCACTGTAACCTGTCTTCTTTTCCTGACTGATCGTGCTGGGGGCTCTGCCAGACTAAAAGCACTTCAGACCCTAAGCCTGTTCCTGGGAACCTCTGAACTGCATGGAGTGGTGAGATCAACCCCCCGTCTTCCCCCAACACCCCTTGTCTTTCTCCCTCTCTCTCTCTCTTAGTCCAGGTATAACTTTCTACTTTTGTAATCAAACCTGGGATAGCTTTCTCCAGTACCCCAACTGTAATTGTGTAGTATTGCAAACATTTGATTGTTTTTCTCTCCTTGTATGGTATTACTATTAGTATCAGAAGTTTTATACACCTAGCAATAAAATAACTATTATAATCAAGCTGGTTGCCACTTTCTCTCTCTCTCTCTCTTTCTCTCCCTCTCTCCAAACTGCGTTTACTCCTTTGTGTTCTTGGTCTCTATCTTTCTCTGTAGCAACACTTCTCTTTCCTAAGCCAAAGATCTCTGGAGTGCCCAAAAATCCTATGGGGTTTGCTCATCAAGGGGGTTACTGCTAGAACAATTGTGGTGTAAAGGGGCATATGAAGGGGACAGTCAGAAAGTGCTACTCTGCCTAGCCTATGGGGTCCAGGGGCAAATAAGGGTGCGGCTCAAGTGCTGTTTGACTCAGCCTGATTGAGTCCAGGGGCAGATAGAGGGGAGTAGATGAAAAGTGCTGTTTGGACCCAGCCTGTTCAAGAAGTGTGCTCTATTCTGGTGTGTGGCAAAGGCGCATATAAAGGTGGTCACTGAAAGTGTGGTGTCACCCAGCCTGCTGAGTTCAGGGACACATAAGGGGTCAGCTCACAGTGCTGATAGCCCGGTCCACTCAGACACACTCTGTTAATCTGAAATGTGTGTGTGTGTATCTTTGGGGGGTTTATTTGAATCTGGTGCTGGAGGAACCCAGCCCTGAAAACCTATCCTGCAGGATAACTCCATTGGGAAGGGGCTTGTAGCCCTATGAACACACAATAACACAAGCAGTACATTAGTAGAATCACACCCCTAGAATCACACTCCCCTTCCAGGAAGGTAACCCTAATACATAAGCATACCCCAAGGTAAAGGGCAAATCTGGTAACACAAAGGGGGGCGATCCCTGACAACAAAGACTGCCAGGAATGGCGATCAGTCTAAATCTAAGCACACCTCTGCCTTGTTACCACAGAAGTTGGCACTATTAACTCTTGCCCTATGCAGGTACCGTCAAGTCTGGAACCAGAAGGGGCTTCCACATTAGCAGCACTGCACCGTACTGATACTATCTCTTGGGACTGACTACACCAGAGGCATTTGTGGCTGCCAGAGATCTCCTCTCGTTGTCGGTTCCAGTATCACAAAAGTCATCGTTATCAGTGTCAGCAGGCCCAGGGGAACTGGCCGAGTTGTTACAATGCTTGTTACAGTGCCAGCCTCACGTACCCAAGACAGTTCACCCTTTGGCACTGTCAAAGGGAAAACCTGCAATGTTTGCCTCGCCACCTCAGCACTGATCACTGGCTCTGTCAGGAATGGCACCCCTGTGGTCAGCGGAAGAAGGCTTGCCCTCTCCCAAGTTGAAGATTGGGTCCTACTCTTCCCGCCCTTGAAGCTGCTCTCACTACTCCTCCGGACATTTCCACCCTTCCATGGATCCAGTCACAGGAGTGCCATCGCATGGTTGGCCAGGAGATAACTGGGGACCAGTGTGGGTACAGTGGCCCTTTTGGTAACATGGGGATTTGCCCCAGTTTCCAGGGCATATTCCAGATGCTGTTATGGTTGGCCTCGGAAATGCGTGCGGCACCTTTCCAACATGTGGCGCCCAGTCTGGAATCCGGTACAAAGCTCAGTACCTGGCCCCAACAGCCAGCTCAACAAGACCCTGAAGAGGAATAAAGGGAAGAAGAGTACCCACAATCAGTAGTGGCGTTCTCTTCCTCCTCCCCAGATGAGGCAGTATCAGGAGGGGCATGTCATCTCCCCCCGATGACTATAAGGCTCACTAAGAGTTGTTAAAGAAGGTAGCCTTAAATCCAAGCATTCAAATGGAGGTAGTAAGAATCCTCCCACAACCTGACAGATATTCTAGCCACTGCAGGTCCTTCCAGAGTGGCCCTGCCTCTCAATGAGGCCATTATAGACCCAGTTAAGAGTCTGTAGCAGACCTCGACATCCTTCACTCCACTTCAAAAAGGGCTGAACGAAAATACTACATACCCATCCAATGTTATAAGTTCCTCTACACTCATCCCCACCCTGGGTCCCTTGGAGTGTCTCCTGCCAATGAAAAAGAAAGAGAAAGACAGGGACAACAGCAGGACCATACATGGGTTATATTAATAGCCCCAACATGGGCCTGCCAACACTCGTTCTCCACTTTGCTGGATCTCTCAGTGGCAACTGTCTCGCTCCGATTGCACCCAGATCTAAGATCTCAGGACCATGGTAGACTGCTCCACTTGAGCCTGAGTTCCCTTCATTTAACGGCCTGGAAGATCCATGGCTAATCCCAGAGAACAGGCTTTCTTGGAGCAACTGCACCAGTTCTTACTAAGTAGTAGAAAGCCCTCCACCAGAGCTGCCTACCAGTCAATATGGAAGTGGTTCTCGGTCTGGGCTTCCCAAACCAAAGTCTCACTGATGCACTCATCCATTCAAAATAGATTAGACTATTTGTTACACCTGAATTGGCAAGGCTTAGCAATTTCCTCTCTCAAGCTCCTCCTGGCAGCAATTTCAGCTTTCATCTCTCAGGGGGATAACCATTTTGTTTCTTCTAATGGCATGATAGATTCCTCAAAGGTCTAGAAAGCTTGTACCCTCAAGTAAGGGAGTCTGTTTCCTCTTGGGACCTGAACCTGGTTTTGCCAAAACTTATGGGACCACTGTTTGAGCCTTTAGCAATGCGCTCCTTACTATACCTCTCTTGGAATGTGGTTTTTCTATTCGCCATCACTTCTGCCAGAAGAGTCTCTAAACTCTGTGCCTTCACATCAGAGCCACCCTACATAGTCTTCTTTAAACATAATATGTATTTACTTCCTCACCCATTCTCTCCTGACAGTAGTTTTGCAATTTCATAGTAATTGGGCAATTTACCTTCCTGTTTTTTTGTCCCAAATCTGATGCAAATTAGTATGAGCAGCTACTTCATTCATTGGATGTTAGGTGAGTTCTAACATTCTACACAGAAAGGACTAAACAATTTCAGCAGTCCACACAACTTTTGTGGGTGTAACAGACAGAATGAGAGGCCTCCCAATCTCTTCACAGAGAATTTCGTCCTGGATAACTTCGTATATTCCCACTTGTTAAGCAGCAACCTGGTCATCAGTGGGCATGTTCTCCCATGACCTCATCACCCAGTACTCTAGGGATGATACCAGATTTGGTCAGGCTGGGTAACTCTGTGTATGTGAACACTGATCCCTCCATCTATATCACTGCTTGGGAGTCACCAAATGTGTAATGCGCATGTGCAATCACTCGAAGAAAAAATGGTTACTAAGCTTTTGTTCCCCATTTCTAGTCCTGCTGTGTCAGGTGATACCAGGAACCAGACTATGCATCTCACATTAGTGAAATTTCAAGGAAATAAATTCCACATTTAGAGTGGAAAGAGGGAAATATTTATCTGGGACACTAATTTTTTGAACAGTGATGGATTTATGTTGGTCAAAAGTTTTAAATATAAGTCATCAGGTAGTAACTAAGTAGGCTGCTGGAAAGGATTTCTGATATTTATCTCATTTACCTGTTATTTATACTCAGTGCATTCCCCAGGATAGAGATGCCTCACAAAGTATTGCTCCTTTCTAGTGACTACCCAGAACATGCAAGAAATGAGCAAATTAGAGCCATCAGACGTGCTAAGACCCCTGAGGGATTACAACAAAGATAGAAGACCTATTTATTCAAATCTGTTCGGTTTTTTTAAGTTAAAAAGGTGTTGAGATGGAAGGGAAGGATTATCTAGTAGTTAATGAACAAGAGCAGGAGTCAGGTGTCCTGTGCCTTAATTTTGGGTCTGAAAAAGACTTCCTGTCTGACATTTGGCAAGTCACTTAATGTCGCTTTGCTTCAGCTTCCCTTTCTACAAAATAGGTTAATAATAGTTATCTTTCTCACAGGGTGACAAGAAGCTTATTTCATTAATGTTTTTAGAGCCTCAAACTGAAGGAACTAGTGTAGTGTGAAGTGTTGCTGTTTTACAATTGGTAGGCGAGTTCTTACTGAACAATAATATCATTCATAAAACAGTGAACATCAGTCCAGCACTCTGGCTTCCCAGACAGGAAACAGGTTTAATTTTGTTGGCATCAGCTCACTTCCCTTGCCAAAAAGGGCTTGGAGTGTGGATATTCCCGTTCACCCTTATCACAGAATGTAAGGAGTAAATTATTATGCTTTGTTATTAACTGGGAAAATGATAGCCCACCATAGCATATGGAAGTGAAAGGCAGAAACTATGGGAACTTTTGTGTTCTGGTAGGCAGAAGGCCTTGTGTGTGAATAGTGAAAGAGTAGTTGGGGAAGGCAATGCATAGCAAGAGGAAGGGGATGCAGTGAAAATGTACAAACTGTATCAATTATTTATCATGTTGTACAGCGCTTTTTACTTTATATAAAAACACTGGATAAGAAGAAGACACACAATGTACACTATAAGGATCATTATGTAGTTATGATACTGCGCCTAGGAAATAGCTCTTCTACTCATCAGAAGAGCATCTGCCTGGGGGTATTTTTATAAAAAGTGAAGTCGGCTTGCACCCTCTGAGTTAAGAGCACTGTAGTGCTGAGGCCCCCAAATCAGGCAGCTCCTAAATAAAGGGAACCCATAAGACCAGGGTTGCACAGCTGAGGTATGTAGTATGAAAGCCTTTAGCCTCTCCCTACTGGAAGCAACACCTGTAACTATGCTTTGATTATATGTGAACAGAGTGACTGTCTTGTATGCTTGACCTAGGCTCTTTGTAACTCCCAGGAAAGACAAAGTAAATGAGATTGCCTCGGCAGGAAAGTATGCGGGTGAAGGGACAACTTGTAGAGCAGGATTTGTAGAGCAGGGGCTCTGTGTACATTTTACTGCTATTAAAGCATATAAATTAGTCAGGTGTTGTAACAGCCAGTGAAAAGAAAATGTGATAATGAAAAAGAGTATTTAAATATATTTCCATCTGAAAAAAATTACCAAAAAATTACAATTTTCTGAAAAGTGTAAGAAGCCAGTTTGGAAATCTGGCAGGCAAAATCTCATTGTCATTTTATGTCTGTGGTATTTATGTGCTGCGCAAAGCTAAGAACCACAAAAGTTGATCTCAGCTGACAAGAAGTTCCAAAGCTGGGGACTCACTGCAGAAAATGCTTCATTCCCATTACCAGACAGTTGGAAGAAACTTAACCTTTAACCACTGAGGAATACAATTTAGGATGGCTTACAGTTTGATCCTGCACCAATGAAGTCAATTGGGAGTTTTACTTTTGACTTCAGTGAGAATACGCTCAGACCTTTAGAGACTGAAAAGAAAGAAGACAGCTGTGTGATCTGGAGCTTCTTTTTCTTATGGGAAAATCACAACATTGTAAAATAGGAGTTTTTAAAGGATAAGTTGTTAGGAATCAGCTGTTTGGAAGCAGTAGGCCTTCTAAAAAGACTCAGAGGATCTTTTGGATGAAACAAACAAAAACAAAACCAAACCCGAGGCTTTTTAACATTTGCAGTATGGATTATATAAGGATGATTGGAGCTATAATCCAGTTAGGATCGCTACAAACTGTAGCTCAACACTAGCTGACAATGTGGCTAGATCACAACAGAAGAGAGGAGGGCCATTTATACAGGGAAAAAACTCCCATCTTTTTTTAAAAAAAAGGTTTTATTCACAAATGTAACAATCTTAATGAGACAAATGCATTACCCAACAATAAAATGAAAATAAATAAATACTCACTCCTGCCTCCAAAAACAAAACACCTAACTTAAAAACCACTCCACCCTATGATCTGAGAATCCTCAACTGGTAACTGTGTAAATTATCACAAATTTGAAAAGGTCAACAAATGACGACTATAAGATCATTATGATTCAGCTGTTATATAAATATGTGAAGGGGAGGCACCATAAAGAAAAGGAGGAAGTTAGTTAAACAGAAATTAAAAGGCTCTGTGCCAAAAGTGAAATCCCTGCAAGGTGCATGGAAACTTTTTAAAGACACCAAAATAGAGGCTCAAATTAAATGTTTTAACTATTTGTAATCTTGTAGTAACTAAGTTGATTGCTGACAAGGACTTCTGATATTTATCTCATTTACCTGTTTTCAGTAAATGAGGTTTTTAACATAGTAAGAGGACCAAAAAAAGTGCCACTGTGGCTAAACACAAAGTAAAAGAAGCAGTTGGAGGCAAAAAGGCATCCTTTAAAAAGTGAAAATTAAATCCTATTGAGGAAGGAAGGAAAATAAACTCTGGCAAGTGAAGTGTAAAAATATAATTAGGAAGACCAAAAAAAGAATTTGAAGAACAATTAGCCAAAGATTCAAAAAGGAACAGCAAAAAAAATGTTAAGTACATCAGAAGCAGGAAGCCTGCTAAATAACCAATGGGGCCACTGGATGATCGAGATGCTAAAAGTGCGCTCAAGGAAGATAAGGCTATTGCAGAGAAACTAAATGAATTCTTTGCGTCAATCTTCATGGGTGAGGATATGAGGGAGATTCCCACACCTGAGCCATTTTTTAGGTGATAAATCTGAAGAACTGTTCCAGATTGAGGTGTCTTTAGAGGAAGTTCTGGAACAAATTGATAAATTAAACAGTAATAAGTCACCAGGACCAGATGTTATTCAACCAAGAGTACTGAAGGAACTCAAAAGTGACATTGCAGAACTACTAACTGTGATATGTAACCTATCATTTAAATCAGCTTCTGTACCTGATGACTGGAGGACAGCTAATATGAAGCCAATTAGTCTCCAGAGGCGATCACAGCAGTTACAGACCAGTAATCTAACTTCAGTATCCGGAAAATTAGTTGAAACTATTGTAAAGAACAGAATTATCAGACACCTAGATGAATATGATTTTTTGGGGAAGAGTCAACATAGTTTTTGTAAAGGGAAATCATGCCTTACCAATCTACTAGAATTCTTTGAGGGGTTCAACAAGCATATGGACAAGGGTGATCCAGTGGATGTAATGTACTTAGATTTTCAGAAAGCTTTTGACAAGGGCCCTCACCAAAGGCTCTTAAGCAAAGTTAAGCGGTCATGGGATAGGAGGGAAGCTCCTCTCTTGGATCAGTAACTGGTTAAAATATAGGAAACAAAGGGTAGGAATAAATTGTCAGTTTTCATAATGGAGAGAGATAGATAGTGGTGTCCCTCAGGGGCTGTACTGGGACCAGTACTGTTCAACATATTCATAAATGATCTGGAAACAGGGGCAAACAGTAAGGTGGCAAAATTTGCAGATGATACAAAACTTCTCAAGATAGTTAAGTACAAAGCTGACTGTAAAGAGTTACAAAAGGATCTCGCAAAACTGGGTGACTTGGCAACAAAATGGCAAATGAAATTCAGTGTTGATAAATGCAAAGTAATGCACGTTGGAAAACAGAATCCCAACTATATGTAGAAAATGATGAAGTCTAAATTAGCTATTACCGCTCAAGAAAGAGATCTTGGAGTCATTGAGGACAGTTCTCTGAAAACATCCACTCAATGTGCAGCAGCAGTGAAAAAAGCTAACAGAATGTTAGGAATCTTTAGGAAAGGGTTAGATAATAAGACAAAATATCAGATTGCCTCTTTATTAATCCATGGTATGCCCACATGTTGAATATTGCATGCAGATTTGGTTGTCCCCTCTCCAAAAAGATATATAGGAATTGGAAAAAGTACAGAAAAGAGCAACAAAAATGATTAGGGGTATGGAACAGCTTCCATATGAGGAGAGGTTAATAAGACTGGGATTTTTCAGCTTGGAAAAGAGACGACTAAGGGAAGTTATGATAGAGATCTATAAAATCATGACTGGTGTGGAGAAAGTAAATAAGGAAGTGTTATTTATTCCTCATAACACAAAAACTAGGGATAACCAAATGAAATTAATGGGCGACCGACAGGTTTAAAATAAACAAAATGAAGTATTTTTTCACACACCACACAGTCAATCTGTTGAAGGAAAAAGCCCAGGTAGGGACTGTCACGTTGCAGAAGTAAATGTGTGGTTATGCAGGTGGTGTCAGAGAGAGGCTTTGGATTCTTCGATCATGGCATGTTGTTCCAGGAAGGATTACTAGGAAGAGACGGGATTCACCTAATAAAGAGAGGGAAGAGTATCTTCGCAGACAGGCTGGCTAACCTATTGAGGAGGGTTTTAAACTAGGTTTGATGGGGGATGGGGACTTAAGCCCAGAGGTAAGTGGGGAAGTGGGACACCAAGAGGAAGCAGAAGGGGGAGGGTGCAACAGGGGAGGCCTCCTGAACTGCACTGAGAAATTAGGGCAATCGGCCAGTTATCTCAAGTGCCTATAACACAAACACAAGAAGCCTGGGAAACAAGCAGGAGGAACCGGAAGTCCTGGCACAGTCAAGAAACTATGATATGATTGGAATAACTCAGAGTTGGTGGGGTAACTCACACGACTGGAGCACTGTCATGGATGGGTATAAACTGTTCAGGAAGGACAGGCAGGGGCGAAAGGGTGGAGGAGTTGCACTGTATGTAACAGAGCACTATGATTGCTCTGAGCTCCAGTATGAAACTGGAGATAAGCCAGTTGAGAGTCTCTGGGTTAAGCTTAGAAGCAAGAACAATAAGGGTGATGTCATGGTGGGTGTCTGTTATAGACCACCAGACCAGTAGGATAAGGTAGATGAGGCTTTCTTCAGTCAACTAGGGAAAGTTTCCAGTTCAAAGGACCTGGTTCTCCTGGAGGACTTCAATCACCCTGACATCTGCTGGAAGAGCAATACAGCAGAGCACAGACAATCCAGGAAGTTTTTGGAGAGTGTTGCGGACAACTTCCTGGTGCAAGTGCTGGAGCAACCAACTAGGGGCCATGCTCCTCTTGACCTGCTTCTCACAAACAGGGAAGATTTAGAAGAGGAAGTAGAAGTGGGTAGCAACCTAAGCAGCAGTGACCATGAGATGGTCGAGTTCAGGATCCCGACAAAAGGAAGAAAGGGGAACAGCAGGATACAGACCATGGATTTCAGAAAAGCAGACCTTGATTCCCTCAGGGAGCTGATGGGCGGGATCACATGGGAGGCTAATATGAGGGGGGAAAGGAATCCAAGAGAGCTGGCTGTATTTTAAAGAAACCTTATTGAGGGTGCAGGAACAAATCAACCCGATGTGCAGAAGGAATAGCAAATATGGTAGGCACCCAGCTTGGCTTAACAAAGAAATCTTTGGTGAACTTAAACACAAAAAAGAAGCTTACAAGAAGTGGAAGCTTCGTCAGATGACTAGGGCCCAGAGGGATGACTATACTAAACACTTAGTAGGCACAGGGTACATAGAACAAAAGTCTGGCGGAGGACATGATTCCTCATAAGTTTGGAAGTCAGTGAAATCTCCAGGTAGTGTTAGACTAGATTTTGCTACAAGGCATCCAGGGACTTGCATTTTATTTGACCACATTTGGTAAGAGCTGACTGTCCAATATAAAGCAAGCATGGGAAGTAAATCCTAATAGAGAGGGGGAGGGAAAATGAACGATAAACTGGGAATGTGATCTCTTGGACTGAGCGTGTTTAATCTGTATTTGATGCTAATATTTCCAATGGAAACCCCCCCACCACCCTTTTTTTTTTTTAAACAAAAAGTCCTGGTTGCCAGTGAGTTTGGGTGACTCACTGTGCTGGCTCTGTCCAAAAAGTCTAAATCAGAAATTACAATCTAAATAGAAAAAGCAGACACTGTATAAGCAAATGTCCAATATACATTTCCGTCCCTACACTTCCCACTTACCCTATCACTTTGTCCAGGTGTCTTAACTGGTATGTTACACCGTTATTGACCCTACCTGCCTTTCTTAACCCTGCCTACTTCACTGAAACAATGACAGGGTCAATGTGTGTGGTGAAGCACTGGAATGGGTTACTAGCTCACCTAAGGCTCAGACCGCTTCAGGCGTGGTTGGCCTCATATATGGGCCGAGCAGATACCCACTGGATCAGGTGGTCACAGTTCCCCTGCCTATCCTAGCCTCCCTAAACTGGTGGCGGACTCCCAGGGCAGTGTTGAAGGGCGTTCCATTCAGGGGACTGGTCCCATCGGTCACCCTAATCTCTGACACCTTGGATGTGGGATGGGGAGCCCACATCAGCGCCAACCTAGGCACTCAGGGGCTCTGGTCGGGGGAGGAGAGGCGCCTGCATATCAACGTGAAGGAGCTGAGGGCCATTCACCCAGCGTGCAAGGCGTTCCTCCGATTCCTAACAGGCAGAGTGGTGCAGGTGCTGACGGACAACACTGCAGCCATGTTTTACATAAACAGGCAGGGGGGAGCGCGCTCCTCGGCCTTCTGCGAGGAAGCTAGCCGTCTATGGAACTTTGCCGTGAGGCACGATTTCCACTTGACTGCCTCTCACCTTCTGGGAGTGAGGAACAACGAGGCGGATCTCAACTGGACCTATTCGCTTCAGCCTGGAATACGAAGGGCCCGAGGTTCTGCTCACTCCGGGGTCGCAAGACTGGATCGATTTCCGACGTGTTCCTCATCGACTGGACGGGGACCCTCCTGTGTGCGTTCTTGCCCATTCCGCTCCTGCTCAAGGTCCTGTTGAAAATGGAGGGACAGGGTGGACTCATCGCCCCGGCCTGGCCGAGACAGCACTGGTTCAGCATGCTGCTGGACCTTTCGATTGCCCCCACCCCTGGAACTCCTGAGGCAGCACGACCTTCTCTCCCAGGACCATGGTCGCCTGTTGCACCCAGACCTGGACTCCCTGCACCTCATGGCCTGGAGGCTGTATGGCTGACGGAGGGAGAAAGAGCCTGCTCGGTGCAGGTCCAGCAAGTCTTGCTTGGCAGCAGGAAGCCTTCCACATAGGTCGTGTATTGGGCTAAGTGGAAGCGGTTTACCTGTTGGGCGGAGTCCCGGGGTATTCCGCCCATCCTCGCGCCTATACAAGTAATCCTAGAGTACCTGATCCAGCTAAAGCTCCAGGGTCTGATGTTGGCCTCATTGAAGGTTCAACTGGCGGCCATTTATCAGCCACTAGAGGGGAGATCTCTGTTCTCCCATCCCATGTTGCTCAGGTTCCTCAAGGGGGTGGAGAGGCTTTATCCGTAGGTCTGTGACCCGGTGCCTCCCTGGGATCGCAACCTGGTCCTCTTGAGATTCACAGGGCCCCTCTTTGAACCCATGGCTTCATGCCCTCTCTCTGCTCATGTTTTCATGGAAGGTAACCTTCCTGGTGGCCATTACTTCAGCTAGGAGGGTCTCCGAGATTAGGGCCTTGACCTTGGAGCCCCCTTATACAGTATTCTATAAGAATAAGGTGCAGTTGAGGCTGCATCCAGCCTTCCTGCCCAAGGTGGTTTCCCAATTTAATTGTAACCAAGATATTTTTCTCCCCGTGATTTTTCCCAAACCGCATGGTTCGGAGGAGGAGAAGAGATGTCATTCGCTGGACGTGAGACGAGCCCTGGCTATCTACATTCAGCATACAAAGCCGTTCCGGAAATCAACACTGCTCTTCATCACAGTGGCTGACCGGATGAAGGGATCACCTGTCTCCACCCAGCGCATCTCCTCGTGGATTACTTCATGCATTAAGTTCTGCTACGAGCAGGCGAGGGTGTCACTTCCAGGAACCATCACAGCGCACTCAATCAGAGCTCAAGCCTCGTCTGCAGCCTTCCTGGAGAGAGTGCCCCTGCAGGACATCTGCAAAGCTGCCACCTGGTCGTCGGTGCATACCTTCACGTTCCACTACGTCATCGTCCAGCAGGCAAGAGAGGATGCAGGAGTCAGCAGAGCGGTGCTGAGTTGGAGGAGAGGTGCCTGCACGTCAAGGTGAAGGAGCTGAGGCCAGCTCACCGGTAACTTCTACCCACCTCCAAAGGTATTGCTTGTTAATCACCTATAGTGGAATGGACATGAGCAACACATCTCGAAGACAACAAGGTTACTTACCAGTAATTGATATTCTTCAAGATGTGTTGCTCATGTCCATTCCACAACTCACCCCCCATCCCACTGTCGGAGTTGGCAGAAAGAAAGGACTGAGGGGGCGTAGGGCCAGCAGTGCCTCATATACCACGGCATGTGCATGGGGCGCCAGGGGGCGCGGGAGCCGGCCCTACGGGACCTGCTAAGGGGAAAAAAGTTCCGGGAACTATGCATGGAGGTGTGCACACACCTATAGTGAAAGGGACATGAGCAACACATCTCGAAGAACATCAGTTACTGGTAAGTAACCTTGTTTTTTTTCTATAGTTGACACCAGTGAAGAGTATTTATTATCTAAGAAAGTTTCAGCTACTGTTAGACAACACTACTAACATGGGAAAGAATCCCTTGGATTCTTGAGTCATTAGGAATTAGCAATTTGGAAACTCCAGTTTTAATTAAGAGAAGCCATCAGCTCTTCTATTTTCACCTCATTTGAAAAAAGTATAAGGAATCTCAAATAAGGAAAGTTAATTTCCATCAGAAATATGTTTAAACTAAGATTATAAACCTCTTTTAAAATCCTCTTTCACTACTGTGTGTTCTAAGACATGAACGAGCTTGCATAACTATGTGGATAAATGTTGCCAGAAGCACATACCAGATATTTTTGAACAATTCTGGAAACCCAGTACAGGAATGTTTGGTTGTATTTAAAATTCTTTAGGGTTTTGCTAGTGCATAATGAATGTCTTTAAGCAAAGTGCTTACTCTTTTTGTATGTACCTAACATTTTTGTCATAGATATGACTTTCCCCAATGTGGCATTTCAAATTGGTTTTATCCTGGTTAGTTTTTAGACCATAAAAGATTCCAAGGATTCTTCTTGGGAAGCATGACAAAATAAATAAACATTTTGGGGGGTATAGATCAAAAACTCATATCCATAGCACTTAAACTGAATTTACAATGATGTCTGCACAGTACCCACAATTGGTGTCATCCTAAAGCATAGGAAAGAAACAATCTATTTCAGCGCAAAGTCGCTTCATGTTTTCTTCAATAGCTGTTCCCTTTGGAAGGGGGAATCAATAACCTTGCAACAATTATGTAGGTTAAAAAAATCATTATTTGTAGAATTACACTTAAAGGTATCTCCTATAAAGTATTTCCATTACAAACTCAATTTTAAAGAATAAATAACTTGACCTGAAATATACTGCATTAAATCAAGAACATTGCAGAAGGCAGCTAAGAAAAAATCTTTTGCCTAAATAGATTTTTGCACCTCTTAAAGTATACTAAATTACAAGGTTATGTCTCCAGCGCCTCCTAGGGTATGCTGATTTCACAGCAACAGCGTTGACAGAACATTTAATCAGACATTTTCCTTACAGAAGTGTTATTCACTGTGGCTAAGTATACAACGTATGTCCCTGTGTCCCACTTATTTGAAGAGACTTTTTCCTAAAAATGGTACAGAACACAAAAGTGGCTTGAAAAGTTAATATAATAGCTTTTTACTGGCCAACTTTAAAATCCTTTGAGATAATATAATATAGTGCTATTAGCATATGTGATGGCATCACAGCCCTGAAGGGGTTAAAGTGGCTCAAAAAGGGCCAATGAGCCTTATAGACTATACCTGGGGGAGGGCCAGGGGCTGATAAAGGCTAATTGCTGTTGAAGCTTAGCTGGGCAGAGAAGTGGGGAAAATATAAAGCAAGGAAGTTTTCACCAGAAATGGGGCTACACCGAGAGACTCTGCATTTGCTCTCTGGGTGCCGTGGAGGAAAGCCAATGGGGAGCAAAAGTCCTAGGATCCTGTATCTGACAGAAGTGATTTATTTAGAAGAGTTGTGAACAAGAAAGCCTGTGGAAAGTGGAGTAGGAAAAAACCCAGGGCAAGAGCAGCAGAGTTTAGACTGTGTAGACTTTAGCTGCTGCTGATAGGGTCCCTGGTCTGGCTCCTGGAATAGCAGGTGGGCCTCGGTTCCCCTACCAGACATTGGGGAAGTGGCACAGACTGGAAATTGGCATGGAGGACTGCCTGGAATGGTGTAGAGGGACTTTGATACCCCAGGAGGGAAAAACCTATGTAGTGACCTAGCCAGAGGGCTGGGGCCCGGTCTACGCTGCCAGCAGCAGTCGATGGGAATTCCTAACTTCGACTTACGGTGGCATATCCACTGGAGATGGCGTCTGGTCGACGCAGCCTTACACTTCTCGAGGGGGTGGCTTTACAGCATCAACCAGAGAGAGCACTTCTGGGACTGATTGAGTGGGTCTCCACTGCCCGCTCAATTGATCCCGCAGCATCGATCTGGGAGCGCCGACATTGCTGCAACAGTGTAGACATACCCTGGGTCAAGAAGGTGGGATGCTGTGAGGGAGGAGAGACCATCACTGTGACAAAGGGACTGACAGAAGGGAATGCCAAACTGGGCAACAGCTAATCCCCAGTCTCAGCCATGAGAAGGCACCACAGTAGTGAGTGGCCTGTTACACCATAATTACATTTATATCATATTAGGTAGGAACTTCCGCCATAATGCTATACATCTGTTTCTGGAGGGACCAACGCTACAGGTGAAAGGGCTATTTAGGTTCCATCACCCATTCACTCTTTGGTTTCTTCAGATATTACCAGCAAGAGCACTGATTAGAAACAATTGTTGTGGAAGTTTTATTATAAATTATTTTCTGTTGCAGTAACAGTGTGACCCCAAGAACACTCCAAGGCCGGAGGTCAAGGGGCGCTGTGGTATCTAGCAGTGAGTCTCAGCTGACCTGATCCGCTCAGACTACCCCAACTCACTGTCATAATCTGTATCTAAAAGGAGTCAATGTAAGGTGTCAGGTGAACTGATAACGTGCTGGTCATTAATATTACTGTGTGTATGGTGTTACAAGAATGATAAATGTGTGCTGGAAATACGTTATTAAAAGGTGTATGGCAGACAGTACATAAGTCATCCCACCTCAGACAAAGGAATGTGGTTGAATGTAAACTGAGTAAGGAGAGACAATGAAATTATATTTACGTGCAAAGTAGATAAAGCTTTCAGGTAAACCAGATTGGGGGCTGGCCACTTACCACTCCTAGTGGGGGATGGCAGCCCCAGGAAACTTTCCTGCCTCTTGAAGAGCATTGAACTTTGGAAAAGATAAGCAAGGGTCATTTTAGCATCCATTACTGGGCAAGTTCAAGAGTCTAGAGCTCTTGTACATCTGAGAAGTGGAATCTTTCAACCAAGGGGGATGAAAGTCTCTGAAAACTGTGAATGTAGGTGAGGAACGTGCTTTAACGAAAGACTCATTTGTTAGACATTAGTATTAGAAATGTATGTTTATTTTTGTTTGTAACCACTTCTATCCCAATTATTTCTACTTGATATTACTTAAATATCTGTTCATTGTTAATAGCCTTAATCTTGCTTTATTACACCATCATCTCAGTGCAGTGTTTCAAACTGAAGAGTAAAGTCAGAGACTGGTGCTCTATACTGTCTCTTTACAGGAGCTGCAAACTTGATAAGCGTTTGTGGGTGTTGTAGTGAGAGGGGCTGAGCACTGTAGAGACAGACTTTTGGGGGAGAACTTGGAACTGGGAGGGTGTTGGTATCACTATGCAAGGAATAAAAAGGCTGCTGGAAGCTAGGGTGAAGTTACTGTGAGCATGCTGCTGGTATCAGGGCTCTGCGCCACAAAGGTACTGCAGGGCAGGTGGTGACAATCCCTTACTGATCTGGGTTGAACCCCCAAGCATCAAAACACCTAGAGGTACAAATCAAGGATCAGGGCCCCATTGTGTTACATATGTAACATCACAAAAATACTGCCCCTGCTATGAACAGCTTACAATCTAAGTATATAAGAAAGGGAATACAACCAACACTGGGGGCAGTACAAGGTAATAACATCTCTATTTGATACTATAGAAATCTATTGACAGACTTGCATACAAGATGGGGAAATATTTTTCTCCCATCACTGTCCTTTTATTGGTGCCATGAATCTAACAATTCAGTTAAATCTAGAGAAATAGGTGGGAAAACAAAAAAAAAGATGGAAAGATGATAGGTAACAATGGCCTGTCTAAGAGCATAGACTCAGAAAAGGCAGCATGATATCTTTCAAAACAGAGAGCAGTCAGGTATTGCTCAGATTCTTTGTAATTACTTACAGATAAGCACTGGGTCCTATCAGTGGCCCCAATACAGTTTGGGAATTGAATCTGTGAAAATCCATTAACTTCCTGTGCATTGCTCAGCCTTATGGCCCAGGAGAAAAGCAATTTCTTAATAGCAGTGCATACTTCCATCACAATTTCCCCAGCAGTTGATCTACAGACACCAAACTGGTTAGGAGGGGCAAGTTTCCAGATGGCATTAGCCAAGTGCTTCTCCATATGGAGGGCAGCTCTCAGATAGGGAAGCTGCAGTGTGAGCTCTGCACAGATTTCTTGGCAAAGGAGCTTTTGTCATCTTGAAGTTCTGCCACTACTGTTGGTCATTCCAGGTCTGCAGCACCACCTGTCCCACCAGTCAGTGTTATGTGAGCAAGCCCAAAAGAAGCGCTTCAGGAACAGTTCAAGGAAAGTGTCTGCTCAGTTTCAGCTGCCTCCCCCTTCTCAGGGGCTATTAGTGCTCTTGTGCTGATTTAATTTAGATATGCTTGCAACACCTTGATGACATTTACTACCAGGAGGAGCTCATTGCTCTCCAATGCTTCCTCCATGCTGCCTGGAAATGGCATTGGATTGCAAAAAGTCATATGTATGATGGGATAAAAGGAGAGGAATCAGAGAATTATGTAGTTTGACCCTAAGCCTCAGAACTTCATTGCTGTCCAGGAGGTATCCCACAATGCATAGCATGAAAAATTCCTGAATGTATGCAGCACAACAGTGGAGCAATGTACTATGGGATGCCAGAGCCCTTCTCTCAACACCACGGTGCTGTGTGGCAACAATGATTTGAGGCAAAACTACCTTAATTGTTGGATAACCATGTGGTGTGTGCATACTGCTTGCACACCAACTGTTGCGGATCACGTAAACAGATACAGAAAACATACAGCAAATTTCAAATGCAAACATGTCTTTAGAGAATATGTTAAAATTGCTTATTTGGGTGATTTCTGGACCTTTTCCAGGCCTTTTGCAAGCTTCTCTCTCTCTCCCACCTCCCTTCCCCCATTTGTGATGGCAATGTGACCTAAAAGGTTTATGTAAAAAATGTGTGTTGGCACCAGATCCCATAGTCTTTTTTTCATCACCACTTGTTCACTGAAGTCCCTGTTCAGGGGTATTATAACAAAATAATACACAACACATTGTAAATTGAACAAAACTTATTTCTCATGAGCTTGATATACACCCATCAGTCCTTGGTCTTTTACATAGTGTCTGATGTTTTTGCTACAATAAATGTTTTATAAATGCTGATGTAAATTAAAACATCCCCATAGCAGCAGTTGAAAATGGAAACAAATGACATTGACATGATGAGAACATTTGGACTTTACTTGGGAATACTGTTCCCACAAATTATCCCATAGCATAGATTGTGCATTGCATAATCTGCATCAAAAGTATTTGCTTCATGACTGAAATTAGTTATCTTAATTTATAAATACTGCATTAGAATCCAGGAGTATCAAGTATCTTAAAGTCCATTTTCTTTAGCAATATGTTATGTATTTTTGAGACCAGCCCATGACCATGGAACAAACAGTATTAATTTCAATGCTAGAAGATACATGTTGTATTTCTTTTCCTGTTTTTATCTAATTTTTCCTAGCATGACTGTGGTTAGTACCATTTAATAAATTCTGAGCCATGGTGACCACATACTAGATTGAAAAATTACATTTTGGCCACATGAGTTGTTCACAGAGAGCACTGTGAATATATCCATTACATATAATGGCTGTCTCTATTTATTCATAAATAAGTGTACACATCTTCCTCGTCAAAAGAGGATTTTTGTTACTACAAAAATAGAATGAATTCAGGCCAGATAAACTTAATGGCACATTTACCATCTGGACAAAACACCAGAATACACTTATATGAAAAATAGAAGAGTCAAATTACGAAATAAAAATACATTTGTGCTGTATGCTGATCTACACAGCAAGACAATTTTCCACCCACACACTATGCACGTTTACTTGACAGAAGATGCAAAACCCCAGAAAAATAAAGCATCTTAATGTTAGCACTTGAGGGAATGGTGGGCCTGATTCTTCACTCTGAGTCACCAGCTTTAAATAAACTGAGTAACATTTGTGTCAACCTGGCATAACAAAGAGACATGTCAGAGCCAATTAATCTCTTGTTCTGCTGAAAGATATTAATGGCTGCCAGCGGGATTGGAGGCTGGTCTTGGGTCCAAAGTCAATCACAAACCTTTTAAAGCCAATGGCTGTGCCAAGCACTCTTTTTTCAGGCTCAAATCAAGCCCCTTTATGTAATAAAAACAGCTGCAGGAAGTGGGATGCTACTGCCAGAGGCCCTAGGCCACATGGCAGGTCCAAGCTAAGCCATGTGGACTGTGGGGTTTCCCTAGTTGCAAATGCAGAGGATGCAGAATGGGTTGTAGTCTGTGTGTTGCGGGAGGAGGGGAGAGAGAGCCTGGAGAAGAAGTGGTGAGCGTGACCCTCAGAGACCGAGCTCACTGGAGTGGCAGAGTTGGGGATTTCTGAGTAAGGAAACTGCTTGCTGTAGTTTATTTCTTGTTCAGGGAAACAGAACTTGCTGAATAAACAAGATTATATGTGAGTCAAATATATTCCTGGTATAATCAATTTCGCCTCATAAAGGATACAAACTTGAAAGACCCTGACTTTTGGCTAGCACTTGAGCCAAAGAGGCAACACTAGCTTTCACACTTGTGATCTCATGGTGAGTTAATGTGATACTGGCATTTAATTGGAGCCAGTGCTGCAAGCTGCTGCAGATCCCATGTGACTTTCAAGGCCAGCAGAAACCATTGTGTCCATGTAGTCTGATCTCCTGAATAGCACAGGACATAGGACTGAATTCAAGCTGTGCTTGTACTAGAGCACATCTTAATTTCAAGATTTCTACTGATGGAAAATCCATCACAACCCTTGGTAAGTTGTTCCAATGGTTAACTATCCTCACCATTAAACATTCACATCTTATTTCTAGTCTGAATTTGTCTAGCTGATTTTTAAACTCTACTAAAGTCAATGGGGAGACTTGCACTGGCTACAGTAGAAATGGGATGGGTTTCTTGGAGAATTGGCAATATCATAAAATTTGACAAATGCTGATCCTACTCCTATATCCTTTCTGCTACCATGCAGGCTTTCCTCTCCCTTGAGGTAACTTCCAGAATGACTTCCTAACCTCTGTAGCCATCCTCCCTTTTAGAAATGCACAGAGTCTGTGGTCAATTTTGATAGGAATTCTATGATGGACATCTGTCCACTAGGAACTAGACTGAGAAGAAACACCCGGTTCCTTTCACATAGACCACTGAACAGTCATCAGATGGTAATAGCTTTCACATATTTCCACCTTCTGGCCAGATTAGGGGCTGATGAATGGGAATTTTGGTGGGCATGCAAAACAGACTCAGGCTCCTAGAAGTGGAGGCTCCTAGTCCTCTATGTGCCTTGAGCCATGCAGTTTGTTTTTGGTTACATCTTCCCACATTACATATAAAACAATGGAAAAAAATTTACTCTTTGGCCTGGGCCTGTATAGGACTGAATCCTGCTGGCCTTACTTACACATTTGTCTCATTTAAATCCATGGGATTAGCTGTATAAAGCAAACAAAATTTGGTCCAGAATGTCATAGCACTTCAAACACAATAAAGCCACAAAAGAGAACAGTGAAGTACAATGAGCTTGGCAAATAGTTGATTGTCATTCTCTTACTATCGCCTTAAAGTCGGACTAGGGTAGGTGCTTGTGATATTAAGTATCAGCTTTTGGTAACTTCAACCCCCTCTGTCTTTTCCTTTTCCTCCATTCTGTTCCTTGATATGGATGACTGTTCCCTGTTCAGACTGTTGAAACATTCTAGTAATTGTTCTACCATCACTGCATTTTCACTGTACTGCACCATTATCTGTATCGATTCTATTAATTTCATCAATGGAGGTTATAAAAAGCAGACAGGTTCAGACAGTTTGAGTTTACAGCTGCCTCTTTCAGTCCCGCATTTTTCTAATAATTCAGACTCTGGAATCCATGCACCTAGACCCTGATCCTGTAAGCTGTTCTATGAAAGCAGAACACTGTAATCGTGTAAAGCCCCACTGAAATCAGTGGGGTATTATTGACCACAGGGGTCGGTCCACATGGAGCACCTTGCCGGATCAGAACCCTATTTATTACAGTCAGAGCTATGTGCTCTGCTGTTTCCTGTGACTTTACCCATGTGGTGATTGCTATCTGGGCTCTCAGCAGGGAACTGAAACAAGGATCTCTAGGGGTTAAAGCATGAGATTGTACAACCTGAGCTAAAAAGCCAGCCTCTGTAGTTGGGGACTGTACAGACTTTGAACCTCTGTGGATTTGGCACAGAGGAGGACTCTGAATGCATACTGGTCAGTGGGTTACATATATATTCTCAGTTGCACCAGTTTAGCTTTCTTGGAAAATCAAATATTTGTAGTACAAGCTACTAAGTTTTCTCAGTAATCGTCGTTTACGGAGACATGCAAAGAGCAAAAATTTATCTAACATGTTTATAAAGTATACATAATTTGACATTTTGATAGCTCCCCAGAGGAAGTAGTAAATTAAAAATCAAAGATAAAATAGGCTGTGGCACTGTGCATAGCTCAGATTCTTCTTGTCTGTGGTTTTTTTTTTCTGCCAACCAGTCTGTCTGTCCGTTCATCCCATGATTACACTGCTTGAAGATGCCAGCAAAGATCATGGTGTTTCCCTAAAGCACTTTCAAAAAGGAGGCCTATTAGGAATGTGCAGTTAATATTTCACTTTGTATTTTGCAAATTCTTCGAAAGTCTCTATAAATTCATTAAAATTTCTTTCTTCATACTCTTCACATTGTCTGCATTCTGTTTTTTTCATGTTCTGCAAAAGAGGAAAATGAAAAAATGACAATTCTCTGAATAAAAATTGGTTTGAGATTAAAACTGGGGATAGCTGAATTGGTTTTGATACAGAACCAAATCTTGCTCACTTTCATCTTACAAGGAATCCTACTGCAGACTATTGCCACAGGAACCTAAGTACTGTACTATAAGTGGCCTGATTTTCAAACATGAGCTTGCAGAGCTGCCAGTGACTTCAGTGGGAGATGCAGGTGATTAGTCCCTTTGAAAACCAGGTGATGTTTCTTTAGGTGTCTAAATATGGTCTCCTCTATGAACTCCGGTTTGAAAATGTTGGCCGAGGGATACCAGTTTACACATGCAGATGCACTGAAATGCATCCTCTGAAGCATTTGTTTTGCTAACAAGCTAGAAAACTTTATTCTGAGAAGAGCTAAAGTCCTTCCTTTAAATAAAGGACCCCCATTCACACACCCCTGTCATGTGTATCTGACAGCAAAATTTATCTCAAGCCATTAAATGCACTTTTTGGGGATTGTCCTCTTTCCAGTGATTGTAGATGGCACTTACCGGATTGTTCTGTAAATTTTCATTCTTTGACAAACCTGCCTTTACATTTGCCAGCACATTGCGCACATGCTGTTTGATTTTACATCCTTTTTTGATTTCACATTCATGTAAAATCACGTTCAGCTCTAAGGAAAAGCATTCCATCACTTGGACTTCACACTCATCCTAAAAATGAAAAAGGTTAAATGGCTTTACAATAAAAAAATAAAAAGAATTAGGTGCATTTGTTACATAATTTTGCAACCAATAGCTGATTATGATCCACTGTGTATCTGTTTTGCCATGCAAATGTTTGTAAATATCTGCACTGATCATGAGAGTTAGTGAGTAACCTGGTTAAATTACATTTAAAGGTGGGACAGGACATAATAGGCTTGGTGAGGAATGTTAAAACCAAGGTAGGAGGGGAACTAATTAGGATATAATTTGAGAGTATAATTAATAATATTATTAATAATATTTAGTACTTTCCATCCATAAATCTCAAAGCAATTTTTAAAAAGGGAGTATCACTATCCCTATTTTACAGATGGATAAACAGAGAGATGGACAGATTTTCCCAGCAGGTCATGCAGCAGGTTAGAATAGAGTAAGAAATCAATGCTTTATCCACTGGGCTATACCCTCCCTCTTAGAAAAATAAAAGTTTTGGCTATCAAGAAAACCTTCCTGACAGCTACATCTACTAGACTGTAGGACAGTCTTCCCAGGAGAGTGCAGAAGGTGCAGTGAAGCGATCATTTTATAATTAGATTGGCTATATGACCTCTCTGATTAGGAGATACAGTTTATATCACAAACTGAAATAACTTATCGTGTATGGTGGTTATCCCCAGTTTTGCCATTCCTCCAATTAGAAGCTATTGAAGGTGGATGCCTGTGCAGTTTAGATCTTAACTCTATTTTAAAATGATCTAGCAGAGTGCATGATATTGGAGAATCATGTTTCCTTTTGGCAAAAAGGAAAGTTTTTCCTTTTGATAAAAATCATGTTGGCCTTCCTTTTTAATTGACTAACCTCTATGGCCAGTGATTCAGTAGCCATATCTGCTTACAGTGATCCTGATTAATACAAATAAAGAGTGGAAACTTATTTTTAATGCAAATGATTTGGTTTCAGAAGCTTTGAGCAAACTAAACATTGATTGCCTTTAGGTGGTTATTTCAGAAGAAATAAGGATATCACCCTTAGACCGGGCTAGGTAAAATTTACAAAATGTACTTACAGGCTTGTCTGTATATGCTGTATATAAACTGGCATCAATACTCTAAAAGAAAACAGATTTGGATATGTAAACAATAATTCATGAGTATAGTGATAATAAAGCCAATCTTACTATAATGCAGGGGAGTGGCCTACTCCAGTGCTCAAAGGGTCAATCCTACAAGGTGCTGGAGGTCACTGAAGTCAGTGAACGTTTAGATGCCCCAGCACCTCGCAGCATGAGGCTCAAAGTGAGAAGGACATCACTGGAGCTGAGTTTCAGCAGTATGTTCTCAGAAGAAGCCTACTCCCAATTCTCCTTTTCGGAAAAACTTTCTTCTTCTTCTATCTGACTAAGAACAAATGCTGTAGAGATTAAAATGGAGCATTTAAGGAAATATAAATTGAAGAAGAGGAAAAAAACACTTAATTTGAGGGGCTGAAATGCATTTTTCACCCCAATTGTCAATTATCCTTTTTGTTATCTACTCTCCTGCTTATCCCTGTGCTACAGCATTAAATGCATTCTCTTCTTTCCCCCCCGTCTCCCTTCTCTTACTTACAGTTTAAGCACTTGGTTACACAACCAACTCCAGATCTCTTCCTACCCAAATGAATCTATGAAACATTGATACTTCATGAACTTACTTCAGATATGACTTTAATCTCTTGCAAATCATTTATAACTGCCTTCCAGCTTCTATTTTCAGCTTCTATTCTTGGTAGATATGCACTGATACAGCTAAAACAAAACAACCACAAAAACAATTAGATATGTAGTAGCATGCGCACATCTTTTCTGCAGATAATAATATAGCTAAGACTAGTCAGAAGAGTAGTGTTATATTATATATACTCCATATGTGTGGGCGTATGTGACAAATTGAAACCATATGATTAAGGCTAAGTCTACACTGACAGCGGCAAATTCACCGTCATCAGATCGATTTCTCTGGATTGACTGAGTGGTCAGTGAAGATCCGCTCAGTCGATCCAGAAATCAACATATTAAGACCACCTCCATAAGTAGCGTAGCGCTGCGTCGACAGGAACGCAGTGCAGTGAAGACGGCACGCAGAAGAGAACCACAGAAGTCAACGGGAGTTACGCAAGTTTTTTGCATAGCTTGCATAACTCCTGTTGACTGCTGCTGAATCTCGGAAGTAAGTGTAGACAGGGCCAAAGTGTGGAATCCATGAAATATATAGGAAATACTGATGGTATGTACTGGTATGAAGGTTTTTAATCAGCAGGAGTCTGGGATGATCCCCTTACTCAGAAGTGGAAAAGCCACAAGTAAATTATGCTAAACATCTCAATCTCTTAGTGATAAAACATCTATCCCACATCATCTTGCATATGCCCATATATATTACTGCAAAGTTAATGTTACCAACTTTAAAGAGGTTCACCTACACAGAGCTCACAGTGAGAGAGAGGTATTACTATTTAAAGTAAAATACCTAAAATCGTTCTTTCTAGATATAAAAATGTCCCGCTGATTTTTAACTAATGCCATGGGTGCCTCTGAAAATCAGGCCCTTAGGGCTAGATCCACAAAGGTATTCAGGCTCCTAGGTGCCAAAAGTGGCAGTGAAGTCCAAAACTGAGATTCTCAAAACCCCTGTTCAGCTGCCATCTAACCCTGTTACTTAAGTTTCTGCTGGTAAAGTCCCTTATAAATACTTAAATAGTTGTTAGGCTAGAGAAAGAGAGACAATGACTCTATTGTCTAGTGCTTGGGCACTCACTTGAGAGACCCAGGTTCTGCTCCAAAAATAGTAAGCATTTTATACAAAGTGGAACAGCATCAACAGAAGAGATTGAGAGCTCTCCCCTGGAATACCTCTAGCCTGGTGGTTACAACATTCACCTGGGAGGTGGAACACCTGGGTTCAGGTCCCTGCTATGAATCAGGCAGAGTAGGGGCTTGACCTCAGGTCTCCCACATCCCAGATGACTGCTCTAACTAGTGGGCTATAAGATATAAGGGGGCTGACAGCAGCCCCACCATCTTCTCCTGCTACTGGCTTCTGTGAATCCTGTTCTTAAGCACCTAACTCTCTCCATGTGTTGTATAGGAAGCCTAGGCACCTAACTTGGAGCTGTGGAGTCTGCTACATGACATGGCGCCTAAACATTCAGCTTTGCAATGCTGAATCTAAGAGCTTGTCTACGTGGCAAGTTACTGTGCGGGATGCTATGGTGTTAATCCAAAGTTCACCAGCTTGCTGTGCAGTAACATCCCATGCGGATACTTACAGCTCAGTGAAAGTCCCGGAGTACAGTTGGTTTATTATTACTGGAAAGTCTAGTACATCAAGCTGCACTTTCACTGCACTGGACATTACTGTGCGGCAAAAGGTGCACTGTAGATTCTCACCCTGGCTTGCTGTATCACTAACTCACCATATAGACAAGCCCTTAGTTCCCTTTGTGGATGTAGTGTCTCAAGTTCGGCAGCCCAAACTTGGTGGGCATATTTGAAAATGTAGGCCTCAATCACAGAGGCAACCACTGGGGGTTCGTTTGGAGGAAAAGAGTGGGACATTTCCCTCAAACTCCCAAGTAGAAGGGAGCAATAACGTCTTTGAGTCTGTGGCAAAGGGGAGATAAGGGAAAGCTAATTCCACCCCTTCTGCTGATTTTGGGTGCAGAAGTGGCAGACTTAGCATTCTTCTCTTGCTCTCCTTAGGGGCTAACCAGCTGAAAGGCAGAGGTGGTGCCCAATTCAAACAGCAGGTGGATCCAGAAGAAAGAATTCAGCTTCCCTCCTGTTGTCTGCACTTACAGGAAAGGAGAGGAAGAATCTCCTCCCAACAGGCCTAGAGCGAGGAGAGGAGATAGAGGATATTCACCAGCCTTCTTCCCAATGACACAGAGGAAGGTACTGTTGGAAGGGGACAAGACAGCCCCTATTAGGGAGATGACACAAAGAAGGGGTGGGCAGTGAGCATTCAGGGTACATAATGGGGCAGAGGACAATCAGGATGTGGGGCACAAAGCACCAGGGGGAGACCAGGGAGTACTGAGCCTGGTTGAGGAGGGTGTGAGACAGACTCTGGGGGATATCCAGCTTTGTAAAGAGAGACTTGAGATCGTTGGGAGAAAAATACAACACAAATATAAATAATTATTTATTTACAAGTTTTATGTTTAAAAATAATTACCAAAGAATGAAGATGGTTCCAGTTGCATTATTTAGAAAGCTGAAAAAATGTCTCTTCAGAATAAGGTACTGCTGGTAGCGGAGACAAATACTTCTAAGGTGTGTTTTCTGAAAGATATGATCCAGGAAATATTAAGTTACTTAAAAGAGTTGCAGAGCACAATTTGACTTCATAGCGTATTTTTAGTACAGATTGAATTAATCCATTAGGTAAGTCATCTAGTCAAGAAAATATTGCATGTAGTGGATATTTTGTAAAGACCAACTCACTCCGTAGCTTTTTTAGGAATTTGTAGTCACTTGCTGGTAGAAAAACAGGTGCCAGGGGCACAGCACAAGAAACTGGAATGTGTCTGGATCATGAGTCCCTAGCTTCTTTCATAGCACGGATCACATTTTACCACAGACATTGCATCACAGACCACTTGCCCTCCCACATTTGCTACCCCTTTGCATTCTATAATATCCCTGAAGCAACTACAGCAATTAAATATGTACAAAAGTAATGTTAGGAAAACTGGGGCTTTTAAAAATGTTTTTAGCTTCTTTAGCAATTTAGTAGCTGGAAATAAGAAGGGCAAGCCAGCTTTCCCTGGATTACCAGCAAGTGCTCCATAATTCAGAATTTGGAAACTTCTGTTCAAGCCTTCTTATATAAACTGGCACAGTTCCATTATGGAGATGCACCTTATCTATCTCACAGGGCTATTGTGAGGATTACTGATATTTTAAAAATTCTTTGTTTACAATGTTGTATTAAGTAGTATTTATTGTTTCCAAGATGCAAAGGCTTAGTTTAAATAATATGGCAGTCTGTTGACCATACAAATTTACATATTTTTAGTGGAAGACATTTCCAGGTGCCTGGAAGCTTGTTAACTAAAATATATGTAACAAACCACAAACAGATAATTTGTACTAAAGTAAGAACATGACAAATAATACTTGAACAGGTTTGATTTTCTTAACTAGTTCACTACGGAGAGTCACACGCAGTAGTGACTCAACTCATCTTAAAAAAAGAGCTTAACCACAGTGAATGGAAATCTAAAAAATCTGAGTATATAATAGTTTATAAGCCTCAAATGATGGCTCTATGCCAAAACATTAGGTAACAAATTATCTATACCACACTCGTAAATCTATACTGAGAAAGAACGAGTTTATGGTTCTTTCATCCAGGATAGATCTATTGTGGTCACATCAACTAAGTCTACATGCTAAGTATTACAGAGATGCAGTGGCCTCTCTATAGTTAAGGTTGCAAATCAGTTTCTGCTATAACGTTACCTTCGAAAATCAATTTGACCTGCAGGTGACCACATTTATTCTTAAGGAAAATGAAAACATTTCTGTTCAAATTTGGAGAAAATTCTTCAAACTATTTTTGATTTATAGGTCATTAAAATTAAAATTTTAAAATGGGTATTATTCTTCACTAACATTTTTGTCAATTTCTAGCTCAAATATGGTCATCAAACTATCTACAAAAAAAAGCTGTTAAAAAACTAAGGTGCTCGGTATAATTGAAAACAATAGGGTGTCACTGAGCAAAATTTTTAACCATTTGTTGTGGACCGTTTGGGGCCTGAACCTGCTCTCAACTGATGCCAAAGGGAGATTTTTATATTAATTTTAGTGGGTGCAGTATTGGGCATTATAGGAGATAAATAAGAGATCTTCCTTAAGCCAAACTCTAAAAGTCTGCAGCTCTGATAACGTCTATTATTTTATTGGTGATAGCAAGTAAAAGCTAAGTAAAGGTTGCAACCATAATCCTATAATAAGGCTGATTCTGTTCTCCTATATAACTTTAAAAAAATCCAAAAAGCAAAAAAAGCAACACATCCAAAAATAAAGAAAAATTAAAATCCCCATGCTTTCAAATTTAGGATATGATTTAAAGTCTCACTGATAGCAAATTTTGTTTAAGTTGAATAAGTATAGTGATTAAAGTACTTTAAAATCACCTTTTTTACTTGATTGCAAAGTGTCCAATGTTGCCTTGTGAACTTTGCTCTTTCTAACAAAATCATATTATGTCACAATTTTAAGCAGTGGTAGGTTTTTATATTGGCTCCTACAAGAGACAGTATTATTCAAGTCCAGATTTTTTTTTAAACTTCAGACATTGCCATTATTTGAAAACTAGACATGACTCTCTGTCAATGAAACTGCCAGAGCAGGTTTTGACTTTTCAGGACTACTTTTTGAAAGAAAATTCCAGGATGTAGTAAAATGTCTCTTTCACCTGCATTCCACACTAAAAAGTCCTTCTGTCCTGATAGGTATACAAGTCCTTGTCCAAATGAGGTAACTGAGCAACAGAAAATTAACTGACTTCCCAAAGATTACAGAGGAAATTTGTGGCTGTTCTGTGCTAGAAACAGAACCTTCTAAACTAATATCTTATCCACTAGCTCACAACACACTCAAACAAGTTGTTTCAGACCTCTGTAGTTAAGTCAGAGGTAATATGGGGATAATGCTTACCCACAATTGTTAGGTGCTTTGACATCTATAGATGACAAAGCAGTAAGTAAGGGGTACATCTGGTAAGTAGACGTATGCACATTAGTAGTTCCAATGAGTTCACTGAGACTACTTATGTGCATAAAATTCAAGTACATACATAAAAGTGTTTGTAAAATTAAAGACTTAGACCCTAAATTGGGAAACACTCAAGCATCTGCTTAACTTTATTCACATGAATAGTCCCATTGAAGGGGCTCTTCATGTCAGTCAACATTGATTTGCTTTTTTCTGTATTTAGTATAGCACTTAACACACTGAAAGCTTGGTCTTGACAGGAGCCTTTGAGAGAGATAGTAATCAATAATAAAAATAATAACAAAAAATCATATCCTCAATTGAGGAACATATTAATTGGTAATATTCCCCATTTAAAAGCATATTCTAGAAGCAGATCTATAGATAACACATTCAATGTAAGAAAAAATATATTAAAAATGCCTAACGATCTACAGGTCCGAGTGAAAGTTATTGTTGAATGATGAAGAAATGCACATATCTTTATATTTGAGGAGAATGTGGTTGCTCATTATGTAGTCGTCATATCTAGAATATTTTATTTCTTTGCTTTCAAGAGCTTTGGTTTTGAAACTGCCACTAAAAGTGGAGGGGAGGGGCAGCAGAGAGGAACTAATGTATGCTTTCACAGGTGTTTTGTGGTCTCATCCAGTTTTCATAAATGTACAGAGTATCCAGTTAGAAATGGCCCCTAGATCATCTAGTCCAAAGCAGGATCATTCTGCACACCAATTTATTAAATATTTTAACTATTCTTGAACAACATTAGTGATGGTAGCTCAACTACAGACTTTGACAAAATATTCCTTTGTCTTGAACTCACCAATTTAAAATTTTCTCTGCCACTTTCAGGTTTTCATTTCTGGTTCCTCTTCGTCTCTCTTTTGCTCTATATTATCATCTTTCTAATACATTCATCTTATTTTCAGATGAAATAAAAATATGGATCCTTGAACTTGGGACTCTACAAGTAAAGTGACGGAGTAAATTATATTTAAATATGTTCTTTTTCACTTTGCTGCACTTACTGGTAACCACATGTACTGGCATTGTCAAAACGTTTAAAACAAAATCAATTCTATAGTAAATATGGTTGGGTGCTGCCAAATACACTTCTGAAATACGGCATGAGTAAACTATTCATTTGAAAAATGTCTTTATTAAACTGCTTTCTAATCATGAAATTTAGATGAAACACTTAAAATTACTGCCGAAGTAAAATCTAAGCTGCAGTAGCCTTTCCTCACTGGGGATCTGATTATGAACCCATACGAGTCAGCCAATGAGAAAACTCCCTTTGACTTTAATGGTGCAAGACCTAATTTTGCTAATTTTGTTGTCAGAAAGACTTCAAACTCAGTTAGACAGAAGAAAGATTATAGCTACATTCATTATTTATGTTTTACACTAGGGAAGATACTGAAACCTATGGTCACAAGTTTGTGTCTGTCAAACCATATATTCAAACTACTTAATCAAGATTTACTCACAAATCTCTATGCAGCTCTCAGACGCATAAAACTATTTAGGTATTGCAGTGCTCAGTGATAGGTAACTGATTTAGGAGCACTCTGTCTACCCTCTGCTTGCCTGCCATTCACCTCAGTATATTTTCTACTATAGGTATCTGCATCTTTTCTTCCATTTCCGTAAGACCTACCATTTCTAAACCTCCCACCTACCCACTTTCTTTTTCAGTTTGTTACATATTTGCTGGTCCGATGGGTACTCCTGCTACCTCTTTCACTGCAAGCCATGCACATTGGGTTCTCCTTTTCAATTCTCCAGATCTCTCAACAATGGCACTAAGTGTACTACATAAGTACATAAATTGTCTTCCGATTCAGCTTCTCTCCTGCAGCTTCAATTAACAGCTCTTCTTTCACCTTCCCTACTTGCATAACTTCAGTTTTATCTGTGTTTAACTCCAAATCATGGTCTTCAAACACAGATGCCCACTTTGATACCAATTCCTTTTTGATGATCTGGCCCTTTTGGTTGACAGCAGTATACATTAGTTTTCTCTGACTCCACAGGCTTGGTTTCCTACTAGTTAAATCCATAACTAGGATGAAGTGAAGAGGCCTCGACAGACTGCCTTGTCTCAATCCTATGAACACCTCAACA
Source organism: Emydura macquarii macquarii (assembly GCF_026122565.2). NCBI lineage: Eukaryota > Metazoa > Chordata > Testudines > Chelidae > Emydura > Emydura macquarii. The sequence goes on along the minus strand of NW_027132971.1, from coordinate 4,691,493 downwards.
TTCCCTGAAATTCTATGTATTTTTGCCACCATAGCTGTTGAGCCTTGATAGCTCCTTTATTATCTACATCCATCTCAATTCTCCAAAGAGAATTCTCCCAGAGAACCAAGTCGTATGCTTTTTTAAGATCAATAAATTCTACATAGCAGTTATTGCTAAAGGCTTTCTATGATGACTGCTTTCAACCAAAAAGTGTATTGGTTGTTCTCTACATTTTTGTTGTACACCAACAGAATCCCCTGGGGAAAACTGTAAATTCTATGGTGAAAAGTTCCAGAAGGGTAGCCGTGTTAGTTTGTATACAGCAAAAACAACCTTACCCTTGGATATGTATATATACACCTCCTATCTGCTTTCTATTCCTTACATCTGACAAAGTGGGTTACAGCCCACGAAAGCTTATGCCTGCAGAAATTAAATTTGTTAGTCTTTAAAGTGCTACAGGACTCTCTTTGTTTTTGCTGTATAAAGACTAACATGGCTACCCCTCTGGAACTTTTCACCATGGAAGGCACTGAATTTAGCCCTATGAAATGGAAATCTACCAACTTCATGAAAAAACTCGCAGATACAGACAGACATCATCTTCCTCTCCAAGTGCAAACAAATGGACATCAAACAAAATGGACTGAAAGTGAAAAATCCCTTACGATCGACATATTATACAGACTATGGTGAGAGATTGTGTCACACACACACAAAAAAACTACAGAACCACGTGATCAGCATTCTGTACAGCAAACAGAAGATCAAGAAAGAACTCTCAATGCTAGATAATCTCATGAAAAGCCAAACTTCCACAGAAATTTCCACATGGCTGATCTTTACAAAAACAAGACGGGCCATTTACAACACTCATTTTGCTTCTCTACAGAGGAAAAAGGACTCTAAACTCCTACATGCCACAAGAGACCACAACTATGATACCCTTGACTCATCCAACAATATTGTAAATCTATCCAGCTATACACTTAACCCAGCAGAAGAGTCTGTCTTATCTTGAGGACTCTCTTTTTGCCCTACCACCCCCACACACGATACAATTCTGCAGTGACCTGGAATCCTACTTTCACGGTCTCCGACTCAAGGAATATTTCCACCACACCACTGAACAACACACTAACTCGCAGATACCTTTCTACCAACACTACAAGAAGAATTCTGCATGGATTCCTCCTGACGGTCGAAACACCAGACTAGACTTTTACACAGAGTGTTTCCGCCAACATGCACAAGCTGAGATTGTCGACAAGCAACATCGCTTGCCCCATAACCTGAGCCATGCAGAACGCCATCCACAGCCTCAATAACAACTTTGACACCATAATCAAAGAGGCGGACAAAGGAGATGCCGTTGTCATCATGAATAGATCAGATTACGAACAGGAGCTGCCAGACAACTCTCCAACAGCACATTCTACAAGCCACTACTATCTGATCTCACTGAGGAATACCAAAAGAAACTACAACATCTACTTAAGAAACTCCCTAAAGAAACACAGGAACAAATATACACAGACACACCTCCTGAGCCCCAACCAGGGTTATTCTATTTGCTACTCAAGATCCACAAACCTGGGAATCCTGGATGCCTCATCATCTCAGGCATTGGCACTCTCACAGCAGGACTGTGGAGAAAGCTGAGGTACTCAATGCCTTTTTTGCCTCTGTCTTCACAGACAAGATCAGCTCTCAGACTGCTGCATTGGGTGGCACAGAATGGGAAGGAGGCGAACATCCCACAATGCTGAAGGAATGGGTCCAAGACTATTTAGAAGGATTGGACATTCACAAGTCCATGGGGCCGGATGCAATGCACCCGAGGGTGCATCTGAGGTGATTTCAGAGCCATTGGCTATTATCTTTGAAAGCTCGTGGGAACAGGGGGAGGTCCCTGATGACTGGAAAAAAGCAAATATAGTGCCCATCTTCAAAAAAGGGAGGAAAGAGGATCCAGGGAACTACAGACCGGTCAGCCTCACCTCAATCCCTGGAAAAATCATGGAGCAGGTCCTTAAGGAATCCATTTTAAGGCACTTGGAGGAGAGGAAGGTGATCAGGAACAGTCAACACGGATTCACTAAGGGAAAGTCATGCCTGACCAACCTGATTGCTTTCTATGATGAGGTGACTGGCTCTGTGGATGTAGGGAAGGCGGTGGATGTGATATACCTTGACTTTAGCAAAGCTTTTGATACTGTCTCACACAGTATTCTTATCAGCAAGTTAAAGAAGTATGGGTTGGATGAATGGATTATAAAATGGATAGAGAACTGGCTAGAGCATAGGGCTCAACGAGTAGTGATCAATGGCTCCATGTCTAGCTGGCAACCGGTCACAAGCGGAGTTCCCCAGGGGTCGGTCCTGGGGCCGGTTTTGTTCAACATCTTTATTAATGATCTGGAGGATGGGGTAGATTGTATCCTCAGCAAGTTTGCGGACGACACTAAGCTGGGGGGAGGGGTAGATACCCTGGAGGGTAGGGATAGGATACAGAGTGACCTAAACAAACTGGAGGATTGGGCCAAAAGAAATCTAATGAGGTTCAACAAGGACAAGTGCAGAGTCCTCCACTTAGGAAGGAAGAATCCCATGCACAGCTATAGACTGGGGACCAACGAGCTGGGCAGCAGCTCTGCAGAAAAGGACCTGGGGGTAACCGTGGATAAAAAGCTGGATATGAGTCAGCAGTGTGCCCTGGTTGCCAAGAAGGCTAATGGCATATTGGGCTGCATTAGGAGGGGCATTGCCAGCAGGTCACGGGAAGTGATTATTCCCCTCTATTCGACATTGGTGAGGCCACATTTAGAATATTGTGTCCAGTTTTGGGCCCCCCACTACAAAAAGGATGTGGACAAGTAGGAGAGAGTGCAGCGGAGGGCAACCAAAATGATTAGGGGGCTGGAGCACAGGACTTATGAGGAGAGGCTGAGGGAACTGGGCTTGTTTAGTCTGCAAAAGAGAAGAGTGAGGGGGGATTTGATAGCAGCCTTTAACTACCTGAAAGGGGGTTCCAGGGAGGATGGGGCTAGGCTGTTCTCGGTGGTGGCAGATGACAGAACAAGGAGCAACGGTCTCAAGTTGCAGGGAGGGAGGTCTAGATTGGATATTAGGAAAAACGTGTTTTCACTAGGAGGGTGGTGAAGCACTGGAATGGGTTATCTAGGGAGGTGGTGGAATCTCCATCCTTAGAGGTTTTTAAGCTGAGGCTTGACAAAGCCCTGGTTGGGATGATATAGCTGAGGTTAGTCCTGCTTTGAGCAGGGGGTTGGACTAGATGACCTCCTGAGGTCCCTTCCAACTCTAATATTCTATGATTCTATGACTGTCAGGCTATATGGACTCTCTCCTCAGGCCCTATGCCACCAGCACTCCTAGCTATCTTCGTGATACCACTAACTTCCTGAGAAAACTACAATCCATCGGTGATCTCCCAGAAAACACCATCCTAGTCACTATGGATGTAGAAGCTCTCTACACCAACATTCCACACAAAGATGGACTACAAGCCATCAGGAACATTTTCCCTGATGATGATATGTCAAACCTGGCAGCTGAACTTTGTCCTGACCCACAACTACTTCAGATTTGGAGCCAATCTGTACGTTCAAGTCAGTGGCACAGCTATGGGCACCTGCATGGCCCCACAGTATGCCAACATTTTTATGGCTGACCTAGAACAACGCTTCTTCAAAACTTGTCCCTTTACCTACACTACATTGATGACATTTTCATCATCTGGACCCACGGTAAAGAGTCCCTCAAAGAATTCCACCAGGATTTCAATAATTTCCACCCCACTATCAACCTCAGCCAGGACCAGTCCACACAAGAAATCCACTTCCTGGACACTACAATACAAATAAAGGATGGTCACATTAATACCACCCTATACCGAAAAACAACTGACTGCAGTACATATCTTCGTGCCTCCAGCTTCCACCCTGGACACATTACACAATCCATTGTCTACAGCCAAGCCTTAAGATACAACCGGATTTGCTCCGATCCCTCAGACAGAGACAAACACCAACAGGATCTCCATAAAACATTCTTAAAACTACAATACCCACCTGGAGAGGTGAAGAAACAAATTGACAGAGCCAGACGGGTACCCAGAAGTCACCTATTACAGGACAGACTCAACAAAGAAAACAACAGAACACCACTGGCCATTACCTACAGTCCCCAGTTAAAATCTCTCCAACACATCATTAAGGATCTACAACCTATCCTAGCAGATGATCCCTCACTCACTCAAGCTGTGGGAGGCAGACCTATCCTTGCTTACACACAGCCCCCCAACCTGAAGCAAATACTCACCAGCAACCGTACACTATACAAGAATATCAACCCAGGAACCTACCCCTGCAACAAACCCCATTGCCAGCTCTGCCCATACATCGACTCTGGTGACACCATCACAGGTCCTAACCACATCAGCCATACCATAAGGGACTCATTCACCTGCACATCTACTAATGTAACATATGCCATCATGTGCCAGCAATGCCCCTCTGCCATGTACACTGGCCAAACCGAACTGTCACTATGCAAAAGAATAAATGGACACAAATCAGACATAAAAAATAACAACATCCATAAACCAGTAGGAGAGCACTTCAATCTCCCAGGACACTCTGTAATTGACTTGAAAGTTGCCATACTTCTACAAAAAAAACTTCAAAAACAGACTTCAAAGAGAAACTGCAGAGCTAGAAATCATCTGCAAACTTGACACAATAAAACTGGGTCTGAATAGGGACTTGGAATGGTTATCTCAATATAAGGAGTAATTGCCACTGTTCACACATTCTCACCTCCTAATCAATGGTTGTGAATAGGCCTCAACTACTCTAACTGAATGGACTTTGCTTATACCTACCTTCCCCATTGATGTTCCTTACCCTTGGATATGTATATATACACCTCCTATCTGATTTCTATTCCTTACATCTGACGAAGTGGGTTACAGCCCACGAAAGCTTATGCTTGCAGAAATTAAATCTGTTAGTCTTTAAAGTGCTACAGGACTCTTGTTGTTTTTGCTGTAAATTCCATTTAGTTTATCCTGCTTGTTTGTGAATTATGATAACAGATTGACCTCTAAAAGAGAGTAAAGTAATTCCAGTAATTGTAGAAAAACTCCCTTTGAGATTTATAGTCCAGCCAGTTGTAGGTGATTTTTGGTGGATATACAGCAACTGAGCTGTCAGCATTTCCCAACCTAATCTGCTCTTGCAAAATGGCATTTGTCCACAAAAGTATGCAGTGCAGCTTGTAAAGCCTATTTGAAAATTTTGCCCAAAAGATTACTGAAGACAACTGGCTCACATCAAATAACTAAACATGAGAATTTGCTATGTAAAGTTTAATATTTCCCCTGACCTTTTTTCACAAAATAGTCCTGAGGTTTGTGCCACCATTTTATCAGCCCTCTCTTATACTTAGCTGATAGCCTGAGAGAAAGTTTGTGCTTGCATCCACTAATAGATTTGGTTTTTTTTAACCCTTTGAAAGAACCATTTAGTGACCCGTGGAAGCAATATTTATCGTCAGACCTAATGGTAATACAGATATATTGCAAAATCAAATAGCAAACTGGCATGTTAAGGACTTGTCTTCTATCCATCTCTCCCCACTAATTCTTGATGTGGAATCCCAGGACCAGATTTTTATTCCCTGATTGTGGACTCCTTCCAACAGTAAGTCTTCCTGGAGCAGGAAGGGACTGATTCGAGCTACATATAAGCTGTGTTCTGCCGAGAATCCTCAAGTCAGGTGGTCCAGATCCAAAAGTTAGCAGGGCTAGCCAAGTGGGGGAAAAAGCAGATAATGTGCTGATTTGGTGCCTGATCTGGGCAGTCTGTGCCAGCAGAACTCATATGGACCCCTACCTGAAACTGAAAAACTATATGTAGTTGGCTATTTTAATGTTTCCTTATAATGTCAACCCTCTCAGCTCTCTAAATCATCTGATAGATTCTTGGAAATGACATAAAATAACTGCATGTTTGCTCATTTTTTTTTTATTAACCTGCATACTACATGCCTAAATGAAATTCTAAGGTTCTCCAACAGATTAAGTATTTGTCACGCTGTCTGGAGTGGCTCATGCCCGTGACTGCCTATCTCGCCACAGACTATCAAAAAAAAAAAAAAAAAACAAAAACACAGGGCAGACACTTTAAGCTGGTGGAGTGTTCTATAATCAGATTTCATCAAGCCAGAAACAAATGTGAACTCCCAAAGCACTACAATAGTCTTATAACAGAGTCACAGAATGTCCCCTTAGATACTCCAGTCTATCTTGTCACCCAGACAAACAGGACTTAGTGATAATGGTCACTTACGTAAAAAAATCACACCACATTTAAATTGCTTCCAGTCCCAAGAGACTAGTCACTTACCCCAGATCAACTGGTACCCTAGATCTTACACCAAAGAAAATGCTTGAAGCCAATTCTATATAGTAAACTAACTAAAGGTTTATTAGCTAAGAAAAGGAAATGAGAGTTAGGAACAGGTTAAAGCAGGTAAAATATATGTACAGGTGAGTCAGAGTCTGTAATTTCAAATGGTAGCAGAGATGTAGTAATCTGCCAATTTCCCAAAAGTCTCTCAGGGCTACCCAGAATAATTCTGAGGATCTCAGCCTTCTCATTCAGTTATTCCACCCTATTAGAATCCAAACAGTTCAGAGATGAAGTATCTTTCCCTGAATCCATACTTATAGCTTCTTTGCACAGGAAACAAGCTGTAGGGTCACTACCCACATGGGCTCTTCGTTTCATGATGGAGAGTGAGAAATGCATCTAGAGTCTTTGACCTCTGATCATTACACACAATGACCACTTGCTTTGAAATCAGCACCTTTCTGTTAAACTTCTTCATTTGCATCCACAAGGCTTCTTTCTCATTTGATGGGTTATTTAGTTACAGGAGTATGCACAATGTAAATGTTTGCTACTACATTATAAAGGGATACATGATACAATAAGTTAAAACAATGCATGTAACCTCCCATTAGTTTTCATGATGTTTAAATATCACATACACTCTGATACATTTAACAATCACTTTGATCTATACTAATACATATGTAAATTGGCCTGGGGCTTTGACATAAGCTGGCAGCTGGTCTGCCAGCATTACAGTATTATTAAGGAAAAATAGGAGCAACAAATAGAAACTTTGCTTAGGTCTCTGAAAATGAGAGAACTAGATTGTGTGGCAACTATTAAAAACAGACAAGAGAGGACCAAAGGAACACAGACCATCATGCAACTAACTGATTTATAGGGCAGTGTTGGGGGAGGGAAGGGGTAGGGAGGAGAAGAGATAGAGGACTCATGGATTCGTGACAAAGCTAGTTTGAATAATCAGTCACATTGAGGCTTGTGTACATTTCATTGAGCTTGGATTGATAATGTCAACTTTATCTAAATACACAAATAACTAGCATGATCTAACCTAGGGTTTATGCTGCCTGAGTTGCCTGGCACACATACACTCCTATCATCCTGTAGACACGCACAATAGCAGGTGAAGTACTGAATGTTTTGTTGTTTGATATTTTGATAGCCTGGGTAACCAACACTCAATAGGACTTTCAACAGGAAACCAAGATATAGAGAGATTTGAGCACAGATTCCTTTAAAAACTGATTTTCCTACTTGTAAAAAAGGACATATCGACATCTTAGAAAGCCGCAATCCACAGTACAGATATAATATGAGCAGCAGCAGAGCAATCTTCTACACCTTGCCCAGCCAAAATGCCTCAACCTTGACAGGACCACTCAGTGATTTGTAATGAAATCATATGCTGATCAGAGCATCCCATAGATGATTTGAATAAGGGGAGAGGGCTGCAGTTACATTTCCCAAAGTTGAGGAATGAGGCAGAAGTTTATGAGCTTTAAAAAGAACAAGTTACATAATCTGTGACCCCCTCTATTCTCACTGAAGTGATAGTTACTGTCCTGAGAGTAGTTTATCTTATTTTGGGTCTAATTGGCCTCCAGAACGAAGGAGCATAAGGTGGCTTTAAACTATTTTTGTTCTCTCCTGCCCAAATCAGGTCCTGTAATTTGAAACCTGAGGTCTAAGAACCTGATCCTGTATGTAATCAATCATGGGTGATAAGGTTACAGAACATGGCACACACTACCTTCTCAGAATTACAAATCTCTCTCTTTAAAACCCACTTCCATCACATATAGTTTTGTCTTCACTAGAGTTGACTCATTGTGAATCATAATCAGATGTTTTCTTGTTAATATACTCAGTGTTCAGACACCAATGCTCCATAGTCACGCCACAGCTTGGAGTAGCCACCACACCTTGAAGTATAGGGCAAACCACAAGTTAGCTTGTCTTGTTTTTGCTAATGCGAGGTGTCTGCAGTGAAACACGCAGATGCAATCAATCACAACAATCTATAGCTGATGGTCCACCTGTCCTTTCTCACAAGCCACCAAAGCACCCTATCCTCTGTCCTATCTTGACATCTACCTGTGTTCTGTCTCCTGACTGCACGTTACCGACCTTCATATGGTTCTGTTCAGCGTCCTTGGTCCCACATTTTGCATTATCTTCAGCTTTGGTCATGGTCAGTGTCCAATACACCAGTGAGAAGAATGCCCAGAAAGAAGACCATGTATCAGGATGCAGCCACTCAGCTAGAATCCAGTACCAAACTCTTGGTCAACCTTTGGGTCAAAGGAAGCAAAACCTCTGACTTTGGGACCTGGAGAGGAATGCCCAAAAGTATGAAACATGGCTTCGGAAACTGCTGGCCAATCATGGGATCAGCCAGAAAGGACAACAGTGCAGGAAAAATATAAAGGGATTCAGGGTGAGCTACAGCAGGGCTAAGGAAAGCAATTCCAAATCTGGTGCTGCCACAAAAGTGCATCCTATGTAGGTTGTTATGTTGCCTGGAATGGTTCACAACCATGTGTGCCAGCCTCAGGGTAGACTGTCAAAAAGGAGGGCAGACACCCCAAACTGTGTGTATGTTCTATGATTAGATTTCACCAACCAAGTAACAAATGTGAACTCCTGAAGCACTATACCAATCTTACCATGGAGTCACAGACAGTCCCCTTCGGCACTCCAGTGTAGCTTGCCACCCAGGCGAACTGGACTTAGTGATAAATAGTCACTTACAACAAAAATCACAAAAGATTCAGGTTGCTCCAAGTCCCAAGAGCACAGTCACTCACTCAGATCAATTTGTACCTCAGATCTCACACCAAAGACAGTGCTGGTAGTCGGTCCTATAGTGAACTAACTAAGTATTTATTAACTGGGAAAAAGAAGTGAGAATTATTTACAAGTTAAAGCAGGCAATGTATAAGCACAAATGAGTTACAGTCTGTGGTTCCAAAAGGTGACAGATGTCGTAATCTGTCCACTGAATGTCTTTTAAGGCTAACCCAGGTTGACCATCAGGATCTCTGCTTTTGTTTCTTAGCTTCAGCCCTTGTGAGAGTCCAAACAGCCAAGAGATGAAAAATCTACATGTTAGCTATCTTTATTTCCCTCTTCCAGAACTCAAACTGATGGGATGAAACCTTCTGCACATAGCCTGTGTAGGGGCAATTAGCACTGGCCTTGTATCATGATGTCTTATAATAGCCCATTTAGTTTTGATGGTTCTTCTTGGTGGGCAGGGGAACCACTCCTCCTCTCTGAGTTCCAAAGTTCAGGGCAGGCATTTTTACAATTATAAAGCAAAACCTTCATATTACCTTATAGCATGGGATGCAGACATTACAAGAAAGATTAATGAATGCAGCAAATGACAAGCCTGTTGTAGAGTCTAAACCTATCCTTACAAGTCTAACACCTATCTCAAACAATACTAAAATACAGGTGAGCCGGTCTAGTTTCCAGCTATGAATTTGTCAGTGCTCTGCTGACTTGGCAAGAGCTGGCACCTGGTCTACCATCATCACATAGGTGTCTATAAATCTGTAATGGTGATCCACAGAGGCCTGCATAATGACAGAGTAGTATCCTTTTCTGTTAATGTACTCACTTGCTCCAAATGGAATGCATAAAACGGATGTATGCATGTTATCAATAGTACTTGCACTGTCTAGGAATCCCATCTGTTCAAAACCTATAATTATTACAGGGATGCAGGGTTGCAGTAGAGTAGTAATTGCCTTGCAACCCTCTACAACTACTGTGCCAACCTCAAACAGATTACCACAGATCTCTTATCAGCTTCCATGGAGTGATAGCAACATGCTTCTGGACCATTATGGCCTCTCTCATTTGAGTCGCTTGGTGCTCAAGTGCGAGCGTGAGCTCCTCCCACAGCTCCAGGAATGTTGCTTTCCCCAGATGAAAGTTCTGGGACCATTGCTGGTCATCCCACATTTCCATCCCAACGTAGTCCCAACAGCGTGTGTGTGGTTCTGTCCAGAAGTGGCAATCTGCGTAGGGAAGTGTTTTGACCTGAGTGGTTAGACAATATTCAGTTGCAAGTGGTTTCCTTTTGGGGAGAAAATGATGTTGGGGTGTGGTACTTCAACGACGCAATCCTGTTTATTTACAAAGAATGTACAGAGTCCTATTTCCCTGAACACAGTAGGAAAGAAACACATGGAGACATTTTCTTTGCTCTCAGTTCCAAGCCTCTCTCCAGCCAGCTGAAAGCTCTCTCTTGTAGCGTGACCCTGGGAAAACGCTGGACGTGCTTCTCTGGCTGGCTGTCAAACTTCCTTGCTGCCTTCTCTGTATGCTTTATGGTGTTTTTGCTGCTTCTCATTCACACTCGCACTCACAAAGCTCCAGCAAACAGTGTTCTGTGTTTGCATTCAGTTTTTAGGGAAAACCCCTCAGATCACGTCATGTGGTTCAACCCCTACTCCAGCTGTGCATACAGCCTGTGTTTTGGCTGGTGGTGCCTATCGTTTCAGCTATCTATTCCATACATGAGCTCAATTACTATGTATGTTTATCCCGAATGAAAGGCAGCTGTTACCCCCACCAGCTTCAGTGCGGTTTCACCCAGCCTCTAGTGTCAGATCGCATCAGCTGGGACCATGCCTTCACATCCACGTGGTATTGATCTTGTCTCCATCTGCTTGTAACAGCAACCTGCCATTGCGGTGTGTTCCAGGGGGAAAAGCTGTCCCTTTAAACACTCGCTGCTGTCTCTTGGCAGCAGCTTTTGCAGAGGCATGTGAAAGATACATTATCTCCATATAAGCAGCAGCCGTTGGGCTCAGTTGGACAAGCTGGACCCATAATTTAGGGAACAAGGAAATAACTGCACACAATCTTAAATCCTGCCAGGAAATACATTTCCTGGGCCTTGAACATTTCTGCCCACAATTCCCAGAGAGGACATTCTGTGCTTGCTTTCTCAGGACACTGTGGGAGAGACATATTGTCTCTCAGTGCCCTGCGAACTCAAGCATAGAATGATGCAGTGAGTTGTGGTGCTATGAATAGGGATGCATGAAAGGGGGGGGACAGAGGGCCCAGGCTCCCCTTTGGCTGTAGATAGCAGAGGCAGCAATGGGAAGCAGGGGCCCCTTGGCACCTCCGAGGCTGACACCATGCAGTAGAGGTGACGCATGGGGGGGAGGGCACACAGGGTCTTGTGCTCTCCCAGATTTCCCAGTATGGCTCTTGCCAGGACGTCTAGCCAGGAGGAAGCAGCTGCTTCCCCTGGCAGCAGCACTCACCATACATCCATGCAGTGTGGGGAAATAAGAAGCAGCAGGGCAGCTGGCTGAGGGTTGAACTCCCCATCCCCCCCCCCATACACACAACATGGGGCTGCTTCTCCTTCCCTGATGCTGGAGTCCCATCACTTTCCGCTGCCCACTTTGCAGACCGCTCGCTGAGGTGAGTCGGGGGCATCTTAGAGATCGGGAAGAGGAGGTGCAATGCGGGCACCAGATAGCTCACGTGGAGCCCCATTCAACCCAAGAGCCCCAGAGATGAATGAGGGGAGCAGGCTGGGAGGAGAGTGACAAAGAAGAGGGCAGACCCTGCTGCTGCTGCTGATTGCCTTGAAACAGCAGCAGCCTCCAATGTGCCTGTCAAGGAGAAGGCCATTCACCCCTCCAACAAAAAGTGACGGATAATTCTCCAACTTCTTGTTAACAGAGACGATCCAGTGCCAAGCACCATCCTGCCCTGGCACCTCTGACACCGATGGTGTCTGGGAGACCGTGTATCCCTACTGTGAGTCCCCTTTTGTTGGTCTTATTTTGAACACTTGCCAAGTGGATGGAGGATAGTTCATGCAGGGAAATATGCCTACACGCTCTGCCAGGGGCTGGGCAGCCACAAGACAGGGAGCAGGAGGAGGGGGTGGTAGTTGCTCATGTATGTTGTCTACATACTTATCACATTTCAGGGGGTGGAGGCAGAGGCAACGTGTGGGGCAGTCACATGCCCACACAGAACCTTACAATTGTGCCTCCCCACTATCCACGTATTACGTGTCGCCCTGGCGTGCAGAGAGTGAGCCTGGCCACAGGGGTGTGGAGCAGCAGCCTCCTCCAGGGCCCCAGGCCTGCCAGCCCCCCACTTCTGGGCCCGCCAGCACCTTCCCTGCCTGAGCAGCCAGGGCCTGAGCCACTCAGGTCCAGGCCTGCTCCTTCAGCTCTGCCCGGCTCAAGAGGCACTGGAACCAGAGTGGTAGCGGCAGGAGCTAATGTGTTTGTTTCCGTGTTTCTGCCCCTATGTGTCATTCCCTGCAAATTGCATGAATGCATGCGGGGTGGAAACAAGTGGTACCTACAGGGGCTGGAGCAGTCATCATGGCACCTGGCATCCTGTAGGACCACTTGATCTGGGCCCTCTCCTTAGTAAAATTCTGATTGCACCTCTGGCTATGAACCATGGCATACATCCCCAGAAATCTTTGTGTCTCTCATGACTGGATACCAGTGTAGGTGCAGGATATGACAGCAGGCATGTCAAATTCGCCTGCTTTTCTGCAGTGTGGTCACACTTTATCAAGTTAAAGTAGGGCAAGATGACTTATTGTAGCCCAACTTGAGGTTAGGCTACAATGTAAACAATGCCTATGAAAACTTAATCATATTAAATCATTATAAACTGAGTTATGCCTCAGAATGGAAGCAGAGACTTCAGTGGATCTATGCCAGTTTACACCCACTGATGCTCTGGCCCATAAGGAACAATCTACTGAGGGAGCAAATGAAAAATGCAGCATCGAGTGTGTTGGACTGCATTGCAAACCACAAACAAAGAACCTAGTGGCCTATTTTTCATTTCTTTGGCATTTCCCCAACAGAAAGACAAGTAGACTGTAAGAAGGAAAGAATTTCCAATCTAGGTTAGCTCCCTACTCACATCGATCACAGAATGGAGCAATAAGCAGAAGAATCATCCTTAGTTACTCATCTCAGAAAACTGGGACTACAAAGAATTCCCTGCTCTGTGCAGATAAATACCCGAGATTTCAAATAAATTGGTGTAGAATGCAACAAAAGATGAAATATCAATGTGAACTGCACTTCTCTCACACTCATGTTTACAATGCTAGAAGCAAACAGTAATTATTATTAGTAGGGTTGTTTCTTTAACTCCTACAGCTGACAGTTATGGTTTATTACTTGGCTTGCAAGCCAAGAATACATAAAATAATAAAAAAGCTTTGTGTCTGCAAATTAAAAAGGACCAAATCAATACTCAAGTTTATTAAGCTGAATGGTAGCATCAGAGTCCTGCCAGGAATACTGTCACTTAAATTTTTATACAAGTTATGGCACAATGCTCACAGCTTTTCTTTAAACCACAGACAAGTTCTGTGGCCAATATTTTCATTGAGACAAATCCATTTATAAAAGACTGAGAAAATAAATTCACAAATGTTGAAAGAGATATAGAATAAAAGGATGATTAATCCTGAAAAACACAAGTAATCCTCTTGATATTTTTCTATTACACATATGTGGAGAACAGTAATTTGATAGAAAATAAGTAAAGCCTTTGATAACATTGTTGCCCTGCACCCTTTGCCCACATATGTACATTCTTTCATTGATTCAACATACAAAAATGTTTAGGACCCAGAAGCAATGTATTTATGCATGTACAGAATATAACTGGTAGCAAATATCTTTATGCTCTAAGAATTATTTTGGGGGGGAAGTTCTATGGCCTGTGTTATACAGGAAGTCAGACTAGATGATCACAATTGTTCCTTCTGGCCTTGGAATCTATGAATCTTTAGCTGTGCATCACACCGCATTTGAGATATGTTGGTGCCTGAAACTGAAATAACCACAGCAAGTTTGTATCTCAAATATTGCTATTTATTGCCAAAGGTCAGTCAATTATGTTGTGCTGTTTTGTTTTGAATAACGATAACCATTGCTAAAAAACCCAAGTGTTCTAGGAGGTGATCTGAATGTAATAAAAATGAACACTGATTACACCACATGTTTTAATCGGAAATAACTGAACATCGATAACCTCATTTTCAAAAATGCTAACCACCTAGCAGCTCCCATTCAAGTGAATGGCAGCTACTTGTATGCTCAGCATATTTGGGTATCAGGTCAGATATTTAGGAACTTACATTTTTAATGGTGCTTCTGAATTAAAAAAAAAATTACGAGTCATCAATGCTACGATGTAAATATGCAGAAAGAGAAGCAGGGTAACATTTTCAAAAGCACCTAAGTGATTTAGGAGTCTATGTCCTATTCATAAAAGTGACTTATGACTTGTCTACACGAATTCATAGAAAGCCAAGACAAATCTACCCAACACTAGCCTGCCATGCATTCAGTGTCTGTGTGGACCTTGCTGCCATGCACTAAAAATTCCCTTGTGCACTTTGAACTACCTGCTTTGAAATGGCAGTAGGTTAAAGAGCACTTGGGATGTCTAGATGTTGTCAGAACTTTTTCAGTTTTTTTCTGAAACAAAATTCTGGTGAAACTGATCTGATTTCGTGAAGCATTTTGATTCTGACGGAGGCACATATTTCAAAGGAATGTGGATCTGTCCAAATTTCTTCCACCAGTTCTACTAATAAATATATATGTTAAATGTACAAGAGGAAGCTAGCCCAGTGGTATAGTGTAGTTCAAGAGCTGTGTTGTATCTGTTTTCCCTATGGCTGGAAATACTTCAAAGTATTCAATCCCAAAGTGAGTGAATTGCCTTACAGTGCTCTGATAACCTTAGGTTGATTGAAGGTGCAGAATCTAAGGGCTCAGAGGGACCCAGCAGTCCTCAGACAGAAGGACTTTGGTTGCCATGATGCCTGGTCCTTGTTGGGTGTTAATGGCTGGAAGTAGAAGCTGGACAAATTCAGATGGGAAATAAGGCATACATTTTTAGCGGTGAGAGTAATTAGCTATTGGAACAGTTTATCAGGGGTCATGGTGGATTCCCCACCACTGACAATTTTTAAATCAATTTTGAATGTTTTCCTAAAAGATATGTCCTCTACCAATTATTTTGGGGAAGTTCTATGGCCTATGTTGAACATGAGATCAGACTACAGGATCACAATGGTCCCTTCAAGCCTATGAATCCCTAATTAGATGTTTATTTCCTCTGCTCAGCCCAACCCTCCTCTGCAACACTCCCTACTCCTCTCCCCACAACTAGTACTTTTATGCCATCTTCTATTCTGCCCTCTTCAGTGGGAATTGACTCCCTCCTGGTGCTCCAAATCATGTCTCTCTCTGTTCAAATACCTGCTAGAGGGATTTGTACTACTTCTGTGAAACCATGTAATCATAGCCCTCCAAAGACAATTTTAAAATTCATGAGCCTCAAACTGCTTTGAGACTGAACTTTCCACTCTCTGGTTATCTTGTGAATCCTGTGTCTGAACTGCATTGTCTGTCCAAATAGAGTGAAGGCTCCTGGGGTCATGGGACATGTCTTCTTTTATCGTATGTATTGTACAATACCCAGCACTATGACTGGGCTCCCTCAGTGAACAAAGAAAAGGAATGAAATGGAACAAAGCCACGAGCATGAGAGAAATTAGTACTTTAGGAAGAAGGAATGCAATAAAAGAACAACATCGAAGAGTAATGAAGAGATGACAATGGAGGAGTGAAGGAGGTTAAATAAGTTCTGTAGTATTGAGTGGAAAGATGGTATATGATTACTAATTGCTACTCAAAAGAAAGCCGAAATAAGATTTCAAAAATATCTTGTTTCTAGCATCTTATTTTCCTTTTATTGATTAGCAGCAAAGCTATGAGCGAGTTATAAATATTATCCCGAAGGAGGGCTGATGAAATTTTTACTACATCATACCACCATAAGTCTTTCTATATATTTAAGAAAAGTCTTAAAGACATTTGGAAAAAATTGGTATTTTTCATAGCTGTCTGCCTGTGAAGCCAGGCTGCCTGAGGCCACGAGCCACAAAGATCTTAAGCATGTTAACTTTAAGCAGTTGTGTAGTGCTGAAGCTGAACATGTACTTAAGTTATTTGCTGGATCAGGGCCTTAGTTGCTATTATTGCCAATCACAAAGGGCTTGAAATGACAGGCATATTCTAACCTATGAATTTTGAACATTTCTAAATAGACAGAAACCTCTACTTAGAGATAACAACATCAAGGACTTAAGATTCAATATCTCAGACCCTTACAAGGTTAGAAGGGAATCTTCCTCTTCCATTGGTGTAAAGCCCCTATTTTTAGTTCTGATGCCATCAAATCACTTTATGCATTCACATCTATACACATACAGGAATGAAAATTACCCAACCTAGTCCCAAACTAATGTAATTTTGCATCTGCATGTTGGTGATTGGAATGATATATAGGGAAGTAACAAGTAAAAGTTTCTCTCTTACGTTGTTTTAAAAAATGGTGGTGATTTGAAGCTACTTAGAGGACTGGAATGTGAGAAGTAGTCATGATGCAGATGGATTAGTTGACACAATACAAGTGTTGTGAACAAAGTTGCATAGATTATAAACTCTTTGGGGGGGGACGGGATTTTCTCTTTGTTATATGTTTGTACTGTGCCTAGAATGATGGGAGCCTAGCCTCTAGGCACTACCATAAATACAAATAAGTAATAATGATGATAAATGCAGTTTTCACATGTGGTTATAAAGACATAAAGGTATGCCTATTATTCTTCCCTCTCATTCATCAGCTGGTCTCATTCTTTAGTTCCCTGAGCCAGTTGGTCAACATAGAAAGCAGCATTTTCTTCTCTCTCTCTCACCCACCTTGAAAGTTGTCCCAGCTGAAGAGTTGATATGTTCTTGCTGGGGGACAATATCTGCTTATGTTGAAAGGGTAGAAAAAGTGTGTAGCCTATAGAACTAGCCTGCTTGCTTGCATTATATAGATATGTATCTTTTCTTATAGATTTAACTATGATTGTGTGATTATAATAGAGTTATAAAATATATATATTTTACTGTAATGCAAGGTGCCGTACAGACCACATTCTGGATGACAGCTACACAGTTAGCACATATTCAACCTTTGACTTAGATAAGTGTTGAAAGAGTGGATATATATAACAAAAACAAGACATATATGGTCATGTTTTGTGCCATAGTTGAATAAGCAGTTAGCACATCTACTCAGAACTTTTTGACTTGTTGTTGAAATGGGTGATGCCAGGTACCCAACTAGTACGAAGGTGAGGTAATGGAATTTAATAAATGGGGAAGTGATATGTCATGGACATTTCATTAATATGCATGAACTACCAGCCTATAGTGTATGGGTACCCCAATAATTTGGGGGTGGAAAATCCAAATATGGACTTAGAAGGAGGACCCATATTCTTAGGGTATAAGAAGGGGAAGCTCAAGCTGTTTGGCGCGATCGTCATCTACTCTCGCTTGAAGCTTCTTTTAGTTTGTGTTAAGATTTTCCTTCATTTTTATAGTCTTATTTGTAGTCCTAGTTTATAGCTCTTAGCTCTCTAGCAGTGCTTATTCCACCCCTCTGCTCAAAAGTTGAGGAATCAAACATCTCTCTCAACCAGGGAAGGGCGTGAGTATAAGAATCCAAAGCATATCATAGAAATATATATATCATATGAGTCTTTAAATTTGAGATTGTATTATCCATTTATTTGTTTATTTTCTATATCAGTTATTTGTCTATCATTTTATGTTATCTTAATAAAACTTCTAAAATTATACAAATTTGGTTATCACTAAGAACTTCCTGTTGTACACCCGGGGGTCCTTATAAAATTCTTCTGAAGCCTGATTTAGGACAAGAACCTTCTAATCCAATCAACTGGCAAACCTATAACCCTATTAAATAACTAATACACTTAAAATCAGGCTACAAGTGGAATCTCTAATAAAAGAGATAATGTGATGATATATATGGGCATGATAGGCTCATGTCATGCTTTGGACCCTGTTCTTCACTAGGTCCCTTCAGCAATTCATTTTTACCACCACAGCCGAGAAGATGTTGTGCCTCTCCTTCCCGCAGCAATTTCATTCAGCCAACCCGCAAACAGAATCCTGTGAGGATTCAACTCCCCACAAATATGAGCCTGCTAGACTGGTAAGTCCTCAACAAGTGACATCAGAAGGGAAATAAAATATATGTAACCATATGCACATGTATACAGAGCATACATATAGATTGAAATATGGGAGAAAGTAATCTAAAACCACAATTGTGTTATTTTATGTTCAGTATAAGTGCAAGAGTAACTTTTACAGATCAGTCAGGTCTATTAGTGTAATACATCACTTTGAAAGTGAACTGAGTCTATAAATGCTGTACCAGTGGCCTCAGACCAATTCTGGTTACATTAGTCCATGGACAATATTCTTGGCAGGTGTAAATTGGCACAACTCCATTGACATAAGGGGAGTTTTGCCCATTTACACCAGCAAGAGAATGTGGCCCTATGTTATTTCCTTGTACTGTACAAAACCAGCAAGGTCAAATGAAGCTACCGTTTGTCCCAGATGGATGTACTATGTTGTAAGTGGAGCCACTTTGCTGCTGTTATGATAATTTACCAAGTTTGGTTTTGGGGGGAAATTCCCCCAAATTCGTGACTACCGTGGATAATACACATAGGTGGTATCACATTTAGGAGGTCATAAGGCCACCTTTGCCTGATTTTTTCCCCCGAAGAGCTTTGCTGTATTCAGCTCATCCACACGCAGCCAGGCACCTCCAGATCTTAAACTCAGTCCGCTGGGGTGTGTATAAGACTTGAAGACACTTGGCTGAATGAAGCTAAAATGAAAACAGCAATGAAGATTCAGAGGGAAAAACCAGCACAGATAAGGATAGCATTCTGTTCAGGGGTACCCAACCTTTCTCAGCAATGGATGAATTTCCTTATGCAAATATTTGCAGGGTTTTTTATTGATTTTGTAGCAATGCACCATATAGGAAACGTACTATTAATAAATCCTGGTTACATCCCAGCCCATTTGTGTCACTGTGGCAGCTCAAAGAGGCCTAAAAGCAGCCAGATCGGGCCAGCTAAGAATTCTCCTGGCATTTTGGAACTTTCAGCTGGTGTACTCAGGTACTATACCCCACTCCCCAGTTCGCTGCAGCAGGAGGGGCATGGCCGGAGTTGCTGTGTTCCAACTATCCCAAGAGCATGTTCTGGGTTGCTAGCTGGCATGAGTTACACCAGCTCCAGGATGCCATAACCTAAATTGGGCTGATAGTGGCACCGAGGATCAGGGAGCCATAACTGCTTCCATAAAGCTCCCCCACCTTCACTGCCCCAACCAGAAGCTCTGTGCAGCAGAGAATATAGGGCAATTTGAGCATACAAAACAATTACACCTTCCTCTACTAATACAAAAAGTCTCTACTGAGACTCAGCTGAAACTGTCAGTTTTTCTCTTGCTCTCCTGCAAGCTCGAAGGCTCATGTATAATTTCTGAAAGGTGACCACACACCTTTCATATTCTTTTGGTTTGTCCACTTCTACTGCATGTCATACACTGTTCTATTCCTTGCTACAGCAAGGCAGGCTTACTGGTCTGGATTCTGCACTGTGGACTCTTCTGCCACACGGTCAGTGCAAAGCGGCTCAAAGGCAGCATATCTGGATACTGCAAAGATAGTGGAGCCTCTGATTGTGTAGAGTCAGCATTGTGGGTCCTACATCACCGCCTCTACGTTGTTCCTTCAGAGGGCATAGCTGGCTCATTGGGGAGAAGAGAGGCACCCTTGCAGCCAGCAGAGCCTGCTCTAACTTACACTTAAGACACACAGCCAGTCTATGATCAGGAAAGCATAAAGGAGAAGCGTTATGGCACATTTGCATCAGCTCCTGAGTTCTCATAACCAGGATCCGACTCAGTGACTTCCATGTCTTCACTACACTAGATTTCCCTACCAGGAAAAGCATTCTAACGTGCATTTGACTGAGCATTTAGCGTTTCTCTATTATCTATGCCCAATAATATTTCCAGGGGGAAGAAATCAATACTTTTGTTTTCAACAGCCCTTTCAGTATCAGTTACTATTTTTGTCAATTTGTCTATATTCTGGTCTACAACCAATTAATATATTGTAAATTCCCTTCTGTATTGCAGTTTCTCTAGCACGTCTCAGGAGTCTACAGAATCTTTCTATGAGATAATGCAGAGTTCTCATCAAATAATAGGAAACATTACTGATTCCAGAGTTTGTTATTTTATTACATTCTTCCTGTTGCTATGTAACTGTCAATTTTTTTTCTACTTTCTAAATTCCTCCTCAAGTTTTTGTAAAAAGGAAAGAAAAGTCTTGTAAAGCAAGTCGATTGAATCAGTTACATGTACACTTAAATATCTTAGTTTTGTAGATACTTTAAAAAGCCTGACATAGGCTTCTGAGTTGATGTACCCCCTAGAAGACCTCTGCTTACCCCAAGGGGTAGGTATACTCTTGGTTGAGAACCACTGATGTAATACACCCATTATATCCAACTTTCTGTCAAGTGCTTCTATTATTAATGCAAACAGAAGTGGTAAGAAGTCATTCTTATCCTGTTTCCTTTTTCAATAATATTTCTTTAGGAAGGGAACAATTTAATAAGATATCAGCTCTGGGGTTAAATTTAAGGTATCTGTTTCCTAAATTTGGAACCAAATCTATTTTGCTCAAGACCGTCTACTGCGCAAAATCACTTGATCTGCTTAAATACTTTTTAAAATCATAAGCTAATAAGAATAATTCTAATAAGAATAAGGTTTCTCTCTCTTTTGACTGGGCTGAATAAATGTTACAGATTGTCTGAAGACTGCTTTCCATAAATAAAATCTGCTTGGACTTTATGTATTGGATTTATTTCAGTCTCTAATTTTGTTGCTAGTCTTTTAGCATAAATGTCAATGTTTGTATTTAAAAGGGCAATTGATCAAAAGAGGGATACCCAACTGTGTTTCCCCTATTTGTGTAGTGGTAGCATGATGCATGGGGTCCTGGGGAACTCCCCTTTCTCATGTAGTTTTCAATAGCTCTTACTCAATAGAGGAGCTTTTCCTGCTGGAAAGTTTTTAAAATGTAGCAATATAGCCATCTGGTCCCAGACTTTTTTTTTTTTTTGGAGTAAGCTGTTTACAGCGCTTTCAGGTTCAGCTCAGGATATCCATTCCCTTTTGTTAAATGCATCTTCTGATGACAAGACAAGTAGTTTTGTTTTTACTAAATAATGTTATATCTTTTCTGAGATATTTACATATTGTGAGGTATGTAAATTTACCTAAAACTCCTGAAAAGCTAATTTAATAAAAAATTCTTAAATTTTGCTTCATACCCTCTTTGGTTTTAATTTGACAAATAACTTTCTGATGAGATTTCCTTTAAGCAGATAAGCCAAAATCTTGTCAGCTGTATTGCCCTTTTCAAATAAAGTTCTTTTGACTAGCTTTATTTGCCACTCAGCTTTCACACAGCAATGTACTGAATTCTTCCCTTACATTTATTAACATTCCACATTGCTTTTGTTTTCCTGCTCTTTGGGAAAGTCTCCAGTCTTTTAGTTTCCCTTTCAAGGATGGCAATTCTTTCCAGCTATCTTTCTTTTAAATTGCTCACCATTTCCAATAACTTTCCTTGGAATTGACACAGTAGCATCACAAGTATAGACCATAAACTTTAATTTTACATATTCCAGAATATTTCGTTTTAATTTGCAGCTTGACCTTTGTGTTCTGCACTAGGGTGTCATTTAAGTTCCACTTTTTTCATTGTGTTTCTACTTTATAGTTTGTACATCTAACATGTCTACATTCCCCAAAATACAACAAAACTGTTTTCCCAAATTAATGGTTTACTCAATATATGCTTGCAAGGCATACTGATCTAGGTATCCCGGATAAACACCCCAAATGGTAACCGTTTTGCCACGTGAAGTGGGCAGCAACAAAGGGTGGGTTCAATTTCCAGGGGCTGGGTTCAATTTCCAGGGGCTCCTCTTAACACAACAAAACAGAACCAACTTGAGCCCCCATCCACTAATATTGGAACACTTATCCCCCCGGGCACCTCTAAGCGGCAAGATTTCTATCTCACTTGGAACTTGTAGGGGTTCCATGGCCACTGGCAACTCACAGAATGCTATAAAGGTACCATCTCCCCACAAAAAAAAAATATGCCCATGCAGGGATGCTGGAGCAATTTTTATAGTGGGGGTGCTGAAAGCCATTGAACAAAACTGTAAACCCTATATATGATGGAAACCACTTCAAGCCAGGGGGTGCTGCTGCCCCCAGCACCTCTAGTTCCCTATGCTCCCATGCGTTCTGCACTTGCTCAGGCATTCTCTGAATGCCTGTAAAGTGGAGTCAGCTGAGCCCTCACCAAAGGCCTTGGGTATCCCTATTACTAGAAAGCACTGTCAGGCAGCGTGTGGAAGCTCTGGAAACCAGTGTCCACCACCTCCTGCTGAGATGCAGAATTGTTAAAGAAAATGTCAGGCTTCTTGGGGAAACGAGGGGGGAGACGGACAACACATGACAGGTGTTCCTACCTGGCGGTGTGGTTCTTCCTCAGAGTCCTAGACACCATTTGACCTTCCCCCTCCCTGCTGTTTAATGACAGAGCTGATTAGAATCAATTGAGACTCTTTGTATTGTTCAATTCTAATGCTCACTGATAACCAGGCCTAGCTGCTAAGTCTTAGACCTGCTGTGAGACAGTGCTGCAGTGAAAGAGATTGCCCAGCCTGCCCTAGCAGAGAGGTTCCCCACTACCCACTGAAATTACAGAGAAACGAAATCAGCGAGAGCTGGGTTAAGTGGTGGAACCTCGGAATGTCGCATTGCAGAGAGTGGCAGGTGGCAGCCGAGAAGCAGCAGCATCAGTGCCAGAGTGAATGACGGTGGCAGAATGAACAGCGGTAGGAGGTGGCAGCAGTGGGGAGCGATGGCAGAGGGAATGGCAGCAACTGAGAGTCAGTTGCAGAGGCATCAGCAACAACTGAGGCATTGCTCGATACTCCCTGCCCCCCCCCCCAGCAACGGGTGGTGAACCCCCATGAATGCACCTCTGAACTCTGGGTCTTTGCTGACAGTGAGTGGGGTGCAGAGGAGGGAGAAGGGATGTTTACTTGTCAGACTTTCATACCAAAACATGGGAAACTGAGGCAAAGGACACTGCCCAACACACTGTGGGGTGGGGTGAGGTTGACTTAGATCGCACGTTTTTTAATACGGTTGTGGTGTTTTCTCAAACAAATGCTTGGTTCTCTTTCGCTTTTAATAAAAGTTCTCATTTGTTATATACAGACTCAGTGCTTGTGAGCGGGGAAGTATTGCCTCTTAGGGGTGTCCAAGCATAGTGTTAAATTTTTTCAGATTGCTGGATGGGGGCTAAGGACGGTTCTGTTTTGTAGTGGTAAGAGGAACCCCTAGATATT
The DNA here is from genome assembly GCF_026122565.2 of Emydura macquarii macquarii. Lineage (NCBI taxonomy): Eukaryota > Metazoa > Chordata > Testudines > Chelidae > Emydura > Emydura macquarii. The sequence continues at coordinate 4,667,634 of NW_027132971.1, read as the reverse complement.
GCATTGGCCCCTCTTGCTGCCGACATCACCTGAAAGACAGGTTACATATGTAGCCTATAAAAGGGCATACGTGGGAAGGAAAGACGTATTGTTTTAGAGGTGCTATGGAGACTTTATACCAGCCAGGGATTTCCCTGGACACCAGAGGATTCCCCAGGGAAATGGAACTACTGGATTTCTGGTTGCTTTGTGTTGCTGGAACATGAAGTGGCATCAACAGGGCCAAGGATTAAGGCCTAATATGTATTCTGTAATATGCACATTCTGAGCTATTCACATTGAATGTAATGTGTACTCCTTACTCCAGATTGAATTCTTCCCAGAGATCAGCTCGTTGCATTTCAGACATTGTTTGGGGATATTACTTAGCATGTTTTTCCTCTTTTCTCAAATGGTATGATTTGTCAAACTTTCTGTCTAGTTGCAAGTCTTGTACCCGGCTGAAATCCCCAGTCACAAATAAGATAAATGTAACATGTAGAGCTAGAGCTAAAAGCATTCAATGAATACGTATATATGGGTTTTTCTCCTCCTCTAGCGTTTACAGAAATGTACAGTTATTTTCTAGCCCAGTTGTAAAATAGAAAGTCTTTTCTAATTAAGAGTGACCTTTCTTTGCTTTTCCTTTTACAGGTGCTGAATATACTTTTTTAGTTCAACCTCTTCTCCATTTTCTTGACCCATCTCATGCAAGATCAGCCTCTGGCACACCTATGACATCAGAATATCACTTTCTAAAATGCTTATGCACCTTTTCTTTCTTAATTAGGATACTAAGACAATTAACATTCCAGGTGATTATTTTATAAATACTAGGTATCTCCATTATTTAAAAGTATAGATAATGATCCAATCTAACATCCAAGTTTAATTTATACCTTCTACTACAGAATGTCAGGCCAAGTGACCAGAAAGAATGCCTTTACCTAAACAAATGGCTGTGTACGGACAAAGAAAGAAAGAAGTATGGTTTCATGAAGTATGTTTACAGCTAATAAAAATACAAATTAATATCCCCCAAACACATAATAAACCAGAAAACCTTTTTTTTTTTTTTTTTGTTTCGGTAGCCTGTCAACTAGCTGGTACCATCCAAAATATTCTAACAATAATCTTGGAAGGATCTCAAATATTCCTCCCAATATCAATATTTTAATTAATCAACCATTGTAGATTGTTAACTTCCAAATCCTGCAAACACTTAAGCACTTAATTTTACACGCACAAGTGGTTCCATGACTTCAGTCGGACTATTCATGTGCGTAAAGTTAAGCATGAGCATAAGTATTAACAGAATTGGGGCCTGAGTTATTAGCCATATCCGTAAATTTTTTAAAGATCACAATTGTAAGAGAATGTCTTTCTAGTTTATAACAGTCTTTCTAAAAATTAATATATCTTCTTTTAAAATTATCCTTAATTTGATCTAAGATGTTAAAAACATGAGCAATCTTTTACAGTTCAGGTCTGCTCCTCTCTCCTAGGTTCACCACATGGTGGTCTGCTGCACTCGCAGGTGAATTGTGGAGATCCATATGGATTTGCCAGAAGATACAGGTAAGTTTTAATTGTTTGGGGTATAGAATAATTTAATTTGATTTCCATATATAATTCTGAGTTTTGCAAGATACCATAGCATGAAGGACAATCCTTTGTCCTAGTTATTTTACTAGAATAAACTGTATCTTCTGAGTACATGTCTATTCTAGGAATTATTTTTCCTACTACTGGTCCAGCACCAGTGCAGTTCAAGGAAAAAGATGAACAGCAAGGTTAGACAACACAATGCTGTAAACATATGCACCTGTTTGCACTACAGCTTCTACTATTCTAGGCATCAGACAAGAATATTAGTTTTAGCTTAGGCGGTATAAAATACACTTCCTTGATAATATTAAATCTTGGAATGTTAAGAATTTTATTAGCATTGCTGTTGGAATGTCAGCAGGGGGCTATTGGTAAATGACTACAACATTGATTATGATTCAAATAAAGACCCAGTATCCTCTTATTGCAAAAATGTCCTTAAGGAAGCTATTTATAAATTACAGCATCTTTCTTCCTCTAGGAAGACTTACCAGCCTCAGACATTTCTTTTTGTACTGTCTTCAGAAATTTTCGTGGATCTTTACAAATCCTGTTTGATTTTTCCACATTTAAGATTTCCCTATCTCCAATGCTCCCAATCCAGAGTTCTATCACACAAAGTTTTTCTTGGAAGTTCTTTATACCAGATTTAATATTATCAGTTGTCTCATTCATGAAAGTCATCTGCACTGAAAGTTCATATCTCTTTGCCTTTCCATTGGACAGTCTGCATTGCAGCTTCCAGGCTTCTTAAACTGACCTCAGTACTCTTTGCCTGGGAGCTGAGAAGGTACCACTGCCAGTTCTGCAGCCTGGCAAGTCTTAGTTGAAATCAGTGGCCCAGAGTCTATTTTCTGTTGCTACCTCTTTAATAGAGCTAATCAAAACTCAGAATTTCCATTTAGCAGGAAATTTAAAAAAAGTTTGTTCTGATTTGGAATAAAAATTTTCCCCCAGACAGAAAACGCCAACAATTTTTACATAGGAAAATCAAACTGTATCAGTTCAACTTCCTTTCAATATGAAATGCAGCAACTGGCTGCTCCAACTCCTGGCAGCCCATGTGGTCTCTAGGTATTATCGGCATCCCCTGGGCAGAGCAGGAGCCCAGGTTCCAAGTGCCAGCTCTGGGACAGTTTGCATGATGGGCTGCTGGGAACTCGAGGACCTCCAGGGCTCATGGCTCTGGCAAGCGAGCTGGCAGGAAACAAGTCAGGTTTCATCAGAATCCTGTCTGGGGTGTTTTGGCAAAGGTTTGTTGAAACAGAAACATTTCCACAAAAGGTTTCAGTTTAGACAAATCTGCATTTTTTTGGGGGGGGGGGGGGGGGGGGAAGAGGGAAGGAATAAATAAAAAGTCAGAAAATTCCTGACCAGCTTGACTCTTTACACCACCACCTGTGGCATAAAGGGACATAATCAACCCCTGACAAATCGCCATGTGTTAGGAGGGATGCTCCAACCAGCAGAACAGTTCCGCATAGGCCCTTCTCCCTGACGCAACCCAGGAGGCAAGTCAGGGTCAGGCTGTGGATGAGCCAGGGGAGGTAGAGGGCATGGCTACTGACTATTCTGTACCAGCTTAATGGCCCCTCATAGCAGCTCTAAATTGCCCTGGAGCTGGATAGGCCCCTGGCATGACTAGGAATTAGGAAGGCTCAAAAGTGAAGCAACTCAGAATCGGGACAAGTAAATTAATGTTTATTTCTCCAACAGGTCTGCTTCCCTGATTCTTTTGATTTCAGAAGAGTCATGGGGCATTAACACTACCATAGTAGTAGGGTTTTTTTTTTTTTTACCCTAATTAGCACAAAGGACAGCTATCAGCCTTTCACCATCTTGGGTCATGTGATCCTCTGCAAAGGGGGCTTTAGGGACTAAAATACATACTATGCACAATTAATCTCTATGTGCAGACAGTCTACATTTTGCAATAGATGTAGTATGATGGAACACTAATCTTTCTGTCACGCAAATTTTACACAAGTTTATTTCTAAAAAGCATCACATATATGTGGCAAATAAATGTTCATTACTGACAAGCAATTCTCCCACTTTGGATATTAAGAAGAATATTTTGTCCTCACTAGACCCGTGTGTCTTGAATTCTCACACAATTTAAAATGCAGTAGTCATGTGTCACTTAAATTACGCAAAATCAGCTGCAGGCATACATAAAATTTCATGCATCTGAGAGTCATTTTCAGTTACGTCAGGACAGGAGATGAGTGAGTTTTATGTCCTTACAAAAGAGAGAAGTATATAAAAAACAGAACTTGATAGAAGTTCCACACACATTCTCTAGCAACAAGCATGCAAACTTGAAAAAGGAAGACATGCAGCTATAGCGTGCACACACTGAATATGCTCCATTCAGGTACAATTACACAACACCTTAATTGATAAATATTAACAGTAATATTTTTATAGGACAAGTGCACAGATTGTGTCACTGCTTACGATAAGTCAGTCAGCAAAGTCTTGCATAGGATAGTAAAATGGATGGAAGGGAAAAGTTAGTGAAACTGCCTAGAGTACACACACATCCACAAGATAGCTAACCACAAAAGATCAAGTCATTTTTCTCAAAGCTTACCATAAATTTGACAATCAGCAATGGCACTTACAGTTCATGCCATGGTCAGTCAAAGATCAAATAGAAACAACAGTGCAATTGGTAACAGCAAGCTCATAGAGCGTGGTTTCATGTTCATAAGAAATACAAAACTTTGCAGTTTGAGATTTCGCTAAGTCCCTCTTTTCCAGCTTTTTATCTCTGATTGATAAAGAATGAAGGATAGAAACTTATTTAAACAATACTGTTGGACCTCTGCCTTTATTGTATCAGAAGAAATGAAGGTACCAGCCCATGACCATTTATAAAATCAGTGTAAAATGCAGGTAGCGGTGTTCCCCTGATTCATATTAAGGGTGCTATATGTTTTACACCAGTCAGGTATGCCTCCTCTGAGCCACATGAGAGACACTGTACATTACCTAATACACTTTCACAAATCTATTGGAACTGGGAGTCTAAGGATTTAGTCAATTTTCAGCTCCTTCTGTTCTTTAAAAAGATTTCCCAAGCTGTACTAAAGTCATTACACCAAATGAAACCTCTCAAAGTATTCACTCAGTTCAGAGCTCTATGTATCAGACAAGTACGGTATATTGAATTATACAATAACCACCTGTTTCGAGTACACACAAATGTCAAGTTTCACCTAGTTTAGAGTCAAAACTACACAAACACGTCAAACTTTGCAGTTTCTACTCAAAATCATAAATCCCTCCCATTTCCCAAGGATTCTTATCCCACAAATAACTCCAAAATACCCTCTTACCTTTTGCAGTCTTTGGGGAGCAGTGGCTTGTAGCCCTCTCTGCTCCCCTATCTTTTACAGCAGCAATCTAGCCCACTCGCCTGCACTTGGGAGCATGACTCTGGCCAGAAAAATAAGCCTCTCTCTACTCACAATCCAAGATTTTTAAAGGGACTGGGCTGCCTGTCCATCCAGTCATTCAGCAGCCAGGGGATCCAAAAGGCTCCACTGGGTCTTGCTACGATGACTACTTACCTTACATGTCCTGAAATACCTTAAACAACAACAACAACATCCCAGAGCCTGTTGCAGGGTTGTGGAAGCCTATGGTAAGGTAGACAGGGAAAAGGTGGCTTCAAACTGGGCTAAGTTTGATAACATTCAATGCACTTGTCAGGTTCTATTAGAAAAGGTTCACAAAGCTCTGTTTTTTTACGTGCTTTTATGTTTCAATATGTAACCTTCTGCAGAGAATGAATGCAGGTTGCAGAATTTAACTATGACTAACTGAAATCTATTATTTATGACCCATTTTCTTTATTCTCTGCTTTTTAGTTAATCTACATTTATTCCCATTAAATAGTCATAAATGCATGTGTTTTTTAAAATGAGTTTACTACCTCTGTATTGCAAAGAATATTTCACAGTGATATTTTTAGAACTAGGAGAATAAAATTAAGACAACCCAGTACACAAAAATGAATTAAGGTTCCGAGGACACAGTTCTGAGGACACTGAGCCAGGAGAAGCAATCATAAAACAATCTATTTACAAGTTTAATGCATCTGTTTAAGGCATTTTAAATAAAACCCTATCCTAAGTCTCTGGAATCTATATAGATAGCCCATAATGATTTTTGCGTATGAGACAGGTATTTTCAAAGAGGGTTTTCTAAATTCATAGCAGTATACTACATGTCAAATCTGTAGTGGCATAGATTAATAAGTATGCAGACTTGAAAAGACAAAACAAACTAATGTGCTGCAGAAGAAGGTACATTTTTCTAAATCTCTTACCTGCATTTGTACATCATCCCTGGGTCAGCAAGAGCTAAGCAGAAGTCAAAAAAGGCAGACACAAGGATTAGTGCGTCAAGGATAGCAGATGTTAATCAATCTGGCAGGCTTCTGCAATTTTTCAAAAAACTAGGCTGGTTTATTAGAACCTCCCACTTTGCCTTGCGAAGGTCATGTCATATTCACATTCTCCTCTTCCTCAATCACAGATTATTTGCTGAGATAGGGAGGAGACATTTCTGTGTTATTGGTTAAAGTTCTATAAATACACACACCCTCACTGTCATATAGACTAACTTTTCTTAAGGTGGACCGATTTCTGGGCATTTGTTTCACTTGATTGCCCAGCTTACATTCCTGGTTAGCTATCTGTAAGTCAAATGTAGCCAATAAACCTCACTTCATTCCCTTTAGGCTGTTCTGACTCTCAAGAACGCTATACTGAGGCACATGACCACGAGGCAGAGAATAGCCTTTTTCAAAAAGACAAAGGGCAGACCAACGAGCTATGATGTGAAGTTATTGATTAGGATGGTGCCACCAGAAACAGCAGCAGGATTGAAAGGGAATTTTGAGCTATGCTGCAGGCAGTGACCAGGCAGCTACCCCACAGAATGTCTGGACCAAAAAAATCAAGCAATTCCTTATTCTTAGATTCTGCTTCATCTCCCCTGCAGATGTGCTGAAAGTGCAGAGAAAAACTGATCAGGTTCTACAATGCTCTGCTGCTCTAACTGCCAACTGAGCCCCTCACAAAGAGCCCTCTGGCAGTGCCCCGAGTGTTTCTGTATAGCTGCAACCTGCCAGCCACACATCAGTCACACTCTGGTTTCCACCAGTCATAGTTTCCACTTGCAAGGTGATCCAACACACACCCAGTCCTGGATTTTTCCCCAAAATGTGTGTTCTGCACTGTCCAGATATATAAGGTCGAAGAGGAGCAATATATAACAGTTTGCTACTCTAAATGGAGTTACCCACACCATTCACAGATTAGTTCTGATTAAAGACTAAAGTGTATTTATCTACAAGGAGATAGGTTTTAAGTGAGTACAAGTATAAGGCATTAAAGTAAAAAATAGTCACAAGAGAAATAAAGATAAAATGCTTCCTAGTACTAACACTTAAACAGGTAATAATCAAGTGATCCATCCTGTCGCCCATTCCCAGCTTCTGGCAAACAGAGGCTAGGAATACTTCAAAGCATGATTTTGCATCTCTACCCTAATAGCCATTGATGGGCCTATCCTCCATGAACTTATCTTGTTATTTTTTGAACCCTGTTATAGTCTTAGCCTTCACAACATCCTATGGCAAAGAGTTCCACAGGTTGACTGCACTGTGTGAAGAAATACTTCCTTATGTTCATTTTAAACCTGCTGAATATTAATTTCATTTGGTGACCCCCTAGTTCTTGTATTATGAGGAGTAAATAACGCTTCCTTATTTACTTTCTCCACAACAGTCATGATTTTATAGACCTCTGTCATATCCCCCCTCAGCCCTCTCTTTTCCAAGCTGAAAAATCAGTTTTATTAATCTCTCCTCATATGGAAGCTGTTCCATACCCATAATCAATTTGTTGCCCTTTTCTGTACCTTTTCCAATTCCAATATATCATTTTTGAGATAGGGCAACCAGATCTGTATACGGTAGTCAAGACGTGGGCGTACCATGGATTTATAATGAGGTAATAGGATATTTTCTGTTTTATCTATCCATCCCTTTCCTAATGATTCCCAACATTCCATTAGCTTTTTTGACTGCTGCTGCACATTGAGGGGATGTTTTCAGAGAACTATCCACAATGACTCCAAATCTCATTCTTGAGTGGTAACAGCTAATTTAGACCCCATCATTTTGTATGTATAGTTGGGATTATGTTTTCCAATGTGCATTACTTTGCATTTATCAACATTGATAAATATTTATTTTACAGTTAGAAAGTTTTTCCTGATGTCTAAATGTAAATCTCTCTTGTTGCAATTTAAACCTATTACTACTTGTCCTGTCCTTAGTGGATAGAACAATTTATCACCCTCATTTCCTGCATTTGTAATGCTTGCTTTTGGGTTAATTGCAATTATCTTTAAAATAATGATACATGCTTTCAGCCTTAACTCCATCTTAACTTAGTTTTTATCTGGGGAGTTCCTTGGTTTTCTGCAGATTATAAAAAATTTCACACTGTAATACTAAACAAAAAACCCAAAGAGAAACTACCATGCTATATATGAAATATGTAGTATCAGCCTTAAATATATTATTTAATAATTTTTAACTTAAGGGCAAAATACACCAGAGAAAAACAGTCAGTCAGAGCATACTGGCCAGTTAAGATGGCTATACAGCTGCTTTGCACTGTCAAAGCAGTGCAAAGCAACTCAAATGTAGTGGTTAATCTGGCCTTTAATTTGCAATCCATATATTGATTTAGAGGGTGATATTACAGAGACAGAAACTATGTGAAAGGAAGGGTGAGGATGAGCCCAATCTCCAGCTCCTACTTCAAGGGCTCCCCCCAATGCTTCTGGTTCAGTTTCCCCAGCAGCGCTACCTTGGTGCATAGCAGAGCTAAGGCAGAAGAGTCATGGGGAGTTGTCTTTCAAGCATTGATGCTCAAGTTAGTATGCAGCTACAGAACTGTTCAAGAGCAGTGACAGCTGGGCCAAGTAAACTGTAGTCTCCTGTCCATCTTTGAGCCACCACAACCAATAGAACTGTTGCATGAAAATTAGCTCTCGAGACACAGTGGTAATTGGTTTAGTTACTTCAACCCCTCAGTTAATATTAAGTGGGGCTACTGTGACTTTAGAACTGACCTTGCCTGTAGTTTACATAATTACTGTATAACAATTAGATTAAAAAAATTGTTAATATAAACTTCAATTGTACCCTAATCATGTCAAATATAAGCTATGGATGAAACTTCAATCAATTTTAACTATTGGGAATGTTTGAAGAGTTTGTTTTATTCTATTATTACTATCATTTGAGTTAAAAAAAATAAATCTAAATGCAGCTGATAAATTCCTTTAAGAACCCAGTGTTTAATTAAGTTTAACTCAAACTAATGACAGATGACAGATTAATAACATTCCAGGATAGTTTAGGTTCAGAGTGACAATCTGTTGAGTCAGGTGAAGCAATGGAAACAGCTACAAACATGTTGAGAGCTTTTTGTTTAAAATATTACTATGTTTATTTATCGCTGAGATTTGTGGTCTGTTACAATCCAATTTTAAATTCTCAGAGATTTTTGACTTTTTTACATTTTATGAATTACACTTGTACAACAGCATGGGCTTTATAAAATTCTGAAAATTTATTCATTCTTTAGCTCAAAGAGAAAGTGCTGTAAATTTGGGGAGGTTCCAGAATATTTTTCACATACAACAAAGATGTGAATCCCAGCTTTAACTGCGAAATGGAACTCAATCTTAATTGTAGAGTCACAACCAGGGCTTCCATAATTAAACATGAGATATTTTCAAACCATTGTTTTTTAAAAAGTTGATGGTATTTATAGATTATATTCAGGGAGTGGAATTAAAATGTGAAAGTAATAAACTTTTGGGGGGCAGGGAGCATCTTTCTGTTGTGTGTTAGTACAATTGAGCCCTCATCTCTGCAGCCCATAAGCCCTACCACAATACAAATAATATAAAACTGTAATATAAAACATGACAATACTATTTGTTAGACTGCTTTGTAAAGATTCTGGGTGATTTTCTACAGGACTTGTCACTTAAGTGCTTTTGAAAATTCCACCCTTCATCTTTAAAGGGAAAATGTATTTCAAATATTGTTGTCTGTTTTGTTTGGATGATTTGCAGGATTAGCTAATAGTGATCTATCTATGAATATATTTGTCCAGGGAATAATGCCTATAGTGGCTGTGTTAGAACTGTATATCTATTTTTAAATGGACTTAATATTTTAAATGAGAGAAAAAAGAACCAGTAACTCACAACCAGACATTCTGATATCTGACAGCAGCCAGACACAGCCCTTTATCTCATTCTCCATTTAATGCAGGATCTAATATGTAGCAGTTATTCCCTTACGTAGATAAGCACTCTCTCAGCAGTGCCAGGGTCCAGACTATTTAAAGAAATCACACCAAATAAGCGCACAGAAGAAAAACATCTGCAATAGTGAGAACAACTGTGGGGATATGCAATTATAGCATGAATGTGTGCAAAACTGTATGTTCAAATTTCTCCGATGGGTGCAAATCCCTAAAGGGCACGAGACACCAGTTCATTTAAACAAATTCCAGGCTGCAGAAAAGCTGAGTATATATCTTGTGAATGATCAATCATTTCTAGCAAGTGATGAAGTGTATTTTATGTAAATACTAGAAGAAGAAGAAGAAGAAGAGATTGCTCAAATGGCATACAGAAGAGCGTTATATAGGATTAATATGTATGTCCTCACTGTTACAAGATTTCTGCAAATCCAATGTTGCAATTCACTTTTTAATAAACTGTTTGAAACACGGAACTTTCTTGTAATTAATCCTCTCTTCCTTACATCATCTTAAGTACGCACATTACGTTACAAAACCACCAGGGCAGAACACTATTACTCATTTACTATCAGCTAGCCATATTTGTTTTTAAAAGTAGAACATGTAAATATTTTAATCTTGTTTGCTAATCTCTAGCAGTACGTTCTCTTTTCTGGATAAATGTATGATAAGTTTTGTCAAGCTTTTAGGGCTCCTACAGTTGAGTATCTTCTAAGGCAGGCAACATGGGAAACAATTCACTAACTTTTCCCTCCCATAAAGAACTGTTAAGAAATAACCTGAGGTCATAACTTCCCTGAGAATCTGGAGATCATTTAACAGCTCTCCCAGTTCCAAAGCAGTAACAATTCCACTCTCCTCTCCATAGAACAGAGCCTACAATACCCAGCAGCTTTCCCCTTTTAGCTAGGTAAAGAAGACTAACCTATCCAGGCTTTATATCAAACATATCTCATCAATATAAAAATTGGCAGTCTTCTGCATTCCTCACTTGTTATTTATCAAACCCTTTATGTTGAATTGTCATGGGGCCAAAACAAGCTCTGAATTTACACTAACCATTTCCTCCTTAACTGTGATCATGTAGTATTTGTACAGGAAGGGACAGAGGAGTGATGGTTAGGAAAGGAAGGGCACAGTTGACTTTTCGTTAATGTGGTAATAGAGTCCAATAATATTACTGATTTTCCTGGTATAGGTCAATCTGAACTACTTATTGTAAATCAAGAAATAAGTAGGGAATTATACAAAAAATGTTAGTCCACAGCAATCAAATTAAGATGACAACTTAGCAGCAGATGACTGTAAATGAGGTGGAAAGTACTGTTGAGGATTAATATGGTCATATTAATTTCCATATATATATTTTGGTCATCTCCCTTTTGATTGCATTAATGTCATAATGCAAATTGGAGTTCACAGTATTTATTTCAGACAGCTTTAAAATTGTAACTATTCAGTAACACCAAAAAGTTCTCTCTTGGAAGGTTTAAAATCATCTACAGTATGTCAGAAAATTCTAGAACCAGCAAGGGTAGAAACAGAAGGGGAACATTATCTTTAACTATGTGAGAAAGGATAATGGAAGAAAGTCTCTTTCTGTGAGAAACAAAAAGATCAGACATGCAGGTTCAAAGAGACAGTCTATTAAATATATTATTTTACATTTATTTAGTAACTTTAGTCAAAAAGGCTGTGGAAGAATTTTATAACCTTTAATTATATTCCACGATACCTCTTAGAGGGAGGTAGCAGATATCGAAATCATCTCACCATTGAAATGTAGCTATCTTTGGGGGGAAATTCCTAGCATTCTTCAAAAATTATAGGAAATTCTTTCAAAAACAAAAGAACATTAGTGAGGTTGCAGAGTGAAGCACTCAAAAGTTAGGAAATGCTAGAATTAAGGTTCCCCATGCAGCCTTCTCTCCAAAATAAATAAGGAAGCGGGGTGGATCAGTCAGCCTTCTCTCAGATCCTGACTGCATAGTAACGTGCTGGGCTCCATGCATAGGTGTGTGTGTGCAGGTTTAGCAACTCATGCCTCACCTGCTCATTTGAACTACACTAGCTCTGCTGAAGGGAGTTCCACTGCAACAATAGAAGAGCGGGCTGGATTTGTCCCAAGAGAGGCATTAACTGTCTGATGTTAACTCTGATGTCTTTGTGCTGGTGCTTGTTTTACCTCTCAAAACTGCCATGTCTGAAACTTCCTGGAGGCTGAAATTTCCTATGTACCCCAAAGCCCGGTGTATGTTTCGAGCACTGGTATGGAGTAGAACATATCTTCTGGCTAGTGACTTGCAGGATGATTTGTTAAAAGTTGGTAAAATATTATTTCCTGGTGAGAGTCTTAAATATTTTACAAAGCATTTTAGTCATGTTCTGCTTATGGATATAAACGCCTTACAACACCACAAAAAACAAACAAAACCCCTCAACCTTTAATTTGCTAACAAGGCTAACAGAGATGTTTAGGGTTTCTTCAGCTTTTAGTTGCACAATACATTATGCAAGTATACAAGTACTCACTTAGCTTGAAATATTGAACTAAGTGAGTACATCTGTACTTGAACAACATATTGTGCAACTACAAAGCTGAAGAAACCCTAAACACCCTTGTTGGATCCACAATTTTTTTCCAGTTTAAACCATAATCTAAGGTTTGGGATCATTTTAAGAGTTTCATTTATGTTCAAGGCCTTAAAACAGCTCAGATAATTTGAAAACAAATTCAAGAACGCAATCTGCAGAAATATCAAACAGGCTCGTTGTGCAAAACAACTCCAAATCCAGCCACTAATATCGCAAAAACTTCTTAAAGGACTATTCTGCAACAATAATGGAAGGAAAGAGATGCTTCTGCTGGACCGCTCTGAAAGCAGCAAAATTGTGTCCATTATGGATCTTCTGCATAGTAAACCAGCTAATCAAACCTAACTGCATAATCCAAACACCTAAACCAAGTACCAAACACTGAGAAGAGCTCTCATCCTTTGCAAAAAAGATCAATTGTATAAGGGAGAAATGCTCAGAGGCAGTAAATCCTAATCCACAGCAGAAGACATTAACCACGCCACAAGAGTATGGCACCCTCACACACAATAAAATTCTATAAACCCTTGTGAATATTTGAGCCACCACTTGTGAAACACATCCATGCTTCTCCTGGCTCGTAAAAACAAGAATAGAAAATTAGGTCCTGTGATAACATAAATCTATAAAATATACAAGAGCTTTCCTGATTCTCCAAAAGCCAATGGGTAATGCAGAAGACATCTTTACCCTCTCACTTGTAGACAAAATCACTGAGACACTGGTGATGGTCATGCTCCAGTAACCTGTGGTATCTGTTAAAATACCTTGAAATTGGACTTCAGGCCAGGACACAGCATAGAGCTATAAATTTAAAGATTACCTTCTCGTGTCAATGGATGGAACAACAAGTGGCCTGTTCACAGCTTTCAACACAGTAAACCAACTAGTACTGCTAACCCATAGCTGGAGGAATGGCTTCAACCATTCAGTCATTCCTCTGCAGCAGGACCACAGGTGGAAAGGGCAATTGCTCCTCTTCCCCAAAAACCCTCAGTCAAGGAGCCCTACAGTGATATATCCTTTCCCACTTCATCTTCACTATCTATGGGACACCACTTGCAGAGGTTGTAAGATCCTAAGGATTTCACTACCAAAAATACCTTTTGTATACATCTTCTTTATTCAACCAATGCCATCACACAGATGTCACAATGCCTACAAGAGTTTCTAAATGAAGAGCAGCTAGCTCAAACTTAGCCTGGGCAAGAATGAAATGATACTAGACATTGCTGTGCTAAATAAAGAATTTTAATAAAAATTAAATAAACTAAGAACCTTCAGCATTCTTGGAATCATTCTGGTAAAAACGGGTAATAGGGAATGAAAAGACACAAGAGAACCAATTTTCTCATCTAAAAAAACAGGGATAATTTAAAGTTTTGAACTTACAGTATCAGATAAGTGTAGGGTTGGAATTGCTGAATTATTTATCCTTATTATTTTATATCATTTGGAATATAAAATATGGTTAAAACTTCATTAAATGTAACAAATGAGACTTACCTGATTTCCTGTTCCATGCCAGTTCCATGCTCCAACAGAGTTCCATGGTGGCCATGCCATCACCAGCATGGTGCCTGCTGGGACATCACTCAGATCAGAAGCAGAATAGCTATATCAGAAAAGTTATTTTGAGGACCTAGAGTTGGGGGGAAAAAACAAAAAACAATAAGTTTAATGCTGGGCTAAAAGGCATTCAGAACATTAGAACTATTAGAGGCATTCAGCACATACCAAGTTGCTGATATTTTGTAATTTATCTTTGCAAGACATGGATTTTTAAAAGGTTGCACTGATCTGTTAAGTGCCATAGACCCATCTTGCTTCTGTCATCTTTGAATGCTGCATTATGTTTTGTTTTTTCTGGAAAGGGTTGTTTTGGACGAGTCACTTTTTGCAATTGATAATGACAGTTACGAGTCTGAAGCTAACTAGAAAAAGAGCAGTACAAGTACCATTAATATCAACAGAGTTCCATGCTTGATGTAGTGTCAGGAGTGTTGCCCTAACAATACTGAAATTTTGCTTTTTGTGCATGCATACACACACACAGACACACACTTGCCCCCTACACAGATATGTACAGTGCAAATGTAGGAAAATTCTTGTTCTACTCACTATTTTATGAAAGAAGCCAAAAACAGAGTAAATTAAGTAATTTTCATCACATAGCAAGCAGGTATGGGTAGGGAGAATGAGACAAGAACTGGCAGGGGGAGGAAGGCTGGGCACAGAGGCAAGCTGGATGGGATAGGAGGAGAAGGGAGATCAGGCTTTCGGGAACTGGAGCAGAAGAGTTTATAAGCATGAGAGCACTTCTCCTTTCTTGCCATTTCTCTATTCAGGGTCGGAAAAAGGCTATAAAATTCCCCAAAACTCATGACTGTACAACTAGCTGTCATGCAAATTGGTCTCTCTATGGTCCACTGATATCCAGTACATGTATCTTTTCTTCTGGTTGGCCAAGTCTCTGTTCCATACATTAGGATGGGTCGAAATACAGTTTTACACACTCTACCTTTTAACTTTGGAATTTTTTTTAATCACAGAGAATTAATTGGAGATCAACTCCTGCCATTTGCACCAAGCAGCTTTGGTATGATGCCAGCCATCACTCAGTAAGGTACCGTTGTCAGTAACCATTAGTCATAGGTATTTAAATTCTCTCTCTCTTCTATGTTCTCTGTCTGTAATATCTTTTATGGTCCTCCTCCCTCAAGTTATCAAAGCCTCAATCTTCTCAGCATTCACTCTAAGTCCCATCTACTCAAAACTGTGTTGCCACTGTTCAGAGTTGGCTTGCAGAGTCTCACAATCCTCCACACATATCATTAAATCACGAGTGAATAGCATATTCCAACGTATTACCCTTAGGATATTCTCACTTATTACGTCCATGACAACCGCAAACAAAAGAGGCTGTAGACCCATTTGGTTTTGACTCTGATAGATACTCCATTGTACATAACCTGGATAAGATGGTCATATGTTTTTGGCACATCTCTCCGTTGCAAAACTCCATCAAACTAATTTTCCTGGTATGTGATTGTGGACTTGGGAGTGTACAAAGACAATACCCAGTTGCTGTCTCTTTTCTCTGAACTTCTCCATGAAGATTCATAGAGCAAATATGGCATCAAATGCACTCCTTCCCAGCATAAATCCATTCTGACCCTTCCAAATTTCAACTGTTCCCTGCAGATGCTTTTTAGTAATCATCTCCCATACTTTCATAGTGTGTGATGTCAGCTTAATTGGGAAATAATTAGCACACTTTGTAATATCTTCTTTATGTTTAAAAATAGTAACCACAAAGCTTTTACAACATTCATATGGCATTTTCTTTTTTAAGAATATCGCTGAAGAGACTTGTAAAATACTTGACACCTTCCTTTCCCAATGATTTCAACAATTCCACTGGTACTTCATCACGCCCAGGTGCTTTCTCCTTTTCCATTTTCCTAAGTGCCTCTACAACCTCTTCTTCCTGTATGCAATCTATCATGCACCAGTTCATCTTACATGTTCTTAATTCCTCCTTTGCATTCTCCTCACTCATTCAAATAATCACTCCAGACTTAGTTGGTTGAGTCACCGTTCATTTGCAATATATTATGTTCATGTCTCATATATGCAAACTCATTCACATCCTACATCATTTTCTCTCTTCCCTTAGCAAGTTGTACAAGGTCTTTTCTCCCTCATACCCTCCTAGTCAGTTATATAGTTCATCACAGGCCAAATTTTTAGCTGTCACAACACTTCTTTTGACCTCCTTTTTTCCTTATATATGCCATATTATCACTGCTCAAAAAACTGGATTTCCTTTTTAAAGGTTACCCTTTTTCTTCAATGGATTATTTCACTTTTATTTATTTATTTTTTAAAACACCGAGCCAAGCAGGCTGAGGTCTGATAGAGGGCAGCAACCAGATGCAGCCTTCAGATTCCTAGAGAACAAGGATTTCCAGCTCTTGAAACCTCTTCCTGAGGGAGGGAAGAGAAGATCTCTAGCGCCTATTGCTCCTTCCAAGAAAGAGAAAAATTCATTGTGGCTCCTAAGGGAGAGACATGCAGCCAACCCTGGTGCATGAGCCAAGGGTATAAAACCAGTTCTCACGCTTCAAGCAGCTACCAGCTTATTGAGCTCATGGCTACTTTCTCTTCACATTAAATGGAGAATAGGCCAATTAATATGACTCATTATTTGAGATACAAAACACATGTAGAACAAGGCCCTGGGACATTGTCATTATTCCCTCGCGCAAAACTACTCTTCCACTGGTGTGTTGCTTTCAGAAATACCCGCAAACTCTTCACCTATCTCATCATATTTTGTGTTTGCAAACGTATAGCTTGTTGAAAGCATTGCCTTGACAGCACCACAGACTGAAGTTCTTTCTCCAGCAGGCACAGAATGGGCAGCAGCTGTGCAATCTTCCCCATACTGGCTCCATCTATGTGCCTCAAATCTAGCCCAAGAGAAACCTGTAAGAGACAGAATTGCCGTGCTTACTCAGTTCTTGGCTTCTCTGCTGAGACTGCCACAAAGAGAGGACGTTAGTGCCATTTATGTTTGTTTATGATGCTCAAAAATGGACTGCAAACACCAACCTCACTTCAGATATGATGCCTAAAAATGAATCTAGAAAAATATTTGTAATGGTAAACACCAGTCCCATTTTTTTTTAATGTAAGCATCTTTGTATAGAAAATAAAGAATTAAAATACATTATTAAAGAAATGTATAAGCCAGCTTTTTCTGCCATTCTATAGGTATTTTTACAATGCGGTCTTTTAAAAAGCATTCTTCACTGGAAAAAAAAAAATCAGCCATTTATCACTAAACAATTTTCCAGCATTGTCATAGATAGCCATTAAACTACTACACTGTAGATTGTGATTTATAAGGCACATAAAGGTAACAATCTCTAAGTGATCACTCTATGCTGCCATTGAAAACATCTCATCTGTTGTAGCATGACATACAATGATTGGCAATGACGCACATATCTTATAATTATCCGCTGGTAATAACCGATCAGAAAGGATGACAGTTTAATTATACAGTACCTCTCCTGCTGGCAAATGACTGACTTCCAAATATTGTTGCTTTTCATCAACTTCTTAGTTAAAACACACACACACACACACACACACACACACACAAAACTCTTAAGCTTTATCCTCTCATCCCCCTGATTTTACATTGCACTTTACTTAATGACCAGAAGACTGAGATTTTAGCAGATGGCTTTCACTAAATGTAGTGTAAACTAGTTTGAATGAGCTTTCCTCTGCCATCTATTGATGATCTGGGGGAAAAGACCCCTGAATCAGACCATATTTGCACAGACACACCTACTTTGCCTAGATGATCAGCAGACAGTCCTGCTTTGCTGAAGTGATGGATTTTCACTAGTTTTAGGTTAAAATTCACTTTAAGTCTTGGATGAAGGAATAATGAAATGATATCCTTACTATATGACTAAAACTACTCATATTGTAGCTGCAATCTTTAAGAAGCAGCAAGACGAAAAGCATAATGAGAATAAAATGGTAACACTGATTAACTTTCTAGCAAAACAGGATGGGGAAATGTGGTGATGACATTTTAAAACGTATTAAAAACCAGGAATCTTTTCAAGAAACAGTGATAACTGAAAATCTTGAAGTGGTTTAAAGGGTATGACACACTATACTTGATGAAGATTATCTTCTGAGTTCACCTGCAGAACTCTCTGAACAAGAGTCTACAGCCGATTGCTTCTGCAATCACTATATCTAAATTAGATCAATTTTGTCAGACATTTCACAACTTGTGGCAAAGATAAAGTTAACTGTTTTTGAGAATTTAAGTGCATCTCCACTCACAAGTCAGGAAGAAGTAAAAGTGTAGAACTTAATTTCAGACAGGAAGAATTTTCTTGCAAACCAATACATGCTGTGGAAACTTCTCAGATCAAAGGTTGTAATGTTAGTGATGATAGAAGTGTTACAGCATTTGACTGTATTCTTAAACAAGCAACACACTTAGGACCAGATGTTGGAAAAGTACGTTTCAAATGTTGCAGAATCTCTTCAGGTATTTGGTCAAAGAATGCAATCTGGGAATCTACCAAGCATACTGGTCCTACAACACAGAGGCAAGGCCTTTGTACAAACAATCTCTGACTCCTCTTGCTTCTTCTTTGCTTTAGATTCTTCCATCTTCTACAGCATGTGCAAGAAACTGGTTAATATTTGGAAATATACACTCACAGTCAAGAAACAGCTAATGTGAAATAGGTGAGAAACTTATTTCAATTTGTGCAAATCTTCAGTTTAATGAAAAGTCCAGCATCAGAAGTTATGGATCTTTCAGACACAGATTCTGATGGGAGAAGTCACAAGGCAAAACTTGAGCTACGCTAGCATTTCCAAGATTATATTAGTAATTAAGCTGTTTAAATTATATTATACTTCTATACTTACAGGATGGCTTCCTTTGCCTATAATTATGACATTTACTCTATATATAATGATAATGCACTATTCAAGAGTCTGGTGTTTAAAGTTTGGATATATACCCAAATTTACTGTTGGTCCTTACTGTTGTGCTGTGTTAACTACATTATAATGAATGTGTATAAGGATGTTCATTTTCCGAGCTTTTTCTGTAGAGACATGAGTTTCTTTTGAAGCCGCATTAGAACATCAGATCTCTATTTACATACTATTTCTGAGCTCTACAGATATGATCTTCAATTTTGTTTATAAGTTGACAATATTGATGCTTTCTATTTTCAACATTTTTTCCTATTTAGAGATACATCAAAAGACCAAAAAAAAAAAAAAAAAAAAAAAAAAAAATTTAAGTACCTTAGTACGCGGCTCCATCTCTAATACTAGATATATTTGTCATTATTCAAAAGTAAAGAATTTATATTTATTTCATAAATATACCTAGCAGTACTTTCTATGTGTTAACTAAATTATACATAATACATCTCATTCTTAAAGAAGTACATACAGTTTAATTTAGATAAGCAAGTACCTATTGTAGATATTTCAATTTTCCCCAAAATTTCTGATTTTTTTCTGGGGGAAAAAAAAAAAAATTCAGAAAATGTTTTTTTCCCCCATGCCGTCAAGGTTTTTGGAAAATGTACATCTCTAAACACAGCAGAGACTGGGACTCACGGCTCCAACCACACACCAAAAGGGGCAGAAAGTACCCTGTTTTGGGAGTAAGACTGGCGCCAGGACGTGGGGATTGCTGTTAATAGAGTTAGGGTATAAATCTGTGCTTGTGTGTTGTTGACTGAGCAACATCATACTATTGCTGTGGTTAAGAGATGTGTGGCTCCCCATGAGGGGGCCCCCTGAACAGTCCCTTGAACTAACTGTTTTTGTGTCTGCCCAGATAAGTGTTGGTTTACATCTGAGTGTGGCATCTGTTTCTCAAGTTAATTCCTACCTCCTCAAAGGCGAAAGGGAACCAAGATGTTTGGGCCTAGTGAGAGGCAAGCAGTGTTCTCTCAGGTACAGAGCCTGAGATTTGGGATCCACTTAAACATCTTGTGTTCCTCCTACACCCTTCACACAGTACCTCCTCAATGTACCCCTTCTCCAAACACTCTTCCTCTCAGAAAAGATAAGCATGTTTATATTCATAGCACTGCCCAGACTATCCTCCCTCCCAACCAATCCATTTTTTCTTGTTCTTGACAGCTAGTGTTTTCACCCTCATCACTAATTCAGATAGGTCTCTTGCCTTGGCATTAGCCAACTGAACTTTTGAATAAATTGTCCAGCACTGTCCCTTTAAAAACAGCATTATCTATGCTAGAGGAACATTCACCTTATCAAAGTCAGTAGACACAACATTTGACCAACCTTAAATTTCAGGGTAAAATTTAATACTACAAAGGAGGCTGCACAGCCAATTTTATTAATAAAATGCATTGTTTGAGACTTTAGAATAAATTAGTGCACATTTTCTCTGTAATGAAAGGCTCATATCTGAGTTCAACTTTCCCTCACACTTAAACATCTATTCTCGTGAAAAGTCAAATTCTATAAAATTTCCTAGATTTTTTAACTCTCCAGGGCCATGTTCCTTACAGATGTTTGACTGCCAAAAAACTAATATTTTCTAGAAGTATGAGTCTATGCTTAATGTCAACCAGTGACTTAGCTGGAGTAAGAATGTGATTAAATAGTCCCTTTTGTATAAGACCACATCTGGCTGACCTTTTAGAATTGTATGTCATATAAAAGCTTAGAAAATTTTCATTCAGCAATCAGTTTAACATCTAATTTGAGCAGCCATTCTTTCCTTAATATTGCTGAAAATAAGCTGACCTCTTCATTTTCACATTTTGTAATACAGGAAGAGAGTGCCCTGTGTCTGCTAACCATGTCTTTATTGGTGCGGCCATCCGATTTAGGAAATCCATGTGTTGCTCAGAGAGAAGAAACAGCAGTTAATCCTGTCCAGAGAGAGAGTAGGAGGCAGAAAGGGAGAGAAATGAACTGCAGGTCCAGCAAGAAAGCCCAGCCCAAGGCAGGAAAGAGAGGAGCTGCTGATTCATGTGGGGCACTGTTTCCAAATTAAAGTGCCGGTCCTGAAAACACATGCTAAACTTTAAGCATGAGTAGTCCTACTGACCTTATGGACTAGTCCCATGTTTATAGGTATGTACATGCTTAAGTGTCTGCTGATTTGGGGCCTATTACACAGGAAAGACATTTCTACCAAAAATTTAAGGCACGCCTCATCTCACATTAATTTTTTAAAAACCCCACAATCCTGTCCTCCATGCTGTCTAAAGGGGTGCTTTCCTTGTATTATATATAATTCTTTGCTTGAATATAAATAGTGCAGGGTATAAATGCTTCGCAGGGTTGCCAACTCTTATGATTTTGGCTGAGGCCAGAGTCAATCTAGCAATGACGCAAGAAGCTCCAGCTCTCCCATGAATTTCAGCTCAGTCTTGGGGAAAACCCCCTCTGATGGGCTGCTTTCCCCACTGTCCTGCCTCATGGGGAAGAGTGGCTAAACCAGGGCTGCTGCAGGAAGCAAGAAGAACTCTCCACCACACCACCATTTTCACAGGAGGGGAGGGGGAAAAGAGGGAGCATAAAAAACCCAACAGCTGAGGATGACATTGCTCCCCCCATCTTCTTTTGTGATCAATGGGGCAGTTCCTCTGCTGGTCCTCCTCTCTTCCTCCTTTGCAACACCAGACCTGGGAAGGGACAGAAGAGGGAGAAGATGGAGCCCTCTGCAGCTTATCCCAGGCCTGAGAGAGTGTGAGGAAGCTTCTTAGAAGCTGCAGGAGGGGCACAGATGAGGTGACAAGGCAGATGTGAGGGTGAGGTCTCCTACAGCAGGGGCCAAAATCACCTTCATAAATTTGGGATCATTGGCAACGCTAATTGTCACATTCACACAATGGGGATGGGACGGAGGAGCTGAAAAATCAAGACAGAGCAAAACACAACATAAAAAAATATGTATCTTGATTTTAGGGAGATCTTGCTCATGATTTTTTTACTTTTGAGGTTGACACTACTGGGAGGGTACCTGTTTGTTTACTCTGTAAAATAATGAAGGTATTATTTGTTTATTTTAAAAAAAAAGATTCTGCTCTTCTCTTGTGAATTTTTCAGCAGACTGCCTGCTCACAAGAATAGACCAGACATGAAACAGCTGATGGCAAAAAGGCTTAATTTAACAACAAATAAAATTCTGATGGCAGTGTCTACAGAGACCAAGTACGATGTCATTGCAAATTACACTAATACAAAAGAAGGAAAATAATGTTATGCTAATTCATACAAACAAGGATGTTTTAGTGTGCAGAGCTAAATATATATATGGTTGGCTGGTTCTGCTTCTTGTTTTTCTATCCAGTCGTATATTTGGTTGTTCTTTGTTAACTGAGCCATAGTTTAGAGAAACTGGCACTTGATATGATGACTCCATCTATATGCCTGGCAGGAAAAGTGGTCATTCGTAATGAGTCTTATTTAAAACTCATCAGAGTTGGATCCAGGCCCAGGCCCTATGGCTGCCTTCCTAATTTCTCCAATAAGCCTGCTGAGTTTAGGAGATTTCAGAGAACAAAAGCATATGTTCCTCCATAACAAATGAAACTATTCACGGATGTCAAAAACAGAGGCAGTAAGCCTTAGCCAGAATTGATAGGAAGACTGAAATGATTACCTCAAACATGTCAGCAGCAGATTTGAGAATTACTGATTTGAAAAGTACAACTGAAAAATATTCATGTGTTATAACGAATGCTCTATATGACTAATGACATCTCGTAGGTCAATATCTTCCATGTTGTGTTAACAAACATGCAGAAAGCCCCTCTTGTTAAGACCTCTAACTCTAGGTCCACTGCCTTACTATTATTTCAGCTCATGCTGGCCCCAGAATAGTAAAAATAAATGATAAAGCCATGAGTGCTTGTGACTGAAAGAGCATAAGAAACAGGGGTCTTGATGCCTGCATGCACTCTGCTTCTTGTCTCTCCATATTCTTGAGGCCACAACAACATGATCTGCCTTGCCACTTATTGGCCTCTTGTAATCTGAACATCCACATTCCCTACACAGTGTATCTGGGAAGCAGTAATTTAGATGCATTTTGCAACAGCAGTTCAATAGGACACCCTGTTCCTTTGCTCTCCTCCTCCCCTCCACCCAAGCACAATACCCAGGTTGCATGGAGCTGAATTATAAGCATGGAAGCACTAGAGATTGCTGCAACTGAGAAGAAGGAAATGCTGTGGCATAGCCACGTTTCTGTTCAACAGAAACTCCTACTTCCTTTTCCATGTTTTCATTCTCACACTATGTAGTAGAGGGAAGCAGTAGACCCTTACAGAACAAATTGTAGGCTTATAACAGTTTTAGATGGGGGGGATGAGTTCTAAAGTTTGGCATAAAATTAATTGCGGAACAACTTCAAGATTAGTTTGCATATCTTCTCACAAAGCCAGCCAACTGCCAATAGAAGAGGGAGGGGACCTCTCAAAATAGCAGTTTATTTACAGTACACTGCTACTTCAAGTCAGATAATTTTATGGCCAATACTTCAGCGCAAAGCTAGCGAACTTCAGAACGCACCTCATCGGTTGCGCAGTGTAGATCACAGGAAATCCCATCCGAATCCCAACAAGCTATCAGTTTATACCATGAAGCATAACATTTGCTTACCTTTATTATTTTAGATTGCATAGTTAAAATGTCATTAACAGTCCTATAGTTACCCCAAAGATTTTAAGATCTAGCCAAAACATTTGTCTCAATAACCTCCCAAGAGAATGAATTCCATGGATCAACTTTATTGTTGTGTAAGGAATATTTCCTTATATTAAATCCTAATTGCACTGAAGTATTGAGTGACTCCTTATTTTAGGACAGGATGAAAAGGGATCCATTTTGTATTTATTTCACCTGTCCAGCATGAGCCAAATAAAAGGATAAATGTAAACACAGGGAAACTTGTAAATAATGGCTAAAGGGACTGCTACTACATTGCTGACCATTTGACAGATATTCACATAACACAAACTGATTATTATAACACGGAACTACTAGCATATGTTCCACTACATTTGACATTATAATTCATATTGGAATATATCTTTAAAGAACCAGTCATAGGTATACATGCTGGACACAGAGGAACAGATCCCCTCATAAAGACACTGCCTGGGCACAATATGGTGAATTTTCTTGCTTTTGTGGATTTTATCTGGGTAATTTTGCAGGCATAAACAAGGTGACCTATGCTTTATATGGAAAGTACAACAGTAATTTTTAAGGGGCAGAATGCAGTTGCATATTGGCCATCTAAGAGCTCAGTCCTACATAGGGATCTGCTAGCATGCAGATCCCAGCACCCTTTACTTCAGTGGGACTTCATCTAGGTTGCAGGGGCATACCTTATAATGCATCTTGATGTTTAACTACATCTTCTCATTAAACTGTTATTTCAAGACCTTGATTTAAAGAGATACATCCATTTTTTTAAAAAAATCACCTAAGAATATTCTGAAAAAAAAATCTTTTCTTCCCCTCACTTTGTGTATTTTGCACTCTTTTCTGTATAGTTACAATCACTGACAACAGTTTGTTTTCCCTGTTTGGGTAAGCAGCAAGAGAGAGGGGTTTTTAATAGGAAAAGGTGACTGAAAAATGACAAAATACTGGTGGGGCAATCAGAGGCAAAGGTAGGATGCAACACGATTGTTTTAATTGATTAGATTACAACTACACCGTTATTGAAACATTTCTTCTTTCAGTCAAATAAAGAGACACTAACACGAAAACAAGGAAGCCCAATGGATGTTGTTAAAGTTTGTAAAATACTCACGTCTGGGAACGCTGCAGAAGAGCACAGGCAGCATCAGTGGAGAGTTGACAGCACTGCAGCAAACTCACATCCCGCCCCCCGTGCTCTTTTACTTTCGCTTGTTAAAGAAACGCAAAAGGCTCTTTAAGCCTCAGCAGCGCTTTCTCAGGGAGGCAGAGCAAGAGACTGAAGCTGGCCGGGACCCCTTGCAGGAAACTCTTCCTTCCACGCCACTGTCAAACTTTCAGGTTTGCAAAGAAGAGAGAAACGAAGGGGGGAAGACACCTGCAATCTAGCAGGAAGGCTGGGAGCTTCACAGGCCACTTTTCACTGCTCTACGCCTAGCTGCCTATCAATCCATAAAGGGGAAGGAAAAGGTGTCACCCGCCCGTCTACACGGAGTTCCCTCCCCCCTGCACAGCCAAGGCGTGTCCCTCCCCCAGCTCGAGCTCTGCAGCCAGGGCTCCTAGGAATCCCCCGCCGCGGTGGTTTGTTTCAGTCTCGTCCCGCCCCACCCAGGAGGAGTTCTGGCCAAGTAGCCCTCAGTCAGGGCAGTGGAGGAAAGAGTGATCCCGCAGGGGAGAGGGGGTGGCTGAGCAAAGAGGGAACCTCCTGAGACGCCAGAGAGGTGGTGCCCGCTGCCCTCCCCGCTAAGGTACAGGTGGCAAGTTCTGTGCAGCTATGTGTACGAGCTCATTGGCAAACAACGTGGGTGTAACCAGGCCTTTCAGCTTTCAAATGTGCAGAGAGCTAATGTTCACCGAAGTCCTTAGACGTCACAGCTGTGGTGAGTAAAGTCCTGTGTTTAGCTCCAGGGCAACAGTAATCCCTACTGAGCAAGGGTAGGTTTCAACTGGAGACCTCCAGAAGAAAGACTCTGTAATTCATTGGCTGCTCTGAGGCTTGCAGGTGTCACCCATAAGTGCAATTTTAAGGAGGAAAGGGGAGGCTGTATTTATTAATTTACTTACAAAAGTCTACAGCAAAACCATTAAGGTTGCAAAGTCAAGTGGTCAGGAGTTAACCATAATTATGGCATAGCCTATCTGCATAATCTTAATTCTGTCAAATTGTGTATATGCCCTAGCATGGCCCTTGCTTACCATTTTTCCTGCATGGTTTGTACGGAGAACTTCAGCTTTACCTCTTCCACTTAAGCTGAAGGAGTAACTGGTATATAGCAGAAGTAGGTAGTTATCCTCAGTGTAGAGGGAGAATCATTAGAATGGGACCCAAGCTTTGGTGGTCATGGAATGTTGGCTGTCTGGATCAGGGCCTCCACATGGGGGAGTTAAAGGGGTACACTTTACTGGGATCTGGAGGCCCTAGGGGGCCTGACCAAGGCTGCAGCCCCCATTACATGAGAAAAAAACTTGTCATGGTTCATGAGATTGAATGTATGGGATGAGGGATTGTGGTATGTGTGTGGGAGGGGGCCCGTGTTACAAATTTGTACTGGGCCTGAAAAAATTATGCTTGGGCCCTGGTCTGGATACCTGGGTTCTTATTATTAGCTTAAGAAGCAGGCTCTTGGCTATAGGTGAGAGCAGTGGGTTTCAGACAGGATAGCCAAGCATATATAATTTTGACACATTCGTTTTAAAAGGCAGAGTGATAAAGCAGAGTTGGCTCTGTCACATTAGAGAGCTGGGGGTCTTCTCCCATCTGTGCCTGGAATGACCTTGGGCAGTCTCTCAGGTACTCTGTTTATAATATTTAGGGAATGGTAATTGCCTGGTTCCCAGAGTAGGGATATAAGATGTTGGTCATTAATAATGGTTCTGAACTACAGAAATATATTACCACCGATCAGTATAACACCTAAGAGCAGAACCCATATCTCATCCTCCCTGTGGAAACTCATGCCTGCCCTCTGCAGACTGTGTAAGTAGTATTTTGGTTTCTCCAGAAAGAAAGCTTTATGGGGCTCGTGCTCTGGTCTGTTTCAGTTCAGAGGCTCAAATGTCACTTTGTAAAGAGCAGTATTTATTTAGCATTTGTGTATTTGCCAAGCCAAGCAATCGCATTCTTTGTGGCCAAGTGGAGCTCTCAGAGCCTGCTGCTGAATTTGGTTGGTGGGCAGGCATTCCTTGACCACGTGTATCGTCTCATCCACATTACAGCTCCAGCATGGATTGTCTCGAAGATTCCAATGGTTCTAGTTGGCTGCACATAGGCCTTACCCAGTTGAGAATCTGTTAAGAAGGGCCCATTTTCAGTGTGGCAGGTGGAAGCTGGGCAGGTGAGCAATAGGGTTTGTGACGAGCAACTGATTGGTGCTTTGTGTTGAGCACCAGTCTTCCCGCCACAAGAGTAGTGTAGACCTGGGACCTACTACCCCCTCTCACTGAAGAGCAGTGAGCAAAGAAAAGCTGAGAGCAGGAATTCTAAGGCAGGCGATTGCCACAGGAATTCCAGCTGTCAGGGTAAAAGTGCAAGTGAAAATTAGACTCCCTGGCAGGAGTCACGAGCAATATTTCCTCTATTTTTTTTTTCTGTGTGTGAAATCAACACTTGCCTAAGCACAAGTTTAAACTGATAATTTTTCATTCAAAACCGTCTTCTGATTTAAAAAAATGGCTTTCCCCCCCCCCCCCCCCTCCCCCAATCAACACGTTTCAAGCTTTTGGGATTTCATTATGTTCTGTTTTTTGTCAAGCCCAAATATTTTGATATTTGAAGAATAGATTCCCTCCTCTTTTTCCTGTTTGTCACTGAATGCAATAGAGTGAATGATATTTAGAGAGGTGGGTTTTTTCACTTTTTCATTTTTCTTTATTGCCCATTTTACTTTTTGCCCCTCTGTAGACTAATTTTTTTAAAACTTCCTCAACTATGAAAAAGTTACAGAATTTTAAAAAAGGGGGGAAAAAACTAGTATTGGGCATTATTAATTTTATTATACTCAGTGGCAAGGGGGAGGGGAAGAAAGAAGGCAAAAAATATTTCCACAAAAATTCAAAAAGTGACAAATTCCATTTCAAATCCTGAGAAATGGAAACACTTTAAAATGTTGATGTGAGTGGGTGGGGTTTTTTCCCCCCTCCTATTTTTGACCTGCTTTAACATGCTTCCTCTGGCTGCTCTTAAGACATCTGTATCTCTAGCATTTAACAGGTTAATGCATACTTTCCAGTTTCATTATAAAACCATACCTAAAATAAATTTTAGTATGTAAAAATTATGCAGGTGTCAGATAATATTATGCTACAGTGTGCCTGCAATACCACCTGCATTTCCTCAACATTTCTCATCTATTTTCTTAATTATATAAAAATGTGCTTCCTAATTACACAAAGGGCACTTTACAGCCACCTAACATTACTAACCATGGCAAGGTGCTTATTTATAGTATACATTATTCTGGGATGTTGATTACCAGCAAAATATTCCTTTCTAATTTATGCAAGTCTCATTTCTAGTGGACACAGGGTATTTGGGAAGATATTGACAATTATTCTCACTAATAAGTAACTAAATTACAATTTAGTAATTTAAATGCAGTGATAAAGAGAGTGAATAATTTACAATGTGTGTATACTAAAGTGAAAGTATAGGTATAATGTAATTTTAAAATAAAAGTGGGATTACTGACATATAACAACATTGAGCACCCCACTTTAAAGAAACACCTTTCTTGCAATTGTGGCTCCACAAGAAAAAATCAGTTTTTATTTGCACTTAATTTCCAATGAAGTCCAGGCCAGTTTTGTCACAGAATAATGGGTGCAGGATTGGGCCCTAAGGCATTGCTAATAGAAAAAAGTACTACCAGCCTGTTGGATGGAGATGTATGAACCCACTCCGTTACCTCCTTGCAGATGACAGGTCCCTAGCCATACGGCCACCGGCACTTCTGTCTCTGGCATGGTCAAGAGGGAAGAGCTGGCCAAGAGGGGGAGGTTCTGAGCTCTCTGTCTCTCTCCCCTTTGTTGCATCCCTAGAGGCGAGGAGGAGAAGGAGAAGGGTGCTGGCCTCTGAGATATAATTGAATTTTATTTATCATGGCATTTTTTAATAAAAAATTAGGGAGCAGTCATGGTAAATTTAGTAACCTGTGACTTTTATTAAATTTACCATGATTTTGTATACAAAATGCTGTGACAGATATGAAGCCCTAGTTATAAGAAACTAAAACAGGGTCTTAATAATGACAAGTGGTGGTCACCCTTAACTATAGCCAGTGCTATCAGCTCAATGAGGAAAACTACTGCCCCATCTCCTATAAATACTTCGGGCTTGTCTTCACTGTAGAATTAACTCAAGTTATAATTTGAGTTTTCCCCTAACTTGAATCCCACCCACACACAAAATCCTTTAACTCTAGTGTGGTGGTGCTTCTAACTCAAGTTGGTTGGCCCATCGAGGGGCATAGGTAATAGCTCAAGGGAGCACAACTCATCAGCTGCTGACAAAGCCAGTCTGCAATCTGGAAAGAGGCTAGCTCTACTTGAGTGCCAGTAGTCCTCCAATACCTTCCCATTGTTCACCTCCATGTGTCCAGAAAAGACAGACGACTTCTCCCAGAATTCACCGGAAAAGAATTCATAGACTGGCTAAGTTTACTGCAGCATGAAGAACAATGGATGCACTAAGAAGTCTGAATGCCACACACAAGTGTGTGTACTGCCACTGTGGACGCAGCAGCTTGAGTGTTCTTTTGCAGTGTGGCCACTCACTAGGCTAACTTGAGAGAAGTAATTTGAGTGAACCCTGCAGGGAAGACCTAGAATTCAGCACATGCCTAAGGGTAAGTTTTTGCAGAATCAGAGCCTAAAGAGCCCTGCTTTATTGTATTGTGACAAGTACCTCATTACAGTAGGAGGTAATATCTTCTGATTGCTGTAATGTGATTTAACAAGGAGCAGATCTTACAGTAAACTTCTAGGTTGTTCTACTGCAATTGGGTCTGCCTAAGAGGGCCATTGTGCCTAATTACAGAATCCTAATTGAAGTAGGGCTCTGTGTGGCTTCAAGGGGCCCCTATGTGAATCCAATTTCGGGATTAGGGCCTTAGTTTGCACTTTTGTATAGTACTTACTGAGTCTCACACACTTTAAAACGTGTTCCTGTTTTCTTGTGCATATTAGTATTTCCCTTAGAAATGATCCATTAATTTCCCTCCCCATTACCACAACTCTACCAATTTAGCAATCGTATATCTTCAGCCTGTGACAATGGACGATTTTCCTTTTGTTAAAACAATCTATCTCAAGTAGAGCTAGCTCATGTTTAATGGCAATGTTAGATAAATGGCAACATGCCACGACTATCATGCACATTTCAGAAAGGCAGAATGTCCCACCAGATGTGTTTAGACAATTAAATAGCATTTTTAAGATGCCAAAAGTTTTTAATAACCAATCTGAAGAGTCTGCAATGTAAGATTCATTATAGTTTAATTCTGAGAGGCGACAGAGTCTATGAAATGCTATATAGACTATAAAGTGAGAGTTAGCCAGTTTTCTCATAGGACAAACATTTTCATCTAAACATATATTTGCAATAAATGTAAATCCATACATTTAAATGTATTGCAAGTTATAATATAAATCCAAATCTGTCCTACAGCCATTCAGTGTTTATAGATTGTTTTTTGTATTCTGATATAACTGGCTCTGGGCAATTACTAAATGCCATTGTTTATATAATATTTTGAATACTATAATACAAGTAAAGGCTAGACATAGGTTACGGTCAGGCCATAGTAAGTGATATTGCATAGCTGCACCATCCGGGAACAGATCAGTGACTTAATCACCATTTCCTCCCTGGCACCCCCTTTCTTCTGGGAGAAAGCAATACCAGTAGCATCAAGGTTCTCCACTGTTTACACTCCAAGACACCCTCCCCCTCCCCCCCCCATACCTTGCCAAAACACATCGTCCTCCTTCCCCATTTAGCAGTACGGAAAAAGCTGAGCAGTTGAGAACCCTAACTATAGATGTTCATTTTCGATTGTGTGCTGACTCAGCTTTGCTGACTGCTGCTTGGGGTGGAAGAAGCCAAAATTACAGCTGTTCCTCATTTCTGTCTGGACACTCCCTTCCCCTAGCTATGAAGGAAAGAGAACATCAGCTCTGCGGAGTCCACTCTTTCCTCTACATCCTTGTAGTCTACCCCACCATGACAAAGTGCCTAAATATGGCCATGTTATAAACCTTTGAAAAATCTCAATTCACACATGCTCAATGCACAGAATGGACTGTGCTCGGAGGATGAATCAGGGTTGTGTAGTGAAGGAAACTGCTATCTGTAGGACCCCTACCTCATTTGTTTCAGAAGTTGAAAGGTATGTACCTGTTGTGGGGAGGCAGACCTAGGCCTGCCCCAAACTAAAGGTCTGCCCCTTCAACCAAAGAGGAGGAACCACTGAACCTAGGTCACAGCTGCATTTGGGGGACAACAAAAGACAAAACAGGGACAGGAGTGAAGGTAATGGGGTCAAAACAAGGTTTCTAGGGGGAGATGCCAAGCAGAGAACCCCAAACAGTGCCCACTGCTCTTCAAAGCCATCCAAGGAAACAGTGGATGTCCACCCAGAGGAACTCTGCCTGGAGACATGATAGAATAAGAGACCAGAAACAAGCACTACAGTAACAGAGCACCACGCTTCCCGTCAAGCATTCTTCTCCTGATGTGATGAATGGCTGTCTTGGCCAGCACCAGGAGGAAGTTGACATGGAAATCTCAAGACTTTGTGTGGGTACAGATGGGGTGTGCATATGCAGAGAGGTGCAGGATGGAGGCAGGACCTCAGCAGAAGGTTTGGGAGTAGCCAGCTGCAGCCTGTCACAGGATCTCTCTTTTGCTACAGAAAGTGCAGGTGTTGAGCGACTCAATAAACAGCACCAACCACAGATTTGTGCTCATAGCTCCATGAAGGAACTGACCACTGAGATCCCCAATGGGCTGTGGGACCAGGGTGGAATACAGATTGGCACACTAGGGCTCCCCACCCTCTGCAAATTGCAGGAAGTCCCACTACTTGGTATTGGACATGAGGGTGAGGAAGTAGATGGCATGGAGCATGAGCATCTAGAGATGTTCACAGGATGGAGTTTGAAGACAGACTGGCTGGATGGTGTTCAGCTGACTCAGGTGATGCATCACGGGTGTCTGGAGAGCTCACAGGGCAGGAGCCCAGTGATGAGGTCCAAAGGGCTAAGAGTCAGGTGCTGGAGGAGAGTGCTCTCCTGTAGGACCGGTCAAGATAAGTGAGAGATGCGGGGGCAAAGGCTGCCTGCACCACTCGTAGTGGGCACACATGGTGGGGAACCCCATACGCTGGGGTCCATTCCAACTGTAGTCCAGGAAGTCTCTAATTCTGGTGGTACCATCCAGGACCATCCTTTGTTGTACTGAAGGGGTCTCTCCCACCTGCACAGGAAAAGGTGGGTTGTGTAGCAGTGGTTCAACTAGGAGGTTTTCCTCTTCTGTGGCTCCCATGGACCTACTCACTTCCTGATGAGGTCTTGGTAGGAGAGCAGTAGCTCAGCAAGGTCTCAGAGGAGTCTTCTCGAATGGAAATAAGAGCATATTGTCTGGACTTTACCAGAAGCTTCACCGGAAAACTAGCTTGAGAATATCAGAATATGATTCTTATTCAGATTTGTTGGTGAGCAATTATTATCGCACTTCTTATTCTTCTCTGTGTTGCTTGGTTTTCAAAATGTCTGTAGACAAGTTTCTTACAGTGGTTTCTCAGTAATTTAGGGGATGACAGATGGGAAAATACCACCCGTAGCGACACATCACAATGCAGTGTTCTAACAGGAGAGAACATAACCTATCACTTGCCCAGCCAATCAGGAATCTGCATTGTTCAAAGAGCTGTGTGAAATGACACTTTGTGCTCCAACTGAAGGCCCTCTGCCCTCCCAAAAGGTTCTAGACACCTTACATCAGCTGGCCAACCATGGCTGTGTCTTTCTTTGTCAAGTGTTTCATTAGTATAGATTCAGCCATGGTCAAATTTGCAGACATAAAAATTTGATGGGTAGTAAACACTTGGGAGGAAATAGGAAATTGCAAAATGAGCTGGGGAGACTATTCGAGTACTGAGGGATACAGTGGGATAATTAGCTTGACTCTTAGTTCTCCCATCCACAAGGGGTTTTGATCCTTTTTGTGATCAACAAACCCTCAATTGGCTGATGACATTGTCTGTCTTTCAGTGGAGTCTTATACACTCTTCATTGTCTAGGTCATTGTTGGCAACAGGGAGACTAAATCAGTGTACTGTGGTATTTAAATTGTGAAAGGGCAAGTATATGGAATTTTCAGGACTATATAAGGGTCATAAAGGAAACCGTGTCTGTGTGGTGGTTGAGGAAATGAGTAGGGATCAGAGGGGTGATGGAAATTGAAAAGAAAAAGATGTTCAGAGGAATTTCAAGCTGAGAATGTCTGGCCAGTTGATTTTATCACTTAATTATGTATTTACAATTAGATTTTTTAAAATAATTTTCTACTATTATCAGAAGATTTTTATAAATATATATATGACATATAAATGACCATATATGACAATATGCTGCTACTGCAGAAACAAAAACAAAACAAAAAAAACAACTAAAAAAAGAGGTCTGTGACTGGAATTTCTGGTTATAACTAGAAAATCATAATTTTAAAAAATATTTAACTGAAAGTGGAAATTTTAGAAAATAAGTTATTGGGTCAAATAAACCTTCCAATTTTGCTTTACAAAATTACTTTACGTGGGATGGTGGGAAAATTCTTAGTTACATTTAAAGTTAACTTCAAGCCTTTGATTTATTTCTGCTTCCAAATGAGAATTACATCTTCCAAGTCAGAGATCGGTCCTTGCACTAGGAATAACAACAGAGACCAGCTGTATATCACTGTTTTCAATAAGTCACTGTGAGAAATGAATTGGGGGTGGTGAGGGGTGGGTGGACATATCTTAACTCAGGAAGGTGAAGATACGGGGCTGAGAGTCAAAAGAATCTGGTCCCAGTCTGGCTGTACCAGTGACTCGTGTGGTCTTGGACAAGTCATTTGATCTCTCTTACCATCTTCCTGATCCGTACACCTGAGAACTGCCTATTATCATATTCTGAGGTACAATTCAGACCAGCGAGGGGCTGAGTCACCATCTGACCTGAAACCTGGAGTGCCTCACAATGCTCTGGTGCTGTAGCTCCTGCCTGGGTCGCTCACAAACAGTCAAACAGCATGCAGGTCATATCCTGAGTATCTTTGTGTAGCTGCAGCCTGCCAGCAACACTCTAGTCAGACTCTGGCTTCCACCAGCCTTGGTTACCCCTTGCAGGGTGACCTCAACAAATTCTCAGTCCCAGCTTTTCCCAAAAAAAGGGAAATTCTGCACTTTCCAGCTCTCTCCTGGACAGTTCAGATATTAGAGGTCTATTGTCCTTGTAAAGGGTCAATGTACAACAGCTTGCTACTTTAATTGGAGTTACCAAACAGTTCATTTTAAACACAACACTGGATTAGTTTGGTTAAGGATTAACAAGTGTATTTAACTACAAAAAGATAGGTTTTAAGTGAGTGCAAGTACAAGGGATTAAAGTCAGAAGAGTTACAAGAGAAATAAAGAACTCTTTCTAATAACTACAACTTAACAAACTAGACTTAATTGAAGGTGACATTCTCACCAATATTCTCAGCAACAGGGCTGACCAAATTCTCAGGTCAGAACCACTCCCAAAGTCCACAGCCTGGTTCCTTTTTCTTCTCAGATGAAAGAAAAGAATGAATAAATGGGGTGTTTTTGACCCTCCCTTTTATAGTCCAGTCACCTTTTCAAATGAATTTTTCTGAGGGTTACCCCTAGATAAAGTTCCTTCCAGCCATGAGGATGGAGACATGGAGTCTCATGGTGAAAGAGGTTCCATGTTGTTGTTTGTTAAAATGCAAATCAATCTGTTCCTGCCCCCCCCTTCACTGCCAAAAAATGGCCACTTAACCAGTAGTTACCTATCAACTTTGTTGACACCTGGCTAGAAGCATCACTTTGTATGGGTGGTCATTTTTTGATAATACTCCATAGAGGTTCCAGTGTGGGATGGTAGGTGATCCCCATCCTGAAAGAAATCTTTCCTAAACACCCTTGTCTGGCCTTCAAGGAACCCCCAACCTCTCCAAGCTCATCATCAGAAGCAAGCTGCCTACAGACCCGGACACACCTACTCAAAATGGCACCAGACCCTGCCACAACAACAGATGCAAAACCTGCAGACATATCTCCATTGGTAAAGTGATCAACATCCCCCACCACATACCTTTCAAGATCCATGGATGCTACACATGCCTAGCTCAACATGTGCTGTACCTCATCCAGTGCACTAAATGCCTCAATAATGATTGTGTGGGAGAAACCAGACAATCTCTACATTCTCGAATGAACTCACATGGGAAAGTGATAAAAGACAAAAACACCATGTCGCCTGTGGGTGAATAATTTTCACAAAGAGTTCGGATATAGAGTGATCAATCAGTCCTCATCTTCAAAGGAAAAAAGCACAACACTTTCAAAAGATGAGCCTGGGAACTAACTTTGCTAGACACTAAAAATCATGGTCTTAATAAACACACTGGATTTATGGCTTATTACAACAATCTGTAACCCACTAATCTCCCTTTCTGTCCTATGACTACGGGGAGTTAATGGACCACTTCACCTTGAATGATCCCTTGGAATATGTACTACCTACTTCTGCTAAACTATCTGTACAACCTTGTATTTAACTATGACACTCTGAATACCTTTCCCATACCCAAGGAAGAGCTCTGTGTAATTCAAAAGCTTGTCTATCTCAACCAGCAATGTGTGCAGGAATTTAAATTGAAGCACTTTTGGAGGGTCAAAAAGGGCCCCAGAGGTGCTGTTTGCGCACCCTCCTCACTGGGGCCCTGGAGGAGCACAGGAGCTCTGTGCCCCCTCTCCCTGCCGATTATTGGTGGGGCCAGTGCTCTTGCTTGCCCCCCTTGTGCATGCCCCTGATCTCACCAACAGAAGTTGGTCCAATAAAAGGCATTATTTTCACCCACCTTGTCTCCTTGTAAAAAGTAATAATTAGCAACCTTATATGTAGGAATTAAGTTTGATCAGTTTTCATGTGTTTCATGGATATTTTAATACTTCCATTATGTCCATAAGAGAGAAATTTATTGGACGAAATCTTGGCCCTGTTGAAGTCAATGGCAAAACTCCCATTGAATTCAAAGAGGATGTTTTTTTCCTTGTTAAAGATTTCAGCATTTTCATTTTTGGCAATGGAATTATCTCCGTAAAATTCTGCTTGGTTAACAAATGCATCACAATTCCATACTGCTGTTATATTGAAGAAAAGAACTGGACATAATTAGCTTCATACAAAGAATCAATTTTGACTCCTGAATCACTAGACAAGAAAAAGCTGCTTAACTAAAAGAGCAAGGTCTCATTACCTTTCTCTTGACATCTCCTGCTTGCCTTTTTTACTTATCTTTCAGTGCTCTCTCAACAAAATCGTTATTTTATTTGTCTTGAGGAGCTTACTTGATAATTTGTTTCATATGTTTCATACTGTTTTGATGGAACATTCTACATGGATTCACTTTTCATTCTTAGATTTCTTAATTTTTAGATTGTTCCCATAGTTTTTTGTATCATCTTTTGTACGGACAGCTTATTATTCTGCTTTATTGATAGCCTTTATACTTTGGAATCTTTCTATCAGTAGATATTCAACTCCTTTTTTCTCCCCAGTAAGAATAAGTTTAACCTTATTAACCTTTCTTCATAGTAACAAGTATTATTAAAGCCGGGCATTCTCCTGAAACATCCAATACTTGCATGCTCTCCGGAGCATGATACTGCTATCCATCCAGTACAACTGTGAGAAAATGTTTGTGAATTTTTCCTTCTTTCCCCCCTATAGTATCATCTCATCCTTGCATAATGTTTTGTCATCTCTCTTGGCTCCCAGCTGTTAGTTGCTAGAATTTAGGAGACATTTTATTCCTCTGTGCCTCCAATCAAGTTATATTTTTCTAGGAGCTTTCTTATTAAATCCTGTAATTTTAAAATATTTTGCCCCTAACTTGTCTGGTTGTATGGAGTACTTTATAGTCCTTTTTGGAATAATACATTTTGCAATTTCCAGTCTGCAAGAGAGAGATATTATATGAGCTAGGTATGCTAATTCCATCTGCATCCATTGTTTAATCTACATTTTTAGAATGTTACATCTTTTACTCAGCCCTTACCATTGCGAAGTTCAAAAGACAAGCCTTTCTTCCCAGGAACAAATTCTGAAATCTAAATTGTGAAAGCTAAAAATATTAGAACCTGATTACCAAAAATTAGCTTCCTAAATCCATTTCCTGGCTGCCAAACATCTACCCTGATTTTCAGAGTTGGCGAACTCTAGCTAAGTCAATGGGAACTGCTGATATTTAACATCTCTGAGTTAAAAATAGACCAATTATTTAGCTTCCTAAATAGGGATTTAGATGCCTAACTTTGAGCATCTAGGTTTGAAAGTTGTGGCCAAAGTTTTTAATTGCTAGTGGTATTTTGGAGACCAGAGCCCTTTCTTAGGGAAAAGTTCCGCTGAAGCTATATCAGATTTAGGCTACTAAATCAATAGGATAATTTTTGTTTTAAGGTGCCTATTATTTTGAAAAGTGGTTTTAGGCACTGAGGAGTCTAAGTCCCATTGTCTTTGAATGACAGTCTCCTAAAGGCTAGATTTTAAAATGTATTTAGGCTCCTAACTTCCACTGATTTCAAAGACAGTTAGGTGTCTAACCACCTTTGAGGATCTGGGCTTACATGCCTAAAGATGCAGGTAGGTGTCTGGTGGGATTTTCAAAAGAATCTAGGCACCTAAATCACTTTTTAAAACTAGACTTAGGCTCAAGTCACTTATGTACTTTTGAAAATGTTATCTGTAGACCTTAGATTCTTGTGCTATTTCCTAATCACCTAACACCAAAAATACTGGAAAGCTCAGACATAACACTTCTTGCTAAGTGTCCTGCCTGATTTTCAGACCAAAAAGGTCTGAGCCACCAAACCAGAGTTGTGCTCATAAATATCTAATTTTAAACTTTTCCTTCTTTCCCAACTACTCAGAACCTTTAGCCTGCTTTCCCCATCCTTAAAAGCTCCATTTACCGCTTTCAGGCACTAAAACTACAGTAGATTGCCATACAGAGGTTAATCTCCTTTAAGATCCGAGCTAGCACTGCTCCATCTGTCATCCAGCAGGGGTCTTTAGAAAAGTAGCCTGTCCAACACCTAATACAGACTGAGTACGTAACATTTTTCAGATAAAAAATAATTTCATGTATGCATAAATTAGCTCATCTTAATTTAGCAGAAGCTTTTTGTTCAACTATGTGGAATATTTGTTTAGTGATGAATGCCAATCGTGGCTACTTTTTTACAGAATGATTAACTTAGCTACATGTGTTCCATGCATTGCAGTCACAATGGAGCGTTCATGTGATTTCCTCTAACTTTGACAGTTACCTTTTAAAAATATTTCTATATATTATATATTAAATATATTATTTATAAATATATTAAAAATATATGCTTAAACTTGTATAGAAATATTAGAATGGCCAATTTACTGAAAATATGTATATTGCAGCTAATATGTGATGATTGTTGCTTAATTTGTGGAAGGGCAGAAGGTTTTATTACTGCTGTTCAGTTAGTGTACTGTATCAAACTGATAAAATGCTATATAATTTGTTTGAAGAGTTTTACTTTGGAATGGCTCTACTAATGATATCCATAACTGGTTTTTCATGTATGTTTGCAAATTTCATTGTTAATAACAACCCTAATATGGTATTCATTAGCCTGTTAATTACATCTTCATTTAGAAACCCCTGCTTCCAATTAGCTTTAATGAAACATCTGAGTCATTTATCTGTGCTGCCATTTTTACACAACGCTTTCCCATTTAAATTGCCTGCTGTTCTATCTTAATTAAATTTAATAACAGCAGTGATGGTTTATAGGGGACTTTTTAACCTCATTTGATGTCAGATCATTTATATCTGTTTGAAGCAGGCACTGAAAATGTTCAAATTAATCCAATTACCTTGAAAGGTATCAGATTTCACTTAATTCACATGGCTTTAATAAAAGGCAATAAATACCCCTGTGAAAGGTCAAACTATTATCTGGACAAGTATGTAGAAATTTATCTTTTCTAAACCTACTGCAGATATGGGGAAAAAATCAGGACTACAGAAAAGAAAGTCTGTCATTCTTTTATTAAATATCAGGTGATCAGAGAGCAGGAAAGAAAATGAGTTAGTGTCAGTGAGGGCTCAATCATACCATTTAGGCAGAGACTCGAGTAGGGAACAATTCAGGACTATCTTGCTTGGGAGCACCACGAGGCCTGATTAATACAGCGTAATAGGAACTACAGCATATTTAGTCATTGCTCAACCCAGTGTTGAAATCAAGGTGAGTTAGATGCCTAAATATTTGTGAGGATTTGGGTCTAAGTACCCAAGTCACTTTTGAAAATGAGAATTAGACTGCTAAGTCACTTAGGCCTTGCAACACTGAGCACAGCAATGCTTAAATGCCTTTAAAAATCTGAGCTATAGTGCCTATTCCTAGGACCCTAGCTCCTTAAGTCACCTAATGAGACCAAAATTTCAGCTCTCATTAAAAAAATTAACTTGGACACATGACCTGAGTGTAACAGATGCCTATCTGACTCTGTAAACAGCCTGAAACAATAACTCCAAGAGATATGTGTCAAGCTGTTTGGAGTGGCTCACGAATGTGGTGCCAATCTCAGGGCAGGCTGTCAAGAAGCAGGGCAGAGACCCCAAATTGGCTGTATGTTCTACAATTAGGGTTCACCAACCACAACTCCTCAAGTGCTATAACATGGACTCCTTAACTTGGAGTCATACACCGTCCACTTGGGCACTCCAGT
The DNA here is from genome assembly GCF_026122565.2 of Emydura macquarii macquarii. NCBI lineage: Eukaryota > Metazoa > Chordata > Testudines > Chelidae > Emydura > Emydura macquarii. Next base: position 4,627,774 of record NW_027132971.1, on the reverse strand, counting down.
CTATCTTGCCATGCAGGCAAGCCTGCCTTTGTGACAGATGGTCCATTATGCCAAAAGTCACATCAATATTCAGGTTACTCCCAGTCCCAAAGGACCAGTCACTCACGCACATCAAGTGCACCCTAGATCTCTCACCAAAGACAACCCTTGTAGCTAATCCTATAATGCTAACTAAGATGTATTAACTAAAAAAAGAAATGTTATTTCCAAGGCTAAAGGTATATTAATTTCCAAAGTTTTTAAGCTTAGAAATCTTCTCCCCTCAGAGTTAAAGCAGCATAGAGATAACAAATTCTCCTTAACAAGATTTTTTTATTCTCTTCCTCCAGTGTTCAAGCTGTCCAGGTTTGTGCCTGTACTCTCATCAAGGATGTTGTGGGAAGCAACAAAGTATTTTGTCCACTGATGTTCCACTGTGGCTTCTCTGGTGTCTATAGGCCTTCTTTTGTTGGGGAGGAGATAACACCCCTTGTGGTAAACTAGTATTTCACACTTGGTAGTGGTTCTCCCCTGACTGGGGAGGTTTACAGTCTTAGCAACATTTTTATACTTACAGCACGAACACTTAAATATTACCTTATAACATGGAATACAGGCATTTATAAGTAAGATTAACATAGGCAGCATCCTACAATCATTTCATAAAGTCTAAACACGAAACACATTCTTATAACTCTAAAACCTATTTTAACAACACAGAGGTGAGGCAGACTGATTTCCAGCTATGCACTTGTCCATATTCAATAAGGCCCAGTGGCCTTGATCTGAGCTGGTACCTGGTCTGCCAGCATCACAATATGTATTGTTCCATTCATCTTAAGTGAGACTTGCTGCCATGCCAAAAGAGAAGTGGCCTGGAGATGTATTATGTAGGGATCTTATGGGTTATGTCTAGGGCCTTAGATTGTCTTAATTAGGCCCTGGATCTCTGAGATGGTTTTTGTTTTAGGCACTCTCCAGCATACAGGGGAAGCATCCCTGCTTCTACATCCCTTAAATAGGGTTAGCATAGTTTTTCTCCATGTACCTGGCCAGCTTTGTTTGCTGGGGGTAGGACTTCCTAAGAGCATAGGGACTGCAATCTTTCCTAGCTACTGTGCAGGGACACAAGGAAAAGTGTGGAGAGAAACTCTTTGTGCTCTTCCACCTCCCTGTTTCGGTCTCCACAGAGCAGTCAGACACAATCCGGCCCTAAATTATTTCCACCACTGCTTCCTCATTCCAAACGGTCACACAAGAGAAAGCAAAACTGAGTGCTGGAACACTAATGACGTACTTAGCCCTTATAGGTCCATATTAGATTGTAAGCTTTTCAGAGCACAGACAATGTTTTCAGTTACATGTTTGTGTAGTGCCTCTCACAATGGGCCCTGGATGCTACAATAAATAAGTAAAGCATAATTATATACTATAGCATTTTTCAAAGATTAGTTAATTAAATCTCAGAAGGCCAATGTAGAAAGTAAGTATTATTGTCCCTTTGGCCTGCATGATCATTCAACATTCAGGGCCTTACAGGGTTGTTTCCATTATGAGGAGAAACTGATAATAGGAATCAGGTATTGCTTTGTTGTAACCTTGTTTATTAACCAAAAGAGTACACACAGTCCTGCTTCTTTAAGCACAGTAGACACAAACAGCAGGTAGATTCCTTGCTCAGAAATCTCCAAGTCTGCCACTCCAGCAAGCTCTGTACTCAAGAAGCCCTGTCTCTCTGCTTCCTCCCAGGGGCACCACTTATATGTGGCAGGGGTAGGCAACCGCCACATCCTAAAAATTTTCCATCATAACAAACGCTGGGAGAGACGCTTCTTGCTCTTCCTCCCTCCCCTTCTCTCACTGGCTGGGAGTAATGATGTTGCTTGCACCTCTTACCCCCCTCTTATCCCCCTTCACTGGGCTAGTCTTTGCTCAGCCAATAAGAATGCAGAGGTGTAGCAGAGCCAATAGCAGGGTAGACTAGACTCAGCAGGGCTGCTCCCACAGGGTAGGGGCTGCTGCCTTCAGGCACCTTCACTCAGGGGATAATTTAATTATTCTCATCAACACAGACAGCCCAGTTTTGGAAGTTTCAGGCTGTAAGTTTCTTCCCCTGCTGTGAGGAAATAAGCAAGTGCTGTCACACCACAAATATTGTTTGAATTACACTTAAAACTTCCCCATTTTTTCCAACTCTATTTTTTTTTTTTTAAGTGAATGGCAGTACTCCCAGTGTCTGTGGCCAGTTATTCTGCCATTTAATCCTACTTGTCTGCGAGAATGTTTCCTTTGCCTACCATGGGGTTTGGGTCAGGTTACCAGGTAGGTCCACATAGGCTGTTACACACAAATGCTATGAATGCCTTGATCATACCATTTCCCCAGGGTTGCACTTTTCTATGACCTTTTTCCCAGAATATCTTTTGAGAAGTTGCTGGTCCTTAATATGTGCAGATACAAGCAACTGCCTCCCTCAAGCAGCCATTTTGTAGCAGTGTGTCTGCTATGCTATATGTCCTTCTCTTCCAACTGGTAAGTAATCTTAGCTCCTTTTGTACTTACTCTTTAATGTTTCTGAGGGGGACAGTCTCACTCAGAAACTGGAGTACCTCAGTGAATTTCACTGGAGTGATGTTTACTCTCTCAAATCCTTACAGCAAAATACTAGCCACCTCCTTCCAACTTAATCTTTTGTATTTATCATAACTATTTGTATAAAACCAACCTTCAGTGCACATAAAAACCCAAGCCTATATGAACAATTTGTAAGATTTGGCTGCCAAAATTTGTTCATTATAGATCCATGCTGCTAACATCCATCATTTAATTACACTCTAGATAGTGATTTTTTTTAAGAGATTTTTTTTAAAGTTTGGTATCTGAGCTCTTTGAGCCATTATTAATTTCACCCCTCCGCCCCCATTTGTTAATTAATGTACATACTTTCTCTCTAATACTACTTTTCCCCTTGAGAAACTTTTAAATGTTCAACTTAACCCATGTAGTTTAGCATCAGCTCATTTATGTTAGTGGTGAAAGATGATCAAGCTACAACACAATCTGAAAATTTCTTTCATGATGGAAAGATCTCTAAAAATATCATGCCTAAGAATAATCTAGAGATCATAGAGCCATTGTGCTAGCTTTGTATATAATGGAAACCATTTCAAACCAGGGGATACCACACCCCCAGCACCTTTAGTTCCAGCACCTATGACTTTTATGGTTTTATAGCTGTTTAAAAAAAAAACAAAAAAAAAACCTTCCAAAAAAAATTCCAAAACCTTTTAAAAAAGGCTATGTATCTGACTACAATAATTCTTAGACCAAGATTCCTGTGCCAGTGTTCACAACCCAAACATTAGAGCACTTACTAGGACACTGAAAGTTTAATGAATTACATGTAGTAGAACTGATTTTTCCTCTGTTCTCTACACTTAGAGAAATGCAGAAAGTAAAGCACATAAGTAGTTACCAACTACATTAAACTTTTTAACATTCTTTCATTTGTAGTAGCCTAAATCAGTGTTGTCATTATTATCTGCCTAGTCAGATTTGGGATTGGGAATTTTTTGCTGTATTATCTCCTGACTGTTCTAAATTTACAAATAAACTTAAAATATGACTTTGATTATTTTTTTCTTTACATAGGAATTGGGTACAGTGCTCCTGTCAGCTAAATTTCTAACTTATTACTTGCAAAAAAACTCTTAGAGTTTTCAGGTGCCTAAGTAGTCCCTGGAATCATGGTTAAAGTTGCCCCACCCTACCAAAATCTGAAATGGCACCTCTGGGAGGGTCACATTTCAAAACTCTTCTCCAGGTTTTTTGCGTCTAACTCTCACAGGCTGCAAAACCAATATCTTAGTCCCACAGGCGGCAGGTGAAGCTTCCACTGGAGGAGGCTAGCTCCCTGTCCCACCTCTTCTGCCCATAGCCCTGCCCACATGCCACCCCACCTCCTCCCCAGGCTCCACCTTCTCCCCTACTTGGCCCACCGCCGGAAGGATGTGGTGAGCTTGGGGGGCAGGTGGTGAGAAGGGACACAGCAAGCAGCAGGTCATGGAGGTTTCATGGGGAGGGAAGCGGAGCATGGAGGAAAGGAGGGATGCAGTGGGTGGGGGGGTGGGGCATGGCAAGCAGCAGGCAGGGGTGGGTCTCATGGAGATGGGGGGTGGAGAATAGGAGGGATGCACACGGTGAGCGGCAGGGATATCCAGAGAGGGAGGAGAGTGGAGGAGAGGAGCAGTCAGGCAGCAGCAGGTAGTAGGGAAAGGGGCAGAACAGGGAGGGGAAGAAGAGAGGCCACCACAGCCCCGGCATCCAGCGGCGAGTTGTTGGCACTTGCACCAGGGCAGGCTTAGCCTCCCTTGGCCTATTATATCCACCACCTGTGCCTAGCCCTGTGTTTGCAATCATCAAAACCCTTCAGCCCACACAACTTAGCTTTAACCTGCTACTATGTACCTTGGGCAATCCCTCTGTCATTTGTGGCTGTCTTTAATATATAAAAGAGCTTAGTTGCCCTTCCATTGAGTAAGAAACGATGTTTGGCATATCAATTGACTTTAAGTAGGTCCATGATCATCTCTGGAGTAAAGACGCACTTGGTGGCAGCCATTAACATCTTTCAGAATAACAGTATTATTGCTGAGACAAGGTGGATGAGATAATATCTTTTATTGGATCAACTTCTGTATTATTAACTTCATTTTGTAGATAGAGAATCTAAGGCAGAGCCATTAAAGCCAACGTTTTCAGACTTGGGGGCCTGAAGATAAATCCTTAATTAGGTGCTTAATTTTAGGCATCCAGGTTTGAAAATACTGGACTAAGTTTTAGTCTGAGAGAGGGATAAAAACAGCTAAAATACAATAAAACTGCTTTTATAAAAAGCCGGGCATTACAGTTTAGAATATCCTGTTCCCCAGCCCAATGTTTATACATCCAGACCACACAACTTTTGTATATCTGTCTTTACACATCTTGTTGTGCAAAGTGGATACATCTGGAGATGAGTAATGAATATTGCAGTAATCTAAACAGAGAGTCTGTCAAAGTTTTACAGCACCAAGTGATCAAAAGCCTAAAGAGGAAATTCTCCTCTTAGACCTCTACAGTGGATTTCGATTCCAATAGTCTATTCTGCCCCTTTGGGTAGAATACTCATTTATATTAGGATGAACCTAATAGGGAGAATCAAAATTTCTACTGTGTGGACATGAAAGGAGAATTTTGCCTATGTTGTTCGGTTCCATTTGCACATCTAGCAGTTTCAGGAAATAAAACATGTTAGGCCCTTTATTTTCAATTTTTATTTTGTTTAAAGTTTCCTGGGAATTTATCAGTGTTTATTTAAAATAATTAAAAAGTAGATAAAAAGTTGTGTAAAAATAAACTTCACAGTTCTCTGGGTAAATATCACTTTTCCTGTTTTTATTCTTTTAAAACGTTCAGAAACCCTATATGCTGAAATGTAGTTGGATACAGTTTTTGATTTTCAAGCCATTTTAGCATGAACAGTTTCACTAACTTTTATTTGCTTTGAATGCTGAGAACTACCTGTGCTATCTGTAAGGCTAGTAATGTATATGTGGTAGGCATGGGATTGACAACAGTACATACACCGACTTTCAAGTTGTTCAGGTACTTCTGACTCTGCTCCTTGCTCAAGAAGAAGAGGTGGCAGCTCAGTCCCCTGGGCTACGCAGGTAACCGAGCCACCATCTAGTCTTCCGGAGAGGGGAGCCGGTTCTGAGTGGTCTACCTGAAATCCTCTTAAATTAAGAGAATTAAGAAAAGAATTAAATTTGAGTCTCAACTTTTTCTTTGACCTTAAAGCTAGGTCTACACTAAACTTTTGATGGTACAGGTAGTGGGTCACTTTTTTTTCTAACGTATTTATACTGGCAAAAGCCCTCATGTAGATAGAAATATACCAGCATACAAGTGTTTGGGGGGGGGGGGCGGAGTTTCCACTCAGGAAACAATACAGCTATACCAGCAAGCTTTCTGATGTACATCTGGCCTATATTTTCTCTTTAAGGTTTCATACTCGGGTCATATTTGCCTAAATTAAAAGGTTGGCCCTCAGATGGCAAAGGTTTCTATTTAGAAGCTAAACTTCACATCCTGTGCTGTTAGGGCTTGATCCTGCACCACTGAAGTCAATGGAAGTTTTGCAATTGACATCAATGGGAGCAGCATCAGACCCTTAATGAAATACCAGTGTATGCCAATCAATCTCATTGTTGGATTACAAACTTCTTGGAACAAAGGCTGAGTCCTCCTTTGTGTTTATACAGTACCTAGCACAATGGGAACCCAATCTTTATTGGGGCCTTGGACACAGCCACAAAAAATTAATAAATAGTAAATCGACAATTATGTTGACACATCCTATGCAATATAATAGTTACTTAGGTAACAGGGATGATTACAAAGTAGCATCCCATAAAAGCAGATGGGGATTTATAGGAAAAGCTCTCTAGCACTATGCCTTGATATCCTTCAGCGTCAGCACAGGATTTCACTTACAGGGTGAAGGAAAAGAGAAGCTGAATAGAGAAAGCACTGTTTATGCTAGGCCAATTCACTGTTATAATAATGGAAGTCTATTTTGGTCACCACTTTGGCAACATTGTCACTTGGCAGCAGGGTCCCCTCTATGTCCACAAAATAGGTTGGCTCTAATGTTGCTACTGCATGATGTGAGGACCATCTTGCAAATCTCAGAAAAGCTATCACATACCTCTGACCATGCTGTTTCTTTGCCCTCTATTTGTTTTCTCTTAGATCTACATTAATTTCAAATTTTAATAGGTTTTATTCCCAGTCTCTATAACGCCTAGTCCACTTTGATCAAATATTTCTTTAACTGTTAATTGTAGTCCCAGTATTTCTCTAGAGACATTCATCTTAGTTCAGTCTCTCCTTCTTTCTGGTCTTTCACCTAATGGTATCTAGTTTCTTTCTGACTTTAACATTACACTGAATAAAATGTATATTTGCAGCAGTTCCTAATGGCATAAAAGTGGATGGCATAGCAATAAACTCCACACAGATATATTAAAAAGCAGCCTAAACACCTATTTATGCCATGTCCCCATTCTCCCCAGGAACAAGTTGTGTTCCGTAACATCTGTACATGGTCACTGAATGATAATAGACTTAGGTGGGAACAAGCCCAGCCATACATAGCATGACTAACAGTAGCCACAAGTCTGAATCAGGTTTTGAGTAGTATGTGTAGGTGAGTTGTTGCTGATGCTATACACTGCAGAGACAGGTGGAATCATGGAAGGTTTTCTCAAGAATGGGAGACGAACATGCTTGCAGGAAGATGAAAGGAGCCAGTGGTGAGCAAGCAGTTGAAGTTAAGGGAAGACAGTAAGGTATGAGTGAAGGAAGATGGGAGGTAGGAGAGGATGAGGTCAAGAGAACAGAAACAAATAGGAAGGAGACCTCAGTTTGTGAGATTACACGAAGAAAGAAAGGTGGATTTGGAATTGGTAGAAGGAAGGGCAGAAAAGAGTGAAAGAAATTCATGCCAGAGAGTGTTAATTTGATATAAGTATATACTACATTTGCCTGAATTCAACAGAAAATAGTTAATAGAAGTCTGAACTGTCCTAATTTTACAAATAACATTTATTGTCAAAGCCTTAGGCATAAAACATGAAGATGAATCACTCCTACATCTGGTGGCATTAACTTTGTACGTTGTGTACCTTGTGTGATGCTGGCAGAACAGGTGCTATATCTTGCCAAGGCGGGACAACACGGACGGGAGGGTTTTCCCTCTCCTCCCCGCAATCAGGATGCTTCTGTATTTTGTAATCAGCTTTGCGATACGGTTCAGATAAACTGTTTTTAGTGCCAAACAGAAGAGGAATGTGCACAAAACATGGCTTGACATGAAACTAGGTTAAAGAAGTTGGAAATGGCCCATGTAAATTCACATATTCGAGTACAGAAAATAGCAGGAAGAATTGCTGCAACCAAACTGGAATCCCCAGAACAATAAAATGTAGAACAATTACATCCCTAAAAAGAGTGAGAGAAAGTAGATAAAGGGCATGGATTGTAAATATTTCCTTTTCCCTTCTGTCTGTACATCTTTATTTATTAAATTATTTTACAGCCCTCTCCCTTCCATCTTCTCTTTAATGTGAAGCTCCTCTAGAAGGGAAAATTCCTTAACAGGATATTTAGAGTGCCATTAAGAAATTGCATGGATTAGGTTTCTGTCTCAGATGGACTCCTTATGGGTACAGACATTTTGGAGGATCCTTTTAGGGTACTCAGAACCTTGAACCTCAGCGGCTATTGATTGAGGGCACCCCTCTTCGCAGAATTAGATTCTGAGTGGGGAGCTCTTATCAATGTGTGTTAGATAACATTATTATACCTTCCATGTTGAAAAGTTCCAGAGGGGTAGCCATGTTAGTCTGTATACAGCAAAAACAACAAGAGTCTGTAGCACTTTAAAGACTAACAAATTTAATTTCTGCAGCCCACGAAAGCTTATGCCTGCAAAAATTAAATTTGTTAGTGCTACAAGACTCTCATTTTTATTATATCTGTTCCCACTTATAAGCATTTATTTAAAACTAAATAAAGATAAGGTATCTTGGAATGCCTATAAACCAATCCATTTTAATCAGCTCTGAAATGAAAATTCTTCTTAATGTCACAGATCAGCATTAGTGTGTTAATAATTCATTGATACCACAGATGGTAATTTTGTGGGAGAGGGGGGAAGAATATGGTGGAAATAGCTTGGATAAGATGCCTGTATCATCTAGACCTGCCCTGAGCCATTAGATGACAAGGGTTGAAATGCTGATAGCCCCTGGCACATTACTTACACTAGAGCTCTCACTATTGCTACTATCCAGGGAGCTGTAGCAATAGCACAAAAATTTAGACCTAGCCAAAAGGAACAGAGATGAAACAGAAGAAACTAGGGTCAGGCCCTGCTATCAATATTTTACTTTTAGGGATAAGTATATTACTAGACAGTGGAAAGCCTTTCTAATCTGTGAATGAGTGGTGCATGTTTTAGCTTGCAAAGGCAATTGGAAATTGTCCATAGAAAACAGCCATTTGAGTACAGATTGAGTACTTCCTTCTAAGCTGTTTGTCTCTGATCCAGTTTTCATTGTCATGAGTCTTTAGCAGCTTATATTCTTGGCATTGTGAACATTGACCCCAATATTTTATCTAAAGTTATTTATTTTTTCAGTGATAATCTGTTCCACTTTCTTTCAAATGTGTCGACAAGTGTGTTTTGCTCTGTTTCATCTGCATATGGAGAAACATTTCTTGTGACGTTATATTTTATATATATTACCTAGGCACAAATACTCTCCAGTTGGGTGGTTGCAAATTTTAAATACTTGTGTGTATTTATAAAATGGAATTTGAGAACCATTATGATTAATTATGACACTGAAGTCTAGGAGAAAACTGAGTTCTCTCCAATATTCCACTTCCATTAGCAATAGTCATAAGCAATTCAAGCCCAAGGTTAATTTCTAGCTATATTTAGTCTGGATTTTAAAAATAATACAGTGCAAAGACTTCCAAAACAAGACTAGAATTATATTTGCCAGCTTGCCTTGTCTCATGTCATAACTATACATAAGATAAAGTTAATGTTTTCATTAAGCTTAAGTCCGGAGCAAGTCCACACAGAAATAAATCCAAATCTCAATAGTATTGCTTATGACTGATGCTAAGAAAAATGGAGTGTGTGAAATATTTCAAAGTCTATTTCCAAGTCTATGCCTGTGTTAACAAAACCAAACTGCACACAACTAGAAATGCCAATGGGTACAATCTATCAGGAAAAACAGGTGTAAAACAACCACAGAATCCTGCCTTATGAAAACTGAACAACACATAGAGCAGGCAAGTTACACAGCCCAACTATCACAGGGCCAGGAGCAGAACAACAGAGAAGAGTTCACCAGGAGCTTTGAATCTAAAATCACCCTCTCTGCATAGGTTTTTATCAAAGTGGTTAGAGTTAATCTAAACTGAAATTAATTTAGCAATAGCCTCCAGCTACATTCCTTCAGTGCAGTTTTACAAGCAGTAAACACCAAATTCTAAACCAGAAAAGGTACCAATGAGAAAAGGGTGGCTTTCATGCTTTCTCAGAATTCCATGCCCTAATCAGCACAATCCCCTTTCCTCCCGGAGTGTAATATCCTTCCTTTAAACTGAGTTTAAATAGGCTCAGCTGCACTTAATTAGCTCCCACCTGGTAATGCCATCCAAAACTGCCTCAGACTCCTGGCTGAGAATTAACACCCAACACCTCAGGCCTTTGGTTGGTTTAGCAGGGCTTTCTCATAGTAATGAAACTGGAGTAGGGTGCTGCAGGGTCATGGCTCCCCTTCCCATAGATGTCAAAATCATTGGCTATCCTATAAAGCCAGCTAAATTGCATGGATATAAGAGACAGTAGGAATACAGTATCAGCAAGGAGAAAAATGAATAGGTGAGTTGAGAACAGTCTTGCATAAGCAGTAAAGCCTAAGTTCAAGAGGCTGGTTGGAGTTCAGAGATGTGAAAATACAAAATAGAGACCAAGGGCAGCAGCACAGTAAAGGTGCTTAGGTACTTGCTGTGTATCAAAGGCTTTTCCAGAGTTCTGAGCCTGCTCTTCTTGAAGTTAATGGGAATTTTGCGGCTGAATTCAAGAGAAGCAGGATTAGTCCCAAGCTAGAGGATAAATCTAGAAGTTTCTGTTTATACCGTTTCTGTGTACACGTCTGAGGTAGAAGATTTTTAAAGCAGGCAGATGCAATCTGTATTTATAAGCATTAGTTATACTTTTTTTTTTTTTTTTTTTTTTTGAAGTAACAAGATGTAGAAAATTATGGATAATGCACATTGCTCATCTGTATTTGTGACAGGTTGTTTCCTCTGATTTTTTCCTACTGACTTTTTTTAATGTCTCCTTCTTTTATAGCCTCTGTCTCCTGCATTTGCTTTGATCATGAAGCCATCTGCTGAAAGCTCATATTGGTCCACTTAGACTCTTCAGGCAAAAACAATTGTTCATCACACAATTTCTTTTAACATCAGTAGGCTTAGGTTGCAGCATTTAAGTTGTTTCCCCCATATTGCTGTTAAAATTCTCCTAATTCCACATAATTCTCTAATGAACTTTGTTTCTAGTTTTTATTATCTGATATTGTCTAGAACACCTACGTCTGTTACTTCTCAGTACTTCTGAAAGGTAATTTTCAGAGCTAAGCAAGCCATGTGCTACAGTTCTAGAGCAATAAGACATTCAAAGGCAACTTTGGGTAATGAGCAGCCAGCTGGCTGAAAAGATTTAAGAACATAAATCTTTACTCATTCAAAAAAATTGCCTAAGTTGTTCAAAAAACCTAAAGATATCTTTTTTAAAATAATGAAGCATTGATTAAATCACATTTTAGTTTCCTGATTCAAAGATCCTGATATCTAGAATCATTTTTTAATACTAATCTGGTAGTTACTTTCTGTGACTAGGACCTGATATAAAGCTCATTGAAAAGACTTCTCTCATTTTTAATAGGCATTAGATCGGGTCTAATTTTCTAAGTTGCTTAATATTAACTATTTCTATGAACATTTATGCCACTAAATTAATTTTTAAATAAGTCCACACCATCTAATAGTGGTTTTCTATGAATATCCTAGTGAATTAAACAAGAACTTTTTTATACTACTTGCTAGTCTCTCATTAACTCCATAGCAGAATCCTCATTTATTTCCAGATAAAGTGTAACATCAAAATCCTCCTTCCAAAGCTGGCCGCTGTAGCTGCCTCATTCTGTGTGTTGAGAACCTAAGAAGGGATCCACGAAGGGACATAAGTGTTGCAATGCTGAGCATCACTGTGTCTATCCTTTAAGTGCCTAGAATATCACAGGAAAAACACTTCAATTCACAAAGCCTAGTTAGGCATCTAGGCGCTCTATACAATTAATGGGAAGAGAGAGGTGCCTAAGAATGCAATCCACAAAAAGCCAGCATGCTAGCGCAAGTGAGGGGAGGAGTGTGCTAAACCCCACCCCCATCAGACGTAGGTGTCTAGTTCTGCTTAGTGATCCACAAATGGGAACCTGCTATAGGTATAGATCTTGCTGAGCATGAGTAAACTTGCATATAGCTTGATTTGAGAGCAATGTTAAACTGTAAACAAGGGTGTAACAGACTGTGTACTGGAAATGGTGTTTTCGGGTTAGTTGAGAAAAATGGAAACACCCTGAACTGATAAGCTTGAAATGTAGACAAGGTGGGGACATAAGCAACTGGTCCTTACATGATCTGAATGATGTCCAAACCAAATAGGTTCAAGAAGTATAGAGGTTTGTAGCTAGGAAAAATGTATGTAAACTGAGTAGTGTGTGTCATGATTTGGAATTGTGGTATCCCCCTACCTAAACTTAGGTGGGGCTTAGACTGGCCAGCGTGGGCCTAGGGCTCTTACATGCCTAATAAAGTACCTGAGTGACAAGCTGGAGCTGAACAGAGTTTTTAGATACTAGAGAACTGAATGAGGTGTTTGGTTAAGCTGAGTAGCTCCCCCCTCCACCCCGAGACGTTTTTCCAACACCTGATGCCTGGAATCAGGCGTCTTAGGTACCTCTTCTGGTGCTGAATTAGGCGCACTACACAAAATGACTGGAGGAGGTGATGACCTTAACTTTCAGCTCAGTGGTTAGAATACTCATGTGGGATCTGAGAGACTCAACTTCAATCCCCCCCCTCTGCCAGATGGGAAGCAGGGAATCTCCCACCTCTCAGCATGCTCTAGCCACTGTGCTATGGGATATTCTGGAGTAGAGCTTCATCGGTCTCTCCTGTTGAAGTTGTTGCACTCTGGATAAATAATGAAAGAGTGATTGGAGCATGGGGACTGGACCCAGGATCTCTCACCTCCCAAGTGGGTGCCCCAACCACTAGACTGCAGAGTATTCTTTTGGGCCCAATAACTATTAGAACTCTCTCCTGAGAGGTGGGATGCTACTATTCAAATCTTTTCTCTCCCTTTGATAGGAGTGGGGAGGGGGGACATTGAACCTTGGCCTCCCACATCCCAGCTCAGTGCACTAACCACAGGGATAGAAGTTATAACTTCCTCCTCCTCCAGCGAAATTTTGAATGGGACCCAATCTGTAGCTGTTCTTGGACCCTGTCTACACTTACTTCCAGGATTCAGCGGCAGTCAATGGGAGTTACTCAAGCTACGCAGAAAACTTGCCTAACTCCCGTTGACTTTTGGGTTCCTCTTCTGTGTGCCGTTTTCACTGGACTGCACCGACGGGAACTGTGTTCCCATCAACGCAGCGCTACGCCACTTGCAAAGGTGGTCTTAGCACGTCGATTTCTGGATTGACTGAGCGGGTCTTTACTGACCACTCAGTCAATCCAGAGCAATCGATCTGATGGCGGCGACTTTGCCGCCATCAGTGTCGCCGTAGCCTCAGAGACTGCCTGCTGGATTGGGCCCCACACATGACTTAGGTGGCTGAATGCCTGTCTTATCCTAGTTCATGAATCACTCTGGCCCTTAGGTGGGAGATAAGCATCTAGATGCCTAGAGGGAAGCAGCAGTGCACATGCTTAGAGGCAGAAACATGCCTAGGAAACTTTTTTACTGCAAAAACTTACCCACAGAGTGAGTTTAGGTGCCTATAGGGTTCAATGAGATTTCTGGATTGCAATAGAGCCAAAACTTGGATTTAGGTGCTTAATCCCAAGATTTAGGCCCCTAAATTTGGTCTTTACATGCCTAAGTACCTTTGTGAATCCCACCCCTACCTCCCAGCTTCTGTCCCTGTTAATGCCACCGTAATTGCTTGGTCCATCCAATTAAGTTTGATAAATTAGACCTACATTTCTATGTGGCAGCTCATGGTGGTCATCAGGCAGAACTGCTTTGTTAGGAGATGCGCAATGCTGAGAAATCTGTGCTTCAAGCCTCCCTTCCCCATACCACCTACATCTAGGCGGATAACTGTACTTCTTTTTGAAAAAATGTATTTTTCTTTTGTGACTATAGAACTACCTGTGCTGCTTCAGCTGCTGTTGCTGCTATCTTTTGTGACACTCTCATTTGGGAGAAATGCTTCTGATACTGCCAAAAAGTATCTGACTCTGATCTCTCAATGGGAGCTATATGCCCTTATTATTTTGCTTTTTTATAATGACAAATGGGATATTTATTTAGGACTTTAAATACTGTAAAAGTTTCAGCAAGACTAGGTTTTTCTGGATGACGCAAAGACCGTAAACTGTTACTGAGAATAAGAGCCAGAATGATACTTGTTGGCACTCCTGAACACATGGGATAACTAGTCAGGGACCCAGAAGAAATACTAGGTGATTTCAGCCTAGGTTAGTTGAATTTTGTCAGTCATAAAAATCAAAATATACAATGGAAAAACTTTACTGAGATTTTCTGACATTGCGGCAAGCCACATTACCCGCGGCCTCCCCCCAAAAAAAAAAAAAAAACACAAAACAAAACAAAAAAACCCTTAGGGATAACTTTGGAAGCCCTCTGCAAGCTCAGCCAATAAGTTACCTAATATTTAGTGCTGTTTAAGAAAAATAGACATTAAAAGGTTTCTAATAAGCTTATAAATGCTTTGGCCAAAAGCGTATTAATTATCAACCTCATAAATAATTAGAAATCATTGAAAAGAAAGAAAAGACTGTTCAGTTGGTAAGAATTAGATCACAATACACTGGATGGAATATAAATAGCAGAGCCTTCTGATTTCTTATAAACAGTACCAGTCAGCACACTCCCTCCCTCTGGAACTGTAGCTCACAACATGCATGGTAGCAGGCTATTACTTCATCCTTAATGCAAAATTCCATTGCTGTTTCCTTGATGAATATTGCAATATCTGTTTGTGAGGCAATTTTGATTGTTTTTCAGTGCATCTAGCTTCTCAGCAGGCCCCTCTCAGTAGAAAGTAAATTGGCTTTATTACAGGAGGAGGAATGCCTGGCCTTTGTCGATGCTTATGTTTTTTTTTTTCTTTTAGAAATCAATAAACCCTTAGTTACATCTAGGACTACAGTAAGGGAGGCTTTAAAAGCAAATCTGTGCAGCAGACTGATTTTTGATGGCTCACAAGAAAGCACAGTAGGAACAAATCACAGAGTTAGAGGCTTTGGTTAAGAACCTACATACAGCTAGCATAGTGGGTCCCCAGCCCTACATAATAACATAGGATTAATGGTAGTAAAAATGATTGAAGCAGATTATACAGGAGAAAAATTAAATTTGTTCAGGTGAGCACTCGGTGTTTAGGGTTTTTTTTCTTTCCAGGGTTTTTTAGCAAGATGAGAAAATTGTCTGAATGACTTATTTATTGCTTAAGGTAATTATGGGAGCTTAACATTATCGCTTCCTTCCAGATCAGGCAAGGTCACGTTATCTCCAGCTCTGAAGTTCATAAATTCAGAACCCCAGTCTCACGTTCTCTTTACTGTCTATAGATGGAGGCCATATAGCAGCCTTGCAAAAGTTTAATTTGCCCAAATTAATCTGTCCTCCCTCCCCATGAAGGTGATAGATTTGCAAAGTCCCTTTATGATCAGTTAATACAACCCACTATCTCTTTTAATCTATATAGGCTTTTATACTGTGCCTATCACCATAGTATAGAGAACCTATACATATAGGAAGAGGGGCAATAGACCTTGATAGCTTTTTTTCAACGAAGTATACAGCTGTTTATTATTGGAGTAGGGCACTGAAGCTTATGACTAAGGGGATTACACAGTACACATCACTCTGTCTGGATAATCTTCCCTAAAAAAGAAATTCTCTGAATAAAATTCTCTGAATAAAAAAGAAATTTGTGACAAGCACATGTGAATTTCATCATTGAATTCTGGCTTCAAAATTCTCACCACAATGCTAGCCAACAATCCTTAATTACTCCAGAGAGAGTTTTCTTTCCTGCCTAGTTTCTACATATTTTGCATCCTGCTTTATCCTGTATATTATATACAGTGTATGGCAAAATGTTTTGTAAGGCTTTCAGAAAAAAAATCTAATAAAAGAAATAAGATAAGAGACACTGATAAACAGAGGGGTGCTAATCCCTGGTTTAAATTATATCCCAGAATGCTTTTTTCTAACCTTTGCTACTTCACAGGGGAGTGTTTGCTGACCTTTTCATCCTTGTCCTGTATTTCTATCTTTAGTGATAATGGTAACATTGGATATAAGATGACTGTTTTACCGTTCCTCCACTTTGTGAACCATTTGTCCAGTGTACCACTAAAAAGCATTAGTTGGCTATCCAATCTTTTAAATAAGATTTAAACTCAAATTATAGGGCCAGGCTGCAATGCTGCTTTGATCTTACTCAGGAAGTAGTTGATTAGATCAGCGCTGGGCTACACTGTAGTTTTGTAATCAGTCAGAAAAGGGTACCGTAAAAACCACATGCTGTGCTTGTTTGCTTTAATTGATTAGTAGCTATTCTTCATTTTTTATTGTGTAATTGGTGCCAAAGCAAGACAAATTGTTTTGGGAAGTATATTTTCCATGGTACATGCAAAACTGAATAATAAAAGTAACACTTTCAGCTTAATTCTCATAATAATTAGCATGATATATCGTAAAACATGCCTTCAGTCTTAATAAGGAAGATTTTTGTTAGTAAATATCATGCCTATAATAAAGCCCTGATCCATTACTATAACTTTATCAGAAAAAGCTATAGGAGTCAACACGTTAACAGGGCCATGCATTCAGTATTATGGCACTAGAAATAGCATTAAAAAAAAGTACACATAGCAACAGTTTCTCTTTCTGATGCCACAAAGCTGTCTGTTCTCTGACCTTCATTATTCATTGCACCGAATTTGCTTCTAGAAATCTTCTGTTGGACAGCAACAGCTTTTCACTAAGAGTGCATATCATCTGTGTGCCTGCCAACACAGTGACAGCTCTGATAATAGATTGAAGTAATACATCATCAACATGAGGCAATCTGACGATATATTTCTCAAAAGATTGTGCTGCCCAAAAGCATATTTGTTTTAGTCATTCACCAAGTGAGCTTCTCAGCTGAAAGCCACCCCTCAAAAGTGGATAGCATGAAACTTTTAAAAAACAAAAAATAAGGGGTAATAATTACTATTTTATTTTTAGACCGAATTCGCATCTTCTGCTAATATTTGCATCAAAGAAACAAGGGATGAAAAACACCTCCTGGATCTTCCCCTGAAATAGCAGGATTGTCCCCCTACAGTAGATTTCCTATTGCTTTGCTCTGTCTAGTTTGTAATGTCACCAAAGACGGTGTCCAGGATGGTATGGCTTTGGAGGCTGTTCCACAATCTAACTATTCTTGCCATTAGTGATTTGTTCCCCTGTTCAGGAAAACAAAGCATTTAACAGCTTATAGCCACAGGCCCAAGCAAAATATACCCAAGGAAACTTCTTCACAAAACAGATGCTGCCAGGTATGGAAAAATACTTTGTTATAAATGAAGGGTACAAAAATAAACAGTCAGAACAAAATAATCATTTTGCAGCCTATTGCAAATGCTAAGCAACTACTGCCAAGAAAAGTTACCCAAGTAAATCAGACACCTGTAATGATTTTCTTACATTTCACAAAAGCTGATAGATTAGTTTCAGCCGTTGAAGCAGCATGGAAGTGCTTGAGTTATCTGAATGGGATTTTTTCCATATTCCCCCTGTCTAGCAAAATCTGTCCTCCACTCATAATCACTAAGAATGATTCATTTGTATTTCTTTGCCAGATTCTACAGCTCTCTCTTTCTAATGCTGCAAACCTAGTTTATAGCCTATGAATGAGTAGCGTTTACTACTAGAGATGGGATAAATTTTTCAATGAAAACTTTTTGGTGAAAAGTGCCGATTTAGTGACACCTAAACTTTTTGCACTTTCTTATCAGTTTTGCCAAATTGTTTTGATCAAAATCTTTTGAAAAATTCCAACTTTGTTTCAAAATGTCCTTCAATGTGATTTAAAAAGCAATCAAAATAATTAAAAATTGTCAAAACTGAAACAACATTTCATTGAACACAAAATAAATTTTTTGGTAAAATGAAAAATAAAATATTAGTTTCAGTTCAACCCGAAATGTTGTTTTCCAGCGTTGGCAGTAAACTAAAAAATCTGTTGTTCACACAGCTCTATTCGCTATACCTTATATTTATTCCTACATTATGGGATTGGAAGAAAATTATTTTGCTGCATTACATTTATTTGCAGTGGAAATAGAGAAGGGAAATGGTTTTCTTTGCATTTTACTTTTTATTTATTTATTTATTTATTAATCGCCATCAGATTAAAAGGCATATTATAGGAAGCTTGATACACTTCATGGGGAATGGAGTTTAATTAGAGCATATCATTGTTCTTATAGTCTTTGACATTTTATAGGTTAGCTGCTGATTCTGTAGCAATGAATCAGAAAGAGTAGTGCACAGAAGTAGATCTCTGTACTGTACACTGTTGTGTAACCCACAGAAGTGCCACTATATTTTGTGTCTTTGTTAAAAGATGCTTTGGGGGAAAGTTCTGGGTGGAAAAACCACTTGCACATCACATTTGAGAGATTGCTCAGACTCTTAGCAGGTAGTTTACAAAATAAAAAATATTCACTGAACAAGAAAAAAATCAACACAATTATACTATGAATTCTGCTGCTCTGGGTCAACACAATCTGTTGAGCACGCTGAAAACTCATTCTCACCAACCTTAGTTTTACATGGTGAGCACCCAAAATAAAACTAGCTGGGCTTTGAAACCCCAATTCAGAAAAGCATCTTCATTCAGGACAGCATTTAGGGACATGCTTAAGTGAAAACAGTGCACATATGCTTCAGTGTTGCTTAAATTTGGCTCTTCTACAAAACACTGAGTCACATCAAATGATGCTTCTCTTTTAATGGGATCCTATCACGCACTTACATTCAATTAATGTAAGCTCTTTGGCATTTGAATATATTTTCCCCCCCTCAAGGCTTCCTTTTTTAAGGGAACCTTCAAGCTAACTGTAGCCATAAGGGGGATAAAAAAGAAAGTTGTGTAATGGATTTGCTAAGCAGGAGACAACAATTCCTATTAACCCCCTCTCCACTGCACATTCCCCTCATTCTGGTCAGCAGGCAGGTGGGGGCAAAAACTCCAAGAAAAAACCATGAAGACAGATGTCATCAGGCACTTTTGGTAAGTAGCAGCAGCATGACTAGCCAGAAGCTGCAGAGAGAAACCCGAGGGAACTGCATACAGAATAGGCTGCAACAGAAGCCAGGGAAATGCTGTGGAGCAGGGTGTGATAGGCAAGCTAAGAAGCTGCTCAGGGTAGCAGATTTGGCCTGGCCACCTCTCCATGATGGAGGGCAGCTGGGCCAAACTTGTGTGGCACTGTGACCCTGTGTGCCTGATCTTGATGCCACTCGCTCAAATTTGGCCAAGCCTCTCCTCTATCATTAGAGTGTGGGGCAGCTAGGCCATATTTGAGGGTAGGGGGCAGCACACTGAGGATTGTGCACAAAGGGGGCAAACTGGAGCACAGCCCCCTCCAATAATCGGTGGGGGCATGGAACTTCTCTGGCTCTGGGATCACTGTGGAGGGAGCTGAGTCCTCCTCTTGCCCTGGGGCTATCTGGGGGCACAAAACATGCCCCTGCAAAAGCTGTCGTATTTTTATTCCTACGTACACGCCCTTGGGCACATTGAAGTGTTGCCTAGGGCGGCAGATTTATTTATTTATTTATTTATTTTTGTTACTGGGGTGTAATATTGGATATGCAGCCAGCAACATTGCTGCATGGGACTTATGGGGAACAGCAGAGGTTGGGCAGGAAACTGGGGCAGAGGGGCACCAATAAGTGAGCCTGGCCTGGAAACCTGCAAGCTCCTGCTTGCTTGAATAGAGACTGGACTGGAAAGGGCACTCCAGGCACTAGGCCTGAAGAAACTTATGTCCCGATTGGACTGCCCCCAGGGTCCCAAACAAGATCCACTGTTGCTCATTTTGAACTATAACTGCTTAAGGAACTGTATCTATGGTATTTGCAATCTATCCCTTTGTTGCCAGTCCTATTCAAATACCATTCACTTTGGCCAAGTGTCTGAGTGGTTATTGGGACCCACAAAGACTAGCGCCTACCAGGTCTAGCTGCTGAAGTGCTTGCAGGTGGATTGATTTAAATCGAAGCAATTTTGTGCGTCTAACAAGTTTATGTTCAACACAGTTCATTGCATGTCCTACAGGTTGCATCTGTAATAAAACACAAGTCTTTCATATACTATTTATTCCAGTACTGAAACTCAAAGCACTTCTCTTCAAGCTCCTTTCAAAATGAATCATTTATTAATACTATTGTAGCTGATTTTTTTTTTTTAAATCAATTCTTAACCTGGCTCAGGCCTAGTTCCCATGACTTTAACCAGCAAGGAAAAGAAATGCTCCACATCCATTTGCACTACATTTAGTATTGGCCCTCTGCCAATACATCCAGATGCTCTCACACACTTCTGCTTCATTCTGGCTCTAATTCAAGATTAACTCATTTCAGTTCAGGATGGCTCAAACTAATCCATTTAGGCTGCTTTGGATTTCCATTTGTCATTAAAAGGTGGGGGGAAGCAGGGAGAAGGAGATTCAATAAATAGGCTGATACACCTAGTAACAAAAGTTGTGACTGAAGACAGGACATTGGGTGTGGTGGGCCAGGGTTCTGAAGTGGCACCGAGCATCCTCTTTCTCTGGTGCTTGGCTGGCTGGTTCTTGCTCACATGCTCTGGGTCTAACTGATAACCACATGTGGAGTTGGGAAGGAATTTTCCCCCAGGTCAGATTAGCAGTGACCTTGGGGGTTTTTCGCCTTTCTCTGCAACAGGTGGGAGTGGATCACTTGCCAGGATTATCTGGGTATATCTCACATAATCGTTTTCCTCCCATTGCAGGGGGTCTCAGGTGCTGGTGCACCTTGCTCCCTCCAATACTCTGCCCTCGACATGTAATAGTCTGTGCTCCAGAGGGCTATGATACTAATTTCAAAAGTTGGGTTTAGTGGGTGGGTGCTGGGTACTCTTGGTGGTCTTTGGTATAAGGGAGGTCAGACTAGATCTGGTGGTCCCTTTATTTTAACAAAAAATAAAGTAATATAGCAAAAAGAATATAAGAATGCTCTGCAGTTCTCTTGAGCTTTCCATTGGAGACTCTCATAATGTTTTACAAATGTTAGTTGAATTAAGCCATGTTTCATGTACCATTTGCTGCTA
Source organism: Emydura macquarii macquarii (assembly GCF_026122565.2). Classification (NCBI taxonomy): domain Eukaryota; kingdom Metazoa; phylum Chordata; order Testudines; family Chelidae; genus Emydura; species Emydura macquarii. Next base: position 4,606,487 of record NW_027132971.1, on the reverse strand, counting down.
TTTACATAGATGCTGCAATTTCAGTAGCATTCAAACCATGTGCACCCAGACTGGCTCCTAGGTGCCTCTTCCTATATCTTCCTTCCTTCAACCTGTGCTCCTCCCTCTGAGTTCCATGCAGGTTACTACACCAGACAACACTTCTGTTAAATTGCTAAGTATTACTATACTTTTTACATACAAAAAAGCTGAGGCACAGAGAAGGTGTGACTTACTCAAAGTCACACAAGAAACACCTGAAAGTAGGAATAAATCCCAGATCCCCTGACTCCCAGTCCTTTAGTTTAACAACAAACCCATCTTTCCTCCCATATATAAACATAATATTATCTAAACACAAGGTAATCCTATAAATCCCATAACAAAATGAAAAAAAGAGTTGGAGTGCTAGGGGAAGTGTGCCCTTTCTTGGTTGGGAAGAATAGGCACAGTCAAAATGAACAGTTTACCAAGGCTATCTTTGTTATTTCAAAATCTTTCTGGGATTTTTTTCTCCCCCGATAAAAATCCTAGCAGGAATACAGGGGATGTTTTTAGAATTTATATGGAATAAGAAAAGACCAAGCATGAGAACAGATACTTTATACAGACCCATTGAATAGCTGTTCCAAATATACTATGGTACTATCAAGCCAGCCAGCTTAACGCAGTAATGGATTGAGGGCTCTCTAACCCAACCAAACACTGGTGGAGTAGAAAGAGAGCCTGAGATATGAGGCCTCAGGCCCAAACTGAAGTCAGGCCCTGCTGCTATAAAGCAAAGTTAGCAAGAATCAGACTATAAGCAAAAGCCAGGCCCTGTTATAAAACATGCCTACTTGCAAGTTCACTGAACTTGGCAAGAGCAGGGCTAGTACTGCAAAAACCCAAAGACTCCTACGAAGTGTTAGGCGCAGACACTTGTACAAACACTTTCCAGAAGGAGCATGCCAGAACACCCCGATACCAAGTTAGGGTATAAACACCCTCCCTGAAGATGATACAATGACACACTAACCCCTCCTAAAGTTAAGGTCAGGATGATGGATAGAGATGTTTTGGTCGAACCAACAGGTACTAGGTAAAAAGTGTAATTAATCACGTCAAAGAGGCAATATGTAACTTGTTTGTATCAGTGTATAAAAGAGGGGGTCACAGATGGGGATGTCTTTGTCCGGCCTGGGGGGAGCAGACGTTCCCACCATTCACTGAATTGAGCCCACTGTAACAGGCATACATGAGCTAGTGTAACTGTAGACGTTGATCTAGGGAGCTAGGGTCGTGCTTCGTTGACAACAAACTTGGCCAAATGCCTTCGCTACTGAATCGGGTCTGTGGTCTCTTTGGGCAGTTTGATCAAGATCTGCTGCATCAGCTATCTGCACAGAGTTGGTGCAGCACACAGAGAGAACATACACGCAGCCAACAACTGGGTTTTTATTGAACAAGAATATTGCAGCAGGAAAAACATCACTAGGCTATCATGGATTAATAAAAAAATCATGCCCAGCAGAAATGTACATACATCCTTTAATAAAGGCAACTATATGGGTTAGGGATAGAGCTAGAAATCAGTTCAGTTCTTTTATCTCACCACTGATACCCATTGCAAATATCTAGATCTTTACCCAAATCACAAACCAGAGAGCTTAAAAGATTGAGAGAGCAATGGAATACCCAGCGCTAGGCATTTAGCCAGTAAAGAAATTTTTCTCTCTTAGTTAGAGATCAAAACTAACTTTAACTGACCCACTGTTTCCTGGTAGCAGTACTTTCAAGCCAGGCATTGTTTCTCAACTTCCTAGAAAATCTTATTTTTATTCAGAAAGCTTAACCTTAATAGAAGCGATGACGTTGGTCAATTAGGAAACAAAAATTATAATAAATTTATAGCAATCATTACGGACAGTTTTCCTAACAAAAATGTTTCTCTGTATGATATGCTGATAGGCAAAAGGCTGTGGATAGACCTATACCCTAGAGGAAGGGAGTTTCATCTGAAAAAGAGGACCAGCAACCTCAGTCTGTAGCACAATAAAAGAAAATTTCTTTAAAATACTATTTCAAAGATACCTCACACCAGTGAGCTGAAAAATAATATAGACTGAATGGGGATAAATGTTAGAGAAATTGCAGTGAAACAGGAGATTTTATGGATGTATGGTGGACATGTCCAGTCATCAGAGAGTATTGGGATACAATTCATAACCAAATATCACAAATTATTGGATACAGATTACCAAATGAGCCCCAGGTAATCTTCCTAGTGGAAGTGGTCACACAAGAGGAAATGAAGAATTAAGCTCTCATCTGCTAGTAGCTGCTTGGCTGTAAGTAGCCTCTCATTAAAAAAAGAAATGATTCAAAAATAGGAGAGGTGGTGGTTATGAAGAAATTAACACACTAGTTACATACGCAGCAAAATAGACAGAGGACAGATAGATACTTAGATATTTGGTTATGTTTTATTCAATACTCAAAGTACATTTACCTGCAAAAAAACCCAACACACCTGTCCACTTTTTTGATTAACATTTGATAGACATATCTGATCTGTTAAATATGTGTATATAGAGATTTCACGCAATGTAATAACATTTCTAGAAATGACATAGGTGTTGTAATGATATTCATGCTGCAATATGATAACACCTTGTTAAATAGAAAGAGCTGATGACTATATTCCTGCATAATGTCTCTTGAAATAAAAGCTAACTGGTGTAATGAGTGCTTTGTTTCTGATATTTACATAGCAAGGATTTGTAAACTTTTTAAAACTTCCTAAAACAAATAGTTTTAAAAAAAGTCCAGTAACAAAGACCACATCTGAGTCTTTATATCTTCCTTTAAAACAGTACAGGCAAAATCCTGTTATTAGTATCTGTGCTGCTAATAGGGGAGGGGTCTGGGCCTGGTCATATGAAAGGGTCTAGTTCTGTGAAGGGTTCTTGAGTCATTTTATCAATAAATGTGCATGGAAATTAGTGATTAGCAACAGATTAGTACTACTTATATTAAATGTATGTGTGATGTTGGGCTTCATTGTTTGATGCAAAGGGAATTCAACAATTTAACTGTGGTGCTGTTTCAAATGTATCCCAGCGTATGTACTAAATACAGCATCTCTGGTACTACTGAGAATGCTGCCTAGTGACAAAGATGTTAGATGAAAGATAGTATCTATAGGCATTGGTGATGTGAATGCTGAAGATACCCTCCGTCTGCGAAAGTCAACAAAGGCAGGGGCGGGGAAGGGAGCTGGGATAAGAGAATAATGGGTAATAAAATGTAATTTGGGATGAAAAGAAAGCAGATAACAGAGACCAGAGTCTTTCAAAGAAGATAATAGATAATCATGTTCCCCCCACCTCCCAAAACAATCTCCTTCTTACCTGTCTCAACCAGCTGCCTTCCCATCTCCCTTTTGCCTCTAAACCGACCATCTAGAACAGATGATTTCCTGTCCTCTGACTCCTCCTTCCTGGATCCCTTCCAATCTGGTTTCTCCTTCTTCCACTGAGCTGAAACTGCTTTCAAGGTTTCCATCTACCTTCCCTCGGTCAAGTCTCAAGGCCTCTGTTCTGTAGTTTTCCTCCTTGATCTTTCTTCAGCCTTTGTTAGCATTGATCACTCCCTCCTTTTTTAAAGTTCTCTTCTCAGTGGCTTTCATGGCCCTGCCCTTTCTTGGTTCTCCTCTGCCTTACTGTTCTCCTGTGGCAGTTCCTCCTCTTCCCTTTTCCCCTCCTCTTAGTGGGATTCCCTAAGGGCTCTTTCCTTGTTCCCTTGTATATCTTATTCATGCACTCACACAGCATCCACTATTATCTCTACACTGATGGACTCAATCACAGATCTACCTCTCCACATGTGACCTATCTCTTGCCGTCCTGACCTACATATCTGAATGTCTTTCCAGTGTATCATCCTGAATTTCTCACTTTGAGCATCTCCATTTGAACTCAAGCTAAACATGACCAAGAACAAGCTTTTAATTTTTGTCCCAAACTCTCCTCTTCCTCCTTTCTTCATTACTCACCAAAGCTCAATGCTTGTCCCTCTCCAATGTTGATATGGTAGAGAACTACAGAGGTGGGTTGATGACTCAGATGCATCTTTCCTCGCTCTGACTTTTATCTCCCTGGTCCAGCCCCAGGGCTGTCTGCCCTTCAGGGCTATATAGTTATTGCCTCTAGAGGTCCTCATTTGTGCTGGCCAAATTGTGGGGAGGGATGAATGGGAGGCTGCTTCTGTCTGGATAGTCTTTGTTGGAAAAGGGATAAATGATACCATCATAAATCACATCCAAACAGGCAAAGGGACAGCAGCTACATGCTGCAAAGACAACAGTAATGGGCTAACTAGCTGCTTGTCCCCATTCATCCTGTTGAAGAAAAGGCCAGGAAGAACAGGGCCATGCCAACAGACACAGAAATATACTTGTCTTTTGAGATCATATCCAGTAGCAAGCAGGGGTATGTGCAGGAATTTAAATTCCAGCACTTTTGGAGGAGCATGCGCCCACCCCACTGGGGCCCCAGAGGAGAGAAGGAGCTCTACGCCTACCGACCAATTACTGGGGGGTCAGTGCGCCTGCTTGTCCCCCCTTGTGCACACCCCTGGTAGCCAGGCAGCAGGTGACATGCAATGCGCTGGACAGACTTACACACAAGTGCTTGGGTGAATGATGGGAAGTAGTGGAAAGAGATTACACACTTCTTATATGAACATGCTGTAAGGCGCAGGCACTTCTTAGACACTTGCCAGCAATCCTCGTCTCATGCAGAAGATATTCAGTCCCCTTATCCCACAGCTACTCTTATGTAGGATGGAGTGAAGTACCATAAATTGCTCTGGGGGGGAGGCGGGGGAGAATTCTTAGTGTCTCCGCAAGCTCCTCTCTCTGGTCCCAGCCAGGTTATCTGCTTTGGTCAGAGTGCCGGAGTCTCCCCCAGGGCTCCCACGGCTGTCATACACCATTGCCAACCCCAAGCATTAAAAAAATAGGAGTCAGCACATCATGAGACTAGCTTTGAAATCATGAGATGTTTTTTAAATAATACATGTAGGGTTCTTCTGGTTTCTGGGCCTTTAGGGTACACCCATTTCACTTTGTCAAGCTTTTCTCTGCAGCCACATATGATAGAAAATGGCTATTTTTGAATGAAAGCTGAGACTCTCTATGCCATATCCTGATCCAGGAGATGGGGCTTTAAGACGAACATCAAATGCCGCAAGACTCACGATAAAAATCACAAGAATTGGCACCTCCCTGCAGCTTGAGCCACAGCCCTCCTTGCCAGCCTTGTGCCCAGAAAGGAAGGCTTATTTCCATCATCATCATTCCTATTGTTACTTATTTATATCAGCATAATGCCCAGCAGCCCTTGTCACAGCAGAGATTCCCTGACCTAGTCCTTGAGACCCTTCTGGTCAGTTTCCAGTTTGGCCAGGTCACCCTGGGCCACCATGTGATGCAGCTGCATACGCTCTGGCAACAGCTATTTCTTCCATCAGCGGAGCAGAAGCCACCATCTTTTAAAACTCCCAGCTTGGGGGGGGGGGGGGGGGAGGAGAGGAAACCCCTGTTTATACATGTTTGTTAGTGAAACTAGGAGGTGGCCTGGGCTCCATTGCTTATCTTTTTAAAATGTCACTACTCATTACCAGATTAGGCACCTCCCTCCCTGCAGGTGTTTCACTGCTCAGCATTATCTTGGATGGATGGCTGCTGTTAAGCACGGATGTAGAAATGCAGCAAGCCAAGCCGTTTACAGGGCACAAGAAATTGTATTCATCCTGCAAAACTCAGCACTTAGAGCTTGGCAATCATCATTACAACACAGTAAACAATGATATCTGAAGTGGAGAGCCCAGCCCATTATGTTTAAGGGAACCTGCCCCAGAGCCCCGCTTACTCATCTCAGTCTGCTTTTCATGTTTCCCCTTTCCCAGAATGGAACTGCCACTCTCTCCTGCCCTTCCACCTAAGGGAGAACTCATTCTTTTGGACAACCTTACAGGCACATGCAGGGTGAAAAGTGCTTTGCTGTGAACTTTGTTCAGCACTCTGCCAATACAAACAATTGCCAGTCAAGACTTATGTCACTATAAGACGGGAAAAGACTATTTCAAGGAAGCTAAAGTTTGTTTTATTCTTACCTGTTCTGCCTGCTTGTGCTCCACCTCTGTTGCTTCCAAAATTAACTGGATGGCTCTGGGTTGAGTTGAAACCTGATTGAGATTGATAGATGTGAATGCATCTTTCAATTAACTATAAGGATTAGTCCCGACCTAGGGCTAAAGGAGTATGTGAACACAGCTAAGAGTATTTGCTATGTATCATTTGGTGGGTGTGGGGGCAGAACCAACAGAGATGGATAGACAGCCAGCCAGGAGCAGTTGAAAGCACAATATCTAACCCTGGAAGAAAGCTTTTGGGTCGGATGCAGGCTGAAAACAGTGTCCTTGGTGCTGTGAACAAAAGAAGCGGTGTCTGGCCATTTGATTTCTTGAGTCAAAGATACAGGAATTTATACATTCTTTGCAAATAGACAAAACTTCAACAAAAAAATACCTGATCATTACCAATTTCCACTTCCAACTGAAAAATCCCCAGGGCCCCAAACTTTGCCTAGCTACACAGGTCAAAAAGGGGCAACAGTTACATAACATGCAGCCATTCCAGTCAGTCTTGCATTCACCAGCTGAATTGGAAGGCTGAGCCCTTCTACGGGGTTTGGAGTCTGCTCCCCTTCTATTACACATTGTCCCAACATGACGCAGGTTCCAAATGTCCCACAACAAAGGCAAGAGAAAAATATTAAAGGCCTAGTGCAGCCAGGTCCCTTTTAAAAAGTCCAAACAGGCACTCTTTATTGTTTTGCATCAGCCACACAGCTCCTATGCATATGTGTAGAGCAGTCTCGCTAAGTTGTTTTGAAGGAACTGGTGTCCACGTGAAGGTGGTGGGTGAATGTAAGAGAAAGGAAACAAAAAGTGGTTCTACTAAAGGACAAGACAGATGGCTGGTGGCTTATTTTTAAAAATGTTGATTCTCACTGACGAAGTGGGTTGCAGCTCACAAAAGCTTATGCCTGCAGAAATGTGTTAGTCTTTAAGGTGCTATAGGACTCTCATTGTTTTTTCATAATAAAGTGATAATCACACCATAAGAACAGGGTCCTTTTTGCAGCTCAACCACTAGAATAATGGGGAAAGTATGGGGAAGAAATCCCTAAAAATTCAGGGTCAATGCAACTTTTTAAAGGGATGAAATAAAAACCTGGGTTAATTATCTGCTAGCACAGGGGTCCTCAACTTTTTTCCATATCATGATCTTCTGTTATAACAGAAGAAAGTTTGGGGACTCCCCTCTTATCTAGCTATAAAGAAGGGGAGGAGGGTCGTGGCTCCCAGATTGAGAACCCTTGTTTAGCACATGCCTTTATTTGTATCATTTTAGCGGCACAATTATAGGTTCTATTCTTTGTATAGTACAGAAGAATAAAGTTAACAGATGTACATTTCTTTATGACAGGGGAAGCACAAAATGGATATACATCACCATATGATGGTATTCTCAGAATACAAGACAACAGTCATAACCCTTTTGGAAAATCGCTGTTGCATGTCCACTGATAAGGCTCTGGGTCCTCGCCATGCCTTATACAACTCCCAGATTTTTGAAGGAATAAAGAGCTGATTTTATTTTTTTAAATGTACTTGATATACCTTCTGAAAATGCTGATGGAAAACAATGTGCATACAACCATTCTCATAGTTACCTATGTAAACATTCAGAGAGAAAGAGAACTTTGAAAACTCCAGCCAGGCATGCTGATCAGAGAATGGGAAAGTAAGAAACACTGTATTGGTAACAAAAGAGAAAGCTGGAAGAGGGAACTTCACATATTAAAAACAAATTTTTAACTCGTGGTTTTGCAGCCTATAACAGTGTGGCTTTCCCCTTGGAATCAAGCCCTGGGCCCAAGCCAGTATTGATTACAGGACACGCCCCACCTGGTTGAATCAGGTGCACTTCATGTAAAAAAGAGCAGGCAGTAGTCATGAAGGAGGAAGCTAAGGAGGTTGTAATTGTGTTTGTAAAGACTGTAGGGCTGTCTGAAGGTTTTTACAGGGGCTTGAGTCAGCAGGGGAAAAGCTGAAGAAGCAGCAGGTAGGGTGGCTGGGAAGATACCTTGTCCTAACAGAGGAGAGCTTCTATAGGCCAGCTGGATGAGTTTCTCTTGTGCTATTTTGGATTAATCAAGAGAGAAATGCTGAGCTGTGCTTGACATTTAGAGGGTCAATATGTATTAGATTCAATAAACTGGACTCCAGTAGGGGATTTATTTGAACTCTCTTTTTAACTGTTTTTGAAGGGCCCTGAAGAGGGGGGGAAAGCAGACCAGAAGTAGGGGGCTATGCTATAGGGTGAGCAGATAGCAAGTGTGGAAAACTGGTTTAGATAGGTACCTATTGCCCCCAACCCCAAAGCCCTGACTATTGGGATTGTCCCTATAAAATCAAGGTATCTGTTTTCTCTACTGTAGTATGATTCCCTGCCCATGGATGGGCACTTAGGTGGTGGCTGCCTGTGCTACAGGAGCAGCTATGACTTTTTTTTGGTGTGGGGAGGTGGTTGTGCCTCCTGATTTTTGAACTGTGGTGTATAGCACTACTGGAAAGGTTAAGGTACTGCTGATTTGCAGGAACAACTGATGATGGGAGCAGAGCCAGTGGGCAGCAACGTACCATGGGTCTCCAGTGCCTAGGGACTACTGCTTACATTTGTGTCTGCCCCCATCCCTGGCCTCAGGTGCCTCCCATGCAGGACAGGAAGAGTCCCTGGCTACCACCAGATGGTGCCATCCCCCAGCTGCCCAGGGGAGATCTGTACCTGGGGGGGACACATGCCATTTTCCTCCTCCTCCTTCTCCAGGGACTTTCTGGCAAGCTGCTGCCCTTTGCATTTGCCCACCTCTCTCCCTCAGAACCTCCTGTATGCCCCCCTCCCTGTGCATGGTGGAGGGCCTGGCCAGCGTGCCCCCCTTCCCACCCAGGCTGGCACCTAGGGGCTTGGCTCCCCCCTCACCCTCCCTGTCAGTATGCCATTGCCCCAGGGAACTTGGAGAATGGGAAAAGGGCAGTATACTGGGTAACAAATGGATCTTGGAAGAGAACACCTCAACACAGATCTCTTATGCCAGTGGTTTTCAGCTGCGGTACATGTACCCCCTGGAAGATCTCTGCATACCCCCAGAGGGTACATCAACTCATCTGGATGTTTGACTAGTTTTACAACAGGCTACATAAAAAGCACTAGCGAAATCAGTAGAAACTAAAATGTTATACAGACAATTACTTGTTTATACTGCATTATACAACAATGTAACGTGTGTGTATGAACTCTGTGTGAAACATGCGTTTTATGTCCTTTATGGATGTGTATGTTAGTGCAGTTGAAGTTGTCATGATGTGTATGTGGTTGCAATGTAAAAGTGAATAGAGGTTTGTTTGTTTTTGTTTTTGTTTTTTTGTGTTTTTTGGGGGGGTGGTTTTTTTTTTTGTTTTTTTTTTTAAACAAGGAGCTGGAAGTGGCGATAGTGGCAACAGTGTTGTAAGAAATTGAAAATGACTGGGGGAAAAATAGTTAGTTCTGCAAGGAATATATTGCTTTTGGATTCACATAAATAGCAGTCCACCTCAAGCTTCGTGTTTCTTTTGCAGAGAAAAACTCTATCATATAACAGTATGAAGCAGGTGCATTTGCAACAACACTTGAAGACAAACGAGCATGCAGATAAGCCAGTAAAATTTTTTCAAAGAAAGTTTTGAGTTCCAGATTTGCCAGCTTAAAATGAAAAACCTTTTCTAAGCACTATACCATGTGCAGGTAGTTTTTAAGTGAGTTGAAACTTGGGATATGCAAGACAAATCAGACTCCTGAAAGGGGTACTGTAGTCTGGAATGGCTGAGAACCACTGTGCTCTGAATTTGTGCTTTGATACCAATTTGAATATAATGACTGCTGTGATCTATACATCTTAGGAAGGTAAAAATAACTTTTTTCCTTCAGTTCTTGGGATGGAAACATCTATAATTATTGGGATTTATATAGCCAGATTTCTCAGCCTTTTAATTCTTCCTTTCGGGGAGCCTACAAAATGTATTGAATGTGAGGGTTTTTTCAAACATAACTTGTTAGTTATCCAAGTATGTGCTAGTAGATCAGACAGATATAATAGAAAAACCTAACCTTTTTTAGATTTACAAGGCTCTATATTGTTCCAAACTGTTTTCATTTTTTTGATTGTTCCATTGTTTTAAGACTCTTCCCCCCCCCCCCCCCAATCACACATTGTGTTTTCCTGGATGACTTTTAACACTTCTTGGCATTGTAATATAAAGTCAATGCTTACATGTTCACAAGCATAAAAAGTCCATCAATAATTTGATTTGCCGGAAATAAGAAAATTTTGTAATAAGAGTGATATTCAAAACTCATAAATCTTTAAGGACCTGGCACCTTTCCACATTGAGTAGTATGTTTCTCTGGAATTAGTCCTTGCATCGTAAAGCACTCTTATGAAAAGGCTGGCAGAATCTGGCCCTCAATAGAAGAATCATTGTCTAAGTTTGAAGGCATAAATTGCTCTTCTAACTACTGTAAAATGTAAGTAGGTGGCTATGTGCTGATTCCTTCTTGCCTGTCTTCATAATCTTGTTTGGAAATGAAATTGATCTTTCTTTGTCCCTGCAGAAATTGGGGAAGCCAATCTTGCACATTGCAAGTCAGGCTCATCTTTGTGAAACTGTCTTTAGTCTTTATATTTAAAACCAAATGGTCCTTGAGAAAACTAGTCAAATATTTCAAGACTTGCTCTAGCCATTGTGTAACAAACTCACAGCCTGTGAAAGCATCTGCTTGTCAGAAATGATATCTTTGTGTGACTCTTAGGGTTCAACCCAGCCCAGTAAGGGTTGTCACTGCCTGTCCTATACACCAGGGTGCCTTAACTGCTCTGCTGCTGCAGCTCACAGACTGGATGCTGACAGCCATCAGACAAGCATGAAGGTGTGCTGTGCACCCTGGTTCAGCGCTCTGACCCTGGCAGCCTTCCTCCCCAAGACCAGCACCACCGTGGTCTCAGCCAGTCATGGTTACCACTAGCATGGTGATCCCTAACACACACTCAGTCCCAATTCTCCCCAAAACTGCCTGCCCTGAAGTGTGTCCAGTCCTCTTCTGGAACGCTCATGGAAGTCGGGTCCACTGATCCTTTAAAGAGACGAAAGCATAGTTTATCACTTCAATTCCAATACAGCACTTGGTTGGTTTTAGATTAAAAGCAAAACAATCCTATTTAATCAAAAAGCAAGTGGCTTTACCTGAGTTAAGTACAAGGGATAAAGACCAAAACATGGTTACAAGCAAACAGAAGTAAAATGCTTTTAATGGCTAAGAGCTAATTTAACAAGCTCCAATCATTGTTCAAAGTAGATTTCTTCCCAGTCTTTCAGCCATGGCTGGGTTGTTTTGGGGTTTTTTGTTTTTTTTTCCCCTCTTCTCTCATCCTGACCTGCCACAGAAGGCCAGGCTGCTGGCTTCCCTAGGTGAAAGATCAAGTCTTCCTTATCTCCCCAAAAGGAAGCTATTGTCAGGAAGACCTCCTGGCGATTCAGTCTCCTGTGTCTCTCTGGGATGCAGGAGCCATATTAAGCCTCTCTCAAGTTCAGGATCAGGATAACCCCCACTGGTTTAGCTTGCTGCCTTTGTTTACAGCTAATGTTAAAATTGAGGTAAATCTACATTCCTTTGTCTAGGACAGACGTGTTTATCATCTTTACCTAGGACAGGCTCACTAGTCTTAAATATGTTCTGTTAACATCATACAGAGGGAAATCATAATTTCACACAACATTAACACATCCATTTTACAATGATATTAATAAGCAGTGTTAGCTGTCATATACTTCACAAGATATATTTTGTATACATCATATTAGTATGTAGGATGTGACTACATGGGTGTCTGGGTCACAGTTTGCCAAATTCACAGGCTAGAAAATGCATGGCAAGATGTCACTCCAACTACCTAGCCAATACAATAGGTTAAATCCCAGAATCAAGTATTCGAGTACTGAGTAGACTGTTAACTGAGGCCTCTAACTTTTATAACTGTATAATCCCTACTCTCCCATTCAAACGTGTGTGCACACATTCTCACTTCCCCTGTTTTTCTCCCCTGTCCCCCAACAATGATGGACATTGCAAATGACACATCACTGACTAATTAATATAATAATTTAACAATGCCATGCTCGTGTTTGCTCTACTACTGTTCTTTCTTGCAAACACAGTATTTCCTTTCTAATGTTCACCAAATGTGTTAGGAGTCCTATTTATTGAGGAAACTACTAATGTTGATGAAAAGTGTAGCTGAGCAGTGACTAACTGGGTTGGCAGTGTCAAATCTTCCATAAATAATGGTGAACAGTGCACAACTATAATGTTCTAAATGTTATTAGATGAACTTGTTTGCCACTTAAGATGTCTATAAATGAGTAAAATTAGACTTAAACAGAACAGGACTACAAAAACTGGAGTTTGTTCCTTTAACAATTTAGCTAGGAATGGGGGCTTATCTAGAGCATGATCAGTAATGATTTGGCATTTTGCATTTAATAATCCAATTTCTCTAGCTCATTTTGTTTACATTCAGATGCAAATTTACTCTGAGTCCTCATGAAATAGAATGACCGTTTGTAAATGAGCAAATTTTTATTGGGATAAGCCCTTAGTCAGTTCTTTCTCAGTCCATGGGATCAGTTTATCAAAGGGGGTTTTGGCTAAAACCCAAGTACTAGATCTATGTATGAGCTGTCTCAATACTGTGGATTTTGATGTGTTTGCAACCTCTGGAAGGAGTGGATGGTGCTGCTCTTTGACTAAACTTTCTTGTTGAGAGATCCCAAAAGGTAACATTGGGCAATTGCATTTATGCTGTAAGAGCTCTTCCTCCGAGGGTACCATAAGGAGCCCCACTCCCATTCAATATTGATGTGACACTTCACTCTACTACAGTTAAAAATAACAATTTAGAAACCGCTGTTTACAACTGCATGCATACAAGTGAGCGCACTCTTGTTTGCTACAACTTGGTCACACGCTGTTGGGCGTGTAGGAATGTTGGAATTTAAATGTTGCGCATTCCCATTTTACCAAGTTTGCATATACTGAATTTGGAATTCCAAAGTGCACCATGATGATATAATTCATAAAGTCAGATTTAGCTGTATGTGGGGTGACGAGCTTACTGCACACACTTGGGAAAAATCTGATCCTTTCATCTTATTTAATATTTGTTATATAGTAGAAACTGGGGCCCTGTCCACACAATCCTTACCCCCAGAGACTTTACAGTCTAAGTGTATGATGATAGAGAATAGTAAATTGCCTTGTGCTCCCCCAACATTGGGATAAGTATAAGCAGTGATCACAATACACTAGCTATTGAACCATTAACTGATCTGTAGGCATTAGGCTATAGCGGAGCATTGAGGAGAGATTTGAAGGAGGATAATGAGTGGCTTTGTAGGTTTGTGGGCTTTTTTGTTTTGTTCTTTTTAAAGGGTGCTTCTTATGCATAAGGGATATCACAAAAGAAAGCATAAAGATACTTGGAAAAATGTGACCACTGAGTAACTAACGCTGGCACTGCTGGTGAAACAGAAGCTGGGGTTGATAATTCTCTCTTGCAAGAGAGAAGTGGGGGAAAAAACTTAAGCCATGAAAGACCTTCAAAGGGAAAACATAGATTTTGTGTTTGATGCAGTGTAAAAGGATGCAAAGAAGGATAGCAAGGTTGAAATGACAAGTCTGCAAGATAATCTTTGCAGCAGCATTCTAAATGGATGGCTTGTATAAATTTTATAACATGTATAAATTCAATATCCTCTTGGCTCTAGATGAATAATGAAAATATAATGTAGTGTAAAGAAAACAAACAATGACGGAGGCAAAATGAGATTTTTTTTGTCTGAGTAAGGACTGCTTAATTTGGTCAATAAATCTGGCCACAGGGTCAGTGAAAATTCAGTCCCCAAGGCTTTGGTCTGGATATTTCCAAACCTAGAGAATTGTTGAACTAGGAGATGCACTTTACTTGCATCAACATTATTTCTAATTTCAAGAACTGTTTTATTACTTTATAAAATAGTGACTTCAATTATAGCAGATAATGACTGATTTTGTTTTTCAAAGCTTAGTTTCTGTATTCCCTCAACATGTGCTGTAACTGTCTCCACAAGATGCCTCTTACATTCACTTCCCTGCAATAGAAAAGTTTCTTTTCAAAACAGGACGCTCTAGTTTATAACCTGTGATTGTGCCACCCATCTTGGTCCCAAGGGGGCCATTAGCTTGACCAGGTTAGGAAGCTGTGGAGCACCACAGCAGGATGGCAAGGGTTAACCAGAAGCACTTGGGAGCAGGTGGAGCCAGTTACTGTTCCTGGAATATTCCTAGGAAGAGGGAATCACTGCTAGCAGGGGATCACAGTCCAAGTTGCCCCCTGGAAGAAGGTGTTAGCTGCTTCTGACTTTGGGTGTGTGTTCTAGTTAATTTGTTCCTCTTCTGGAACAAGATGGGAACTGGATGGATTTGGTCCACAAATAAACTAAAAGGCACTTTTAGATCTTGTTCATCCTGAATCAAGGAGGAAATTGAAGACTACTTACTTTTTTGTTAGCTTAGCAGATGATTTTACTTTCCCTTAAAGGAATGCATACAAGGATGTGATGGTTACAGGGAAGAGGAAGTAATCTTAGGGAGGGGAATTGGACCTAAGCTCACTACTGCATGGTTACACAGTCTGAGAGTGGAACTGCAAAGTGAACCACGACAACATAACTCATAGTCAGATTTATCTGTACATGGGTGGGAAGCTTATTTTATCAGGTTATCTAGGCCCTTCTTAAAATGAGTTGATAGCTGGAGGCATCAGTCCCATGGGCTTCTATGCTTTTGGGGCTGAAGCATGGCTGTGGAGAAGCAAAGCTAAAGTAGGGGTATGTCTAGACTGCTGGGCTGCGTTGGGCTCCACAGATTGATTTGAGCAGGCGGTGGAGACCCGCACAATCAATCCCGGAAGTGCTCTCCAACTGATGCAGTAAATCCATCCCCCTCTGCCCCCTCTTCATTCCCCCCCCCCACCCAAAAAGAGTAATGCTGCATCAACTGGAGAGTGTTTCCTGTTGACGCAGAGCAATGGAGATGCTGCAGCAAGGGAACATTAGTAAGTCGACAGGAGTGTAGACCAGGCCTAGGGTTCCTGTCCTGCACAGCTTCAGAGCTCTGCCAAACTGTAACTGAAATTTCTCTCATCTCCACAAGTCAGGGCTACATTGGGGGACGGACATGACTTCAAGTTAATAGTGTTGCTTTGATTTACCAGAGAACAGAAAACCTAGAGTTGCTTTTACCTAAATACACTTTTTAAATCAGAAACATCTTCTGAATGCAGGACTGTACGGTTATCTTTGTTGGATATTGCTCCTGTTTTGACTTAAGTTCTCAAATGTTCATTTGACATATTTTTCAAAGTAGTCCATATGCCTACAAAGTCTTACTTTGTGTCAAATGGGTAACGATCCATGGTTAGTACAGTGTTTAAACATCTGTGCGATCATGCTCTTTGAGTGAACAGATCTGCTAAATCTATTTTTGTAGAGGCTTGATAATGAGCTGTACCGACTGTAACAGTGCAAGAAGGGATGGGGGGAACAGAACTCTTTTGGATAAAAGCTTATGAACGACTAACAAAAGTACTACTTCTGGCTGAGTTGTCTGAACCATGTGCACAATGTGTGTGCTGGGAAAAGTAAATCCAAGCTCAACATAATTAGAAGGCAAAATCTGCCAGTTGCTAATAAATCTGCAATGAATATGTTGTATTTCAATTAAACCACACAGTAACATTTTGTTTGACACACCAATAATTAATACAGTTTTACCTTAATAGGTTCATCAGTGAAGCATTGTTCATTAGATACTGGGGAGCAGAGCTACTTGCACTAATGGGGAGCTGTTCATCAGGCCTTCAGATGCAGAAGATAACCCATGGTGCAAAAAAACTTGCCCATTCTTTGTAACAATAGCAATACATTATATTCTTCCCTGCTCATCTCCGTCTTCCCTGAGCGTACAGAATGGACACATGGAATGCGATCTCCTCTTTCAGCATTCAGAAGACTGTAGGAAACAGGACAGAGGGAGCAGGGACACTGAATTACTGTACATAGTATGGACTGCTCTTCCCTTCAAGGACAGACTCATATGAGGCAATAAACTCTAATCTCACAATTAGAATAATTAGCCACTGGAACAACTTACCATGGAATGTGTTGAATTCTCCATCACTTGAAATCTCTAAATCAGGACTGGATGTATTTCTTAAAGAGATACTGTAGTTTAACCATTAGCTATAGCCTTAATACAGGAATTAATTGGTAAAATTACATGGCATGCATCATCCAGGAGGTCAGACTAAGTGATCCTATGGGTTCCTTCTGGCTTAATTTAACACTCTATACCTGTACTGTGCCACATCAAGTCCCATGTCTACACAAATGAATGAAAGTGAACTGTAACGTTTAGGGCCCAAGCATAATTTTTTTGGGCCTAGTACAAACTTGTAAAATGGGCCCCCTCCCCCACACACCACAATCCCTCATTCCATGCATACAATCTCATGAGCCATGAAACATTTTCCCCATGGTAATGGGGATTGCAGCCTGGGCCCTGGTAAAGTGAAACCTTTACCAGGGCCCCCACATGGAGGGGAAAATGTCAGCTATTTTACGCTGGGTGTTTTTCACACAAAAACAGGTTCTCCCTTTTCAGATTGTCATCCTTCAGGGCCTCTGCACCTATATCTTTCCCCTCCATAATCCACCGAAGGCACCCACTCTGCTCTTGGCTCCTCAATTGTCACCTCTCTTGGGTGGAGACCTGGATCTCTTTCTGCTGCCCAGGGCTTTTCTATACTGTATAGTTCCCTGTGTGGGGTATGTACAAAGTTATAAATATGTGCTAGAATTATGTTCTTAAAATGTGTCCAGCAAGCTGCACATATTCCCAGTCTGACCTAGACAAAGGAATGTGTGTGTTTGTTTGACCAGCCTGGTCATCAAGCAGAGACAATGAAGGTAAATTTTTCCATATAAAGTAAACAAAGCTATCAAGGTTAACAAACGGGAGAAGACCACACAGCATCTATACCCTACCAAGAGAGAAACTTTAGTCTTACTTTTCAAAAGTTACATTTCAAAGATTTACTGGGCTACAAAATGAAGGTGAGGGAACCCTGTAGTTATCCATTCCTGGGCAGATACAAGAACCTACAGCTCTGGTACATCTGAGAAAAGTGGATCCTTCAACCAAGGAGGCTGAAATCTCTGGGAACTGAACAGAGGTGAGAAATCTGCTTAGGCAAGGACTGTAACTTGCTTAAATGAAGTTTGTCTTAGTGTAGTTTTACTTTTGTTTGTAACTTTTTTATTTTTATTTTTTATATTTGGTGTCACTTAAACCTATGCCTTTTTTAAATTGATTTTGTTTTACTTTAAATCAGTTCAGTGCTGTGATTGACATACATTTACCTAGAGTTTGACACACTCTTAAGAGCTGCAGCATACTCCCTCTTTATGGGAGCAATAAATGCAATAACTTCTGAGAGTGTTCCAGGGGTAGGCTGGACACTACAGCGGCAGACTGTTTGGGGGAAATTTAGAATGGGGAGGAAATTGCAAAAAGTAACTGGGCCGTGGTGTGATCCACATGCTTGTCTACAGGCTGTTGCTGCTGCTGTGGCTCTCAGCCCTGACACCATAGCATTTAAGGCACCCAGAGTCATAGGGCAGGCAGTGACACAGTCCCTTACTGGGATGAATCCCCAAAACATTACATGAGGCCATGACCAATATCAGTTCACATTCTGCCTAGGAAATGCTGCTGCTCTTTTTTTGCTGAGCTCTTCTGAAAAGTCTGGGGAAATTTTTGATCCCATTCTGTCTCCTGGGTTGCCAACATTGTCCTTCAAAAACTAGGGACTGTTTTCTAAGCATCCCATCCCTCTTCCCATTATTTATTGTATTAAGCAGTACTCACCTATATTCACGAGGGGTATTTCTTGCTGCTTTTCGCAGCACTCAGCAACTCCCAATCTTGTTGTACAGAGATGGGAAAAATAAGGGATGTCCCTTGTAATAAGGGGCGGTTGGAAGCCCAGCTTCCTGAAAATATTTACTTTTAATAGTAAATATCATTAAATTTTAACAGCTTAAATAGTAAGCCCTGGATTTTAGAGCTGGTTGAGCTTGTATTTCCTAGTGAAAAATGTGTTCCAAAATATTTTAGAAAAACTGGAGTAACACTGCCTTGCACTCAGCTTTATTGGTACTGTCAAAGGAGTGGAATAGTCAGAAAGAGGCTCTGCGTTTTGTGGTTGCACCAATGGCCAGCTGGCTAAAAGCGCAATTTTTGTCTTTATTTTAGAGATTTGGGCTTAATGGGTTATACTGAGCTTAATGTTACATTAAGAAAACAGCAGAGCGATGACTGGAAACAGCCGCTGATATTCACATTCCATGTACTTATTTGTCATTTCCAACTTGCAGCAGAACTTCTCTCAAAATGTTAGGAATAGCATCTCCTTTCCCCATGCAGCAGTAGCAGGGTGTTCAGCAGCCGCAGCAAACATGATTTGTCCAAAACTAAGAATTTATAGAGTAACTTTTTATTGGTGACTAATTTAATGTACACTAAGGAATACCCTATTGCTTTCTCTAAACAGATCAAAATTAATCAATTCTGCAGATTCTTTTGCATTTGATTTAAAAGGATGCAGGAAAGTCACTAAATCAATGGGGGGAGGGGGGAGAAGCTGTTGCAGCAGCAAGGATTCTGTGTTTATAATAAATGTTGAGCTATTGGCATTTCCATTATAAAATATAGGATGTCTGTCTGCATTCCAATTACCATATTCTCCCAACT
This sequence comes from Emydura macquarii macquarii, assembly GCF_026122565.2. NCBI lineage: Eukaryota > Metazoa > Chordata > Testudines > Chelidae > Emydura > Emydura macquarii. The sequence goes on along the minus strand of NW_027132971.1, from coordinate 4,587,451 downwards.
CTTGTCTCATATCTCTCACATATGGGGAGATTAATTTTGCTAAGAAATTTAGGATGCTTTGGGTTTTTTATGCCCTTCATTTTTGGAGGGGGGAGGGGACTGGGAGAAGACCAACGTGTTAAGCATGATGAATCTTTCTCTTTACGCTTTTTCATTAAACTGTTTTATGCAGCTTTTCTCTCCAAACTGCATAGTAGGAAAACAAGCCTGACATTCTTTGTTCTTTTAAGTAGGTTATCAGTTTAGGAGGCAAAAATGATTAAAAAGTGTCTATTTCTGATACAGACCTCTCAGCTAGCCTGGATGTAGGGTTTTGTACCACATTTCATATATTTCAGGGCTTCTTTATCACAGCACAATGATGCTGACCTGCTTAGTACTTTTCCCAGTTCAGTTGCACTTTTCCATTTGAAAGCCACTTTTCTTTTGCTCTCTCACAATATGATGGTAATCTTCCCCCAATCTCGAGGCTGTTGCGTCAAGAATTCCCCGGCAAGGCTGCAGAAATGCTCTTTACTGGTAAATGGAATGCCCCGGACTTTTTATACTGGATAGAAGTAAAAAGAAAATACTCTCCCTAGTTCTTGGGGAAGACCTGAAGGAGAAGAGGAATGATGGAACAGAGAGAAGCCATTTCAAGAATGTTTCAACTACATTTTACACTACAAAAGTTTCTCCCTCCTCTTTGCCTATTTTTAATGGCTAGTGGTATCTAAATTTAAAAACAAGCTTTTGCAGGGGATTGCATCAGGCAGTTCTAGGTATACAGTGACTGGTGATAATGAGTAAATGGGTGACTCATTAGTCTACTACTTAAAATATATTCCAGGTCTGTGGCTATGAAAACTTAATGCCATCTGATGGTGGTTTGGCATACATAAAATCAGTGGATCGCTTCCATCTTGTTCTGTGGATTCAGTGTCCATATTACAGAAGTCTCCCCTGTTTGGCATCCTTATTGGTAGAGTCAACAGGTATGCCAAAGACTGAATGGACACTGAGGCTGAATTATCCTCTCACCCTTAGTTGTGCTTCTCCCAGGTCCGGTGCATTAGTGGGGCAGTATGCACTCCCCATACTATATCATATGTGTTCACTACATAAACAAGAATGTAAGTCTACGGTGCTCTAAATATGCTGATTTTTTTTTTATGGCATCTGTATTGTTAGCTTGACCAGTTTGTAATTTTATTTTAAAATTGTGCCAAATCAGTGGATTTTTTTCCTGAAGTATAGATTAATGATCAGTACATTTTTTTATCAATGTATCCAGGGTCTCCTGAGACATGGTTATTGTAAGCAGAAATGTAAGCCAGCCTATGTCCAAATAAATGTCTATGAAAATGGACACTTATGTGCAAGTTCCCTTTTGCACATGCAAGTGTGTGCACATGCACACTTTGTCTTATCCAGGACATCTACAATCTTTTAAAATGTAACTCCCTAGAAACAAAGTAAAACATGGAGTTAGGTTCACAATATGAAATACCTGAGATGTGCTTGTGACTTTTCAAGTTCTCTGATAGTAAGTCACACAAGTCTAAGATAGTCAGAGGCTTAATGTAGATTTATAGGTTAATCTCCGCTATACATTTTTACACAGTATTTCTGATGAAATAAGTTTCTTCATAAACAGTAGGATTTGGGGGAAAAGTTTCCAGTGTCTTTTAGTCTGACATCATTTGACCTACTCTTGTATAGTGTCTGTTTGAGGAAACTGTAATACCTTTGTCATTAAATATGGTCCTGTAAATTCTCCATTCATTGGTTTCACTTTAAAAAAAAAAAAAAAAAACCCACACAATTTCTCTTTATCCTGTAGGGATTTTCTATTTCAAAAGAAAAACCTCCACTTACTGGAAACTGAATTGTCATGGAACTAATTACCGCACATGAGATGAGCAGTAGCATGGAATAATTAAACTTGCCTCCTGCTGGCATGTGGGAAATCTTTTCACCCCATTGCTTTTTGACTTGACCTTTGACTAAACACATTTTCTGTGTTATATGAATAATGCCTCACGTCTTCATCCAGGATAAAGCAATGTGATGCATCTAGGTGATGAATTGGATAGTGTAACTTTCAAGATAGTGTCTGAAAAGAGAACATTTTAAACCCTTATTTATCAATTAATAAAATTCACCTGTGCAAGTCCTTGAAGGTGTTTTTTAAATGCCAAAAGGACTTGATTGTCCTGCCAATACAAATTACATTTCTTTAAGGCAATTTCATGAATAACTCTACTGAATGAAGACACTTCCATGTTGCTTCTTCATAGAGATTTGGAAGTTACTAAGTTTGGGAGTCAAAACTAAAAGAAATATGGGAAAGTTTTTGCTCCTATTGTCAGTTTCCCTTAGTTCCTGGCAGAGAAAATACACAATATACAAAACAAACTAAAAATAAAATACTGGCTCTTTGAAAAATTAAAAACATTCATAATCAAACATAACCTAGTTACAATACAGGAAAATACTATATTATGAGTTTGTTAATAGAAGTGATTTATGACCAATCTTCCTGGAAAAGAGTGGTTGCCAGTTTTCCACAGTTGTTGTTTTCCTTTTATTTTTAAGACCAATTTAATGCTTATAGAAGATGCCAGATGGAAAAAATCTGCAGACCTAAAATCTTCTTCTCTTTATCCACAGAACCGGTCAATCAGAAGGAACACAAGTGCAGTCTTTCCCATACTGTCCTATCGTTGTGCCTCATTCTTGACCCAAAGCATCCCACTATAAGATTGAGGGGGTAAGTTTGGCTTTCATGGTTGTCATTTGTTTTGGTTTTTTGTTTTGATAGTTTCCTGCTGATACTGTCTAATTTGAATGCTAACTGTCAGGGTATTTTTATGATGGTAACTCTGTTCAGTTCCTTTGTTGTTGGTAAGCATCAACATGTTCTGGACAGCCATCCAATAACAATGACTGTCAGTCATATATGCACTTTTTTCAATTAGTGTAATAGAAAGTGACACCTTTGTATCAATCGGTCACTTTCATCTACCCTCTGTGAATCTTATCAAGGATATAAATTAGGTCTGAATTGGTGTGACTAAATGTGATTAAAATATAGAATGGCCAAAGAAACACTTGTTATGCAAATTACTATCCAGCAGAAGCTACAGTCCTGAAGCCCTAAAATTCTGCTTCCTTGCAGGAGGAGAGTGTTTTGTTTTAAGGGATCTCTGTGTAATTCAATGGCATTCACCATGCAGGGCAGAAAATCACTGGAATTTCAAAGGCTTCAGAACCGTATATTTGCTTTTACATTGTGGACCAGATCTTCCACCTGTGAAGGTCTCTGTGCCACACCTTAAATCAGTCCTAAATGGGCACTTGAGGATTCCCTTGGTATACAGTAACCTTCAGTTTATGTAAAGGCAGCAAAGCTGGCCCTCTAGAGTGTGTGTGTGTGTGTGTGTGTGTGTACACCTGTTGAGGTGGGAGGAGGTAGGATCAGAATGCAATGTGTTCAGGTAATTATGGGCCCGCAGTAGGTCCCTAAAAGATCTTTCCAGCTGATTTGTGTTAGAGCATCCACAGGCCTTCCCTAACTTAGGCTGGGGGCCAGTATATTCCCTGCCAACCCAGGGGCATAGCTACAGGTGGGCCTTTGGCCCACCCACTTTGAAAGCAGGCCCACCCAAGCTCTGCTTAAACTACCTGTGCAACTGGAGCATTCTCAGCCACTGACTTCCCGAACTTCCTGTTTCCAACCATGTGAGCAGAAGCAGGAAGTTCAAGAAGCAACTGGCTGAGAATCACTAAGCTGCCCAACGCTCCAGTTGCCCTTGCCATCAGGCTTCCAAACTTCCGGAAGGAAGAAGTTCAAGGTTTTTTGGGTTTTTTTTGGCTGGCCCACCCATGTCAACCAGAAGATCAGGTCTGGCTACGCCCCTGTGCCTACCCCTGGAGTGGGGATAGAGAAAAAATGACTTATAAACACTTTTGCCTCTTCGCCCTTTCCCTCTCCTCTTAGCTTCACTAAATGTGAGCTTGGTGCATATGAAGATTCAGCCTGTTTGTTTGTACATTGGGGACCTGATTGTATTTGGGGCATCTAGTCACCCTGCCTGCTGGACTTTCATGTAGCTGTTTTGTCCCAAGCCTAGATGAAGTGGGAAGAGTTGAGCACAAGGCCTCATTTAAAAAAACCAAACCCATAACTAATTGGTTATAGTAATTGAATGAAGCTCCCATTCCAGTAAAAATGGCTAATCAGTAAAAGGCTTGTGCTGCAAAAGGCTTCCTGGTGAAAGCAAGTTTCTAGAAGCCAGGACCCCAAAAATGTTGATGCTGGCAGCAAGAAAAGACTTTAAAGTCAGTTATTGGAATGTGGTAGGACCCCGGATACAACCTGGAACTGCTGTGACCCCTTAGCTCCAGGTTGGGCTCTCTCTCTCTGTGCTGTTCTAGTGACAAGCAGCAAATCAATCCAGAAGCTATGGTTACTGAGCCACCAACATACAGAGGCACACCCCACTAAATTGCATGAATGTTGTCTAAGCCATTCATGAACTGCGCATAGAGAGACACCAGCAAATCCCTCCAGCTTTTCACCCCAGAAGTGTACTGTCTTACACCACTCAAGACTTTCTGTCGAGCAAGGCAAGCTCATTAATTAGTTCACCACTTTATCAAAGGATAGCGGATATGCACCAGATTTTGTAATCTGAGCAGATTTCCCAAGCACTTTAGACACCCTTGCTGATAAGAAGAAAACATTAAGTTTTTACTAACTACAGAAAGATAGATTTCAAGTGATTATAAGTGTTAGGCATAGAAGTCAAAGCTGGTTACATGAGAAATCGCAGTTTAAATTCTAAACTTTATTAGTCTAAGCAATATTTGAATCAAGCAGTTTTTCTCACCTCACTGGATGCTGCAGGCAGGTTACAGTTCCTAACACACAGGCTGAATTTCCTTCTCAGCCTGGGACCAATCTCCTCAGCTGAACGTCTGTCTTCCCAGTGTTCTTGTTGCCTTCAGTGTAGGTGGGGGAGGAGAGAGGTGGTGCCATGATGCCACTTTCCCTTATTTTATATTCTCAATTCATGTCCCAGGAAAGATACTGGCCCAGGCATTTTGGTGGGCCTTGCTGAGTCACAAAGTTGAGCAATCCCCATTGTGTGGTGTTTGCGCAACTCTCTTACAGAATTGTAAATCTCTTGTTTATAATTCCCTTGTTGGTCAATGGCTCATAATGGTTGCTTAATACCCATTTGGGTGTGGGTCACTTTGTCACTGGAGAGCTAGCAATGGGTGTCTCCCAAACTCACAACACACATAACAACCATATAGCAAAATCACATAGCTTCATACAAACTGATGTACATATTTTGACAGAACAATGAGTTTCAGCAGATCATGACCTTTCATATGGTACCTTACAAGGCATGCTTTGGATGAAATATCAGAACCATATAATGGGGTGCTATTTTGTGGTCCAGTGTGTCACAGGCAACAATGTTTCAAATATCAAAAATTTCACAGATCATGATGGAGTTGGACAACTATGGGCTAGAAATCCTGGGCATCCGTGAGAGCAGACTGGCAGGTGTGGATAAGAAATGCTTCTATTCAAGTCATACAGACAACATACACTCATAAGAATGCTACTTCCACTGACAGATTCCCAGATGACAAGTCATTTTTTTCCACAGAATCTATTAACCAGCGCATCTCATATGCCAGATTGCAAATTAATTCCTAAAGATGTCAATCATATAGTGCTATGTTGTGACAGGAACATAGTGACCAGGATATAGATAGGTTCTAGAATTCCCTCCAATGGTGTGATTGATAGAATACCAAAACATGATTTACTTCTTGTGATGGGTGACTTTAATGCTAAAGTAGGATATGAGACCCAAGGAATGGAAAGGGCAGTGGGGAAGGATAGGTTGAGCATCATTAATCAAAATGACCAAAGACCCATTGAATTGTACTTGGTGTCCGATCTAGTTCTTACAAGCACCCTGTACCCACCTAAAGACATACATAAAGAAACATGGAATTCATCAGATGGCAAAACAAAAAAATTAAATCAATCACATCTGCATCTGCTTGAAATACATGTAATTGGCCCAAGACTCAAGGGTATATCGAGCAGCAGATGTCAGCAGCAAAACAATCTTTGCAGTATCAAACTGAAATTAAAACTGAGATCAACTTTAAATGGAAAGTGGCAAAGAACCAAATGTACAGAACTGAAAATAAGAGTACTGTGAAAAATTCCAGCCTGAAATGAAGAACAAATCAGAGGCACTGCCAGAAGCAGAGGAAGGTGAGACTGCTGACTAGACCTGAAGAAAAATGGGCAGTGCTCAGATATAATGAAATTCAAGCTGTAGCAGTCACAGATGACATCAACATAGACAGAGCAAGAATTGGATAAGCCAAGAGATGCGGCTTTTCATTGATGAAAGAAAAACTGCTGAATGCTAAGACCAATGAAATATTGGAAAAAGCAAAGGAGTACAAGAGAGCAGACAAAGCAGTTAAAAGCAATACAAAGAAAGATAAATGGAGATATCTTGAAGACCTAGTAGCTGAAGCTGCTGCCAATGTAGTAATTTACCAAGTTATTAAGTTCCTGTGTGGAAACTTCAAAACTGGAAATGGACCAATAAAAATTCAAGTGAGGCAGGGGAATGCTTACAACTGAGGTAGGACAGAGTAACAGATTGGCAGAGCATTTCAAAGTCGTCTTCCACAACCATACCTCGGCATCAAAGTTTGAAGCGTGAACCTGATCAACTTGATATCAATATCTGTCTGATAGAGATGTCAGTAGTACGGGCTGCAGTCAAGAAGCTGAAAAACAACAAAGCAGTAGGAGATGAACAAATCACAGCAGAAATGCTAAAAGTGTTTGACACTACCACCTTAATGAAATGGGCAGAGCTGTTCAATGATGTTTGGGGAAAAGAGACCCCCTCATGACCAGTGGGAACATGGAATAATTGTCAGAATATCTGAAAAGGGTGGTCTTATTGATTGTAACATCTAGAGGGGGGAGACATTTTTTCTCTCTGAAGGGAAAGTCTTCTGTAATGTGATATTCTACAGGACGAAAGAAGCAATGGATACAAAGCTTATGTAAGAGCAGGTTGGTTTCAGGCCCAAGACATCCTGTGTGCATGAGATAGTCACACTACAGACCATCACAAAAGAATGTATAGAATGGCAGGCTCCCCTTTCAACTTAATTTTGTTTGCCAAAAGGTATTTGACAGACCACATAGGTATACTACGTGGAATATTCTTGAATCCTATGGAATTCTGGCTAAAGTTGTCAAAATCATCAAGGCTACGTACAGCAGTGCAAACTTGGCAGCAGGCATAATAGGCTTGCGGAGTCTAAGCCTTCCCAAACAGCTGCTGGTGGAAGTTCCCATCCCACCTCTCTGCCCTGCCCTTGCTCCACCCCTGCTCCTACTTCGGTCCCCTCCCCTGAAGTTCCACTGCTCCCTCAAGAGGTGCCAACATTAGGTGGGGCCTCGGGGGAGGAGGGTGAGGGGAGGGCAAGTGTGAGCAGGGCCTGGCATGGAGCATGGGTAGGGCCTTGGGGAGTGGGCGGAGCAGGGCCATGGTCTGAGCACTGGTGACCCGCTGCCCAGCCTCCCCAAAGGCAGAAGTTACGTGCTGCCCATGAATGCAAAGTGCTGCAAGAGAAAACAAGAAAACAGAATGAATCGGTTTGGATGCTGACATCAAATTTGGGCTGCATTCTCTCTCTGCTCTTTTGGTATAGACTGGATAACAAAATAAGTGTATTAGCAACACAAATACTGACCTAGCATGGGTTGATGGCAAATGCTTAGAACACCTAGACTTTGCTGCCTCTGCAGCTCAGGCCCTTGTCAGTTCTCATATTTATACTAATACTAGCAACCAAAATAGTGAAGCACATGGTCATACAAATTCTATGTATATGAATTAGTGCCATGCCATCTGCTGACCTTTTAATTTATAGGCTGTGTCTTCAAGGGAGCTGTGTTTTGGCATTATACAAACCTGCATGCTTCCTGCAATGTTTCTTTTAATGTGTTTCCCATAAGAGGAACTGTATTGCTTTTCACGTTTTCTGGTTAAGATGTCTGTGAGGTCTGCATGCATCTCTTTGTTGCTGTACTATAGTTTATGGAGGCAGAAACCCAGCTAGAAAAACAAGATAAGGAAAAGCATCTCTCTGTTTGGTCAATTCATGCAGAATTTCTCTGAAATAAAATGTTTTCAGCTCACGTACAACTTTATTGTTGGGATTCTGCTTAGAAAAGGAATTATAGCTGTCTTGAAGGCGTTTAGCTACAGCAGTGTTTATTCCATTGGTTTTTTTGTGGTTTTTGGCTGAAACGGTGTTGTTCCACAGTAAACATCTTATGAATATTTCTCTGATTGTCCCTGACCTTTTAAAATATTTTATGGGAAAAACTGATAGACTATCAACAGGCTTCTAACTGTCGTGTTAGAATCTCCGTTACAGCGTCTCGCTGGATATCAGAAATGTATTATCAGCAGTTTGCAAAGGCCAGCACACTAAACATAAAGGACAGATATGGGGGAAAAACAGAAATAAGTTGTAATTAAATAGGATTACACTGTCCCAAGCTAGTCAAATACAAACTTACTTTTTATAAGATGTCCTGATTTTCCTTGAACAAATTCTCCAGCTGAGATGAGAATGAAATGGTGGGGAAATGGACTGGATTTTTTTTTTTTAAATTGGCCAAGTGCTACCACATTACCTGTACTCATTACTTTTTCCAGTGATGCATTCATTTCACTATACAGTTGGGGGACATTGTTTTAGGTAATGGGGGAAACGGGGAAGGGACAGAGTAAATGCTACAAAGTCACTGTAGAAAAACATAGCTTTGTGAAATAATTAGTGATGGTGAATCCCAAAAAGTTTGGCATTTTGATATGGGTTGTATAAGCATTGTGTTAAGTCTGAAGAGGCTACATTGTGAAAAGGCAAGAACTAGGCTGTGTGAAGGGGATATAATATACAAGCAAACTGTTTGCTTTATAAGGCAGTGACACACTATCTTGTGAGTCTCGTAGTGTGAATATCTAGGGTGGGATTTTCAAAAGAACTCAGCATTTGCCTAACTCTGTTCAGAATGACAGGGCCTCTTGTGATTTCAGTCAATCTCTTTCCCCATCTCCGGATGGGGTGGGAATTAGAAGGTGTTTTGCTGAGTCTCCTGAGAGCAAAAGGAAACATCAGAACAGTACATGAGACAAAATAGCTGGCACCACTCTTGCTATTAAATGACTGACTCTCCTTTCTGCAAGAGGTAAATTATCCTTTCATTTTAAAATGTCAACATCTAATGCCAAGATTTTTACATAAAATTTTATGCGGTTTTCATAAAGTACAACAATAACATAAAACTGTTAAGACCTAGAAAAGGTGAGATGAGGCAGCATCACTGACAAAGGCGAGAAAATCTGCTTCCTCGTGCAGAAATGTTTGTGGAAATATGGCAGTTGAATAAACAAGTACCAAAGTAGATGCATAACCAGCCATTTGTCTTTATATATGCGCAGTGACATTGTAGTAATTACTTGTTTAGCGCTGTGTTCAGGGCTGTACGAAGACAAAGGAGGACATAATTCTTGCCCATAAGAGTTTAAAATCTAAACAGAAAGTGAAACTGCAGTGTATATACACAAATGTAGACTCAATTGAAGGTGTCTTTTGCACACAGAACAAGGGCCTCCCTTTCTCTCTTCTTAAATACTAGTTTCACAATAAATTAAACTGGATAAACTCAGTTCTTGGGTAACAAAGCTGCGTTACTGTCAGAGTGAGATGTCAAAAGAGAAGATGATGGGATAAACAAATTAAACAGTAACAAATCATCAGGACTAAATGACCTACAATTCTGAAGTAATTTAAGGATGAAGCGACCAAGCTACAAACAAATTAATTTTATTTGCAATTTCCTTGAAATCAGCTACTATACTGGAGGATAAAAAACATTGTAGCTATTCTTTTTTTAAAGCTACTGTTGGTGACCTTGAAAATTAAAGACTAGTGAGCTTACTTCAATACCAAGTAATTTAGATTAAAGTTTAACTTATTAACATGATAGGTATGAAGCAGAGTGGCTCTGCAATGGAAAAATCAAAACAATGAAATCGAAAGGTAAAATAGGATTTTTCCCCCCCCAAGCACAGCACATAATTAACCCATGAAATTCTGACACTAGATTTTTATCAACACCCAAAAAGATTTGGATCATGAGAAAATCCACAGTTCCATTTAGAGAGGATAGTCACTAACTTTTTAGAAATGATAGAAGCCTTCCTGCTTTAGGGTCTAAACCAGCCCCTAACTGATGGGGGGGAGGGGGGCTTAAGAAAAAACTTCCTCTATTCATGGGAAAATTCCGTAATAATAATTGTCCATTATAAGGTTTCTTGCACCTTTCTCTGAGGCAGCTGAAACTGGCCACTGTTATTAATTGGTTACTGGGCTAGACAGACCATTCATCTGATAGTGATTTCCTATAATTGAGTTAAGCCTGTGCTGCTCCATTGACCGCATAGGTGGCACAGACATGGACTGACAGCAGAAACGAAAAGGTGGCGAGAATAAATGTGTTTGCAGTGGAGGAACTAACCTATTTCACCACCACCTTATGGAAATCTGCATATCGGCGCTATTGAGATGCCTCAGGCAAACCACCAAATGAAAACATGTCCCAGGTGACCGACTAGCCAACTAAGGATTTGGGTGTCATCAACAGGAGAAAGTAGGATCTATGGAGCTTTCTTTTTCTAATTTCACTGGGTCTGTGATTTGGTTAGAAATTCCATCAGATTGAGATTTTTGCCTTTAAAAATTTGTTTCCCCTAAAATCTTACAGCTGAAAATGCATTTTCTTTTGATAACAGGCAGCAAAAATATTTTGTTTGGTGTCAATGAGCAAAAAACGTTGTACCATCTCCAGTAAAGTTAGTTCTTCTGAAGTCCCCCAAGTGCTCAAACAAGATGGACTGCTGTGCAGTCCCTTACAGTGGACTTTTATTTTATTAGTCACAAACCATATAGTTTTTTCAACAGAAGCCGAATGCAGTAATTTTAATACCCATTACCCTTACCCTTTTCCTTCCTCCTCCATTCATCTCACAGTTTATATAAAGTTTTACTATGTACACTTTCATACTGAGAAGCAGCTTTCTTTAAAGAAAATAAAAGGCTTAGGCTACGGCTACACTTTTGAAAATTTTACCCATTATGTCTACTCTTTTCATTTACCCCCCTCCCCCCAAACCAACTATACTTCAATATGTATACATCCTGTTAACGTGTATTGATAAAACAAATAAATGGTAAAGCATTTTTATTCCTTTTTTAACCAGATAATTAAGTCACTCTTGCTTTATATGGACAATTTTGGAAAGAAAATACATACTTTTTCTTTTAAAGACAGATACAATTACAATTTCAGGTACCTTTTTTAGGTACTCTTAAAAGTAGAGCAATACATGGGGCTAAAATTTAATGTGTGGGATGAAAATAGAAACAAGCTGATGACTAAAGGAAAAGAGAAGTCTGCAACTATCTCTTTATTATAGTGGTGTGGCAGTTAAGATTACATCACAACTTTGGTTTATAGATTGACTGTTCTAAATCCTGTAAAATTGATGTACTCAGTCAAATTCCTCTGAAATTTTGTGTGACTCAGGAAGGTCTGGGGTAGAATTAGTGACCCAAATGTGGGGTCCTCTTAGCTAGGGGTTGCAGACATAGACCCCCTGAAACAGTCATTTTTCAAAAAGTTTCTTAAGGGGGTTGTGTTTGGGGGGGTCTTTTTCTTTGTGTTTTTTTTTTGTTTGTTTGTTTGTTTGTTTGCTCAGAGCTAGAGATCAAACTATTGATGTGATGCAGTGTACTAAACTAGTGTACATGGTGAATTCTTTCTAACTTGAAGTCTTTAAACCATGATTTGAGGACTTCAGTAACTTCAGCCAGAAGTTCTGGGTCTATTTCAGGAGTGGGTGGATGAGATTCTGTGGCCAGTTATGTGCAGGTCAGACTAGATCAAGATGGTCCCTTTTGACCTTAAAGTCTAAGAGGTCAAAATCATCTCAATCTGACTTTTCCCAAAGTAATGTATGACACCTACTAAGTATTTAGGCTATCCAAATTGAAAGCAGTGTTCAAGAAAATGTACTTGTTGGTTGGGTTTTTTTTTATTTTTTTTTAACAGCAAACATTAGGGTGACCAAATGTCCCATTTTGGCCAGGACAGTGTCCCCCCCCCCCCCTTTTTCTTAAGTCCTGTTGCGGCTGTCCCAACGTTTTGGCCAAAACTAGGTATTTGTCCTGTATGCTGTTGCCCAGTTTTGTCCCCCCCCAAAAAAGGGGGTGTGTGACTCCTAGAGGGGCATGGAGGAACATGCGGGGATGGGGGTTGACTTGAGCTGTCTCTGCACAAGCAAACAGCAGGGAGGGCTGGGGCCATGCAGCTCGGGCAGCAGGGAGGGCTGGGTCCGGGGGTGGTCTAGGGCGGCAGGGGAATGGGGGCTGGGGCCAGCCCCATGTGGCTCAGGAGGCCAGGGCTGGGTGGCAGGGGAAGGGGGCTCTGGAGCTGGAGCCAGCCCTATGCAGCTCAGAAGGCTGTGGGGGGCTGGGCTAGAGCTGGGGCTGGCCTTGGGCAGTAGGGAGGGCTAGGGTGGGTCCCACAGGCAGGAGGGAGGGTGGGCTCAGGCCTGCCCTGTGTGGTGTTTGCCCTGTGGGAACATATGGTCACCCTAGTGAACATGCACCAGTACAGAAAAATGGCTAGAGGGTTTCAACTGGTGCCATTTTATATACTCTGAAGCTTGACCCTGTTGAATGCTCTAAAATTCATATAGGTACTCGGTTTGCTTTGGAAATTTGGTGTGTTTCATGGGGACTCAGAGTAGCATTAGTGATTCAGATTTGGCGTCATTTCCCAAAGGGGTCCCAATTTACAAACCCCCTGAAAAACAAGTTTCTTTCTGCTTGCTTGTGCTGGTAAACTGAGAGGGTAGTAATGACTAGATGAATCACAGACCTCACGGAGATTGATGATGATGGCTGCAAACTCACCCTCCAATTAGCATAATTAAGGATAAATTTAATCCCAGGTCCCCCACCTAAGGCAAATGGAGTTTTGAGTGTCTGGAAGTTGTTACAACTTGGTCATGTGCGGCAATTTAATTTTTCTTGGGGGGGGGGAGGGAGGGAGGGATTAGACGTGAATGCTTCCTGCGGGGGGAAGGACATTATAAAGGGGAAGGGAGGATTGGGGATGGGTGGTAAGGGAGGGAGGCTTAGGGGTTAGTGGTATGGAAGGGTGTGACCCTGGGAAGGGGTGTGTATGGATAAGTGGCCAGGGATCTGGAAGAGAGTTGGATCAGGGGCAGCTGTCAGCCTCACATTCTCCCCTCCTGTATGTTTGCCCAGAATTTGGGGTGGCACAGCCCTGCCCTCTCCCTGTTCCCCTTATTTGAATTGGGATATGGGAAGCCTTGCCCTTCCGAGGGGTATCTAAACCTCTCTCTCACTCCTGCCCATGTGTGTGCCAGGAGCTGGGAGGGAAAATTGTGCCCCTCTACAGAGGTTGGATTCCCCTTCATACCTGCCTGATGCGAGCCAGGTTCTGGGGGGTACAGGGGGAGTTGCCCTTTTGGGAGGCTATGAGGCCCCTTTCTTGCCCCCCCATGTGAGCCAGGAAATGGGGATGTCTTGTCCCTTGGGGCAGGGAGCCAGCTCTTCAGCACTCTTTTATGCTGTAAATCAGTGGTTTTCAACAGAGGTCTGTGGACTGTGTCTATGGAGTCCGCAAAAAGTTGTTGCCATAGAACAGTGGTTTTCAATCTGTGGTCCGCAAATGGAAAAAAGGTTGAAAACCACTGTGTAAATGGATGTGTAGAAGAGTAGTTTCCCTGGGGTGCCCAGCCCAGCCCTCCCTGCTGCTCGCTTGCGGCTGAAATAGTCTAAGCTGCTTCTTTCCCTTCACCGCCACCCCACACATTCCTTTGTGCTCCCTGCTAAGGATTGCACCCCACTTTTTTGGCAAAACTGGGCAAGAGTAGATGGGACATATGCCCAGTTTTGCCCCCCCCCAAAAAAAAATTCAGAACAGCCGTGACAGGACTCCCCCTCCCCCCCCCCGTTTTAAAAAAAAAGGGGGGGGGGGGGGGGATGTCCTGGCCAAAATGGGATGTATGGTCACCCTACCTTTCCCTCCATCACTCTAGTCTTCCTATTTAAAGGATGACACTTCTCAGCACTCAAACATACATGCTTGCATGGATTTTTCTTTAAATTTGCGGTACCTCATGGAAGTGTAGAGTAGGATTAGAGGGTCAAACATGGGATCATTTGAGCAAGGAGTTCCATAGAAATAAGCCCTTTTTTATTTAAAAAAAAAAGCCATTTATCAAAAAGTTTCTAAGTGGATTTTTTTTTTTTGCATGGAGCTAGACTGCAAACTATTAGTGTGATGCGGGTCAGAATGGTCTGTCAGTCAATTTTTACCTGATTTAGTACACAGCGCAAACTGAAATGCTGAATGGTATTTAAGAATTTGCATAGATATGCAGTCTGAAAAGATTACGTTGGGCATTCACGAATAAAGAAAACCATGAGAGGGTTTCTAGGCATCCACTTTTTGATTGCCTGGTAATTTGAGGGAATGTGTCCATGCCATTGCCCCTGGTGAACACTGCACCACTGATGTTTCTAATGAACTTCTTTACCTTTATTATGCAATAAAGGTTTAATAACTCATGTTGCTTGCCAGAAGTTGCTTGTCTGATGTGTTTATTTTCTGAGGCGGTTTCCTGTGAACACAGCAGAATAGTTAGCAGCTGGTCTAACTAAAAGTTTTGATATATTGGGTGGAGAGGAGCTGGAGACAAAGGACTTTGTGTGGTGGAATTGAGGGGGGGATATGGCGGAAATAGGGAGAGGGCATGTGGCTGAGTCTGTCAAGGAGTTGGGCAATGAGGATGGGTAGTCGGCAGGTTTTGGATTGGTTGTTTGAGGAAAACAACCCCTGGGGGAGGAAGGAGCACATGGAGGGAGGAGCAAATGGCTACTTCCTGATCTCAGGGCAGATTAATATATTTATTTCTAAAGACACCCAGTGCAGAAGTTTAGAACTCAAGTACAGGTACCCTGACTGCTGAGGGAAAAGAAATATGGGTTGCCAACAGGTGGATTCTGGGCAAATCCTGGATCATGAGATTGCAGGAGTACAAGGAGTTTATATATACCATAATGTGGGGCCTGCTGATTTGGCTCGGTACACAAATTGTGGGAAGTGATATGTGCAACTGTCTAAATGACTACTAACTCCTGCCAACAACATCTTTTTCAGCTCAAAAAGTGAGGAAACTCAATGGCATAAAACTAAGTTAACTCAGAATTAAGGTTGCTTAGTTGTATGTCATCTCTTTGCTGACCACTGAGTTGAACAAAACTCAAACTTCTGAAAACCAAGGAAGGCACAGCTAAGGTTGCCCATGCAACCTTAACTCTGTCCTCCTTCAGCAATGCCCCACTACTCCCCATTAACATACACACCTTTACTCTGCCATTGCTGAAATGTACCGGCTCTTCACCTCCTTTTACAACCCATTCACTCTTACCCTAGGATTCCACCCAATACTATTCAAGAACAAAACAAGGAAAAGGAAAGAATAAAAGTTTATCCATGTCACCTTCCCTTTGTTCATGTAGCAGAACACAGCCTGCTTTCCCTCAGCTTCATTGTGTCTGCAGCCAGTAGCAGATCGCGTGTAGTCAGCAAACTGTGCAAAATAACTTGGACAGATGGTGAGTAGCCCTTCTTAGGTACATAAAGAGGGCACAAAGAACTTTCCTTCTACTTGCAACCCTGCATAAGGGAGCGCTTTAGTTTGAATAGGGAGTGTAGCCACTATTTTTTTTCTTATTGCCAGTGGGTTGGGTGGCCCTATACCTTAAACACTGACCCTAAGAGCTTGCCAGCTAGGGAGGGGTCTTATTATTTGCATCAGATATGACTATGCCTCAGTGTCTCTTGAAGACCTGTGATTCAGTTGCCGTTCGGTCTATAATCTTCCTCTGCAGCAGGGCAGTTTTAGTGCTTTGAGCTAGTATTCAAATCTCCAGCCAAACCAGTAACTCCTCTCCTTCTTGGGCAACCAAAAGACTACAGAACAAAACAAATTGTGTTCTTTGCCCTACCCAGACTGCAGCCTTGACCTATGCTAACATGAGGTCACTATCATTCATTTTACCCCAGACTCTATTCTCATTTCTCCACTTTTTCCCCAGGGCTAAACAGTTTCTTCCCCTTTCTCCTCCTCATCAACTCAGGTGAGCCCAGGTTCTCCCTTTGTTCCAGATTCTGGCCTTCAAACCCTAATCTGTGGCCTGCCCTGAACATAAAATTGCTCTATTTCACAACTGTGGGCTAATTTCTACTGCTGCCTTCCCCATATGCCTGAATCTTCACCCTTCCCTGGGGATCATCTGCTTTTTGAGCCTTTACGGTGCACTGGGGTCACATTTTGAAGCTTTTCCCGCAGTCATGAGGGCTAGAAACTTACTTTTTCTTTAAGAATGAAGACTGAAATAATCACACATCTGCCTGACTCCAGGAGCTGGTGCTTTAAGGAAAACAACGATCACAAGACTCATGACAAGATCATGAGTGTTGGCAACACTGATAAATGTCTGAGTGTTGCACTATGCTATTTAACATGAAGTAATCTTACATCCTTGTAGGATAGGACAATTTAAACTCTTCATCTTACCTCTAATTTACAATATTTTATATATACTTCATCCCTATTAATAAGCATCAAAATGAAATGTATAGATCCTGGTCAGAAATTCTGAACATAAATCAGGAATGTGATTGTAATTAGCACTATCATTGAACTTGATCTTCAAGGTATTGTATTGTTCTAAAGGCACTGTGCCAGCCATACAAAATTCTACTTGCCCATTTGCGAATGACAAGTAATTTTTATGGGTAAATATGATTTAGGTATCATAATCATAGTGAGGGTAGATAAGTAGGTTTTGTATCTGGGTTGGTAAATTTTCATGACAAGGTTGCACTATGTCTCTGCAGGATTTCATAGCATAAGGTTTCACAAGAGATTCCCCCTATATGTTGGAAAGGCTGCAGCAGAGAGGTTGTAGATGTTACATATTATGAGCCTGACCAGCTTGCAGATTATTGGTCAACTGATATTGACTGACAAAATCCATTTGATGCTCTCCTCTCCCTCTGCAGATATGGGGCCAGATCCTCAGTTGACCTAAATCAATGTAAGGTTTATACTATTTATAACCTGAGGTACCATACATTTGTTGTGGAAATGGTGTGGACCTCTAGATGCTTCCATTTGATTCATAGATTTTAATGCCAGAAAGGACCATTAGATCATTTTAGTCTGATCTTATGTACATCGCACATCACAGAATTTCACCCTGTTATCCCTGTAGTGAGCTAGTAACTGTTTGAGTAAATCATAGACATCCAGTCTTGATGTGAAGACCTCTGGAGATATAGAATCCATTGCTTCTCTTGAAAACCTCTTCATAACTTGAATGTGAAATAGCAGCCAACTGAAAAATATGCCCAAAATGGGGGGAGGGCATGCAAATGGGAGAACTGGTCAGTTGTATATGGCATACTACTGAAGTGGTGTCAGTGTACTTGATCCTGTACAGAACACAGGTAGAAATTAGGGATGGTAGATCCTTGGATCAGGCACCCTTTAGACAGAAAAGCAGAAACTGAATCATCTAGTCTAGATCCAGTCTCAAAGTAGAGACAACAGAACAGGCTGATTTCACAACACTATACTGCTTTCCTGAGACCTTTCTTTCTTCCCAGGGTGAAGGTACCTTCTGTCATAACAGTACAAATAAATAATAAAAACAGCGATGTAAGGTGCTGAAAATTATCAGTAAAGTAAGGTAAATCAACACCTTTCTGACTCTTTACTGCCCCTTTTGCTTGGAACAGAATGAAAGGAGGCTCTCCAGTTGCTGCTGCTTTAGCAGGAGACTATATCTAGCAGTTTGTGCGTGCCCAGCATAGGCACACTTTTCAGATGTATAGAGCACGTTGCAGGTTTGGACTCACAATTGGAGGTGGCAGTTGGAGGCATAGGCTGAATTGGGGGTTCTGTCTGTACTGTA
Source organism: Emydura macquarii macquarii (assembly GCF_026122565.2). NCBI lineage: Eukaryota > Metazoa > Chordata > Testudines > Chelidae > Emydura > Emydura macquarii. The sequence continues at coordinate 4,569,250 of NW_027132971.1, read as the reverse complement.
GCCTCTGGGGTACATTACAGATATTAAGTTAAGGTGTCCTCTTCAGCAGCAACGCAAGGAACCTACAGGCCCAAACCTGTAAGACATTAGCTGAAACAGTTAGCATAAGATATTTGTGCTAACGCTCATAGGGCTAAGTAAGTCCCAAGATGGCATAAGATGTTATGTTGCTTATTTTGCAATATGCAGTTTTGCTGAGGTCTTGCATAAAATGTTGACAGATAACTGTTAAGTCAGTTGATGATAGTTCTGAGGTATTTTGGGATAGGAATATCAGCAGATGCATAACTGCAAGATTGCTATAGAAATATATAGCTATACTAATCAACTTGGGATGATTCCTATACTAACCTACAACATAAGGACGTCCAGTATTATTAGGGTAAGGAAGTTAGTTAGCTATGGGCAAAGAAGGCAGGTCATTCTTATGAATATTTATGGCAGCCATCAGACCCTATAATAGACTTAACCACAGTCTGGGCCGATGAGACCTCAACCGTTGGACTCCCTTTGCATGCCAGAGACAGAGTAAGATCCCATGGGAAGGCAGATGCTGCGGATATCTGAATAATACTGTACTGGATTGGAACATTTGTATTTTTACTAACAGTGTTAGGAAAAAGTTGTTTTTCAATATTTTTGCGTGTGTGTATTCCAATTGTGCATGTTGGGATTCCCAACTAAACCATAATTCTAATACTTCTGTGCCTGATTCTGGGACCAGAACCTAAGTACTTGGTTAACTGGGAATTTTTAAACAATCCATATGCCTAGATGACTTTAGGCCTCTAATCTTGTCCCTATGTAACAAGCGATCAGCATATAGTAGGTTTCTCCTCAGGGAACAGCTACAGAAGTTTGGGTCTGGACGTCAGAAGTTGCCTTCCCCTCTTCCCAAGTATTTTCTAGGAATTCCACTTAACTTTTTTTGTCTGGCACATTGTTTCAAAGATTCCTTTAATGCTCATAACACTTCCCAGGGTTTATATTAGCCATGTCATCTCGTTAGAGCCACTATATACAATAATACATACTTATTTGCATTTTTAATACAGTGAATTCCTAAAATATTGAAACTTTGTCCAGGATATTGCAAGAAATTGCCATATCTGTCAGAAGAGGAGGCAGCTGGAGGCAGGGAGCTTACCTATGGTTTACACAGCTGATTGTTTTGGCTTTCTCTATGGCAGCATCTAACTCCAGAAAAACTCCAGTCCCTCTGTTGATCTAAAATGGCATTTCAGGGTCATACTGATTTTATTTGTTGTTCCTGGTCTTAGATCCTCACAATGGACTTCCAAAGCAGAGATCTAATGAATACTTTACATAATTGTAAGAGTACTGTAGAGCCATGTAATCTATATTTAGGCTTAAAAGGATGAGATTTTTATCTGTGAACATCAATTTCACAGAACACCCACAAACCAATGAACAATATTTCCATTAAGGAGTGCTGTCCCTTGGGCAAATAACTAATACTCCTGCTCTAGTCACAAGGACTACAACCCAGTACACGAACAATCCAATATATTAATACAAGTATCAACTAATGAAACGCCACACTCAAAAAGAACAATAGCACAATGCTCCTATACACAAAAGTGTAACCAAAACTAATCCCATTGGTTGTGAGACAGCCTGTCGTCTTCTACTGCGGGATTGAGCCCTCCTGGCTCCTAATTGGCCCAGCAAATTGTCTGCATAAATAACTCTGGCCAAAACTCCCCACTGGCTTTTGTACGAGTTTCTAGTCTATTTTTTGTCCATCTTAAGCAGGCTGGGAAATGGTGCCCAGAGGCTCTGAAGCCATTGTTGGGGTAGACCAGAGGGTAGGACTGTAGAGGTTCCAGAAATTACCAAACTCCAAAGGGAGTTAGAGAAGAATGACCCAGCATGGCTGTATCTTGAATACAACTTTTCCATAGAGCCAGATTTAAAACCCAAGAGATTCTGGATCCCATTTCTGAACTTAACCCATTCAACATGCCTGTCTCTGTCTAAAATGTTTGTAGTCCCATTCTCTGTCTAATTGTTTAACCCTGGTGAGTTCTAGGGGGGAAAGAGGATGCAGGGAGCTCTTTTCCCTCCCCTACAATGGAAGCATGATCTGGAGAACAAAGTGCTCCATCAGCAACATCAACAGCCCTGTAGATGTATCTGGGCAAAGCATTGGTGAGGCTGCAGCCCTGCTTCCCCACTGTGTACCAGAAACTGAAGGGACTGATGGTTGCTGCTATTACAAGTGTGTCAAGGGACACCCCACCCCCTTCCCATTGAGAATCTTTCCCCTACCCCTACCTACAATGGTGAAGGTATAACTGACCCTTTCAAATTTCCACCATTTCAGAGGTGCTTTTCCCAACCTTAAAGACAAGTGACCCACTGTTTTATCTAGAAATTTCTAGTTTTAAATGTAGTTTCAGAAACCAAACCAAAAAACCCACACCTTCTTTGGGGTATATATTCCCCTTCTGTATACCTTATTACAGCCTGGTCTGTTTCAACATCAAAGGTGCTTGTATAAATATATACAGTGAGGCTAGGTGAGTAGAATAATCTAATGCAAATTTAAAAGAATGAATATAGATCAAGAAATTGACACTGTCTATGCTTTACCACAGCAACATGAGTGGAAATAATATAACTAAATATAATATAACAGGTTGTACTTCAAAGCAAAGCAGATCTGAAATTCTAAAGAAAGATAATTGCTTGAAAGCTGGGGGGAAGGGAATCTGTCCCCAATAGCAGATGCCTTTTATTTGCTCATAAACACTCTAAAGCAGTAATAATATATCTGCAAGCAGCGAACCGCTCTTTTTCATTAACTTTTGTCATATGCTATTTTCAAAGATCCTCATTTGTCCTCAGAGAGTGACTAACTTTACATGCAATCCTGCTTTAGGCAAATCCTCCCAGCTTCTTTCAAAAGCACCTGCTGTGCTAATAGTGAGCTGATAAGAAAGAGACATCTAAAGGCAACTCAAGGAAGTGAAACATTAATACATAGTATTTTAACAGCCATCACTCTTAGATTTGTAATCAAGGCAGGCATCATTGTTTCACAAAATAAAACTAAGATATTAACAAAAGAGCATTTTGGAACACAAGGACAGTCTGGATAAATCTCTTGACAGCTGCCGACTGCAGTAAAATCCAATTTAATATCCTAAATCCATTAACTGAGTGTGATCTGAGCTGAGTCCTTTCTAGACATTTCACCCCATTTAGTATTGCGTCATCACTAATGATCTCTGCCTAAGGAAGGTACAGGAGTGAGTTAAAATGTAAATGTACTACACTTCCTATACGATTGGGAAGGGAAGGCCTTAGCACAGCACCATGAAAGCAGTTGGTTTCAAAGTAAAACTTTCACAATGATGGCAGCGCTGTTTTCCGTGCTGTTATCTGGCATCAGTTTAAAGATGTCAGAATACAAAAGGTTCCCTAATTGTAACGGATGCTTTCCTTGAATTAAAATGTGAGGTCTATATTCTGCCACTGATCTCTGTGCAAGATTTCTATTCATTTCCCTGTTTGCTGATGTCAATGGGAATTCCATGATCGTAAACTGTTTATAATCAGTAAATCTGCTCATGTGAACTGCTTCAGTCCAAAATGCAATCACTTATCAAGCATGCTCTTTGAAGGTGTTGCAGTTCAAGGGTAGAAGCCTGCGTTTCTATAATCCTCTGAAATGACCGTGTTTCTCAAGAAAAAAAGTCACTTTTTAAGATCAGCATTAAATGAGGAGGCTTTGTTTACAAATTGCTCTGATGGGAGGAAGCACTTCCTTTAGAATTAACAACCCTCCTGGAAAATTCTGGGTTCTCTCAAAGATATGGTAGTCTTAAAATGTTGTTGTTGTCACTGTCTGCAAAGCATCTTGAACTGAAATGGATAATTTCATTTCAAATGAACTGGAAAAAAAATTTTTTTAATTTAAAATGCAAAGAGAAAACAAAAGAACACTTGTTTAATCACTGATGTGACTAAATTATATTTTAATTGATTTTTTTCAAAGAACATTGACCAACAACTATAATCTTTTATACAGAAAGAGAGAGACTAAAGTGATTTATGCTAGCAAATATGCAGAGTGTAAGGTCAGTGTCAAGCTATAAAATTGCTATGAGAGCAATTTAAGCCTCTGCAATTATAGGGAAAACAAAGACAAAGGTATTTTATGTTCCAGCCAGAGTTCTACCCATTCTGTAAACAAGGTTATTAAAACACAGATCCAATTCAGATAAGTAGTAATCAAAAGTAGTTAACATCTGAAAGCTGTTCAGTGGCCTGTAGGAAATATGTTTGATGCTAGACCACTCCCTACTAAATCACAAAGTCATAATTAGTACTGTTGTTAGTAGGGATCAAAGATTGTAATGGGTTTTCAAAGTGAATGACCCTTTCACAGCTAGTGATTTCCTGCACCCCACTGCAGAGGCACACCTCCCCCTAGATGCCCTTAACATCCCTGTTCTCTAGGGAGAATTTCAATCTCCAAGGCTGTTGGCTAGCTGGTAAAATGCAAAAGTGGGTAGGCAAACTAATATATAAAAGTGGCTAATTTAATTAGCGAAAAGTTAATTCAAAGCAGCAGGTAAAAATTGTCATATTGTGTGTTCCAAAATGAATTGTGAAGTGCTTCCGCTGAGGACCCTCCATGGTCCAGCATCTTACACAAGTGCTAAATTCATTCAAAAATAAATAAATGGGGGATGGCAGCCTGAAGGCAGTTTAGGAGGCAATGGGTAGAGTATTGGGTCAGGAGGAGATCTAGGTTTTTATTCTGGTTCTGCCACTGGTCTGCTGTGATACTTGGGACTAATCACATCACATCCCACATTTTGCCTGTCTTGGCTCTAGATGATAAGTTCTCTGGGGCAAGGGCTGTCTTTTATGTGTCTCTTACAGCCCCTAGTACAGTGGGGGCCCTGATCTTGATTGGAGACTAGGCAGAGAACCATAATGAAAATAAAATAATAGATGAGCAGGTCTCGCCCTCCTACATGGAAGTGCCTCACCACAGCACCATTCTCATTCCTCCTCCCCTGGAGGTTCTTCCAATGGCATAAGAGATTATGGGAACGGAGGCTGAGGAGGGAATGGGCAGGGCAAGGAGTAGCTACAGGAGCAGGGAGGAAAAGCTGGTGGCCTTCCATTGCCTATCAGAATCCACCATCAGAAAGAACAGAAGCACAATTACAATAGGGATCGGGAGGGTCTGGAGTCATGCAACTTTCTCTATCAGTATTGCTCCTCCTCTTTGCCCTGACCCCCTTCCTCCAGATTTCTCTTGCATCCCATAGGTTGGAAAACTCTCAAATGATCAAATCTCCCATATCCTCTCTTGAATACAATACATTTTGTGGAAACATTTTCTTGGAGACACCTGTGTGAATATGCCCGCAAACTTGCTTTTAGTTTTTAAAGGTTGTTTTATGTGTTTGAAAATATACTTCCTTCATTTATATGCTCTTAAAAAAAAATTACAGGACTAAGCAAAGTGAGAGCAAGAGTGAGTGTTTTTATAACACTGAAAGAATGTGATTGAAAACGCTAATAACCATTTTGCATATTTTTATGTAGTCTAATTCTGTAAGTGGATGTGTGTTTGCACTGGGTTTTGCAATGCTTTCAGGGCAAATAGACAAGTTTAATTTGTGTGTGTGTGTGTGTGTGTGTGCGTGTGTGTGCGCGCGCGCGCGTCTCTGTGTGTGTGTGTGTGTAACACTGAAAGGAACATAGCTCTCGCTCTCTCTCTGAGCCTGATTCTGCTGTCACTTATATTGGTTTTATATTAATAAAACTCCATTCCTTTCAACATAGCTACTCCTGAACAACACAGATGTATGTTAGAAGAGAATCTGGCCTATATAAAATAAATGAATCTAAATAGACAAAACTTTTTTCTTTGTTCACTGAAATGCTCTTAATAGTTACATGCTTGAATAGGGAAGCAAAAGGAGGGCGGTTGTGCACCTTTTCTTTGTTCTGCTCTAAGGAGATGGTATATGTGCTAAGCCAAGTAAAAGTTTCTTAGTATCTTTTTATGTAATGTTTTTGGAGAATATGACTGAAAAGGATAAAGTCAGTGACATTTTGGTCTTGAAAAAATAGAGACAGTAATCTAGAAATTAATGAAAATGGTCCCTTAAGTGTTTGTTCAAATGCAGTATGGAGGAGTTTATTAGTCTATATACCATGGGGATGACAATGAGATTAAAGCATTTCACCTCTGTGGGCCAAATTCTGCCCACATTTACACCACTATAAACCCAGAGTAACTCTAACTAAGTGGATTGAGTCACTTTGGACTCACACGAAGGCAGCTGACAGCAGAATTTCAACCTAGGTCACTAGTTTGGATGTGAACTAAGTTAACGGTGACCAAAAGTTTAAACCATCTGTTGGCTGCCCTGTGTGAAGTGAGCAGAGAATTTCAGCCAAGTTCATAATATACATAAGGTCAGATCCAGTGGAGCTAAGCTCTTTTACAACAGCTGAAGATCTGGCTCAGATTTCTTTATAATTGGTTGCTGGCAGTCCCAACAGACAGGCCCTGAATTGAATGAGATGGACATCAAATACCTTCTTAACCCTCCCAAACAGGTTGGAGGCACATAGATGAGGCTATGTAGTTGCATTGACATCATCATTCTCTGCCAAGATGGCCAGTTCCAACTTCAAGCAACTAGATGAAAGAGGAGAAAGTGGGTACACAGAGGAGAAGGGAAGGCGGAAAAGGTCTAGCAATGACCATTTTGCATTTGTAGACCATATTGCATCTCTTTCCATCCCTAGTTGCCCATTTATAGATTTCTTAATGATATATTCCTACTTCCCAAATAGACTCCTGGAGACTTCTCCCATGATTGTTGGAGGCCAAACAAGAAGAGGTTGTATATCCTTAGTGTATTTAGCCAATGCAATCACATTTAGCCATCCTGTTTTTATACATTTTTATATAGATCCTTCCCCCTCATTCCAAATGAGATTTTTGTAACTTAGCAACAACAAAATTGTCAGTCTGCCACAGAATCCTTCACAATTTGTGAAGAAAGAAAAATAGGGAAGACAATTATTACTTTTTGATTCAAGCTTTCCCCCACCAGCATTGCAAGAAACTCCCTGAATTCTCATTTTTCAGAAAGGGTTCTGAAACTGCACAAAAATGGCTAAATAAAATACATTTAGCTCTTAAAATGCTTTACAAAGTAAAGTAAGAATTGATATCTGCATTTTACAGATGAGGAAACTGAAGCAGAGAGAAGTGACTTTTCCAAGATCAGATGGAGCCAGTGGCAGAGTTAGGACTAGAACCCAGGTCTCCACTGGAACATGCTGCTTCTCAAATAAGATGAAATAGAAAGCTGACCAGTAAATAGTTCCCTTGTTTCCAATAGATATGTGTGAGATGAAACAAATAGTGGAATCCTCTTAATGACTATCTACTAAGGAGCAGGGGAAATGCTTTTTTGTTTGTAAGGTTTGTTTATTTCAATGAAGTGATATATTTGACTGGTTTCTTTTTACTATGTTTGCAATCTCAGTATTTGTGGACAGTTGCCTTCATGAGAAACTGAGCTGTTCATTTAGATTAGTAGTGTAGATCATGTATGGGGGATATGGAATATAGGTTAGGTTACCCACTTTTTATTTATTTATTTTTTATTACCACTATATCATGGATTCAAATGGTGGAAAGACCACGTGGCATAAGTAGCACTTACGACACTTGCTCGTTAACACTTTTGTCCACAGCTTTAATGCAGGAGAATGGGACTTTGCTGTGCTTTAACAAGACAGACAGATTGATTTACCAATTTTCACTGGGATGCTTTCCTGGTGCATTACTGTTTTTCTCCCAGATCTTATGACTGTTCTGAACATTGTAATTGCTCTGCTTAGCAGTTTCTACTTTCTTGGTTTAGTGTTTTGCTATTTAAATAGCATTCCTATATACCTTCTATTGTTTAGTTTATAAACCTCAAGGGCTAGAGAACATCATATTAGGCCTGGTTAGACGTGGATTTGAACTGGAGGTGTTCAGCTCCAGATTTTTGATTCAGACCTAGCTCTAAAGGTGATATGGACAAATATAAGTGGCCCTCTATTTACTTTAAATTCTACAATATTATGTCACAGATCATGAAACTGTGAACAGAAGAAGAAACCAGGCATTAAGAAAACATAAAACTTTTGGAACTAACTGAAGAAGACCAATGTGTGATGCTTTTTCTGTTAAACCAGAAGGTTTCATTGCAGCAGTGTCCTCTTGGCCACCATTCAGGGACAACAGCAATAGTCCTAGAGTAGTTGGGAAGAAGGACCAAGGGAACCTGAAGGAAGTCCCCAGCTGTCCTGGGCAGGGGCCAAGAGGAACCTCCCAGTCAGGAGCTGCAGCAAGAGTTATTGCTCCCTTGTGAAAGCACACTAAAGGAAAAAGGACTATGATGATTTGGGAATCTGTCTGTATGAATTCTGGTTGTTATAAGAAAATCATTGATGTTAAGTGCTGTCCCATCAAAATGGGATAACTCTAAATCATAAACTGGCCCCCAAGCAGGAGAACTGGTTTGGCAGGGGAGAGTTCGCCTTGCCAATGAAGTCACCTGGCAGGGGTCTGTGATTGTCTATTCAAGCTGGCAATGGGGTCACCTGACAAAGAGAAGCTAAAATTTTTTTTTTTTTTTTTTTTTTTTTTTTTTTTTTTTAAAAAAAAAAAAAGAGTGACTCTTTCTGGGTCTCTGCCCATTTCTGCCAGTTCAACAGGAAGAAAAAGCAACTCAATACACAGGGGCTGCCTGCTTTCCTGAGCCCAGATAGTCCCCCACAGACATCCAAGGAAAGGGTGAGCTAGTAAGCAGCATTGTGGTTAGGATACTGTTTTCTAAACGATGTGTATTGTCTTGTGTTTTATAGGTTAAGTAAAAAGAAAAACCGATGTTTCACAACTGCTGTATGCCTCCTGAGAGTTACACTGTAAACCAGAGGCTCATACATTTTAGGGGGAAGTTCTGGGAGAGGGTATGTTTAGATATGGGGGAGTATGGAGGATCAACTCTGTGCCAAGGGGCTAGACAGCAGGCTCCAGCTCTCAGAAGGGAGAATTAGACACAGGGGCTGCACTCCAAGAATATGCCTTGGGACCCCAAATATTGGGGGAGTGTCTGGGCTCTTTTTAGGCTATGAGGGTTTAAAAACACCCAGTGACCAGCAGCTGGATTCCCCTCACAGCAGTCTAGTGGGTAGCCAGCAGAGCGCATCCAACTGGATCCGTATCATGGACATCTAATCTTCAAATACCTTTCCCCATCAACACTTCTCATGGTGCCCTCTGATTTCACTGCAGTGGGAGAATGGGGCTGACCACACAAGGGGAAGCCTGAGGCAATTAATCAGGTCCTGTGCATCTTTTCCCCTCCCTCTAGATTTGGTGCATTTGGATTTGGAATGCAGCTGGATTTCAAGTGGAAACTAAGGACCCCTGTCCTGTACTCTCAGTTCAAGGAAAACGTCCATGACTTCAGCAGGAGCTGTGCCTGAGTAAAGAATTCTGTCCAACCAAGCCATTTGCAAGTACACAGCAAAATGTTTTATTGGTCCTACAAAAGTCAGGAACAATGCTGCCTCTTCTTAACTGCCTTCTACTGGCAGCTCATGTTAACTAACTAAACTTACACACGCACCTCCTATCTCTATTTTATGGAGCACTCCTATAATATTGTGAGCTTGAGTCTGAATGTGTTATTTATATTGAGCAGCATTCACACACACGAGTAGTCACACTGAAGTTAATAAGACTGCTGGTGTAAGTGCTGCCCACATTTAGTAAAGGGCAGAATCAGGCCTTATGTAACTTCAGGTACCTCAGACTAAATCTGGCTAGCTCCTTGCCCTTGGAGTTACATCACAGAAAGATTTTGAGGTGAGGGATCTTTCTGGAAAGGGAACGTTTGTCCCAACAGCCCCTTGGGTGCCACATCATTTTACCAGACCACAACTTGACTAAGACACACACATTTTTGTTAAGATATCTCTTGCCTTATCTCTGAAGTAACACAGTTGTCTGGTTAGCCAATTATAAAAATACACTTCAAAATTGCTTATATTTTGATCTACTGAAATTTACTAGAATGCTACCATCTCACACACTGTGTCTTCATATCTTTTTAATAAACTCTTCTTTCAACTTCATTGGTATTGTCACAGCAATAAGTTAACATACTTTCCTTTAATACTAGATTCTTGGATTGCTGTTTTTTTATTGGGGGGGGGGGGGTTGTTTTGTTTTTTGTTTTGGTCTCTCTGCACCCATCACACTCAGACAATGAGGAAACAACTCCAATCTGTGAGTTAATCAGAAGTAGGTCACATTGCCGAGGGCAGCTGAAATTACTCACTTGCTATTCCTGCATAACGTTATGCTTTATTAGTTTTATATTGAGACTTCATAGTTACTTTTTATATGCCTGAAAAGTAAGTAATTGAAAAATTGTGAAAGTAGCTTAATACCTGAATTATGATTCAATCACCTGGCTGCTTCTGAAACCCAAGTTAATACTATGCAATCTCTTTTAACTAGCCAATAATATAGTTTGTTTATGAAGTAGTGCACTTTTTCCATGTAAATTAGACAACTAACAGAGAAATGAAGTATTGTACAAAGCAAGTTTTGTGGTATTTGGGAGCCTTATTCATAAAACCATGGTCTATGTTACGTGCTACACATCCACTGATAAACCTGAAGGACAATAAAACATGAGACCTAAACTGCAAGAGTTAAAGCCATATCTTACCCTTAGGAATAGAATAAGGGTAGGGGAGGAGTTAGAGTTAGCATGGCTAATAAAAGCAGTAGAGATCCTGGATCTATTGAGAAATCTTAAGAGAATCTGAGGATTCCTGCCAAGAGTACCTCCTCTGTGGTTTGCAAGCATGGAAGGGAAGAACAGGCCTTGGCATCCTGTCCATGCTGACATATCTCATGCTGCCTGCCATAGCAGGATGAGAGGCTGAAACCAATGACTGACCCTCAGTGGTCAAAATGGGAACTGACAGGATTCTTCAGACAGCACCACTCAGAGTGGAGTTCTGATGCATTGAGGGCCTCAGGTTTATTCAGGGAACTCTTTGGTGGGTTCTATTACAATGCTAGCACAAATCTGCTTTGCTGTAGCTTGAACCCATTGCCTATTGTCCTGCCCTCTGTGTCATCTTTTCTCTATCTTTTTTATGACAGCCTTTCAAGTATCTGAAGACCGCTATCATATCCCCATCTTAATCTCCTCTTTTCCAAACTAAATTTACCCAGTTCCTTCAGCTTTTGCCCTTATGGCTTGCATTCCAGCCCTTTGATCATCTTTGTCACTAGTCTCTGGATACCTTCCAGTTTCTCTACATCCTTTCTACACATTGATGGCCAAAATTGGACACAGTACTCCAGCTGAGGCCTAATCAGCACCAAGTAGAGCGGTATTAGAGTGGTACTATCGCCTCCCGTGAGTTGTATGCTATGCCTCTGTTAATGCAACCTAAAATTGCATTTGCTGTTTTTGTTTTTTGCAACAGCATCTCATTGCTGACTCGTGTTGATGTTGTAATCCACAATCCCAGTCCAAATCCTTTTCAGCAGTGCTGCTGCCAAGCCAGTTTTCCCTCATTCTGTATTTGTGCATTTGTTTTTACTTCCCTAACTGTAGCACCTTACATTTGTCTTTGTTGAATTTCATTTTATTGTCTATAGCCCACATCTCCAATTTATCAAAATCCCTCTGAATTTTAGCTCTATCCTCCAAAGTATTGGCAACCTCCCTTAGCTTTGTGTCATCAGCAGACTTGATCAGTATGCTCTCTATGTTTACATCCAGATCATTAATAAAGATGTTAAACAACACTGGACCTAGAACAGATCCCTGTGGAACCCCATTTGAGACCTTCCTGCAATCCGACGTCATTCCATTAATAACTACTCTTTGTTTGTGGTTGGCTAACCAGTTATGTATCCACTTAATGGTAGTTCTGTTGAGCCTGTATTTCTCCAGCTTACTTATCAGAATGTCATGTGAGACTGTGTCAAAAGCCTGGCTGCAGTCCAGGTATATTATGATCATCACATTCCCCTATCCAGCAAATCAGTTACTCTGTCAAAAAAGGAAATCAAGTTGGTTTGTCATGATTTGTTCTTGGTAAATCCATGCTGGCTGCTAGTGATTACCCCTCATCCTCCAGGTATTTGCAAATTGAAAGTTTTATACATTACTCTAGTAGCTTCCCAGGTATCAAAGTCAGGCTGACTGTTTATAGTTCCCAAGATCCTCCTTTTCCCCCTTCTTAAAGATTAACACTAAGTTAGCCCATCTTTAAAACAAGACAGACTCAATTGAGTCTAACCAGCTCTGGCTTTAAACAAAGGAGTGGGAGTGTCAAATAGCATCCCTTAAACAGAGTCCTCTCCACCAAGTAGAAACACCTTTTCCCACTGCCTCTGATTTCCACTTGATTTCCTTCACTACCCCAGGCTTAGCGAGTAAGGTTAAGTTAGGGTGACCCATCAATTTAATGCATCTTTTGTTTAGTTCTGCTGCCCTTTAGTCATACGAGAAGGATAACACTTCCTTACCCCTGCATCCAAGACTAAAGTGAATTTTAGCCCAAAACAGCCTGCATTGATCGCTTTGGCAAAGTAGATGTCTATGCAAATACTATCTGCTTCTGAGGTCTCCTTCCCCAGTTCAACAATAGATGGCACGAGAGAGCTCATTCAGACCACTGGCTTACACTTAGTCAATTATATCTTTAATATTGAGTTGTATAGCCATGTGAAGCAACCAACATCTGTCTCAACAACACCCACCGACCTGCTGTACCTTAGCATTCTCTGTATTGAGCAGCTTTAGAGATTTTAGCTGCCCATCTCCTTGCCTTCATCTCCTCATTTGATTTGCACCCTTGGCCTTGTCTGAGTACTGATCTTGCCTTCACTGAGTTCCCACTCCCTGAACATCATCTGCTCTACCCTCTTGACCTGCCACCTGGCCTTTCCGTGACTTGCAGTTCATCAGTGTTGATAACTTCTCTTTTGCTCTCACCCTCTCTTCCATTTATATGGTGGTTGATTCTCTCCACACTACATTCTTTTCCATTTTGATTTCTGAGCCTCTCTCCCTTCACAAGAGTCACCCTCATAGCACCCAGTCCTAGCTCTGCCCAAATATCCACTTCCTCTGCAATGGAGCATCTGCAACCACTTTCTGCAGTTTTTCTCATCCAGTTCCATATGAGAATCCCCTCCAGTTCAGCATTTACAAAGAAATGGTTCTCACCAAAGTCTCTCATGACCTCTTCTTGACCAAAGCTCAGAACTGCTTCTCCATCCTTATTCCCCTTAACCTGTTAACTGCTTTCAGCACCGTCTATCCTGCTTTCCTTCTGAAAGTGCTCTCATTCTGAAAGCTGAGACCCCCATGGTCTAATTGCCCAGGCCCTGTGACTAATGCCAGTCCCACAATCGTCCCACTATCTTAAACACACTCCCTCCTAGAACACCAGATGTGTGGGCATTCTGGATTAACAGTTTAACTCTACCGGAGCATGTGACAGTGAAATCAAACACACACACAGAGCGATTTTGCACAGAATTCTAGAACAAATTGTTCTGTATATAAGTAGTATGAAAAATACACAGATCTAGACAAAATAATAAACACACCTGTACACATTTCCTTGCCTTAGAGTTATTTGGGCTTAGGGCAGAATTTTCTGAGGAGTCCAGGAAAGTTGAAACAAATTCACTAAAGATGTAGAGCTAATCACATCAATTAAAATGTATTAAATCCCTATGTGGATGCTCTTATCCAGAAATAAAGTGTCCTTAGTTCACTTTAGCTTATTCTTCCTTAGAGTTAGTTAATTTACACTATGGTACAATCCTTTGTTTTCTGGAGAGCTGTCAATTTCCTGATGTGATCACAAATGAAAATAAGTTTGATAACTGCAGTGTAATTCCTAGTGGGCTGTCTATATTGTGAAAAGCTGGCATAGAAACAGCAGGGTTAATGAATGTTGGGACTTCAAAGACAGCAAAAATGCATGGGGAAGCTTGTGTGGCATCTGCCAATGTTATTTCCAACTGTGACAGCATTTCACTTTCATGAGAATCAAGTGCTCTCTCTCAAAAAAGTGAGAACACCAATTTTGGTTACATTGACAGCAAAACATTCACATTACCTTTTAAACAAAAAGTAGATCTGATTGTTGACATTCACTCTTGCTAAACAAAAATTACAATCAAGTTTTTCCTAGTGGACTCTCTATTATGAAAATCAATCAAACTACAGTAGGTGTCATGTAACATCAAGGTAAAGCTGAAATATTATGTAACTGTTGTATGCATTTAGTAAACCGTTATTAAACTTGAGGAACATTATGGAGGAGTAACAGTATGGTTCCAAAGCTGACCAACTTAATTAAGATAGACTCTCTTGAAAGTCACCAACCACACATTTTCCCATAGTAGAGATTCAACCCCTCATTTTGACCACTGTAGTGACTTCCCAATATCTCCTTCCCTAAAATCCCTACCTTTAATTTTCTTCTTATGCTGTAATAGCTGTAAAGACTTCTGTAACTCAGGAAGACCCTTTGAAGAAAGTAAAAATGCTCATTTTCCCCAAATGATGGCTGTTCTCACATTTCAGTGTTCCTCAGCTAAGAAGGATCAAAATGAATGTAAATAAAACCTTTGTAGTGTTTACTGTTTGCTAAGAGAAGGGCTATAAGTAGGTACAATCTTAGAAATTGGATGCAAAAGTATTTTTTTTCTCGTTGTTGATTCTCTTTCCCCTATTCCAAAACAACTTGGACTCATTTATGGTGCTAGGAATAGGACTTCTATGGAGAGTGGAAGCCAAACTGTAAATGTGTGTATGGACCATAAGCTTAATTTGAATATGAAGAGAATAAAAGCTAAAATGTGATTTTTTTCTTTTGATATGGGCATCTAATCATGTAAGCAACTGGGGTAAAAGGAAAAGTATGTTATTTACAATAAAATACAAACCCTACATACAACACATGAGAGTGAGAAACTAATAGGTGTAGGTATCATTCCATAGAAAAACCATGACATTTTTATTCTGCTGTTATTTATTCTGGCTAAGAAAGTGAAAATTATCCTCAAATTCAAACTGCAGCTGTACAGTAATTAAGTACAGTGTACATGTTATCAACTGGCTGCCTCTCTCAAGTGTCTTTTATTATAAAAGATGTATACAAAGAGTAGGGATAGAAAGCAGAGCTGCCATGGGGCTATTCCCAACTCCACCACTGACTTACTCTGTGACTTTTGTCAACTCCCTTAAGGTTTCTATTTATTCATCTATAAAACAGAGATCAGCACATTTCTTACTGGTAATTTGCTTTCTGCTAACAGCATCACACCCAGTTCTGGATGTCTGTGCTACTCTCCACTTCCTGCAGCTCACAGAGGCGGATGTTTGGTCTGGCCACACCCGTTCTTCTCCCTCCTGCCTCCAGATGAGCTATTCCCAAACTGTAAAATTGGCATAACATAATTATTAACAAATAGTCTGGAGATAACAAAATAACTATGTACATTAGATCAAGGAAGATGGTCGTATGGTAATGATTCCACTTAATATCTGACCCTTGACTTAGGAGCCATCCAGGATGGGGAGAATTGTAGGAGACATAGCTAGCAGAAAGGAAACTATCAGTAAGAAATTTTCTATTCACGGGCTAGCATCTCCCACAATTCTGGACATCTGGGAAGCAGTGAACAGATGTTGTGAGGGTTATGAAACAAAAGTCTGGTAGGAAAAAAGATCCCCCATATACACCCCAGACTTTTTTTCTGAGCTCACTCAAAAGTCTGGGCCACCACCTGCAGCACCTTTTATGCCACAGGAGGCTTCTGCAGACGATAAAAGATCCATCTTGCAGTGCTTGATGAAGGTGTTAGCTGTAGACCAAGTGGCCACTTTGCAAATTTCTGAGGTGGAAGCACTTGTTTGTTCTGCCCATGAGGTTGCTAAGGATGTCCGAATGCGCCTTGATTCCTGCTGAGACAGGAGCCTCTGATTATTTGTAAGGTTTCCATAATACATAGTTTACTCCACCTAGCGATGGAGGACTTGGAAGCTCTGAATCTCTTGCATTTTGGGTGGAAGGACATGAATAGGAAGCCCAATCTTCTCGTGGATTCCGTATGCTTGAGATAGATGTCAGAGAATGTTGGGGGAGAAAAAAATCTAAGGTGTGCCATTCCTTGTCAGTTGCACATTGTGATTTTTGGACAGAGTGAAGAAAGCACAACCTAATAGGATATGCGGAAAGATGAATTTACCTTAAGATGACAGGATTCCGGTGTCCTTGTGGATCATGTCGTAAGGCTCCTATATAGAAAAGGCTGTCAGCTCTAACACTTACCTGACAGACTGGACAGCTGCTAAGAAACAAGTATTAATGGATGAATAGAAGGGCCAACACTAAAGTCAGAGGGCTTGAAAGGGAAGCCTTGTCAGAGCCCTCAGAACTAGTGGAAGGTCCCATTTTGGGAAGAGTGGCGTGACTGCTGTTCTGGCAAGCTGAACAACTCAAAGGGATCTGGCTAGCTGTGGACTGTCTGCTAGGGAGCCCACGGATCCTGCGAATAGCACACAGCTAAGAGCAGACATCTGATGTGTGGTGGTGTTGGGGTGAAGTTTTCTGTCTATCCCTTCATGCAGAAAGTCCAGAATGCTTGGAATTCTTGCATTTCAGGGATCTGCATTGTGCTGTTGGCACCAGTTGTTGAATTCGGACCAGATAGAGGAGTACGCTTTTAGTGCTGATGCTTACTCTTCTAGATGAAATGTCTTAATGACTATGGAGGACCAACTGAGACCTTCTGGTGCTTCCCTCTCAACATTCAGGCTGTTGGTTGAAGCAACTTCAGGTCCAGGTAAAGAAGAGGCCCTTGTGAGAGGATGTCTGGTCTCCATGGAAGCTGTAGTAGGGGCTCTAATGTCAGCTGTATCATGTCTGAGAACCAAGGTCTCTTCAGCCAGTGAGGAGTTATCACTATTACCATCACCTGTTCTTATTTTATTTTCTGGGCTACCTTCCCCAGTAGTGGAAAGGGTGGGAATGCATAAAGCAAGCCCTGCAGCCACCTGTGCAATAAGGCATCTGTCCCCACGGATCTGGGTCTGCCCCCCCTTGTGAAGTATTTTGGCCTCTCTGCATTTGTACAGTTCACAAAGGTTGTTTGAAGGGAGGCCGAACAACTGACTCCATGAAATCAAAAATCTCCTGATTCAGGCACCATTTGGAGAAGTTGACTCTGCCTGCTGAGCCAGTCTGCCTTTTGCTTCAGGTCACCGTTGATGTAATCACTCTGAGGAAAAGGAGGGACTGTTCTGATTATTATTAATAATAATTGAGATTATTATTCATCTCATTATATCCATTGTTTTTGTGTGTCGTGTTGGACTCCTTGTTCCCCCTTGGTTGTTTAAATATGCAGCTATAGTCCTATTATCTGATTGAACCAGGACATGGTTCCCCCTTAGGGTGGGTTGGAACCTCTAGAACAGTGGTTCTTAACCTTTCCAAACTACTGTACCCCTGAAGCCTGAGTCCCACCCCCACGGGGCTGAGGCATGTAACTTAGTTTCATGGCGCCCCTGTGGCTCCAGGCAATTGCCTTT
The DNA here is from genome assembly GCF_026122565.2 of Emydura macquarii macquarii. Classification (NCBI taxonomy): domain Eukaryota; kingdom Metazoa; phylum Chordata; order Testudines; family Chelidae; genus Emydura; species Emydura macquarii. The sequence goes on along the minus strand of NW_027132971.1, from coordinate 4,551,533 downwards.
CTTGCCACCCCCAATACCAGCTCTGCACTTACGACCCCTCTAAACCCCCAGGTTAAGAAACACTGCTCTAGAAGGTTTATGCCGTGAGCCTTTTCCTCCTCACTTCAGAGGCCCAGGGCTGTTTGAGTCTCCAAGTGAACTCCCCAGACCTCCAGGCTTGTGTTTGGCTGCAGGGACTAAAGGATCTGGAAGGCAGATGGGCATGCCTTTGTGGACACTGTTTTGGGCTGACCACCATCGTAAGGAGTTGAACACCTGTGTGGAACCAGTACATGATATTTCATGTGTTCTGGGGAGCAGTCCCACACCTTTAGCATGAAGGCTTGAAGACTTGTGAGCCCTATGCACAACAACGGGAATACTAGCAGTTGGAGGATTGGGCTACGGTAGGCCTGCTACAGCTCTGGAGCAAGAAAATAAGTTCCCGGATGGAACCAGAAAACTTTTCTTGGTGCTGCTGATGAAGCTGTGTGCCTGGAGGCAGTTCAGCGTCCAAGACGTGGCCCTGTGCGCTGCTGACTGATGGAGCTCTGCTCAGAATGTTGTCCAGGAAGGGGAACAGGTGAGATTCCTGTGACCTGAGCCTGGCAATGATCACTGCCAACATCTGTATAAAAACCTGGGGGCAGAGGACAGGCTGAACAGGGGTGTTCAGTTCAGTATTGATAATGTTTCTCCCATAGGTGAACCTCAGAAGTCTGCAGTGGCACAGTCTGATGGGAATATGGAGAAATGCATCCACTACATCTAATGAAGTCAAGAAGTCTCCCCCAGGACAGGAATGACAATGTAGAGGCCAGGATCTCCATCCAAAATTCTTTCTTCATCCACTTGTTAAACGTTTTGAGGTCATGAATGGCTCTCATCTCACCTGATGCACTTCAGTACAATGATGAAGATGGAGTAGACCCATAGCATCTTTCTTCTGAGGAAAGGCTCTCTATCACTGTCTTATCCAGAGGATGAGATTTCATTCTGGATCAGATTGTTTTACAGGGTTGCTGGACAAAGAATGGATGGAGTGGAGCCCTCCACTCAAGGAAGTGTGACATTTCACCCTCTCCCCTGCACCCCTCTCCGGAGCCCTCGCTCCTGGGCCCTGACTCACACAGCTTTGCTGTGTGAACCACCCATTCCTCGGTCAGCCCACGCCCAGCCTCCTGCGAGTAATCAGTCCTTGGCTCAGGAAAGGAGCGCTTCTAGCCAGTCGCTCATGGGGCAAACACGTCCAGTCCCAAATGCAACTCCGGGAACTGCCATCTTATAGGGTTCAGTGATGGACACTGCACCCTGTAAACTCATTTACATTTTGTCCATCAATTTATCAAATAAATTGATATGCACCATCTCTGTCACTCTAAGAAGTCTCTACACATGCACTCAATCCACATGCACTGTTTTATCTAAAACAAACAAGTATATTTATGGACTACAGCAAGATTTTAAGTAATTATAAATCAGATTAATATAAATCAAGAGATTAATATGAATCAAGGAGTTGGTCACAATTAACTAAAAGGTAACTTGCATCCTAAACTAAGATTAACATTTCAGTAGCTTTTCAGTCCTTGATCTTAGCTTATCCACAGCTGGCTACGATGCCTCTTGCAGCCAGGCCCCCTCTTCGCGCCCCCCTTCCCCCGTGGGCAGTTGTCAGTGTCCTTGATGTTGCTTAGAAGATGGACTCCAAGGGAGCCCTGAGACAAAGGTGCCTCTCTTTTAACAAGCTGCCTCTACGTCCTGGGGTCAGGTGATCGACCATGTCTGGCAATGGGCATGGCTTAAGTGGAAGAAACCAAAGTGCTCACAGGTGCTTAGACCAGTCCTTTGTTCCTGTATGCATGCCCCTGCTGGGCGTGGAAACACAGCTTTGTGTTTGTCTGCATCTATTCAAGCCATGTGAGAGACACATTTGGGGATATGATATAGCAGGGTTTCATATCTGTACATAGGTACGATGCTGCAGGAAACATGCTACCATAACAATAATGTTCGGTATGTTATGAGCATTCCAAAAACAACTTACATGACATACTTTACATTAGACAATACATAGGAACACTATAAGGGTGAACATGAATGATACACAAATCACACTACAAGGGTGTACATGGGATACAGCATGTCACAGGGAATATCTCTGGCTCGCTATTTCCTTGACCCACTTGTCTGTGATCAATGAGAATTATCTGTGATTTCCTCTAGGAAATGGGAAATTCTGCCCCCTCACTTCAGATTTGGGTAAAGGCCTATGTAATCTTTGTCATAAAGTGGAAGGGGGGAGGGAAGGAGACTGAGTTTGTGCTCTATTCCTCTATGACACTAATGTTATTGGCTGATCAATGGGCAATTGAAACTGTTTAGTACATTAGAACGATTTTCACATTAATTTGCCTGAAGTAAAAACAGCAGCTCTGCTCTGGGATTGATCAAATGATTTTAAATCACTGGTGCTAAATTTCATTTTCATTTGTATTCCAGTGTATTACATCCTCATGACCACTCAATGAATTCATCATGAGCAGGTGCTATTACCACAACGGTGTAATTCGAGGACCCAAAGACTCAATGGTCTTTACTGAAATTGTTTCAAACCCAATGTAGATCTTGACTAAATGGTCATAAATGAAAGCAGTTAAAGCATAAAATGTTCTAAGTTTATGAAGTATTACTCATAACTCTCAAGGGTCCCCAATTTCACATCAGAAATTATCCTGGTCTCACTTCAGCCTGGCATTGTCCTTCATCAAGGGCAGGGATTTTTAAAAAGAATAAACAGCACACACACAGGCATTTATAAAGAGAAGCCATCTGTTTTTTAACTGTTGTTGGTCTTTCCAAAATTTACAGGTTTCACTCATTATCCCAGCGGCACTTCTTGACATTGTCAAGAATTGTTGTCATTTGGCGTTCAGGAGAGAAATGAAACAGCTCCTGCTCTCTGACTGGAAACTGATTGGGTTGAGCCACTCCAAATAATAACACTTTGCAGTTGTTCAGCCTCTTAAAAAACCTCATTGAATTGAACCTCACAACATCTTTGGTAGGAAGGTAAGTAGTATCTCTACTTTAAACCTGGGGAAATTAAGCCATCGAGACAGGCAGTAACATGTCCGTGGACAACACCAGAAGTCAATAGTAGAGTAAGGAGTGCCTGTGCTCTGCTACACCTCTTTAGCAGGAGCCTTGGTAAATTTAGTTAAGGGGTCCTTAATAGCTGCTGGGTGTGGTACATCTCAATGTTGTAGCATTATCTTACTATAGAGTGTAATGGCAAAGACAGGAACATGAATTAGCTAAGAAGGATTTATCTTGCAAAGAGATTATTGTTGCAAGGACATTTCAATGCAAAAATGAGTAATTCTTTACTTTATTATGATTAATTCTTTGACATCAGCAGCCCCTGGATGGCCATTGGCAGCAACAGATTTCACAACAGGAAAATCCTGGCTCCCAGAGCCAAGAATATTATCAGGGAATTTTATTCCAGAAAATAATAATAATAAAATAACATTCACAGATGACACACATACTTTCAGTATTAAACCTTACTGAAAGCACACATATCCTTTTGGCACTCCTAAGTTTGTTCTAACACTTAATTATTTTGCATATGAGATATCAGTCAAGATCTGCAGCTAGTCACATTGCTCTTGTCCGAGGAATTTACGATGGGAAGACAATGGAAATAGCTAAATCTAACAGTTAAGCACATGCTGAACTAGGGCCTACATTACCAGTGCTGATTTCACAATTTAATAATAATAATATAGTAGGAAGACACTGCCACTGTCCCATTTTCCTTACCTCAGTGTTTCCCAAAGTATGGGATGTCCTTTCTAATGGGTGTGTGAAAGATTAGCCAGGGGGAGATGGAAAATGGATAAAATCAGATGGTTTGGTCTTTACTGAATAGCTGAATGGGACAGACCCCAGTTGCTTTCGTTTTCTTGAAGGGGACTCAGCTTTCAAAAATTTGGGAAACACTGCTCACCTTATCTCCCTTCTGAGGTCTGGTCATGGAATATTTGACGTGATTGGTTCAGGTTGTCACATACACTAGAATTATCATCTCACTCCTCATAACCAAGTTGCACGGGGCATCTGTTTATTTTTTTCTTAGCAATATTTTGTTTCCATACCACTTAAACTTAGGATAAAAAGCATATGAAAGGCTCCATGCTAGCTGGTCTAAGGTGGTGAGTAGTACTCACAAAGAAAAAGCCAGTGCTGTAAATTCTCCTCTTCTGTCACTACAGTCATGCGTCTTTTGAAGCTTTTCAAAACAGTGTATGGAACTGGTGATGCTGTCTGTGACCACTTATCTTATTGATATCAATATTGCAAAATTACAAATCTGGCAAAATATGCCATTTAAGGTATCAGTGGAAAAGTTATAATTTACTGAATATGATAAGCTCATGTATATATGTATCTTTGTATTGTAAGCTATGAATGTGTGTGATATTTCTGTATCTAAAACTTGTGCTGTGATGCCCCCAACAGTTTAGCCTTAGTACTATCCAGCCTGATTGAGGGTCAAACAAGGGCCATCAGTGACACAGTGAGCCCAGGGAGAGAAGCAGGGGCTGTGTCTATGAGTCATCAGGACATGTAAAGACATGCCTGTGAACGGGGAACTCCAAGTGCTTTTCCATGCATGTGTGCTGTGGGCTTGTTTTGAAACAGGCCAGATGGCAAAAAGACACAAAAGGCACCTGCACCATCTGGTCTTCATTCCTGCTTCCATTTCTACCTCTGGATCAACATCTCTATAATTGAAGCTGTGAAACAAAGGACTGAGACCCATCCTGGTACTAGATGTACTCCAGAGGAACTGTAAAAGCCTGCAAACTCCACTACTGCTAAGAATCTGATATATGGACTTTTGAAGTCATTTGTATGTATCTGATTGCTTTGACCATTTAACATCTCTCATCTTGTTAGTTTTTCTTTTCTTTTCTAAATAAACCTTTAGTTTTAGTTACTAAAGGATTGACTGACAGCATTGTATTTTGGGTAAGATATCCTAACCAATATTGACCTGGTAATGGGGCTGACCCTTTGGGAAACACAAAAAAAATTGTGTAAAGGGAATAGAGTTTTAAATAACTTCTCTTTACTGAAGCTAGTTGCTGATTTGGGAGCCAGAGACGGAAATGCAATAAAGGGGGCTGCATCTATCTTGTTGTAGCTTCTTGATGACCAGAGTGGGGCATCAAGAGCACTGTTTGAATGAATCGAACTTCAGTGTTAGCCACCAGTTTGGGAGAATCTGCTCTCCTTTTTGCAGCCAGCCCAGACCTTGGCATTTTCAGGTGGGCTACTCTAAGCACATACGGGTCACAGAACCCCTTTCTCTTGATGAAATAAGCAAGCCATCTCCTAGATGGATACTTGCAAGAGAAGGATGTGAGGGCCAAAATAAAATGGTAAAGGCCCTGCTTCTGTTTAAATCATGTTTTGTTAAGAACTATAAATTAGGCAATTCTAGCGTCACTATATATGAAGTGTAATTCTTAAAAATTATAAAGTGGCATTTGGAAATCCTGTTTTCTACAGGGTCAGTAATGATATTGAAGGCCTCTTCGTCTATCCACCATTTTTATGGCCCACCATCCCTGTAGAATCTGAGTGCCTAACAATCTTTAATGTATTTATCCTCATGCCACCCCTTTGGATATTGGGAAGAACTATTATCCCCATTGTACAGATGGGGGGAACTGAAACCCAGAGGCCCAGATCCTCAAAGGTATTTAGACACTGCCAGAGAAAGTAAGTGACTTGCATAAGGCCACACTTCCACCTCCAATTTCTCTGATCTTTCAAGCATGAATTATTCAGCTGAATTGCAAATGCATCAGACAGAAAATCACCAGCGCTTCTCTTTTTAATCTATTCGCTCTGTTTGAAGTGTCATGACACTTCAGCGGAGTCCATCATATCACCTGGCTCTGCTGTAAGGTGACACAATATGGTCAACCTGAATGGTGATTTTTTTTGGGTGGGGGGGAAAAGCAATTTATTAAAAGCTGAGGAAGATGCACATAGCAAGCAAAGCAAAAAGTGTGTGCGCGTGCACACACAGTGTTGCTGGAGGGAAAGTATTACTGAAGAAATGGGCAGGAAAAAGATTTATTTCTAGTTACACCAAGTTCCTTTTCTAATTTTTTACTTAAATTATTTAAAGTTGGCACTGTTTCTTGGAAGAAGCATATGACTTTCCTTAAAAGCAGCAAACTATTCCTAATATTTTTATTATAAAGTCATCAGTGTCAGCCAGAGATTCTAATGTGCGCCTCGCCGCCTCTTGTGTGGCTGTGACAGTCTTGTACCCAACATACCCAACAGAACACAAATGCTCTATTGTCATCTTATTTAAACAAAACTCCTAGTGTGATTCTTATTGAATCTTTGATTTCATCCTGCTGTAATGCAGGTAAAGGTTAGATGTAGAATAGTTTTACTGCCCTCTTTGCAAACAATGACTGAATTATTCCAAAAGAGAGAGAATGATGGATTTTATTGGGTAAGGAGGATACATTAACATTTTCATTGTGATAAATAATACTTTTGATCTTATTTATGTAGGTTGCACTGTAGGTGATTGTGCATAACGTCTACGATTAATGTATAATGTTCAAAAAGGCATGGAATGGTTATGTTATGGAGAAATACACTGATCTGCCTTGCCTACAGGCAACGTTTGGTAACGTTACTTTAATTTCAGTTTAAATTTGGTTCATTATAGGTTTGCAGCAAGCACTTTCCTAGTACTCAGTCCAGATCACTATTTATGAAAACTCACTACAGAATGCTGCTGGACTTTTATTTTGTAGCCAAAAATGAATAGTCACCTACTTACACCACTACATATAATTTCTGAAATCAGATTACAGAATTAGTCAAAATTACTCAAGAAAAATAACTTAATTTCTGATGAACAGATGGAAACAAATCCCTTTACCCACCTACACTCCCAATGTGGTGGAGGAGGAGACATTAAGCTATTACACTCAATAATTGCGAGATCAAAACCACTTTGATTACTTGCATGAATATGGACATTCATCTATTCTTCTCTCCAAGCCCTCACCTTACATGTATAAATCTCATCTTGAGTTTCTATAGAAGTTCCATGCCCTTCTTCCCTAATAAGCTTTGATGCTTAAGTGCCTGGCAGAGCTATTTTAGTGCAGCGCACACAATTCATAAAGCACTCATATACTTATTCCTTCCAAATGCTATATAGCTCCCCTTATGTAATCCTAGTCTTCGGGTTCTTCATAGTGGGCATAGCCACTGGCATAGGTCCTTCCTAAATTCAAGTTACTGAATAAATCTGTGGTCTCTGTTTCGGAATCCTTTCCTCCCTCCTCATTGTCTTCATCATCATCCTCTGCTTCGTACTCCTCATATTCATCATCATGATCGCCTGCATCTCCATATTTGCCAGCTGAGAGGTTCTTCCAATAGGCATCATAGCCAGCAGCGCCATCTGCCTCTTCGCCTCCTGTCTGCCGGCCAAACTTCAGAGAGCGTGCTGTGAATAGACAAACAGTTAAATTATTATTCTTCAAGATCAGTCATAACAGACACCCACACATCAGGGGAACTTGCGACATTCCTCCATCTACCATCCATCTTCACCATTTACTCAAGAGGACAATATCAGCAAACAGCCCAGAATTATAGTAATCAGTCACCTAAGAGACTTTAACTGGTTTTTTTTCAGGTTTAATCCTTAGACAGAGCACTTAACTATGACAAACTCTTTTTCTGCTGCTCCCTATCCAAAATATCTTACCTCCAGAGATATTCATACATACAATAGTACCAGATGTACTATTTAGATCATAAACTCTTCAGGACCAGAACTTTGGCTGTAAAGCGCACTTTTGGTGCTGTAATAATATGTATTTTATATATAGACACACAGCTCCCATAATCTGTGTTTTTATGGATAAATTGTGCTGGGTAAGCAGACTTTTGGGGTATCTTTCAGTAAACTTTTTGAATTTCAGCAGGATATTTCTTGATGGTGAAATAAGAAGGGACAGAGTTGAAGTAAACAGGGATCATGGGTGCTTCTTCCTTAGTCCAAAACTTGAAAGTAACACTCAATTCATAACCTTGTCAATATCCAGGGCCCAAATATCCAGGTCCTAACAAATGGATTCTGCAGCTCAGACACAGCAACAACTAACTGAGACAAAGTACTCTCAATGCAAATGTCACAAACTCCCCAAAACATTCTAAAGCTCTTAGATGAAGAACTTCAACATTCCCATGCCCACAAACCCCCCAGACAGCCACCAATGGCATCATATGCCTTTAGTTTAAAAAGATGAACGTATTAAGTTTTCAAACACAGAAATAAGACTTCTAGTAAATTGACTTGCTAAGTCATAGAAGCAGCATTTGTTCCACTAGCCTTTCAAAGACAGCCTTACTTGACATGCTCAGATCCTTTGTCTCCTGAGTTTCATGCCCACATTTAGGGCAAGGAGGCGCTTTTCCCTTTTCTTGCTTAAAAACCTTGCTTCTCGTGTGATCATCACAGAAACAAGCCTGCAGGGTGAAAAGGACATTGTTGTAATCATAACATAATACTCTGGAGCAGGCAAAAAAAAGTGAAATTTCTAATAGCACCTGGGTAATCTGGTTGAGATTAAACTTTAATTAGTTCTTTCTGTAGTAGGAGTGGAATTCATGTACAATCTACCCACCAACTGCCTGTCATGGAAGTTGCCAGCTAGCAGGCTGGCCCTAAAGGAGTGCTGGCCCCAGTCAGTGGGAGTGCTGTCTGACAGACCTCAGCCATATGGACATTAGGTTAGTCCAACAATTTAAAAGAAAACAAAACTAAATTTAAAATGTCTGTTTCGTGAGGCAGTGTGTTCATTGTCCTCTAAATGGAACCTCTCCCTGCCACATAGTCAATTTGTAATTAAAAGGAGACCCCAGTGTGAATTAGTACTAATTAAGCACCAACAATGTGCTCAGCACTGTCCAAGACACCTCAATAAAGACAGCTCCTGTCCTGAACTCGAAGGTGCACACATTTTGTGTGTCACAATAGGAGACTGAGAAAAAGGGGTTAAATAGATTTATTTATTTAAATCGTCTCCCTAATGAAAAATGTTGGGGGTGGACAGTACCTTTGATTTGACATAAGACTTTAGGAATGATCTAAAGGAGGAAAAGATGGAGGCGTGGCATACTGGCATTGGAGGATCATATAGTCAGTGCATAGGAAACCGCATGGAAGAAGGTAAGGAAATAGGAGCAAGAAACAAATGAGAAGAGCCTGGCTCCACTGATGGAACTAAGGGATTCAGGTGTGGGTGGATGGGTGGGTATGTGGGGGTGAGGGGGAAATTATAACAAATGAGATCAGAGATGCAGGCCAAAGTGGACTCATGCAGGGCCTTGAAAGCAAGAATGAGAAATGTAAAACTTAAAAGTGCTGGGCAACACAGTGCCAGTGAAGGCACATGAGAAAGGGAGTGATGTGGTTTGAACAATGGGAGAAGACCATTTTAGCAGCTGTGCTAGCAGTTAGATGGACTGGTGGGACCTGGGAACACAGAAAGGAGGTTATTGAAATCAAAGCAGGAAATGAATGGGGCATGGACAAATATTTGTGCCATATGGCCCCTACCTCATACAGAAGGTATGAGTTTTCTAGATATTGTGGAAGGAGATGTAACAAGACTTGGTACCAGCAGAACATATATGGAGGAGGAGTCAAAGTTCTACCTACTTTAAGTATCTGGATTTTTACCTTACAACGCAGGCATGAATGCTGCCCAAGTCGATTACAGGAAACACCTGATGAAGAAAATGGATAGCATCAGTGTTTGAAAATGAAAGGTAACTTGGCTCTTTTCTTCTACTTTATACATCCAGATCAGCTCTCCAGTTTCATGGGTAGCCTAAAATTACCAGTGTCACCATACAAAATGTAAAGAATAATACAGGGACTAACACAGTTAGTCAAATATTAGATCATTTGAAAGGGCCCTTCACGTCTCAGCAACGTTTCCTGATCATCAGTTCCCAAAGCTACCCAACTGCAGAGTTGTCTGCCAGTTAAGTTCTCATACTTAGAGTATAAATAACTCTTGTATTTTTGAAGTCTTTACTATAAGTGTACCTTGCTACAATCATACTCACTATAGTTAAGGTTTTATTGGGCTATTTTCTCTCTCTTTTCAAGAGTTTTATACACTGAGTCTAATATCTCATTAATAATTTGGTACATGTTTGGGAGCAAATGGTCCCTTACCCCCAAAAACAGTTTTTAAAAAAGTTCAACTATTTTTGTGTTCTCACGTCTTTACAAACACGGTGGAGTTTATTGAAACCACAGTTGAGTCATTGCTTCTTTTTTCCTCATGGTGTCAAAAACAAAACAAAAAAAACCCCACCAGAGCTGTATGGTAATGTTAAACAGAATATAAAGGCAAATACTAAACACCCTTATTTTCCTAATTTGAAAAGGATTTGAGGATGTTAGCAACTTGCAAAATTGAGCTGTCTGTGAATAGTTTGGTAAAGAATTGTCTGTCATGTCCTTATTAAAATCGTACCTTCGTACATATATTTACATACACAATCCCGTGTAATTTTATAGCAAATACGCAAGAAGCAGACCTGGGTTGATGGTGTCTTTTTAAAATCTAGGTTGCCTTATTATTTTCATGTTGTTATTTTTATCTCCACAAGAGGGAGTACTATAAATGCAAAGAAGTTGGATTTTATACCTTAAATGAGGCTTGTTGGATGAAGACAAGGCTTAGGAGGGAGCATGCACACCTTGTTTTGAATCGTTACAAACGATTTATCACGTGCATTTGTTTATAACCAAACTGCCAACTTATCCAACTGTGAGAGCAAGCTTTTAAAGCTTCAGAAATAGACAGTAGGATCCTTCCTTTAAAGAAAGTTGAGCAGGATTGGGGGATCTGTCATATTTAAAGGAGGGGCACTGTGAATAGCAATTAATACATTAAAATATTCCCATGAGGCAGTCTGTACTTTTAAATGTTTTTTTTACTGCTATATTTTATATTTCATAGGCTTTCCAGCTTATGAAATAGAACTTTTTTCATAGGTACAATGGGATTGGCTGTTTAACAATGTTTAAAATTCAATATAAAACTGTATGTTTTATAATCTCACTATCACAAACAGTCCATCTCTCTACTAGGACGACCCTGCACTGTAGAATGTTAAACATAGTGCAACCCTTGTAATGTAATTTCTTCACTCGCTGTGTGACATCACAGCTGTGAATTAAAAAAGTCAACCCATCAAGAGGAAATAATCCCTTTGGAGCAGCAATTGCTGCTCCAGTGGTGCTTCACAGGAAGGCATTCCAGCAGAACATAAAGGAGAGCTAATCAAGTCTCAAGCAACGGTTGGCAGGGAGGCTAAAAGGGAAGAGAGATAAAAGGAGAGGAAAGACTTTTAGAAAAATAGATTATAAAATTTAAAACAGGAATATTTTGAATCATGAGCCAAGAGGCCAAGAGTTTTGTTGGATTCAAAAAAGGACTTGGAATTTATATAGACAAGAAAAGCATACAGAGTTACGATAGCAAGGATTAAAAAGAAAAAGGAAAAAAGCCAAACCAAACACAACCAAGTTTTGAAAGCAGTATAAACCCTCAGGTGTCAGGGCATAAGCCATCCTCTAATTGACAGGAAGAAAATTTTCCTATAGACAGTATATTTCATACATGCCTTCTACCAGGTTTTTTTCCATCTTCCTCTGAAACTGTTGGAATTGACTATTGCTGGATACTGGACTAGCTAGACCACGAGTCTGATCTGGAGGCTTTTAAGCTTTTATGTCTGTACCAGATGTGACGCAGTACCCCAGGGATCGTGCTCCGGATGCCTCTCTACAAAGCCAGACAGGACTCCAATGCTTCGCAACCTGCCCCCCTGTGTCTCCCCACACCACTGCAGTCGTCTCCTACATCTGGCCTTGGAGGTTTCAGCACCCCAGCTCCGCCCGAGTTGCCCTATGAGCCCCCTTCGCCGGGACTCTGGGGAACCCTGTGCCCCCCAAGGGGCCATGCACCCTACCTCCTCTGTCCAAAGTGATTCACAGCCAGCATGGAAGTCAGAAGGGTTTATTAGTTCTCAGGATTACAGCGCAGAAGGACTTTGCTAGCAGCTTAATTAGAAGTTACAGCAGTGACCACCTTGAGAGCCCCATTCTCAGGGCTCCCTCCCCGCCAGCCCCTTGGGTGGGACTGGCCTCTTTTCCCCCAGCCCTCTTGCCCCCCACAACCTGCCACTAGCCCCTCCCCAGTCCTTTGTCTCCTTCCCGGGATAGGTGGCCGCCACTCCTGTCTTCACCTGCCACAACCTATTCCAGCTGGCCTGGCTGACTCAGGAGGATAAAGGGGTCTAGCTGGCAGACGTATGGCTGAGGAAGGCCCTTCTGCCCTCTGATTACACACCCGGGTCCCATCACCGGAAAACATGAGCAACACGTGGGGAAACTGAGACACGCACACATCACTCAGAGGAAACCCCAAAAATATCTTCACTTCATCACACCAGATCCCTTTACAGAAATCAAACTTCGACAGCTTGTATTTTCCTGTTCTTTGGTCTATGTATTATTAAAGTATGCATTGCTAAAATATGAATTTTGACCCTTTGCTACATATGTAGATCCTGATCCAAGGCCTACTGACTTCGAGCTTTGGATAAAAATACACTTTTCCACTCCTTCTGCATTCTTCTGATTCTCCTCTTCATGCCTCCACCTGTGCTGTATTTCTACAAGATAGGCAAGATGCCCACCGTCTCCTGATGCAACTCCTCCTGAAAACTCACTTCTTCAGACGCTAACCCACATTGATAAAAAATAATGTCCTCCATTCAAGGAGCTCCAACTGAACTACAAGGAATCTGGGGAATTGCAGCCGTGCTAGACAGCCAACATGATTTCTAAGGAACAGACAAGAAAAACTTCTGTTGCCTAACAAGCTGGGATAACCACACTCCCAAACTAGACAAGTGAAATACCAGGCCATTTCCACCACCCTAAACAGGTATTATTACACAATAGGAAGAAGTGAATCTGTTTAATATTGGTGAAAGGGATTTTAAGTGGATAACTTACATTTAAATGTTTCTGCCTCCAAAACTTGGCAGCTGGCTTGATGCTCAAACTGATCATCTTCGCAGAGGAAATTATGACAAAAAGAGCAGCTGAATATTCTGCCTCCTACAAGATTTATCAAGACAAAACAGAAAAAATAAGTATGGGTTTAAAAAACCAAACAAACCTCTTTTACTCATGCAATTTAGGCAGCTTTATATGGTTTGACGAAGAATAAATTTTCCTTTCTGTCACAAAACATTTAAGAAGAAAATCCTAAATTAAACATTGTCCATCTGGCATTATGCTAAAAAATACTACATATTACAATGACACACAATAGTATAAAAGTGAAGCATGAAACACTACTGGTCATTTTAGTCTTATAATGTTTTGGATTGATTATGGCTGAAAGGGCTTGTGGTAAGGCTTTTTTTGGCCAAACTATCCCTTACCCATGCTTGCCATCCCCTCTCCAAAATACAAATTTTGTTGACATACACAATAGGAACTTGACAGTTGGAGACTGGTGTGGTTTGATCAAGAAGCTTGGTACCAAGAAAAACAAAACATCGCTTCTAGAGCAAGGAAAGGAATGAGAATACCAAAGACCCAGTCAGTGTTTACATAATGGGTTGGAGTGATATAATTACATAGGGCTCTCAGACACTAAGGTGATGAACGTAGTATAAATGTCTAAATAGATTACATAATATTCCTGGACTGTAATCCCATTTTAGATTACCTACATGCTCTTGGGCATGGTATTTAAATTCTGTCTCAGTTTACCCATTTGAAAAATGGGGATGATACTTAGCTGGCTTCCAGATGTGTTGTGAAAATTAGTTAATGTGGCATGCTTTGAAGATGTAAAATGTGACATTAAGTGTTGTGTTATAATAATCTAGACACAGTAAGCAAAAAAATTAGTTTTTTTTATCTTTCAATCTTAAGTAATTTACCGTGATCCCAGACACCTCTTTCACACTCAATGCATTCTGCATCTGCAAGAGGGCAGATACAAGCATGTGTGCTGAGACACTTCCTACCATGGCAGACCCATGCTTCACAGAAGTCACAGATTGCACCCTGTAAGCACAGAAAAACATCATCTTGGAACATCCATCATATCTAAAGAGAAATTCTGCTTCTGTATTCTAGAACGTGTCCATGTATCCAGTCTGGCTAGGGGCATGTGGTTTGAGGGGAAGAGAAGGTAAGGCACAGTATCTCTTTCCCCTTTTCACCCAATAGCTAGAAATGTATCCAAATTCTAATGAAGTCCTTTCAGTATTCAGCTCATGTTTTCAGCATTCACTTCTGCTGGACTTAATATAATCAACTGTACTTTGGTTTTGCTGTTTTATTTTTTTCCATTAATATCTTGAATCTTATACAAGAAAAATAGCTTTCTCCCCTATAATTTATGGATATGATCTTGCAGCCTTGCTGACACATATGAGATAAAGCTCCGGTAAAAATACAATTTATCATATCAAAGACCACTCAAGCTTTTCTTACAGTTGAAATCAACCATTTAGATTTTAAAATGAACTATAAGCCAGAAATCTGAGCTTCTCGAACAGTAAAGGTCATATCATTTATGAAAAATAAATAAAAAATGAAGCAAACAGTTTATAAACAATTTAATTTTACAATTAAAATTTCAAAACTACAAACCTCAATAAACTTCACTTGTAGTGTTTAACAGGCAGAAGATTTCCTACCTCACCTGTGCTTTACCTACCTCGCCTAAACTTTACAATATACTATATACATATGGCATTAAGGGGAGTTATATCAACATAAAACTGACCTAATGGAGTGGAGAATCACACCCACAGAGTTAACAGAGTCAATGAAAAATCTGTTTCATTTAAGGCACAGAATCATTTTATTATTGCAAACAATCCACTACCTAGAGGAGGCAGCTGCAGGGATATATTTACATTAACTTTCCACAGTCACATAGTCCTTTCCTCCTAAATTTTAAATATTTAAGAATTTCTTTGGCAATTTTCACATTTAAAAAGAATACTTTTGGTATTTTGAGGGAACTTATCACCTTACTATATAAGGGATGAAAAGGAAAAATATGTTATTGTCGTATAGAATAATCACTGTAAATAAAATTATTTATGGTTAAACACTGTTCTCAATGACCTCATTGTAAAATCAGCAGAACTCCATTAACTTCAGTGGCATTAATCTAGATTTACACATTTTAATGGAGAGTGGCATATGGCCTTTAATCATTTAGGCCCCAATCCTATACATATGTGGCTTTACTTGCGTAAATAATCCCATTGAGCTCATGAGGGCTATGTAAAGATACTCAAGTGCATAGGAGTTTGCAGGATCTGCACTTAAAAAAAATGTTTGTTTAGGTTTGTACTCCTATGGAAAAGTATTTTGTTACAGAGCAATGAGAAGAAAAACATACTGAGGTTTAGTCTGGTATTACCCTCTAAAAAATAAAAGCCAGATTCACAGAGTCCAAGCCCAGAAGGGACCACTGTGATCATCTAGTCTGACCTTCTGTGTAACACAGGCCATAGAATATCTGAATAAGGCTGCACATTGCTCTCTTATTCCAAAAGACAACATGATTTTGTATACATACCACCATTGCAAGGCCAGTACTATACACGCCAGCATGTTTTATAACACAGTCTGAAGACTTCATCATACATTTTGTTTTTCCTATTAACCCAAAACAAAAAATTATGTAGAGTCAAAACAGTTTAGAATGAATGACAACGTAACAGCAGTAAAAAAAAATAATAGGGAATTTAAGCAGATACTTAAGTACAATGAAGGCAAAAAAAAAAATGCAACAAAACCATACACAACACATTCTCACGCCGGAATAACCTATTTAATCATTTTTCTTTTCCATTTCGGCCCAAATCTCTCTCGCCTCACTTCTGAGATTGTAAATTCTATTAGGCAAGATCCCTGTCTTACTATAGGTTTTGCAGCCTGCTGAGCACATTGTCAACACTTCACAAATCATTATCAAATCACATAAAATTAAAAGAACGTTATTTAGATTGCAGAGTCAAGCAATCAAGTTTTACCACTCAGTAACAGTGGCCATAATGTAATCAAAATTTAGCATCCCTGTAGTGGGAAAATACCAAAAAATGCCAGCACTGTAACATTTAAAAAGGGAACTGCAAAAGAATGAGGATGCTAGTGAGACTGAAATTAAAAAGAGCACTCAGCAAGGGTAAAATACCAGCAAGCAGCAAGAAGACCACTTAAAAACACCATAATAAAGGTTCCGACTAAACAAATACTGCTAATCAAAAAAGACAGGAGGAGGAGGACCAAAAGAACGCAACCATAGCTTAAACAGCAGAGTAATAGAGACCATTAGAGGCAACAACAAAAAAATCCTTTAAAATGTGGAAGTCAAATCCTAATGAGGAAAATAGGAAGGAGCACAAACTCTGGAAAATGAAATGTAAAAGTATAAATAGGCAGGCCAAGAACGAATTTGCAAAGCAACTTGCTAAAGATGCAAAAACTAACAGTAACATTTTTTAAAGTACATCAGAAGCAGGAAACCTCCCAAACAGGCAATAGGGCCCAGACAACAAAGGTATTAAAGCAGCACTCAGGGAAGACAAGGCCATTGCAGAGAAGCTAAATGAATTATTTGCATTAGTCTTCACTGGAGAAGATGTGGGGAAGATATCCACATCGAAGCTATTATTTTGGGGCATAAATCTGAAGTGCTGTCCCAAACTGATGTGTCGATTGGTTTTAGAACAAATTGATACCCTAAACAGTAATAAATAACCAGGACCAGATGCTATTCATCTAATAGTTGTGAAGGAACTCAAATATGAAATTGCAGAACTACTAATTGTAGAATGTAACATAGCACTAAAGTTAGTCTTTGGTCCAGATACTGTAACTGGAAAGTAGCGAATGTAATGCAAATTTTTAAAAAGGGCTCCAGAGGAGATCCTGGCAACTATCGACTGGTAAACCTCATTTCAGTACTGGATGTACTGGTAGAAAGTATAGTAAAGAACAAAATTATCAGACACATAGCCAAACCTGATTTGTTGGGGAAGAGTCAGAGCTTTTGTAAAGGGAAGTCATGCTTCACCAATCTATTAAAATTCTCTGAGAGAGTCAACAAGCATTTGGATAAAGGTGGTCCAGCTGATATAGTGTACTTGGATTTTCAGAAAGCCTTAACAAGATCCCTCACCAAAGGCTCTTTAAGGAAACTATATAGCCATGGGATAAGAGGAACGGTCTTTCCATGGATCAGTAACTTGTTGAAAGACAAGAAACAAAGGATAGGAATACATGATTAGTTTTCACAATCGAGAGAGATGAACAGCTGGGTCCCCCAAGGATCTGTACTAGGATCAATGTTGTTCAATATATTCACTAATGTTCTGGAAAAGGGGGCGAACAGTGAAGTGGCAAAGTTTGTAGACAATACAAAATTATTCAAGACAGTTGAGTCCAAAGCAGACTGAGGAGTTACAAAAGGTTCTCACAAAACTGGGTGACTGAGCAACAAAATGGCAGATGTAATTCAACGTTGATAAGTGCAAAGTAATGCACAAGTAAAAAAATAAACCCAACTATACATATACAATTATGAGTTCTAAATTAGCTGTTGCCACCCAACAATGAGATTGTGGAGATGGTGTGTAGGATTCTCTGAAAACCTCCACTCAATGAGCAGCAGCAGTCAAAAAAGCTAATAGTACATTAGGAACTATTTGAAAAGGGATAAAAAATAAAACAGAAAATATCGCAATGCCACCATATAAATCCATGGTGTGCCCACACCAAGAATACTGTGTCCAGTTCTGGTTGCCCCATCTCAAAAAGTATATAGTGGAACTGGAAAAGGTTCAGAGAAGGACAACAAAGATGTTCCAGGGTATGGAATGGCTTCTATACAATGAGAGTCTACAAAGATTAGGACACTGTTCATCTTAGAAAAGAGATGACTAACGGGGGATATGACTGAGGTCTATAAAATAATGAATGGTGTGGGAAAAGTGACTAGAGAAGTATTATTTACCCTTTCACGCAATACAAAAACCAGGGGTCACCCGATGAAATTAACAGGTAGCAGATTTAATATAAATAAGGGGAAGTACTTTTCACACAGTGCACAACTAGTCTGTGGAACTCATGGCCATGAGATATTGCGATTGCCAAAGGTATAACAGGGTTTTTAAAAGAAACTGGATAAGTTCATGGAGAATAGGTCCATCAATAACTATTAACCAAGATGGTCAGGGATGCAACCTCATGCCCAGGGTGACCCTTAACCTCTGACTACCAGACAGTGGTCGATCATTCCACAATTGTCTTTTTCTATACTCTCCCCTGAATCTCTGTATGGGCCACTATCAGAGACAGGATACTGGGCAAGATGAACTACATTCTGACCCTGTAGGCCAGTTCTTATGTTCTAAAAGTTAAGAAATGCCACATTTAGAGTTGCGTCTGCAACTTTAATTCTGCCTGCTTGTGTGTCCACCTTGTGCACTAGCTGAGGCTGAGGCCTGGAAAAAGTAATGTGTGATCATATATCTAAAGACTGTATCATAATAGAAACGCACAAAGGGTCTGAATTAATGTTGCACTTGCCAAGTGCAAATCTTGCACATCTTAGCTTTTGAGTGCTTGATTTTGCAAGCATAGTAATGTTCCTTTAACACAGCTTTCTTGGGATGCAATTTCCTAGTTTTTCCTTTTAAAAATGTATTAAAAAATTGTATCATATGGAACTGTAAACTAACAACCCTCCATTATGCAGCATCAGCAGGGGCTTACAGTACTTTAGCTACATGACAAACTACGTTAGCTAGCAGCAGGAGGGTTGGGAAACGACTGCTGGAGTTATGTGCTGGGTATGGAAGGGTGGCTGGGGTCTCGCCACCATGGTTCTCTATTCCCCTTCAGGACTCTGGGGGGAACTCCTGCCCTATATGGTGCCCATAAAAGGGGGGGGGGGATATTTTTAACAACTTTATAACTCAGGAGGATTTCATGGGACAAGAAAGCAAAAGCCATGCCTCTGGCCCTCAGGCTTTTCCCTACCAAATTTTGAAAGCCTGCTACAAACAATGTAGGTGTTAGAACTTTTTTTAAAAAGAGGCTTAGAATTTTTTTTAATGGAAAGTTTTAGGCAGCCTAAATACAAGAATCACTAACAGTTCACCCTACGATACAAGTACCAAACAATTCTGATTGTGTTTATTGGGAAATATTGGAAGCTAACATCTTTTTGTAGGATACTTTTAGGAACACTTTCTTCTCCCTCGAAACATTTTGCACATCAGGATAAACAAATTCAACAAGGCTCAATTAAGTTAAAAGACGTACAATGTAGCAGAAGAGTAGAAAATGAATGTTTACCACTTTAGGGTAGTCTCTATAATGACAGAAAGGAGGTTTATGAATTATGATATATAGTGGAGTATCATTATACACTAATGGCCTGATTTTTCAGAAATGCTCAGCATCTGCAGCTCCCAGTGAAGTCAACAGGAATTGCAGGTGATCCGCACCTCTGAAAATCAAACCACAAATAACCAACATGCTTTATGGCAAGTAGACAATATATAAAAATAGGTGAAAACCCATTAAACCAGGAAAGCAACAAAATTCATTTGAAAGTATAAATCGTTATTAGCCCCCCATCATCTCACATTTTAAGCAAGCAACAGTGCAAATAAGATTTAGTACCTGATCTAAAGCCCAGTGTCTTTCCATGGACTTCAAAGGGCTTTGGAGCAGACCTTTAATGCATGTAAGTACTATAGTAACAAGTTATACAATATAAACATACAAGGCCGAAAATTTATAACTGATTTAATTTATACTAGGAAATAATCAGTGGTGATAACTTTGTCCTAAAAGATGCAATATTTCCTGATTAAAAGAGCAGCATTTTGGCAGCCTTTTTAACTTTGCTGTCAGGCATCCCACAGCCATTTATTTAAAGAGAGAGCCAGAATGTAGAACCGTCTCAGTCATAACAAAGTGCTAAACATGTTTTTAAACAATAAACATGAGAGACAAACTAAGAGTCGAAACCCTTTTGGAGTCAGGGAGGCTACTCAAGTACATGAGAGTCTGCACAAATCAGCCCTCAAGCGGCAAATTTTCAGCTGTGCAAATTGGCATAGCCCCATGAAAGCGATTGGGCTATGACAATTGACACCACCTGAGGAGCAGCTTCTAGCCAGCCCTAGTTAAAATACTGAGACTTTATTTAACAACACAAAAGGAATGCAGTGTTAGGGGAGCAAAGTGTATTTTCCTTTATTATTTACACTTACCACAGTGTGCACAAATAGGCAATTTTTGAACAGAACTACAAAAGTAGCAAAAGGCTCTATTCTTCTGTCGTCTTGTCATATGAAAAAAATCAAAACAAAGCATTAAACAAAATCTTTTAAAGTTAAATTAGGTTAAAATGCTGAAGGAAATAAAGCATACTCACCTCTGGCATTTATCACATTCCTGTGAAATGCAAATGATTGAATAGTTATTTTTTCTCTACATAAAACAGTCAGTGTACAGTTTGTGTGAAGATTCTGATAATAATGTATTATTAGGTTACAGATATATATATTTTATAATATTTATTATTAGGTAACAGATCTATATTTACATTGAAACACTCAAATTCTTCTTTAAATTCAGTGCTCATGATATAAATAAATTACAGTATAAGTATAAAGAATGTCTTTCTAATTTAATGCAGCCAATGTAACTGTATCAATGGTTTTGCAGAAATTTTAAAATGGTATTAGAGGTAGTTTTTGTTATTTTACCATTGAAGCATTACAAGGATGTTTAGCTAAATCTATGTTGCCTCTTGAAGCTCTTATTTGCTTTTCTCGTTCTCGACGATTCTCAGCCTTCTTGCGTGCACCTGTCTTCTTTTTAGGCATTTTTCTCTTTCTATAAGAAACAAAAAACAATACATACACACAAATATTTTACACATACGGTAGCATTAATTAGCCTTTGAGTTCATGTCCTGTAAAGTTCTTTTATATCAGCATCATCTACCTCCACTCCTTCCTTTCTTTGAAAGCTCCATGTCTTCATCTTTAAATGTAATTTAAGTGCCCAATCCCACAAACACTTAATTAGCTGGGCTACTCTGTACTGAGCTTCATGCTTGGTGGTAGTTGTCATATAATTCATCTGTAAAGTGGTAGTGATTGTTTTGTTGTTGTTGTTGTTTTAATTTTCCCACTTGTCTTACTAATGGGTCACACAAATTACATTAATTTTCTCTCTCACTTCTCTCCCTTCCCTGAAATCTACACACAGTCTGGTTATTTCAATCAAAGAGCATTTGTTCTTCAACTGCAGAAGTCAGAATATTGCAGCAATGCAAATTTAACTCTTCTGTGATGTGACTGGATTATTAGAATGGCCAGACTGGATCAGATCAATGGTCCATCTAGCCCAGTATCCTGTCTTCTGACAGTGGCCAATGCCAGATGCTTTAGAACAAATGAACAGGACAGGGCAATTATCAAGTGATCCATCCCCTGTTGTCCAGTCCCAGCTTCTGGCAGTCAGAGGCTAAGAGCTTGTTTAAGCTCAAAACGTTACACTGGTGCAGCTGTGTCGCTGTTGCTCTTCAGGGTAGACACTACCTACGCTGACTGGAGGGGTTCTCCCATCAACATAGGTAATCCATCTGCTCAAAAGGTGATAGCTAGGTTGACAGAAGATTTCTTTGGTCATAGCCCTAACTGATGTAGTTAAACTGAGGCCTTAGGGACACCAAGAGCATGGGTTGCATGCCTGACCATCTTAGCTAATAGCCATTGGTGGGCTTATCCTCTATGAAATTATCTAATTCTTTTCTGAACCCAGTTATACTTATTGCGGGGGATGTTGTGAAGGCCAAGAGTTTCATAGGTTTACAGTGCATTGTGTGAAGTACTTCCTTTTGTCTGTTTTAAACCTGCTGCTGATTGATTTCGTTGGGTGACCTCTGGTTCTTGTGTTATGTGATCATGTAAATACACTTCCCTGTTCACTTTCACTACACCATTCATGATTTTATGGATTTTATCATTACGGTTTAACATGGCCACACTGCTGCACCTGCATGCAGTGAACTGCAGGATCACAGCCCTGAAACAGAAATAAACCCATCACCAACAACCTCTGATTTCTCAAGGTGTAAATCCATCTCTCAAATTTTACTCCAAAAATCCCAAACAAAGGGGAAAAAAAAGAAAACAAAAACAGTTTGACAGTTTTTCTGCTGAAGAAAAGGCACTAGTAGAATGTTGCCACAAATTTCTATGCAGAGGAATAAAAAATTTAGTAACTCCTAAACAGAAAATTGTGTTGCCTTAGGGGGGAAAAAAAAAGAAAGAAAAGAAAAAAACCCCACCCTATCTTCCCCTCCAATAGAGAAAGCAATATATTGTCCTGTCGAGATATTAAAATTTGCTTTTTGATAACCCACATAAATCAGTTTGTTCACCACTTAGCACTTCATGCCATGTTTAAATTGTATTAGACTGTCATATTTTGTGTTCAAAATTGCATTGCTGAGCTTCCTGCTAGCAACTGTCATTATTCTGAGGAGTGACATTTATGACACTGGGAGTCCAATATTAGATTGTAAACTAATTTTCATCCACTTTAATGCTGATTTAACAATAAGAACTTTAATGTTTAGTATTTATACATAACCTTGTCGTTTATTTCATATTCTGAGGCATTGAAATGGCAATTTCATAAACATATCAAAAACAACTGAATACACAGATGGCGACAAATGCTTAAGAAGTGCATTTAAAGAACGCTACACTAAACAAAAAAAAAGTGGTGTAGGTTTCTTTCCAGACCAAACAACCCTTTCAAATACTAGGCAATAATTAATAAACAACACTTTGCAAACATATAGAACTTTTCAAATGAGGATCTCAAAACACTTTACAACCATTAATTAATCCTCAACATTCCTATGTCATATGTATTACTCTCATTTTACTGAAGAGAAGCTGAGGCTCAGAAAGGTTAAGAGTATTGCTGAAAATACACAGGAAGTTTGTGACAGACCTGGAAGCAGAATGCAGGAGACCTAGCTTCTCTCATCGCTATTTTCTCTCATTGTTAATTCCATACTGGCCTGACTTTTCAGTAAAGTTAATCCATGATGTTATTACGGCTATAACAGGAAACTGTAACATCTGAATTACTGAGAAATTGGGCACATATATGAGTATGTGCTTCCCACACAAGAGAAATCAAAATTCTTATAGTTAATGAGCTCAAATGTTAACACTTGGAGTAGGCTCTCATTATTACGCAGATCCATATATATGCATGACAAATTATACATGCACATCAACAGGATGCCCCATCCAGGGAAGGCAGCTGTAAAGCACACCAGAACCTTTATTATAAGGAGTATTTGATACAAGATGTTACAGATTCTATTAATCACTTTTGGCAGAACCTGTATGAAATTATATTTTAAATGTTTCCACTGTATTAACATTATTTAGTATTTATATTATTCAGTACAATGACTACGCCCATTTTTTATTATTTAACTACCATGCTGCTTTCTAGCAAGGTAGCTAGCTATCCCTCTCTAGTCACAAAACATGTAATGTCCTACCAACCTCATTTCCTGAATGTCTTGCTCTTTATGGGCTGAATCTTTTAGGTTTTACTCAGGCAAGACTCCCCCGAGCCTCGTAAACACCAGCCAAATTACCTACAGCCTCTCCTTAAAAATGAATGGCACAACTCTTGTATGGGGCACTGGCTGCCTATTTCACAACTGTACACAGCGATTAGGTATCCATAAAGAAAATTTTCTACAGTGCCCACATTTCCTGTATTGCTATTAAATCAAAATTGCACATAACTATTTGAAGCACACATTAGAGTAGTTTTATGGCTTGATTTATGTAACTAATGTTCCATCCAACAAAAATTCAGCATATTTTGTTCCTGATTATTTTAGGCTTGGCATTTAATCTACGCACAAACATTAGTGAGCTCTTTGAAAGCTGGCGTCAATCACCCTGGAAAATCTTGCTGGATAAAATAGAACATAGTGGCTGCCACTAGCATGGTTTAGAAATAGCCATGTTTTCTGGAAGTCTTTCACCACTCCTAGAAGATGTTTAGTCTTTAAATTGTAAACTCTCCAGGGAAGGATTTATCAGAATCTTTTTAATGTCAAGCATATATTATAGCACTAAAATAAATAACTGTTTTATGTGTTTGGTAATAACAGAACGAGGGCAGACTTTGTGATTTACTGGGTTCTAAGTAAGAGAGGGGCCTAAAGCATGAGTTGTCACCCCCTCTAGTGAGCCTGTTTCCAGAAGGAGAGATCAAGCAGAACTACCTCTCAAGCCAGTGGCCCTAACCCCAGGTCAAAGCGGGATCCTTAAATTCCGCCTGCGTGGCATTCCAGAAGCAAAGTCCTCAAACAGTGAGGTCCACTTGGAGTCGGGCCCGATCAGTGGTTTAAGCTACTAAAAGCAAATGTTACAGAACCCTTCCACCTCCAGCTTCATTTCCTCCCTTCCGGGGCCAGGGCAGGGCGCACAACGTGCATTTAATGAGCAATCAGACCTTCCCTCTCCAGGAGCCGCAACCTCCGCCCTGGACAAACCAATGAGAGTGGAGGGGGCTGCTGATTAGCCCCGGCACTACAGCCAAGGCCCGCTCCCAGCAGCGGCTTGCAGGCCTGCCTCCGACCGGACAGAGGCGGAGGAGTCCGAGGGCGTCTCTCCCGCACCCCTCGCCGAACGCTGGGGCACAAGCAGAACGCTGAGGAGCCCAGCGTTCTCTCCGCTCGCGGGGGGAGGGACCCACGAGCCTCCCTGCAGCGCCGCGCTCCCCGCGCGGCTGCCTCTCACCTGGCCCAGCTGCTCCGGCGGCCGCCCCGGCTAAGTTCTCCCCTGCGGACCGCGGGGAGCGGGTGTGTGCGGAAGCCGGAACCGGTCCCTCCTTCGCCGCTCTCGGCTTCACACACAGCCGCTCGCTGTGCCGCCTCGGAGGTTCCGGGCGGCGGCTGGATCCCGGATCCCTAAATCTCCGGTGCCAGACGCTGCAGGGCTGATGTGGGCGCTGGACGGCCGCCCGCGAGCAGTATCGCTGTGCAGGGCGCGCAGGCACCTGGAAGGAGGCTGAAGTTTGAGCGGACGGGGGGGAGGGAGCGCGGTCTAGAAATGCCCCATTCTGGTGTGTGGCAGCAGCACATCGGCCAGGGTGCTCAAGCTTGGCTGGTCGGTGCTGACGGCCACCGTAACACTTGATCCTGCACCGCCCCCAGCTCTCGAGCAGAGACTTTGTTTCCTATGTGGATGCAAAGTGACAAGCAGCCCTGGATCAATGCTAAATCATGTGCAAGATACAAAATAAGGCATGGCAATGGGCACCCTGGGGGCCCTGTGACTCCCGTCTGAGCAATCGCCTCTCGTCAGCGTTGCCCCTGGAAATAAAAGTAGGCTGCAGGATTTGTGCAATGTTTGCTTTTAGTGATCTTGAATGGTGGGATAAGCCTTAAGTATAAGCAATGCCAGTATCTGTTTGGGCTCCTAATGTGCCTATTTTAATCAGAAGGAAGACCTTGATTTATTATATATGTAGCACCACTTTGGCAATTTAAAGACAGGTAATATCTCTACTGGAAAGAGTGTACAATCTAACCAGACTAGGTACAAATAAAGCAGGGGAGATATGTTATTGAAAGTTAATGTGATTCATCAGAACTTTTTGATGTACATTTTATTTCTAGTTCCATTTATTCAATGTTCTGCATATGGTGGGGTATACTGAAGGAGTCATGATGGGTGGAAAAAGAGATGCAAGCAGAAAAGCAAAGGAAAGGATCTGAAAGCATAGGTCAAAACAACAAAGTGGACTTTTTTTATGACACGTACCAGCAAATGTTAAATACTATAGCTGGTGTGGGAACTTCTAGGAAGCAACATAGGGGCACAGCTTTTAAACTCCATTGAAATATATTGGACAAGAATTGGAAGAACACAATAGAAAATAGTAAATGTATAGTTACCAAACAAAGACTGACCCTCTTAAGCATAGACAGTTGGCATATTGTTGCCCCTTTTGACCCGAATGGCTAACCAAAAATTCGGGATCTCATAAGTTGTTTCATTTAGAAGGAGAAATTAGTGATCATTAGATGTTTGATGCACTTTGTACATTCTTTTTCAATAAATAAAGGTCCCGTGTCTCTGAATGCGGAAGGAATCAAATAGCAGGAAACAGCTTCTTTTGCTTACAGCACCAAGAGCACTTTTTTCAGCCTGAATCTGTGACCCAAAACCTCTCCCCAGGTTTCTACCAGGGTCAGCCATAGTGTTGCAGGCTGTGTCTCAATCTTTCCCAGTTGTTTCCATCTGTTCTGCCTACATGCACATCTATCAGGTGGGGGAATACTTAGCAAAGCTCCTAGATGGGTTCATATATTTCTTTCCTTAAGTGAGAGCTTATGCTTACAGTAACGTTAATTGAAAGGTGAGTTCACACCTGTCATTCACAATGGGCTTTTAACTCGACCATAATAAGGTTTCACCCAGTTCATAATATAAACATAATCATAATATATTTGCTTGTATTGTAGCTTCCTTGACTGAAGACTAGAAATTGCTTGCTGTTTGAGTTCACCAGCAATAACAAACAGGCAGTTGTTTAGATTTGTTCTCTGTAGAAAAAGGAGGGCCATAGACTACATTTGGTCTCTTGGGCTACTATGCATTGGGTACCTCTGTCCTGGAGAGAAGTCAGAAATCTCAATCCACCTTCATTAGTGTGGGTACTAATTAAGCAGTACATTTTTCTTCTGATTTAAAATGTACTGCTACTGGTACAGTGCTTGGAAAATCATTGGAAAAAAACTTTCTTGTTAACATTAATGGCTGTATGTTGCCATGGCTAGCTGCACCTTTGACCCCATTCCCCCCGCCCGGTCTCTCAGAGAGCATCCCTTCAGGTGCCTCCTGCCTTCATCTGTCCCTGGTTGAAATCTCATGATTTCTCTTAGATTGGGTCCTTTGGGTACAATACCCTGTGTCTCAACCATGATTCCTCAGTAGGCCCAACTGGGCTCAGTGCCTCCAAGTCTTCCCTTCAGGAGCTGTGACCCAAACAATGACCCAATACAAGTTTTTGTTTAATCTTAACATCAGAAACACAGGCAAGAGAAAAAAGGATTTTAACATAATAGAAGGCCTGTGTGCATATCCATCTTATCTATAGGTTTAGGTAGGCCAATCTTATCCCAGCTCCTTTTATCGCTGGAGCCTGGACTTCAATCTGTTCCCTTGCAGTCTCTGCCTCCCTCTTCCCTGACCTTCAGGGACTGTCCATTTATCCACCCAAATTTCTTTCTTCTAGTTTTTCCTGCTTGTTACAACCTGCCACTAAGTTGGATTGTTGAGCTTCAAAGCGAATGACACCCATGTTGTCTTTCAAGTATCACTAGATGGGGGCTATCTGAAGCTATGGGCCCCTTTCCTGATTATGTGCAACTCACCCCTACTTGAATTAACCTCTTATAACAAATATAGCAAACCGCACAATAACAAACAAACAGATGGAACATATAATTTTCATAAAATATGACAGGCAGCCCCACATCATTCATATATGTTCTGACATTTTTCCATGTTTATGCACCATGATTTCACAGAGGTCCTTATATTAATTAGAAGATGTTCAGTGTAGTTATTAAATTAATCTGTTCTACAAAACTGAAGGCGAAGAAGGAAAGCTGGTCGTATTTCTATGATGTAATTATAAGCCTTTGTGATGGGATTTATATACTTACTCCTCATCTGCTTTGGATAAGAAGGAATGAACAGACAATAGATATTTTGTCAGTACTGCTTCACTTAAGTAAGTTTTCTTTTAGGACATTTGTTTTATTCACCAGGTATTTTATTAGTTCTGCTTGTTAGTCCTGTAGGATAGTTGTATTAACGTTGGACATGGTCCTGAATTTCTCACTGAGGCTAGGCTCCCAATGAAGTTAATAGGAATTTGGCCTCAGGGAGGAATGAAAGATTATGCCATTGGGAGAAATCATGGCTCCACTGGAGTCGTGACAAAACTACTGACTTCACTGGGGCCAACATTTCACCCATTGTATCTATCCCAATCAATAATTCAGTTGTCAGTCCTTTTCTCAAGGGAAAGCCAAGGAAGAAAATTTGATACCATACCAAAAGGAAACATAACTCAATTTCTGGTTTAAACAAAATAATTACGATAATCATATAGCCAGATACTTCTCCTGTGTGAGTAGAGGGTAAAGAAAAGGGAGCATAAAAGTAAAAGATTTCATAAAAAATATTTGTAATTTGGGTTATGTATGGTTTAAATTAGTAACCTACTTAGAGAGTGCATGTCTGTGCTACCACCACAAGAGACAAGTGTATTTGTGAGTTTCCTCCAGGTCTGCATCATTCATGTTGTTGTTGTTACCATAACTATTTTGTATTCTGGTTGTGCCCAGGATGTCCACACATGCAGAAAAGCAATCAGGATAAATAACAAAGTTTGCCAAAAAATGGTCTGGTCTGCTCTGGAAAAAATATACAGATCAAATAATTCACTTTCAGAAACTAATGGGACTTCCAAATCAAAGCAGATATTACCTTTGCCTAGATGTCTTGGCAAAACAACTATTGTGCTTCCCTCAGATCAGAAAATTTGATGTAAGCAAATACTCTAAAAGATTACAAATTTATAGAGTGGAAAGAGACAAACAATGAATAATAACTAGACAGATGGGCAACTGACTAGATTCGTTTGTCAGTCTCACTTAAAACAATTGAAGCAAATATTTTTGTGTTGATCCTGTCAGCTATAGATGCATTGATTAGATCCAGGAATCAACCTCTAGGTGGCAGTAGTGAGACATCTCAACCTTAGAAACAAACAGCAAAAAGTCGATTTTTTCCCCAAGTAGATAAAGGGTCCTAGAGCTGCAATACAAAACAGAGGACAATAGTCAAGATAGGACTAAACAATATTTAGCTTTTAAAGTTTCCATCAGCGACATTTACTGGAGAATTTTGAAGATGTTAAACAGTACCCATGAAAATGGATTTATCTGCTTCTCTGCAAAGAATTTCCCAAGCATTGTGCAAAGACCATGCTTATTATCTACAATGACAAAAATTACCACATTTTAAGCAGTTGGGGGTGAAATCTCCACCTCCCTGTCAAAGCTCAATTATCATTCTTCCTCCCTCTTGTGCACTCTCCATAGCTTTGTAGCACAGCCATCATCCTTCTAGCTAAGGAAACCTGGCCAAGACTCCCACTGGAGCCTATCAATACTGCTCTTTTTAAATGGCCAGAAGGGTTTGTGTTAAGTAATGCCCTCCTGTGTCAGCCATACCCTAGCAGCATTGACTCTGCTGCAACCCTAAGCCATTCTGCTGGGGGACCCAGAGACTGAGACCAGAAATGAGTGACAATGAGGTGCACCTTAGATAAGGTAAGGGTTGCATATAATAGGGTAGGCAATATTTTTGTCATATTTTTAGATTAATTGTAAAACCTGCAGTATACCTGGTTGCTCCTTTCTCCTCTGCTCAAACACTACATTACCCTGCATCTTTTGTAGTCATGTGGGAAAGTAGATGCAAAATGGTTACCAAAGCAGAATGCTCGTGTTTTATGCCGAGTCTCCACTAGTGTAAATTGTTGTGCAGGTGCAGAACAACAGAGACTCCAGCAATCACTCTTTTGAATTCAGGTTTCTAGAGCTGGGTAGCTGGACTGAACAGGAGCACTGGGGAGTCAGAGCAGTATACTGGATATTGGTACACTGAGGCAGCAAAAAGCCCTGCTGATCAAGCCTTTTCTTCACATCCTGCCTCCCTGACTCCATAACCCAATTCATCAGCTGTCCTCCTTACTGACTAGTCTGCCTCCCCAAATGCATGTACACTGCAAAACAAAACAAAAAAACCCTACAGCAGAAAGTCTCAACGCCCATGTCTGAAGACTCAAGCTTGTGCTATGGCACTAAAAATAGCAATATAGACATTACCGCTGAGGCTGGAGTTCAGACTCTGAGACCCACCCTCCTCGCCTGGCTTCATAGTCCAAACAGGAAAGTCTATGGAGTCTCAACGAAACTTTTTCTTAAAATGAGGGGGGAAGTGGGGTGGGAATGAAAGCACTGTGGAGGCCAGCGATATTATTTGTGAAGAGATTGCATGTTCCGCCAAGCCATTTTCAGATAGTGAATTTGTTTTAAAAATGCATGCTTAAACCAGCCGATGTAGCATGCCCTGAAAAAAAAAAAAAAGAATTTTTCTAACATCCGTTTGTCTAGAAACATGGTTGCTGAGTGAATAACAGAAATGGCAGATGATATTAAACTGCAGCTTAGGAAAAAAGCCAAGGAGTTTTGTGCATTTTTTGTTGCTTTAGATGAGAGCACAGATATTGTGGACACAGTACATCTTGCAATTTTTGTAAGAGGTAACAAATGCCTTTAATGTTGTTGAAGATCTTTTAAGTTTGTCAAGCATAGACAACACAACCACAGGACAAGACTTTTTTTTTTTTTTTTTTTAAACTTGAGGAAGCCTTGAAAAGTGCAGTTACCTTGGGAGAAACTAGCAAGCATTACAACAGATGGGACACCATCTATGATTGGGCGAATCAATGGATTGACTGGCAGGGTGATGGCAAAAATAAAGAAATAAATGCAGAATCAACAATTTTCTTACACTACATTCTGTACCAGCAATCGTGTGGAAAAGTTGCAGAATTAGAACATGTAATGAACATTGTTGTTAAGTGTGTGAATTTCATCCACAGTCGGTCTTTGCAACACAGGACTTTATGGCAGAAAGGGGGCAACATCTTGTGGAGTTTAGTAATCCACAATGGCTACTGGCTCTTGCATTTCTTGTCGACCTTATGGAGCAAATGAATATTTTAAACAAGAAGCTCCAAAGACCTAAGCAGATCGTGACGCGAATGGATGATGAGGTGAGAGCTTTCAAAGCCAAGCTCAATTTGTGGCAGCAACAGGTGTCGAATGGAAATTTCATTCACTTCAGTGCATGCAGAAAGGTTCAAGACTTACACAAAGATGCTTTTGGAGATGACGATTACAAGCGCTACAGTGAAAATATATCAAACCTGACCAAAGAATTTGATTGCCGATTTCGAGATTTTCAGTCTTATCAAGACAGATTTCAGTGGTTTGCAAACCCCTTTACCTTTGATGTGACAACAGCTCCGCCAGATCTTCAAATGGAGATTGAGTTTCAGTGTAAACAACATCTTAAGGATAAATTCAGTGAAGTGCCACAGCAAGATTTCTACCAATATGTTTCGTTCAAAGACGTTCCCAAATTGGCATATCTTTTTGGAAAAGTCCTGAGTTTATTTGGAAGTACTTATATTTGTGAACAACTCTTTTCTACAATGAACCTAAACAAGTCAAAACACCAATCAAAAATTACAGATGACCATCTAGCTGCTGTGTTGCGAGTGGCCACTTGTAGGGACTTAGAACCAGATATAAAAACATTGGTGTGAGAGAAGAAGTGTCAGGTTTCTGGGCAGAAGTCATAAAAGGTGAATTTAATTTGCATTTTCACCCAGTAAAACTTAATTTTAGTTTAAATGTGGTAATGCATTATGTACTCTGAAATCTGTTTTATATTAGTAGATATTTCAACTGAAAGTAAAATACTTAATTTTTTAAATTATATTATCAATAATAAAATACAGTATTAAGCATGTATGGAAAGTGAGTAAGTGAAAGCTGCACCATTGTGCTGTCCCTTTAATTTTTTTTTTAACAGTGCAGCCCACCAAGTGAACAGTTTTGTCTTAAATGGCCCTTGTGACCAGGTAACTTTGACACCCCTGTTCTACACGGCTGTTTTTAGCACTGTAGCGCAAGCCCCACATGCCCGAGTCTGTAGATGGGCGCTAAGACTTTCTGCCATGGGTTAGTTTGTGTGTTTGCAGTGTAGATGTACCCCCGGCTTCTCTACCTGCCAGTTCAGAGGCGGTCACTCATCTCAAAGTTACCTGCAGTCGACACAAATCTGATGTCTCCTCACTCTTATTGTTGCAAATTATTGACATCAGAAATGAAAAACATGACTCTGAAGTTATAGAAATAGTTATTTACACTAAGAGAAGGAATTTCCTGCATGAATAATTTGAGTCTCTCATCTTGTCTTTGATAAACACTTGAGTCTTAGCAGGATGAGAGGTATGTTTAGTTGCTTTTATGCCTCCCCCAGGCCTTCCACAGATTTGCTAAGATACACTAGCAATTAAGTCTCTCAAATAGGCTTTCCATTCTGTCAAATTTAGGAAGTCTGTCAGACAAAGAAGCTGCTCCTTAGAGGAGAGAGGTTACAGTGAAACACAGGTTGATAGTGCCAGGTTTGGATAATTAATGAGACATTAGTCGTGCATTTCACTGTAAATTCTCACAAATCATTTTGAAAATATAATAAAGCTTGTTAGCTATCACTTTCAAATAACTATGGACCTCAATTGTTATTTATATTTAATTAAATACATAGCACTTGTCTTTTTCTCTAAAATACTATGGCTATTTCTATCTAATTAAGCCCCTGTTACCTTCCTATCTATTACTATAATTACCTTCATTATGGCAATGCCTCTTTACAGCATTCAATATGTCTGGCTCCCAGGGTATTGTATTACAAAATGGGTGCAGTATATATGTTTCTAACTGACCTTTGAAAGTGCATACATCAAACTTCATTTGCTTTTAAATCCTAGCCTTGCAGCAAGTGACCTTAAAAGCTATGCCAATATTTGCTTGATGTAAAATCATTTTTGCCTAAAGACACTTATCCCTGCTGATTTAACTACATAAAGAAAAAGAAAGAGAGAGAAAGAAAGGAAGGAACCCCAGGCAAATGTTTACCGATGTATAGTAAAGGGCCATGTTCAGATATCATATTCTGAAATATACCCTCTTACATTAGGAGTGAGAGAGATTGTATATTTGTCCTTTGCTTTTATAACTGATGCTTAGAATTATTATTCATAACATGCACTGCAACTCAATAGGAAATCTCTAACTGGTTATTTCATCTGATCATGTGACTGTGAAGCACACCAGAAGAAAAAAAAAGTTTGTTGCTAAGAGATTAGGATTCAGCAAAGCATGTAAGCACATGTTTAGTGGTCTCTTGTGGTCTTAAAAATCTATTAATCTTTTCCATGAATCTTAAGTTGCAGAATTTCCCATTTCTTCCATTACTTGGAGGAAGAACAGCAAAACCATCTATTCCATATAATATAAGCCAAACAGTGTAGCCTTCAGCTAACATTTATTACTGATTCTCATACTGGATATCTCATTCAGCCAGGGCTTAACGTCATGCTTTTGAAGACTTAAAATGTGAAAATGGATATCATGGTGGTCTTGTGTGTAAGGGCCTTGCAGTGATGGCTCTGTTATCATGTTCTAATCTAGCAATGTATATTCTTCTGGTTCATCTGTCTCGCTCAAGGCTCCCCATCTTTGCCTGAGGAGCTTACTAAAGCATACAGATAGCAATGCAATCTGCAAAATAAGTCCTTCATCCTGCAGTGACGCACGTACATGCTTAACTTTACACACTAGGTATAGGACTTAAATAGGACTACTCACACTGCATGTTAAGCATGTGCATAACTCATTGTAGGGTCCAGGCTTAAGATGTTAACAGCATGATTCAGCATGATTTTACCCTTTGACTTCTAAACATGCAGTATAACAGTGGAAGAGCTTTTATATTTGACTATTTCTCTGTGTGGAAAAAATACACATAGGTGAATGCTAAATATGTCTTACATATGTTCTGTGATGGGCTTCTATGACTCCTATATAAACTATTTTGAGCTTTGAGCAGGGGGTTGGACTAGATGACCTCCTGAGATCCCTTCCAACTCTATGATTCTATGTTTCTATTTTTAAGAATGGTCCAGTGATTAGCGCACTAGCCAAGGATTTAGGAGATCCAGGCTCATTCCCCTGCTCTGCCACAGGTTCCCTGTGTGACCCTGAGCAAGTAATTTAGTTTCTCTGTGCCTCTGTTCCCCATCTGTGAAATGGGGTTAATACTACTTCCCTCCCTCAGAGATACTGTGAGATAAATACATTAAAGACTGTGAAGTGCTTTGAGATCTACTGATGAAAAGCATTATATAAGAGGTATGTATTATTAAAGTGGTTACACATTTTAAATATGAGATATAATTTCACATATGAAATATGTATTTCCTTTAACATAGGCAAGGCAATCAGTTTGAGTGGGAAGTTTATTTAGTATGTGATTTATACTTCTCTGATACAGTATTTACTTGTGCAACTTGATCAGTTAATGTAAACATAATGAAATCCGTTTTAGCCAAACCAGACTAATTTTTATACCACCAATATCACTGTCATCTAATCTGAGCTAAAATTAGATAGGAAAACTGTTCAGTGCACATTTGCATAAGTCTTCTAAAATTGAATGCTATTGAGCAAGGAAAAGCCATAATTAAAAGGGGGAAATTACCATCTAGTTAAAAAGCCATGTGAAAAAGGTACTGTGTCATGCAGTTCAGTGTTCAGAAATATATGAAACAGCTGAAGTACTGAATATGCTACTGCAATTATTTAAGAAAATAGATAGACAATTAATATTCTGTCTTATCTCTCTAAGGGCCTGATCCAATGTCAATGGGATTTTTTTCACTGACTTCAATGGATGTTGGATCCACTTGCTAGTAGGAGGCACTGCCTTGGTGACTTTTTTTCAATTATCTTCAAACACATAAAAACTTTTCAGAATTCTTCCTTCCCCCTCACTGGTGTTTCTAACTTTCAGGGAACAGTGAAATGGAACTCTGCAGTTAAACTCCAATATTGGCTATAGATAAGAAACTGAATTACAGCCAGAGATTATAATGAAATTGCACAGCAATTTATCACATAGAGTTTTATATGGCATATTATCTAATACATATATTACAAATAACATGTCTGAATATGGGTAATCGAGTATAAAATCATATGCTTATGGAAGTGCGACTGCCAGAGCTAAGAACCATTTTATGAGTTTTTCAGTAATCCCAGTCCTGGATATAAATCCCCAATATTCTGGTTCATTTAGAGAAACCGTTTGGTCATATTCAACTAATGTTTTGGTTGGTATTCCTACAGCTGTTCTTATCCATTCACATTTCTGTTTTGTTTAAATTTCATTTGGCGTATGTGTTTATAATAACATTTCCATTGCTTCTCAAGTACCCTGTGTACTCAATGTTAATGAAATGTCACTGTAAATAGTGCTTTATGCTGACAAAATGCATTAAACTCCTTATTTGTATTTATTGCAAAGTGATGAATCTGTATTCCTACTTTTAACAAGAGGTATGTAAATAAGTAACATATCCTAATAAGTCTTGTGTTGTAGAAATGTATATTTTTGTGGTTTAGTTTTGCTTTTAAAAAGCTGAACAAAATCCTTATTGATGTAGAATAATGATGAGTCCAAGAGTTTATTGAATTATTTACCATATTTATGATCATTATGATATTATGATTTATCATATTATGTAAACAATGAAGCAAAACTGTACACTACAATAGATAATAGGAACAAACAAAAAGCAAACACTTCACAGCTTGGACACGTATCCCATTTCACCCTTCACGTCATCCTAATCAATTTACAATACATTTCTTGAACAACTGTTTCCTTTTTTGATAAAAGGGAAGCACTTTCTATATTACTGCATGTGCATTTTGAATGTATTGCATTACTGGTGGGTTGAATTTAGTGCTGGTGTGATGTACCAGAAGGACAGACTGCAATTCTGAAGAGAACTACTGTGACACAGGCAGGGGCAGTACCATACCAGCTTTTACCCTTCTAACATGTTTCAACATGTACTTGGAAGGATTACCTTGAGGAATCAGAGTAACTTGTTCTGCATGTGCATTCAATTTTTGGTTTCTTGCGGGGAGACTACTAGTGATGACCCGAATTGTAACAGTGGTTTTGGTTGTTTTGTTTTTATCTGGTTCTAGATTTTACTTTTTGGGAGTAGATACGTGTCTAAAACCAATGAGGCGGATGCCAGCAACATATATCACACAAGTCTCTGAGGAGCAGTTAGATGGTAATGACTTTTGGTCACTACTTGCTCCCTTTGATCTAAAATAGCCTGAATTTGATCCCCTTGGCATTCAGCAAAAGCTATTTGTTGAATAGGTCTTTTGGGGGAATGATTAGGGTATGTTCCTGGCTAGGATTCGTGTGTGTGTGTTGGGCGAGGCTTTTCTGAAATTTTATACATTTTTACTGTTGAGGTAAATTTTTATTTCCACTTGATTATTTGAAGGTGCTGACTGATGAAGTTACTTTGTGCATGGTTAGTACTTATGTTGCTGGCTGATTTCTGCTGTAAGTCTAGTTATTGTCAGGGTGTTTAGACCTTCATACAGCTGTTCCTTTTCTTCAGTGTTATATGTAAATAAATATCCTGGAATGCTTTTGAAGCAGGGACCAAGAAAAGAAAGGCTTCACATCCCATTACCAGTCTCCTGAGCCATTTGTCCCCTTGGATTGTCATTTGAATTTGTTTAACATAAAACCTCCATATAAAAGCCCAGGATGGTAGCTATTCAGCACACTATGGCTTTAAAATATGAAGATATGAAAGGAAATCTCATTTTCTTTGAGTTCATTTGTGATCTCAGGGGTCCGTTAACTTCCAAAGGCTGTCAACAATGGTGTGAAAGGGGTCAACGAAGAGAATAAGGTGAATGAAGAATATGTTTGTCATGATGGGCTTGATCCTGTTCCATCTGAAGTCATTAGAAAGTTTTGCCATTGGCTTCAAGGAAGACAGGGCCCTTTTTGGAAGTCCAGTGAGGATTCCTGTTGAGGCAGTGTTGTGTATGTTAGTAAGGATTTCTAGGTCGGAGTGAGTTAATGTGTGAGTTCCTGAGGGTTTCTGTGCATGAGGAAGCACGTCGTTTTGTGAGTCACTGAAGATTTCTATGCACAAAGTGACTATTTCTGTGCTTGAGTATGAACAAACAAAATCCAGAGCTTCCAGCTTTGATTAGGCTTTTTTGGAATTGCTATCAAATAAATGGATTGTCAAAAATAATATTTAGTTTGATAAATTTATTAATGAAGTTGCAGAAACAAAAGGAAATTCAGCATTCCAACCCTCCCACCCCCGGTCTTTTTTTGAAGATTTCAGGAAAAGCAAAAAGAAATGCACATTAATATATTCATGCTTACGTATGTAAAATCAAGGGGGCAGTTAGATGTGATTGTGCATACTGAATGGTCAGAGTGGTGCATTTTGTGTCATTTGTAGTGAATCAATTCTGTCTGATGTATCCATCCTGAAGTGGACTAAGGATTGGAAGCACTTGGTGACGGAGGTAACTTCATGTGAGTAACAGACTGCAAATATTTAATGAAGGAACTTAGTCTGAGAGTTCACTTATTGAGCATATGCTAACATCTGTACTCTAGCCTTTGCATACATTAATATAAAAATGTAGACATTGAATCTTTGGAATACAAGGAATTAAGACATTTGGAACTCATAATAATCAAGCTAGAAACAGGCACCAAACTCAAGGCCAGTATGTGAATATCTGATCTTTGCATGTATACTTTAACTACATCTTAGATCTTTTGTTCTAGTATGTACTGTAGACGGTTTGCAACATTGAAGGAATGCTCTGGTACAAAGCATGTTAATCTCCAAAGCAGCTTGTATAACCTCCTCTAAAGCATTTTGCGTATCATGGAACAATGGATTTTTCATGTGATTAAAGAAAGTCTTGCATAGTTTTCAAACAAAAGACTGGTAACCACAATACAGGGCATCAAAAGTAGGTGATGAGATAAAGTTGGGGAAAAAATGACAGAACCCACAGATCTTTCTCCATGCACAGGAGATCCTAAAAGGCAGAAATTATGAGAGGAATCATCACAGTGGAATTAAATGATTTTATATGTTAAATTAGATTCATATTGTTTCCTATAAATAAAGCCCTTCAGCGAGAGAGCTTTTCTTCAGTCAGGTATTGTCACTACAGCATTAAAACTAGTAATGGAAAGAGTTTGTTAAATCCAAACAAAGCCTAAGAGTTTATAAAATCCACTGCTATAGAACTGCAACTGCAGAGTTTGTAAATTATCTGAGGGCATGATCCAAAACCTGTTAAAGTCAATGGGAGTTTTTTCAGTGACGTCAGTGGGCAATGCCCATGCATCCACTCTGCCATTTGTGGTGTGAGTGGCACTAGTACTGTGTAGTCCTTGAGCTTAATGGAGGGCAAGGTCCTCTATGAGAGGGGGAGAAGAGGGCAGGATTTGTGGCCATCCACTGTATGGAGGACAAAAAGACAGTGTGGGTGGTTCTTTTGGCTCTTTTCCCCATTCCCATTGCATTACACTGGGGCCATTCAACATGTAAATAATAAACAGTTTTATAATGAACAGACACTAATTAGCAGTATAACTCTACACATAGATGATGGTATTACTTGGATCCTTTTATATAGTTGGTGCAAGATATAAGCTGTGAAATCCTAAATTAAATTGATATTATCCAACATGTTAATCAGGGCACTGTTGACTGCCTGAAATATGTTGTGGTTTTCACAAGCAACAGAGTATACAGGTTATGCTTTTCTGAGTAGAAGACAATTTCAAATATCTAAGTTTACAGCACAACCAGTAGACAAGTGCAGAAGTCACAGGTGTTATGTTTTTATTACATTTCCATCATGCTTCATAAAAATGGATTCTGGAAATTTGATTGTAACACTTAAACCAGCAGAACTCGACTGAGATTCATATCATAATAAAAAATATAGGCAAGCTCTTCTAAATATGGAGTAAACCTCACTTTCTTTATATAGCTGCTCGGTATTTTATAACTCAGATATAAACCCACAATACTGTGCTTTTTGCTACAGTCCTCATCCAGTTATGTAGATTCTCCTTTATAATTTTTTAAAAGATTTACACTAACATAATACATTGCTTAACCTAGTAATACATGAACAAATACACTAAATTTAATTCTGTAGCCTAATTCTTTTTTTTTTGAATCTAAAATTCTGTAATTTTAGTTTAATGATTTGAAGAGCTGAGTACCTTGAGCTGAGAATCCAACTCATTTAAATCTGAAATATTAATGAAAATTCTTATTTCTATTTATTTCCTTTTTCCTTATTATTTTCATTACAAAACACTTAGGCCCAAATCCACAAAAGGACTTAGCTGCCTAACCCCCAGATTTGGGCTCTACTGTGATCCACAGAACCCCTTCTCAGCTGCCACCTAACTGTAGGCACGTAAACTTGGCACCTAAATTTTCACTTTTTAGAGTTCTATCAGCACCCAAATTTCTGCCTCTGGGCATGCACACTGCTGCCTGAGGTGTGAGATAGGCAGAGTCCAGATGCCTAAGTCTCCGTGCAATTCTCAAACCAGGTGTAGATAGGCATTGCTCAGAGCCCTCCTAATGTCACATAAAATGGCCTGAAAAGGGGAAGAAAGAGGCCTTTCTTATTATCTCTAGTCCAGTGGTTAGGGTACTCACTTGTACAAGAAGAGCAGGTGTCTAACTTGGGCTTTGTGATCACAGTGATTTTTCTAGATTCCTAAACATTAGGCATTGGAACGCTCAGCATCACAATGCCTACGTCCCTTTATGGATCTGAGCCTTAGAAATTACAATGATGAGAACTTTAGAAATATCATAGACAGAAATCCAGGGCCATTGGGAGGCTGGCAATTGATGTTTGTTGGAGCAGGATTGGTTCACTAACTATCTCCATTACTTTGCCCCCCTTTTGAATGTTTGTGCTGAGGGTTTGTACTGTTTAGTGGATTTTGGGATTTCTTTGTAAGTTTCACAGATGTTAGTGGAAGTAACATGATAATACAGACCAAGTGGTACTAGACTGTTAGCATGGGTCTTTGATAGGATGTCCCTGGGGATCTCACAAAGTGAAACTATAGCCAATGCAACAGTTTTTATCATGTTAACATGATTTAAATGGGGTAGCACAGTTGGAGTGAAATCCTACCCCCAATGAAGATTGATTTCAGCCAGGTCAAGATTTCATCCCTTGGGACCAAAAGATGAAGTTTGGGACCCAAGTTCCAGAATATGTGAGCCTGATCAAGCAGGTCTAGTCTCAGAAAAGGTTCTGATTTAACACTGTATTATCCTGCTAGAAACCATGTAGATTTTACTGGCACATCAGACCCAGTTCCCAGAGGGATCATGTTGATGCTCTAGCCCGATTTCACAAGTCATGTGGCTCGCGTGGCTAAGGCATCTTATTAATATTATTGATGTGCCTAAGAAGGACCCTATTGTGTGAGGCACAGTATAAACACAGTATAAACACAGAGCAAAGAGCCCCAAAGAGTTTACAATCCAAATATAAAGCAGGAGACAGATTGTTTCCTCATATTCCCTCCTCCGTCTGTCTGTATCAATGAGTATCAATGAGAATCAATCAGTATAATAGGCTATAGTGTCAGCGCACCAGTTTCCTAACCATTGTCAAGTTTTTTATAGGCATCATGGCAAAGCTGAGTTTTTAGAAGGAATATGAAGGAGAGTGATTAAGTGAATGGTGGACATTTATGTGATGTACTTCCCAGGCTTGTTTGAGGGTGCTTGTTTGAAAGTTTAACAAGTGAGTCATGGAGGCAGGCATCATTAGAGCCCTGCACGGATATTCAAATGTGGATCCGCATCTGCCCCAATCATCTTACCTCTGACCACCATCCACTATGTAGTCATCCGCACCTGCAGCTCTGGGGCCCCCAATCAGCTGTTTGGAGGCGATCTCTGCTTCAGCCTCTGCTGCTGATCAGCTATTTGAGGGCTAGCCCCTCCAGGCAGCTGCCCAACAGCTGATAAGCATGCAGGGGAGCCCCATGGAACAGTTGAATGGCAACCCGCAGGGGAGCCCTGTGGAACAGTTGATCGGTGGCCAACACCCATCCCCAGATCTCAAAGGTGGGGAAGCAGCCTCAAGGGCTCTGAGCTGCAGACAGCTGCTTCCCTGCCTGTGAGATCTGCAGCCGATCCATCATCCAACAAAAACAGATCTGTGGATATCTGTGGATATAAAGCAGATATCTGTGGATTTGCAGGGCTCTAGGCATCTTGGCTCAGACAGACAGGAACTGACTTCTTGATAATGAATGGGAGATGACTGGTCGTGAAGTGCCTTGAAAGTGAAGATGTGATAGAAAAGAAGCAGCCAATGGTGGGATACATGGAGGGGGGGGTAAGAAGTTAAACTTTGCAGCAGCATTCTGAATGGATAGGAGCAGAGCAAGATTGCATTTGTCAAGGCCAGAGAAAAGGATGTTGCAGCAATCAAGACATGAGATGATTAGAGCTTGGACAAGAGTGGTAGCTATGTAGATGGATGGGAAAAGCGTTATCTTAGAGATGTTATTCAGGAAGAATCAGTAAGATTTTTGACACGGCCTTGATGTGAGGACCTAGAAAGAAGTCTGAGTCATGAAAATGTTTGCAAAGCTGGTTTGCCTTTATGCTGATGGAACAGCCTCATGTCATTGTAATAGTGGGAAAGGGAGAGAAGTCTCTTTTTAGATGACTTTTTTTTTTTTTTGTAGCAAAGTTAAGAATGGGACAGAGGGACACTTTCGGTTGTAGGAGCCAGAAGATTTTTCTAGCAGAGGGCAGAGACTGTCATCTTTCCTTCTCTTTTAACTAATTACCTATTTTTCCCAGTGTGACTTAATGTTCCCATTAGTCTTCCCTCCTTCATCCTTCAAAAAAACCTCATTCTTCGGAATCTAAGAGCAGATGAGGGAAGCAAAAAGACTTGAAATGTTCAGAAAAATCTACAATATGAAATGGGGAGGGGGGATATAAATGTATTGAAGACTTAGATACAGATTTTTACAAGTAACTTTGATTTCATTCATTTCACAAACCTTTAATAAATACCGTGGGTAAAATCCCATTGTCAGCTACTCTCCATTTATACCAGTGTAAATGAGAGCAGACTGTATGTAGCCCTAGGTTTCTATTACCAAATAATTGTATGAGAGTTTTGTTACTATGGAACAATAGTGACCCCCTGTGGCCAGCTCGGTTAAACGCTGGTTTGTTACGGGAGACTGTCTGCATTTTGGTTAGATTAAAATCCATTTTCAGTGCTAATGAGTAGACTAACCATCCTGGAGAGTATCCATTTGATTACAATGGGGAGTTTTGCTTTAAAATGTACTGGCATTATTTGGCCTATTGATTCCTCTTGCCCTGTGCAGCTTTAATTATAGCTTATTTTTGTAACCTAAGATCAATAGAAAATTTTCAATGAAACTTTTAAAAAAAAAATTTTTTTTACAACACTTCAGGAGAATGTTCATATCAAACTAAATGTTTGAACCCAAACATTGTAGAATTGTGCTAGTATACGATAACCAAATGAGAAGTTGAGTCCTCTATTTTCACTGTCTCTGGTGATTTGAAATACAAAAGTAAACAATCGACACTGATGGTGAAAAGTAAATTATATTTCTAAAATTATTTCATTATAAATAATCTAAGGTTGTGTTAACACTGGTAAGGATTTTTAAAATATTTTAACCTGATAGTATTCCTTTAAGGTTACAAAGCAGTTTTAATCATAAACTTCCTGATTCTAGATGCTCCTAACGTTCTGAAATACTCATATTTTTGGATCTTTGATCATCATCCAAATGAGAACTTAAAGTCTTTTCAACTAGTTTTGCCATCTGTGTGTGTTTGGTTAGGAAGGGGTAAATTGCATTATTGTATAGCAGGAAAATCATTGCCTCTGTGTCTACTGGATCACTCAGTAATGGTACCACTTTGAAACTTGATGTGTAAATAGTCCTGAGTAGGTGTGTCTGTACTTGAAAATTTTTTGAGTCATTTTTCTACATGGTGGTAGCAACAGTGTAAACAGTAATGTAAAATGAGTTGCATTGGTGCTGGAAAGTGGGTATACAATTTTCTAGTCTAAACACAACTATTGAGGTGCACAACTACAATTCCAGTTACTTTGGGGGTGAAAGGGCATGGTTAGAAATGTACAAAATCCATTGCCACAGGATGCCATTAGAGACAAAGAACTTAGCAAGATTCAAAGAAGGATTGGATGTGTATATGAATAACAAGAATAAGCAGTCTTATAACAGTTAATGCTAACACAAAGACTGTTGGAAGGGATATGAAACCTCATGTTTCATGGTTTAAGGTAATCTTTAATTAGAA
Source organism: Emydura macquarii macquarii (assembly GCF_026122565.2). Lineage (NCBI taxonomy): Eukaryota > Metazoa > Chordata > Testudines > Chelidae > Emydura > Emydura macquarii. The sequence continues at coordinate 4,508,035 of NW_027132971.1, read as the reverse complement.
GGGATTATGAGGAGACTTTCTTGGCAAACAGATTACCCTACATCTGCCCCATATTTCCTGCACTTTCCTTTGAAGCATATTGTGTTTGCTACGGTCAGAGACAAGATGCTGGTCTAGATGGACCTCAGGTTTGATCAAATATGCCAATTCTTGTGAATGTATGAAAAGGTTGAGCCAAGTACTGCAGAAAAATTCACCACATCAAAGCATCCCTATTTCTATCCAAACCACCTCCAAAATGCATCATCAATGCACACTCAGCTTGGTGTTGTAGAAAGATTGCTATCACTGCATCACCTTAAAGCAACTTTCTACTGCTTTTCCAGTTGCCCTGATACACTAGGCCCCTGGTTTGTGCGCACATTAGTGGAATGCTATGGGCATTACACTTAAGACACCATTTTGCTCCCCAATTCTGTAGCAGGCCTGGTAATGGTTCAATCTTAGACATAATTTGGAGCACCCCTAACATAAACAAGCAGCCCAAAGGCTGCTCTAATTTACACCAACTGCCAATGGTCCCAAGAGGCTGATCCAGGGCCAGGGATCAGCTCTCGGAGTAGCAGTTGCAACAGTGATTCGGTGCCATCCAAAGATTCCCTTATGCTGAGGGAGTCCTTCAGGGGCAGGATACCATGTGTCAGAGAATTGGGCCCATAAACTTGAATATATTTACAAAAGAGGAGAAAAGGCTTTTTTCATTCTGGTATAAGACTGAGAGAAAAAGTCCAATAAAGTGCTAAAGACACTTATATGACTCTGTCCAAGTACTGGCACACTCATGGAAGTTACTGCAGCAATATCTACCAGGCCCATGCCATCTGAAAGAGAAAAACACAAGCAGGAACATTAGAATGAAATGGTATAACACTCAGAAATATATTAAACAAGTAAAAGCTACCCCACTTCCAAATGAATCTTAAGTGCTTGATTCTCTGGTCTTACAGCAGAGAAAAATCAGGCATAGAGTTCTGCTCCAGCATGTCTGTCCCTTCCTCCTTTTGCCCACATCCTGCCCCAGGAACACACTGTCCTTCCCTGTATATGGTAATACAGGATGGTGAGGAAGAGGGAACACAGATGCAGATGATGGCAGAGCCACCTCCATAATCTTTATGCTGGCAGAGATTCCCCAAAGCTGGGACAATTCTCCACTGACCTTTTCTACCCAATTTAGTGGCCTTTAGCAGACCGGAGATTCTGGCCTTGGATCTCAAACTTATCATTTAGTGGTGTTCAACCACCCCCATCCCCTTAGATGAGCAGTCATGGCCCTGTGGGAATTGTTGCCATGGATGAGGAAGAGGTATGGGCACATGAACAGACTGGCTGAGGGATTTATATACACCATACAGAATAATTTACTGTATTACTGCTCTTAGACTTCCTGAGCTGCAAATCACAACAATGAAAATGTCTACATCACTTTCCAATGAACTTTCCTGTCAGAGCCTCAGAGTAATGTGATGTCTGGGAAATTACAGTATAGCAGATCCATTTTGGAGAAGGCCATGGAAATTAGATCTGTACCTCTCCTCAAGAAGCTGAATTCTTTATCACCTCTTACTGAAATTCTCTTAGTTTAAAAAAAAAAACTATAGAAACTCTATGACCTAGGACTTGGCTTTCCTAAGACAAAGCCAGTAATATAGCCCTAAGAAATGTGTTGTAATTGATGCAAGTCAGCCATTTAAATCAGTCATCTCACATACCTCACAATATATGTGATGTTCTCATTCAGGAAAATCTCACTCAAGCTGAGACAGGTAGGGTCAAAGCAAATGTACAGTGGAACCAAATAAATGTGGTTACTGGAAACCAGAAGAATCTTCTCTGGATCACAAGTTATTTTTATGCACTGGGTAGGAACATGAACTGAAACTTAAAGGCCAGATGCTGCCATCAGTTATATGTGCACAAGTCAAAGGGATTTATATCACCAATAGCAGAATTTTGCCGTAAGGCTATAAAATGGACCAAACATGTTAGACATATCAGATGTCCTTTTACTAGAAAACATAAATGGCCATGGGAGAATAGAACTCTTTTTCTCCTTACATGGTGAGTGGGACAGATTTTGATCTCACTTGCATTGTAGTAGAGCCAGAGTGACTCCACTGAAGTCAATTGTGGTTTAACACACTTTTACACTGGCATGAAAGACATCAGAATTTTGCCCATTGTGTAACTTCCTGTGAGCATTTTACTCTCAACTGCGTGTATAAGAATCAAGCTACTTGATAAAACAATTTGACTGGAAGTTTATTTAAATAAATCAGCAGGACAATTGAGTGTTGATTATAAGTTATTTGTAATTAGTTTTTAATAGTTTAATTTAAAAAACCCCCTCATTTCAGTCATTTGTTCTTAAAAAGATGTCCAAAGGCCAATGTCTAAGGGCTAGACTATAAAAAGCTTGATATAAGACCATTATAAAATAACTTTATACATGTTTTGCAAAACTTTCCAGATTCTTTAGAAACAAGTTGACCAGGAATTTGAAAAGAAAAATACTTTTTCAACCTGTTAGATGACAGATGCCAGACTCACCAATAGATACATACATTGACCTAATGAAAAAAGCACTCAGCTTAGGGGCAATCAGAGTATTATATCAAGATTTTTTTTTTAAATGGATGCCTAAAGTTGGACTTCTAAATCCAAATATAGGGGCCTAAATAAGTACCCTGATTTTCAAAAGTGCTGAGAACACAGCAACTCCATTTGGGTGTCTGTACATGGACTTAAAACCTAACTTTAACTACTCATTTTTAGAAAATTTTGTTTGATCCAAACATAAAGATATTCTGCATGGAAAAGAACTAAGATATGAGAGTTCAGGTTTTTTTTAAAAATGACATCCATAATGCCAGTACAGTCAATGTGTGTCTTTCCATTGGCTTCAGTGGGCTTTGGATCAAACCTTTAATGCTCCCATTTAGAACTTGTTGAAATTAGAAATTTTGATAAATTTTCATTGAAATTTTGGATGGTGATGATGAAGAAAACTAAACAAGATTTGTGAAAACTTTGTTTTAAAATTGGTAGTACTTACTGTGATGCTGTATAAAAAGGAAGTTGACCATTTATATCACTGTTGCTACAGCTGTTGTACAATTGCAATAGATCTTGTACAAGTATGCCTTGTAAGGTATCGATGGAAATGCTATAGTCTGCTATGTATTACTATCCTGTTTATATACGTATCTTATCATTGTATATGAAGTTACAGATCTTTGCTATGTGTTTATATCTCAAACATGTTGTGTTCCTGGGTAACACCCACAGGACAGATTTACATCAAGATCAGCCAGCCAGAGTTGATGGGCCATTAAGGAGAACCACCTCTTCCAGTGGACCCCTCCTATGGACACCTCAGAAAACATATGGACAATGGAGGCCCAGTGACTCAGCAGGGTATGTAGAACATGTGCTCCCTGACTCCATGCTTGAGACAGTAACTTTCCGTGCATATGGGCTGAAAATTGGAAACTGTGTGACCTTACCTTTTTGCCTCTTTCCTGCTCATAATTTCTGGATTATGATTTCTAACAAAGAGAAGCTTTGAACAATGGATTGAGGAGACCCAATCTCTAGGATGATTCAGAGAGGCTTATTACAAACTGGCAGATTTAACATCACTGCTATTATCTTGATCTACAAACTCTGAAATCAACTGTAATGTATATGATTCACTTTAATCATTTAATTACTTTCTTTTATCTTTTTTTAATATTTAATAAATCTTTAGCTTTTAGTTTACTAAAGCATTTGCTACCAGTGTGGTTTTGGGTTAAGATCTGAAGTGTATTTTGACCTGGGGTGTGTTGTCTGGTTCTTTGGAACTGGAAGAACCTAATATGTGATTTCTGGTTTTAATAATCATTTATCACAGAAGTCTGTTTGTCTGGGTGGTACATGAGGGGCTAAAGGGCCTGAAGGGGACTGTCTGTGGCTCCATAATAATTAGTATAGTATTTTGGAAGCACACATTCATTTACTGGCTTGGTGAAATCTTATGACAGTTTGAGGTACATGCCCTGTTTGTTGGCAGTCTGACCTGAGATTGGCACTCTTAGCTGTGTCCCATAGCAGGCAGCGTGCCACTTATTGCTACACAGAGTTGTTGTGAAGGTTGATTGATTAATGCCCGCAAAATAATTTGAAGATTAAAAAAAAAAATCACTATGTGAAGGTTAGAAAGCAGTATTGAGAAGGTAGAGTTTTTAAAAAACTTATTTTTATTGTATCTCATAAAAATATAAATATTCAAACAATGGATGATACAGCAAGTAATATAAGTGTTAATAATTTTATTAATGTTGTAAGATGTCAGAACAGGTGTTGGTCTGAATGATCACAATGATCCCTCCTAGAAGAATCATAATTGGATGTTATGACAATCTGTTTAAAAAAAACCAAAAAACCCTATTGATTGAAGAAAAGCTATTTTGCTCACAACAATATGCTATCATAGACTATGATATAGTTATGATGATAGCAAAACTTATATAACAGCAAAACTTTCAGTCTCTTCACAAATAAAGCATTTTGACAAGATAATAGCAGGAGATATGCCAAATAAATGAAGAATGTAATAAAGAGATCAAAGAAATTTGATTTTAGCTGTATGTCAGATATACAGAAATGTTACTCTAAACAACTACATTTCATTCTATGTAGGAACAAACAGACTAAAAGACCCACACCAGAAATGAAGAACTAGAGATGTGTTTTTTTTAAAAAACTTCCATTTAGCAAATTTATTTCAATTATTTCTTCTCTGAATGGTGGTGCTGGTTAGGCTTCATACCCTCAGTTGAGAGACGTGCCTTGTCTATGCTCTGAAAAAGCAATGCGTTAACATTTTCTAGCTACTCTATTTCAACTAAGATGATGATTTTAGTGTGGACAAGGTCAGTCGTGTTTAACATATGGTGCTTTCCCAGTTATCACCAAGGCCAATGAAACCAAAATGTTTTACTTCAATTACTCTGCTGATGCATTTGCCCAGATATAACTTGATTCTGTTTTTCCTTGGATCACTAGTGCATGGCAAGTAGATGACATCATGTTCTTCCATGGCACCTCATCTTCAAGGGGTGGCAACCCCATGTAACCTGGGGTTGGTCAATAAACTTTACAAACTGTACAGTCTTTTGTTCAAGGGCACTATACCACAAAATACTGCTTCTTTTAGGTCTCTCGGGGTGATGTAGGTGTTTCCTGCTGCTGTTTCCACTACTGTCAACAAGTTCATTGAGGCTTTACAAGGGAACAATGAAGGGTCCAGTTTATTAATCAAAGCCCCAATACAAATACAAGCAAACCTTCACTCCAGCATCTTAGCTGGGAGACAGACAGTCTCAGTTTATCTCTTCCCAGTTGGGTCCACCATTCCCCTCCAACAGGGTTCTCTTGGCTGAGGTCCCTTCCCTGTAATCAGGCCTTGTCACTTCCTGGGAAGAATCCTTCCCTGGATCCAAGGTTTTGAAGAGATCTGTCAGCTGCAGCTCTTCTCTGGGGCAACATGACAGGATGTGCTTCTTGCCATTTTTAGGCAGTTCCCTGTCACTCATAGCACACCTTTCAGGCCCCTTGCTCTGGTAAGCTTTCCCCAAGAGCTTTCTGACTCTAGGAATTACCCCAGCTCAGCCTTGGTAACCCTTTAACAGGCTCATTAGCCAATTAGCTGCCAACCAGCCATCTAAGGAGTTATTACTTCTAAGTGGGTCTCAGTTAGCTCCTTCTCCCTCACAGGAGCCTGTCACAAGTAGGTTGGTCCCTGACTTCCCTAAAAGGGCTAGCCTTAAAAGACAAGTACCTTCACAACGTCTCACAGGATGATGAAATCACAGGATGCGGAAATGCCACCATTTGCGAGCATAGGTTCTTACTGGCTAAGAAACTTCTTCATCAAGATTCTGCTTCTATATGGCACTTTACCTCAAAAGGTAATATTCTGCAAAACAGGGAGGTTAGGCAAACTATTTGGTTCTATAATTCCCTACTTGAAGCCAAAAACCAGGATAACATGGAATCATAGAAATGTAGGACTGGAAGGGACTGCGATAGTCTGCTAGTCATGTCCCCTGCACTTAGGCAGGATTAAGTATTAGCTAGACCATCCCTCACAGGTTTTTGTCTAACCTATTCTTAAAAACTTCCCATGATGGAGAGTCCACAACATCCCTAGATAACTTGTTCCAGTACTTAACTACCCTGACACTTAGGAAGTTTTTCCTAATGTCTAACTTGTATCTCCCTTGCTTCAATTTAAGACAATTACTGCTTGTCTTGTCTTAAGAAGAACAATTTATCATCCTACTCTCATTATAATAACCTTTTACATATTTGAAGATTATCATATCTCCACCCTCAGTCTTCTCCAGACTAGATTAAACCCATTTTTTTCAATCTTTCCTCATAGGTCATTTTTCTAGACCGTTAATCTTTTTTTTCTCTACAATTGACTTTCTCCAATTTATCCCAGTTTTTCCCAAAGTATAGCACTCAGAAGTGGACATAGTACTCCAGTTGAGGCTTTATCAGTGCTGAGAAGAATGGAAGAATTACTTCTTGTGTTTTGCTTATGACCCTCCTGCTAATACATCCCAGAATGATGTTTGGGGTTTTTTTTTGCAAAATTGTTAACTGTTGACTCATATTTAGCTTGTGATCCACTATGACCCTCAGATCCCTTTCTGCAGTACTCCTTCTTAAGCAATCAGTTCCCATCTTATTTGTGTGCAGTTGATTGTTCCTTCCCAAGTAGAATTTGTCCTTTACATTTGTCCTTATTGAATTTCATCTTATTTACTTCAGACCATTTCTCTAGTTTGTCCAGATCATTTTGAATTTTCCTTCCTGGAGAATTCTGACATTTTTGGGTTTCATCCTGATTCAGAATGAAGCCAGATCCTTTGTGAAATGGAATTTCCAGCTCAATACAGCTCTAAAAATAAGTTAATTCTTGGAAAGTTGAACCAGATATTCTTTAGGGAGTAAGCATAGAATAAAATAAATCAGTTTCTTTTAAAGTGTTCTTTACTTTATGTACATAAACCGAGGAAGGTTCTGTTTATTTGTTGTATATATCCCTGAGTACTGGTAGTTTACAAAAACTCTTCTTCACTATATGCCAGTGGCAGATGCCATATAAATATTAAAATTATGGCAATTCTGTCTTTGAGGAAACAAGAGTACTGTCTCGTTAAGAAAGGATAACAACATCAATATAAAGTTAAATATATTGCTCGCATCTCCTTTCACAATTTTTAAATGAAAATTGTACCTTACTCATAATTTTAGGGTTGTATTTGAACCTTCCACATAGCCCCAGTTAGGAGTTTATCTTGTCCAGGACTGACTTTTCTGAAATTTTACTCTGGCTGAAGATTTCTTTGGAACATCAGAACATTATTGAGAATATTAAATTAAACTAAGTCAATTAAACCAGAACTTAATAGATACTGTGAACTAAAGGTTACTGTAATAATTCATAAGATGTTATCAAGGAATTTGTCTATTTAAGTCTAAGGCAAGATAAAGTCTGTGGAAGGTAATATGGATATTAATATCTGAATACAAAGGTGAATGGAGTATTAAAGTCACTCGGATTTAGAAAAGATTTTCTGCACAATTAACTCTGTTAATGGAAAAAGTTTTTTATCCCTGAAATAGTATTGCTATTGAATGGATTTGTGTGATTTTACAGTCTTTTAACATCTGCCTCTATTCTTCTCCCATTACAAATAGGAATTAATTTCTGTCACATATCCCTGGGCAGGGATTAGAGCACTAAAGAAGAGAGCACTCCCCATTCTCTCCCTGGCTTGGGACACAGTTCTCCCAGCTCCCTACCTTCCTCAGTTGGTAGGGTGAGATCTCCCCCTCCTGTTTCAATTAACTTTAATCACAGTCCCTGTGCACAGAAAAATGCTTAAACCTTTGTTCTTTCACTTTCTTGCAGAGATCACTGATGAGCAGAGATGGATTTTGCAGACCTGCAAAAATGTGGCTGTGTGATCCCATGTGTCATTCTGTCTGGAGTGGCTCACTGCCATCAGGGGCGTATTATCCATTAGGCACAATAGGCACAGTGCCTAGGGCCTACGGAACTTTCAGGGCCTACGAAAAAAATTTATATATAATTTTTTATTTTTATTTAAAAAACTATTTATTAATAGCTTAAAATCAAATTAGTTATTTCAGTCGGGGGGCCTACAAGGGCAAGTGTGCCTAGGGCTTACGAAGGTCTTAAAACGGCTCTGACTGCCATGAGTGCCAACGTCAGGGCAGCCTGTCAAGAAGCAGGGCAGAGACCCCAAACTGCCTCTGTGTTCTATAATTAGATTTCACCAACCCAGTAACACATGTGAACTCCTAAAGAAGTAGAACCATTTTACCATGGAGTCGCAGACAGTCTGGAATGCCCAAAGGGACTATCTTGCCACGCAGGCAAGCTGGACTTAGTGATAGATGGTCACTTTACACAAAAAAATCGCAACAATATTCAGGTTACTCCCAGTCCCAAAGGATCAGTCACTTACCCCATGTCTATTTGCACCTTAGCTTTCACACCAAAGACAACTCTTATAGCCAATCCGATAGTAAACTATCTAAGGATTTACAGTACTAATTTACCTCTGGTCTACACTACACAATTACTGTGATTATAACTATGTTGTTCAGGGGTTGAATAATCCAGGATGCTACCTGAAAGTTTAACTACCTGAAAGGGGGTTCCATGGAGGATGGGGCTAGGCTGTTCTCGGTGGTGGCAGATGACAGAACAAGGAGCAACGGTCTCAAGTTGCAGGGAGGGAAGTCTAGGTTGGACATTAGGAAAAAGTTTTTCACTAGGAGGGTGGTGAAGCACTGGAATGGGTTACCTAAAGAGGTGGTGGAATCTCCATCTTTAGAGGTTTTTAAGCTGCGGCTTGACAAAGCCCTGGCTGGGATGATATAGCTGAGGTTAGTCCTGCTTTGAGCAGGGGGTTGGACTAGATGACCTCCTGAGGTCCCTTCCAACCCTAATATTCTATGATTCTATGATTTTATACTGACCTAAGCACTAGTGTAGACAGGGAACTTCTCTCGCTGACATAGCTACTGCCTCTTGCAGGAGTGCAATTGCTAAGGCTGTGTCTCCACTAGAGAGCTTACAGCAGTGCAGCTGTACCAATGCAGCTGTGCGGGCTGTAAGATCTCTAGTGTAGCTGCTCTAAGCCAATGGCAGAGAGCTCTCCTGTTGACATAATTAATTCACCCCCAATGAGCAGCAGTAGCTGTGTTAGTGGGAGAAGTTCTCCTGCCAACATAGCACTGTCCACACAAGTGAGTATGTCAGTGTAACTTATGTCACTCAGGGAGCATCCTTGAGCAACACGTTACAACAACATAAGCTGCAGTGCAGACATAGCCTAATTCAATGAGGGAGTTCTCTCCCGTCGGCTTAGTGTCTTCACCAGAAGCGCTACAGTGCTGGTTAATTTGTACTGTAGACTTGCCTGTAGAAAATAAAATGAGAGTAATTACAAGGTTAAAGCTGGCAAGCATATATACACATATATGCCTGCAAACATTAAATTTGTTAGTCTTTAAAGTGCCACAGAACTCTCGTTGTTTTTGCTATATACACAACAGTTACAGTCTATGGTTTCAAAAGGTGACAGACTTGTAGTAATCTGTCAGCTCTGAATGTCTTTTAGGGCTAACCCAGATTGACCCTGGAGTATCTCTGCTTCTGTTCCGTAGCTCTGGCCCTGTGAAAGTCCAAACAGCAAAAGAGATGGAAAAATTTTCTTGTCAGCTATTTTTATTTCCTTCCAGAATTCAAGCTGATGGGATGAGCCCTTTTGCACATAGCTTCTTCATGGGTATAAGGGGCAATTAACAAAGTCTTTATATTGTGATGTCCTACAAATGGCCCAATTAGTTTTGATAGGCCTTGATGAGTGGGAGATGATCCTTCTGACTGGGTTCAGAGTTTCAGAGCAAACATTCTTTAGTTACAACGCAAACACTTTAATATTACCTTATGTGATAAAGAAATTAGAAGTGAGACTAAGGCATGCAGCAATTTACAAGCATTTCATAAAGTCTAAACGCTAAAAACATTTTTCCAGCAAGGAATTTGTCAGTGATCAGTTGAGGCCTAAAGCCTTGACAAGAGCTGGCACCTGGTATGCCAGCATCACACCATGATACAGGGGGCTTGGAAATCTAAAGGAGATTTTTACATTTCCTTTTCTTTTTTCTTTCTTTTTTTTTTTTCTTTCTTTCAAGTAAGTTTGTAGCCCCTTTCCTTATGAAGATACCTTTTCAAGACTAATTCAAGTCAAATAATAGTTATAACTCTCAATGTTGAGTGCTTAAGTTAAGGCAACTAAATCCAGAGGTGCTGAGCTACTGCAGTTCTTGTGGGTTTAATTTGAACCTGTGGGTGCTCAGCACCCCTGAATATCAGGCCACTCTGAATATAGATTTAAGTGCCTTACTATATACACCCAAATTTGGATATGTTGGCCTTGACTTCTCGACGAGGTACTGTTAGTAAGTATAATTATTCCCATTTCACAAATATGAGGCAGAGAGAAATTGTAACAATTAAATAAATAGTTAATTAATAGTTAATAGCTAATTAAATTGTTAGTAATGTTAAAAAGTTGTGCCTTTTTCCTAACTTGGAGTTTTTGGTTCTAGCTTCCAGCCATTGATTCTTCTTATTCCTTTCTCTGATAGATTAAAGAGCCTTTGAGTACCTCTTTGGGTTTTTTTTCCTTCTGTGAAGTTATTTCAAGTATATACTGTAATCAAGTCACATCTCAGTCTTATTTGTGATTAAACAAGTTTCTGATTGAGCTCCTGAAGCCTTTCACTGTAGGGCATTTTCTCTGATCCTCAAATGTTTTTTGTGGATGCTCTCTGCCCTCTCCCTAGTTTTTCAATATCCTTTTAAAAATGAGGACACTAGAAGCGGGCACAGTATTCCAGTATCATTTTCACCAATGCTGCATAACAGAATTCTTCAATGAATGGCCCGTGGGCCAGATCCAACCTGGTAGGGCCTGCTGTTTGGCCCACTGGGTTTCAGCTGTTCCATCCTTCTCCCTGCTGGGAGCTCTGCCATAAGGGCTGCCATGGTACCCAGCTCCAGCACTCTGGGCTCCCCGTGATTCTGGCCCCTGCACTCTCCTGATGGTCCTGGCTGCAGCATCCCCACTCTGACCCATCCCTTAGCTCCTCCCCCCAGAGACAGTACCTGCCAGCTAAGAGGATGCTCTGCAGCTAGAGAAGGGAAGGGGCTTTTGGGGCCTGGGACAAGCTGGAGCCAGATAGCAGGGCCCCCAGCAGGAAGGGGAACAACTGATGTCTGGTAGGCAGAATGGAAAGCCCTAGCAGATGGCTTCAACCATTGAGCTTTTCTGCCAGGTGGCCCCTTTCCTTCCCTTGCTTCAGAGCATCCTCCAAACTAGCAGTTGCTGGCCTGGGTGGGGTGGGGGAGCTCAGAAGCATGTCAGGGTGGAACCACTGCAGTCAGGGGCACACAGAGGCCGGAGCTGCTGAGAGCACAGGGAGCAGCCTGAGCTGAGCAGCCTGGCCATCCTTGCTTGGAGCTACCAGGAGCCAGGGGCGGAGCTAGAATTGAGTAGCGGGGCTGTCCATGGTTGAACCTGGAGCCAGCTAGCAGGGCTGTCCTTACAGCAGACTTCCCAGCTGGGAGCCATTCAAAAATCAGCCACCATGCAATCTCTGGCGCATGTGCCATCAGTTGCCAATCCCTGCCACATGGGCAAAGAATTGAGGTGCTTTCACTAGACAGCAAACACTACTCCCTTCTTTGAACCCCTGCTTGAATGTGTAATGGGAACGGGGGTGTAAAAGCAGGGGCCCCAGGGCCACCCCTTAGCCTCTGACTGGAGCTGGCTGGTATAACAGCAGAATACCTCTGCTGCCATGACAGAGGGGCAGCCAGGCTTGAGTGGTGTTATGACCTCGTGCATGGGATTGCAACACCATTCAAATTAGGGGCAGCTAAACAGCTAATCTGGGCCCCTTCTTTAGCAACATGCTGGTTGTGCCCATGTATTCAAAGATCAAGGGACAGAACACTGGCTGCTCATGTTAAGTTGTTTGTCCACTATGACCCCTAAATCCTTTTCAGAGTCCTAGCTTTCCAGGATATAGTTTCCCCATTCTTTAGCAACAGCCTGAAATCTTTGTTCCAGGATGTATGCCCTTTCATTTGGCTGTATTAAAAGAGATTTTGTATGAATGGGCCCAATTTACAAGTAATCCAAATCATATGTGTGACTGCCCTGTGCTCATCATTATTTACCACTACACCAATTTTTGTGTCATCTGCAAATGTTATCCACAATAACTTTATATACTTCATAACTTCTAATATATTGATTGCTATGTAATTTTCCTTTTTCTATGTTATATACTTCCTCCCACCCATTTCCCTTCCCCCAATTACTGCTTTCACTTCCATATTGAACCAGGATGGGCTTCTACCCAGAATTGTCCTGTTATTTGATTATGGATTTTTGACCATATAATAAACTTTTCTGAAACAATTCCCAATTTTGATTCACACTTTTCTAATTTTTTCCTCCCAATCAATTTTGATTATACTCTTCCTCAGCTTTGGGAAATTAGCCTTTCTGAAGTACCATACATACATTACTGTTAGGGACTGTCCTCTTCCCATATTGAATGTAACCACGTAACAACATAACTTAAAGGTCAAATACTATCATCAGTGTACATTCACAAGTCCCACGTAAGTCAAAGGGCAACAGCAGAGTTTAGCCACAAGGAGACTAAAACAGACCATATACGTTCACCATGTCAGATGTCCTTTTACGATAAAGAATAAATGGCCATGGAAAAATATAACTTTTTCTCCTTATATGCAACAGATTCTGCTATCATTTGCAATGGAGTAGATACAGAATAACTCCACTGAAGTTAAATGTGGTTTAATACTTTTTTCATGCTTGTGTAAAAGAGATCAGAATATTGACCATGGAGTTAGTCCCTGTGAGTATTTTAAATCCAATTCTTATACATAATAAAGAATCAAAGTTCTAAAACATTTGGGGGAGGGGGGGGGGGGTCCAGGATTATACCTGTTCCTTTTTTTTCCACAGCTCTTGGTGCCTGAATGACCTATTTTGCATAGATGTTTCCTCAGAAGTGCAGTCCTTTTAAAAAATGTCACACACTAAGCCTTCTTTAAATTTGAGTCAATAGTTGACCTACTTGATTTTATGTATAAAACTGTTTATTGTGCATGTGGGTTCTGTTTTGAAATAGAATGCTTGTTTCCTAATGTCTCTATACATGCATACACACACACACCCCTCAGTACAAATATATATGCACATACATACATAAACACTTCTCTCATTTAACAGCATAGCACACACTTGGTTATTGTCATAGCCCCATATAAGAAAACAGAAATGCGGTGGAGAACTGTCCTTTGTTGCTTTCTGTTCTTAGAAACATAGGAACTGTGGGAGCAGGTCAGAGCGGTGGGCCATCCAATCCAGTGTGCTGGCTCTGACAGGCTAGTAGCAGATGCTTCAGAGGAAGGTGAAAGCAACCCCATGACAGGCAGTTATGGGACAGAGGAAAATTCTCATTCATCGCAGGCAGGAAAGCGAGCAAATTAATTAAAATAGGGTCCGAGTGGTGACTTTTACAGTCCCTAAACTTCCATTTTCCCTCAGACTTTCCTCTAGTGTGTCCAGGGCCCGCCCCCTCCAGCAGCTCCCAGGCAGGCTCTGGCGCTGTCCTGCCAGTCCGCCACCAGGTGCCGCTGCTGCCCCTGCAAGGCTAAGAGCCATTAAAGCGTAGCCGCAAGAGCTCTTGACATCGCGCCAAGCCCCTCCTGCACGCGCCTCCCCCCGGAGCCAGCATCTCCTCCGGCGCCTGCGAAGCGTTTGTACAGCTACCCGGCCAGGGGAGGCGAGAAGCAGCACCCCAGCGGCTGCGGAGAGCGAAAAAACGCCTCCTCCTCCTCCTCCGCCAGCCGGCGCTCCTTCGTCCAGGGGGTCCGGCGGGCAGCGAGCGCCTGTGCAGGGCGTGCGGCCCCCAGACAGGAGGGAGGGAGGGAGGGAAGCGAGTCAGCGGCTGCAAAGCCGGGGGGAAGAAAGAGGGAGCAAGGGGAGGGCGAAGGAGCAAGGCGGCGAGAGTCACCTAGCCCCCCCCGCCGCCCCCCAGTGCAATGCATTACCGCTGAGGTTACCCGGCGAGCTTCTCCCCCGCCCCGCGCGGCCGGATCCCAGCAGGAGCCGCTGCTGCCGCCTCGCCCGGAGCAGGCTCCGCTGCTCGCTCGCACGGCAGCCGGGCGCGCCGCCGCCGGGAGGCGAGGCGAGGCGAGGGGGCGGCCGAGGAAGATGGCAATGTCCCTGATCCAGGCGTGCCGCAGCCTGGCCCTCTCAACATGGCTGCTCTCCTTCTGCTTCGTGCATCTGCTCTGCCTGGACTTCACGGTGGCCGAGAAAGAGGAGTGGTACACGGCCTTCGTGAACATCACCTACGCCGAGCCGGCGGCCGGCGGCGGCGGCGGCAGCCCGGAGCTCCGCAGCGAGAAGAGCGAGTGCGGGCGCTACGGCGAGCACTCGCCCAAGCAGGATGCCCGGGGCCAGGTGGTGATGAGCGCCTCCGCCCACGAGCGGCTGGCCTGCGAGCCCCACACCAAATTCGCCGTCCCGGGCCAGGGCAAGAGCTGGGTGGCGCTGATCCCCAAGGGCAACTGCACCTACAAGGAGAAGATCCGGCACGCCGCCTCCCAGAACGCCTCGGCCGTGGTCATCTTCAACGTGGGCTCCAGCAGCGCCAATGAGACCATCACCATGCCGCATGCCGGTGAGCGAGCCGGGGCGCTGGGGCGGGCGGGCGACGGGGGGCCGCCTCTCTCCACCTGTAACCCCCGCCCCAGCATCTGTGGGGGGGAGGGAGTGCTGAACTCCCTGCTCGGGGGATAAGCTTCAGACCCACACTCTCCTAAGGCCCGTTTGACCCCGCTCGTTATCCAGGGGCCATGGCTACTCACACCTAGGTAGGTAGCCTGCTGCTTTTTTGGGGGCGGGGCTGGCGCCAGTGCAGGTTCGCTCACCCGTGCAGGAGTTTGGTGCTTTGTGGCGACTGGGGGGAGAGTGACTCACATTTCCCAAAGATTTGGGCTGAGCTGATGGCTGGGGTGGGCTGGATCCTCTTGTCAGTTTCTGTATCAGTTATCCTGGCCAGGAGTTAGCAGCAATGGAGTCCCTCTACCCCCTTATCCTTTTTGTGTCATGTTTCATTTCTGCACAGAAGATAAGTGTTTTTCTGGGCACCTGTACAGGTCGTAAATACTCTTCTGACTGCTGCCATGGAGAGAAATTGACAGGTTGCCAAGACCCATAAGCAGTAACAGTCCATCTGGTGAAAAAGTTTGAAAGATGTAAAGTTTTGGCCACTTTTTGTGGATTTTATGGGCCCTTTATAGGGCCGTTAGGCAGCTGTAAGCATTTTGTTGGATAATTAGGATCCGGTGGTCATGCAGGGGCTGTGCCTGAGATTGAGCTCTTCAAGATGTGAAAGATAATGTTTCTTAATTACTAGGAGGTTCAGCAAAGTAGGGAATGCAATGTCTACCACCATTTTTGCAATTTATTTTCCTCTGTGGGACCAAACAACGTGGAGTATCTGATTTTATGAAATACAGATGCAAACATTTGTCTCTAATTATGATTTCTCATCCTTCCCATGTGTGTCTTTTATGTCATGAGACTGGTGCTCAGGATGCAAAGAGCTAATCAACTTGTGCTATGAGACAGTGAATGTAAATATAGCCATCAGGAATAACAAGAGCAAAGCCAGAACAAACACTGAGGGTGCTGTATAATGAAAACATTGTTTTTATAAAAAATGTTTGTTTTGAAATTGTTTTAAAGATCAGCTAATCAGATTTTATTTTTAGAGACAAAATCTTCTGCCAGGGCCACTAGTCTCTTATGCCAGGAGTCTATGCCATGCAGACTAAAATGCCACCTATTAGTGGAATCTCTGGTTTGCATCCAGGAACTAATCATACATGGCTCTTTCATGCTGGTTGAATCTTACTGGTGTTGGGGGTAAATTGGCACATGAATAGGTTAGTTTTTACAAAAAGCTAGCCAGGGGAGGATATGAGAGAGAAGAATTCCTTGCATTACTAACATTATAATAGTGTAGCTATTGGATAGTACATTTTGAATCTCTTGCACTTAGTCTCCTATGAAGAGATTAACAGTTTCCTGCAGCAATTCATATGGTGGATTTGACCAGAAGAAGGTTTTTATTTATTTAAACCTTGATATTTCCTAGGATTTTTCCATGGCTTTAGAGGGTCTATAAAATTAGAA
This sequence comes from Emydura macquarii macquarii, assembly GCF_026122565.2. Taxonomy (NCBI): domain Eukaryota; kingdom Metazoa; phylum Chordata; order Testudines; family Chelidae; genus Emydura; species Emydura macquarii. Next base: position 4,491,626 of record NW_027132971.1, on the reverse strand, counting down.
GCTCCTAACCATCTTGAAACTGTTCTTGATAAACTGCATATGGTTTAGTTTCCATTTTGGTTCTATTCCTTATTATCTTAAGTATTGACGATTATTTAGCAGGCATCATAATAGGAGCTTGACATTTAGACATATGCACGCTCTTAAAAGTCAAGCTCAGGCTATTTCAACACAAAATAGGCTGCACCATTTGTTCCTGTCTAATAAGTTCCTTTGAAACTGCCAACAGAGAATTAATGGCATGTCTGTTTTTAAAGAATGCACTAAGCTGTTTTCCTGTGCAAATGGTGTTTTGTTTTTGGAAACACTGATGAGTAAAACAATCTACTAGTAATTTAAAGGTTAAAGTCCAAAAGGAATGAAACAATGATTTATTACTGCTTGTGGCCTCTACTTTCAGAAAAATACTAATACTGTATCTGTTAACATTGGGACGGCTCCTTTAACGTTACCTGGCACCTTGCAGCTTATCTAGAAACTCCTTTTCATGCACTGAATTGGTTTCCATTAGAAATGCTACTTTCTTAATCAGGAATACCCAACGGTGTGATTCTGCCATTCTGTAGGCTAAAACGTAATGAAACTTTTAAAAAAATTCTGACTGTGATCAGTCAGACCATTGAGGCCTTGAAGCTAATTTGTTTCTGAATTTAAATTCAGAATGAGTTCATTGCTTTTTCGAGAAAATGTGAAAGAACATTTTAGTTTTGTGAAGTTGAAAAAGGGTTCACACTCTTATCTTCGGAAAATCCTGTTCTCTGCACAACTGAAACACAGGTATTTTAAGGCCAGCCCTATTAAAACAGAATTATTATTATTATTATTATTATTATTATTATTCATTAATTAATTAAACATAGTTGTAGGGATGGTTTTTTATCTCCTAGGTCCTGCCTAGTTGATATCTGAGGAACTAGTAGAAACCCAGATGTGTGATTCATCCTTGCTCTGTATCTGGTGAAATCATTAACACCAAGGCAAAGTGAGTGTAAAAAGGATGTAAAATCATAACTGTTGCCAATTTGAGTAGTTAGCATTTTACACTCCCTTTGCACCGGTGTAATTGATGGTGCAAGGTTGAATGGAGCTGTCAGGCCAGCCAGATCTGCTGTGTGTGTTGTGCACACTAACTTCCCATAGTAGGAAGATGAAAAGTTCCACCATGGAAAAATTTGGAAACAAAGATGGTTTTGAAATGCAATCTGAAAATATTTTAAAAGTCAAAATAATTATGACACCACTCTTGTTTGTATTTATTTACCCTTGTTCTTTTCAGTTTTTATATGTAAGGTCAAGTGAATTCTGTCTTTCCTTATAGCTATTACCATTTCCTGCTATATAATATGGTGTGGTTCCTGTCCCTCGCTAACAAGAAAGAGCTCTCTTTTCTTAACACATTCCCTTCTCCAGAATGCTTTGACTTCTTCTCTCCCCCCCCCCTTTTTTTCTATATCATTTCCTCTGATATTATCAAATTTTCTTACTTCTTCTTGCTTCTTTTTTTCCTGCCTTCCACACTCCCCCTGTCATTTCTTCACCTCTATTCCCCATTCCACTGTCCCTCATTTCCCCTTCCCCGACTCCATATCACTTCCTCTTCTCCCAACTATTCTACCCTGTTATCTCTCAACTCTCCCCCCCCCCCCCCAGAAGCTTTCTATCATCTCTCCCTCTAAACTATTGACATCATAAGCACATATAAATATAGTTATATATAGCATATAGTTATAATGCTACTGATCCCTCAGTCACTAAAATGACTCTCTACTGTGTCTGCAATCTCTACTGTAATTCAAGATAATAGTTCCTTCTGACCTTATCAGCTATGTGTCAAAATCTGTAAGAAACTGCAGAAAGATATCACTCTGATATGTAAGAGAAGATTGGCTATCAGGTGCTTTGAAACTAAACAGGTGTTGAATATGAAACTGGAGCTTGTTATGGAGCTATTCCACAAACCATGAGAATTGTATCTGAAAGTTTTTCAGTGCCCTGTTGCTCTAGAGACATGTTTAGATTTGCATTGAATTCAAATTCTACATTAAAATCCTCATTGTCAGAGGCCTTATCCAAAGCTCATTGAAGTCATTGGAAATCTTTCCAGTGACTTCAATAGGCTTTGGATCAGGCCCCACAGGCAATGTGCAGAAAGACATGCTAAGGTGTTTTATTTCCTGATATGTGTCTGATATTTAGAAATGAGGGACAAAAACTTAAAAGGCTGTTTAGTGAAAGTCAGGTATACATTTTAGCAAAAGGTATCGAGTTAATGCTTGTTCTTATATTTCTTTTATTTTTCAAATAAATGGAGAGTTAGTGAAAAGTGCCAGATTGATGGTCCTGGAGATTCCTGTATTCTGTTTATTCACAAAATTGGTAATACTCATGCAAACCCACTTGATCTCTTTTTAATTTACCTTTAATTTTTGGTATTTGTTTTTAAACAAGGGGGATTCGAAATCCCAGATCCAAACTTAAGATTTATAAAGGGCCCAAAACCCTAAATTCAAACCATCTTGAACTTGTGTGTTCAAAATTTGCATCCAAATCTGAACTTTCCCAAAAACAGTGAGTATTTGGGTTTGACCCATTGACAAATAGGCTGAGGTGCAAATTCTGATCTGAACCTAGATTTGGGGTTTTGTTTTGCACCCATCTTCTTCAGTATCTGAAAAATATAAGTGGTGATCTCGAGATCTTTCGCCTGTATTAACATATCAATTGAATTTCATTCAGATATCCTTGGGTCATTGGCTACATGTCCATAAACCAAACTTCAGAGAAACCAGGTATTTTTGCCATGTTTATTTGCAGAAATACAAACTTTCTTGAAGAAATGTCAGAACTGGTGCTAGAGAGTCAATGTTTGCATTGTAAATGCTGAAGATTTTATGAATTGGCTGTTTTAATTTGTATTGATCTGGAGTACAGTATAGAAGCTATTTTCTGGAATGTGCTTACTTTTAATTTAAATGGTTTTTTAATTACGGAAGAGCAAAACATCTGGAATTTCTATTAGATTCAGAAGCCTTTGTCACTTCTAAATAATGAACTTTTATGAAAGAAAATATCTTACTAAAAGAGATTTTTTTTCTAGGATGGTAATCCATAATGTCAACTAGGTCTTGTAGTGTCCGCCCCGCCCACCACTTAAAATTAAATAACAGTTGTTTAGGTTTGAAAAGCAGCTAGCTGCTGAGCATAATTTTAATAAAATATTTTTATATGACAGTCTATACATGATTCATTTTATATACCTAGTATGAATAAAGTAAATCCAATTGAAATCAACATAATTTACAATATTGAACAAACGTCACAGTGGGTTCTCTGGTGTCAACTTTGTGATAGTGCATCTGAATGTCTCACAGATTTGGATACAACCACTACATTTATTTAGAAAGTCATAAGTGTTCTGAACAGCATGTATATGTGAGTTAAGTAGTCTGAATTCCACTGTATTCTGCATTTACGGTACATGTTGTGTTTAATTTTTAATGGCATGCTGTATGTGGAAAGGTATATGACACCCTGCTCTTAACAATGGAAAGTGCTTTTTGAATGTTTGCAATGGCTGTCGTGTGCTAGTAGTGACTATCAGAAATATTCTGCCTTATAATAAAAGCAAGTATTATTATGTTTATTATTTTCATTAAGAACCTGGGGTGAAATCTTTGTTCCATTGAAGTCAATAGCGAAACTGGCAGTGACTTCAGTGGAGGCAAGATTTAATCTCTAGTCTCCTGTCCTGGAGTCCCTTCTTCTAAATCAGTCTTTGGAAGCAACAGTGCTTCTGTCTCACATTCCATCAGTCTCTGCCCAGCTATTTCTTTTCACATGTTTTAGAACATACTGGTAGAGGTTCTTTGGACTAGTAATACACTTTCTCCTGCTTCCACCTATAATCCTGTATTGTAGTAAAACTAAATTTTAGGGCTTGCACAGATATGCAGATTAGAATTCACATACATGATCTGTAGAACAAAAGTAGTGTTTGGATTACAATATCTACGAAAGTATCTTTTGCACTATCATTAACATTCTAACAGGGAAACAATGGCTGGGTATACCATACTTCAAAGAATTTTTGTGAATATCTCTCTCAATACTGCAGTTAAAAGCATGGAATATGTATCTGGAATTCTCAATCTTCTGACTATAAACAGAATTTTCTTGTCTTTAGATGCAGTGAATGCTGAAGAGAAGGTTATTTGTATTTATTATTAATAATAAAATAGAATTAAACACACAAACTATATGTGTGAAGGCTGTGCTTAAACCAGTAAGATATATTCAGAGTCAGGGTTTTCATTCCAACTTCATTCTTCCTGCGATATCTGGCATCTGCAGCACATATAATAATGTATAGTGTGTGTAGGACCAAATTTTCAGCCAGCTTCAGCCAGTCTCTGATCTGCCTGTTTGTTTATTTATTAAAAAAAAAAAAAAAAGTCATGTGTATCTTTGCCGTGCAAATATCTATTTCTGCACGCCAATCAAGTGATGTCCCAACTACCTGATTTGTGTGCACAAATGCTTGTTTTCACATTCAGAAAATTGTGTGCACATTTTTGTGAGTGTGAACATTTATGGACCTATTTTGGGGGACACAAACTGAGAGACTGCAGTTGAAAATGTATTCCTTTACTAAGTTTGAGATTTAATTCAGTACTGTATTTACTTTTATTTCTTGTTTCACAACTGACCTTTAACATTGCAGTAAGATAGTCATTTATGCTTAATATGTGTTTTGGGTTTGGACTTTAGAGTTTCTACTGGATTTTAGATAGTCTGTTGAACTCAATAAAAATATTTGTGAAATTATTCACATTAAATACATATAAAGTTGAGTTAATTTACGGTTGCATTACGGTTGCATTTTCAAAAACACCTGAGTTATAGGGAAAGTCCCATTGGCTTTCTGTGGGACTAGTGCTCCTAAGTCACTTAGGGACTCTCAGAAATCTTTATTTTGATGAGCACCAAAAGTGGGGTGCGTAATGCCTGGCTTGAGATAAACATAATGCAAACAGGCACTGTACAACCTTCCATACTCAGTTCTGCCAGTGAGCCTCACTTCTGACTTAGAATTCTGCTAGTATTCAAATTTTGGATTTCTCTTTAGCAGGGACTGTCAGTTATGTCTAATTGTGAGGTGTCTTAGGCTATGTCTGCACTGCAGCACTAATTTGAATTAGCTTAATTCAAATTACAGAAAGCGATTTATAGAAAGCGCTGCAGACTGTCCACACTACAGTGTTTGTGCTGGTTTCTTGTGTCCACACTGGCCAGCCTTAATTTGAATTAGAAAGCAGTGCAATGTGGGAAGCTATCCCACAGTGCAACTAACCATAGAGGCTGTTGTGATGAATGTCATCATCCCAGGATGCAGCGCTGCTTCCCCCACCCCCAAACAAACAGGAAAAGGATTTTCATGCTGGTTTTTTTTTTTTTTTTTTTTTTCTGCCCTGATGGCCATTGCTGCACATGGAGCCTGCTGAACTGTGCTCTCATTTTGACTGTGACAAATACATCGCATCTTATCCTGGATTACTTTAGAACTGTATGCTGTTTGCCTTTTATGCTCCCCCCACTACCCCCTGTATATTGCTTGCCTTTGATTTTGATTCTACAGGTGTCTGTAGAATGTAAGATAAATAACAAAGAGTCAGTTAGTATATTAATACAGTGATACAAATGTTTCCATTTCACTGATGGAAAGCATGATATAATGTATCCACATGTAGCACTGTGAATAAACTCTTAAGAAAGTATCAATTTCCATGATTGGCCACTGAAACAATGTGGCAAAGAATTTCCTCTCACTGCTGGCATATAAAAGGCCTTCACCACGCGGGGAGAGGGGTGGTGAAATCTTTCAAACCCTTAAAGAGACAAACTGCAAAGGGCTTGTGTGTGTGTGTGTGTGGGGGGGTGATCACAGCTTGGATTTTAAACCCATTCACCACAGGAAATGAAGATTTAAATCTTTCCGGGGCTGCTTTGGGGGAGGGTACTGAAATGGGGCATCATGGGATACAGTCTGGAGGCCAATTAATTCGAATTAAGTCCCATTGCGTCCACACTCACACTAATGCGAATTAACTGATGTGCTTCAGGCGCTAATCCACTTACAGAGGTGGTTTTATTAATTCGATTTTAAAGGTTCCTTAATTTGAAATAACAATGCACAAGTGTAGACATGGGAGTAATTAATTCGAATTAAGGGACTTTAATTTGAATTAAGCCACCAGTGTAGACCAGACCTCAGTGATGTATATGGACTTGGAACTAGCTATCCCTATGTAACTCAAAGGGGTTACAACAAGGGTGATTTGCACTATAGTGACTAGGAAGAGAACACCAAACTAACTTTAATCACTAATCCTATGTTCCCTGAGGTGAAAAAACTATTCTTTTTAACCTACTGCATCTCACGCCACTTATGGATAAAATTCATTGTTGGCTAAAGGAGGAGTGTTGCTCCCAGTTGCCCCCGCATTTAATTTTTCCCCAAGAAAATGGATTTTTTTCCCCTGACTTATTGAAAACATGCCTCAAATTTTAATTTGAATCTTTTATCTTACGCTTATGGTCTGAGCACCTGATCCAAAACCCATTGAACTCAATGAGAAGAGTCCCACTGAGTAAAGTGGGCTTTGGATCGGGCCTTGAGAGAGCATCTGGTCAGTCCGTTAAAGCAGTAAGTTCACTGAGGCCTAGTTTGTAACTTTTATTGACCCACACTTTACTAACTGGTTCCAAAAACGGATTGATTTTTTTTCCTCCTTTTCACCTGCAGCGATCTGAAGCACTGTGCTAGTCATTGCTTAGAATGGTATTTGCACAGTTGCTAAGCTCTGTATATTATATTTGTGTGTTTTATACAAGAGGAAGTGCTTCCTCTGAAATGAAACTACATTAGCTTTTGTTCTAACCTCTAGTTGTTAATCTTGTACTCCATTTTGGTATGCTATCTTTGAGAGGATGGCTTACAATTACAGCAGTAGTTCATTATTGTTTGTTTGTTCTAATCCCATTGGTATTTTGGCATTAAAATGATATTTGCTAATTAGGGTTGTTATGATAATATGGCAATGCAGTCTGTCACTATTGTGTTAACACAGACGTGGCTCATTGACTCATGCAGATATATGTCTGCAATGACTCCCATTTGCAGTACATCCCTGTGCATTACCACTGGAATGTTTTAAACAGAAGAAGCAAAAATGAAGCTGCATAGAAGCTGGCACTCTGGGGCCTTGCTTTCCTTGTAATAGAAAAGGGATACCATTTTCAAAAGTCAGAAAAGGACTGAATGAGTCCATTATTTTGCCCAGTTGGTTTGGCAGACAATGTAGCGTGTTGTCATGCAAGAAGTCTGAGTTTCAAATTACCTCTATCTCCTTATACCGTGAGCCAGCATGATGAAAACTCATTATGAGGGATAGCCCAAATGCTTTTCCACATTCCAATACCTTCCATTTACCTGCACAAAAAGAGTATTCATTTCAGACAAGGCCTATTTCTGCCCTGTCAGATATATCCAGGTGCTGGGTACTTGGCTGCTCATATGGTACAGGAGGGAGGGGTACCATAAAATCATTGACTTGTAGAAATTAGGCATAGAAATGAAAGACTTATTATTTCATGTATTTCATTGCTAATGCAGGATTGTTCCTTACAGTACATAATCTAAGGCTTTTATAGCACTTATTTTTCTATGAAAGATGTCATAAAACAATATCACAGGACTCCTCAGAGCCAAGTACAGTCTATATAAATAGCTGGATGATACTGAAACGAGATATTAAAAGTAAGAAGCAACTAAGCCAGAAGTAATGTGTGTAGGAATATTTCATTCTGGTAACATCCACATATGAATGCTCTTGACAGATACAGGCTGTGGGAAGAATAAAGAAGCATATGAAGGCCAACAAAACCACTGTGCTGCACAATTTCAGGGGAGATTGGGTGGCTAAAAAGGCGAATTTTATAAAAGGTGAAGAAATGAAATGGGTGATGATAACCCTGGGACTATTGCTGCATGGGAACCAGATTTTTCATTTAATGGGAAAATCTACTCTTTCAAAACAATTTCCATTGTGAAACAGAACAAAACCAAAATACTTCAAAATACTCCATGAAACAAAATTGTGAAATAAAATTAATTTCAGGGTGAAATGTTTTTGTTTGATAAAATCAATTAGATTTCAGCTTATGTATTTTACATAATTTATGTAAATATAATATTTTAAAAATCTAAATGTCATTTTGAAACAGAAAATCAAACTATTCCATTCCAAAACATTGTTTCAACCTTATCAAAATTATATTTAAAAAATTATTTCAAGGTTAAATTTTCTTGAAATCAACATGTTTCTGTGAAATGTTTGGCTTTTGTTGAATTGGTATTTTCTGGTGGTGAAAAATGTTCCATCAGAGAATTTTCTGACCAGCTTTCTCTATATCCTATATTTAGACTAACTTAGTACCCTCTAGAGATATTATTTTATTAGGTGCTCTTATCTCCTTATGACACATAAGGCAACCCTGCCTTTCCACCTCTGTTTGTCTATTGTCACATTTCTTGCTCTATTATAGTCTGTTTCCATGACAGCGATCTCTTTCTCAGTGGTTTCTTAAATGTCATCTGTTGTCCTCTTCTTTTCTGTCTTTTACCAGCTGGTATCCAGTCAAGGGCTTGTCTAGGAATATTGATTTTTGGCATACGTTCAACATGTCCAACCCACTTCAGCCTTCTTTCTCAAATCATTGTATTTACAGTCGTCTAGTCAGTCCTTTATAACACATCAGTGTTGGTTACTTTATCCTACCAGTGGACACCAAATATTCTTCACAAATATCTCTGATAGAATGCCTTACTATTCCTGTTGTGGGTTTCTAGCATTTGCCTAGTTTCAGAAGCATATAACAATGCAGGTATCACAGTGGCATTGAATAATTTTGTATTGACTCTTGTGTGAATCTCCTTAGTTTTCCAGATATTTGCCAGTCTTGAAAAGGCTCTACTTGTCTACCAGTTCTAGCTTCCACTTCCTGATGGAGCTGGCCATCAGCCCTGATTGTGCTTCCGACATACACAAACTTGTTAACCATGACACAGTCTTCACTGTTGATCACATATATACTATAATTACTGACTCCTCTTTCAACTATCATGACTTTCATTTTCTTTTGGCTGATTCTTAGTCCTACTTTTGAGGCCTCACGTTTGACATTAATAGTGGTCATTTGGGGGAAAGGCGGTCTTCTATTCAGTATATTGGGTGGGGATATCTGGGAGCAACCCTGTTGCTCCAGTTATGATAGGTTGGAAAAACTTTATAAAGAATCATTTTGTTATTAGATGACTATATTATGCAACTATGTTTTACAAAAGAGGCTTAGCAAGTGCATTGTTTATATTTTGGCTTCTCTTCAGAAAATTCCTTTAGTTAGGCTTTTGAAAACTTTACTGGAGAGAACTGAAGGGAAATGGTGAAAAGAATTAACCAGTTTGATTTATTGCTGTTTTGCATTTACATATGAAAAATTTATTTTGATTCTCCACCTCCTAAAATACAATAGATTTGAAAATGTTTGTCTCTTTCCTCCCAAGTGATTTATTGATATTATTTATAAAATGAAGTACATATACATTTATTTTCTGGTAACAAAACCGTAGTGATACTCAATTATACTAGACCTAATGATCTGTCAAAATTTCCATCTCAAAGCTCAATTTTTTTATTTGACAAATTCAACAATGTTTAGTTGTAATATTTCTTAGGCTATACTTCTCATATTGTACATTGAAAAGATAGCCATAACATATTTACTTCAGCCTAAAATATGGTCTTCAAACTCTGCCCAAGACACATTTAAATAATAATAATAATTTGTTTTTCAGTTACAAATAATAGAAGTGAAGAGTCATGAAGGGCTAAACTGTGGTCCTGAGAGTCAATGGTAGGAGGGCATCTGTTGCACTGTTATGTGGAAGGAGGCATTGTGCTTATCAAACATAATATGTGTATCGTTCTCTCTTGCAATACTACATGTCAGCAATATATTACCCTTTATTCTAGGTGTGGTGTTTTTTGGTGTTTTTTTTAAATCCATTCAGTAGTCTTTGAACAATGAAACTTTAAATCTCTGGCCATTTTCTATTGCAACAATACCTTTAAATCCGATACAGCCGTCTCATTCTGTACACTCCTTGGGTTTATATAGAATGTTTAGCTTTCCCCTCTCATGCCTTTTTAAAAAGTTTGCTGCAATCTCACTGTCTCTTACTCAGTTATATCTGACTTCATGACCTAGGCAGCCTCCTTTCCCGACAATCCTCTTCTCCCTGCATCTGTAATTAATCTGTCATCTCCCTTTAAATGATACTTGACATGTGCATTTAATTGGAGTGTCATCTGCCCAGCACCTTCTGTGGTCCTGGAAACCCACCAGATAAACCATCCTCACCAGATAAACCATCAGGGAAACTCTAGGAGTATTTTGTGTAAATCTATCACTCCTAAGGGGGATGGGCCTAGGCGTGATATAGCTCCATATAAATTCTTTTTGATCAGTAACTAATATGTCTTAAAACACAACTTTGTGTGTCTTCTCAGGTCTCTTTTTATCATTTAATGCTATATGTACTGCTGCACTGGTCTTGTCGCAATATTTTTTTATTAACTTGCCACATTCTGTCATCTGAAATTTTATGGCAGGGTGAGGGTAAAGTTGGTCAGAATAGCACCAACAGCACAAGGTGGGTGTGGAAGGTGAAAGTGGGCTGTCCAAGAACTAGTTCAAATATAGCTCTTCTGCTTTATCGCTAAAGCTTTTCACCATTTGTCTATTCTCCACATCATACATTCTTTGTTTCTTTGCTGTCTACCTTGTCATTTTCTCACTCTCCTTTTTGATTTTTTTCTGTTTCCTTAGTTTTTCTTTCTCCTTCTCTCCTTACTCTTTGTGCTGTGCAGGTTTTTTTTCTCCTTTTTTAATTCTCATTTCTTCATTGATCTCAGCTGTCATACAACTTTCTTTTTCTCTCTTCCCTTTTTGTCTCTTTCATTTATCTGTGTGTTCTGTACTTCCCTTTCCTCTTTTCTTGTTTCTTTCTCTCTCTTCCCCTCTGTCTACCCTACTCCTCCAGCCAGGTTGACAGCCATAACCAAAGGTTAATGCTTTATACATGGAGCTGGCTGCAAGCTTAGGCTCACACAATCTTAGTCAGTTTCCCTTTGGGTCTGATTCTAAGTTTAAAGAGCTTCTACTTAGTGCTCATGGTTATGGTGATACTCATTAATGATTTTCTCTTGGCCATGGACACTAGCCATACATCCATATTCATGTTACTGAATGTTTCCTCAGCATCTGATATGGTCAGCCATGGAATCCTGATGCCTCATCTCAGAAATGTGATAAAGGTTAGTGGGATCATGCTGAGATTACTTCCTTCATTCTTTTCAGAGTATGCTCAGGGAGCTGTGATAGACATCAGCTCCTCCATTGTCAGAATCCTTGCCTGTCTAGGCCCACAAGGATCCATCTCGGCCTCTATTTTGTTCAATAGCTATATAAAGCCAGTAGGGGAAACTGTTACACTGTTCAATATAAAATGCCAGAGATATCACACTCAGCTCTGAATCACCTTTCTGTCAAATGCAAACAGCACAATCTCCAAGCTGTCAAAGGCCTTGCTAAGATCATAAATAGATGAAGAGCAACTGGATAAAACAGAATCCTGTAGAGATGAGATGATATCTGTAGGGAGAGGGAAGCAGTTAAAATATCTTTTAATCTCTAACATACCTACAGTAGGAGTACATACATAATATTTGGGTTAGGGAGATATAAAACCTCTCAACCAATCTATGTGTCATCCCTTCTTCTTTCCACTTTCCTCCTGGCTTTTGTGTCTTGCCTCAGTGCCATTGCTCTGTTCCTTTCCCCACATACCTTCCTCCTTCTGTTGTCTTTCTTCTCTCTTGCTCCATGTCCCTTCTTGCCACTTATCAAATAATTTTATAAACTGATGGGAGATACCTTCCACCAATAGTGATGCCTTTTCAGCATAGAGTTTTAAGTTTTCCAGCTGCTCTAGCAGGGTCGGGTCTGCTGCTGAAACTCTGTCTCTTTGCTTGTCTTGTGGAGTGGGGAAAGTTTGCATTGATCCCAGAGTATGGTAAATGAGAGCATGAGTAAATCCAAAGGTGGCATGGAAAGCTACCACCATTGTGGAAAGGGGTGTTCCTACGTGATGTAACTAGAAGGCAAAACAACAAGCTATCTTGTCAGAGGGCAGTCAAGGACCTTGTAAGTTTATAGATCTTTCTCCTGGAATTATGCTCATCTGCCCCTCGTACCACCATGGCCTAGCAGCCTTGCTTCTTAGACTAAAACGAAAGTGTGCCATCAACAAATCTCTTAATATCCATTGATTTTTCTTTCTTCACAAGAACATAAGTCAGCTGTTGTTCATTCTCTTTACTGTTATCCAACCATGCTCCCCAAAAGTTTTTTATTGCCACCTTTGTTCTTACAACCAGAAATGATTGGGATGCAGTACATAATATGGCTAATAGCCAGTTTTTAAGAAGAGTTGGATTATATTCACTATGTTGAATGGAGGAGGGTGAATTGGGGGTGAAGGACATTTTTCTGTAAGATGGAATGGGTAGTATCTGGCTTCTAAATGCGCATTACCTCTCCTTTCTTGTCTTTCTGATAGTCAGAGGGCTTTTATTTCTATTATCCTATATGCATAATGATATATCCTGCTCCTTTAGACTTCGTTAGTAGATTCATAAAAATAATACTGTGACTGCTGAATTTTACTATCTAATGCCATTTACTGATGCTTTTACACATCTGACCTGAAGGTTTTGTGAAATTTATTACTTAGGTTTTGGCTAACGTGCTGCTTGATCAGTATAGTGGACTGTGCTGTTAGCCAATTAAGGGTGGTTATCCTGAGTCATAGTCCAAATACATTTTCTACCTGCTCAAGTGTAGTTAAAGATAACAGTGCTAACATTTAACTTTTTCTTGCAAAGCTGTTGTCTTTGACCCAGTAAGGCATAGGCTAATTGCATGAACCTAGCCTGCAAAGCAGAAGTTACAACACACAAATAAAGCAATAGACACACTGGGCTGTCCAGTAGTGATGATTTTATGCAGTGAGATACAACATACATCAGATCTCACCTGTGTATAAAACATCACTATGACAGAGTCCAAAGTCTCTTACGGTCATTATGAAACAGGTATCTTTAAAATAAGTTTTAAAAATGAATATTAAAATTGACTCACATTTTGGTGCTGTGTTAGAGAGTTTCTGTAGCATTTTATGTATTTTAGATATTTAAAAATATGATTTAATAATGATTAGCTAACTTGAGGGTGCTTCTTGCTTAAAGCTCCAATTCAGGAGAGTGTTCCTGTTCAGGAAAGCTCTTGCATACATGCTTAACTTGAAGCACATCTGCTTAGTTCCCATTAAGTAAGCACATACTTAACTTTAAGTACAGTATGTACCTGTTTTCCTGAATTGGAACCTAAGTGGTTAAAGACGGTTTTAATGAAAAAATATACTCTGAGGCAAGGAGTAGAAGTGTCTATTAGCCCAGAGCTTTGCTATTACCAATGTAAACATGGGCGCATAATTAAGTTGTTCCTATAATGTTATAAGATGGTCAACATCCTCTCTGCACAGTGATTTGCTTGACTACTTCTTTAAATCATAGAACCGTAGGGTTAGAAGAGACTAGTTTAACCCCCTGCCAAGATGCAGAATTTGTTGTGTCTAACCATCCAAGACAGATGGCTATCCAGCTTCCTTTTGAAAATCTCCAGTGAGGAGCCTAGGCAGTCTGTTCCATTGTCCTACTGTTCTTAAAGTTAGGAAGTTTTCCCTGAGATTTAATCTAAATCTGCTATGCTTAATTTGAACCCACTGCCTCTTGTCCTGTCCTCTGTGGCAAGAGAGAACCATTTTTCTCCATCTTTTTCATGGCAGCCTTTCAAGTATTTGAAGACCACTATCTTGTTCCTCCTTAATCTTCTCTTTTCCAAACTAAACAAACCCGTTCCTTCAGCCTTCTGCTCATATGGCTTGCATTCCATCCCTTTGATCATCTTCATTGCTTGCCTCTGGATCCTTTCCAGTTTCTCTACATCCTTCTGTACAGTGGTGACCAAATTTATCCAGTTTATTAAGATCCCTTTTGAATTTTAGCTGTGTCCTCCAAAGGGTTTGCAGCCTCCTCCCTGCCAGCTTTTTGTCAGCTGCAAATTTGATCAGTATGCTCTCTCTTCCTAAATCCAGGTCATGAATAAAGATGTTAAATAACACTGAACTCAGAACCGATCCCTGTGGAACCCCACTTTACACCTATTTCCAATCTGACATCATTTGTTAACGGTTACTTTGTTTGCAGTTGTTTAACCAATTATGTATCCACTTAATGGTAGTTCTGCCAAGCCTGCTTTTCTCCAGCTTGCTTATGAGAGTGTTGTGTGGGACTGTGTCAATGATCTGATCTGGCTAATGCTTTCAGAACTCCCTCCTTCTCCACATTCCGATGATAAATAAATATAGCTGCCTCATCATCTTCCTGGCCCATGCTCTGCAGTCTTTTCAGTGCCTGTCACTGCTATTCCTTACCCTTGAGGGATACTTAACTTCACAGACCCCTGCTCATATGCATGCACAAACATATATTTTTAACATTAAGTTGTATTTAATATCCAAGGCAAAGGTGCACAGAGTGTAAACCATAGATGAGGAAAGAAGAGGTAGACCGGAGGTTGTGTGCAAGTGGATTTGAGGGTGCCCAATCAAATAAGAGTAATTCGAGGTAGCCAGTCAGAATGGAGAAGTTTGCATAATTGAGAACTAACCAAATGATGATCTACTCCTACTAACAAGGGAGTTGCATAATTGAGAAATATGCATGTATTTAAGGCTTATCAACTGTTCAGCATCTCTACACCTTGAGTGGTTGAGCCAATTCCATTTTCAGTATAATTATTTTATACTTTTGCTGATTCTGCTCTACTGACAACCTACTCCTTCCTAGTTAGCCCTATTGGCATGTCAGCTTTATTTGGTATTCAGAAATTCAACTGCAGGCTAATTAATGTGCCTGATTCTATACATAAATTCTGAATGGAACTAACTCTCTAATTTGGTGTGAATGATGTAGTTGGGGGGCGGGGGGGGGGTCTCGGAGGCATGTGGACAGAGGACGCTGATTGGGGTCTGATGAGACGACGAAAAACAGCAGCCAAGATTGAGGAAAGGAAAATTGATAAATGTACCAGACATTAAATATTCATATTCATTATTTAATTACCTTATGTACTTGCAAAAATTAATCTGGAATTAAGTTACAGGGCATAGGGTTATATTTCCTACTATGGTATTTTAAATTTGTCCAAATAAGAATTTTATAATCACAGCACGATATGCCAGTCCAGCCAATAGTGTTGATTAATGAACACCTTAGGTGGCTTAAGTCTTGTGCCTCCAGTGCCCTGGAGACATGTATGCATCAGCTAGATCTAGTACTAAGAAATGCTCAGCCCCCTCAATGCAAATTAACTTCTGTAGGAGATGAGGATGGTTAGCACCTTTCTGCAGATGCTCAGCACCTTGCAGGAGTGAACCCCAATGCATCTACTCATGTGTCTCCTTTAATAAAACCTAATTAGAAGCCACCCTTCAGAGAATTACTACAGTTTTGATTAATTTGAAGATTAACCTAGTGTTCATGCTGTTCCCTTAAAGCATTAATACAAACTTGTTTTTAATAGATTCCATTATTTATGGTTGTGTAGTAAGTCTTTATTCAAGTGAACAGTATTCTGTTGACTGCAAAAAGTAATTGAAACTTCACTTTTGTTTTCAATCATTACTATTTTAATGTCGCTATCAGAAAAGAAGATAAAATAGGCAGTGCTTACGCACCCTGGATATCCAATAACAAACGGATTGTGCCTTGTACTCGTGAAGAAATTTCACTGTGTAGACTTGACATCCTGGAGATTCCAAAAAGATATGACATTTTAATTGAGGTGGCGGCTTTGGTGCTCCATTGTCACAGATGCTTTGAAGAGGGGCATAAGCGAACTGTTGGAGAGGGTTATAGCAAGTTCACAGAAAAACACTCCTGCATAAGTATAGAAAGTAGAGAAAACATAAGTATCAGTATCAGAAAGTATAGAAAACATGCTTTCCACAATTGTGTCAAGAATGCTAGGTTCTATATTGCTTTCAGACAGTGAATTTTCACTGACAGATTCCGCCCCTCCCCCCACACTCAGTCTCAAAACTTTTAGGCCAATATCTATGTTGGTTTACAGCTGTTATTAGTTAGCCAGCAGCACTCTAATTTAACAATTTGGTGACTCTTTATCCCATGTATTTAAATTTTATAAATGGAATCTTCACTTAACTACATGTGAAAAAACATGTACAAAAACAAACCTGGGAAATTCCAAAATAAAAAATATTTGTTTAAAAAACAAGTTACATTTGCTAACTGCCAATAATATATGTAATTATCTTATAATTTACAAAATCCCATGGTAAAATCCTGACCCCACTGAAGTCTATGGCAAAACTCTCCAAAGGTTTCACCCCCACAGTACTTAACAGCAAGGAAATTACTGGCTAATGACATGATATATCTTATGCTGCCCACATAGGAAACAAACCCATTGTTATTAAAGAAATACCTGATTCATCATAACACAACCAAAATAAATATTGTTTCATCACTAGTCTTAATGAAAGAAACAAACATAAACATTCCATTTTCAGCACTGACTACATATACTGATGAACCACAAATGCAAAACCAGCACATGCATAATTTTACCATAAACTGGCAAAGCTAAGGCTCTATTCCTATTGAATGACATTGTTCTCAATGAACGGCAACAATAAGGACTGTGCCACAGTTCTTCTTGAACTGTCACTTGATAAGTTAGAACTTTTTCCAGTTAAGTTAAACAGTGGCCATTAGAAGAAAATATTTAGATAACACAATCAAGGTAACAAGCAGACATAAAACAGAAAAATCCAAGGGATCAAATTAAGGTAGTTTTGTTGTGATGATGAAAGTTTGAGTGTCACGCTGTCTGGAGTGGTTCATGACCATGAGTGCCAGCTGCAGGGCAGACATCCCAACTGGTGGTATGTTCTACAATGGGATTTCACTCACCTATTGCCAAATGCGATAGTTCCCAAAGTACTACAACAGTCTTATAATGGAGTCACAGACTTAGACTGGCGTGCCTAAGGGGCCTATCTTGCCACTCAAGCAAAGCTGGGCTATGTGGTAAATGGTCACTTACGCCAAAAATTATTCAGGTTACACCCAGTCCCAAGAGCCCAGGTATTCACTCAGGTCAATTTACATCCTAGATCTCACACCAAGGACAATGCTGGTAGCCAATTCTGTGGTAAAACAACTAAAGGTTTATTAGCTAAGAAAAAGGAATGATAGTTATTGAGAGGTAAAAGCAGGTAAAAATACATGTACAGGTGAATTTTTAGCCTATAATTTCAAAAGGTAGCAGTGATGTAGTAATCTGCCAGTTTCCAAAAGTCTTTTTGGGCTACCCAGAGTAACTCTGGGGATCTCCGTCGTCTTGTCCAATTATTCTGTCCTGTTAGAATCCAACCAGTCCAGAGATGAAGAATTTTTTCCTTTTGTCCATACTTATAGCTGCTTCTTACAGAAAAACAAGTTGATAGTTTGGCTACCCACATGGGCTCTTTCTTTGATGATGGAGAGAGAGGAATGGATTTAGAATCTTTGATCTCTGATCATCACACACAGTCCCTTGCTTTGAAATGTGCAGGAATTATCACCTTGCTGCTATAGAACTTCATTTGCAGTAGAGGAGGCTTCTTTCTGTTTGAGTTACTTAGTTACAGGAGTATGTACAATGAGAAGGTTTGCTGTTACACTATAATATGGGGTATAGTTGAACGAGAACAATACGTGCAACATCCTACAAGGATTTTATAAAACACTAAACGCATTCTTACCAACTTAACATCTAATATTTATTTTGATAATGCTAACCCACAGGTAAGCAAGACTGATTTTCAGCTATGCATTTGTAAGTGTTCAGTGGGGGCCTTGGCATGAGCTGGCACCTGGTTTGCCAGCATCACATTTACGTCACTGTTCATTTTCTTCTCATATAAGTGCTTGAGTTTTGAAGTGATATGATAAATAAGTACGTTGCTGCCACTATTTGTGAAACAGTTTTCAGAATTTCTTATAAAGCCAACATCTTGTTTGCAAGAGGATCCATGACTGTTGCATCAAATGGATTGGATTCGAGCATTACTGCAGGGAGAATATGAAAAAACCTTGTTTGGAAGTTGTACCAGTCTGCCAGGTGACCATGATGAACACTGAGCAGACAGCCCCACAAGAGCTGCAAGGAACACTACTGTCAGCCAAAAGTCATAGTTCAGAAAAATTTCCAAGTTTCAAGCAGGCGCTAACTGAGTACACTGCAGAGAAGATACATGCTATATTTAAAGAGAGATAGCAGTATAGCTTTCACACCATTCCTCACTGACTGATCTACTAAGAAGAAAGGAGAAATGCTTCTGTGGTATCTCTCATAGGAGTGGCTACAGATTAATAGTAGAGGAACACAATGAAAATTTGGAATAGAAATTCTATGCTGTCTGAATTAATATGAACCATTGTTTCAATGGTTTTGATTTGAAAAGAGGCAAGGAAAGGGGGCATACTCATCATAATTAGATGGGAGGTGATTACCTACCTACTTCCAATCTGATCACATTAAAATGCCATTTAGTACAGTCTTAAACACATTTCAAATAGGTGGTTTGATAGCTGGTAGTCTGACACATACCTTGCTTGATTGGTTTTCTTAATTTTCCTGTAAGCACTGTTCAAGTGGAGGGAAAGCAGTACTGTAGCTGTGATACACAGCAATTGAAGTGCCTTTATTTTAACATAAATACGCCTGTCACTATGCGGGGTGATGTTGAACTGTTTGAAAAATTGTGGACTTCTCAAAACCGCTACTCTGTTAATGTCATTTGGCTCCCTATAACAGACTTCACATCACTCATTCTTTGGTACCCTCTGGCAAACACTGAATGGTCTGATCAATTAAAAGTTCATGTGTTTTCATTTTCCACTACAACTGGTGTTTTGGGTTGTTCACTGAATCTGCCTTTGGCTAGAGGTGGGCAGAATTTTACCTAGTATCTCGGAAAGACAAAAGTCTTCTATAAATGACTTTGCAGAATGAATTTGGTTACAGTAGTAGAGCTTGAAATTCTGTTTTAGCTGTTCATGAAGTAATAGAAAGAAGTAGCACTGCTCAGTTGTGTATAGTAAATTTTGCAGAGGGCTAAAGGGAGGATGGAGCAGTGTCATTTTACAAGCCTGATGCACCCAGCAATCCATCACTGTGAATGGATAAAGGGATTTCAATGCAGGGTGGATTGATTTAAATCAAGGTGAATTAAATCACCAAGAGAAAATCATTGATTTAAATCAAATTTCCAACTGATACTTCACATTTCTTAAACCATGGTGCAAATCTGATCACTAAAACATGTTAATTTACAACTCAGTACAGCATTTTACAACATCTAGGAGGGTATACTTGTAATGTTTTAGATAACTTGATTTTTATTAATTTAGGAAATAATACATAATACTCATTACCTGTGTCAAGCGGCAAATGCAGCAGCAGCAGTACATTAGTAATGGTAAGAACTAACTCTCTCACACAAACACAATAGCACTTATTTTATTTAACTAAATCTTAAATGTTACATAAATGTTTCACATTTGCAATTGCAGCAGTCTCCTGAGTTGCCAGCTGACAGCTGTGCTTAAACATTTTTTTTTAATTTTCAAATTTTATTAAGTCTAACAGACAAGGCATCACAACACTAAACATACACTGTCCTTAAAACTTCTACAACTAGCTCTCTCATCTTCCCCACTCCCATTGTCATTTTTATCCATAGACTGAAACAGAAATACGAGTTTTCCTGATTTTTTTTTCAACTCCCAGTCAATTTCTTAGCTTTGAGTGAATAATACCAAACGATGAAAATATTCTCTGTGCCTGCAGAGGAAGCTACTGCTGTGAAAAGTTGGCTTATCAACTGAAGGAACTCTGTTAATGATGGCTTATCAACTGAAGGAACTCTGTTAATTCACCAATTCAGGGAAGTGACTTTGTTCAAAACATCATCAATAAACATGTAGTGTTTAAATGGTTCCGCTCCAGTCCTGAAATTTATTATGACTGGCATAACTGAGGAGTGATTTTGAGATGCCCATGCTCATGGCAGCATCATGATCTTTATAAGTTAGGCATCTACCTTTATATCCCGGGTCGAGAATGTTCTCAAGAAAATGAGGTGGAGTTAGTGCTTGTTCCAGTTGCTTCTTTATTGCCTGCAGTTTAACTTTCTGGTGAGGTATTTCTTTTTTCTCAATGTGCCTTCCAAATTTCGACAGCATCAGCAATGCAGAATTTCTCTGAGGTTTGTTTAAGGCTATGGATATAGGCTTCAGTATACTGAGGATATCCTCTATGTTCCTCTTTAACAGTCCTATCCAGTTCAACAATAGACCTATCCAGCCTGTGTCTTTCTTTGCACATATGACTTTAGCCTGCTGAGAAACAGAAACTGAAAGCCCAGAACTTTCAAGAAGCAAGAGCTGGTAGTTAGGCTGAACAGACTAGAGCCATTAATTCATTTTTAGGAGACTGTAAGTGTAGGTTTAGCATGTTTGTGATGAGATTTAATTGTAACTATTATTTTTTAAAAGAGAGAGAAATTTAGTATTGATTTTAAAAAATAAATTTGATTTTTTTTTTTTTTATTTTTTTTTTAATTTAAAAAAAAACCATTGATTTTTATTGACCCTGTTTGAATGTAGAAATTAGACATGGCGCCTCACAGTTTTTTAATTAGCTTTTAAAGAACTGAAATGTTTCACATTTCTTCTGGTGTTGTAAAATAGTATCTTGTTTCTGCCAAATTGCTGCTGGGTATATATATATATATTTTTAAAAAGTTAACTAGTTTTTGTAAATGTTTAAATAGTGTAAAGTACAACAATACATTATGTTTCTACTATCATAAATTCTAAGGGCAATATTTTCTACTCTGGTACATAAGATCCCTTTATATCCACATTGTGAATTGGCTATCCTATAACTGCTCTTCCCTTTGAACTACTACTGGTGGCAATGGAAATTCTATACATAATAATAGTGAACATATAGGTAATGCTTTGCATATTTAAAATACCGTACCAAAATGTGTGTAGAGTTCATAATAGAGATCCATAATGTGGACAAGAGATCTTGTGAACAGGAGATAATCTGCCCTGTATGTTTTTTTACTAATAAAGCCCCAATTTCAGCAAAGAACTTCCATAGGATTTAGGCATATGCTTAAGTGCTTTACTGACTTCTGGCCTGTATACTCAGGGAGAAATACATAATTTGTTGTCATCTTGCAGTTTGATTGTGCAAATGCTTACTCTTAATACTTTGGAGTAGCTCAACTGAAGTCAATACGTTACACATTTTTATACTAGTAAACACATAAGACAAAATTCTTTCCAGCCATACTGCAGATCTCTTGGCTTTTATGGGGCTACTCATACTAGCAAACAGTTCATTTGATAGTGTTTACAGAACTGTGCCTTTTATTATAAGAATGTTTTACATATTTCCTATTAATTAAATTCTGTAGTTCTTGACAAGCCTGTCAACCTCTGGAGTCCCAGGTCTAAGTATCACTCAAGTCATAATTTATATATGAACTTGTGTGTGTGGTATTTTATATATGTAGTGGCCACAAGAAAATGCATATACTGTAATTTCAAAGTTCTTGGCATTTTGGCTAAAATTAAGTGTAACATTAAGATTTAAAATTAGATTTAAATTTAATTTGGGATATTGCAGATTCTATATGCATTTTATGACTTTTAAAAACAAACTTGCTACTTTTGGATAATTTAAGCATTGTACCCAGATGCACAGAAACTTTTTCATTAACCTGTGTTTCAGATAACTTTAACGTAAGCTTTAATAAAATTTTTAAATCAGTTTAATAACTGGTACATCCCAGTAAAGGATACTTGTAGAGGAATGGGCTCAGTGATTTACTTTAAGAAGTCTATTCTTTCTCAGGTAACTATAGGTCTTTGTATTGTGAAAGGAAGCAGTATTTCTCCTGACCCTCCTGAGACAATAGAACCAACAGTAGGTACTGGGAGTAGTCTGAACGAATAGAATGGAAATTGCCCCTATCCACTGGAAATTTTTAAAAATAATTTGAGTGAGTAACTGTCATTAAGATGGCCCTTTGAAGCCATGTGATCACAATTATTTGCAGTTATTTCAGCCAATATATATCAGCAGGCTGGAATCTTAACATAATCTCATCAAATGATGGTCTGTATTAGATTACAGAGCCCTGATCTCATCACTGAAAACTGTATATCAAGTCAAAATGGACAGCAGCACATTATTTAAAAAAAAAAAAAAATCCCAAAATTTAAAAAACATTTTCATATTAGTAGAAAAACCCTTGACATCAGTTCTTTGTGGGTAAATCCTGCCCCCATGATCATGGAAGATACCCTTACCAATGCAGCATTGGTGATAGGCACCTTGGTCATGGTGATGTAGGAAGGTCAGGTGATCTGCTTCACCACAGATCCTTTTGGCCTTTTACTCCACGGCATGAAAGAACAAGGTGTGGGAATGTCTGTTTCAGTAAACTGAATGAATTAGCCCCCGTGGCTAGTTTGGAGAAGGGGAATTTTTCTTCTCGCATATGCCCAGCATCCACTTTGGCTGAATGCTGCAATGTCTCCTTAAAAAAAAAAAAAAATGTAATCATCTAAAAGGAAGATTAGAGTGTGTTAACACTTTATTTAGAAACTGGCAGTGAGAGGAAAAACAGACATCCAGAATGGGAATATAGGCCATAAAGAAATTAAATTAAGCACTGATTATTTTATGCAACACTAAAAATAAAGCTTTCATTCATCTTTACTTACAATAGTAGTAAAACCCTCAAAGAATACATTATAAGGGATTAGGGACTGCTTTGGCAGGGGATATAATTATTTTCCAGTCTGTAATCTCTGGTAGTGCTATATCTAAAGAGTCTATTTGTATCAGTTGTTTTTAGTCGCCCTACCCAGGATTGCATTTCATGGATTTTTAAGACCAGAAGGGACCATTATGATCATCTAGTCTGACCTCCTGTATAACACAGACCAAAGAACCTGACCCATTAAAAAGAATTATTGATTTGAGTCAGAAATTAAATTATATCTATTTGAAAGGCATCCAGTTTTGATTTAAAGACTGAAGGCTGATGGAGAATCTAACATATCCCTAAGTTGTTCCAATGGTTAATTGCCCTCACTGTTAAAAATGTGTGTCTTGTTTCTAGTCTGAATTTGTCGAGCTTTGGCTTGCAACCATTGGGTCTTGTCATGCCTTTTTATGCTAGTTTCAAGAGCTATCATCTATCAGAAGTCTCTGTTCCAGTAGGTGTTTGTAGGCCAGGATCAAGTCACTTCTGAATCTTCCCTTCAATGAAATAATGGATTGAGCTTTTTTAGCCTCTCATTGTAGGGCATGTTTTTTCCAAACTTTGAAATATTCTTGTAGCCCTTTTCTGAACCCTTTCCTATTTTTCAACATCCTTTTTGAGGTGTTGATACCAAAACTAGACACCGTATTCCAGTAACGGTTTCACTGATGCCGTATGTAGCGGTAATACCACCTCTCTACTCCTACTTGATATGAATCCAGGCATTACATGTGCCCTCTTAGCTACAGTGTCACTCCGAGAGCCCATGTTCAATATGTTAAGTTCCATGGCCCCTAAGGCCTGCTCAGAATCACTGATTTCCTGAAATCAGTGTCTGACAACTCTCAACTCCCCCACCCCCTCAATCACTTACATGTATTCTCCAAGAACTTCATCTGGGCTGTGGGCTCTCTGGGTTTCTGTTTGGGATAACGTGACAGGAAAAC
Organism: Emydura macquarii macquarii; assembly: GCF_026122565.2. Taxonomy (NCBI): domain Eukaryota; kingdom Metazoa; phylum Chordata; order Testudines; family Chelidae; genus Emydura; species Emydura macquarii. The sequence continues at coordinate 4,467,518 of NW_027132971.1, read as the reverse complement.
CGGGAGCACAGGCTTAGCAGAGGAATTTCGTAACCACAGAAACTTTACTCTTAAAGCACTCGAGAGTCTCAGACGTTTGAAAACAGAAGGTCTGAGATACAGCATCCCCTGGTCTGATTTCACCCTTGCTGTGAGTCTGAGGTTTGTCACTGTTTGAGGCTGGGCAGAGTCCCTCCTGCCAGTCCTGCTTGTATGTGGCAATGGCTGCCACCTCCCCAGACCCCTCTGCTGAGAGCAGTGCCCTGCTGTTAAGTCTGACCCCCTATCATTCCTCCCCACAGGTCTCTGCGTAGAAAAAACATTGTTCCATAGAGGTGGGCCGTCAGTTGAGAGATGATCAAAATGGAAGACTCCAGATGGCATCTCGGGGATAGTCCTTCATTGAAGTATTAAGCACCTTTCCTCTAAAAGGCAACTCTCTGCAAGGCATTACAATAGCTTGCCCTTAGTCAGGTTTAGACATATGTTTAGCACATAACACAAAATGAAATTCATAATTGGACAGACATATCCCACTGTCACAAGTGACCTACTTTTTTATTTTATTCCTAGGTGTATGTCATTGCATTTGGCTGTGTTAAAATGCATGTTGCTCAAATGAGCCCATCTTTCCAAGAGATCCTGGCCAGTCTGTATAAATGACCTGTTCCCCTCCTTTTTTTTTTTTTTTTTTTTAACCACTACACTAATTTTAGTGTCAGCTGCAAATTTTACCATCAATGACTTTATATTCCAGGTAGTTGATAAATATATTGAATAGCACGGGCCAGGAACAGATCCCATTGTTCATAACTGTTTAGAGTGTTTGGGAAATTGGCCCTTTTCAAGAACCAAGTGTACATATTATTGTTTAGGACTATAATCTGTTTTGCTTCATAGCAAATGAAATTTTAATATGATCACTTGCACTTACACAGCCATCAATTTTTAGCTCAGTGATCAATTCATCTTTTCGACCTCCTTCTGAAGGATATATAGAATTACCCTCAGTTGATTTAAATGCTTTTTGTGTTTGAGTTTCTAGAAATGACAGATGATAGCTTTCTAAGTATGGTTTACTACGGGCAGAGTGAGGCCTTCAGCAGAGGTCGCCATGATGGAAACCCTCAATAATAGCTAAGGCTATGATTTTGGCACAGAAACTTTTAGTAAATTTCATGGCAGAGGTGGGGGGGGGGAGGATAAATCATGGAAAGGGACGGGGGCAAGCCTACCCCTCACTTGCCTATGAGGAATCCATCCCAACTGCAACTTGGCACGTTTACCTTCTAGAGTGGTGGCTCTATCTATTGAGCTATGGAAGAATTCTCCATTACTTGACATAGTATTCCATGCCTCCATTTACAGAGGGATGGATGTGCCAAACCTGAGTGACTCTGTGATCCTGTGTGCCAGGTTACAACACCTGGAGCAGCGAGCTGGGCCTAGACCAGCCCACAGGACAGGAGTCACCAATGTGGGGGATGTGTGTATGGTGAGCTTGTTGCAGATTTTATTCAGATTTACAGTTACCATGAACACCATGATCTCTGTGTCAAGATCATAGCCTTAATGATAAGTTTTTTTTTATTTCTACACATTACAGACAGATGTTTAAGGAGCTCCTCATCCTGTTCCCTTGTGTGATTTGGTGGTCTGTAACAGAGTCCTAGCAGTACCCTGTCCTGTGGTTTATCAGTTAACATTCCAAGCCTCCTCCTCCTGAATAGTCAGCTGTCAAGCAGCTAATGGTTTTGTTACTCCTTTTCATCAGAGCGGTTAGTTAAAATTTTGGGGTCTCATAGGTTGTTCCAGTTCAGAGGAGAAATTGGTGATGGAATCTGGTAATTCTTTGATGCAATCCTGTTTGTTTATAAAGAATGTACCAAGTCTTGTTGCCTGAACACAGCAAGAATCAAGTAACGAGCCAATGTCTTTGCTCCCAGTTCCAAGCTCCTTTCCCAGTCATCACTGAGCCCAAAAAGCGCTCTCTAGGCTTTTCTAAGGTTCGCATCCCAGTGCTTGTTTAGGCTGTGTCTGGTGCTTCCTTACTGCCTTCTCTCTTTCCTTCTCTGTACCTTTTTGCCTCTCCTTCACATACACACAAATCTTCACAAAACAATTGCCAGTGAAACCCCTCCATCCCCATATGCCTTTATTTTACACAATATGTGTTTGGGGTAGAGGTAGCTATTGTTTCAGCTATTTGGTTCCATTGAGGAGCTTAACTGTGTCATACAAGTGTCTTAAGTGAAGGGTGATGGTTATACCCAACACATAACAGTATCTTTGACACTGCGTGCCCCTACCCCCACTTTTCCATCCCTTTCTGCTCATTCAATCTTTCCCAAATAGGGTATATCCAGTGATTTGTAACATTCCAGTCACGTGATTCATCCCATCAGGCTTCAGTTATACCAGTTCCAGATTTCTTTTAATAAATGAGCATCTTTAATTTCTCTTGTTTATCACGCGGGCTTCTAGCATTTCATGTTCTGTACTGGTAGGAATTTGCAACATGCTGAAGGCTTCATGGCCAGATATATGGCATTGCTATAGTCCAGATGGGAGGTGACAAATGTGTATATAACTGAGGCCTGATCATCAACCACATCAGGAGTCTCCTAGCCAACCAGAGATGGCAGAAAGTTTTACTGACGGATGCTGCTATGTGAGAACTTAGTGTCAGAGAGGAATCCAAAGACACTCCTAAACAACGGAGTGAATTGATGTATTGCCCAATACTACCCACTTGCTTTCTGAGTACTTCAGAGAGAGTATTTCATTTTATTTCTTAGGTAGAAGAATTGAGGGGAGAAGTCTCACAGGGAATAGTATTATCAACATGCACCTGTGGAGAAATATTGTGGATTTATTGTAGGATTGCAACCAGGTAAGAGTTTGGCAAATAAATAAAGTTTGACACTATTTTTACTTTGTATACTTCTCATGAAGAAATTGGAAGTCCAGTCCATTTGAGACATTTGAAAGCACTAGTAAATACACTGAGGTAGACCAGATAATCTCTCCTTATTTATGTTTCTGTGAACTGTCTGCTCTTTGAGGTATGAGTTGAGAATGATGGCCCATCTAACATGGTTATACCTCCTAAATAGAAACAAGAAAGTTTCCCAGTCCATCTGTAAAGGTGTCCTTTCAGAACTGAGAAGGAAAAATGGTTTGAGTGGTAATCAGAGGCAATGATAAATAGTGTTATGTTGCTACCTCAGCAACATTCCTATTTGCAGTCTCCTGTTTATTGCTAGACATATTTATGAATGTCCTATATTTATCATACTTTCTGGTGATATTAAACTAGAAGGAGTTTAGAGAAGGCCAGATAATAAGATTAAGGAGGCTGAAATGGAAGGAATGTCTTACAGAGAAAGACTAAAAGCTCAAACTGTGTGGACCAAGAATAAAAATAACTGTGGTGTAAATTTAAGCTCCTAAATTCATATCTAGAAACCTAACATTAATGGAGCTACTGGTGCTCAATGCCTTTTGAAATTCAAGTTATATTTAGGTACCTAAATATGGATTTAGGAGCAAACTTAGGTATTTTAAAAATATTTTAGTTGTAGAGTTTGGCTAAACAATAGCTATGGGGAACACACAGCCTCCATATTCCCTTTGTAGGTTGAATATCTGGAAAATATCCTGTCTGAGATGTTAGGCTGTTAAAAATTTCCTATGGGATGTAGTGAATCCCCCATCTCTGTGTACAGTTAAAATAGGACTTGACAATGGACTGAAAATGTGCTGTAGGGAAAAACCCCGCATTGGCAGAAAAATGGATTGGATGTGTAATGGGCCTTTTCCATCTCTTACTTCTATGATCTTGTAAAGTATTCTTTCCTCTCCTCCTGGCCTTTGAAAAGTCAGTGGCAATGGAAACATAGCACTATGATATAGTAGACAAGCTAATTATAATTGGTAGCTCAAGCAGTGCTAGAAAATCAAACTTTTAAATATTTTCAGTAGCATTATGTGTAGTATCATACATAAATTAAAACTGACAAACCATAGAAGCAGCATACTGACTGGGCACTGGAAATGCTTCATGGCAAAGCATGCCGTGTTTCTTGTTGCCAACAAAGCTGCCTAACCTCATAATTAACAGATTTGAAAAAGATGCAGTGGTCCCTTCTGGCCTTGGAATCTGTGAACTTATGTTTTAAATGTTAAGATGCCATTATTGAGGTGTTTTTATATTTTTTGTTTGTGTTTATGTATGACACTGCAGGAAACATGTTACCACAACAATAATGTTCAGTATGCTATGAGCATTCCAAAAACACCTTACATGGCAGACTTTGCATTAGACAATAGATAGTTACACTATAAAGGTGAACATGAATGATCCACAAATCACACTATAAGGATGTACATGGGGTACAGAGTGTCATATACACACTTTGCTGTAACCCATAAATATTTTATCTTTAGAGCTTAGGTTCATTAAGAATATCTCCTATGGTCCAGTTAATCACAGAAGGTGATATATAGATGTATAACACATATTGGAACTATTATAATTTATATAAAAAAAACAGATGTCCAAGTGTACATCCTGCCGAGAATAGGTTCGATTTAGTCAGAACAGAATAAGGTATAGTTGCTGGAATTCAGCATTTAGGAAGGTAATGAAGGCTCTTAGCCTGCAAACACTTATGATGTGAGTAGTTTAGGTGACTAAAAGCCAAATGAAGACAGCATGCTGGTAGACTCCATATAAGAAACAAGATATAATTACTTTCCTTTTGATGTTCCTTCATGTAACATGGTAGCTAGCCCATTAAATGAAACTGGGCTCTGCGCTCCTGTTCCAGTCCAGGTGCTGCCAATTGGGCCGATAGAGAGAGGGTAGGGCAGCACCTAGGGGGCTATAAGATCCAATGTATCAGAGCAGATGGAGTCAGACAAGAGTCAGTCAGTCAGTCAAGAGCTGCCAGAGAGAATATAGAGTATGGGAGAGTGCTGAAGGGAGGAGAGCAGCAAGGGATTTGCTGGCTGGCATCCCCAAACCAGAGAACCAAGGCTGGAGAGGGCAGAAGGCAGGATGAGCAACGTTAGAGAGAGATGCCTTCTGGCTCTAAGCCGGAGAGCCACAGCCAGAGGGGCCAGAGAGGGCCGAAGGAAATGGGAAGCAGTGGAGGAGCTAACCCCCTGACATCTTGTTGCCAAAGAGCTGGGCCCCAAAAGAACCATGAAAAGCTCCCTGTGGAGAGTCGGTGAGAGTTCCCACAAGGAAGACCAGGGTTACGCTCCAAAAAAAAGGGCTGGGGTGGTTGTCCCGGTAGAGGAACAGAGGAGGATTGATAAGGAGACGGGGTGTAGTTGAAGGCTCCGGAAAATGGTATGTGTTCTGTCGATAGCCAAGCAGATGTGTGATTTTTAAGAACTGTTTGCACAGGGATGATATGGACTTTGCTTTGAGACTTTAATAAATTGTGTTGATGGACATGAGTACATGCTTCCATGGAGTTATTGAGGACTTAGAGGGGAAGGTGAGGCGAGGGTCTGCCCTGAAGCCACGGGAGGCTGCCTGAGAGAAGGCAGATCACTTACACTTCACTCATAAGGGATAATGCTAGGAATATTTCCATTCCAGTGTGGTCATTCTACCTTCTACAGAAGAAATCTTTGTTACTTGATATTAATGTTCTTATTTGAGGGTGTTAAGGAAAGACTTTAAAACCTTTAAATAACATTAGTCCTTCTTTAAGGAGTAAGACAGTATGGCATAAATAGTGTAAGGAGGACACATTTAGGGAGTAAATGATATATGAAATTAGACATGAGTTCAAACCAAATCCCTCAATTTGCAGCCTGAATTTATCTCTGTAATATCTTAAACTTAACACTGAAATTTGGGAAGGTTTGCATTAAGATCAGGATTCTGAACAGCTATATTTTAGATGGAAGATCCAAGGTCTTGTTTTGGACCATTATAAAGTTATAAAATTCACATCAGATCTGGTCTTTTGGTTCAGGCATATGTCTACTTCAGATGATTGGTTTTCAGTGGGAAGTACAACCTCGACCATCCTTGCTCTCTTGACCCACTTCAAAGTGATTACTGGCCATCTGTTTCCTCTTTGCAACATGCAGCAGAGGGTTTCTCGGGGTCCTTACTGCTTGTTAACAATTATATCCAAAATGAATATTAATTACATCTGATTCCCAATGCGTTTGCATTAGTATTCACCTATTTGTTATTCAGGTTTAAGTTTAGTCTGTAGGATACCACTCTAAAAGCATATGCTTCTGCATTAAATTCCATCTTCCTTAGAAAAAATCATGTCCTGAATAATCTGTTTCTTACAACTGCAAGCTTGGACACACCTGCTACTCCTAAGAAAAAAGATATATAGGATATTAAAACTGGATTTTTTTTATAGAAAATGACAGTTTAGTTTGACATGAAATTATCTGCTAAACGAGCAATCATGATTTTAGAATTAATGGGTGAAATTCTGGCCTTGTTGGAGTGAATGGGAGTTTTGCGGTAGATTTCAGTAGGGCCATGATTTCACTCAATATTTATTGGAATTTCAAAATGCAACAAGAAAGAAATTCCATCTGGATATGAGTTTTAGATTCTATGTGCAAAACCGAAATTACTGTTCCCATGTTGTTCTGCTAGTTTAGAAATGAGTCAGACAATGGCCTGTGTGTTGCTTTCCATCTGAAAGTTTGTATGCCATAGAATGATCAAATATGAAAATTCTGATGAAGTATATATCTTCTCTGCCAAAGAGAGGATCTTTTGTAGAACTATAGTGATTGGTTCTATTACCTTAGGCCCTGGTGATACAAATCCTGTACTTATGCATGTGAGTAACTTTACCCATGCACGTGAACATCTGCAGTTACTCCAATGTGGTGAGTATTTGCCCAGATTCTCACAATGAGTCAACATAAGTCAGGAATAGATCCTGAGTCTCCTGATTCAATATTCTCTTAGCTGAAGAGCACACTAACTCAATACATTGCCATTGTTGTTATCTCCTTTATCTTTATTATTCTGTTTGTATTCTTTCCATGTGACTGTACTCCTACCAAAGCTAGGTTGGATTCATTTGACTAGTGAGATTTCACAAGACTTTCCTGAATGCTTAGCTAAAATCCATCTATATTACCTCTACTGTATTCCCTTTATTCACTAGTCTTGTAATTCTGTGAAAAAGTGTCTTTCCTCACTTTGTATGTGCTGTAATTTTACTAGGGTTTTAAGTTGGATTTTCTAGGTGGTAATTGCAGGGATCACGCTTTCTTCTTGGGAAATCTTGCTCCAAAACCATGAGGGGGCCAAAGGGAGCACCAATTTAGCATCTTACGGTGATAACTTTGAAATTCAATACCTAAGAAAGAAATGCGTACTCCAGGTATCAGTGTTTACAGTAAACTATTGTTCAGTATTCTCCTTCCGAAAAATAGAAGTTGACTTTTGAAATTCTCCTCTAGGTGGGTGGGTTTGTTTGTTTGTTTGTTTGGGGCTATCCCCCATCACCTCCATGCATTCATTTGCTGAGCTGCATTTCATGGGCCTGCATTCGTTTCAGCCCTTGATCTCTGCTAGAATACATTAAAAATCACGCATGCACCATCTAATTCTAACACTTGCCCATGCAGTTGTTAAAATTATTCAAGTGCATTTGGGGGTATTTGCACCTAAAAAGCATAGGCATGCACAAATGGAAGCTAGATAAAAGCCTGGCTGAAAATGTGTCTCAGCCTATGTCATCAGGTTGCTAGGATGTTGGCTTCTTTTTTTTTTATAGTTAATTAATTATGTTTGGAACAAATTTTTTAAAATTGTTTAATAGTTTACACTCCTTTATAATTAGATGTGGAGATTTAAAATTATTTTATATTATATAGCAGTTCTTTAACAGTGAAAAGGTCTGGATTAAGTTTATATTGAAAGAACTACAATACACTAATTATTAACATGCCAATATTTTCAGTCTGTACCTTGAGAAGAGTAGGGACCTTTCACATGGAATTATTTCTGAAAGAGACCAGATGGTCAAGAGAGAAGCCCATTCTCAGGTTCTGTTGGAGGCATTTTATTTGCTGTGTATGACTTAACCTTGTAGGCTGCCAGGTATTATGGAGTACTGCATCCAAGTTATAAACAAATGATGAGTTATTAGCCATGACATTTGAGAAATGAGAAACTACAGTTAACTGATGGAAAAAGAAATTCTCTCTCTCTAGTCACAGAAGTAGCTCACCATTCTCCACTCGCAAATGGTAATATCTAAGTTCCCCATTGTTTCCATGTATTTGTCAATATAAAAGGGTTTGGGATAGCAGGGGTTAGTTTATTTATAGAAAAGAATAATTTTTAAAGACCATTCTGAAAATGGCAAAGTTCAAATGGAAAACAGGCCTTGCCATTTGAAAGTTATTAGAAGAGAATTTTAATGGACTTTTAAATCACTTAAAAGACTTTTCTAACACTCTGATTAACCAAACAAATGTTATATCTGTCTGTTCAGACTTCCTTTAATTAATTAATTTATAGCTTTAATGCTTTTAGTCTTGTTAATGGCACACTACTGTTTTCTATAGTTTATATATTAGTTTTACCTTACTATACAGTACATGACACTGTGGTGTGATGTAAATTTCTGGAAGTGTCTGTAAATACGCTGATGCCAGAACTCAGCATCAGGGTACTGTAGCATGTGCCAGATACATCATCTGTGATGCCAAGCGATTGTATTGTGGTGTTTGGGCATTGTGTCTGCTTTCCACACATAGTATGAGGGTGGTAACATCTATGTCCAGTGGCCATGTATATAAGGCAGCTTGAAGCGATGTGGGATACCCACAGCTACACTTCAGGAGTGGAGCTAGCGAAATGTAGGACTTGTGCAATATCTGGTTCTGTTATGCCTACTCCACTGCTCACAAAACAGAGGACCAGTGCAGGCACAGTCCAAAACCCTTGGCTCTGCTACCTAACCTGGGGGCACTTAGGAAGGAGGTTCCCCAGTTTCTGGCTGGAACAGATTCTGATTCCCACTTCCATCTTAAAGTAACACTGGTGGAAATAGTTTCCCTTATGATTAGAACAATAGTCACCCACTCTTGGGCACCTGCTGTCCCGTTGACACACTTCCTCTCCTATGCTGTCCTCTCCCTTTGCATAGGTCTGCTATTGATTTATTTGTGATTTAACCTTATGGGTGGGATAGAGAAATGGCTGATCTATCTGTTAGGCAGACATTCAGATTGCCAGATCCTTGATACTGGGGAAATGACATAGATTTTGGATGTGGGACTATCCATTATTTTTGTGCACCACCACTTGCCCCATGCTCGGGTGCTGACATCCGCTTGCACTGCCATTCCTTTTCACACTTCACGTACTGCTCTTTCAGACACTTTTTTCCTCTCATGTCAGCTGTAGCTTCCTTGATCCAGCTCTTGGATTGCCCTGCTATTTGGCTGCCTCAGTGATATCTGCTGTCCTGGCCCATCCATCTCTTCCTCTGGATCTAGAACATCTACCTGACCCATCTCATCCTCAATCACCTCATGCCCATCCAGCACTTCATCCTGTTTCTCAGCCTCTTTCCTCCACCTCAAACTATGGCTGATTTCCCACTACAGCATGTGTTCCACTGCTGCTGGGCATGTATTACACTCTTGGCTACCTGTCTGCCTGGTCATTTTTAATACTTTTCCTAAAGTGGTCCTTAATCTCGTCATACATATTCAGTAGCTGGGGCTTGTTGAAATATCATATTACTCTAACATACAGTAGTGCCACCATAAGCTGATGCCTCTGTATTCTAAAAACAAAGGTTAGAATAATTTTTTTTTTAAAAACAAACTCCGGTTTTTTCCACTTGTTCTTGAAACTCTTCACAGATGGCGGTGGGTTGAGCCACACACAAAATAGACAGGTCTTTCTAATCAGATGAAAATGAAGATCCAGATCTTCATCTGTTGTAAATGAGCATAGCTCCATTGAAGTCAGTGTAGCTATGATCATTTATACTACCTGAGGATGTGGCCCATACTCTTTAGACTGCACCGTTACATTTTATTTATGCCACATATTTTTGTCTTGCCTGGTTAGGTTTTAGTAGAACTATTTTTAGGTTGTAATTTCTACTCCTCCCCCCATTTGAAAAAGCCCTATTTCCGCTGCAGATTAGACCGTGTGTAACATCAACAGACCCCGGTCATTGATGGGCAGGATAAAACTGAGGACCTCGGGAGCTTAGTGTATGAGCCTCTACTGCATGAGCTAACAGCCACATGGCTCTTAGCTAAGGCTGTAGCAGATCAATCTCTAGCTGGGCTAGCTGCTACTAGAAGGGGACAGAGCGCCACATGCACAGCTAAACTAGAGGTGAGCAACTACAAGAAAAGTTATAACAGCTCACTGATACTAAGATCTCAAACTTCATGCATATCAAAAAACCTTTTCCCGGTGTAATTCCTCAATGGTATGTGTGCTTTTAATATCAAAATACAAAGTCATAAGAGGCTCCTGGATTTCTCTTGTACTATGAGATTTTAATAAAGAATCTGAAAAAAATATTTTGTGGCTACGTGCCCCAGGACCTCTCTTTCACATACCATGTTAATTCTACTTACTTCTCTTAGGTTCGGGGATCAATTACATTTTGCCCTCTCCAGCCTCCCATTTTCATGAGTCTCCTTCGTATGAATACACATTAGACCAATGAGGACTTACTTCTATAGCTGACCTTTGCACACCGTAAACCATGCCTGCATCCTTGAAAAACTATCCCAAACTCAAGCTCACTATTAGTTTTATTTACCCTAATAGGAAGTAATAGAGTTCTGATACTCTGACGATAGCTACATTAATACAACTCTGACTCAATATGATGCTAAAATCATGATAGATCTTTTTATATAGGGGGTGGGGGAGGTACTCTTCAGCCCAGCATGTGGGTATTCAGCTACACAACTTCAATAAACATTAATGAGATGTATGGCTAAATTTCCCCCATGCACCACACAGAACATTAATAGTATCTAACCTTTCTCCTTATCTCTTTTCACATTCTAGGCATCTCTATTAGTAAGTCTTGTTATAACCTGACATAACTGATTAAAAAAAAGTTTGAAACAAAAACACTATATAATTATAAAGCAATGTCCAACACATAATAATCAGTGTGAGCTTTTGAGTGGATTCTGGCTATTTCTTTTTAATGCATTTGAAGTGATCATATCCTTTTATAGACTACGTCTTTAATCCTATGCTGTTTCTTTATCACAGATGTACTATTCATTTGTTAAGATGATTTCCTCTATAATTTTGATAGCAGCCCTGGCAGGATTTAACCTTTTAGTGAAAGATTCAGCTCTTTTACAAAAAGAGGGAATACTTGAAAACATTTACCACAATAAAAGGGGAATAAACATTTCTGACCTGGAAGAAGGGGCAATGAAAGGTTAGTTTTTGGTTTTCAGTTCAATTAATTTAGAGGGGTGAGAGATGCTGCTGTATTTTCTACCACATTTTACTTGGGTAGCAACAGCAAAGCAAGATAACTCTGCAGCATCAATGTGTTTGGCTTCTGTGCTACATAAACACATAGAATCTATTTTTGTGGCTCTCTTGATCTTCCATGGTACAGAATGCTGGACATATTTTACACTGAGTTTATATCAAGTGGATTTTTTTCAAGAAAAAACAGCCTGGGTTTTGTTTTTTTGTTTTGTTTTCTGTCTAATGGTCTCCAATATTACAAAGAATGACAGCTACCTTTATTAAATATTACAATTAATAATATTAAAGGTCAATCATATAGACTAGAAAATGTTTAACCTCATAGATTCAAGAGGATGGGCAAAGGAATAATAAAATACACATGACACTGGACTCCAATGTCAGTTTATGTTTACTGTCAATTTGTGATAGAAAAAAAATCTCTTGTGACAGAATCTTGGTATGGTCAAAATCACATAGTTTCTTGTAATTAGATCCTAATGCAAAAAAAGAAATGCATTAATTGGCACTGGATCAAGAGAAATTAAAAAGGCAAGGAGTGAGCATTACTAAATCTTATCATATGACCTTATTCCCCTTCTGCTTTCAATAATGCTGGTGTAGTTTCTTGTTGTCATTTCCACAGAAGACTTTATGTATAATGCTCCTAAATATATGCTATTAGCTATTTGCACGCTGGCATTTTATCTGTCTTTCTTAATGCAGTATCTTCCTTTACACATCTGCGTGCAAAGTGGTCAGTAAAACTAACCGCTGTGTACCCAAGGAGTCCCATGCTAAGGGCCCAGTTCAGCAAGTTACTTACGCATATGCCTCATACAGTTAATGTTAGTAGTTCCATTTGAAGTCATTAAGACTACCCCAGTGCTTAAAGTTAGGCATGTGCTTAAGTACCTTGTTAAATTAGCGTCTATGTTAGGAAGCCCTGTGGAAAAGCATAACAGCAAGCTGCCAGCTTGCCGTGTTGTGTAGAACAAAATTACATGTGCTGTGCCATCGTGTCACACAGTTTCATTGGTTCATTGGAGGCTTTTTGCCAATATTGTGCTTTATCTCTTACTGCCAGGAGAATAATCTAATGAAAAAACACGTGTATATGTTGCAGAGCTATTCTGCACTCCAAATAGGGTGAATAGGGTCAAAGAGGGAAGTGAAGAACTGTTGCAGAAATGACAGCCCTACAGAGGAAGATGTTCAGAGAGCCAGAGGACTAAAACAGTAATTGTTCAAGGAAGAAAAAGGGAAAAGTAATAAACTAAAAGCTCTCATGAAAGGAAAATGGCTGTAAAAATAAAGGGATGATGTCAAGATGATGATCATGGGTCTTGCTATCTTTTTGCAAATGGTCTAGGAATCCCCCTCTGTGGAGATGTGCCCAAGGGACATCAAGCCAGCTCTATAGCAATCTCCCTCCCTATCCCTGGGGTAGGAGGTGGGGAAAGATGGCTGGAGCAGTGCTGTGCTTTGATGATTCCCAGGTGGTCTAATAGCCCTTTGGCAGTGCAAGTGGGAAAGCCCTGAGGGTGCTCTGATTTGTGTGCTGGGGGTAAATCCAGACCCCAGCTGGCACCAGAATGTGGGAGGTATAAAGGTGACACTTTTGCCTGGAGCCGTGGCTCAGATTCTGAAAAATATCTGCTTACCCATGTTACTAATATCGCCTTATTAAAACTGAAAGTAATTTTTAAAAATCTAATTCAGATTTGACCAATTCAATATGAAGTTCATTTTGTGTGTGTGTGTATATGTGTGTGTTTTGATCAGATTTGACAAACTGCAGAGATCAGTTCACTTCCTAGTCTTAGTCATTTTCAGATTGTGGTTCTTATGGACTAGCAAAATGCTCATCTTTTTAAGGCTTGCAGCCCTGCAGGGTTTTATTTTATTGTCAGTATTACGTCAGAGGGATTTTTTTTCATAAACAAGTAGTTTTCAGAACACACAAGATCTTCAAGCATAAAAGGGAGAAAGGTGCTGTCTAAAGTTTATCCCCGTGAGTCACCAGTGAAGTCTGACCACAAACCAACTCTGTACGTTTTGGTAGTCAGCAGTTGTTGTGTTATGCAGGAATTCTGCAGACTTTTTTTTTTTTTTTTTTTAAGGTGCTCAAATGCACTTTACTCATTTGACTTTCCTTAAAATCCTTGCCGTGCCTAAGAGCGCTGTCTTCTGGAGGTCACTTATCCTGACATCTTGCATTGTTAACATATTCCTGAGCTGCTCATTCATACTTCTAGGAATTGCTCCAGATGGTCCAGTAGTCGCTAGGATCGTCTTTGTTCTAGTTTTTCAATCATCATTCCACTTTGTGCCATAGTTCGTCATAATTTGCTATTTTCTTTGAGTGCTTGCTCATGTCGATTCCAAGTAGGTACTGCTCCCCAGCACCGACCGGCACCGCACCGCCATGGTCACCCAGGAGCGAAAGGAGGCTGAGTCATACACTTCACAGGGGAGCCAGCACCACAGCAGGCACCAGAGACAGGAGATGCAATCTTTCGCGATGCCTTCGGCCCCGCAATGGCAGATGCTTTCTCAGTGGCCCTTTTGGACTCCATGGGTGTACCGTCAAGCCCAAGGATTCCTCTTGGTGAGATCTCACTTGCTTGTTTCGGATGCAAGAAACTGGCCCTCCCACTCAGTGGTGAGTGCTCTGCATGGCACAGTGGAAGGCTCCAATCCCAGCACCGGGGCAGACAACATATGTGATCCCAGCACCGAGGACAAGGAACTGGCACCATGTGACCCTTCAGGAGCGCAGGCTTAGATCGGGGGTTAGAGCATCATCTTCCTCATCCCTTGATGAAGCTGTGGTGGAGCTTTGCTGGCACCGGTACCGGACGACAGCAGGGCTCATCAAGAGCTGCTCCGTAGGATGGCATGGAATATGGGTCTCCAGGCCGAGAAGATTGTTGAGGGAGTGGATCCTATGGTCAATATCTTAACACCAGAAGGACCCTTTAGGGTGCTCCTCCCTCTGATCAAGACTATCCGCGACAACACTGCTGCCTTATGGCAAACACTTGCCTCTCTGGCCCCAACGGCTACAAGGATCGAGAAGAAGTACTTGGTCTCCTCAAAGAGTGGATTGCACATAGTAGCAGCCGCCAATGTGAGAGAACATCAAGGTCAGTAAGGCCCTACCCTGAAGGCAAACGAGGCTAAGAAGTTGGACCTCTTCAGCAGGAAAGTATACTCTAGTGGGGAGCTCCAACTTTGGATAGCTAATCAGCAGGCCATTCTCAGTAGATGTGCGTTTAATTCATGGCTATGCATGAAGAAGTTTGCAGAGTCGTTACCTCTTGACTCTAAAGCTGAGTTTGCTGGCCTTCTCAAAGAAGGGAAAGTGGTATTGAAGACCCTGCTACAGGCTTTACTGGACAGTGCCGACGTGGCTGCTCGGACGATGTCATCGGGGGTAGCGATGAGGTGGAGCTCTTGGCTCCAAGCATCGGGCCTTTCGCATGAGGTTCAAATCACCATCCAAGACATCCCATTCAAGGGACAAGCCCTCTTCTCATCTCAAACCGAGGAAAAGTAACAGTCTGAAAGACACTCAGGCCACGCTGAAATCCCTGGGGCTCCATACTCCATCCCATCAAAGGAGACCTTTCAGGCCGCAGTCCATGCCCCGTTTCTACCAGATCTCATGCCACAGATGGGGCAGAAGCAATAGGAGGTAGAGGCCTCATCATTCCTTCTTCTTTGAGTGTTGTCCCTGTGGGTGCGCCACTTCAGGTGTAGGTGCATCCCAGCGCTGTCGATCAGAGATTTGTGCAGCAGTACCTGTACAGGCCGCACGTGCGCGGATGGTGTCTTGCAGCGCTGTTGGTGCCCTAACCGCTGCTAGCACAGCCCAACCCCCTCGATTCCTTCTCAACCATCCCCAGCCTGAGACGGAGCTCCGCAGCACTACTTTCTTCTTCAAATAAAACAAAAAAAAAATTAGCAACTTTAGTCATAGTTTAGTCATAGTTTTAGTCATAGTAACCTTTAGGTAAGATAGATATTGGTTTTTTTAATCATTCTTCCCTCACGTTAGTATACTTAGTGAGGGAGGACCATCTTCCCACAAAGTTCAAAATGCGAAGATCACCAGGATTCAAGATGTGCGAGTCCCTGCAGAGAAGCTATCCTGATTTCAGATGGGCATGCTCTCTGTGTAAGGTGCTTAGAGGAGAGCCATATCCTGGCTAAGTGTACGCATTGTCCCAAGCTTAAGGCACATACTTGATGGGATAGGGATCTCTGCCTCAAACTTATTTTAATGGAGAAGTCCCTGCAGCCTACCACCGAGTCCGAGACCGGAGACAGAGGCGCACCACTCCAGCTCAAACTTCCAACTCTAAATGGAAGAGAGCCACGACCTCGCCTGTTAGAGATGTGCCAATAGTGAAGTGGTCTCCAGCCAGGTCTTTACCTCCTGTACTGTCCACCTCAAGGGCCTATCTCTGTCGGCACTGCTGAAATTAAGGTCTCATTGGCACTGAGCTGAAAAACGGCACCGGCTACGGCACCATCTACACCAGCAAAATCAGTGCCGAAACCAGCATGCATGCTGCCACCTCAGTACCCGACAAAAGAGAAACCCAGAACCGCGGTACTGACAATCATGCAGAGAGAACACTCAACCTCGGTGCCAGTGGCATCACCAATACAGTCTCGGCACTGCGCACAGGAAGGCACTCCTTCTCACTCTCCACTCTATGGTACCGATAGATCACCTTGTAGGCAGGCATCACGATCTTCTATTCACCCATTCGTACCCCACTATCAAGTGATGACAAGGAAGGCTCACATGAGGGAGTTTTCTCTCCGCATCAATCCTCCCCAGACAGAAGAGAATCTATAGCTTCACTTAAATCACTGTCCCAAATAAAGAAAACCATGAGAGAATGGATTTAACAGATGAAGATTCTCTTTCAGAGATCTTCCTGCTCATATACCATAAGAGATCAAGGCACATCCCACAGCTTTCAGCAACACATGCCATCAACATCAGCCATAACATCTGACAAGTCAGTTCACAGTCAACTGCCCATGACGAAGTCCTTGAAACATCAGATGATGGCATGCAGGAGGACACTTCCCCTGCCCCAATCCATCCTCGTCACCAGACGAAGCAGTAATGCTTCCTCCTGCGACCACAGCAGATGACTTCAAACAGTCCCAAGGCTTATTCAAACCGGTAACATTATCACAAGACATACCCTTACAAGAAGTCAAGGAGACTCAACATAAGTTACTCCAGGTACTACACACTACTGCCAATACCAAAACAGCGTTGCCAATTAACAATGCCATAATGCAACCTGCTGATACAATCTTGCAAACACTAGCACCAGTCCCTCCAACTTACAAGAGGGCTGACAGGAAATATTATGTACCATCAAGGGCTATGGTGTTTTTATTCACCCACCCTCCCCCCAACTCTCTGATGGTGGATGTAGTGCACCACAGAAACAAACAAGCCCAGCCTAAATCTACTACAGGTGACAAAGACAACAAATGCTTGGACCTATTTGGATGCAAGGTATATTCCTCAGCAACCTTGCAATTTAGAGTAGCCAACTATAACGCCTTACTGGCCAAATACAATCGAGATGTATATCCCTGTGGGTGCTCCGCTTCAGGTGTCATTGCATCCCGGCGCTGTGCAGCAGTGCCTGTATGGGCTGTGCATGTGCAGATGGGTGTCCATTCAAAGGCCCACCCACCCTACCCCTCTGTCGGAGCCAAGCAGCAGAGGGTCGGCAGGACCCTATAGAGAGTGCCATAAGGGCACAACTCCTGGGGGCACTAGAGCCGACCCTATGGGTACTTCTGAGGGAAAACTTTCCAACAAACTGTGCACGTGGTGCACACGTACCTCCTTGGAACGGACATGAGCAGCACATCTCGAAGAGCGACAGTTATGGAAGGGTAGGTAACCATTTTTTCTCTTTGTTTCTGTCTGCTGGTATAGCAATATCAACTAACATGGTCTTGTTTGTCTTTTCTACCACATTATTATTTGTTTATTTGTTGGGACACCTACAATGTGCAAGGTGCTGTACAAACAAAGGACTATTGTGTAATTTTTTATAATGTAACATTAAATATTTGTTCATTGATATTTTAAAAAGTCGATTTCTCATATGCATATTGGCCTTAATCCTGCTCTTAGACACACTGCTGAAGCACTATTAATGTCAGTGATGATGTCAAGTTCATTGACATTAATAAGAGTTGCATGGATGAAAGAGGTCATAATTTGCCACGTTATGTTGTGCAAAAACCAAACAACTTTTTTTTCTTTTCTTGTTAAATAAAACATACACTACTTGACGAGGTCCCTTTAAAAACAATCCTACCAGGAATTTTATAGTAAATGAACTGGATAAGAAAAGGACAGAGAAATTAGGAAGATGCATTTTTAACAGTCCTGTGCTCAATGTGGGCAAATGCCATAGAGTCCATTGAAATCAATGAGAATTTTCAGTGCATGAGGGCCGAAAGGTCAGGCCTTACATATTTGGCAATACTGTAATATAAGTGAGTGCTGTTACAATAAACACACGCAATAGTTTAACTTCTGTTCATGAAATTTTAGTTATTCTTTCTAAAGACTCTTTGCATGTGCGTCATTGGACTAATATGTTGTAAAACCATCCAGGAAAAAATGTCAGTACCCTTAAATCTGAGAACTGTTTGTCATAAAGCTTAACATAAATTGGAAAACACAAACTTAACCTAAACTTCATGACCGGCTGCTCTTCAAACATGTGTTGCAAATGTTCATCTTGGTTAACAAATATGTTATGATAAAGTGGTGTGTTTTTATATATGAAAAACTACAATAAAGTCATATTAAAAGATTTACTTAAATACAGATGGTTAGGGTTGGTGTTTCTCTTTCCATATGCATCTCCCTTAGTTGTGGCTATCAGAGTAGTTATTTTGAAATAGGTTTTGTTTTTAAATAGTCAGTATTCCACAGTAAATAGAAAGGGCATGTAATTTTGAAATAATCTAGAATTATTCTGCTGAAGTCAGTTCAGTTTCTCTAAATCTAGATGGTCAGTAGAGCATAATTTGGCCTGAGTTGCCTGTGAAATTAAATTACTTTAAATTTTGGTCTGATTTAAAAAAAAAAAAAAAAAAAAAAAGGGGGGGGGGGGGCGGCAATCAGAACTAAATATTTTTGTAGGGTAGACCAACAATCACTAAAAAGGATTAAATCTCTGTTAATATGACATCATTGCGTAAGGGCTGAGAACCAGCCTGCCAAATTGCAGCCCAATGCAAATAAGAATGGTCAAATAGCAAACTTACAAAAAGAAAAAAAACCTGAAACAATATGAGACAGCAGTGTTGTCAGGCACTACTATGGAAACTCCAGGCAATTTATTTTAAAGGAACGTGTCAGGTCGCAGCTAGCTCCAAATATAGATCCTCTAAATACAAACTTGTATAAAACTGAACACCAGTAGAAATATTTCTTCTTTGAGTGATTGCATATCTTCATTCCACTTCAGGTGTCTGCATGCCCAGTGCACTAGCATTGGAGATTTTTTCCTATGGTACCCACTGGGGCAGTGCATGTGCCCGCTGCTCCCTCATGTTGCTGTGTGATGATATCAAGGGCAGCGCCACTCCTGCTTCCTCTGAGGGTATGTCTATACTGGTATTAGACACTCATGGCTGGCCCATGCCAGCTGTCTCGGGCTTACAGGACTTAGGCGAAGGGGCTGTTTAATTGCAGTGTAGATGTTTGGGCTCAGGCTGCAGCCCAAGGTCTTGGACCCTCCCACCTTGCAGGGTCTTAAAGCCTGGGCTCTAGGCTGAGCCTGAATGTGTACACCGCAATTAAACAGCCTGAGCCCCACGAGCCCAAGACAGCTGTCACGGGCTGCTGCAGATTTGTGGCTGCGGTATAGACATACCCTTAGTTCCGTCTGACTGCCCATGGTGATTGTTGGAACATTCCATCTTGCTCCTGCATGTGTTTATTATTGTATATAGTTGCTGTTCGTTTAATAGTCTTACTGGTTTTTTAGTAGTAGGTTTCCTTTTTCTGGAATATTTAGTATACTTTGGTTCCTACAGTTTGGATACTGACGCCCAGTGCGGGGTCATGCTTCAATCCCTAGGCTTCAAGCCTTGCGATGGATACAAGAGACTGATGGTGGTTAATGACCCATACTCTAGGTGCCTGAAGTGCCTAGGAGAAACTCACATCAGCAACAGTGCCAGATTTGCAGGGACTTTCAGCCCAGAAGTAAAAAGGACAAGGAGGTCCGGCTAAAGCACCTTCTGATGGAGACAACTCTACACTTACCCTCAGAGCCTCCCATTCAGAGCCTGCACTGAGCACATCTACTTCAGTTAAGAGCACTTCTCCAGTCTTGGCAGAGTCTCAACACTGTTCTTCTTCTCTTGTACCAAAGAGGAAGCACTGGAAGGTGGCCTTGAGGATCTCAGCATCCAGGTGTTCAAGGTTTCCAGCACTGAAATCCAGCAAACAAGCTGGGAAGGAGGGTAGAGAGTGCTCAGCGCTGAGGCACTCCCTGGCGCAAATAACACCTCAGGCAGGATCGCTAACTTCGACTCTGGTCCAGCTCCCATTGACACCAACCTCTAAAGTGGCATCTAGTTCAGTGGTACCACTTTGTGGATGGCTGTGTTGTTCCTTGTATTTCTAGGTGCCTAAAGTTAGGCATTGCATCACTCAGCAGCAGCTAAGTCCTTTTTGTGGGAGCCAAAGTGTTTATTTTTGTGAATAAACATGTTGACTTCAATGGGTAAGTAAACATTAGCAGGATCATGTCCTAAATTTGCAAACAGTTGAGCTGATTCTTCATATGGTATTATGGTACTATTTACTTATTTGAACTACAAGAATAATCAACCATTATGCCATGCATCACAGTAAAGCTAGCATAGAATCAGGAGATGCCAGTGCTAGATATGTACATTCTTTAATTTAAAAACAATCCATTATAGTTTCCAGCTTACTTTTATCTTTTATACTTTTGAATGCACAAAAATTGTACTCTAGGCCAGTTAAAAACACTTCAGTTTCTGGAGAACAGTTGTATGATGCTACTTTTTTTTGGCGATATCAACAATAGAGAGCTTAAAGAGAAAGAGATGTAAAGTGTCATTTAAAAAAAAAATCAAGTAATGTCTGTAGTACATGTTTCTAAAGAACTAATTATTTTCTTGTTGACATTTGTGCCTGAATAAGTAGGAGATACTTTTTCAATAAGGACATAGTTTTCTGGATACCTTGTCTCCTTACATTAAAGCATGTCACTGTGTGTTTTGTTTATACTGATTGTCTTGAAACGTGATTGCATTTGTTATAACATATGATTGATTTGTTGTTTTATTTGATGCTAATGGGATCTGTAACATCAAGGCTTTCTATGTATCACTGTGGCTTCAATCAATGTAATATAATATTACTTGCATTCCCTTGGGGAGGTCCCTGTAAAAAGAGAGATTTCATCAAAGCATGTTTCCCCCAGAAGAAAGAAATAAAATACATTTTACAAAAATACAGTAGTGAATAAGTACTGCCAGTCATCTTGACTCCATGTCATCTCTGTCCCATAAAGGGACACTTTTAGAGTCTTTCATTGAAGGCTGAGGTTCTGTAAGAAGACACTTTCTTTCTGTTTTCTAAACCCATGCAATCTGAGAACAGCTTAGGCAGACATCTTTACTCTTTTCCTATTCTGTCTATCTTTGGGTGTAAGACAATGTATGCACCTTTCACAGTGGTTTGATTGACACATGTCATACTAGACTCTAACATCCACAAGGGAATGGGAAGAAAACATGGTGCTTTGAAGACTGCCTAAATACAGATTTGTTAATGCTAGAAAATGAATTGTAGTTTCACTGAACTACAAAAAAAAACAAAACCAAAAATCACACACAATAGCTCAGAAATGCAGTACTGTGAAATACACTCTAATGCTACATCTGTCAGCCTCCCTGTACATGCCAATATCACACTGTCAGATTTTAATAGTGTGGAATCGGTTTTTATTCTGGATGAACAAGAGCTTCAGTTATAATCTATTTCAATTCCAATTGCTGTACTCTGGGTAAATGTGTTGGATGGCAATTCGTATAATGGAAAAAATTAGCCTATTACATGTTCAGTAGAATTTCAGTGCTAATTATAACATCATGCTACTGGTATAGTTATGGTTGAGAAGGTACTTCCACTAAAGCCCCAGTTTTTTGTCTCTTACAACTTTCTAATTTTTTTTTACCTTTTAGGATTAAATTTATCATGCTTATTCTTAGCCCAGAGGTGAATTTGTTGTGAAAATTTGATAAAAATTCTATCTGGTCATTTTTTAACTATCAGAGCTTTTTTAAAAATGGATTTTTTTTCACCAACTAAAGGAAAAATATAGCTATTTTTCTCAACCCAATAGTCTTGGCGTTTGCAAGACATAAAGCACTTCTCACTATGAATGAACTGTGAAATACATTTTTTAATTTTTAAGTTTTAAATTTCATTTGGCATTTTTTAACCTAGTTATGGTTTTATTGGAGGTAATGGTTTTATTGAAAAGTGATATAATTTGTGACAAAGAGTTGGAAGATACTATAAGCTAACTTCTAACTTGCCTTTTGTTCTTCAGATTGATCAATGCAGGTAAACCCTCAGGCCTTTACATATTTCCTCTGAAGTTAATGGGCTCTGTCCAGGCATAGAGGTCTGGCCATATGTCTCTCTTCACATACTTAATCATGATTTACATATTATGCATCATTCCAGCTTTTAAAATTAAACATTTTAAATTTATCTTGTTTTGAGCCATGATTAAAGCTGATTAGAAATTTTTGTTTCTAGTCACGTCTTTGATGCTCTCATGTTAACTGTCAAAAACAAAACAAGAAAAACACCACAACCATAATTTTTAGCAAGATTGAGATCTTCAGTATTGGTCTCAGAAATGCCAACTCTAGTTAATTTTTTTTTAAAAAGCTATATTTCTCATTTTATTCATAGCGACGACAAGTTCTCCTTATCTTGTGAATGGAGACTCAGTCCTGGAAACATTTACACATGTGCATAAAATTAAGTATTTGCAGGACTGGAGCCTATAGGGTTAGGCTGAAGAAAAAAGGTGTCATTTTCCCCTATATATTGTTACTTTTGTAGAATCATAGAACTGGAAGGGACCTCACAAGGTCATTTAGTCCAGTCCCCTGATCTTATGACAGGACCAAGCATTTAGACCATCCCTGACAGGTGTTTGTCTAACCTACTCTTAAAAAAAATCTCCAATGATGGAGATTCCACAACCTCTCTGTGCAATTTATTCCTGTGCTTAACTACCCTGACAGTTAGGAAGTTTTTCTTAATGTCCAATCTAAATCTCTCTTGCTGCAATTTAAGCCCGTTGCTTGTCCTGTCTTCAGAGGTTAAGGAGAGAATTTTTTCTCCCTCCTTCCTGTAACAACCGTTTATATCAGCGGTTCTCAACCTTTTTTTCCCCCGAGTACCACTCAGGAAAAAAAAAGGGGGGGGGGACTTGCAGCGGTGGCGGGGTTTCACGGCGGCGGGGGGGGACTTGCGGTGGCAGCGGGTTACATGGGGGGAACAATACCCTCCGCCGAAACCCTGCCACCGTTTGCCCCTTTTCGGCGGCAGGCTTTCGCGAGGATGGGTGGGTGGGCACTTTCGGCGGTGCGGTACGGCTCGCGTACCACCCAGCCTTCTTCAGCTTACCACCGGTGGTACGCACCACCGGTTGAGAACCGCTAGTTTATATACCTGAAAAGTGTTATGTCCCCCCCCCCTCCATTTTCTCTTCTCCAGACAACAGTTTTTTCAGTCTTCTCTCAGAGGTCATGTTTTCTAGACCAGTGGCTCTCAGTCTTTCCAAACTATTGTACCCCTTTCAGGAGTCTGATTTGTCTTGCGTAGCTCAAGTTTCACCTCACTTAAAAACCATTTGCTTACAAAATCAAACATAAAAATACAACAGTATCACAGTACAATATTACTGAAAAATTGCTTATTTTCTTATTTTTACCATATAATTATAAAATCAATCAATCAATTGGCATATCAATACTGTACTTATATTTCAGTGTGTAGTATATAGAGAAGTTATAAATAAGTCATTGTATGAAATTTTAATTTGTAGCGACTTCGCTAGAGCTTTTTATGTAGCCTTTTGTAAAATAAGCAAATACCTAGATGAGTTGATGCACCCTTGGAAGACCTCTGCGTACCCCCAAGGGTACATGTACCCTTGGTTGAGAACCACTGTTCTAGACCTTGAAGCATTTCTGTTGCTCTTCTCTGGACTTTCTCAAATTTGTCCACATCTTTCCTGAAATGTGGCCCCCAGAACTGGACACAATACTCCAGTTGAGGCCTAATCAGTGTTGGAGTAAAGCGGAAGATGTACTTCTTGTGTCTTGCTTACAGCACATCCCAGAATGATGTTGGCTTTTTTTGCATCAGTGTTACACTCTTGACTCATATTTAGCTTGTGATCCACTATTCCCTAGATCCCTTTCTGCAGTACTCCTTCCTAGGAAGTCATTTCCCATTTTGTATTTGTGCAACTGATTGTTCCTTTCTAACTGGAGTACTTTGCATTTGCTTTATTGAATTTCATTCTATTTACTTCAGACCATTTCTCCAGTTTGTCTAGATCATTTTGAATTTTAATCCTATCCTCCATAGCACTTGCAACCCCTCTCAGCTTGGTATCATTTGCAAACTTTATAAGTGTGCTCTCTTTGCCATTATCTTAATCACTGATGAAGATATTGAACAGAACCGGACACAGAACTGATCTCTGTGGGACCCCACTTGATATGACCTTCCAGTTTGACTGTGAACCACTGATAACTACTCTTTGGGAATGGTTTTCTAACCACTTCCTACTCTGAAAAGTGACTGTAAACATGGCACCTTCTCACTCCACAGATCAGCTACTTGTGTGTATTCAAAGTCACATCTGCTCACCTGAGTGACAAAAGTAAGCTCTCTACTGAATTTTCACTCCTGTTGGCTTTGAATAGCCAACATGGTTAATATTAAGTGAGACAGAATCTCTTCTATATTATCCATCATTAACCAAATTGTTTATCTAATCAGGTATACCTATACAAAGCCATTGAAAGCATGAGATTTTACATGTCACTAAGGGTCTAACGTGAAGACAATGGGGTTGTGCAGGTATAACTGAGTACATAATTTGACCTCTGGTAATAATGAGTGAGATGGAAAGAACGAAGTCTGACTCTGAGGCTACACTTGCATCAATGCTAGTTGGAAAAACATCTTTTTATTTGCAAGTTGTAAATTTAATAGGGAAAATATTGAGCAGTACAAAACATTGGAACTCTGCCATGCCCTTTTTCTACCATCACTTTTCAGAACAGAACTGCACCTTAAAAATCCTCCCAAGCTGTTATTACTATGACAGATTTGACAGTATCTGGAACAAACCTTATGGAGTTAGGTTAAATCTTAATGAATTGAGTTTGGGTGTTTTGGGAGCCCATTTTATTGAAAATATAGATATTTGTGGGACTGTGTGGAACTTCTTTAGGAGGAGGGCATAACTAATACAATCTCTGGGAGATATTAGTAACTTCAAAGGACGTTTGGGGACAAAACATGTGAGGTAGATTTACTAGAAAATACTAGGGGAGTGAAGGAAATGCAAATAATCTGCCACACACATCCATCCTTTTGAAGCTGCACTTTGAGCAGAGACCCACTGTATGGCTTGATTACCTATTCATCGTTTCTTTAAAGAACCAACTGGATAAATGAGTGACTCTGAGTCGTGGGTTGTTAACATTCTGAGCAAAGAGTGTGATGAACTTGAAACCACAGAGAAACCCTAATGCAGGGTTTTGAAGGACTGCTCCTGCAAGAGCTCATATTGGAGGGGGTGATCTCTAGTGGTATATATGTAGGTTCTTTAATTGTTTTTAATATATTTTCTCTCTAATGCTTTTACCTTACGAATAAAAAATGCTTGTTTAGAAAGAGCTGTGCGGTAGCTTATAACTGGAGCAATTACACCGTGTACTATCTCTGAGAGGAGAAATGAAGCAGGCCTGCTTAGGCAGACTGTCTTTTTGCTGGGGATAACACTGTGAAGGCAGGGGACAGTTCAGCCTGGAAATACCCTGGTCAGAAGGGAGGACGATATGGGTTTCCATCCAAAAGAGGCACCGAATGGGATCCAAAAGCTTATGTTGGTGCCCTTGCTTGGCCCACTGAGGGGAAATACTCAGACCTCAATTGCTTTGAACTGTGACAATTACTTTCTTTTTTTCCTCAGAGCTAAAAAAAAAAACCAGCTTGTTTTTAAAAGAGAAAACATATTAAAAACATTTGTAGAAAAAATGTGGTTTACAAACAAACACTTGAATATTGAGTACCAACTACAGTCCTGGTTGTCTTCTAACTTTTTAAAAAATACACTGAGATACAGCACTTTTGAGGTGTGTGTGTGTGTGTGTATATATATAGTAACTAAAATACTACTACTGTTTTGATCTTATATACTTTAATCAATCAGCTGTTTTCTCAGTTTTTGACCTGAATAAATAATCCATATCTAGGCCCTGTGAAAATATTGACAATGAGATATGCTGATAAAAAAAAATTTAACACTCTGTGAACATCCTCAATACATTTTAAAAATGTTTTAATCTAGAAATTAAACGTGTAGAATCACCTCTTCATTCTTTGATTTAGGTTTAAATAGTCTGTTTTTCAGGTGTGCAAAACACCTGTAGCTTGAAATCAAGCCATAAATGTTTTGTAAGACTTGGGATTCCTGTTCCAATCAGAAATGTTCTTCAACAGATACTTATTGCAAGACCACATTCTACCCTTGTAACCTCTGACTGGTGCTATGACCGCTGCTTTTTTAGGCAGTTTATTTAACTTCAGAATGTTCAGCGCTTATTTGAACAACAACAAAACTGGCCTCAAACAAAGTAGTTTAGCTCTGAGTACTATAATTTCTTGATACTGACAGTCTGTTCAAAGCCTGTTTATATTTGCTTCAGAGAAAAAAGCTTTAGAAAAAAATATCCTAACCTAAAAGAGGAAGTGGCATTTAATGGACACACACAGAGGCTATAATTCCAGATTAAGCATTGCTGTCTGAACGCCAATGTACTCACTTCCTCGCCATAAAAAGATCCTGCCTATCTCTTCACTTTAGTTGATTGCCAGAATATAGAGGAAAGCTTGCTGTGTGTGTGTGAGAGAGAGGGATAATGAAATCCTACAGATTAGAGCAATCTGAATTTATAGTATATGAAGATATGTGCTTGTGATAAATTAATTCCAATTTTTAATGCATTCAGATGGATGCACAGGGCACTGAGTTTTCTTTTTTTAAGTGTGTAACAAAAACATTCTATATTTTAATAGAGGAATATGCTTGAAGCAGGATATTTTTTCAATAGATGGATGCTTATTTAGCTTGTCCTCCAGTAACTGAGTGTTTCTTTCAACTTTGTTTCAAGTCCATGCTGCAATTGTCATGAGTACTGGAAGGTTAGCTGCAAGAGGTAGATCATGCTGATTTATTCTTCCACAAGTGGGTCTCCTGAGTTAAGGGATGGACCCACTTGGATGATCTCAATAAGAAATAATATTGACAAAAAAGCTAAATGAAATTGAATGTGCTAAAAGAATGATTTGGGGGGACCTGAAGCTACCTTCTTGGATCAGCTACTCAGATTGAGATAATTCATTATGATTAGTTTAAGGAAATAAAAGCTGTGCTAGATCGACATACCTTTGGTTAAAAGAGGTGCACATGCAGTACTATTTTTATTATAGAATATAGTTTCAGTGTTTATTCTGATTATCGTTTTTTGTTTTATGCATGCCATTCCTCGTCTCCTCCATTAAAGCAGGAAACTGCTGTTGAATCTGTTCTCTTGGCTCAGAATGGGGAAGTTCCGATGAAGCATGCTCTCTGGAATGGTTGCTAGAGTGCTCTTCAGGGATAACTTGAGAGAGAGAGACAAAATCACTGTAGCATGCAAGCACCACATCTATCTATCTACAGGAATCAAATTGCCAGATTTCTAGGGTTTAACCAGTTTATGCTGGTTATGAATGCCATTTCTATTCACTGCTTATCTGTTACTTTGAATTGAATAACAGGATGCTTATCTTTTTATTGAACAGCTTTGTTCTCTGAAATAGCATTGGAAGGATCTAGTAATATGAATTATTTATTTTGTTTTTATTTAGTTTTGATCTAGTCTGTTCTAAGAGCCAAAACTATAGGGCTAGAGACTTGCTCTCTAAATAAAAATGTGTGCCCCAAAATTAGATTAAATTCAGCTGCATTACTATATCATTAAGGGATTCCTGAAGCACTCATGCAGCCTTTAAAAATTCCGGGTCCTTCACACAAATGCCATGAAATTAGTGTATAATTTCTACAGCATTTCTGTTTCCATCAGTGCTTTTAAATCTTTTTGATGGAGGGTGGCTTTTGTTCTTAAAGTGGTTGAGGCAAACCCCAACACTGCATGGTAAGATAGCGTTAAGTGGTCTTCTTGCCTAGATGTCAGGTCTTTAATGCTTAACTGGACATTTCTTCACTTCTTTAGGTCTGTATAAGTATGTTTATTTTAATTTAGTTCTTGTTTTTTGAATTGCCTTTTTAGAATACAAAAATAAAGTATTACAAATAACATTTGTGTCTTGAAAAACTTTAGATGTATTTAGGGTAATTGTGGGAAATCTGTTATATCATTGTCATAATTATGGCTTTAGAGTGGGTATAAGTCTTCATTTGCTTGTCTTTAGCTACTCTGAGCCATTTGTAAGTTGTAACATGTCCTTTTAAATATAATTACTTCAGATGTTTTTCATTTGAAGAATGTACAGTATTGTGTAATCTGTTTAATTTAATTTGGCATGAAATGTTAGATATTTGACACTAAATCTTTTAATGGTTGAACTGCCTATACATTAATGGCCTATTTTTTCAGAGATGCTAAGCACCTGCAATTTCCATTGACTTTAATGGAAAGTGTGGATGCTCGCACCTCTGAAAATGAGACCACCAATGGACTCTAAATTAGCTATGTAATCTTTAAAAGTCCATTTCTTGACAGCATTTAAAATTTCACAAAGGATAAAAGCTTGAATATGTAAACATAAGAACTCCCTTTGACAGTGGAAAGCTGATAGGATTTTTATGGTGTTTTTAAATGTACATGATTTTCCTGCAAAGCGTGGAAGCTCTCCCACCCCCGTCCCTTCCCAGATAGCCTTTCTACCCAATACATTCCTCTCTTCCATTTCAAGTTTAATAATATCATGTTACACAGCAAAAGATTTTAAATTTTAAAACAAAATCCTTGTGACACCAGTTGGAATGAACTGCCTCCCTCCTCTCACATTTTCCTTCATGCTGTTCATTCATTTTGACGTGCATGGTGTGATCGGTGAAATAATGGCATGTTACTGCGATAGAATAATTTTCATCTGAGCTGCTCAGAAAAGACCACAATTACTGTAAATAAGCGCATTAACTTTTTTCATCTAAGAGCTCAGAAGAGTTTAAAGCCCAAAGGTCCAAACTGGAATGGAGGATATGCAGACAACGGATTGTGATAGGAACAGATTTTCTTTAAATTACTCATAAGATTCCACGCCACAGAAGTAAGAAAATAAAAAGTGTGCAATTAAAAGGAGAGAAAGAGACAATGGAAAAAAAAAAGTAGGAAATAAATGTTTTATATTGTTTATACATGTTGGAAGGATACCTGCCCATAATTTCAGTTGCTCACATTAGGCCCCGTCTACATCGTATTTCCTGAACTCTGCCCTGTGTGTGTTTGTTTAATACAGATGGAACTTCCCTGGGCAGTGTTGCTACCACCACCTGTTCCTTCTCTCCCTGTTTATGCTTTGCAGAGTTGAGGTTTATGGATGAGATGGGTTCACAAGTGTGGATGTTTGGAAACAGACCAGATTTGTAACATGATGATTGTGTGACTTGATCTGAGCTCCTCTCACGATGGAGCACGCACCAACAACCTTCCAGTGTTGTATTGACTGAGGTCTTGAGGAGTCTCCAGGATTTATATGTGTATCCCGTGTTTAAACAATATCCTGTTGCACAGCAAGGATTTGACTAACATATGGAAAATATAAACAAAGTACTTAACTGATTGCAAGACTGTGGAATTAAAATAAAATTAAAACTTCATAAGTTTGACCTCTTTTAAAAAAAAAAAAAAAAAAAAAAAAAAATCCAGGAGTTTGGGAAATTAATATCAAGTATAATCCTCCGGATGTGATGCCATTTAATATTTAATGCAAAAGAGACTAGAAATAATCCAAGAGGTACAAAAGCTTATGAGAATTCAAGACTACTATCCTGGGTTCATTAGGGACTTGCATTGATAAATACTTGTGAATATTAAAGGGTCATAGTGAACAGAGAAATAGATACAAGAGAGGAAAAAAGAACCTTGCCATTTATCTCCTGCCCCAAGAGTCCAAAGGACAGAAACCCACCAGGAGGCTTTGCTGGTGGATAGTTTGTCCCTATGTTGTGGTGATGATGGCAAGCACTCATTTTACACACTGATGTTTTGACTACAAGATGAGGGATAGTATTGCGTCAATAGTAAACTGTGAGTAATAGTCTACATATCACAAACACTTGTCCAGGGAAACAAGAACTAATATTGCATTCAAGGGAGTTAGGGTTTTTAAATGGATTGTTAAAAAAAAGTTTAGAGACTGTTTGTTGTCTGTTCATTTGTTTTTGTCTTGTTTTGCTGTGCTCCACACTTTTCCATTTGCAGTGACAATGTAACAAACTCCACCATGGATCATCCACAGTAACTGAACATGGGAAGATAAGCAGCAAAAGCACAGGTCTCTCTCTAATACTTGAGCTAAAGAAGTTATTTAGTCACCTGTGTTGTGGGGCTACGTGTAGGACCTACAGAGGGACTCTACCTCCTGTTCATTTCAGGCCAGCAAAGTTACTGGGGAGAGGCCTGGAAAAAAAAGGATATAGCCAATGGGTCTGTGAACACACTGCCCAAAAATCCAACCTAGATCCCGTTCCTACATTAGGATCTGCAAATATGGAGCCCTGCTCCTGTGTGGAGAGTCAAAGATTTCAGTGGGACTCCTCACAAATGCAGGGTCTTGCGCTAGCAGATCCTGATGCAGAATTGGGGCCCTAGGCTGTAGTACTGACCATGGAAGAATAGCTCTGTGACCTCTCTATCCCCTGGCTTCTGGTTAGAGGAGAATTGTCTCCCAGTCCCTCACCCCCAAAGCCTGTTAGCGCCTTCTTTTACCAGGGTGGGGATTCATTCCAAAGAGTCTATTTAAAATCTGTTGCCACCTTCCAAAAAAAAACCCCCAAACAGAAATAAAGATAATATACCATATACAAAATATACAAATATACAAAAGATAATATACAAAAGAAATTTAAACTCTCCTGTCCGAAGTACATTAACTTATTAAAAGGTAGAAATTTTAAAACCGTTGTATGTCATAATGATGATGCAAAGGGAGGAAACCAATCTGATAGCATCATAGAAATTGAGTCCTATAAGCCTGACTATGGTAGCCATTCCAAATCAGGGTAATTTTCAGCATTTATAAATAACGTGGATACATAAATATTATGAAGGTAATTTTCAAGTTTAAAAGCCTTACAAATGAGCTTGAAAGAAATTTTTATTAAGAAGTGTAACAAGCTGATTTAATATTCTGGGAGTAATTAAACAACTGCTTCGACGTCTATAAAATTGTGGATTACTGTGGGTGTAACTTTTTTTAATGCTGGTATAAAAGCACAACAGTGTTACTTGTGGTTATGTTCCCTTCATAGTCATGGAATTTGTAGACAGATGAGTTTGCTTGTGTGAATATATTGATGAGCAATTACCCTTACTATCTGTGTCCATTTTGTTTCAGGCCTCACTATTAAAGAGCTAATAGTTACATCATTCTGATTTGATCAGCAGCCATACATAATTGCCCATCACACATAGGGTTCCTATTAAACCTAAAATAGTCTGCACCAATAGTTTAGACCTAACCTTGTCAGTCACAAAGGAAGAATGAGATTAGCAGTGCAACATGGGATCATTTAAATAAAATTATCTACCCAGCAATATAATAGGAGGGTTACTGGAAGGTCTCTGTAACAGACTTAAAAAAAAAAAAATTCTGGATTTTTATTCCCTAGCTTCCATCACTTCCCTTAAAAATATTTCATCTGCCTGATTAAGTCAGAGTTTGTAATTTAACTGAAGTATATTTGGACAAGGACGATATATACTACGTCTTTGTCATAAATGTGTTCTTTACAAGGTGAATGTTTTTGTTTTAGGTGATGTATGGAAGCAGTGTCCATTGAACACAACTTGGAGAACAAAGGTGGATTGGTTGTATAAAAAAGCAAATGTTGTTATTGCCATATTTGGGTCAACATAACTTACAAGAACCTGTCTGACCGTTTTCAAAACTGCCTTCCTCCCCCTTCCCTACGCAATAGCCCTCCTCTGTATCCTGTTGCTTGCCAAATACAGTCACATTTTTGCTTATCTGCTAATGTGCCTCCTGTAGACTGGCAAACCAGTATCCGCACCTGCCAGAAGGGGCGTTACAAAGAAAAGCCATGGAGACACTTCTACAGACTGCATAAACTATTAAGGTTAAATTCTCTACTGAATTAATTGAGTGCAGCACAATGGGGAGGGGAGAGCCCGGGGGAGCCAGTTTTGCATTATCCTACTGTAGATTAGAAAACATTGTAGGGGGCTCTATTTGATTGGATCTGGCTAAGGCCTCCAGAGGGCTATCCACCAGTCAGGGATTGCTAAGCACAGCACATGCCAGACATGCCTTCTTGCCTCTGTAGTCCATATGCAAGCAGAGGAAGGGGGTAAGATAGAAGCTGGCTGTGCACACTAGGATCTCTCAGTTTTGGTGGCAGAAAGAGTTTTGCTGGCAGAAAGAGATCCAATGTGTCTAGAGAATTGGGCCTATATTTCTTTTAAGCTATGGAAGCCCTCCTAAGGTGAAAGGAGGAGGAGGAAATGGAAAGGAGCAGAATGGTGAGAGGAAGTGAGAAGTCTTCCTGTGACTTATCTTTTTGGGCTATGAGATGGAGAAATCTATGGTCCATCTTGATCCAAGTAGACTAGGGGAAAATCAACAGATATGGAAAAATCTGTTTAATTAATTGTTATATTTAAGACATTTAAAACTCATTGTAAAGGTGATTACCTTGTTTGTAACTGGATATAGTGATTCTTACATTATCCTTTGCCTTCTTACTAGACAAACAAAAGTTACAAGCAAGTTGGAATACTGATAATTTTTCTCTTATTTGTTACTGTACTGTGCTTGGCGTGGATAGTAATTTCTTCCTTGCCATAAATAGATGTTTTTCTTTCAGTATTCTGTAAATAATTTTTAAATATGTATAATTTATTTTTAAAACACAGAAATAACATGGGCAAGAGAGCAAAAGATACCACATGGACTCAAAGAATGACTATGCTCGAGATGCATAGGTACATACAAAGGAAATGTTTATGTGAATTGGAAATAAATATGAAAATAAAGGAGATAACTATAATTGACGTGTATGTGTATTAGGGCTGGGTGGATCTTAATTGTATGGGTTTGGAGATTCTGCCCCTTGCTTATGTTTGACAGTTTAAGGAACATGTTTGTAGCATGTATAATTCTGTATATAACGTATAATTATTCTGAATAATTTTTATTTTATTTTTTTACACCTTTTATTGACCTCGGGGGCCCAGCCTCTTCCCCACCCGTCCCCCCAAAAGGGAAGGATGGCGGTATGTAAAAGTGATTAGTGTAAACCGAGACAGTGAATTGTGCTGAAATATGAAGATTCTCTAACCCATTTCAGGTGGATGTAAACAGAGATATGATGACTTAAGCAGGAAAACATATTTCTTTAACTGATCTGTCACTGTGTCATGTTTTAGTGTGCTAAAGTGTGTCCATCATGTGCTAAAATGTCCGTTGGTCCTATAGGCAGATTTCTGTGCCCCCATAGACCTCCACTAAAGTCAGTCTGGTTATGTGCAGGTTCAGCAATGCTCCTACACAGATCAGTATGCCAGACCAGAGCCATAGTCTGTGCAGGACTCTAGCTGCTGTTTTACGCCAAAGAGTTGATACTTTGAAGAGTGTTAACTCCTGGGTGAAAGTATCCTAACTTGAAAGATGTCATTTGTGTCCAATGAGATGTCACTGGCAGAAAATTGCTTTTACTATTTTATTTAATATAAAGTTAAATCAGACATCTTTGTTCTCTTTCTTTTTTCATTAATCATTGACTTCATACTTTACTGTCATATCTTCTCCTTCCTTTCCCTGTGAAAAATTGTAACTCCCTCACCTTTCATACAGGAAAAGGAAATAGAACGTTTTTTGAAAATTCCAGTATTCAAACATTTTATTGTGAAGTGGGGAAGGAGAGAATCTTTAGTCTGTTGCCTCCCCTTTCCCCATTCCCAAATTTATATTTTTCTCATTACCACCCTCCAGGGTCCCATATGATAGAATCCCTAGCTCCTAACTTAGAAGAAATAGTCACAATCAAAATTTCTTCAGGGGCACATCAGCACAAAACAACTGTTTGAGGGAGTCAGCACTTCATAGAGCCGCCCACATAAACTAAGTGTGATGCCCCTACAATGGTCCCTGGTCCTCCATATATATTTTGATGAGGCTTTTCTGCCTGAAGTTCTTAAGACCATTACAATATGTTAATAGCAGGACTCTAATATGATTTAATTTCCATATGTTGTATCCTTCAACTCACTGCATATTTGTTTGCAAACTTACTGTTATATATTCTGATGACAGTAAGAAGTCAGTAGGTTCCATTTGAGAACACTGCACTTTATTATATGTCCTTGAAATCACAAATATATTGATATTGTCACATGTCAAAGAAAAGAATATGCAAGATTAATTCAAAACAAAACAAAATCCAGGTGGTTTGGGACATATATCTCACAGCTATTTACATGTATGAGGTGAACTGGTGCAATATAGCACACAAATATAAAAGCGAAACCATCGGGGACAGCATTTGGCCACTGAACTAAAAAGATGTGCTTTTCTCAGCCCCTGCAGCTTCACCTTAAAATCCACAATTATACTGAGATTCAATCATCCTCTCAAAGATGGATTTTCCAGTAATTACTCTTGAAGAGGCCACCATGATTTGTGTGGCCCACTAAATGCCTACAGACAAAAGTAAAGTCAGCCAACCAGATTCTTCAGGCCTAGTCAGCCACTTTACAGCATCATCTTCCACACCATCTTCTGACGTAGAGCCACTATCTCCTAAGTCCTCTTCAGTGATTAATTCTGTCTGTGTTGTGTACAGCAATAGGACAGCATTCCTTTAGTTGTGAGCCCTCTACTGGTGCTCACTGAGCTCTATGTTTTAGAAATGAGATGGAGCTGTACTATGTAGCTAGTGAAGCCTGGAATGTCTATATGTACTTAATAAAAACGGTTCTGTGGGAACCAGCCATCCCTGTGTGGTTTCTTAATATTGTTGTCTAAAGAGCAAAAGACACCACCCTGTGAAGTGTTTAAAATTATTATAGTTAAAGTAGAGCATATGCCAAGTACACTTTTCTCACTGACAGATGATGAAAAGAGAATATTGTTTTATAATACAGTGCAGAGGATCCTTTAGATGAAATTGGGAACAATGGATATGACAGAAAACCATGTACAAGTTTTTGTGGGACAGATATTTGAACCAAAATTATTACATAAAACTTTAGGTTGAGACACACCTAAAGCCAGATTTGTAAAGATATCTAGGCAGTTAAAGATACAGATAGGCGCCTACTAAGATTTACAAAGACATCTATCTGCCTAACTCCCATTGATTTTAAACGGGAGTTAGGTGCCTAGGCATTCTTGTAAATCCCACTAGATGCCTAAATAACTTTGAAAATCTGGCCTCTATTGGCTGACTGTTGTACTTAAAGAAGTAGATTTGATCCCAAAATATTGTAGGCACTCTAGAGGATTTGTGAAATATTTTTGAATGATGACATACAGGACTTCTATGTGGAATTTTGACAAATGGGTATTTCTTATTTTCTATGGCTAGTTTAGTGTTGTAAATAACCATACCTTTCCATTGTCCTTAGATTAGCTATTGGAACATGCACAACATAAATCCTCCTGATACAAATCTGGAAAGTGTTAGGGACTTTTAACATAAACAGTCTCAACATATGTTCAGAGCTGTCTTCCAGCACTTCTAACTTGTATTTCAAAGTTGACCTTTAAAGCTCATACTGGAAATACATTTATTTTAGCTTTGATAAGACATAGACCTATCTGTGAAATATTGAAGGTGACAAGACTCCTGAAAAGTGCATTGTGCTACCAAAAAGAAAACATTGTTCTGGATTGCACTCAGCATCTCAGGCTGAGCACATTTCTAAGATGATTTTATATATTGAGTCTCCAGACTAGTAATGTAAGGCTTTTGGTGCCGTTCACCTCCCACACCCATCCCCCAAAGGAGGAATGCTGTGGCAGGATTAATGACAGAAGCGGCCAGGGAAGGTTCCATATTGGTTATTGAAAACAGATGACAGGAGATGTATAAACGAAAAGTGATGCAAACAAGGAAATGGAGGGTAAGTGTGGGAGAGAAGAGGGACAAATAAAAACATCCATATTTTAGGGTGGCTTGCCTGTGGGCTGAAAAGCCTGTGCCTAAGCCAGCTTTAATTCCAGGATGAGCCACTCCTGGGTGAATCAGGTGATTACCTCTCCCCGTCCCCTTTAGAAAGATAACCGTTTTATAGTGGGGAGCCAGGAAACTGAGCGATATCTGGAGGCGCTGTAGGATGCAAGAACGTTCCTACAGGGCACTGAGTCAACAAGGGGAAGCTGAAGAAAGTTCTTCAGGCAAGGGGGCCTGGGAGAAATGCACGAGGCTGGGCTGAAAAATGTGAGTCTGTTTTTTTGTTTTGGGTTAATCAGAGAGACAGAGACTGCTGATGTTTCTCTGAGTTTGAGGCCTAGAATGCCTGTGTGCGCCACAGGACTGAACAAACCAGTGCCCAAGAGGGGGACTGTTTGAACTACAGCAGAGCCTCAGAGTTACAAACTGTCTGGTCACCCACACACCTCATTTGGAACAGGAATTATGCAATCAGGCAGCAACAGAGGAAAACACAAAACAAAAGCAAATACAGTACAGTTGTTACCCACACACTAGAGCACCTCCCCTTTATCCCAATTCATAGGGCTCAAGGTATAACCCAGTAAAGGCACCCTTACCTTTTTCCAATCCGTAGGGCACTGAGGGAAAGGCACCTACCCTTACTCAATTCACACTCTGGGGTTCAGAGTATCCTAGTCCCAGTCTGTAGGGCTCCAGGAATAACCTGGTTAATTTAAGTACCCACCCTTTCCCAATTCATAGGGCTCTGGGCATAATTTGTGAGTTTGCCAGGTCTTTTACCAGTGAAGGAACCTTACACAGTAATATCCTTATTTTCTATTAATTATCAAAACAGAATACACATGCGGAGCATATAATGCTCCCCAATCCCAATAAGGCAGACAAACGTCTTCTGGTGGCCAGTCAGGATTAGATCATCTGGGGACTCCAGCGTCTGTAAATACAGTTGGCAGGGAGGGTGTTGAGGTCTGGCAGCTCTGATCTTGGGCTGTATTCTGGAGTTAATTTTCCAAAGAACTTCTTTTTGGACCTTAGTTTGTATAGTTAAAACTTGAGTCCTGCTTAGTTATACCTTAACCAATCATTTTAAATTGAAGTACTACAAAACACCAATCCTAGCCCATTACGAAACAGTTATTCAACCAATCATATCCCACCACCTTAGTTAATTTAAATATTTCACAATTAGTTATGCGGCAGGCAGAAGCAATCAAAGAACCAGACAGAAATCATTCAGATAAACAATAGAGAAGTGGGAACAATAAGACAAAACAATAAAAAGTGTAGATCTTACAACCATAATATTACATTG
Organism: Emydura macquarii macquarii; assembly: GCF_026122565.2. NCBI lineage: Eukaryota > Metazoa > Chordata > Testudines > Chelidae > Emydura > Emydura macquarii. Next base: position 4,429,930 of record NW_027132971.1, on the reverse strand, counting down.
TAATTTTAGGAATGTAGGATCATGTGACTACCTGCAACTTAGCTCATGGCTGCTCTCTCTCCTAGTATGGCTGCTACAGCTTAGTCAAAAAAACAAGGCCTCAGACCTTACACAGTACTGTTTTCAAGGTAAACTAATAAAAAAAAAAAAAAGGGGGGGGGGAGGAGGTTTAAAAAAAATGTTTGACAAGGTGAGGAAACTGTTTCAGTGCTTGTTTCATTTAAATGAAGATGGTTAAAAGCAGCATTTTTCTTCCACTTAGTAAAGTTTCAAAGCTGTATTAAGTCAATGCTCAGTTGTAATCTTTGGAAAGAACCACCATAACATTTTGTGTTTGCTCAGAGTTATGAATATTTCAGAGTTATGAACAACCTCCATTCCCATTCCATTTGTAACCCTGACATTCCACTGTATTGTTGAGCTGAGTGAGAGTTCTTAAAGGGCTCTGAAGAGGGGGAGAAAATAGGCAGGGTGCTGCAGAGCGACCTTTGGCCATGAGGGGGCTCTTGGGAGGCAGGTGACTGAGCTATAGGCTGGATAAAATAGAAACACTCAAACAATAAATTGGCGATAATATGTATTGTAGGACATTAGAAAAACTGAAATTCACTTTCAGAATTTTTACTACTATTGCAACAAGAGAAAAAATAATTTAATTACCGATATCCTTCAGCAATGCATTCCCTTTATCAGTTATATTTGTTCATCAATGTATATGGCACTGTGCAATAGGTAAAATGTGCCCAACAAATAAAAATTAACGTCCAAAGAGCTTACAATTTAACCCCACAGTGTGCTATGTAGAATGACATTCTTCAGCATCAATGTTTGTCATTGCTAGGACACTTAATAAAACAGACTGAACATTCAAAACCATTTTTGATTCATTTTTGTTTTGATTCAAAATAAAGAAGAAAAAATCAATGCTTCACTTCAACGTTTTTTGTAAACAAAGCATTTTGAATTTTTTAATTTGAAATGACTTTTAGACATTTACTTAAATTTTACTTTAAAAAATTAAGCCTAAGTTTAAACAAAATGTTTTGTTCAACCTGAAATTATTTTTTTTTCTGACTTCTTGCTTTGCCCATTTTTTAAAAAAAATTTTGTTTCAGGAGGTGACCTTTAAACTTTTTTGGAACAGTGAATTGAAAAATTAGTTATTCATTCACACAACTATACTAGTTAATAAGTCAGAATTATTGTTTTGGCATTGTACAAAGAAACAATATTAAAGGCGATCCTGTTATGTTGGGGACATTTCTTTTGTGGTAGCAAAAACTGCTTTTTAACTCTTCCATCGGTTTGTATTCAGTATCCATTAACAATTTGTTAAATGTTTTTTATTTATTTATAGTGTTTTGGAGGGGGATATGGCTTTTTACAAAAATATAAGGTGATGGATCATTTCCCTAGTACAGATGGACCTTTTGGTGAAAGGATCCATTACTCATAAACTATAAGCAGGAAGCTTTAATAGCTTATTGGCGATTATGTTGAAGTGAGGCAGTGGCTTCTGCGTGCCTCATTGGTTAGCAACTAGATCCAGGTAATTGGTGACTTTTAATCCTCCAGTGGGCCTGATCTTGCACTGAAACTGTCTTAAAGGAGGTTGATCTGAACATAAAGCGGGGTTGAAAGAAAGTCTAAAGTCAAGGAGGTGGGTTAAAAAATACATGAGGAGTAGTTAGGAGTGGATGGTTATAAACTATTCTGCCAACAACTAAGCCACACTTAAAAAATAAAAAATCCAATATATACATGTACTGTAGGGCAGTAAGTAACTGATTTTGTATTTGAATGGTACTTGCAAAATAAAAAAACAGGAATTAAAATGTAATTCACATGCCTCACGTTCCTTTCTCTCCTTTTGGGTGTTCTTCTCCTCTTTGTCATTTATTTATTCCGTGCATGCTCTTCCTTTTCAATAGTTGAATTTTGTCACCATTCCCTTTGATAGCTTTTGTCACCATATCACTAACATTTGGCTGTTTGTGCAGAATCTTGTTGGATGTCGGACCATAGAATCTTTCACTTCCTATACTAAATAAGATAGATGGATAAGACACTAACACACTTGAAACAGGAGTTTTGTGAAGTGCCAGTATTTACGTAAGTAAGATGTTATGTCTGTTGTGATTGGTAAGCCTTTGCTATGAGGGGAAGTGTGGTTGATGAAAACTCTTGCAATTAAGCAGATTAGCTAATCAGCATATCAAATTTTAGATCCAATTGGTATCCACAGAGGCATATGTCAGCACAATTTCTGATTTGTTGCAGCACATTGAACAGATCACAGGAACAAAACTGCAGATTCTTTTATCTGTAGAAGGAACAGCTGAAATAGCTGCTGCTACTCCATCTGGGTCACAGGGTTTTGAACCCTTTTTACTGCATAAAACAGCTGATATCTAGTTTGTAATGTTTCCTGTTTCTACAGCACAAGACAAGAGAGTTTCTCATATCTTCACACTTCTAATTATGATGTTATACAAAATGTAAGGAGGAGAGAGTCTGCCTTCATAGCTAAAAGGAAAGATATTACTTAGTGCAGAGAATAGACAGAGAGAGTTACTGTCACAAGGCTAGCTGGCCCTGTCAGCCTTAGCTCACCTCCCCAGGTGGAGGGAATGAATACAGAGGTCTATTGCTAGAGCCATCTGAGCAAGAACCAAGCCTTCTGGAGGATCTGAGAGAAGTCTGACTTCAGTTAACCAGTTTTTAACCCACTTATTGTGGGCCATGTTAATTTTGTTTAGTGCTTTTTTTTTTTTAAACTAGAGCATTATGCAGGATTAAATCAAATGAATTCCAGAAGGCTAGATATATTATTTCCACATAGCCACCTTTATTAACCAACCTTGAAATGTTATTAAAAAAATCCAGTTTATTTGACAAGACCTATTTTCCATAAAATCGTGCTGACAGGAATTCACTATTCTACCATTCTTTAATTCCTTATTGATTGATTACATCCCATAACAGCTTTTCCATGATTTTGCACAGGTTAACTGACCTATGGTTTCTAGGGTCATCCCGTTAACCTATTTAAATAGTGGCAGGTTATGGGCTCCCCCCTTCCCCAGTCCTCGGGAACTTCCTCAGTGTTCCAAGATTTGCTAAAAATAAACATTAGTGGTTCAGAGAGCTCCTCGGTCAGTTTTTTAAATATACTTCCGTTCAAGTTATCCAGTCTGCTGGTTAAAAAACGTTTAATAGTTGCTGTTTAACATCCTATTTCATCAGTAATTAGGGGGGAAGAACTTCCTTACTGCTGTAAGACATAAGTACATCATTCTGTTGTCCTCCAAATACAGAACAGAAATATTTATTGACTACTTCTGCCTTTTCTGCATCACGATTGTCAATTTTACCATCTTTATTTAGTATTGGACCTATATTGTTAGGATTTTGTTTGTTCCTGATATATTTAAAGAATTCCATCTTATTGTCCTTAACCTTTCTGGCCATAGCTATTTCACAGATAACAGTATCAGTTAGAAAATGCAAACAATTAATACAGGAAACTAATTGCTGAGCTGTACTCATTGATTTGAATGGCCTCATTTGTCCTTTTTAAAAAAATGCTACTTTCACTTTCTTACTTTTAATCAAGATGGTTTTAAGAGGGGCCCAAGCCTTGCAGGAAGAATTTCCAAGCTGGAGCTACTGCTTCACTGCCATGTAGTTTGTGAAGCAATGCTCAAGTTTGGTTTGTTGGCTAAATAATGGATGAATGTTACTTGAAGATTATGTACGTACCTTCGTTGAGATTTGTTCACAAGCCAAAAGAGGAGATGCCTGGGGATGGAGTCTAGCACTGCAAATGTGTTAGTTCATCTGTCTCCTTGCTACTGATTATTGTTGTCAGGTGAGAATGTCCTGTGATGTATATTATCCCAGCATTTGAGAATTTATGAACACAGGGTTAGTGTTAGTCTGAGTTGTGTTATAAGAAACCTAACTAAATTCACATATATTTGGGAAGGTATCCTAGCAATTGGAGATACAAAAAACTGGCATGCAAATACGTAAATAGGCATTTGTACATGCAGAATACGTAACTGAGCAATTTAACTACCCAACTTCCACTTGGACAAATATGACCTTTACAGGTGGGGATTTTGTGTGCAGACTTTTAGAAGCCACTTTTGAAAAAGGAGCCCTTTTTGTTCAATTCATGCTAATCCTCAGGCTTTCGTTTTCAGTAGTACTCAGAAGCCCTTTCCTTCATCAGATGTCCTCGCTGTGGGAAACTGCCATATTGTGAGGGGTGTTGTTGCAGCTGCATTGGTCCCAGGATATTAGAGAGACAAGGTGGGTGAGGTAACATCTTTTACTGGACCAACTTTGGTTGGTGAAAGAGACAAGCTTGCACAGAGCTCGTCTTTGGGTCTGAGCCCTGTGTGAGCTCGAAAGCTTGTCTCTCTTACCAGCCGAAGTTGGTCCACTTAAAAAATATGACCTCACCCCTCTTGTCTCTCTAATATTGTGAGGATGACAGCTGGGAAAAATATTCATTGCAAAAGTTTTTAAATTAAATTTACAAGTGTAAATTTGCTGGGGGTGGGGAGACTACCAGTGAAGGGGAAGATGGTGATACCATTTTACCACCATGCACCCTCTCCCCTCCCCCCCAACAACTAGAGAATATGGGGCCAAATTAAGAGATGTTGCATAAAGTGGTGTAAATTAGACTTCTCTGTACTTATGTGTAGCGCAGTCTAAGGTGGTATACACTTACGCCTTCATCCACCTGCTCAGTGTGTAAATCACAGTACTGAATATAGAGGTCTAATTCTAGTCTTACTGGATGACACTGAGTAAGTAGTCAGCTCACTGAACTTCCCTTTTCTCATTTGTAAAATTGAGATAGTGATATTTACCTCCTTCAATGCTTGTCAATATTAATTGCTTGTAAATATAACGCTGGTAACCTCTTTGGGTGTCCACCTATATAATTCACCAGACCACATGCCTTTTGAGGGCATTGCCTTCTTGCTGAATTTCTTTTTTTGTTGTTCTTGCAAACTTGGCTAATTCTCCTTTTTGGAATTTCATGTAAAACGTGCTTTTTTTTGTTAAAGATTTTTTTATTTTTTTTATGTGTGTTTTCACATACTTCAGTGTTTTTAAAACAAAACTGTTCCGTCTCTCAAAATCGTGGGAAAATTGCAAACCAAGTTGTTAAAATACTGCAATAATTTTTGCTGAACATTTTCATCAGTTTGGCCAACCCTAGGCAAATCTCTTTATTGTAAAAGTTTCCCTTGATCTTTACAACTATTATAAGTGAGTCAAACCTAGACGATATCTTTTTTTATATTCATTTTATTCTATTAATATTTCCGGCAAGAGGATTAACTACAGTAGTCACATAATCCTGAAAGCCATTACTTGTATTTATAGAGATGTAACATTAGTATGTCTTCAACCTGCCTTTTTCCCTGTGTTATTTCATGTTTCTTTGATGTCTTTCTATTCTAAACCACATCTTCCACTGAAGAAGCAGCTAAGCTTCCAAATTAAATGTGGAAATAGCCTCTTGTTCTTGGGGGGTAAGTCTCTTTGTCAACAAACAATTTTGTGAAATCCTGCAGGCATTACAAATGTACAAGTCCCTTGTAAGATGAAGTGATCCTCTTTAAGAGCTCATCTACTAGAGAAACTCCATTTTCTAAATAGGCAGCATCAGGAAGAATGTTGGCAGTTGTTTTTTCTAATTAAGTGTTTCAGAACTGATTAGAAATTCTCCGCTAAAAGCCTTAGAAATCAAACACTCAAACAAAAAATTGATGCACAGGCTGCCCCGTGGCTTTAGTCTTGTAGTGCTTTTCACAGAGAAGAAATCCTAAAATTACAAACATGTCCAATCCTGCAGCAGTCACTATGAAATATATGCTCTGATCCTGGAAAGATTCATATGCATGCTTAATTATAAGTATATGATGGTCCCTTTGATTTTAATGGCTCTGCTCATAGTAGTAAACATTACACCTGGGAGTATTTAAGGATTGAGCTCCATGGGAGGGTAGCTGCTTTGTTTTCTTTTACTAACCTGACATATGTCTTTATTTGCCTTATTTTTTGCCTATTGTCTTGTTAAAGAAAGAAACTAATAGGCTTCTGCATCTGAATGTATTATGGTAGGTAATGAGGTTGATGAGAAACCCACAGTCTATGCTTGAAATTGCTAGTCTGCTTTCAGGTACTGATGTGTTAGTTCTGGTCCGGCTGGTATTAGATTCTAAGAAGGAAGGACTTAGTTGCAGAATGGCGAGGGGAAGTCTGTAAGAGTATTGACTTTCTGCCTTATGCAGGTGTTTTGATATTTTAATTTATTTTGTTTTAACCAAGAACAGTTTGGACACCTGACAAAAATAACCATGAAGATTTTTTTCCCTCCCTCAAGTATCAAATCTAACAGGACCCCAGCTTCTATTACTCTTAAGAATTATGTTGGAATCAAAACCAAAACTGCAAGTAAAATAGATTGTGAGATTTTTTTTCATGAAAGCTTTTTGTGCACCCTGGTGTAAACTAACTTCAAAGTTCCAAAATTAGGTTTTGGAGTCTTGTCTTCTCCCTCACCCTCTCCCCAAATCCTGATCTTTTGTGACTCGCTTCAGAAGTGAAAATTATTTCACTGAAGATTTTTATTTCTCTTAAGTAAATTCATATTAGCTTATTACGTGTGTGCAGCCATTTAGTTTTTAAGGTCAGTGATGATAATTTCCAGGAAAGTGGTTGTAATTTCTAATATGAATAAGCTACGACCACATTATAGTTGTATCCCATTCCATTGCACATTGCTTTGGGTTTTGTTTATTTCTGCTGAAGAAGGCTCTTTCTCATGCAATGTGCTCTCTGGTGTATACAAATATACTGGAGGAGGAAGTGACTCTAGACTGTCCTTTCTTCTCTTTTGATTTATGGCTCATACTTGCTCAAAATCCTCAGAGCATAATAGATACCAGATGCAAATATTTCCCACAACTAGAACATGAAGTAATGAAACATTGTAACACTCATGCCTTCCCTAGGGTTGCCAACCCTCCAGGATTATCTGGAGTCTCCAGGAATTAAAGATTAATCTTTAATTAAAGATTGTCATGTGACAACCTTCAGGTATACATCCAACCAAAATTGGCAATCCTCTGTGTGTGTGTAAGGCATTTTATGTTGTAACAATTGCAGATAGTGACCATCATTCATAGTAAATGCTGCAGAACTGTTTCCAATGGAGTTCTGTGTTTACATGATCATGACTTTCCAAAGTATGTACTATTTGAGCTGACATTGACCATGCTTTATCTCAGCTCAGAGGCTAATTGATTTTTGGAAAGTTTGAACAATGTCCCTTTAGCCATTTTTTAAATGTAGAAAACTGAAAAATACTTTCCCCAACATAAAAACACCAATATTAATTTCTAACCATTCTTCTGAGCAAGGCTACAGCAAAACGACTAATGTTTGAAATGTGTCATGTATGTGGTCATCAATTAAAACTAGTGCCTTTGTTGGTCAGAAAAAAATATTTAATTTACCAAAATTACAAATGTTTGAAACCTGCATATCATGTTCAGTAGAAAAATTTCCAATTTCTGCAAGTGCACACTTTACGCATATGCATTCTGTATATCCGCACAGTCAGCTAAGTGTGCACCAGTAGCTAGGTAAAGATTTGCTTCTTAGTTTATTTTACTAGCACATGGTTGATGCTTCACTTTTTTCATCTTCCTTTATAGATGTACTACTCTATGGTTACTCTGTGCGTGACCCTTGACTTACTTATAGACTGTGGCCAAGAGGTTTTTGGGCAGTTAGCCAGGAAGGACAGAAATGTTCAGTTTGTCCCCTGCTCCAGTGGGGAAACTTGAATCCCTTGTTAGAAAAAGAAAGAAGCATGGGCAGAAGAAATCAAATGTACACAAATGTTCTTGACCTAATTGAGTCATTAATGCTCTCAAAAGTAGAATCAAATCCTGTGCCAGCTGTATGGTAGCCCAAAGAAAATAAATCTGTGTGGTACTATCTACAACGGATCACTTAAAATATTCTAATAGACTGAACAGTAAGAATGGTGATATCATTTCTGGCGTGTTAGTCATGGAGGGCCTGATTCTGCCACATTTCATGCTGAGTATCACTTTACTCTGCAAACCTACTCAGAGAGCAAGGTACATGATGCAGAATCAGGCCTGGCCTTTGAATTAAAATCTATGTTCTATCTGGATGTAACTCTGTAATTTAAAATGGAGACTAATCATTTGGTAATCTTTCATCCTACATCAAAGGCTTTTGCATGAATAGCATTTGTTACTGACAAAGATAATTAGACCATCTATTCAGATGCAATCTTGCAGTAGAGAGGTACATCAAATATACTGGTAATGTTTGAGGAACCTGTTCAAAGAACAGGTATATTGACTACGACCAAATTATCATGACATCAAGGTCATCCATCAGGTGCATAATCTTATTACAAATCTAGGGAAATTTTTCTTTGACAGGCATGTGCTTTGGCTCCTGATAGTCTAGAAGGAGTTTGTATCCAACAAAGTATCATACTTTACATCAAAATCCCCAAACTTTATTGTAAGAGGATTAAAAAAGTAAAATAAAAAAATTATATTTTAAATGGAGCATTTTCAGAAAGTTTAATAATACACAACAACGTGATAGTTTTCATCACTTCATACCTCTCAAACTCCTTCACAAACAGATGTGTTCCATATATATGGCCCCCCATTACCATGGTATCTATAAATATCTGAGATGATCAAAACTTCATCAGTTGTTTTAGACAACCAAAACTTGTGTGTGCACCTCTCTCTTTTCTCTCACCCCATCTGTCATTATTTATAATACAGGGCATGAAAAAACTCACATGAGATTGCATAGAAAGAAAAAGGGGAAATAATTTGTACTAGCTACTCTGGGGCCTGGTTTATGATCCATGCACTACTTCATTCTAGCCTCCAGAATTAATATACGAGGGAAAGACAAGTGATCTGATTTTTTAGTATCCTCTGCATCTAACATTGGATCATAAATAGATTTTGTTTTTCCATTTTATGAACCTGTGTAGTAACAACTGAAGGTGAAACATAAAGTCTTTCATTCACCACTAAATACAGTAGAACCTCAGAGTTACAAACAACCTCATTCCCAAGGTGTTCATAACTCTGAACTGTTTGTAACTCTGAACAAAATATTATGGTTGTTCTTTCAAACATTTATAACTGAATGTTGACTTAATACAGCTTTGAAACTTTACTATGCAGAAGAAAAAGGCTGCCTTTAACCATCTTAATTTAAATTAAACAAGCCCAGAAACAGTTTTGTTACCTTGTCAAATCTTTTTTTTTTTTTTTTTTAAACTTTCCCTTTATTTTTTTAGTGGTTAACATTTAACACGGTATTGTGCTCTACAGTATTAATTTTTTTGTCTCTGCTGCCTGATTGCGTACTTCCTGTTCCAAACGAGGTTTGTGGCTGACCAGTCAATTCATAACTGGTGTTTATGACTCTGTGATTCTGTTGTATTGTCTTAGAAGTAGCAGTCTGTTGCTGTTTTTTTTTTTTTTCCTCTGGTAAGACCCATCATTTTGTTTTTCCTTTCCTGTGATAGTGGCACTCAACATTTTGCTGTGCCAGATTACACCTTATAACTGATTAAATGAGTTAGATTCTCAAAATATGTCACTGGGCATAGAATGACATTTAATATCTGTATATTATTAGTGTGTTGAATTATATGTAGTTTTGATACTCCATTTTGCAAATTGTCAATCACTATTTTCTCAGATTGGCAGGGTAGTGTTGATCTTAAACTGCTACTGCTCATGCTGTTCTTGTTCTGTGTCTAACCAGAGGACATCATTCTTACTGGCTAGCAGTTTGGTACCTCTCATACTACGTTGTTGGGGTTTTTTTGGGAGAAAGTGTTAAAAAAGTTGTCACGTCTTGTATAGTAATTAGAAGAAGCTTTAATGGCTGTTTGCAAAGAAAAAGAGACATTAGGAGCCTCAGCAACTAACTGATTTTTACAATGTGTTGTAAATAAAAAGTCACATTACTATGTAGGGAATGAAGAGTTTTATATAAAGTAACACTTCAGGTTAAGAGAGTAGGGGGTTGACCTATGTTTAGTGCATCCTTATTGGTATATAATTCACATTATGTGAAGTAAAAAAGAGAACATGCATTATTTTGAGCAGATTTGAGTGATTTTTGAAGTTTGTGTGGTGATATTTAAAGATGAGCAACCACAGTAAATCTTGAGGACCTTGAGCCAAAATTCAGGTGGGTGGTTTTTTGGTTTTTTTTAAAACAATCACATTATTTTGAACTCATTTTTTAAAGCTGGTTTATGCCACTCTTGTACTTTTGGTCCCATTGCACAGTTTGTTCTTTCTACTCAAGATCGACCAAAACGTCAAAGGTCAGCAGTGTTCAGCTACAAGGTTTTGCTCAGAGCTAAATCTTCTTGTAAGTTGTTACAGGTTCCAAACTCCATGGACATCTGAGGGAGTTTTCAAGCAGGTATAAGAGACTATATCCATGAGCAAACCAGTCAGGCAAAAGAATATTCTGTAATGGAAGAAACACTGTAATCAATGAGTCTGATTCTTCTCCTTTCAAAACCAGTAATTTTATTCCAAGAGGAGTGGAATCTGGCCCAATGCTGTATAGAACCATTTTTCCCACTAACTTTGGAAATAAATATTTGCACTAAAGATGTCACAATGTTTGCAATAGAGAAAGCACATTAAATGGATAGTTTTCTATTAGTATGTGAGCTTTGCTTAAAATGATCAATTTTTTTTTACATGGGATATATTGTCACGGCTAGAGAATATATGAAATGGGGTAAGGTGGCATAGGATAACTGTGGGTGGGTGGGGAGGGAGAGAGTTATAATATGTTTAAACTTAAAGTCCCATTTTATTGTCTGCAATAATACCAGTAGTAGTAAAACTGCATTTCTAAAATACAAAAAGGCTTTAGAGTGAAAATGATTTACAGAAACTCAGACAAAGCTTACATATAAAAGGAGACCTTTGGCAGTATGGGACCAGTACAAAAATAAATTACTGGATTTTCTGTGCTATATCTGTGGCAGTATATTTAATGTCTCCTTTATGTACAAGCTCTGAAACAGTGTAACTTCTCTGAATATTGTCTGTAATAATTGTGGCAAAAGGCTATAATTTGCCAAGTGAGTGAGGTGGTTATGCTTGTTTGTCTTTTGGTAACAATCCATTGGCTAAATCAGGTAGTATTGGTTGACTGACTAAACCGTTCAAATATTTTTATGAGACAGCCAGCCATTCTTTCTTAAAGCTGTATAAGAAACATCTGGCTAAATGACTGAACAACATTTGTAGCCATGAATATCCTGGATTAATGATCAAGGATTCTGACTAATACCCACCACTAATGAGTACTAAATATGTGCCTGCTAGTGTGGTCTATTTTTTTTCTTTTTTCACATTACATCAGTGATAATTTGATGGACAATTGCACAGATTCCAGTACACTGTGATTTATTTTGCGATCTGTTCTTCCCTCTTTGTTTCTCAATGCTATGCACATAGTGTACACAGCAGGATGTCAAAATTGTATCCATCAGTAAGTAGCATACTGGGCCCACATATGCAGTAAATCAACTCTCTACACCTTACCTATATCTTCCTGGTTTGTGTTTATTGTTTCATGATAGTTAACATTGTCAAAACATTGGCAAATAAAAATATGCAAGAATTTCTGAGACTCTTCCTTTATTGTGTCTGTGTGGGAGAGAGGGAGGGGAGGGATGGGAGGGGGAAGGGGACAAAAGACAGTCCAAGACCTACCTTCCCATCCCTCCAAAAATATAGCACAATGAACTAAGAGCTGGACAGATTTTTTCAGATGAATAGTTTATTTGCTGAAAAATACACTCTCAGGTTGACTGCAACTATTTGCAAATTAGACATGAATTTCACTGAATAGTTCCTTCCAAAAATAATTTAAAAAAAAAACAAACAAACAAAAAACAAAAAAAACCAACCTGGCTAGATACACAAGAGAATTTTGGTGCCATTTGAGGAGGTGGTACCTCTTTGCACCAAGCCTAAATCATCAATTCCTCCATAAGGTCTGAAATGTAGTTTGGAGTCCCAAATGTTACTTCTATAATAATCTCTTTGCAAATACATTCTTGTATAGATTGACTTTCTTTTTTTATGTGCATGAATGCCAGCATTATCTTCATGGGTAGTTTATATGTGGCTATAAAATATGGAAAGTGTAATGATCATCTTTTCCATCTTGTGTCTAAAGGTTGAATAAAACAAATACAAATTTTAATACCTTTACAAATTAACAAAGAAGGAAATTAAGGAGGAGCAAATTCAGGACTTCTGTCTGAAAGGCTAATGTAATCCTGTGTTTTTCCAACATGCTGCTCTCCAGCAGCTCTGGAAAAGGAGCAGCTGCTGTAGGCATTGTTTCCTGCCTCTTTACTACAAGGTGCTTTATAATTTAAATAGCTTCTTTTAAAGAAAAGATCTTTTTAAGTCCACAACTGCCATTTATATAGACTCAGTGCCAAGAAATTAAAAAAACTCTTTAAAAGACCAAAAAAATGGGGGAGAATAAGGTTAACTGATGTGCAGCTGCTCCATTTAGCAAAGTGAAAAATTCTGGAGATATATTGGAGTCTGTGTCATTGTCTTAAAACAAACAGCCCTGTTTTGTTCTTTTGTTAAAATAAACTTCAGTAGTAGCTTCCATTTTGATTTGCCTTCTTCTTAAAAAAACATCTGCACTGCCCATAGCGCTGGAATAACATTTTATCACTGTAATGGATACAGTATATTCTTTCATGTGCTCTTTGCATCTTTTTTTTAAAAGTATGCTAATAGCGTATGAAACGTGTTTGCATTTTTTGTGCGGTGGTGAGGTTGGGGAAGAACTTTAGTGCGAGTTGTGAAGACAACAGGAAGGACTTGATATTCAGCCTTCATTCATGACTCTTACTGGCATGCACTTTTATTAGAATGAAGCATGGCTGTTGAGGGCGGCGGGGCAGGTGGGTTTGGGATGAGGCGGGGGCGAGGGAGTGTTTTTTTTTCAATCAGATTCCCTAACAGTTAATCTGTTCTGTTGCTGTGTTCACGGAGTGTGCTGAGTTGCAGCAGCTCATTCAGAAACAGATTCTGAGGGGAAAAAATCCCTTTTGAGAGCAAGCTGTTTCAAACAAATGCCTTCCTTTTACTGATTTGCAGGATTAAATTTCAGATGGTTGCTTAAGGAACCTGACATTAACAAGCAATGCATTCATCACATTAGCTCTTCTCCTGAAATACCTTTTGGAAAAGAAAATAGAAATGTTAAATAGTCTAGGTAGGCTGCTTGTGACAATCTATGGTTCTGTGATTCCTCCCTCTCACCACCTTTTCAGTAATGACCTACACTTGTATGATTTAAAAAAAACAAAACTCATATGAGTTTTCCCTCTTACATGTTCTAGATAGTTCTGAAATGAGCTGGAGCTCATAGATGTTGCTTTTAGCTTCCTGCTTTAAGAAAACAAAACCAAATAATTACTTCTAATTGTAGCAGTGTGCATTCAGGCCACAAAGCAAATCTAGCTGAGGTTGAATTCATCCAGCCCAAATAAAAGCACAATACCAAACTTCCGTTTAGCACTGTTCGTTGGATTGTCTTCCTCTTATTTCAGTCAAGTCTGTTCTTATCACATGTTTGAAATAAGGGGTTGATCATGATACGATATAACTTTCACATAGCACATGGTGGTTTGAATGTTGATAATGTACGAAGAACGCAACTTTGTTGCAGTCATCTTTTGTTACCAAGATAACAGAAGGCAAGGAAGACTCAAGGTGTGTAAATGCTATTTGTTTTCCCTCCCCCCATTTAATTTATTATTTGGATTGCAGTAGCATCTAGGGGTCCCTGTCAGTTTCAGGGTAACTGCTCCCGTTTTTCTCTTCCATGCTCTCTCAAGGGCACCCACTTAAGTTTCTTTCTCTTGGCTGAAGACCTGTGTGTCTCCCTCCTGACCAGGGTTTTAAGGTTGCATAGCTCCCTGCCTTACAGTGGGATATCTCCACCCTAAAGGCATGTACTTTGCTTTCTCTCAGGGTATGTCTACCCTGCAGTGTAAGCCCAGGCTCAGGCTCAAGCCTAGCCCCCCTTCTGTCCACACACAATTGTGCTAACTCCCAAGGGGAGTGCAGGGTCTGAGCCCAGATCAAGCCTTGACCCAGGGTTCGAGTCCTATTCCTTTGCAATGTAGATGTATCCCCACTTGCCTCAGGTCCTGAGAGTCCTCCAAAAAGTATCCCACAATACCATGGGCCAACTTCCTTTGTCCTCTCTATCCTAAGAACGTTGAATCTACTCTATTGAAAATGGAAGCAACTGCCCTTGGTGTAGTGCCGCAGCTCAGTGAGTCAGCATTAACCTTCCAGTGTCTTCTGACCCCTGAGCTGCAAGCACATCATTGGAGAGCCTTCCGTGTTTGCCATGGAGACGGAACAGAACAAGCCTTTTGCAAAGCACGTGGCTTCATGGTCATGGGAGTACAGGCTGATTTTGGGAAATCTCTGGTACAAGCAAGCAAAACTATGGACTTCAGTAAGAGTATCACGAATGAGCATGCATACCAGCAAATAGTGAAGTAGCAGCTTTGAAAATGTACTGGGCTGGGAACCAGTGCAGGGAGCAGATTAAGCAGCTGAACAATGAGTTCTGAAACACCAAAACTGCACCTTGAGCAACTCACCAAAATCATGCCCATTTAAGGAAGAGTTTGACCAGGTGCCGGCCACTGCACCCAACATGGAGCCAACCATGGTGCATGGTGACAGGGTTGCTGAGATGGCCCCAGATTCCAGCGGGGGGGATGGGAGCCAGCAGTAGGCACTGAGTAGGTACAATGAAGTCATTCAGTTGCTGAAACTGGTTCCAGAGCAGGCTTTGGAGCAGGAGCAGGAGCAGCAGCGGCACATTTTGGTTCATACTTGGAGGAGCTGATGCACCTCCAAAGGAACAAGATACTGCGAAGCCTGCAGCAGACACCGATGGGACAGAAGCCACCCCTAAGCCGGTAAGTTTCTGGCTCCATTTGAATGTTTCATAATACAGTAATGGGAGGGATTTACGTTCTGTGAACCAATGCAAGAGTTATGAGAAACCCTGGCTAGCAGCGTGTATCCACTAATGGTGGATTGCATGCTGCGGGCGTGGCTTCCCCACACCTCATCACATGGAGTTCTTCAAAAAGGCGACCAGGACATGCAAACAACAAAGAGCACCTTTAAAGTGTATTTTTTTCACTGAAAAGGCACAGATTTTTGCTAGGGCCATTCCTGTTTCTTAAAAATAATAATCTTACATTACCATGCCTATAAGTATGCTGCTCATTCTGTTGTCTATCGAACTGCCTGGAAACAGTGATTTCTCTGTGTGTGTTTGGGGAAATGTATTCCATTCACAAATCTAGTCCATTTCAGTCAGAGACAGTCTAGAGCTGACAAAACCATTTGTCCCAAATACGACTGCGGTTTGAAATTTTGTCCAGAAATGTGCCAAGGGTGGGGAGGTGGAAGGCTGTGGAGTTTTGGGTGTTTGTATGCAGCCATAACAGACTAAGCCACATTGAAGCTAACACAACATCTTGTTGCTTCCCTCATGAATTCTGAGCCAATCCTGGGTGCTGATAGCTGTAAACTTTTCCTGAAGCAGGAACTCTAGATAAGTAGTCACATTTTGGGGAAGAGTGTATTTTCCAAGGTTGCCTCAATAGCTGATCAGCCCATGCAACTCATAGATGTGCTGTTCGGTCACTATATGTTTGAATATGTTTGTAGCATAAACTGCAGGTTTCCCACCGGCAGCTTAGAATAATATCTCCCTTTGCCAGTTGGGGACCACAACAACTCTTATGTCCTCCAAAATGCGGAAGGGCTGAAATCATTTATAAAAAAAAAAAAAAAAAAAAAAAAAAAAAAAAAAGCTTTTGTAGCACAGCCACTGATGGCAATCCCTGCCTCTCTGCCCTCCACCCCTCCAAAATCCAAGTACTTTTGCAATTTTCTACCATCAAAAAAGCATTTTTAACTTGCCATTGTGCCAAAACTTCTTTTGCTGCAATTCATTAAGCTGTGTTCAGGGAGCTTCTGTGATCTAAAGCATCCTTCTCTCACAATATGCTGGTGTTCATCTTGAAAAGTATCATTTTATGTCCTTGAAATTCCACAAGGATTTTTTTCTTCATTCTTGCAGTGAGCTATTTGAGACAATAACCTTCTGTGTCTTATCCTGCTCCAGGCCCCTTGACCTCTACTGGCTGAAGTACCTCCACAACGCGCCCACGCTGCAGCAGAAGCTTGGGCCACCATACTCTCAGGGGCTGTTCCAAGATGCTGTGATGAACTTATGGCCAACAAACAAGTGCAGTACCAAAGACAGAGGGACTTGCGGCTAGAGGAAAGGTGTTGCACAAGGCAAGAGGAAAGGCTCAGGCTGGCTGCACAGTCCGAGGACAGAGCTTCAGCACGGGAGCAGGCACTTGCTTCACAGTTCCCGGAACAGGAATGGTGGCTGTGAGGGAGGAGGACAAAGCTCAGCAGAAAGAGTTGTTTGAGTGACTCGTATCAGTAATGGCTGCAAGAGTATTGACTCCGGCTGCATCATCCACTCCACGGCCTGAGTCCCCTGCAGAGCAGTTGAGAAGCAGCTTGGAAGACTCCATGGCTGAGTGGTACATGCAGTCATGCCTCATGAGTAGCTGATCAGGGCAACCATACCCACTCCCTACTTACTGACCCCCTTCCCTATGGATGCCTCCTTCTCCTTCCAACAGTGCCACTTGCATGGCAAATGGGGAAAGGAGAACAGGTGGCCAAGGGACTTGCCATGGGAGGAGGTCTCTACCTTGTATGTAGTTTCGCTGTTTTCACTTGTTCATGTACTTTGTTTTTGTATTTTTTACTGTAAGGTTGTGTTGTTACTTGTATTTTGGAATGGTCCTGGAAGCTGGTCTGCCTAGGAGTGGATGGATGTTGTACTGTTCTAATACATATTTATAAATAAACTTTATTGATGAAATAAACTTTATCGTTATCATTGCTTCACATCATAAGATGTGTGTTCAAAATAATAAAAATAAACACATGATCAGGGATGATTAGGAATTAATATGCAAAGACTGTCCTTCAATATAGTTATCTATAGCAGTTCATACTTCAGTTGCTTCCTCACATCAGTCTATACTTGTCTCCCCATTTCATAAGTGGTCATCTCACTCATAAGTACATTGCATGGCACTAAAATGCCACACTGCTCCCCAAACACTGACCCCCCCATAATCAGTGAGCCCCCATACCACCCTGCCGCCACAAGCACGTTCATAAAGGTGTTATTCCCCCTCTTCTATTGGGCCATGCAAGTCCATAGGGATGTTTGTGCTCCTACACTGACTTCTCTTGCCCGAGTATATTCAGCTCCAGCTGTGGTAGGTGCACTTCCTGGCTGAATGTACCGATTCAGCAGCCCCTCGCTGTCATAGCTCTATACAGGGGGAAATGGCTCACCTCTGGCTTCATAAAGACTGAAGAGCACAGGGAGCTACAGCAATGCAGACACTATTGATGACACTTGAACCCAAACGGGTCTGGAAAAATCTCCGAGAGTTCAATCTGCCAAAAGCTTGCCAAAAAAGCACCCTGCTGAGTGACATAAGTTTTGTTGGCATAAGTGCGAGTGTTGGCAGGAGCTCTCTCCCGCTGACATAGGGTGTCTGTGCTTGCGCTTACGCCGGCAACTTATGTTGTTCAGCGTGGTGTGTTTTTCACACTCCTGAGCGACAGAAGTTTTGCCGGCATAAGCCTGAGTGTAGACAAGCCCTAAATCAGAAGCAGATGGCTGAGGGTGTTTCGGGCCCTCAGCCACTTCTCAGACCTGTCCTAGTGAAGCTCACTCCTACATTACTTCAGGGACGTGAGCACAACTAACAAGCTGTTCTGAAAATCCCATATGACCACAAATATATTGAACCCTGTTTGCTTTTAGCAGCAGGTTTCTTGCACCCATGTAAGCTTTTGAAAATTCCAGCATCAATCTATTTGGACCCAGTCTTGGAAATCCTTAGTCACACAACAAATGACTGAAGTCAGTGGCACTATTCAGATGAGGAAATGCTACTTAAGAATTGAAGGATTGGCCCTTTTTATTTTAGTTTTCTCACTTGTCAAAGGGGAACAAGTGGGTGGGAAAAAACCTAACTGGCTTCAAATTGGCTTGATAAGTTTATGGAATGACGGTACGATGGGACTGCCTACCATGGCATGTAGCCGATCTGTCACTGCTAGCAGCAAATATCTCCAACGGCTGGTGATGGAACACTAGGTGGGGAGGGCTCTGCGTTACTCCAGAGAATTCTTTCCCAATTGTCAGGCTCCTGGCTCTTGCCCACATGCTCAGGATCTAACTGATTGCCATATTTGGGGTTGGGAAGAAATACTCCCCCACATCAGCCTGGCAGAAACCTTGGGGGTTTTCGCCTTTTTCTGCAGTGTGGAGCATGGGTCACTTGCAAGTTTAAATTAGTGTAAATGGTGGATTCTCTGTAACCTGAAGTCTTTAAATCATGATTTGAAGACTTCAGTAACTTAGCCAGAGGTTATGGGTCTGTTACAGGAGTGGGTGGGTGCCGTTTTGTGGCCTGCAAGGTGTGGGAGGTCAGGCTAGATAATCATAATGGTCCCTTCTGGCCTTAAAGCTTATGAGTCATGAGTCAGACCAATAGAGAGTTTGGGCCATCTAAGCCAGTTGAATTAGACCAGCAGAGTGTTTGGCCCAGTACAGGGATGTTGTAAGGATTAATTATTTACAAACCAGTGCTAAGTGTTTCTTATTTACTTTTGTTATATTTTATTATTTAAATGGAAACTTCCTATAGTCAGTGATTGTGCTTTGCTGTTTTGGAATCAAAGTAAAGTCGTAACAATGAGCTTCTATGGCTTGAAACAAAGAGCATTTTGTTCAAGTCAGCAGCAGTGAGTACCCTGAAATATAGAGTGCCCTGGCACATGTACTTCCAGGACAGTGAGAGAATATGGAGTAGGCAGATCAGGTTTGAATGGAAATCCCTTATGCTATAACACATACAGGCACTCTCTCCTTTTTCATCCCCTCTTCTGTTTTCCCCCTTCACCTGTCTCCCTCCTTGACAGTAGATCAGTTTCTTTGTTCTGTATTAAGTAACAGAAAAGACATACTATTAATGTCTTAAAAGATCTTGGCACCATATTTTTTAGCATCAGTTATTTAACAGTAAAAATAACCTCAAGGGTTTGACAGGCTTAGAGTGTTTGTGTATTTAAGGGATACATCTGTGTTACATTGATACTGCATAATGATCCCCGGACTATATTTTATCTTACCAAGTTGATTATGGAGGGAGCATTTACCTTCTTTTAAAAGTCTTTTATCTATTGAGTACCAGATAATGAATATGTCTTCAGTGCATGTAATGAAATCAAGTTATGCAGCTGACTGTTTTCATGAAAGCAGGCTAATCAATGGGTAACAAGCATAAGTTGCGCATTAGATGCCTGATTAGTCCAGGGCACCTCCTTATGGGTTATAGCAAGGTTTTTTTGTGTGTGTTTGGGGAGGGGAGGGCTGTTTGTTTAAATATCTAAGAATATTTAGACAAAAAAAAAGCATTCGGAGTATTAGAATGTAGACAGTGTTAGGAGAAATATACAAAACACATTTTCAAGGAAGCTCAAAATGCCCTAAGTGACACAAATTCAGTTGCCTGCCATTCGCACTAAAAAGGGTTTATTCTGGCCAGCATACTTTTATAAATGTTCTTTCTTTTTATGTGCTGTCATAATCTAACATCTTAATCTAGCGTTATTATATACGAACACAAATGTAGTCATGTATAGCTATTCTGAATAATTTAGTGTAAAAAGAGCAATAACTCAAGTTGGATTGAATTGTGTGTTTTCTATCATCTGCATTTCCAATCCAAGTGCTTGAAAGGTTTAGAAGCATTGTACATAAACTTAAAGAAAATTGTTTTCTGCACTGTTCAGTCATGAAACATATTCTACAGACTATGATACCCTTATTGTTAGATCACTGCTATCTTTTTAAGAAATATAGAAACGTTATGTTTGAAAGGAACATCAGAGTTAAAATACCATGCCCAAAAGTTGGTCCAATGAAAGATATTACGTCACCCACCTTGTCTCTCTAATATGCTGGGACTGACCCAGCTACAACACTGCATAATACCTTGCCCACAAATATTGGGCAGCAGCAAATGCACTTTGCAGATGCAGAGTGAATTTCTTTCTCTAGAGAGGAAAGGTTCATAGGAACAAGTCATTGGAAACAATTATAACTTTGAATTAAGATTGTGGAGTTGCACCATTTGGTACATACTTGCTTCAGTGGTTCATGTGGACACTGAGTTTTGAAAGATGCACCATGAAGTGCACAGTTCTGCTTTGTTAGTCACTACGGCCTTTAAAACGCCGGGACATAAAGCCCTTGTTTAGGACAATGTTTTGATATTATACCTGCCAGGATGTTTGGAGCCCTAATCTTCTGCCACAGGATGTGTGTAACTCCCATACAAATGAATGGGAATTACTCATATCCTGTGGTGAGAAAATAAGGCCTGTAAGCCAACATTTTAAAACTAGTCTCTAAGCTTAGGCTTCTAAATAAGAGTGGCCTGGTTTCCATAAGATGCTAGGTGTCTTCCCCTCCCCTCAACTTCATTTAGAAATGTGGGTATTGAACACTTCTGGAAACTAGGCCACTTCTATTACATACCTAAATATGGATTTAGGTGCCTAACGCTAGACCCCCAGGAATGAAATTTTTGGCCTTAGAAGATAGGGCCTGATTCTGCACTATTTAGGTAATAAGAGTTTTAGTGTTTATTTCAATGAGACCAGGATCAGACTCCTAGAGATCATCTCAATTCTGCATGGATATCCATGTCCCAGCCCTAGTCCCCAATCCCAGAAACCAAGGGTTGTATGTATGTTTGAATTTTAATTATTACAAATGGACATTGTAGTGCATAATACTACTGTTTTGCCATCATGTCAATTTACCTGTCATAACAGGTTTTTGTATAGTTATGATATGTAAGCTCTGCACAAATTTTAGAAGCATGAAAGGCCAGAACAAAATTTTTCTATGTTATACAGAAAAGCCATCAAAAAGGTGCAGTGTGTGTGTGTGTGTGTGTATAATAAAATCAGTTGCGATGAACATTATGCCTCTACTGAAGTGCAAATAATTTTTCTGAGAGGTGTAGATATTCATATACTGTATTTAATTTTCATGAGAAGATTACGTATTCAAAACATTTTGGTCCTGGTAGGCTGTTTTAATTCGGAATGGGTGTACTTCGTGGAGTGTGAGGTTTGGATTGATGCCAACTATTTTCTGAGTTCCAGTCTGCAAAATTTCCCCCTGTATTTTTAAACTGTGGTGTTTTTTCTCCTTTCAGGGTGGTGTAAAGGGGAGGTCTGCCCTTAAGGGCAGTTGTTCCTAGTGGTCAGCCCACCCTACCTCCTGGCATGGCCCTTTAAGAATTTTGAAAGGCCCAATAAAGATGCAGGGGTCTAAGGAGTGGTAGGAATACAGAGGAAGCAGTCCCAAGAAGAAGTAGTGGTTAGGAGGAAAGTAGACGCTGTTTCTCTAAAGGCCTGGGACCTGGAGCCTGGCAGAGTAGACAGGGCAAGGTTCCTTTCTGGGAGATGAACTGGGGCAAAGGGGCCAGCATAAATGCTGCCCCTTCCCTCAGAGTAAGGGCAGATGCTTGCAGGAGAAGACTGGCCTGCTGAATCCTTCAAACGGGAAGGTTAATTAGACAATGTTCAGCTGAAGGGAGGTGGCAGAAGCTTTGCAGCTGACTATTCCACGGCAAAAGGCCTGAGACACAAACCCAACTCCAGGAAGAGGGCTGAGGGAGAACTGGTTGGAGGATGGAGGTATAGACTGCTCTAAAGGTGAGAGATAGAGGACCTCTTGTAACAGAACCCAGCTACTTCAGAGAAGGGCTGGGAATGGTGCTGGAGAAAGCATCTTCATAGCTAGCAAAGAAGAAGCTGTGAGGAACCGCAGATGCACTTGGGGATAGTAGAGTCAGAGACCTGGTGAAAACATTGACATGCTGGTGAAGGAGGAGCCTCTCGGAAGTGATAAAGGGATCAAGAAACACGCCTTATCTGCCATCAGGTCCCTGGGCTGAAACCCAGAGGAGAAGGCAGCCTCGGTTTCCTTATCTCTCTCCCACATCAGAGGGTGTGCATGAGTATTAAGAGTAAAAGATTCGAAGAGTGACAAGTTCCAGATGGATGGGGAGATGGGCTTAAAGGCTATTAGACGCCGAGTCTCCTATTTTTGAACTTTTCTGTTCCCCTTGGAGGAGGAATGGACTGAGCAGTGACCTGGCAGGAGGTCTAGGCCACAGAAAACAGATTGCTATGGAACCAGAACAGCTCATTCAGAAAACTGAAAAGGAAAATCCTGCAATACTGCACCTGAACACTTGGAGGTGATCTGGATGTGAGAGGTTGTTTGTATTTTTACATACAGGCATTCTCTCTTCGTCTTGTTCCTGTGGCGAAAGGACTATAATGAATATTAAATATCTGTTTTTCTCTGGCTTTCTTGTTCACAGACTAGCTTCCTAGTATTACCAGTCTGGGTTACTTTAAATTGAATCCCAGCTGGAAGTTACTGCTGCAGTGGAAAATACTGCTAACTACATTACACATACACCACTCCTTTTTTCACCCAAAGGGTGTAAAAAACACTAATTTACACATCTGACTCGAATTTCAACACCATTATATGTGAGTGGGTTTGAAATTGGGCAAAATAAGTTCAGCACCCCTAGTTTTCAGTTTCTTATTAAAAAAGTCAGAATGCACGGTATGAAAATTCATGATTCATGGGTAATTAGATTTTTAAAGCCAGAAGGGAACATTAGATCATCTAGTCTGACCTTGTGTACAATGCTGATTACATTTCAGAGTTTCCCCTGTACTGAGCCCAGTAATTTGTGTCTAGCTAAAGCGTATCTTCCAGAAAGGTGTCTAGTTTTGATTTGAAGACTCCAAGAGATGGAGAATCCATCTCTTCTCTTAGCAGTATGTACCAATGGTTTATCACCCTCGCTGTTTATTTTTTTTATCTTTTTAAAGTGCCTTATTTCTAATTTGAATTTGTCTGGCTTCAGCTTCCAACCATTGGTTCTTGTCATGCCTTTCTCTGCTAGATTAGAGCCCTTTAGTACCTGTCACTTTCTTCCCATAAAAGTACTCATACTCTAATCAGTAATCTATACACTGTAATATTCTTGTGGTTAGGCTAAACAGACTGAGTGCTTTGTGTCTCACTGTAAGGCATGTGTCCAACCCTCAGATCGCTTTTGTGGCTCTTCTTCTGCACCTTCTCCAGTTTTTCAACATCCTTTCTAAAACGGATACTCACACTGTCCGCTTTATTCTAGTATAATATACAGAGGCAAAATCGTCTCCGGCCTCTTACTCACTACTCCCCTGTTCATACATCTAGGGATTGCATTAGCCCTTCTTGTCCCCATGAGCTCCTGATGCAATGCTGGTTTTTTTGTCTACTATGACCACTTAAATTCTTTGGTCATTGCTTTTCAGGATATAGTCTCCCATTCTGTAGGTACGGCCTTATTCTTTCTTCCTAGATGTATGGTCTTGCATTTAGTTTTAATGCATTTTATTTGAATGGGCCCAGTTTACCAAGAGAGCTAGATTGCTCTGTATGACTGCCCCGTCTTTCTCATTATTTACTACTCTGCCAATCTTTGTGTCATCTGCAAATTTTATCTGCAGTGGTTTAGTATTTTTATACATAATGCAGTTTCTGTTGTATGTATCTTTCCAGGGAACACCACTAGATATTTCTGGGAGATTAGAGGAATTAAATGTAAGAACTAACATCTTGAAATGCTTCTTTTTCAATTTCTTAAGTCATTAGTAAACAGGTTTGCACACAAAACACTGCGCACTGGCCTGTGCTGTACTAGCAAAAGGAAGCACCAATTTTGGCCAAGAAGAAATGGATACAAACTCACCAAAAACAAGTTTAGGCTTGAAATTAGAGGAAGGTTTCCAACTATCCGTAGAGTGAAGTTCTGGAATAGCCTTCCAAGGGGAGCAGTGGGAGCAAAAAATACCTACCTGGTTTCAAGACTGAGCTTGCAAGTTTATGGTCAGGATGGTATAAATGCCTACAATGGCATGCAGCCCAGCTGCGACTGCTGTTAGCAAATATCCCCGATGCCTAGTAGATGGGGAGTGCTCTGAGTTTCTATGGTGAATTCTTTCCGAGGTGTCTGGGACTTGGTGACGTGCTCAGGATTTAACTGATCACTATATTTGGAGTCGGGAAGGAATTTTTTCCAAGGTCAGATTGGCAGAGATTCGGGGCTTTTTTTTTTTCTTTTTTGGCCTTCCTTTGCGGCATAGGGCGGGCACTAAGTCAGTTGCTGGTTTAAACTAAAGTAAATGGTGGAATCTCTGTAACTTGAAGTCTTTAAATCATGATTTGAGGCCTTCAATAGCTCAGATTAGGGGTGTGTTACAGGAATGGGTGGGTGAAGTTCTGTGCCCTGCGATGTGCAGGAGATCTGAGTCTCAGTGAACATGGCCTGGAAATTAGAACATAGTTTCTCAACCTGTGGTATGCGTACCCCTGGGGTATGCAAGACACAGGCAGGGGGTACCTGGGGAAAAATACAGTGAAGGGGAGGCGGGCGGCAGCTGTTGACTTCTGGGGAAGCCAGGTGACAGCAGCCCGCTTCCCACCTGCTCCCAGCTGGGAGGCGTGTGGCAGCCCCCAGCTTTTGGGGGAGGCGGGCGGCAGCCCCCCCGCTTCCCGCCCAGTCGCAGCTCCCAGCTGGGAAGCAAGTGGCAGCGAGTGGGAGTTCGGTGGCAGCCTCCTGCATCTTGTGATCTGGGTTCGCAGCTGTGTGGCAACCACCAACGCCCCGGCTCCAAGCCAAGGGACAGCCTCCCGTGCCCCAGCTTGAAGACAGGCAGCAGCCACCTGCCCACATCCCTGGGTACCAGCCAGCGCAGAAGCCTCCTCTGCCCCAGTTCAGATTGGGTGGCAGTCACCCACCTCTCGGGCTGGCAGCCAGGTGGGAGTCGCCTGCAACTTGCCCAAGTGGCAGCCCCCTTCCCTGGCTCAAAGCCCAGTGCCCAGAAAACTTGTCAATTTCACCAGTTATCCTCTTTTTCCTCTCTTCTCTCTCTCTCTCTCTCTCGTCCTCCTTCCCTGTCTCTCTCTCACCCCATCCTCCTCTCAAATCTATGGCAAAAAATTTGGCGCAGCACTTTATGTTCCCCAGCATTGGCATGCCGCTCAAAGCCTCCTAGCTTTGGCCAACATCACCTCTAACCCAGGTACATACTTGAGTTGCGCACTCCTGGTATAAAGGTGGTAACCTTAGGCACACTAGATCTGACATCTGTCATTTCACGGCCTTATATACTCAGCCCTTCTTCCAACGTATGGCTCACATTAGTCTGTAAATATAAAATCCCATGGAAAATTGAGTGTTGGGGCACTTATTAAAATGTTCAGAAGTTAGGGGGTACTTGCTACTTAGAAGGTTGAGAAACACTGGATTAGCGCATGGGGACAGAGGCAAAAGTCCAGAGTGCTGTGCTATTGATTTGCTAGGTGAATTTGTGCGAGGCATTTCTCCTCTCTGAAGGGATAATAATATTTACCCACCTCATTACAGCTGGTGTAGAAGAGCAAAGTGTTATGATTGTAAAGAATAACACAGAAGCTTTCTATGGGATCAGAACCAAGCACTTCCAGAACAAAGCAAATACAGAAAAGTCACATCCATGACACTAATCCCACTAGCTCAGCTCACTAGTGTGTTGTTAGAAAACCAGGAGAGGGTGGGCTCAGCAGGCATGGGATCAATAGATAATTTTAACTGCCTTTTATTTCCTCCTCCGAGGGATTGTTTTAATTTATGCTGTCTAGAAGCAGACAGGATTAAATTAGCCCCACAGCTGAGCCATTCAGTCTGATGTATAAAAGGACCAACAAAATAGCTTAGTTGGAAAAATCCAGGAAACACTATCCATGAGTCAAACTCCCTCATTTAAAAAAATCTTCAAGGTATGTTGTACATCTCTCCTTTTAAAAGGTTCTGTCCTCAATTATTTCTCTAGTTTCTGTAATTTGGTGTGTTTCTGCATCATAAAAACGGAACACATTTGTTACTGAATTTCATCCTTAAGAGAAACATGTCACTAAAGATGATGTGCAAAAAGTGTGTGGAGGGGCGGGGGAGTGATTTGTGCCTGATATTTCTTCTTTATGCTGTATAAGAAAAGGCCTGAAAGCTTTATTTTTTTTTTCTCTCAGGCCTTGTCTATATTAAAAGTTCATCTTTAATCAGTTTATTTAACCCGATGCAAACCCTTATGTAGACTGTCTTAAACTGATTTGAACCTGGTTTTCGTTGACAATAGGAGGTTTGCCCTGCATTGGTTTTTAAATCAATATTAAAAACTAAACTAAAATTGTGCATATTTTAATATAGGCAAAGCCTAAGACTTTCTTTTCCTGCTTGTTTTTAAATTAGAAATTCAAGTTTCATCTACTTTTGAGGGTTATGAGGACAACCAGAAAACTAGTGGGCTAATGATGTTGAATATACAAATGAAATAAAACTTGCCCTACTGAGAGGGAAAGTGAATTTTATTCAGACTGTACAAGACACTTTTACTCTTTTGGCTTCCATCTGAGGAGCAGACCATTTGTTTTGTTAACACCTATTTAGTTAAAATAATTAGAAGAAAAACTCTGTTTGTTAAAGGTGTACCACTCCTCCCATTTCAAAGAAGGACAGAAAAGTTCCCATTATCCACATCCGAGTAACCCAAGGATTCTTACAGGAAAGGCAAGACTGATATTTCTAAGTTAAAATCAGGCAGGGAAAAAGTCCTTTGTTTTCTGGTTGATTGTTCTTTTCAAGAATCCCCAATAAACTCAAAGCTTTCAGGCTCAAATAATACAAAAGCTCACCCTGCCAGCTGGGATGTGGCTTTGATGGGGCAAGCAGTGGGAGGGAGTCAAGTGGGAGCACCTGAGGCAGGGTTTCCATGTGCCCCTTCTCCTTTCCTCTTTCCCACTCCCCTTGCCTTCAGCATGCAGGGACTACTGCCTCTCTCTTTCCTCTGGTGCTGAGTGATTGGCTCCTGTTTGATGGTAGTGGAGCATGAAGCTGGCAGATATAGGGTTGTGTAGCCATTGTGAACTTCTTGTTTCAGGCCCACTCTTTTCATTCTTAATCTAGTTGCTGGATCTCTAATGGTGCTGGAGCTAGGCAGACCACCAGTTGTGAGGTCTGGAAAGGATTTTTCCCACATGATAAAACTGGCAAACTGCCATGTGGGCACTTTCCCCTTCAACTCAGCGTCCAGGAGGCGTGGTTTTGGGGGGCAGGGTTAAATTACGGCTCCTGCTACTTTGGCAGGTTCCGGTGCAGCTGGTGAATTAGAAGCAATCCAATTGATGTCCTTGTAAGTCAGTGGGCACAGCCCTGCATGATGAGAGGTTGCATCTCTATGTATGGCATAGCTTGTAGCTCCCTCTTCTTTTATTTCCCCTTCCTCCAGGGTGGGGAAGGGGAGCAGTTGAGGACTCTGGCTTCCAGTCAGGGTCCTTTGCATGCCTGAAACTGTAGAGGGGTCATGGCCTTCATACGCACCTTCAGGTTTATGGTCCACTGGGGCTAGTGGGGCCTGATGAGATCCTCATCTGAGCATTGCTGCCAGGTAGTTTGGGGTTGTTACCCCAGTTAGGAAATAGATTTATATATAGCCTCTATATTTATCCATACCAGTGTGTCCGTTTCTCATTGTTTCCATGTTCACATCAGTGCGTATTATCTTTGAGTGTGGTACAAGTAATTTGAATGTAATGGATTATAGTTATAAATCAGAAATCTGGCCATTTTAATTTCTTGATAGCCTTGTGAATGATTTTTAACTGGTTAGTCATATTTCTGCACATCAAATGGATGCTAACACTGCATTAAAGAATAAACACACCTTCTAAGGGAGGCACAAAAGCAGGTGGAGGATTTGGAAAGAAGGGGTAGTACTTTTCCAAACTCTGTCCACAACCAAAGCTCCACCTGCATGCTGCCAGAATCAGAATTCCCTCAAAAGTACATAGTGAAGTCTGACGGCATCAGTTTACTTTCTGGTCACACTTTGAAAAATGTCTTCCTGACCATAACAACTAGGGCCTCATTATATTTTTAATTAACATTTCCATTTTAGAGCACAAGATGGCAGCCACTAGGAAAAAGTGCCCACTAGCCAAGCACCATGAATTGACCCAATCCAGCCCTTGTCTGAAAAAGTATGACTTTACAACCAGCTTGTTAGAGCGTTTGGGAATAACTGTCACTTAAATTGCTCACTCACAATTGTTATCGATAGCATTGGTAAATATTTATCATCTGGGAATGCCCAAAGATCCCATTTGGGATTGTTAGATCCCTGGATGGTTGAATTTGGGCTTGATTTTGGGTGGTGCTGCTCAGTCTTCAGCTCTTATTGGTGGGAGTGAAAGATGATCAGCAACTTGCAAGAGAGAGCACTGTATCTTCCCCTGCTGTTTTAGAAATTGGAAATTTCAATATGTCCCTTTTCCTCTGTCTGATGTCTGACTTCTCCATATTTTGTCTTTTTCCTTTGTTTTCCTATTTGTTAATATAATATTTTTAATATAAGATCTCTTTATAAAAAACAGCTATAGCTATAGACTTCTTTCAATATTTATTCGCAATTCCTGTTTGTTTTTAACCTTTCTACTTTGAGTGATTAAGATGGTCAACGTTTTGAATCTGCTCAAGTGTGAAGCATCTCTTAGCGCACGAGAGAGAGAGAGAAGCAGAAATTAATTATAAATGTTCCAGGATTGGGGCAGTGAACCTGTTTCTTGCCTGGCTCTCTAAGGAGTGGGTGGTTTGAAATGAAGATCAGCATCTAACAGTCACCACAGTGTGGCTCAGCCAGTCTAAATGAGTTCTCTAATTCGTTAATGGGTTCCTCGTCCTTAGGTCACCTTTGTTATTTTAAATAGCAAATACCTTCCAGCTCACACAAAAGTTCCCATGTCCTTCGTATGCAGTTTCAATTAGTATTTTTGAATGATTGTCTGTTTTCATAACCTCAAGATTTTAAACTTCCTGGATTACATGCAGCATAGGTTTATATGTGAGGATTATGGTTTGGGTTGTTTTTGGGAGGGGTTGACCCTCTGATCTGGTTCTCTGTATAGAAGAGGGTGCATTGTTGGGATAGTTTGTTTAGTAGACTCTACTCTGCACAAGTAAACTAAATATCAGGGGAGAACTTTTTGTTTTTGCTTTCTGGATCAACCCTTATCGGCTGCTGATGCTGTTACTGCTCTTCTCCCATATTGGCTCGTCTCACCATGGCAGCCAACAAGGGGAAAAGGGAAGGTTCACTCAAAGTGTGCAGCAGGAAGAAAATGGAATTTGAGGGAGGTTGAAGTTGTCAGTGCATAGCAGCCATAGTGACAAGGAGGAAGCTCTGCTGAATGCAAGAGATTCCAGCAGGGCGGGCTATAGGAATCTATGAATGCTGAGGCAAATGCATGATTGTTACACCCATTGCATCACCCTCGGCGAGTGTCTCCACAGAGGTTCAGGTTGGTTTAGCTTTTCAAAGGCTCTCTGCCTGATGTGATGGAGGGGAGATGGAGATGGGATTAGGGCCAGACGACTAATTACTCTCTGGCACTCTCCAGCTAGTGTAATGGCCATGTGGAAGCTGTTACCAGCTAATACAAGTTATAATAGCTGTGAGGTTGCTCTGATTTATGGTGGGTGTCTGCTTTGACCCAATATCCTGGGGACAGGCTATATGTAAAGGTGATTGTCCCCATCTGGATTCTGTGCTGAGCAGATTTCATCCCAGGGGTTTTAGAGGTAGTCTGACCTGCGCTATCTATATTGAAAACATTATTTAAAAACTGAATTATTTAATTTTCAAATAAGATTTCTGCATATGCATCCACTTTGTATTGCTCAAAAAGTTCCTAATGACTTCAGCAGCCAAGGGCCAAATCTTGTTTGCTTTACTCATGCTAGCAGTCTCACTGACGTTAGTGGTCCCACTGCTTCAGTGTCATCTTTCATTTCCTCTGAGTGGCATGAGTAAAGTAAACAGGATTTGGCCCAGAAATAAAAATAGATTGATTCTGACTACATACTGAGCTGGGAAAGGGATATTAATTTGCATACTAATTTGCATACTAATTGCTTACTAATTTGCATTTTTCTATTTGAATTTTTCTCATCCTTAATTCCTATTTCCTTGTTTTTTCCATTTTTGGTATTTTTTTTCATAAAGATCAATTGGAAAAAGACAAATTTAATCATAATACACAAGATATAATTTTGTATAACAGATTTGTTAATACAAAAACACAATAAAGCTGAATATTCCTAGCACTGATTTTTCAGTAGATTGTTGTGTGACACTGGCTGGATTGTGGGGGGGAGGGGAGGAGGGCATTTTAACATCAATATATCAGAATCATAATAATTCATGTGAGTTATGCCATGTCACGTACCGTTAGAAAGGCTATAATGTGCTAAGTAAGATGATGATGTTTATGTTCATGTGTTATATGTGTAATGGAAGTTATGGATATGTTTGTATCTATATTTCAATTTGTACTGTGTTTCTGGGCGACACCCCAGACAGGATGGCTGCAGCACTAGCCCGCTTAATGGCCCATTAAAGAAATTCACAGGTACAATGGGCCCAGGGGGAGAAGCCAGGGATATACCTGATGAGTCACCAGGAATTACTCACGTGACTCTGGACTCCATCTTATTCCTGTAAATTTCCACAAGCAGCATGAAAAAGGCCAAAGGACATAAAAAGCAGCTGTACCACATCCATTTTGTCTTCAATCACCAGTCTTTAGCTACCTACGTCTGAATCAAGTCATCTACAGCTGAACTGAAGCTGTGAAACAAAGTACTGAGGCCCATCCAGGTACTGGATGTACACCAGAGGGACTATACAAGCCTGCAAACTCCACAATTCTATTAGAAACCTGATATATATGGACTTTCAAATCAATTCTATGTGTCTGATTGCTTTAATCCTTTAACATTTCTCTTATAGTTTGTTTCTTTCTTTTTATAATAAAACTTTAGTTTTAGTTACTAAAGGATTGGCTGGCAGCGTGCTATTTTGGGTAAGATCCAAACTTATATTGATCTGGTACTGTGGCTGACCCTTTGGGGTCAGGAGAAATCTTTTTGGCAAAGAGCATAGAGTTTAAATAACTGGTCTCTTTACTGGACCTAGTGGCTGATTGGGAGCCAGAGACTGAAATGCAGTAAAGGGGGCTGTGTATGTTTTTCTTTTGGCTTCTTCATAACCAGTGTGGGGAATCAGAGGCACTGCTTGTGGCTGGTTGGGAAGCCTGACTTCAGTGTCACTCACCAGTGTTGGGAGAATCTGCTCTCCTTTTACAACCTGCCCTGACCTTGGCATTTTCAGATCCTATCCTAGGCATAGACGGGTCACATGTTGCACTCATCAGGGTTGCGTTTTTACTGAATTCAGACTTATCATATACACATTTTCAGTGTGTGGATTTGAAAGTTGGAGAGATTTGCAGGTGCATGGTCAGGGCTTAACCAATAACTACCCTGGTATTTGAAGTGACACACCATTTACACTTTTAGGGAAATCTTACTCATTTTTTTTCTAATCCTACTTGACAGTTCCTAATACAATATAAAAAATACTGTTACTGAAACCTGATTGCTTTCATGATGTCAGTCACTTCTTATCTTTGGAAGTTTGTGTGCTTGGCTAAGGTATATAGGTACAGATTCACATTACATAACACAATGCAAATGGGAACTGGAATATAGAGCCAAATGCATGACTAAGGCTAAACAGAACTCCCTTATGGACACTGGCTGCAGGTATTTGCCTTTGAACATTTTCACTTAATGGAGAAATGTAGCCAGGTAGCTTTCATTAGAAAAGGATGTGGACGGTAATTTGTTGTACCTCAGATGTTGAATAGCACATGGACTTCAGTTAAGTGATTTTCAGGCAAGTCAAAGTGAACAAGTGATACGCTGTGCTAAAAATGTCCTCTTTGGGCCAAACCACCATCTGAAAATGCAGTAGGAATGCAGGTCTAGAAATAAATGTTTTTGGGAGTATGGAAGAATCCTGAAGATGGAATCCTCACAAAAGGCCTCATATCCATCACGTTTCAGAGATAAGCATGTTTGGATCTGACAGTAGAATTTTACCATAAAAATAATCCAAGCATTCATTTTAGTAAGATAAAATCTCTATTAAAAGTGTCATAAAACAGCAATGAAAGCAAAACTACGAAGAGTGAAGTGTGTCACAGCAAGATTGAATATCAGTTAAAGCAGGTTGGGAGTTTTCCATTTAAAATATTTTTTGGATGAAAAATACACTTCCCCACAAAATCAAAATTTTCCATGAGAAAATTTCAATTTTACAAAAAAAAAAAAAAAAAATAAAATAATTCCAAGTCAGTTCATCATGAAACTTCATCTGCCTAAAGTGCTGCACTGCCTCATAGGAGTTGTAGTTTGGGTGTCTCCTGCCCCCATTCTCATCTATGGGCCAGAATCGTTGGCCTGACTACATCTCTCATGATGCACTCCAGTCTCTCCTCTCACCGAGCTACCAAGTGCATCCTGGGAGTCATGTGACTGCCATGTTATCTAAAGTTGTTCAGACCAGGTCTAGATGTAAAAATGCCAGAGACCTGTCTACTTTAGGGCTTTTGATCTTATTGCCATTGGTGGATCTGCATCATGGTAGTGCAACAATGACTGATTTCCCGCAAAATTGCCATTTTAGGTAAGGCCCTAGAGAACAGGATCCAGGCCCTATCACTGCCAACAGCAACAACTTGAACATCAAATATCACCACTTTCCCCCTCCCACATGTCTCTGGAAGGTGTGTGGGCCAGCAAGCAACCAAAAGTGTCTGGGTTAGATCTGACAGGATCAGACGTTGGGTTTCTCCATTGCTGATGAGGCACAGCTTGTTTGTGTCCACTGCTCATGTGGTCTTGGGTAAGAGTAAGAACAGGACTTGAATAATTTCTCCAATACCCTCTTGGTCTAGTGAAAAATACCTGCAGTGTCACTCTCCCAAAACCACACCCCCACACCTTTAACTACACTGGTGATTCTTCACTCCCTGCCAGAAATCATCTCTGACTCCATCTCTTCTTATCCCCTACCAAAATCAATTGAATAAATTAATTCCTTTTCCACTCCGTTCTTCCTAGCAATTTTTGTCATCCCCGGCAAAATGAGCTCTGTTCTCCTGCACTCCTCCATCTCCTTTCTGGGGGCAGGGCTCCCCTACTGCTGCTAGTCTCAATCCTGAGCATCACAGTTCCTCTGGAAAGGCCTCTGCTTCACACTCCTTTGCCCTCTCTTAAAGGAGCAGTTGCTCCCCCTCCCATTCTGTGAAAGTAGCAGCAGCTCTAGCCACTCTTTCTTCTCTCTCACTCTCTCCTCCCATTCTGTTAGGAGGAGCAGCCTGCTTGCTCCTCTCCCCACTTGAGAATACATACCTCTGCCTCCTGGTAAGGGCCATTCCATACCTGGGACCTCCTGCCCCCATGTGTTTTGCAGCCCATATGGACCTGCATGGAGTCTGAGACATGCCTTGGATCGGATACTCCTGTGTTATATTCCTAGCTGTGCCATTCTTCTCTGTGTGGCCTTGGGCAAGTGGTTCAATCCCTCTGCTCTAGTTTCCTGGTTTGTAAAATGGGGATAGAAATATTTATCTAGTATAACAGTGCTGTGTGTTTTTACTGTACAGTGAAGATGTATGGTTAAATTTCCCTCGGCCTCAGCATAGCTGCATTGGAGTCAACGGAGTGATTACTGCTTACACTATAGCTGATTTTTACCCATCGTGTTTTGTAGATATATTTTAATAATAAATGATCAATTATTCTTTTAGCAATTTTGTGTTTCACTACTAATTTGAGCATGCCATAGTTGTAAAGCCTCTGTAGAGGGTGTCATAAATGGCAAGATCATACTGTATAGATTACAATCTTAAGATCTTTCTCCAAGTCAAACTTGAGTCCAGAGGTGCTGCGACTAAGGGGGCGGGAGTGCGGGGGGAGGAAGGGGTTGTACTGCCACATCCACAGGCTTGAAGTGGTTTCCATTATATTCAGGTTTTACAATTTGGTTCAATGGCTCTCAGCATCCCCACTATAAAAATTGTTCTCGCACCCCTGTTGAGTCTCAGAATTTAAGTCTGTAGTAGAATAGAATAAGGATTTATTGTAGCAGTAAATTGTTCCATTAAAGCTGTCTATAGATTAGAAACAAGGGAGATTTCTAGAACAATTGTCAGGGTAAATTACTGGCATTCGTAATAAAAGTACTTCAATGGCTTTGATAGCAACATATTGGAAGAATTAATTGGTGTCTGATGGAACTTTTAACTCCTAGATCTTTACAGCACCTTTTATGGCATTTGTAATTTGATGAAAATAAATAACATTACTGTTCATTAGTTCAACTGACTGATGGATTGAAGTTCTTTGTGGAAAACAGTCCAGCAAAAATGTAACACTTCCACTGGACATGGTGTGGGGTGTTGTTGTTTTTGGTTTGTTTTTGTTGGGTTTTTTTGTTTGTTTGTTTTGGGTTTGTTTTTTTGGGGGGGGGGGGAAGAGGGGGAGTGTTTTTGTTTTAGAAATTTTTGGGTTTTTTGCCATAGTTTGCACACAGCTAGAGGAAGCCAGTAAGTTCTGAGCTCTAAGGGGCCTTGGCAAGACTAACATTGATTAAAGTAACACAAGCAGAAATTTCTGTCTTTCAAACAGCGACTTAGACTGTTCCTCATTGGAAAGATCACAGCCACCAGCATCTTGTCTCTGTCTAATCAAAACATTGGAAGAAATCATAATTAGCCAACAATGGGTCCACTGGAGTTTTTTATTGTTCATTTAATGACCAAGTAGAAACATCTCATTTCAGTTGCTTAATATTGTGGCCAGTCATTAAATGACCAGTAAAGAAGAGCTCCATTGATATTAATTATCCTATTAAACACTTTTGCATATGTAGTGAAAAGTGGTTCATGGCAAAAGGATAGAATCCTATAGCAAATAATTTAGGTACTAAATTTTTCCCCTAAAAGAACTAACTTCGTAAGAATGTATCACCCAATTGTGCCCAAGATTTTGGGGAGAAAGCAATAGAAGAGGGACAAGGGACCAAGGAGATAGAAGCTGAAAGGAGGGTCAATGAGGGAGAGATCATAAGTTAAGGTTTTTTCTTTCTTTCTTAGTTTTTTTAAAAAAATAAAAATTTTAAACGGAAAAGTCCTCCATCATTGCAAGGCCTTTAAATTAAAAAAAAAAAGTTCTTGTTCTCATAGCAATATTAGGGCCATATCTATATCACACACTTTGGTCGATGCAAGTTATGTCTGTGTTCAGCCACTGAAGTTTGCATATTGCTCGGGCATGTATATGCTTGACTGCTTATGTGTGTGTGCTGTGTGTACTTACGTGAAGTGCTTGTGTTGATTCAAAGTGCAGTGTGCCATAGGCAAGTATCCCAGTGTGCCACTCTCTGCTGTCCAGCACAATATCTTTGGAAACTTTTGCAATGTGTTGTGGTATAGGAGGTCTCTAGGAGTAGGTGGTCAAGTTCTCAGCATGCAACCTTCTCCAATTCAAAATGTCCTCCCTATCCCAAACATGTCATGCCTTTTAAAAAAAAAAATCCCACAAATCCCCACAGCATTTTTCAGTGCCTGCCTTCTCTGACAGAACATGGAGCCCGCACATCTCTGCACTATTTTCATGAACTTTGCAAATACATGATGCACCATTCTCTTGTATTGACAGACCCTCAGGAAGTACTGCAACAAGCAGGGACATGACTATTTCTTCAAGGAACATTTGCTAAGGGACACACCGAAAAACAATTCAAGCTTGTTGGTGGTATTCACAGAGCAACTGCAGACAGAGTGCCATTTCTGGGCCTGAGAAATGAGTATTGACTGCTGGGTTCACATTGTAAAGCAGCCAGTGGTGACTGGAAAATATTTGAATGTGAAAGGCCACGTCCCTCATCTGTGTGCCAAGCGGGCCCAGCCCTCCAGCACAGAGACACCAGAATGAGAGCTGTATTGACATGGAGAAGCAAATGGCAATCGCACTCTGGAAGCTTGCAACACCAGATCGCTACCAGTTGGTGCAAAATCATTTTGGAGTTGGAAGATCAAAAGTAGAGGGCAATTGTCACGCAACTGTGCAAGGCCATTAATCATCTCCTGCTATGCAGGGCTGTGACTCTAAGCAATGCGCAGGATATCATGGATAAATTTGCAGCAATGGGGTTCCCAAAGTGCAGTGAGGCAATAAATGGTCTATTTTGAACTTGCCTATTTTGGCACCTGCTCACTTGCCACAGAGTACATCAACAGAAAAGGCTACTTTTCTATGGTTATGCAAGCATTAATGGGTTATCGGGGATGCTTCACTGACATCAGTGTGGGCTGGTCAGGAAAGATGAATGATGCTTCCATCTTTAAGAACACAAGACTGTTCAGAAAGCTACTATCAGGGACTTTCTTTCCTGATCAGTTGATTCCATGGATGATTTTGAAATAACAGTAGTGATTCTGGGGAACATAGCCAACCCCTTGCTCCCCTGCCTGATGAACAGAGGAATCAAAGAAAGATTCAACTAGTGGCTCAGTAGATGCAGAATGACAGCTGAATGTGCTTTTGGTAGATTGAAGGTATGCTGGTGGTGGTTACTCACTAAATTGGATTCCAGTGAGAAAAATATCCCAGTGGTTATAGCCTCCTGTTGTGTCCAGCATAATATCCGTGAGGTAAAGGAAGAAAACATGCCACTTGGGTGGAGGGGGAGCAGCTGTCTGCTGACTTTGAACAGCCAGATGCAATTCCATTACAAGAACCCATTACAAGAACCCAACATGGGGCTACGCTGTTGAGGGAGATTTTGAAAGAGCACAGCCACAGTAGTGTTCTGGGCTGTTCTATGGGCCTGGAGCTTTGGGTGCTGCAAAGAATTATGTAGTGCTTGCAGAACATATATATAAATATGATGGGGTATTTTCTGGAATCTGTGGATTATGTGGTGCTTACTGTACATTTTCAAGTATTGTGTGCTTTGAGTACCACTATGCATTCTGCAATGGGTTGTAAACTAATAAAGATAATTGCATTCCCCAAAAATAGAACTTTATTAAGTGAGAAAAATGGTGCAGAAAAACAATTTGGAGAGAACCACAGACAATGTAGTACAAATTTTTAACATAAATTAACAGAGTGGAACTTTAAAATCGGAAAGAGAGCAAACATTTCTGTTCATTTCAGTGCACAAATGTAGCCTGTTGTGGCTGTGCATACACCAACCATAGTTCTCATAGGTCAGTGTGTGTGAAGCTGTGGTTTTCCTTGCTGTCCAGTGTGGAGTGTGAGGGGTAAGGATCAGGCCCATTATACCATGTGGTATATAGGAGTGTGTAGGGAGCAATGACTAGGGATTTCTCCAAGGACTGCAAAGGATGGGAAGTCAACCAGGGTCTAGAGCATCTGAATTTACTGCCTGAGAAACCCCATTATGTCTGGTGCATTTCTCTCTCCTTCCGTTGCGATTCCTGGTTCTTGCTCCTGTCTTCTCTTTCCTTCACCATGATATTGGTCATATTGGCCCG
Organism: Emydura macquarii macquarii; assembly: GCF_026122565.2. Lineage (NCBI taxonomy): Eukaryota > Metazoa > Chordata > Testudines > Chelidae > Emydura > Emydura macquarii. The sequence goes on along the minus strand of NW_027132971.1, from coordinate 4,392,004 downwards.
CCAAGCCTTTTGTTTGCAGTTGTGCTGCACAGACTCTAGGTGAACAAGTCCTCCCTCATCCCTTTCTTTCTCCTTCTTGTCACAGTCAGGTATTCTGCAGGTGGGGAGAGGGGCACCCATTGAGGCTGCCATGCCAAATGCTGCTGATCAAAAGAGACAGATGTTACCATAGGATTTACAGTCACAATGGAAAAGGAGAGAGAAGTTTCAAAACTCCTTCCCTTCTTCCAATAAACACTTTTAATAAGAAATTCTTATTGACACGTCAGCTTTGGAGTGCCTCATCACAGCGCCTTTCTCCAGCCCCTGCCATGGTGAGCATGGCCTGTGGGGTGGGGATTTTCTGTTACATATTCTGAAGCAATACAATTTTGATCCTTATTCATGGGTACAAGTATAAGGGAATGGCATTGAATATTGTTTTCCGTAAGTGGTGGTGGTTTTAGTTGATATTTCATTCCTGACCGTAACACACAGAGAACACAGCTGCTGCTACTATCCCAAAGCTGCAAGGCCTATATGCCGGTAGCCTGTTGACTGCAATGGTGTCAGCCAAACTCACTGCAGGGTTAAGTGGAAAAGCATCCTACAACAGAGGAAGAAATAAGGTAGCCATCTCTAGAAACCTTTGGGAGAGGATTGCAGAGTATTTCCAAGTTTTTCATTGACATTTTTCAGGAGGATAAAAAGGACAACCCTATGTACATAAACAAACTACTCTGCATGGACCTCCTACCCAACCCAAGAGGGGAATGAAAAGCTGATCCAACTCTACCCCTGTTTGTTATATCTCTGCCTCGTCTTGTATGAGTAAAAAACAAGCAAAAGTCGACATCTGTGTCGTGTTAACTTGGGGATGAGCCAGGCACCCTTACAACTCAAACACTGTAAGGAAAGCTCATGCATACACTTACCTGATGTCCTTTTTCCTTTCTTTGGAGTCGTCCATGCTCAGCTGGCAGGGCTGGATAAACTGGGGTGGAATCTTGAACAGGTCTTGGCTCATGGCATGGCTGAAGCCATCCTCCACGACTCCCTCCTGCTTCTCCTTCTCCTCCTTCCCTCTGTTCGTAAGAGGGGTTTCTATCTTGGGCTCCTCCAGGAGGTCCACAGTGGCCTTTGTGGTGCTGGTGAGGCCTTCACCAAATATGGCATGGAGCGTGTTGTAAAAGCAGCAGATCTGCAGCACAGTACCTGATTGACTGGTGGTCTGCCCGTTGCTGTTCCTTTGTTTTCCCATAGCACTTCTGCTGATTCCAGTCTATGCCCATTTGCCTGCCTCCTCCAGGAAATCTGTTTGTAGATGTCCACATTTCTACAGCTGGTCCATAGCTGAGCTGGCACAGACTCTTCTCCTCACAGGCCCAGGATCTATTTCAGGCAGAAGTGCATCTAATGTGTGGAGCTGTCATGGGCAGTTGTATGCAACAAGAGAGAGCTCCTACGTGTGCTCGCCAAGCTGGGCAGTCAGGAAAAACCATTTAAAAATGGGGGGAGGGGGGAAGGTTAAAGGAGATGGGTAGTTGCTTCTGGTCTGTGTGATCCCTGGGCAGTGGAGTTTTAAAATTGTGGCCAGAGTGGTCACTATCTCAGGGAATGAGGCATTGTGGGATAGCTGCTCAAGGATTGTTAGGGTCGACATAGATCACACAGTGTCTACACTTGCACTGCGTTAACCTCAGTAGGTTGACCATGGCCCCTTGCTGTTCAGGCAGGTGGTTTTACTGTGTGGCTGTAATAGCACACTTGCACTGGTGGGAGAGAAACGTGAGTGTAGATGCATGCAGAAATAGGTTGACTCAAGACGACTTGCGTCAACTTAACTTTGTAATGTGGTCCAGGCCCTAAGTCTCGCATAGATCTAGCAAGTCATATTTAATTTTAATGTCTCCTTTCCTCCACCTTTCAAGTAAAACCTATGACCTAATATGGTACCGCTGCCTTACAGAGAACAGGTGGTAAGGCTCCTGTCAATTATTCTCCACTCCCATTCTTCCTCTGCTCTTAGTCCTAGACTTGAGAGTGTGGCGCCTGAGTCTGCTCCAGCTCCTGCTGCTTCTGATTTGTCTTTCCTACACAGCGTGGTGCTGCACTGACTCCTGCAAGTTTCTCTGCCTGTGATCTGACCTCATCTTTCATCTACCCGTAGGGAAATTCCGTGTTGGGCAGTTGAGTACTTTTGGTAGGTATGGTGTGCCTAAGGTTAATTAGGCACCCCTGTTACAGCTCCCAGGCAACTTATCTATACCCTCTCTCCACTCTGAACTCTTTAATGTAATGTGTCATGGTTGGTATAGATAAAATCTAAGAAGCTGTGTACATGATATTATACAGATTCTACTCTGGAATGGCAGAAGCTCATAAAGTTCAAAGCTTTGTGAACTTCTTGAAGTATTGTTTGGGTTTTTAAAACTAGTTTGAGTTCACAAAGCTGTGATTTAAACCCGTTTATTTTTCAAGGATGTCTGTTAAAAATCGGGGTTATTTGATGTTTTTATAATTTCCTAGTTTAGTGCAAAGATTTTGTTTAACAAGATAAACATGGTTGAGCTTTTAATGGGTTGTCCTAATGACTTTGTACTTCTCATTGCGCTTGTGGAAGTTATAGTGAAGAAGCAGTTTATAAGTAGTTAAACTTCATATTAAAATGCATATGTGCAAATTAGTTGGCAATTTCCAATATAATGTTAATAGGAAAGGAACAGAACAACATGGTTACAAGGAGAACACTTTTTTAACCAGATAATTATGATAATAGCTTCATCCTTTATGAACAGTAAACTAAAGAATACCAGGTGAAAGATGCCAAATAATTTTTATTCTGTTAGTTATTAACTTTCTTACTGAGTCAGAGACTTCTGTCTTATTACATTTTATCACAGGATAAAATCTTTATTATTTTCTACTATAATTTTGTTTTTAAAATACTGTAAAAATGCCAAATCCCTACTGTAAAAACCCACTCTCACAAATGCACCCAGCAGCAGCAGCTATTGTGAGAAAGAGATCCCAGGATCAGCAAGGTATTAAGTCATTGTGTACAGACTGGCTCCACTAGACATGTGGAAAATAGAACCATTGAGTTGGTTTCCATTTGGTACTTCTCGGGGATACAAGGGGATTCTACTCCATTGTTACAGTAATACTGCTAATAACAATAAGAACCTGCTTAGGTCTTTATTTGCTTCACTATTTCAAATACTTACCTAAATATCATATTGAAAACAAAACTATTTAATCCAGGAGTAAAAAAAGATTTGCTACGGTTTCTTGCACCTTTATCTGAAGGATCTGCCGCTGGCCACTGTCAGAGACAGGATACTGGCCTTGCCAGACCATTAATCTGATTCATTAGGGTAGCTCCTAAGTTCTAAATACTGTTCAAGGTTTGATTACAAGCTACGTTAAAATTTGAAGAGGAAATATTTTACCACATATAGTCTGTGTTTGATTGTAAGAGAATTTTAAGAGGAGGATTTAAGAATTTTAAGGATTTAAGAATTTTAAGAGGAGGATTTTGTAAAAGACTTCCCAAATCCGCTGAATTCTGTTCAAATAATTCAATTAATCATTTGTCCTTTAACTAAACTCGGTCAGTTGGCAGCCTCAAGAATTAAATCTCTTCTTTACTGTGTCAAACATACCACATTTTTAATGCTCACCCAGCAATTGACAAAGCATTAAAGATGCAGCCTTCTGTTACCATACCAGTGTAATAACTAGGTGAATATAGTATTTTCAATAACATCTCTAAAGCCTCACATAAAAATCCATACATAATACCATTTGTTTGGCAGCCAACACTATGGCAAGGTTGCAAACTTACATAAACCTTTTTGTTTAAAGTTTTCTCTGCTTATTCACTTCCCAAAGAAAGTGCAAAATCTGTTCAGCTATTGTTTGAGTTCGAAGGGCCAAACCCCCCCACTTTTCCAGTATTACATAATTAATAACACCATCCCCTCTTCCTTTTTTCCCCTGCTACAAATGCACAGATTACTCAACAAAGGGTGAATTTTGAAATTTGCAATTTGGCATGTACGTAATCAACACTGAGGAGTATGTTCATGGCCAGATTTGGAGAAAGTGGTTTGGATAGTAATAAAGTAATGCTGCCCACTCTTAAAGCTGTATTCACTTTTACGGCTACTTTTCATGAGGCCAGAGGGAGAGAACTTTCCCCTCACAATGAGCCCTGCTCCTATCCCACTCACTCTCTGGCTCTCTTCCTCCTCCTCAGCTCTATCCTTTCCTTCACACAGACCCAGGACTGGATGAAGAGCATCTCCATAAGGTCCTAGGAGGGCATGCTGCAGAGGCTTTGAGCCCACTTTCCAAGTGGCAAAGAGGAGCTCTGCATGTGAAGGACCCTTCTCCTGTGGATAATCTGTTGCATTGTTAGCTATAACTTCAGGGCCAAATTCATCCCTGGTTAACTCTGCTGAATTAATGGAGTCACTACCACTTGGTGCAGCTGTATTAACATTAATGAAGGTGTACCAGGGATGTATCTGGCCCACTGACTAGAAAATAGTCTGTTTTGAGGCTGAGCCGGGATACATCTTTTCAGTATTGCCACTGTCCAATTACAATGCCCAGTTCCAGTGATTACTCACTGACACAATGTGATTGGCACTCCCGTGTAATCCAAAAGTCAAATTTGCTTTAAAACAGAAATGTTGCTGAAAAGCTGGCCACACATCACACCATTCACTCAATCCAAACACATTTGGTTAGATAAATGTGTTTCAGCAAATTAAAGTGATTTAAACCACCTCAGTGACCTACAAGTTCTACCTAACTCGTTTTATGATTGACACATAAAGAGGGGAGCACTGACATGTTAAATGTTTCATGAGGGGGCCCCCCTTCAAAAAAATCCATTCATTGCAGACTGCAATCATTTTGATTCATGATTCACTATGATTCATCCTGACAACTCTCAAAAATTCATAGCAAACTGCACTAATCTTGGACAGAAATAGAAAAAAAATACGTAGGTAATAAACTGCCACTAGGGCTTCGCAGTTTTGCTAAAAATATGGCCATGAGAGATGTCTTTTTACATTTAATACACTTGTATGTTCACCTGTATGAAACATACATTACATTTAATACACCTGTATTTATTATTTGATATATTTTTTAAAATAATGGTTAAATTACACTGGAATTTATAAATATAATACTTACATTGATTAGCTGTGGATATTCTCTATTCCTCTGTTTTGAATGGCCTCCCCATATGTAATTCGTCATGAAACTAAAAGAAAACAAATATTTTACTAAGCAGAGAACATAAAGCCTTCATTATTTTTCTTTTCTTTTCTTTTGCAATATGATATTTGAGAATAAAAATCCAGGTATTATGATCCGATTAACTAAACAACAATCCTTATTGTGCCTTTGAGTTCTGATCAGTAACTCAATGGAATTTTAAACAAAGCTTGAATAGGAAACCAGGCTATCAGGTTATTTTCTTCAGAAAACTCTACGTGCTTGTGTTTTGCTACAGCTGTTTTCTGTCTTTCCATTTTTACACAGTGTAGGTGTATTTAGCATATTTTTTCTGCAATGTATTTACGTAGCATCTCTTCTGCAAAATACCACAAAATGCTTTGTAATAGCAAGAGCATGTGATTGCATGTACCATCATAGAGAGAAAAAGGGGGGAGAAAGGAATGGAGAAAGATAACATGTGTAGGTACAATCAGATGCAAGAAGTTTTGAAACAAAATATGAATGGGAAAATTGCTGAATGGCTTGTTGGAAGGAAGGGAAGTGCCATCTTCTGACAGGTGGAGGCAACACATATGAAAAAGTGATGGTCAACTGTGATGAGCAGTGGACATAAAATCTGGAAGTGTTGAGGGCTAGTGGGTGGAAGTGAGGTCAGAGAGGTATGTAGAGTAAGTTGGGACAAGGCCCTGAAAATAGTTACTCCTCCCCCCCCAGACTAATGAAATAAAACAGCCACATTTTTCTGAAAATGTCCTTTTTAAAAATAATGATTACTCAGATTTTGAATTTGGAGATATTCTCTGTGCAAGCTTCAAGTATTTCATTGTTATAAGAATATGTAGAATGCCTATTGTATTTATATATGTAGAGAACCTTGTTGGAGAACTCTTGTTTTACTGTTGCAGAATTAAACAGCTACGTGTGGTCCAGAGTTTGTGTAGCATTGAATTTGGCTTACTTCCATTGTGTACAGTCACCATAAAATACATTTTAACTTTTTAATAAACATAGAAAAAGATGAAAAACCAGTTACAGTATTTACACTTAAAGAGTTAAATACATTTTTTTTTTTAAACAGTCTTCCATATTGCTTTCCTGTTAGTTAGCTAGCTCACTCTTTCTGCTCTGCCTTCCCCCCTTATCCCCCAGCCCCGGAAGGAGCTCCCTTTTCCTTCCCCCATCCCAACCCCTGCTTTCCCCCTTTTGTGCATGCCCCTAGAAGCTTCTGTCTGACTTTCTTACTTGCAGCTTGGCTTGGAAAATTACAGGTACAGCACCTGATTCATGCCCTTGTTAGCCCCTTTGAAACCTGGCAAACTGACCATACTGGTAGGGAATTGTTTTCAGTTTACCTTTCTTAGGTCACAGGAATGTTCCAAAGGTAGACGTGTCCTACCTGGTTAAGATGGGCTCTTATTAGTCAGAAAACAAAAGGAGAAAAATAGGAAAGAAGTAGAAGCATTATGCTGGGGGAGGAAATTAACACTCTATGGAGGGGTAACAGCAGGAACCTGACCTAGTAGAAGTGGTGATGTCACCCGATTCCCTCTCCTTGCCAGGTTTAGTCAGGACACTTCAAGATATGGGAAACAATGTGAAGGTAAATCCTTCACGAATCCTTTTAGAGGACGGGTGGTCCAGTGGCTAGGGCACTAGACTGGGGCATGGGTGCCCTGAGTTCAATTCCCTGCTTTGCAACAGACTTCCTGTGTGACCTTGGACAAGTCCCCTAGTGCCAAATTTTGAAAGGTATTTAGGTGCCCAGTAGGATCTTCAAAAATGCCTAAGCAGTTAGGCGCTTAACCTTCATAGGTGCTGTTGAAAATTTCAGTAGGCATGTATCTTCACCTTTAGGCACCTAAATCTCTTTGAAAATCTTGTCCTTAGTCTCTCTGTGCCTCAGTACTCCATCTATAAATAAAAATGACCGTATTGGGTCAGACCAGTGGTCCATCTAGCCCAGTATCCTGTCTTCCGACAGTAACTAGTGCCAGATGTTTCAGATGGAATGAACAGAACAGGACAATTATCAAGTGATCTATCCCCTGTTGTCCAGTCCCAGCATCTGGCCGTCAGAGCTTTAGGGAGACACAGAGCATTCGGTTGCGTCCCTGACCATCTTGGCTAATAGTCATTCTTAGACCTGTTTTCCATGAATTTATCTGATTCTTTTTTTAACCCAGTTATTCTTTTGGCCTTCATAACATTCCCTGGCAGTGAATTCCACAGGTTGACTGTGTACTGTGTGAAGAAGTACTTCCTTATATTTGTTTTAAACCTGCTGCCTATTAATTTAATTGGATGACCCGGTTCTTGTTTTACGTGAAGAGGTAAATAACATGTCCCTTTTCACTTTCTCCACACCATTCATGACTGTATGAATCTATCATATTCCTCCCTAGTCTATTCTTTCAGCTGAACAATCCCAATATTTTTAACTTCTCCTCACATGGAAGCTGTTCCATACTGCTATTCATTTCTATTGCCCTTCTCTGTACCTTTTCCAATTCTAATATAATCTCTTTTGGGATGGGGCAACCAGGACTGCATGCAGATTTTAAGGCATGGGGGTGTAGTATGGATTTTTATCGTGGCATTATATTCTTTCTTGCAATCCCTTAAATGATGGTTCCTAATGTTCCGTTACTTTTCTTGATTGCCATTGCACATAGATGTTCTCAGAGAACTATCCATGATGATGCCAAAATCTCTTGAGTGGTAACAGCTAATTTAGACCCCAGCATTCTGTATGAATAGCTGGGATTATTTTTTCCAATGTGCATTACTTTGCACTTATCAACTTTTAATTTCCACTATTTTGTTGCCCAGTCACCCAGTTTAGTGAGATCCCTTTGTAACTCTTTGCAATCAGCTTTGGATTTAATTATCTTGAGTAATTTAATATTGTCTGCAAACTGTGCCACTTCAGTCTTCACCCCCTTTTCCAGATCATTTAGGATTATGTTGAACAGCACAGATCCCAGTCTGGCTTCTTGGGGCTGGCGTAATGCAGTAAGGTTCTCAGTCAAGTTCTGCAATTTCGTATTTGAATTCCTTCAGAACTCTTGGGTGAATCCCATTTAGTCCTGGTGACTTATTACTGTTTAATTTATCCATATGGAGATACAGGTTCCCTACCTCATGGTGCTGGTAAGAGGATAAATACGTTAAAGATTGCGAGGCATTCAGATGCTGTGATGTGGGGACTGGAAAGGATAGCAGCCTTGATAGTGAATTTCATTGGCACATAGTAACGCTTTCATCCTTCCCTTCATTTCTCCACAAGTTGCCAAGCAACCCCAGAAAAAGTGTCCAAACCCAGGTAGCAAACTTGTCTTATTAAAATAAATTGTTCAAAGCACATATCTGCTCCAGTTGTGGATGCTTCATCTTATTCCGATAAAGTGTTGGTCCGTTACTAAAAATGATTTGTGTGCGGACCAGAAACTCTGAAACTTCCTAATCCCATTTCTTTCAATTTAAACACATTAAGTTTGTTTCATCCCTTTAAATGTCAATTTATGCTAATTTTATATAATATTTTAACATAGCATGTTTTCCAATTCAACTGAGCTTTGTTACTTTTTATCCACTACGTACAGTTCAGGGTACATGTCACTGTGTAACATGCCATTGTGAATCTTACCGTTATCTGTGCCCCCTCTCATGGGACAGTAGAAAACACCTTTAAAAAAAATCATTAATAGTGATTGCTAACAGTGTTACATCTTAGCCATAGAGCCAAATTGATTAGAAGAGCGTTTAATCAAAAAGCCCCCATACATTGGATAAGCCCAGACTGCATTATTACTCCTGTGTACATAAGTTACAGATAATACAAGAACAACACATCGGCATCTCTTAAATCTCTTTAAAAATCAGAATGATACACACTGTTTAGAAAGAAAAACTAATATCCAATCAAGCTATGGCTGATTGCCTCAGAGTAAGGCACAAGGGAAATTATGTCACCTTTGACATGTAGTCTACCCAACAGCTGTAATTCATCACAAAATGTCAGATCACAAATGCCCATCGTATTTAACAAGTAAGTAAGTCACTCCAAGGACAAAAAGCACATGAACACCCTTAATGTGAAATTCAGGGGACTAAGCAAACCACACAAGTGTTCAAGTGGAGAAAGCATAAAGAGCCTCTTCCTCGCTTGTTGGAAATGCAGTTCCTGTTCCCTCCCCTCCCACAGCCCTCATATATCTCGTAGAGCAGAATTGGCACTCCCACTGCACTCTGGGGAATTCCATAAGGGAAGGCAAAATTCATTCCTGAAGCCTCATCTACACTTAAAACTTAGTGTACAGTGTTCAGGGCTGTGAAAAATGTCATGCCCTGTGTGGACATGGGCAACAGGTATAATAGGCCAGGGAAGGTTAAGCCTCTCTTGGCTTAGCCACTGCCGACCTGCCGCTGAATGCCTGGACCGTGATGGCCCTACCTCTTCTCCTCCCTGCTGGGAGTGAGCTTCTGCCAGAAGTTTTTGCTTATTTATTATACATCAGGCAGGTTCCCAACTGGCTGAGGAGGCAGTCTCTGCTACTTAGCTTTCTGGGTCCCTTGGACTTCCCAGTAGATTACTGATGAACCCATGAAGCTGAGTAGCAGATACCACCTCCTCAACCACCTGGGAACCTGCATGGTGCATAATAAATAAGCTCAGCTCAGGGAAAGGGTGGAGAGTGCGAGCAGTGGGAGTCCTGGAGGGGAGTGGAAGAGAGGAGGGTCAAGGGCAGGAGGAGGGATGCAGTGAACAGAGGCAGAGGGAGGAGAAAAGGGGGATGTGGCAAGTGGGGGTTGGGGTGGAGCTGCAGGTGGAAGAGGTGGGACAGGGAGCTAGCCTCCCCCAGGAGAAGCTTCACCCGCTGCCCATTGGTCAATCTAATTCCCACTGTAGATGCAGCTATGTTGGCCTAGCTAGCACCTCTTGAGGGGCTGGATTTACTACAGAGACAGGAAAACCCCTTCCATCGCTGAAGTAAGTGTCTGCACTACAGCAGCGTAGCGACAGCACTGCATTTGTGCTGCCATTGCACTTGTAGTCTAGACAGACCCTAAACTTCTGCAGGAATGGTACATCTCAGTTCTGTCCCTTTATAAGAGCTGCGTGCCATTTACACAATGAGCTGCACGTGGTTTGTGCACTCTAGTGCTTAGTTTTGTTTGATCAGAGAAGTTGTTTCAGTAGCCCAGTTTGGATCAATTTTCTTTAAATGTTACTTTTTAAATGTCTTGAAGAAGAGGTGTGATCTAGTCATCTCAGGCCAGGCATATGAGCCGGGATGCTTGGTCTGATATTGTGACACTAAAGTACTATACTTCTCTATGGCTCACTTTCCCCATCAGTACAATGGAGATAGTACTTAGTACTTACCTAGGGTTATTGTGGGAATTGATTAATTAATGTTTCTACAGGGCTTGAAAATGTGATGTAATGTATAAGTATTGCGTGCAGTTCTCATTACTGTGTATGGGCAGGAGAAGAAAAAGATTCCTTGTTGCAGGAAAGGGAATGCTAATGTGATCTGAAAGAAATATTTCTAAATCAATGGTCCATTGTCAGTTGGAGAATAAGCCCGTTGTGCAGAGAAGGCAGATAACTGCATATAAAGAAGATCAAAGGAGTTTTTGAGATGTTAGGGGCCTTAAGACCAAAGAGACCAAGAACATTACTCTTCCTAAGATATGGCATCTGCACAGACATCATTATATTTATGCATTATTATTATTATATTTATAAATACAACACGGGCTCCATGGCTGGTACAGTAACAGAAGATCACACCTAACAGCTTCATAATAAAGACATGAGGAGGGGAAAGGGGCTGTTAGAAAAGGGGGCATGCTGACCTCAAAAGGTGAAACGGTGGTGGTGAGAGAGAGAGAAATAATAAGAACTTAACAGCCTAGAGTGACCGACACAACCAGTGATCTCTAAAGATGTGAACATTTCATTCTGTCTCTGCCTGATATAATTCCCAGGTTTGCATCTATTTAGGTGAAGCTGAGTTCACACTGAGGAATAATTGGAACTATTTACCTTTTATTTAATTTCCGTTTCTCTCAATTTTCTGCTGCTTTACTGTTTTTGCAGTCTGTAAAATCTTACACTGTTCCTGGGATAATTTAGTGAGGTCCATCCAAGGAGAGTGAAATATTCGTCACCCCTAAGTGATGAGGGGTGGGTGGGGAGCACTGGGCCCAAATGTGCAGCTTAGGGTCTCTGTTATAGGCAGGGACCTGGGGTCCGGTCTCCTGTAGTATTGTCAGGACTCTGACTCTGGGCAGCCCAAAGCTCACAGAAAACGGGTGAAGAGGTGAGTTTGAACAGCAAAGTTGATGGTCATCAGTAGTATATTATGAAACAATTTAACCCTTGATGAGGCGTGTATACCATCCCCTAAAACTGCTGCATTTGTTTGCTGGCATTTTCCATCAGCTGCCATTCAGAGAGTTAAGGCAAAAGTTAATAATGGTTACCTTTTTTTTTTCTTTCTTACAAACCTTTACATAGTGTCCCTTCTATTTTTGCCACTAGAACAAACATGTCAAATTCATTCTGTGGGAAGGACCAAATTGCACTTTTAATTATACGATGTATTAGATAAACTGCCCATTAAGATGAATGGGGTCAGTTCACATCCCTCAGAGCTATTGTTTCAGGCTACCTGAAATGCAACAGAACACATTCTTTGCAACCACAAGGCCTAGAAATGTTTTATTTGATGTTATTTATTTATGAAAGCTTGTATTTGCTAGAATCAGAATCTGTCATGGGCACTGGATTAATACATCGAGCAGACCAGGAGTCTGACACCCCTAACGAAAGTAGAGTAATAAAACAAAATTGTATATCATATGGAAAGAGAGTAAAGTTGATAGTTACATTTACTAACCTGTAATACTTCTGAAAGAAAAGATGTAATTGGATCAATTTTTAAATCACCTGGTAAAAAAGACCTGCAATGAATCCTATCATGCTTGTTTCCTTTGTCCTTTATCCTGCTAATCTCGCTCTCTTTTAGGCTCTATATTGACTGTATGCTGAAAATATTGCTACTAATGAATGTGGAACGTTTAACATCATCTGGATATCATCCTGACAATACTGTTTTGTTTTCTCTAAAAGCATCAGATGCCTTGGGACAATGTTAGCTCTCAGTTACATTAGTGGAAATCCAGAGTAATTCCATTGACTTCAATGGGGTTAATCTCAATTTTAAACCAGTGTAAGAGCAGATTTTGCTCCTTTGGTCACTTCGATGATTTTCTTCTGTGCACTTTTTTCTCACACATATCATGCCCTCCTGCATGACACCAGCTGCAGAAAGATCAGATCCCAGGATCTGGACTTACGTTTTAAGAATTCCTGTTTGAATACTTTGATATATAGGGAAAAATTTTAGTGTTTTTTTTTTTTACAGACCCACAAAGCATGCAGGCAGAGCACAATGCGTGTACTTGTGCTTGTAGCACATAGTTACCTTTGTATTTCTGCCATGGCTATATCTTCTATATAAGCCCAATAGCACAGGAAAACTGTGTTTGTGCCGACCCATGAAACTTCCTTTAGTCACAAAACCACCCTTGAGGTTTCAGTATGCTGGAGCATTTGGTGTACCTGGCTGCAGCTGAAACCAATATCTTCTGCTGGATTTTGTCTGGTTTACCTTGCAAAAAAAACCCCAGCAGAATGAGGGGAAGGTTTTATTTTGTCACTGTTGTGCTTTTTTCATTGTGCCAGGGTCTCTTTTTTTCTGGCTGCTGCTGTTCCTGTTTTTTCTTATTGTTTTTTTTCCTCCCCACCCCATCCTCTTTGACAGGTGTAGAAGATGTTGTAGCAATAATGATTCCTGAGCCTAAAGGAAAAGAGATTATGAGTCTGCTGGAGAGGAATGTTACTGTGATGATGTATATAACAATTGGAACACGCAACTTGCAGAAATACGTCAGCCGTACCTCAGTGGTGTTTGTCTCCATCTCCTTCATTGTGTTGATGATCATCTCCCTCGCATGGCTGGTCTTCTATTATATCCAGAGATTCCGATATGCAAACGCCAGAGACCGAAACCAGGTGAGGAACATATGGATGGGCTTTGGGGTATGCCCTGCATTGCTAAAAATGGCCATTTGTCCTCCCAAGATCATCACAGTGTGATTTAAAGTTTAAATAAAATTTTTCTCTTGGGGGAAGCACTAATATGAGGTATTAAAAGACGAGAAGGGAAATGAGTTGTGTTAGAGATGCCAACGTCTTTGGGAAACCAAAAGTCTTTCAACTGGGTAGATGGGACTCAAGGAAGAAAAACCTATATAAATATTTTCTCTGCATAAACAGTGGGTTAGGAAACATGGTGTTTAAAGATGGTGAGTTGTCATTTCTCCTCACCATCGCTACAACTGATGTTAAATAATGAAAAGAGAATTAAATATTTGAGTACGTTTGGCAGTTACTCATGCACACAAAAGGTACAAGAAATAATCAGAAAGATAATACAGTATCTAAGGGAAAAGATTCCCTTAGTACATTCATCTGAGTGACCTAAAAATGCATATAAATAAATCTAAGCCCTAGTCAAAGGTGACTGCAGAAAGGTGACTTTGTGTACAAAAAAGGGGTGCTCTAAACTGAAGAGGGAAAAAGAATGGAAAAATGTTTTAAAATATTTTATTCACAAATATTAAAACCTCTCTGTAAAGGTCTGTGCATAAAGACATCTATTCCCCGCTGAGGCCATTGACACTGGTTGCTGAACATGTAAATGCAGTAACGATGCTTATTAGTAAATCATTTTCTGCAGGTGTGGTATTGAAATTAATGGGATTCCATATGTAATTACTTGATTGCGTGCACGGTTATAGTATCCACATGCATAAATTAGGCACACGTGTGCTAGTATGCCCAAACTTCTGAAAACCAGACACGTTATGCCCATATTGAACCCATTGTCTTTGGTGTGCTGTCTAAATTCCATGCAGTTACATTCTTACTGCCCAAAATTCCATGCTGTATTTTCAAGTGGAGAATTTATTCTTTACATCTCTAAGGAGAAGTTGCTCTCCATCCCACAACCCTATCAATTTTGACCTATAGCACACTTTAAAGCAGATTTTCATTTCAGTAAACACTTTTCAAGGGCTTAGTGAGGCTGCTATGCACAAAGTGAAATATATCGTTTGATCCACTAAAACTGTCACCATTCCTAATAATAGTCCTATTCTTGGGAACCAAGCCTTTGGGGTATTACAAACAGCTCTTTTCTAGAGCGGGGCGAATAGTGGATTTTTGGTTCACTGGAAGTTCTGAAAAATTAAAACAAATTTTCGGTTTTTGGGTCAAACCCAAAATGAGATTTTTTTTGAATATTTTCAGTGAATGAAAATATTGGAAAAACTTCAAATCAAAACATTTTGACAATATTTTGAAAACAAAATATTTCAAGTTAAAATGTTTTCTTAGTCTCTCCTCTTGAAGCTGTTCCACTGTGTATAAATAATTAAATAGTCACAGAAGCAGGGACTTGACCGAGGGTCTCCCACATTCTAGTGAGTGCACTAATCACCAAGTCATGCTCACTCTTTCCTTGGTCAATGGCTATCCATTATCATTCATAGTGACAAGTCATAGTCATTCATGATGACAATGGATAGTCCCTGGACCAGGGAAATAGTGAGCATGACTCTATATGGCCTAGTATTTAGGGCCCTCACCGAGGATATAGGAGACTCGGGATCAAGTCCCTGCTCCGATGACTATTTAATCTATTCCCTTGACAGGGAATTTTGTTTCTAAGAGCTTGCTTTACCATATTATGCTGGACATGTGTTATATCCCTTTACCAGGTCTTATTTACTGTTACCATCTTTCATAATAGAAATAAAACCAAGTCTGACCATTTGTGGTTGTTAAAGATCCCATGGTATTTTGTTTGCAAGATAAGGACTCAATCATTCTTGGAGTTGTGGCCTGGTTCCAAATGAAATAATTATCCTCTGCCTAACTAAATTTTCCCTGCAATTTTAATAGATACAGTATTCTTCATTTTCTGCTGTAAACCACTGTGTATTGTTTGTAAGATAACTGCCATGTTCCACATCAAGGGGCTGCATTTCACAGCTAGGGGAAATATCCCTTCCCATGGTCCACACATTACATATATTCCAAACTCACCCACTTACTGAGCTTTAGTTTGATTAGCACAGAAATTAACAATAAGATATCAAATCTCAGCTCACAATTACTTTCCAAACTTGGCTGCGTCTAATGTTCCTATATAAGGATTATTCCCTCTGTACAGAGCCAGTCCAATCTCCCTTTTATCCACGTGGGGTAATAAGTCAGTGAGTCAGCAGGACCCACGTAACGCTTTCCCAATAATCAAATACTGCTAATAGGGCAGGGTGTTTGGCAAACAGTACCAGTCCGTATGCTATGATAATGATGATGATGATGATAGTAGTACACTAAAAAGGTTTTGAAGTAAAGAGAGGAAGGCTAATGTTGCTACTTGGACAGTGGCATATACGTTGATTTCTTCTCAGCAGCTACTATGCATATTGATTCAACACAGTGCAAGGTATGCCGGTGCAGAAGAGTGTAGCATGCCTCCGGTCTCAAATAGGGTCGGTGATTGCTATTTAGTCCTAGGCAGATCAGATAAAGTGAGTGTGTTTAATTTCAAAGTCAATACCTCATTAAAGTATAACATAAAGCGGGCATGTCAGTGAGTTGGGTTGAGGCCCAGCAGCAAAGTTTCTTCAGGCAACGGATCTCCCACTCTCTCATCTCTGTTTTACTCTCTGACCATTTTGTCTCTCTTCCTCCAGTTTCTTTCTCCTTCTCGGACTGGGGATTTGTACGTGGAATAGTGTCACACTCCGTAGCAAGAGAGGGGAGTCCATGCTGGCAGAACCCAAAGCAGTACCTGTAGCAAGTGAGATGTTGGTCAGCTGAATTAGAAGAGGCTGCATATTTTCAAAAATGTGGAAAATCCTCAGGAAGATAGGGAAGGAGAGCACAGATGGGAGAAGAAAAAAGTTTTTTACATTGGCACTTGGGCGGAGGAAACCATAGCAACATGCCTGCTTCATTGTTTTTTCTCTTTCATGCCTCCTGTGATCATTAATGTAAGGAGTTGACAAAAGAGCTCAACTCAGACTCGCCCTTTCTATGAGGGTTATCTCAGTTTTCCTAATGTTCTATTTTTCTTATCTTTGACATTTCTGTTTGTGGTAGGCGAGCAACACTCTTGACCTGAAATACTGTATCTTCTTACATATCCGATAGAGCAGCATCTTGTATTTCTTTGCTTGGGTAGAGTTTAAATCTCACTCCTTTTGTCATGGTGCTCAAAGGCTTTTCCCATTATAATCATTGTGTGCATCTGTGTCTTTGTAGAAAGATACTGTGCTCACTTGCAGAAAGCCTTGTTTATGTTGCAGTGTGTGTATCATCAGCCAAGTTTGAGATGTACGCTTCTATTTGTATTTCAGGTAGTCCAATAAAGTACAGCCCCATTTATCCAAAGGGCCAGGGTCACAGCCATAACCTTTTGGATAAATAGGGTTTCAAATGAAGGGGGAGCCAGTTGGCCAGTTTAGAAAAGGCAGTGCTCCCAGTCCGCACCCCGGAGTGCAATAAAGGCTGGCTTCACAGACTGGTTGGCTAACTCTGAAAATGCCAAGAGCTGTGACTGAGATTCATTTAACTAGGGTTTGATTAAACAGATTTGATATTTGAGGTCTTTAAAATCCAGTGCATTTAAACCAGAGGCTTGGGAAAGAAGGGTTAATCCTAGCCCTACCGAGGCCAACTCTCTGTGCTAAGATCTTTCATATTTTCTGTTTCTGGGGTTAGCTGCTAACCCAGTAGCTAGGTTACCCAGAGCAGTTCTGACCTCCTCTCTGCAGAAGGAGCCTTTATAATTGGCAATCCAAGCACTGCTTAGAAGGAGTGGGACAATATAGGTGACCATTAAGCTGAAGGATGTGACATTAACTTTTGAGTTTGAAGGGGGTGGTATTGTTATGAGAAAGAGAGAGTTTCTGAATTGATTTGCTTGATTGCTCCAATCCACTCTCCCCTCCCGCTGTGCCTTACCTTCCCAACAGATCCACCAGCACTAGGTCTCCCCTTCCTGACAAATGTGCTGCACCTCATGTGTACTTCTCAAGAGTCTCCCCTTTCTTTCCATTGTGGCCGTCTTTCCCAGGCCCACCTCCCTTCTGACATGCAGAGTAGTTGATCGCTCTGCTCAGTGGGATTGATCTGGGATTCTAGAAAGAACTGGCTGTGATCCATCCAGAGAGCAACAAGTCCAGGTCATGATCAACAGTCAGAAAAATGGAGTGCTCTCCCATTATGGCTTCCTTGTTGTGAATTACTTTTCTGGTTGAAATTTACAGAGTTTCTTACATGTGCCCACAAAATATGTGCACATTACCATTTTGTGTTTACCAATGGATAAATGTGTATGCAGATAGACCGTTAGCTGGGCAATTATCCATCTGTGCATGTAAACATCTGCCAGTGTGGGCTTTTGTACATGCAACCATGTCTGCCAGCCCTATGTGCAATCACATTTTCATAAATCTGTTTGAAAATTTGGGCCACTAGTTAACATTTCAAGCTCCCAAAATGTAAAGTCATCCTCACCCCTGATGAAAAGGTCATGCTTAGGAGTAACTGTTGTCCTTGGTACTGGTTGGATTGTGGCATGGTTTAAGGTAAAAGGTAGGTATTGGCAATCTTTCCTGGTATAATGCTCACACTCTACGCTTTGCCAGACAGGAAGGACATGAACCGGATGGCTGTCCTGATAGCTGTTTGTACTTCCATGCTGCTGCTTGTGCAAATGAACTGAATTCTTAGAAGGAAGGCAATTGTAGCTTTTGGTTCTTTGCTCAGCTTCTTGTCCTGAATGGACATCCTGGATGCAAGAGATCTTCTCTGTGAAATGCAGTGAGACTTGTTTGCATCGAAGGGTTCTAGGGTTGAGTAGAAGCAGTTTGGGATTACAAAACTATGTTCTGGAAATATTCTGCAGAGTAACTGCTTCTGCTGCAGCTCTCTTGGCCTCCTTCACAACAATGACATAGGTTAATAAAAATTCCAGTGTCCATCTGTCAAACTACATTTTCCACCAGCATCTTTAGAGCAGTGGTTCTCAACCAGAGGTATGCGTACCCCTGGGGGTATGCAGAGATATTCTAGGGGGTAAATCTACTTGTCTAGATATTTGCCTACTTTTACAAAAGGGTACATAAAAAGCACTACGAAGTCAATACAAACTAAAATTGCATACAGACAATGACTTGTTTGTACTGCTCTGTATGCTGTACACTGAAATGTAAGTACAATATTTATAATCCAATCGATTTGTTTTATAATTCTATGGTAAAAATGAGAAAGTAAGCAATTTTTCAGTAATAGTGTGCTGTGACACTTCAGTATTTTTATGTCTGATTTTTGTAAGCAAGTAGTTTTTAGGTGAGGTGAAACTTAAGGGTATGTAAGACAAATCAGACTCCTGAAAGGGATATAGTAGTCTGGAAAGATTGAGACACACTGCTCTAGAGTTTGTTCTGTGTCACGTGGGAACCCTGGGATGGGAGGGGATGTTTTAGTGCCCAAAGGCTGACGGCAGCATATGACAAGAGCTGTCCGTTACTCATTCCTCTTCTCCCTGGTTTCTTATTAGAGGGGAGTTTGCTTTAAGTAAGTTTTGCAATTTTGTGGGCTACATGGTATTTTGGAGAATGGCTGGAGCAGGATAGATATCAGGCAAGGAGAAGCTTGAGTGAGTTCTGACTTCTGCTTGCAGTAGGGGGTACTCTGTTCACGAATGAGGAGAATTTGTATTTCTTGTGTCCACATTCAGTCTGAGGATCCAGTCCAGGAGGCTGTGTATATTCCTTGTGAGAGACCTAAAGTAGAGAGCTTGAATACAAAGTTTTGGGCCATTGCATGAAAGATGTTATCTTTGTAGCTGTTGTAGTCTTCCAAGACAATGAGCTTCATCACTGGGTCAGATGGTGTTTCCATTAGCTTGTCTGGGAAACTTTGTGTCCAGAGATTACCAGGATGCCCTAGTCTTGTTTTTGAACTCATAAATAGTTTGTTCAGCACTGATACTATGCTTGGTGCTGTGCAAGGCACAAAGATGAAGACAATCCCTGCCCTGCAATGCTAAAAGATAGCCTATAAGACATGGAGAAAACAGGATACACTAGGAAATTTGGGAGGAAATAAATTTGAGGGAACAGGTGTTCCCTTACCCCTCTCACTTACCATTGGCTAGCACTCCCTCTCTCCAGGACTGGAACAATTCTCTTTTCCACAGTACCATTCCTCTTTAACCACCATAGTTCTCATTTACTAGCAAGACTTCCATATCAGATGTGCTTAACTCCTACTAGCCCAAGGTTGGATGTCCCAGTGTTAATTAGATTGAGATTTATAACCATAAATCTCAAAGCCCCACTTTAAATATTTAAACTATTGTAAAGTTAACACTTTTTATCTTTGGTGGCCGTGTTTGGTTACTGATAGCATGCATTTCACTTTAAAAAAGGATCCTTCAAAAGTATGATTTTTCCTCCAGCGTATACCGATGATACAGGATTCCTTTTAAAAAAAATCAAATTTTCATTGAAATCACAAACGTTGCCAGCATTTAAGTTAGATAAGAAAAGGCAAACATGAAAACAACAAGATCAAAGTTTTAAACCAGTCTTTAATCTTGTCCTTTTCTCTTGAAGAATGTGCAAAAAAAGACAAGACATTTCATTAACATAAGTAATAAAAAAAAAAAAAAAAAAAAACCATGAAAAATTCCAGAAGCACTACATAATATCTCTTGTGTCTTTTTTATTTTACATTAGCTGGTTGCCTTTGATTTACATTAAAGAAACAAATAGTTTGCAAGTAATGTTTTCAACACTTGTCAGATTCTTTTATTCAAGGCAAGCTGTGAGAAAAATGTACCGTAGATAAGTAGTTGTGTAACTACTAGATGGTCTATTGAATCCCATAATTATCTATGTTACAAAACTCACATTTATACTTTCGCATTAAAATCAATGAGAATTGTGCCTCTTGCATCAGGGCTGAATTTGCTCCCTCATCTTTAAAATTAATTTCTGCATGGATCCTGCGGATTACTAGGCTACGATAAAATCCTTTCTTGTTACATCTACCAAAATCCACTAAGTTAAATATGCCTTTTTAATTAAATACAATTACTTTAATTGGATCAGAGTAACAACAAGGGAAAAAGGTAACATATTAATTAAGTTTGCGCGGTGAGTGGGTCCTTATTTACAAGCTACATCCAATCACGTCATTTTTGGGTTCATTTTTCTAGCCAACTCCAGCAGGAATTTGCTTCCAAATGGCATGTCCCTTAGAACTCTGACACACAGAGTTTTCCAGATCTTAAAAGTGCAATGTCCTCACGGTCACCACAGTTCTTAGATCCCCATCCCTACACTGCGCTTCCAGAAGTAGATGTAGTGTGTGCATATCCAGAGGCTGGTTTCATTTATACTGATGTAACTCAGAAATGAGATCAATAAATTGTTGCAAAACCAGTGTAAGTGAGATCAGAAATGGACAGTAGGTATCAGAAGATGATGATGTGTTATGAAAAAATAGAAAAACACTATGAAATTTCACCTAGAAAGAAATTCGGTATGTAGTGGCGGGAAAGGTGACAAGGAAAAAAGAAAAAGCAAATGTTGTTCCTGGGTTGGTCTAAGCAGGGTTGGTCCTGCTTTGAGCATGGGGTTGGACTGGATGACCTCCTGAAGTCCCTTCCAACCCTAATATTTTATGATTCTATTAAATGAAAGTAGATGGACAAGGCATGACTGTAGAACTCATCTGCTGTTCTTCACATGGAACTATAAAGCTTAGACACTGATCCTATAATTGAGAGCATACAGGCAGACTGCTGTGCCTGCCTGCAGCATCCTTGAAGTTAATGGGACTGTTTAAAAAAAAAAAAAAAAAAAAAAGGCCCCCAAAATAGTGCATAGTTACTTAATATATACCTATTTCTACGCTCATGAAATACAACAGTTTAGTGTCATCATAGGCCAGTGTCCATTATAATAGCTGCTTTTCCTAAAGAAACTTAGATAACTAAGGAGCCATTAGTCCAGGCAGCATTAGGCACCTTTTGTTTTTAAAAGGGATGACATGCTATTTCCCACAGCAATGTGCCTGGCCTGTCAGTTTACAGTTACACAGAACCTTACTGTTACATGTAAAAATGCTTCAGATTACTAAGGAGCTATAGAAAAACAAGGTGATGGCTTCTGCATAAAGATCTGCTTTTTACTAAAAGGCAATTATGCATTTTCAGCGCCGTCTTGGAGATGCTGCAAAGAAAGCAATCAGCAAGCTGCAGGTCAGAACAATCAGGAAAGGCGACAAGGTAATTTTTCCTTTCAAACTGGAACTGTGGAGAAAGATCCTCTCAGACTGCCAATAAAGAGGGAAATAGGAGGGGAATGGCAGTTGCTTTTTACACTAGTAAACACCCCCACAGCCAGGGGCCGTGTGCTGGTATTCAACTGAAAGATGAATTGGAACAGGGAGGGAAAGGAAATTTAAATAAATATACAATAAAGTTATTTTAGTCTGACTATTAAAGTAGCTTCTGTTAGAGTTTGCAAACCAAATTTTGGGGCTAAATTCTGCAGTCCTCAGTCAGGCAAAACTCCCACTGACAGCAACGGGAGTACTGCTGTATGTCTATTCTGGGAGCTGGGGTTGTGATCCCCAGTTCAAGGAGACATACTTGTGCTAGCTCTTGTCAAGCTAAAGCACTAAAAATAGAATGTAGCAGCAGCAGGAGAGGCTAGTCACCCCGAGTACACGTCTGCCAGAGACCCACCACACACATTTGATGCAGTTTGCCCTTCCAATGCCGCAGCTACATTCTGTCTTAGCACACTAGCTCAATGAGAGCCAGCTCAAGTATGGCTCCATGAGCTGGTATTCACAACCACAGTTCCAAGTGCAAACATACACCACATGTACACATGCTCTTACTGCCCGAGTGTAGGAATTGCAGCACTGGATCCCTAATGATAGCCTCACTCATTTTTATTAAGATACATTGTCATGATTAGACATGTCGGTAACCATTTTAACTTCACTCTGCCACTTAGGTTCTTGTTTGAAGTGATTAATCCACAAATAAAAAAAAAATTCTCATTTAATGTTCTCTTTACTGTAGGAAACGGAGCCAGATTTTGATAATTGTGCAGTTTGTATTGAAGGTTACAAGCCCAATGATGTTGTCAGGATCTTACCATGCAGGTAAGTTAGCGTGATGTATGGAGGCATTTACAGCCCTGATATGTTCTTGGTTTTTAAAAAACTGGAATGGTCAAAACTGGAATGGTCAAATTCCTGAAATGAGATTATCTCTCAACTGCAAGGGTTTGGATTTTTTTTTTTTTTTTTTTTTTTTTTTGGTACTCAAAAACTATTCCATAAAGATTTGAAATGTTACTCTAATGTATTTGTAAAAATAAATGTAAAATGCAGTGGGCAGCCAGAGCCATTTAGCATAGAGCCTGCGTCTAGCAGTACTTGTGCTTGGCATGATATAAGGGGATCTTATTTGGTCAGGCTTTTTGATTAACCATTAATATCGGCCTGATGAGGTAAGGGCTGACGATATTCTCTCTAGGCTTCATTTTAGGGTAGCTTAGTGTCCAGAGGGTTGGGGCGAGGGGTGCAGTGATACTTTTTGTAAGAGCCCAGCTGCTAAATCTGCAGGGATTTGAAAATATTATGAAGTCTTCAGTTAAAAAAAAAAAAATGTGTGGGGGGGAGGGGGAGAGGAGTTGATTCTGCAGTCACTTCCATCAGTTTAACTCCATTGATTTCAAAGATATTACTCTTGATTTAAAGCAGTATGAGGAAGAGAAATAATGATTCTAGGACAGGGTTGTGGCCCATTAAAAGGATAGCGCAGGGATACTTGCATTGCCATGTCCTGTATGGCTAGCTGTTCACAGAACAAAGCTATCTGCAGTTCAGCACCTTTAATGAGCTCTAACTTCACTTAATTTTTTTAATTGCTGTGTAAATAAAGTGAGAAGGAAACTTTACACAAATCATATCTGGTATGACTTCCATCAAAGACAGCCAGATACTCCACTTCTCAACTTGCTTTCCCTGCAAACAGGAATTCCACAAGCATGCACATTTAAAATGTCATTTTCCATGGTATCCATCTTCTACTTGACTTGAAGAACTGAAATATTTGTTCCTTTTTGGCTGTGTTATAAATAGTAGGCTTCCTTGGTAGATATTTAAATGTTACATGTTCTCCCCCTATGATCATTCTTGTGAGCCATTGGATTGATATGCTTACTGCTACTATTAAAAGGCAAACCCAAAAGCAATAATTTAATCATAAATTGGGCCAGCTGCTGATCCCCCAACTTGGACACACAACACATGTGCTCTCTTCAAACGCAGGGAAATGTATACAGTTTAGAACTGGGCTTACTTCCTGGTACGTTCCTGTGGAGCCCTAGCCAAAGTTTGGAAATTTTGTGCTAAAGGTACAGATGTTTCTTTGAGGTAATTATATGGAACACGTGCATCTAAACCTTGTTTTTCATTTGTATCACTCTCACAAATAACCCTGCCTAGAGTCAGGCTTAGTCTGATTCACGTTAAATAACGCCTACTGAATCAGAAACGAATAGTTGGTAGGTGATGTTCAGCTCTTGGCTGACTTAAATGGTTACTTGGAAATGCCTCAAGCTAAAGGTTAGCAGCTAATCTGATAAAATACATATTTTGAACTTTAGCACCATTGAATTATGAGATCTGAGAGTTTCTCTCCCAAGTAGCTACTTTATTGAAACGAATCCTCTGTACTGTACAAGTTATGAGGGGTAACATTTCAAAGATTTGTACGGTTTTGCGCACCACTATTGGTGGTGGTTTTAATTATTATTACTATTGTTGGTTAAATGCCAACAGTTTCCCAAATGCTACACAAGGAACTAAAATAAAGACAGGTCCTACCACTGAAAACCTACAATCTATAGAGGAACACCAACGAGATAGGATGCACTGAGCAGCTGAGAGGAAATAGAGTCTTGATGATAAATTCATATCGGTTTCAACTTAGTAGGGAAACCTTATAGTCTTAAGATGGAAAAGCACTCTTTGCACTGATGATTAGCAAAAGAAAGACACAGACCTACAAATACATTTTTGGTTCTTTGTCATCCCAATGTATGTCCACTATATATACCTTGTATATCCAGGCCATTGACACAGAAGCCTGCAGTTCAAGGAAGACATTAGCTTCTCACCAGACCTTATTGAAACTTCCATTTTCTCACTTGTCTAAAAGCCAGTATCATCATGACATCAGTGCTTGGTGATCTGCACTGGTTGTCTGTTGGTATGCAGGTGAAGTTTAAGATGTTGTTTTGACCTGTAAAGCCATGTATGCCTTAGAGAATCCACTAGCTGGTATTTCAGAAGTGGATGAATTTCACATAAACATATACACATAAACAGCCTCTTATTAGCAATTCAGGTCTTTTCACTGTCTCATTCTTTCAGAACATTTTCTTTAAGTGTGGCAGAGAGTCAATGATGGGATATCTTGTGGTCATATATCCCCCACTGGCTAGTTTGAAGAGGGGAGCAATTTCATATATACTTTTTTTCCCCTCTATGGACCTGCTCCTACATCCTCCTGTATTTTTAAATTTCATTCTGCAAAGCTCAGAATTTAAATTAACAGGTTGAGGTATGAAGTGTGCTTTCTGACATTACATGTGCTGATTTTTCTCTTGATGGAAATTGGTCTTAGTTTTATACCCAGCTTTAAAAGTTGGTAATAGAAAACATAATTAAAATTGGTTTCTAGGGCATTGACACAGGATCAAATGTAACCATGTTCCAGTATTCCCAGAGTGTTTTCACCTGTCCTTCTCCCGCTTTCAGCCTCCTCAGTCATCTCCATCTTCAAATCCTTACTCTACAACTTCTTATCTCTCGTTTTCTCTTCCTAAACCTCGGAGTTCACCTCCATGTTGTTGGTGCTACTGATACTCTGATACTGCTTGCTTTGTCGTCTTCTTTCTAACCTCTCCATTCATCCTACTTACTGTTCTCTGTCACCTTCCAGACTCACTAGTAGGGTCAATTTCTCAACCTTGAATATACTCAGAACTGCTCTATCTCTTAGCTCCCTCTTTCTGGTCACCTCATCTCTATCAACATTGTTCACACTATGGTACCCTTCCCTTTCTCACATTCCTTCCCCCACCCCCTCTTCCCTTGAAAACCATCATCTCCACCACACTTTTGTGCCCACCCTCATTGATGTTTGGCTTCCTCCCAGCATTCAATTTTTCTGTACTGACTCCAGTGCTGATGAATGGCTCTAGAGGAAAAAACCCAGAGACCATTCTGATTTACTGCACGACAGATTCATCCTCTTTATTTAGTATAGACATCTTCCTTGTAAAAACAACTGCACTCCTCCACTCTCCCTTTGCCTTGGACTCCTTCCTGCATGTCTGCCCTCCTCCTTCTGCTATCCAGACTTCTTCAAAAAAGAAAAAAAGCACCTTTTGCTAGGTGCTATAACTCTGCTGAGCCCCTCTTAAAATCCTCTGACTAGCTTCTTATTGATTCTTGCATCAAATTCAAGCAGCATGTTCTTATACTGAGGTCCCCTACAATCTATTTTTGTCTGCTCTTGTCTCCAACTGCCCTCTTCTCTTAGCTCAAACTTCTCTTCTGACTTCAGTCTTCATATCCTTCTTCTAAGACCATGTATGTGCCTTCCTTCTCACTGCCCCCCGATGCTTCTGAACTCCCCCCACCATGCCTCCATTCTTTCCTTTGTTAAATCCCTTTTAAAATCTCAGTTCCTCATGGAGATATATAAACTGAAGTGTAGATGACTTTTATAATCCTAAAGACAGCTACATGTCTTAACTTAGATTGTAGACTCTTCAGAGCAGGGATTCCTGATTAGTTTTTGTAAAGTAACATACATGTTATGGTGCTATATAAATAACAGTGAATAAAACAGACCTTCAAATACAAATTGGCAAAAATAGACTTATCACATGCCCCTACAAAATATGTGCATACCCACAAACAGGTAATTTTAGACCTCAGATTACCTAATTTTGGTATTCATTCTTCTGTGGTTTTCTGTTTTATAAAAAAGATCCTTCTATCTAACTCGTACATACTAACTCTATAATTAAAACCATGATACACTGTTAATTTAATATTTTAAAGTGTAAGGAGACTTAATCTGTCTTGTTATGGATTTTAATCACTCAACAGTGATAGCATTCCTTTTAGCATATTTTTCTTTCAACCCAATTGATTTTTAGGAGCAGCCAAACTTGAGGTAAACATCCGCAAAGCATGAAAATTCCACCCTCTTTCTGACTAACAAAAATTATGAAATGTTTCAATGTGATCTGCAGCCCGATTAAGGCTTGCAAAGCTGGAACTTGAACACAAAGGGGGCCTTTCTCGTCTATGTCTGAATGACTTGATCTGATTTTACACATCACTCAAATTGTATATTCTTGATCAGAAACAGATTTTTTTGTCCATTTTTCAAGAGTGTGACGAAGATCTGAGCTTTTTGAAAGCTTGCGCTGATTATTGTGGCCCAAATCAACATTAAAAGTTGGCAGTTAAATGTATATTAGCCTATAAGCTTGGGTGCAATATTAAAAAAAAAAAAAAATCAACACTAAGAATATTTTTAGTTACTTCAAATAGCTGTAAAGTGAGACATCGACTTTCAGTTCAGTATTCTGCACAAATCAACACATTCAAGGTATTTCATTTACACATTTTAAATGTAAAACATTTCTCAGTCATTGTTTCACAAGGTAGCTATTTGGGGATTAAATTTAATCTGTATATCACTTGTACTTTTGCTTACTCAGAATGTTTGTTTGAGAATGATATGCTGAATAGAAATCTCCTGGGAGGAGAAGGGGAAGGAAGGGGAGGTTAATATAGTGCAGAGATGGAAATTTGATGCATTGTGTTCTTTTACCCAACAAGGTAAGTGTTGTTTTGGAAGTGGCGTTATGAACCTTAGTAACCTTAGTAAAGTGGTGGTTTTAACTTAAGTATCATGATGCTTCATTTACATTAATCATGTTGACGTTCAGTATCGGACAAGGTCTGACAAACTTTGGTGTTACAGCCAAGTGATATAATTAGACTAGTTTCAGATTCCAAGAACAGATTTTCTGTGCCACAGCTGTGTGATGTCAATGTCAGTATAAAGTGGAATACTGTAATTTCCCTGTAACTCTTATTCCCAAGCGATCAATTTCCTGTAGAAGTAGTAGGAAAGGGAGCCAAGTGGAGTGAGTAACAGGGTCTGATGAGATTTCATACATTTTTAGATTTGTATTTCTAATATGGGCTAGTATTAAATCCAGCTCATGAATGGGATGAAACCACTTAGAAAGACAGTTCAATGGAACAGATGTTAAAAATTAACATTGATGAGACTGTACCTCAGTCTCTTCCAGCTAGCTGGAAAGATGGCTATATCTTTATGCATTGGATGCTGCTTTTTAAATATTGGGATGGAATAGCAAAGCAAAATTATTATTCTGCATGCAGTGCTTTTAAATATTTAAACATAATTATTTGGGTATGTAAGGTGATTCTGGGTTTGTCAGAGATAGAACACCTGCTGTGGGGGAGAGAATTTATGCTACTGATTATCTACTAGCTCAGGACTTCGTTTTAAGACAATTTGTAGACATGCCCTACTGCTGTTAGTCGGTGGCTTTGTATGCGTTGGTGTAGAGGAAGGGCTTGTGAAGGTACAGGGAAATATAGACCTATACACAGTAAAAGATGTATCAACACTACAGTTTGCAGGGCTTTTTTATAATACCTCAACTATAAAAGTTCAGCAAGGCTGAAATTTGACATACAAAATGTTGCACAGCTGTTAAATGCTTGAGAAAGGTATTTAGGACTGGTCTACATATAAATTTGCATTGAAATAACCAAAATATTTGTAATTCATAGCTTTTGTTATTTTGGTGCAAGTCTGACTAGGGATACTCTTATTTCGGAATAAAAGAGTCCTCTTCTGATTTTTGTTTGTCATTTGTATGTAAATCAGACTTTTAGGTGGGCAAGTGTATTTTCAGGCTCCTACACAAAGATTTAGATGCTGAGGCTATGATTCCATTAGCAAACTTGGATCTGATTTTCAGGAACAGTGTAGCTGGACCAATGCTAACAATAGTGTAGGTACAAAACTTTACAAAGCAGATAGAGCCACAGGGCATGTTCAAGAGGACAGCAAACATAATATGTGAGATAAGTCAATGAATCCTGTGCTTGGATAAATAAATTAAAAGTCCTAGATGTTGCAAAATTGATTGTTTATTGACAGGAAACAAACCAACAATTATTCTAATAAAAATCCACAGTTGAATGATGAAAAACTGGGAGAGTTCACAAAAATCCATGGCATACAGGAGAGGAAATCATCGCTCTAGTATCTCACTGGAGACCAACTCACTGTCCCAACAATACTCCATCCAGCTGCAGCCAGGCTTCCAGAATGCTCTTCCTCAGGGCAATCTATGCACCTGGGCATCTCCCCTCTCCTGGGAACATATTCCCCTCAGTTGAAGTATTCACAAATAATGTTCAAACAAATCTGGCCACAGTTCTCCATATACTCCAGTGATTACAAGAAATTGGGAACTGCTTACCCGAGGGACTCTCAAACTGAGGCACAAAGACAATAAACAACTTCCCTGTCTCAAAGCGAGCCTCCTGAGAACTTCTAATTTCATCGCCCAGCATTTCTTAAATTCTGCATCCTGCTGATGTGCTCATCCTATCAAATGCAACATAACAGGACATGCTTGCAAGAGTGAGTGAGGCTATCAATGAGGTGCATAAATTAAATGTTTGAGTATCATACCTTCAGTTTGTTCAAGCAACTTTAGACAACTGACACTTGTGTTTAAGAACCCATGTATTTCCCATAACTGAATAATATGTATCAACCGGCTCCAGAGGGAGAAATATTCAGCTAGAGATGCTCATTCTCATGGGTGGCTTTTGAGGGGCAGGAAAATAAGGGAGGAGGCTCACCAAAGAGGCCAGCCTTTCTCTCAAAAAATAAAAAATTGGGGGAGGTTTCTCACTTCACACTGTTATGAGCCTATAAAATAATAACAGATGCAAAATGGATTCACATTACAGTTATTTAAAGTTCTGGGTCACTGTGGTGGGGTCAGCTTTGCATGATGGGACTAACAATAGATATTTACATGGTCTGACCTTTACTGAAAGCTGAGTTTCACTTACCTGTATTAGAGCTGGCAGTCTATAGCATTTTAAGAATGTTGTTTTTGCTGCTACACATTGTACATTTGTCTTTCTGATTGTTGGTGTCTAATTTTGTACATCTCACTTTCTGCGCCTTACCAATGAACTCTAACAGGCAGAAAACTGTGCGCTTATCGGAATAACATATAGTACCGCGATTTTATACTCCTGTGTATGCATGTTTATTATCCTTACCATATACTGGAAAACTGCACTTTAAAAACTCCCAATTTTACTGCATTGAGAAGCAACTGCCGGGAATGACTGAAAAGCTCTTAGCTACGTTGGGATGGATTTGAATTAAAATATCTTGCTTTTTATTGCAGGCATCTTTTTCATAAGTCTTGCGTAGACCCCTGGCTACTAGACCATCGCACCTGCCCTATGTGTAAAATGAACATTCTAAAAGCTCTAGGGATTCCGGTAAGCATGTCATGCAGCACGCTAGTCAAAATAGAGTGAGAACACTTCCGTCCTGTACACGTGCCCATCTGTTTGTCTATTTAGGTTCTCATACCACTTTCATCACCATGGTACACTGATTTATTAACGGGAAGACAAGCAGACATCTATCTATTTTTCTCCCCCTGCCACTTTGGCTGGGAGAGGCGTTTTGGGGGGGGGCAGGGAGGGAAAGGGATTGGTTGGTTTGGTGAGAGGTTGGGACTTTTTTTTAAGTAATTGTGGCATGATTGTACATTCACACACAAACCTGTTCCATTTACTCTTTTACAACAGGGCTGGATTTTTTAAAACTACATTCCTCTTTACTGCCTTAAAGCAAAGAGGGAAGAGTTTTTATTTATACACCATCTATCAGTCTAAGCCAGTTTGCCTCTGATTCTGATTGCAAAAGTCATTGCCTTTTCTGTCTGGTTACGTCCCCTCTCTTAAAGCATCCTTGCATGTCAGTAGGCCTTGAGCTCATAATTCTAGTTCATAATTCTAGCAACATTTTCCCCCAAATGATTAAACATATGAGAACCATGTGATTACATTATAAAAAATGCTAGATTGTTAGTTGGTAAATTCAGATCTGTTTAGAAACCTACCAATACTTGCCAATTAGCTCTTCGGATTGTATTGTCAGATACACCTGGTACATGTTCTGCAAGCAATGTCGTTTCCCTAAATTACAGCTATCTCGCAGTTCATTGTCTACTCCACCAAGAAATGAATCAAGCTTTATGCTATGTGAAAATCTATCTCTGACTGTCAAGTTCAACACTGAAACTGTGGTGGTTGGTATGCCAACAGCTGCTGTAAATACACTGTCCCCAAACTGAGGTGGCAGCTTGCCAGCGTTACATATCTGAGCGCTGTACAAGAGAGATGAGACAAAACAAAAGCCAGCAGATGAATAAATTAGATCAGCTAAGGTAGTTACGCCCAAGAGCAGCAGTGAAATGACATGGAGACACATAATCCAAAGTATTGAAATGAAAAAATAGGCTGATACAAGTACTGCGTTCATTATTCTACGAAATAATGCAATAATATAATCATGCAGGTGTGTCCATTAACTTAGTACAATTATAAAGCCAAAAGGATACAGCTGAAATAATGTAATTATAGTATATTATAATTAGGCTTCTTGTTAGTGTTAGTGTGAGTGTGCGTGTGCGTGTGATATACAGAAAAAACTACTATGAAAAATTATTAAAGTTGCAAAGTCAAGCACCCAAAAGTTAGAAAATGCTAGTATTAAGGCTGCATGTACAACCTTCATTCAGCCCCCTAGTATGCATTACAATATTATTTTTTCCACAGATCTCTAAGTGAGTTGTTCTCAACCAGGAGTATGAATATCCCTGGGGATACGCAGCGCGGCCTTCCAGGGGTACATCAAGTCATCTAGATATTTGCCTAGTTTTACAACAGGCTGCATAAAAAGCTAGCAAAGTCAGTACGAAGTAAAATTTCATATAGGTAAAATGAGAAAATAAGCAATTTTCAGTAATAGTGTGCTGTGAAACTTTTGTATTGTTATGTATGATTTTGTAAGCAAGTAGTTTTTAAGTGAGGTGAAACTTGGGGTATGCAAGACAAGTCAGACTTCTGAAAGCAGTACAGTAGTCTGGAAAGATTGAGACCCGCTGCTCTAAGTAACTTGCAGCAATAGTAGGCTGTTATGCTCTATACGGGCCAGCCATTAGAGGGGGATGAGACACATGCTTTGCCAGTGGTTCCAGATTCTGGAGGAAAGCCGTGCTCTTTTGCCCTTAACCTGTCTCTGTCCCCTCTGCACCCTTGCTCCTAACTCCTGGCCCCTAAGATTCAGCCCTTTTATCCTCTTTCTCCTTGTGTTCCTGTCCGTGCAACCTATAATCCTATCTAGGCTGACCAGATGTCCCGATTTTATAGGGACAGTCCCAATATTCAGAACTTTTTCTTATATAGGCCCGTATTACCCCGCAATCCCTGTCCTGGTTTTTCACACTAGCTCTCCGGTCATCCTAATCCTATTAGCCCTCCCCAGCTTCTCCTGCCCTCACACTGCTCTTCACCCCTCTGCATTCAAGTAAGGCTGATTTCTTTTTCTCCTCCTTGCTGCCTGGGCCTGAGCAGGGGGAGCACAAAAAGAGCACAGGTGAGACAGTCTCCCTCTTCTCAGATATGGCTTCCAGTACCACAGCAATCCTTGGCTGCCAGGAGGAACAATTGCATGAAAAGTGCTGCTCAGCTTGTGCATCCCCTGAGCAGGAGCATGCTTGGTACTGATGGAATCGTCAGAGAATGTAGCTGCCCAAAGTCTCTATTGAGCATGTGTGAACTGATATTTTCAGAGGCTCAAACTTGGCCAAATTTGAGCGGAATTTCACATGGACAGGAAAGAACACATCTGTGACACAAAGGTCAGTCACTCTCCTTCCAATTTCAGGGCCTGCTCCAAAGCATGAAGCTTCTGCAGCTTCTCAATGAAACAGTTGTAAAAATTTGGTTAACATGGGCAAAACATATTTTTCCTCCCCAACCTCATTTTCAGTTCTTGCTGAACCATTGTAACTGAAACAACCCCCATCCCTCTCTCCCTCCCCCCACCCCCCCAAAAAAAATCAGTCCGAGGCGCACACCCGTCTTGGAAAAACTTCAGCTCACATGATTGCAGTTTGGCAAAGTTATAAGCAACTGAAAACAGAGTCTTATAATGGAAAGTGTCAGGAAACCTTAGCTTATAGACACTGCTACCAGCTCCATTTATAATATATAGTGTCCTCATGCCAGCTGTTTGCTTATCTTAGTGGTATATATTAAAAAGTTGGCTTGTATGAGTATGAATGTGGCATTGCATTTCCATTTTAACAGGACTATATAATATTTTCTAATAGATATTGTTCTAAAAAACTAGATCTAAATTTTCAAGTCAGTGCATGCAAATTTGGCAATTTTCTCAGTTTACTTCATAGTCAATATTTTAAAAAATGGCTGTCTAAAGCTAACGCATATTTATGCATGTAAATAACTAGCCAGATTTTCAAAAGTGGTGAGCACCCAGAAGCTCCCATTAAGATGCATCTCCTTTCTACTGAGGCAGCCTGGTCCCCTGGTTCCACCCCTAAGGAATTCTGCCACCATTTACATAAGCAAATGTCTGGCCTCAGACCTGTCATTGGCACGCTAATGGTGAATTGAACCCACAAAACTCAGTTTCTTCTGGTCTTGATGTCAAAAGGGAAAACTTTTTTTCTTTTAATTTCAAAGAATTTACATCATTTTTGAGATGATCATATCAAGTAAAATAATCTCCCTCCAGTTCTCACCCTCTAGAATCATGTTCTGAATATGCAAACAGCTGCATTTTTTTTTCACTAGATTGGTTGAGTTGAAGTCTTTCATTATGAACCTGATGCAAAGGCCACTGAAGACTCCCATTGCTTTCAGTGGAGTTTGGTTCAGGCCATAAAAGCACATATGTACAGAGAACTAGAAAAATCAATATCACTAACAAAATTTATCAAAACATATTTGCATCACTCAGATAGTAAAAGGTATAAATAGTCATTTTTAAAAAGCAATATTTGATATAATTAGGATTGAAGTCTACTGTTTCATTTTTTTCCAAGTAAAATGATATTAAACCTGCATGTAAAAAGGGATTAATTAAATTGAACTGTGACATTTGTGCTGCTTCAGTTAATATTTTATCATATTTTCCATTATCTCCTTTTTTAAGGGTTTAAAAGTTGCTCATAAAAGCCCATTCTAGCAAAAACTGTGAACACAAGGGAAGAGAAGAGGGAATGGATAACTGGGGGAAAAAATCATTTAAACATTTGTTTAATTATGGTGGTAAAAATATATATATATAAATTTTAAGACTGGTTATTTAAATTGTATAACCCTCAACACCAAATCTGATTTTAAAATGAAATTTCAAAGGTTTCCAATAACTGTTTGTAAAAAAATCTAATGAAAAAAAAGTGTTCATGTTTGTGCCCAACAATTTTGTCACCAGTCCTGCAATTAAAAGTGTAGTTGTCTGGCTACGTTCTATACTTTAGTCTGTGAACACAAAATAATCTGAGGATTGTTTAAATGAATATATTCTTTTATTAGGAACCGTTTTAAAAGAATGCTACGTTTGTGACATGGAATCAGAAATGTAGGGCTGAAGGAAATGTAAGAAAGAACCTCGAGACCTGATCTAGTCCAGCCCTCTACGCTGTGGCAGGACCAAGTATATCTAGACTGTCCTTCTCAGCTGTTTGTCTAGCTTGTTCTTAAAAACCTCCAATGAGAGGATTTCCACAACCTCCCTTAGAAGCTTGTTCCAATACTTAACTATCCTTATAGTTAGGAAGCTTTACCTAATATCTAACCTAAATCTCTCTTGCTGCAGATTAAGCCGATTCCTTGTCCTCTCTCCAGTGGACCTGGAGAGAAATTTGATCACCATCCTTGTTATAACAGCCTTTAACATATTTGAAAACTGTCGAAGCGTCTTTTCTCGAGACTAAACGGGCCCCATTTTTTAATCTTTCCTCATAGGTTAGGTTTTCTTTTTTGTTGCTCTCCTCTGGACTGTCTCCAGTTTGTCCACATCTTTCCTAAAATGTGATGCCCAAAATTGGACACAGTACTCCAGCTTAGGCCTCACCAGTGCCAATTAGGACAATTACCTCCTGTGTCTTATATATGAAACTCCTGTTAATTCACCTCAGACTGTTTTGCACCTGTCTCACATTGTTGGCTCATGTTCAGTATGTGATCCACTCTAACTCCAGATCCTTCTCATCTGTACTACTGCCTCACCAGTTATTCCCCATTTTGTATTTGTGCATTTGACCTTTCCTTCTAAATTGTATAACTTTACATTTTTCTTTATTGAATTTCATCTTGTTGATATCAGACCAATTCTCCAATTTAAGGTCATTTTGAATTCTAATCCTGCCCTCAAAAGAGCTCACAAACCCTCCCACTTGAGCGTTATCTACAGATTTTATAAGGCCAATCTCCACTCCATTATCCAAATCATTAATGAAAATGTTGAACAGTACTGGACCCGGGACCGAACTCTGTGGGTCCCCACTAGATACATTTTCCCAATTTGACAGAAAACTATTGATAATTACGCTTTCAGTACGGTCTTTCAGCCAATTATGCCCTGACCTTATAGTAATTTCATCTAGACCACATTTCCCTGGTTTGCTTATGAGAATGTCACATGAACTGTGAAACATTACTAAAATCATGATCTATCACATCTGCTGTTTCTCCCTTGTTTTTGACAAAGCCATATTGGCTATTACCTATTACTCTATTATCTACTAATTGGGCAATACAAATTGATTGTTTAATAACTTGTTCCAGTATCTTTTCAGGTATCAAAGTTCAGATGACTGGTCTATAATTCCCTGGGTCTTTGTTCCTCTTTTTAAAAATAGGTTCTATGTTTGACCTTTTCCAGTCCTCTAGGACCTCACCCATTCTCCATGAGTTCTCAAAGATAATTGCTAATGATTCTGAGGTTGCTGCAGCTAGTTCTTTTAAGTACCCGACAGCTGGATTTCATCAGGGCCAGCTGGCTTCAATGTATCTAACTTATCTAAATATTCGTTAGCCTGTTCTTTTCCTATTCTGGGTTGTGTTCTTTTCCACTTGTTAATATGAATTGTGTAAAGCATCTGGTCACAATTAATCTTTTTAGTGAAGACCGAGGCAAAATAGGCATTAAATACTGTAGCCTTCTTGATGTAATCAGCTATTAGCTCTCCTTCCCACTAAGAGTGGACCTATATACTCCATCTTTTTCTTGTTCCTAATGTATTTATAGAAGGCAGTAAGAAGAACTTCTATGTCCCTTGCTAGGTGTAACACATATTGTGCCTCAGCCTTTCTGATTTTGTCCCTACATGCTTGTTCTATTCTTTGCTGTTCATCCTTAGCAATTTATCCATGTTTCCACTTTTTGTATGTTCTTTTTTTGATTTTTTCAGGCCATTAAAGAGCTCCTTATGGAGCCATGTTGGCCTCTTTCTACTACTCTTATCTTTCTTTTGCATTGGGATAGCTCGCTGTTGTGCCTTCAATACTGTCTTTTTGAGAAACTGCCTGTTTTCCTCAGCTTTTTTCCCTTAGATTTTTTCTCATGTGACCTTACCTACCAGTTCTCTGAGTTTGTTAGTCTGCACTTTTTTTTAAGTTCATTGTCCTGGCATGAAGCAACAAAAGACAGGAAAGGGTGAAATAAATTAAGGGAATGATTCAGTAAAGCACTTGAGCACATGTTTAGCTTTAAAAACATAAGCGGTCTCATTTTCTTCAGTGGGACTACTCAGATCCTTGAAGTTAAAAGTTTTTAAATGCTTTGCTGGATCAGGGCCTATTAATCAGATTTTCAAAAGTATTTCAGTGACTATAGATGCAGTTGCACAGCTAGTGGAATTTTCAAAAATGCCTAAGCAGGTTAGGCACCTAAATACATTTGAAAATTTGCCCCATAAGTGTCTGCTAACTCTTTTTAGGTCTAACCGAGTATTTGTGTTACTGCAGTTCTATCTGAATATGCCCCTTTATGCTTACAAGTGCTGTTGAACACACATTGCACATGGTACCCTAATCTTTGAATTTTCCTTGGTTTTCTTATTTTTATGACATAACCTTAAAGCGTTATTTTTGAAGTGGCTGTTCAAGCTCAACTTCTCCCTACTATGGAGAGAGCAGACCTGACACCTTTGCTGAAAAGCTTAGGGTAGTCTGCAGTCTCATGTCTGATGAAGGGAATTTACTCACATACTTGCCATTAGTGATCATGGGGGAACACTCCAGATATCACCTCTGTATGAGCAGAAGAATCAGTCTAACAGTCAGGAAATGAACCAATACAGAAATACTTGGAAGATCAGTAAATTATATTGCAATTTGGTCTTCTCAGCTTGACCAGTGAGTTGGTGTCTAGAGGACACTAATAGAGGTCTTGACACCAAAACAACAAGCTCTGTAACCATCTGCTTTAAATACATTTGAATCACTTTACCATTAGTACTGAATTTACTGGGATATGTGCTTTTATAGGCACGAATTTTAGTTCTGATCTAAAAGTCATTTTGCTTTTGTTTTTGTTTTTGTTTTTAATTCACTTGGTTTCTCTGGGACCACAATACAGGGAAGAATCCTGAAATTCCCATTACAATGAATTCTTTATTCTTTTCTCATTATTTTCAGCTATAAGAAATGAAGTACAATGTAGGCAAAATGTAAGTCTTTTAATACTGAAAACATGTTTCCTTCTCTTATTGACATCTTTATACACCCCTTTCCCACCCCACACACAAATGTGAACACATGCACTTCTCAGTTCCTCATCTTCACTTAAGTCTCTGATACCAGCTCTACAGAAAGTATATTCTGAGAAAGCAGTGACTTAAAAGGTGCACAATTGCCTGCAGCTAGTGCCCATGTTTATGTTCAAGCACTGTGCCCACCTCAGACAGATGATATCAGTAAATGTACTCATTTTCTCCAGGACACACTCCCCAAACTATTTTTTTCTGTGAGGAAACAAACATCAAAATTGTGGGCAAGACTTTTTCATACTAAACATTTCCACTGCAAACTGCAAGATAGTCTTGCCACAAATACTATTAAGAGGATCCAAGTGCATAGAATGCAAATAAACTCTGTATTTATTGGATATTACCATTTAAGGCCCCAATATTGCAATATTTCTCATAGTCCCATTTAAATCACTGAGGCAACAGTAGTAAGCACTAGCTATAATAGTAAGTGATTACAGGATAGGGCCCTAAAAGGAGGAGGCAGAGGGGGGAATCTAAATTAACGTTTATTTAACTAGAAGCACTTGTGTATAAATTCAGGAAGCAAACCTGGAGCGAGCAGTTATTTCCTTTAAGAATATGAAAATAAAGAACACTAAGGTTTTTGCTCATGTATAAAGATAAGAGGTCCATTTCTGCTCATATATAACATACATATCCACAATTCCCACTAGATCACTAGGAGCCAAACAAATATTTGAAGGCAGAGTTTGCTCCTAAAATAAGGTGGCTAAAATTTTCAAAAGCCTGAGTCCCATTTTCAAAAGTGATTTTGGCACCTAGGAACCAGTGTCTTAATGAAGGTCAATGGGACTTAGGCCCCTAAGTCATTTAAACGATTTTGAAAATTTTACCCAGCTTCTTTCCTGTAACTATAGTCCTCAATATTTTCTTTGAAGAATAAAAGCTCAAAGACTTTTCTTTTTGTTTCCATTAGCCAAATGCGGATTGCATAGATGATATACCTCCAGATTTTGAAGCTTCCATAGGAGGACCACCAACTAATCAGATTACAGGAGCTAGTGACATAACCGTGAATGAAAGCTCTGTAGTTCTGGATCCTCCTGTCCGGACTGTGGGAGTACTACAAGTCATCCAGGATGCAGATCCTCTTCCCCAGGTTGGGGATGGTAACTTCACAACAAGCAGTAAGTTCCTCCTTCTGGCAGAGTTTGCCCTGACAGTAGTATATGCAGAAACCTGAATCACAAAGAAAGCTTACGTGTTTGGGGCTTGGAGTATTGGTTTCACTGCTTTAAATTTGACTGACATCTAGAGGATAAATAGTTTGGTTTAAAATAGCAGCTTTGGATGATCATGAAGTATTACTGTGTCACAACAAAAACAACGAGAGTCCTGTAGCACCTTAAAGACTAACACATTCCTGCGGGCATAAGCTTTCATGGGCTGCAACCCACTTCGTCCGATGCATGAAATGGAAATCACAGATGGGAGGTGTATATATATACATCCAAGGATAAAAAACAACAATGGGGAGGGCAAGTGCTAACAAAGTCAGTTCAGTTAGGGTAGATGAGGCCTATTCACAACCTTTGATTAGAAGGTGAGAATGGGTGAACAGTGACAATTACTTCTTGTAATGAGATAACCATTCCAAGTCCCTGTTCAGACCCAGTCTGATTATGTCAGTATCACTCTGAAGCCAATGTGCAAATAAATGGCTTGAATCTGACAGAATAGCAAAGTAAAATGTATTGAAGAATACTCTAGACTGAGGGAAATAAGCCCTTTCTATTAACACAACGTAGACTAAAGTGACAGTCCTATTCATATGTTGTTTAACTGACAGTGAACCATGTTAATGTAGACCTTCCTTGATAACCTATACCCATAACCCAGCTCCTTTGTTTCATATTTTTTTTTGATGCCCTTGTCTTCCCAGTTTGGTTAGTCCTTATTCCCTGGTCTGCCTATCTTTGATGTACAATTTATTGTTAGACGTGCAGAGTTTAATTCTTGCTTCAATAACATAAAATAGATTCATAGATTCCAAGGTCAAAAGAGACCATTGTGATCATCTAGTCTGACCTCCTGCATAACACAGGCCAGAGAACTTCCCCAAAATAGTTGCTGGAGCATATTTTTCAAAAAGCATCCAATCTTTGTTAAAATTGCCAGAGATGGAGAATCCACCAGAATCCTTGGTAAATTGTTCCAATGGTTAATTATTTCACTGTTCAAAATTTATGCCCTATTTCCCATCTGAATTTGTCTATTTCAGCCTTTGAAATGTATTATACTTTTCTCTGCTAGATTGGAGAGCCCATTTTTGAATATTTGTTCCCCATGTAGGTACATGTAGACAGCAATCAATTCATTCCTTTACTTTCTCTTCGTTAAGCTAAAGAGATTGTGCTCCATGTGTCTGTCACTGTAAGTCATGTTTTCTGATCCTTTAATCATTCTCATGGCTCTTCTCTCAATCCTCTCCAATTTTTCAATATCCTTCTTGAATCACGCAGCAGCAGTCACACCTGTGCCAAGAACAGAGGTAAAATAACCTCTTTACTCCTACTTCAGGTTCCTGTTTATGCATCCAAGGATCACATTAGCTTTTTTGGCCATAGCATTGCATTGGGAATTCATGATCAGCTGATTATCCACCACTACCCCCCAAATCTTTTTCAGAGTACTGCTTCTCAGAAGAGAGTACCCATCTGGGAAATATGGCCTATGTACTTTGTTTCTAGACGTATACTTTTATAAAATGAAAGGTAAAGTTATAGTCACTTGCCTTGCTGTAGCAGGCTTCCTTGAAATCAAGGGGGAAAGTATTTGAATTCCCTTTATGCCCTTCATTGTCATCTTTACATCAATTGAAGCTTTACTTGTTATTTTATGGAAACCTATTCTTAGTTTTTCAAAGGAGTGGTGGTCAGATCCCCTGCTCTGAGAAGCAGACTTCATTAAATATCAAGAAACAGGATATTTGAAATAGACAAAATTTATAGATTTTTTTTCTTATCAGATTTTTACTACTTTAATGGA
Organism: Emydura macquarii macquarii; assembly: GCF_026122565.2. Classification (NCBI taxonomy): domain Eukaryota; kingdom Metazoa; phylum Chordata; order Testudines; family Chelidae; genus Emydura; species Emydura macquarii. Next base: position 4,351,552 of record NW_027132971.1, on the reverse strand, counting down.
CATCATTCATGCTGGTAATTCCACAATGTCATCCCTACCCTGTGTCACTATAAAAGTAACATTTTGTGTTCAAAATCTCCCTCTGAGAGTTTAAGAAAATATTAGTCAGCTCTCCAAAACAAGGGCTGTGCCAGTCTGCAAATGCCTCTTGTAGGCAAAAAGAACAGACAATGAGAAAGTATGTGTATACATGACTGAAGCCACGTACAAGCACATTGTTGGGAACATGAACAGAAAAGTGTCACCTGCATGTGTACTTGATGTGGGCTAAAATAATGTGACAAAATACTGGTTTGGATATGATGCTTATGTCCGAAGAAATTTTGGATACTTAACTGTGGATACTTGACCATTGCAATATACTGCCCGGTTGGGATACAGCGGTTTAACTTATCGCTTTCTTGTAAGTGAAAAAGAAAGGAAAGTAACAACATGAAGGGAGAGAGATAAGACAAGATGAGAGTGGAGAGGACTGTTCCTAAATAGCCTTTCCAGAGATTCCTCTTCCTTTTCGTTGTCTTATTTCCTTTAGTTCTTTCTCTTATTACCGCTCTGCTATGAGTCTGCTGCACTGCTTTGTTGTGTCAGTTTCTGCCAGCAGTGGAATGCCAGTGAAACTAACTTTCTGAACTCCAAAGTGCTGACTCTTATTACTTCAAGGAGTGAGCTATTAGTCATTTTCACCTGAGCACAGCATCATAGCAAGGAAACACAGAGGATTTAGGGGAAGTGGGGCAATATTCAAGGTGGGAGAGAAAAATGGTCTCTCAATGGCCTTTCATACCACCCTGGCCCTCAAGTCTCTGATGACTCCATTCTTGTGATCCAGCAAGGGATTTAAAATGACAACTTCTTTCTGGAGAAAAAATCTTTCTGAGAGAAGAGGACTTGCCTCAATTTTGGTTTTCTGCATGATCAAAATCATGCAACCAGCAGGAGAGCAGACACGTGCATGGTGACAGCTCAACAGCTGGTGTGATAAGACTTGCTCAGGCCTTGTTTTGTTGGGCTGATACATTTTAATCAGTGAGAGATATTTTAGATGAGATGTTAGTTTTAGAGTATAATTTTGTTCCTCTTAACTTTGACGGTGCCCCTTTTAAAATGTTGTTGTGCTTCTCATGATTGATTTTATTGGTGAAATTAAGATTTTTATTTAGTGGTACAAACATTTTACTAAGAATGTTAGGCAATATTCTGATCTCCGTTTCGCTGGTTTAAGACCAGAGTAACTCCATTCCAGCCAGTAGCGACCCCAGATATATACCATTGTATGTAACTGAACTATCCCACTGTTTTACATTTTATCATAAAATAATTATATGGGATGTCAGATACCCATATGAGAAAAGTGCAGAATTTCTTCAGTTCTGTTCTTGGTCCACCCCATTTACACACTTGGTTGTACTACACACAGTGGGCTAGATCCCCAGATCAGGTGCAGAACTCCACACAGGGATATGTCACATTTGTGTCCTTCAATTCTGGGGCTGTCTAAATGCCATGTTGGCCCCCAGCACAAGGTAGAGTGCTTTCACAGCTACTCGACTTTGCATTCAGCTGCAACCGCCCCAAGGGGCTATTACACCAACCAGAGAGTGCAAGAGTATAGCAGTGCTCCAGCCACTCCCCTTTTCCTCCCACCTTGTTCTCAATAAGTATCGTACATGAAGGACTGGAAGGGGGCTGGTGTCAGGCCAGTTACCCTGGATCTACGCTACTGGGGGGATTCCACTACACAAAAGGAATTCTTCAACTGACTAAACCAGCTTGAATTGTGCTTTGAGTCACTAATGCCCACTGACTCACTCTGTCTAACAGTAGTTGTTAGCTACAATAAATCAGTTCCTAAAGTAGAACATTTGAATTGTTCTCACATTAGGTGGTCGGTTCTTTATCTCTCATAAACAAAACAACAACAAAACTAGCACGGGCTAACTAGACAGCATGAATCTATTGAAATTGCTTTTCCTTCTTACTAATGGCAACAGAGGCAATGTATCAGAGAATCCTACTGTGACAATGGCAAAGCCAGAAAACAAAGCAATGCGGAGAGATTCTCCCTCCTGGTCCAGACCCCGGGGCTGTTTGCAAGGCACTGGAAGGAAACACTGCTGCAGCTTTTGGAATAGTCCCTGAACTGGGCAGTGGGAAATTTCCCCTTCATGAACCTCTGCATTAATAGGATAACTGCCCATAGCATTGGGGAGATTCTGGATGGTGCCGCAGCCCATTGGTAGCTAAGGACTGGCTGTGGTAACTTCAGCAGCCCGTAAGTGCATTGGCTGGTCACATCAGCCTTCAGAACAACCAGGATCAGGAAGGCATAATGGAAGCTTAAAGCCACCTTAGGCAGCTTCAGTGCCCCAGGCTGCGCACGTGTGTACTGTGCTCAGCACCCAACCTCATCCATGGCATTCTGGTTTAGTGCTTGGTTTTCCCCTTGTAGGTAATGCGAGATAGGCAGCAATATTATTTATTAGGTATACATGATTATTAGACTTTGCTCTTTTCAGGATTAGATTTAATGCTTGAAAATTCTTTGGCATGGTCAGGTGCTCAAAATTAAATCATCTCATAACACATCCACGTGGTCTGATGCACAATCGTATTCAGCAACTGAACCCTCTTGTTCAAGGAGCTGGCAGTAAACTAACCCCTTCATGTTTGTTTGGGAGCTAGGGTCTTGAGTTTCAGAGGCGATAAGCACCCACAACTCCAGTTGGCTTCCCTGGAAGGTGCAAGTGATCAGCCCCTCTGGAATTAGGCCCTAGAGTTCTGAAACAATACAGTTTTATCCCAGTTAAGGCCAATACACAGTACCATTTTAAACCAAGTTATAACGGGGGTCAGAGGGCAACCATGGTGTAACTGGCTTGGTCATAACTATAGTATAGACAGGGCTTTAAACAACAAGAATTACGTCAAAATTGTATTCACTAATTGTATTGAATGGTTCCAGTGTGGTCAAAGTCCTAGAACCACAGGGCTCACCCCGACCCCACAACATGAACTTGGCCTGGCTGTGATTTTACAGACGATGGCTCTGCCTGCTGCTGGAAATCTTTGCAGAGGTATTTGATTTTTGGCTCCCCCATTAGGCACTGCTAATGACAAAAAAGTGCCGCTAGGCTGAATCTGCACTGGAGATTTGCATGGTTCTTGTGATTGAACCTGTGCAAGCTGCAACTGTGCAGTGTCTACAGAGTACGCTGCATCCAAACTCTGCATTTGCTGCCCCTGTGGATTGCTGTGCTTATCCCTTGGTGCATTTGGGTATTTTTCTGTTACTGTTGGGGGGTTTATTTGTTTCCTAACAGGATCCAGAGGCAGGGACCCTCCCAAAGTGGGCCTGGAGGAAGGACATTTTCATAGTACTGCATACATGGCATGAAATCCTGTATCCAGTGAAGTTAATAACAAAACTCCCATTGACTTCAGTGGAGCCAGGATTTCATCCATGGAGTTTTGCTGGTGGTGTTACTTTATTTTTGTGTATATCAGAGGACATTTCCCTCCTCTTCCGAATAGAGAATTTCTTCCTCAAAGCTCTTAGCAATGTTCCTGGCCATGAAGAGCTAGATGGAACTCATTGTACCTTACCACTCCTTACTAAAAACCAAGCTCAGATATTTTGCATGGTAGCGCAGAGCACTAAATAAAGGACTAGCAGATACACTCAACCAATGTCATTACAGCTCCCAGCACAACAGGGCTCCAGTCTTCAAGGAAATGTTGTTAGGTGGTATTCATAATAGGATTTGTATGCTAAATCCCTGCATGGTCTTTTTCAATCCCTGTGTGTATCACCTGTGATATCAGCATTTTAAGATAAGACTGAGAGAATTTCTTAACTTTTTATTCAGCTCAGCTATGGATTTTCTGTTTCAAGAATCAGTGTCCCAATTAATCTTAAAGTTTCCAAAGTGTCACATCTCTTTTCCCATTCCCTAACAGGTTGTACTGCATTGTTTCTTATTAGTGAGCTATTCTGCATGAAGTACTATCATATCTGGAAATGTCATAGCATTTTAGAGCAGGATCCATTCTATACAGATGTAAATGTGCAGCAGGGGTTAGATTCTGGCATTTAGCCACAGCCTTGAATAAGGAGTGATGCTGAGCTGTACTGCCCCAGGGAGAGCTGCAGGAAGGTTTTGCCTGGGTGGGTTCATGGGGAGTGTAAGAACGGCAATGTCCCTTGCAATGGTGCAGTACACATCCCTCTCTGAAGATTGCCAGCTCCTTGTCTCAATGCCGAGAGGGTTCAGGGCCATCTCTCCTCTCCTCCTTACCCTCCTTGCAGCAATTTGCTCCTCTGAGAATAGAGTCCTTGCATTTCCACAAGCACAGAAACTGCAGTTATCTCTGGCTTTACATAGCAAGGCCTAGGTCAGGGTGGGAGGCTCCTTCCCACCCCCACGCACCCATGTTTGGACCAGGCCAGGCAAAATCAGCATTAAGTGTCTGAGTTTAAAATACTGTAGTTCTTTTATGAAAAGAGCAGCTAGAGTATAAAAAAAATGAACTTGTTGGAAATCTGGCATTTGGAGAAAAATAAAGCATTCATGCACTTCATCCGTGATCATATGGACCTTTCCCAGTTCACATGGTGTTTGCTATTTTTGGTAACTGTTAATTTGTGTGTATTTTCAAGCTTCATTCACCGTTCATATTTCATTTTTGGTCAGGCCTATAAATATCTCTGGCCTTTCAAGCTGTACAAGCCCCAGAGGGCCACAAGTACTAACTCCACCTGTTTAAGAGAATGATTGGCATGCTGCAGAGGGCCCACTAAATTCAGCCTCTTCCTCCTCCCTCTCCCCCTCTTCCTCTACCCTGCTCCCCCCAATTCTGTACTCTGGAAACTCCCAAGGCAATTCCAGAAAGGGAGAGGGTCCTGAGTTGGAGTAACCACTGTGCTCAGTCTGAAGACAGCTGGGTAGCCTGGGAGGTCTTAGAATCATAGAAGTGTAAGGCTGGAAGGGACCTCACAACATCTTCTAGTCCAACACCCTGCTCTTAAAGCAGGACTAAGTATTATCTAGGCCATCCCTGACAGGTGTTTGTCTAACCTGCTCTTAAAAATCTCCAATGATGGAGATTCCACAGTTTTTATGTGAATCTGAAATTGTGAAGCAGAGCTATGTGACTAATGTATTTTTTGGTTCATTGGTAATTCCAAAAAAAGTAGAAGAAAAATTGCTTCAAGTCAAACAAAACTGTTCCTTCTAAACAAAACATTTCATTCAATTCAACCATTTTAAAGGGTTTTGATATATTTTTAATAGAATTAACTTTTCATTGAGAAATTTCCATTATTTCAAGCCAAAAACTTGAAACATTCCATTCTGAAAATGTCAGAATGAAACATTCAACATTTTCAGAATTTTTTTTTAACAGAACAATTTGGCGAAACCAACACAAATTTTCAAAATGCATTGGTGTCACCAAATCTGCATTTTTTCACCAAAAATGTTTCTGCTAACCAATTTCACCCCCAGCTGCATTTTGAAGTCTTTCTGATAGGTATGGCGGTACATTTCTTTTCCTGGGTTTTGTTGTTTTGAAAGATAAGCTCCAAAGACAGATTGTCAGGCCACTTTCAAGTTAGTCAGGTAGTTACTTTATTAAAATAAAACTCCTTAGAAATTATTTGGATCTGTGCATTTTTAAATGTCTGTGTGGAAGATACACCCTTAACTGGCTGCTGAAAAAGAATGAAAATATATTATAAGAATCTTATCTATTGGTGTCTTGTAATCGCTTGGCCATTCTTTATGTTATTAATCGTTTGTTCTGAGAAGGAATGTGAGAGGAGAAAAACATGTGACAACTGCCCAAGCTAATGGTGAAAGCATCTAAACACCAAACTTGTATCCTGGAGATTAAATATTCATGGGATCTACTTACTCAAAGAGTGAGAGGATTGGGTCCCAAGTGCAAATATTTGTCTCAAATCTGCTGGTTCTAGTGACATTAGGTGAAACTTATAGCAATGGCATGGATCCAGCCCTTCAACTCCAAGCGTGGAAGGGACCCTTGATCCATGGACTTCTCTCTTCCTGCATAGAGGGACTCAGCCACCTCTGTGAGACCTGTCTCCCTCTTCTGGATCTCATGGCAGCAGTGGCGTACTGAAGGGGGGTCCCAGGCCCCTGGGCACTGGCCGGGGGAGGGGTGCACCATCTGGGCCCTTCTCGGAGGAGCCATCCCCCGCTGTTGCAGGCAGCCTGGGCCCGGTGGCCACACCGACCCCAGCTCAGGCCTGCTAGCGGTTGAGGGCACCCAATGCGGGGGTAGCAAGCTTCCTTTCGACCCCTCCACCCCTGCACTGGGCACAACGAGGGAGCCGCCAAGACCAGAGCCCATCACTCCTCCCGCCCCACCGCCGCTGGGCAGCCCAGGTGCGCCTGCCCCTGTCACGCCCGCTCCCAGCTGCACCTTCCGCCTCTACAGTGGGGGGAGAGTGGAGGAGAGTGGGAAATGGGCCTGAAGACACCCCACTGTGGGGCGCTGCCACCAACCGGGGGGAAGGGGTGCAAATGCAAGTATGCCACTGCATGGCAGCCCCTCAGCTGGTAAAGGGATCTGTGTGAGAGAGAAAGCTGGGGCTGGAATACCAAGGAAGGATGGGAGGGCGGATTGAGAATTGGTTTATATTGATATTAGGTGCGCTGGCAGGGCTCTGTGAAGCTTTTGTTATGCACAGTCATTTGGAAGTGGACACAGAATAAAACAGACATTGAGTGATCACTGAACACCACGGGCCCCATCAGGATCAGGACTTCGATCTGCTAGGCCCTATACATACACATAGTACTAGAGACCCTTCCCTGAAAAATTTGCAGGCAAGCCAAGATATAACGTGCAAATAAACCTAACCAGCAATGCGGAAGGGCGGAATAACACAGACACCAATAACAGGATCAGCCAAGGCAAAACAAGTTCATGAGGACAAGATTTAGGACCAGGATAGGTGAATTGTGTGTTCTTTATTTTCTTCAAATTTACAGGACTATTATAAAGCAAGCTCCTCTTTAGCCCCCTATGGCAAATACATGTTACGACAACATATTATGTTTGATTCAACTTACAGGAAATTATGCTAGCTGCATTGTTTAAAAAATGAGAGCTTTCTGTCAGATTGGTGACCATTCTAAAAAAGATGGATAATTTCCCTTGAACAACAAATCTGGGCAAAATCTCAATGGCTATAGCTATACCACAGTTAAACAGCCCAGTAGCCTGAGCTCCTGTCAGCTGGCATGGGCCAGCTGCAAGCGTTTAATTGCAGTGTAGATATACCTTAACTATCATCTCTCTGTGCAGGGACTTGCATACACTCCCTACTGCACAGGGGTTTTAGATTGCAGAACACTTGCATTCACTGTGATTCTCCTTAAGCAGATCTGACAAACATCCAGCCCCCTGCTCTTTAGTTTCTCTCCAAGGATAGTGACAGTGATTTACCAGGAACCACCCATCTCTTTCAAAGCAGAGTTCATTTATTCAAGGACAGAAGCATATAGAGAAAACATAGAAAGGTCTAAACACCTACTAAATGTACCAGAAGTTGCCCATCAACCCTATGGGGACTCTGTCAAGTTTATGTCCTTTCAACCTTTCAGCAAGGGGGGGGTCTCCCCTTGGACAAAAGGTCATATCCATTTGTTGAATCAAAAACAAGACCCCAGAAAGAGTCTGTTTAAAGTGGGCTTTTATTCCCCAATAGCCTTTATTTTCCAGGCTCCTGAAAATAGATAAAAGCCAGTCACTGTCCCCTTTCTCCTGCCCGCCAGGGGCTCAAGACTTAAAAAGCTGGATAGCTGCATAGCCAGACCTGGAATTTTGCATTAACCACACCCTAGTGAATTCAGATTTCACAGGACATCTCTCCCCCCTGCCCTGTGAGCTAGGAACACGCAAATATATATAATGTGTATTGATACAAAGGCCTATGAATATTCCATGGGCTCATATCATCTGTCCCATCTTGGTGTAATGGTCTTTGAAGTTTTCATGCTTTCAAGGCCTGGCTCTAACATACAGATAAAATTTCTCAACACTGAAGACTGTAGTCTCCAGATAGGCCTGTGTTCATCATATCTGTCACAATGTGCTTAACAAAAGCTTTTTCCAGATTACTTTTGGCTCATGAGTTCATATTTTCTTGTAAAATTTTCAATACTTACTCGTTTCAGCCTGGTCAGAAATACAGTGGTTAATGTTTATCTTTTCATGGTAATATCTGCTCATCGCAAGATCCTATTTTACTTTGCAGTGTACTGTTAAAACAGCTTTTCCCTAGTTATCTTAGCACTTTCTGATTTCCAGCCAAAATCAGGACATGCAAAGAGAACTTTTTTTTTCAGTGTAACACACATCTTAAGGAAACTCAAAACGGTTGAATTCAAGTTTTGGGTGAGGGTTTTTGTACATTCTTATTTTAACCAAACAGTGTGAGGAGGATCCATGCAGTGATAAATGCCTGAACTTTCAGCCAGCCTGAACTTGTAGCTCTGTGAGGGGAGATTGCCCTGTTCATCTGTGAGGACTCTGTGTGTGGCAAGGAGAGAAGAGTGCTGCAGGCCAACACAACACCCACCCAGGCACTCTCCAGTGCAGGGATAAGTACTCGGGAAGGGACCCTGCGCTGCCACCAAGTCTTCTGGCTGCAGAAAAAGGGAACCTCATGGCACTTACCAATCAGGGAGGCAAGGGGCAAAGTAGTGCATGGATTTCTTTTTCCCTGCAGAAAGGGGCCACAGAGCGCTTTGTAGTATAGGATGTTGAAAACAGAAAAGTTGTGATACAGCCTCTTTTTCTGGCCTAATGAAAGGAATCCTGGTCCTAACAGAAACAGCTGTTGCCACATAGAATTAAGTCTTACACTCCTGTGGCCTGCAAGGCCTAAAACTTATAGCTTCTCAGGATTATTAAATCTCCTTTGACCTGGGACTTTTATGTGATGTTTTGTCCTCTATGGGCTTGGTTACATATATTTACAAAATTCTCTAGTAAATGTTCATACTTCTTCATTTCTTCTTTCTTTTTTGCAAACCAGCTCTTGTAGCTTTTAGCTGACATCCAGCTGTCAGTCTGCATTGGCAAAGGGATGGGTGACATAAGTCAATATTTTTTCTAAACAGGCTGTAAACGATGGTTTTAGTTGCTACCAGATATCCGTATTGTTCTCCTTAAAAACGGAAAAATACTTCACAGATTAAATATCTTGTTCCACTTCTGAGCTACTTTTGAAACATAGTTAGTTGAGTTTTCCTTTGTTTATAAAAAATTATTTGGAACCTGGAGAAAAATGAAAAGTATGAAAATGTCAGAGCAACTTCAGGTCACTTACCTCGAGAGATGTGTTTACTGTACTTTCAGCGCTGCCTGGTGGGGTATCATTTTCAGAGTTTGCTAATGAACAATAGCGGCAGTGTACTAGCTTTAGATGTATAGGGCTGCAGTTCTTTCACTTTCCTGTCAGTAATTGTGATCCAAGACTGCATTTCCAGGTATGAGTGGGTGGGCTGTGCACATCCAGAGAAGGAATTACAAGTTAGGTCCTACCACATTCACGTGAAAACCGTGTGTCAGACTCTGAAATTTGATCTCCCCCGTGAAATGTGGCTGTTGTAGGGAAGGGACAGGACTGGGGGAGTCCCAGCCGAGGGCTCCTACCATGCTCGCTCCAGTTAATAGGCTCAGCCCAGGCTGGGGAGGGACAGGACTTCCTCTTTCCCTGCAGGAGCCAGGTCAAACCCATCTCCAGGAACCTCTCTGGGCTGCAGCAAACTCCAGAGAGCCCAGCTCAGGAGGCAGCGCAGAAATGAGGGTGACGCGACCTGAGCGGAGAGGCTGTGACCCCAGCTGTCAGCCCTTGACCTGAGCGGAGAGGCTGCCAGGAAAACCCGGATGTTTGGTGATCCACCCCCATATCCTGCAACCTTCACTTCTGCGCTGCTGCTGGCGGTGGCGCTGGCTTTAGAGGTTGGGACCCAGCCAGCTGCGGCTGCTCTCAGGCTGTCTAGCTCTGAAGGCAATGCCCTTGCTAGAAGCATCACAGAAGTAAGGGTGGCAATCCCACGGCCCCCTCTACAATAGCCTTGCAACTCCTCCCCTCCCCCTTTTTTGGGTTAGGCCGCCATGGTTACAACACAGTGAAATTTCAGATGTAAACATCTGAACCTATGAAACTGACTCTTTTTTAAACCCTATGACAGTGATACTGACCAAAATGGACCATGAATTTAGTAGGGTTCTAATTATAAGCTTTGAAAATAGTACACAAGAAACCCAGCATGGATAATTTTCAAACTGAGGTTTCCTTTATGTATAATAATCTTTCTATAGATTTTTTTAATAATCCTAAAGCCTTTAAAAGAAAATTATGTTCATGCAAAAAGAATGATCTTTCTATTGTTTTTTTTTATTTCTATGGCAAGTCTGTAGATTTTCAAAGTAATTTCTATATGCTATTAATTTGATCCCCATTAAAGCTACAGGACTTTTCCATAAGAGTTGAAAGACCTGGGAGTCAAACCATTTTTGTTCACTGCTAATGCACATATTGATGTCTGAAACCATTTTCCCTCTTTTGGCAAATTGAATGTTCGTTATTGTTCATTTTAGTTTCTTCCTCTGTCATTAAGGTTTCTCTTGTATGTTTTCTGTTTTTATGGACTTGTGACACTTGACCTTTAATCTAAATACTGTACATTAGCCAAATGACTCCAGTTTCTTTTTGTCATGCCTGCCTATCCTATAATTGGTAAAGCACATTTAATGAGTGACACTTTTATAAAAAAGGGGGTTGAAATGGTCAAATGTGATGAATCATATATGCATTCTACATTCAGGGCCTAATCTTCCAAATCAACGCATAGCACCTACGGATTTGTTTGCTGGTTATTACAATGGGGGCAGGGAGAAAAAGAGGCTACAGCTCAGCAGCAGAGCAGTTACTACAGCTTTCAGGCTGCAGTAAAATTCTGTTCTGCCTGAATTATGCACTGCATTGGTAATAAATAGCTGATGAATCGGTGTACAGATGGATTCCCTGACCACATATCCAGCCTGCACAGCTACACAGGGTGCACCCATGAAGCTTGACTGCACACCTTGTGGATGTTCCACATCCCCTGCATTGCTTCCAGTTTTTATGCACATACATTGTACAGCAGGACCAGGCCAGTTCCATTGCATATGAACCCTGCAAAGAAAGGGCGGAATTTGCCCCTAAGCTAATATATACTTTAGGCTTATCTTATCCTCTTGTTAGCGATACAGGAGATGGTATGTGCTATCCATACTGGGAACAAGATGGCACTCATGCCATGTTTGAGACAATATATTTCCTCATAAATTATTTTTCTTTCTGTTCTGTTTGCTTGATTATCACACTAAATCCCATGATTCACACACGCTTCCATTATATGTTTGTGCATGAGACATTCTTTGTATTTGCTCTTAAAAACCTGTACATTATTCTCCTCAGTAATACTTTGCTAGTGACCTTAGCTGTTGGAGTTTATGCAGTAAAATATACCCACTTTTGAAAATCACTGGCACATTATGATGAGAAGCATACATGACCAGATTTAACAGCTCCAGTGGTCATTTTAGTTTAAGAATTAACAAGAATTGCCCTCAAAACAAGCTATTTATTTTTGGGGGGAGGAGGATGACAGTTCATAGAGGTTAAACAAAAAGGGCTCTCTTTTGGCGTACCGCCATAGCAATCTTAAAGTTCACATGATGAAAATTACTTCTCATCATACATAAACTAGAACATGTAGTTAATTTTAATTTTAAAATTAAAATTAACATTCCATAAACTATTGCTGGTGGTAGCCCTCTTGCTGTAAAAATATATAATTTGTAATCCACAGCCAAATGTAATGCTAGAGACTTTTCCATCACATTTTCACAGATGGCATCACATCACTCTCACCCCTTTACTGTTGCTCAATCAAGCTTCCCTCCGTATAGCCCCCTTTGTATTTTTTTTTCTGTCTCATCTTTGTGTTGTCTTCTATAATACCTACGTGCTTGGTGTCCATTTACCTATGCACCCAGTACCACTTCTCTAATTCTCCCAATGCTTCCTTTAAAAGCGCTTCTTCCATGGCGCCTTTAAAAAACTAAGTTAAGATTCCTTTGCTACCTCAAACTCAATCCTATACCCAATGTACTCTGTGTCTGAACAAGATTATAAACTTGTTTGATCAGGAACCTTCTCTCCTGGTATTCCCAGAAGGATACATAAAATAACTACAGTAGCAATTAGCATTCATCTTGGGATACACATATTAAACTGTGATTGGGACCTTACGCTTTTGGATAAAAAACATCTTTTCTAGAACAGTCTATTTGTAGACTATAGATTATATGGCATATATTATATATTACCAGTACATATGGGAATATGTATATTAATCACTACTTTTATTTCACTCTTGATATCACTAATATTTTTAAAGTGACATGCATCACAATTAAAGATTTCTTCTCCTTTTCTACAGGTCGTACATGTACTCATTTCTTAACTTGGTTATGTAGAAATCCTTGCACTATTTATAAATCATTTATCACAATATCACAGTCTGTGACCAACCCCTATTTATGGATTTATTATTATTTTAATTTGTATTGTCATAACCCCTAGGAGAACTAACAATGGACCAGGACCCTGTTGTGCTAGGTGCTGTACAAACACAGAACAGAAAGATGGTCCATGCTGCAAAGAGCTTACAATCTAAGCACAAAACATGAGCCAACAGACGGATACAGACAGACTGACAAGGGAGCACAAGGAAACAATGAGACAGTATTGGTCAGCACAATAGGCAGTGCTGCAAGCACACCAGTGACATAACCATTGTAAAGGTTGTTGTGGGCATACTGACAAAGGAAAGTGTTAAGGAGGTTAATGAGGTAACTTTGTGGATGTTTATGAGGAACTTTTCCCAAGTGTGAGGAGCAGCCTGGGAGAAAGCACAAAGGTACTTGTTTAACATTTAGCAAGTAAGCAATGGAGGCTGGCATCTTGGTCAAACTGGAGGCAAGAGTTGACCTCTCAGCAGTGAGTGAGAGATGATAGGTAGGGTCAGATAGGCAATGTGAAAGTGAAGACAAGCAGCATTTGTTTGCAAGCAGTGGGCTAGGAGAATGAGGTAGATGGGTGTTTCTTGTGGCTGGATAAAATGGTCTTGCTTGTTTGTCTGTTGCTGGAGGCTCTTTCTGAGTGAGGGGGCTGGGACTCACTGCCAGGTGTGGTGGTGATGGAGCTTCTCCTTTCTCGCCTTCTGCTGACACAGCTCTTAGCTTTGGGGCACTGCTTCCCCAAGTGGCTGGGTACCCACCCACTGGAAGAGCTACTTGAGCTGATCACTTGTTGAGTGAAGGAGGAGGGAAGAGTTGAGGAAGTCTGGGAGGGGATAAGGAGGAGGCAGCAAAAGGGAAGAGGGGAAAGGGACTAAGTCCTTTCCCTGCCTTTGCTTCTGTAGGATCCTCTCCCCATGGGACTTTGTTTCCCACACCTCAAGTAACTCAGCAAGTGCTTTTTATGACTCATTTCCAGTTCACGACTCGCTCGTTGAGAAGTCCCTCCCTCCTGGACCCTCAGATCCCCATGCCTCAGATTTTTTAAGTAATTGCAAAATTATGTATTAAAATGGTCTGATTTCAATAGTATCTGTTTACTTATCTTCATCGGGTTAGTGATGTGTGCACGAATACATGATATGCATATAAATGTACTGAAATTGCCCTTGTCAAAACTATTGATGAAATGTCAGGACATGACACAGCAGATTTTGGTTGAGCCGAAATAGGTCAATACCGTCAAGATTTGTACACCGTTGCGGTAGTGAATTATATACTACTTAGTGATGAACCATAGTGGCAGCCTGTCAGCTTGCTAAGTGGATCAGCTGTGCTCTGTTTCCCAAGATGGAATTTCCAGGCATGCACTCACTGTGTGTGTTCAGAAGACCCAACTAGCTGACCCTGCCATTCATTTTTAAAAAAAGAGTAGACCGTAAGGCACCCGTCTTTCTTTATAGAACCTGTGGTGGTCATGCCCAACCTGTAACTGTTAATATTTGACATTTCTATATACTGCCATACAATGGGTGTACATGGATGTACTGTATTGAGAGGTTAGGCACAGTTCTGCTTTAAGGCCTCAGTCCTACAAACACGCAAGCATGTGGATAATTCTATGCACCTGAGTAATCCCGTTAACTTCAATGGGACTGTGCATCTCAGCAGCATTACAGACATGTAAAGTGTTGCAGGATCTGGGATGTTGTCATGCAACAGGGAAAAACTACATTTGGCAAAGGGAAGGGAAGGAGGGAAGTATACACAAAATAAAGATAGCAGGTTTTCTTGTAACACATGGTGCAAATTATTTATGTTCCTCATTTTATATGTAGAGCTGGTTGCACCTCCTATTGTTAAGATTACCCAACACTTCCTCTCATCAGACTCTGTTTTCAGTTGCTTACAACTTTGCCAAACTTCAACCATTTGGGATGAAATTTTACATGCCAGGTGTCTGCCTCAGGCTGATTTTTTTTTTTTTTTTTTTTTTGGAAAATTTCAGCCCAAATGGTTCCGCTGTTTGTTTGCCCAGCTAAGAAAACTGGGTGACCTTTTCTTTCAGCATCCCTAGCACGCCCGTGCTTTGGAGCAGGGACTGGATATTTGGCAAGGGGCAGCTGATGGCCTCTTTGCCATTCCTGTGAAAATGTGCCTGAATTTGGCCAAGTAATAACCCTTTGAAGAACCACAGTTTGCATATGCTCAGTAGAATCTTCTTAGAGCTTGACAGCTAAAATCTGCTAGGATTCCATCCTCACAGAACATGCTCCATCCCCGCACAGATCATACCTATGACCAGATTGTGCCCGTGCCATTTGCACAGAACAACTGAGCATAATCCAGCCCAAGACTTCAGGGACAAAGTCAGCTGTAGCGGCTGTTCCGGGTCAGGGAGGGTCTGGGCAGTGGAACTGAGAGCAGGCAGCTGCAGCCTGTTTTTTGTGTGCACTCAGTGATCCTTCTGCTGGCACCCAGGTAGAATGGATGAGAAAGTCTGAGAGAACAAAAGATGAGCCATTGGGGAGAGAAGGGAGTAGAGTGGAACATGGAGGATGGTGGTACTGGGACTGGAAAGAGAAGAGGAGCTGGGACAGGGTGCAAGGGAGACAGGGACAGAGACCCAGTTGGCTGGGGGGGAGGCACTGAGATCAGATAAGTAGCTGGGGGAAAAAGGGAGACTGGGACAGCTGGACAAGGAGATGGAGACCAGGAACCAGAGTGGAAAGGAACAAAAGGAGGGGAGACAGATCTGATGAAGAGCTAAGGTGCAGGGGAAGAATTGTGAATAGCTAGGCAAAGAGACTGGGCTGGGCAAGTGAACCAGTGTGGGAGTGGGGGGAGGGGAGAAGATGAGGTTGAATGAGAGCCTGGGAAGTGAGACTAGAACTGGGAGCCAGTGGAGCAGGGAGGGGAGAGACAGATGGAGGAGGAGGGAGGGTGGGAACTGAGGCTGACTGGACAAGGAGATTGGGATTGAGTGTGGGGTGGGGAAGAGACTAAATGTGGAGGGGGGAAGATTGGGACTTGGGACAGTGAAGTTGGATGGGAATACGATGACTGGCTGGCCAAGGAGACTGGGACTAGGAAGAGAAGCCTGAGGCGTGGAGACTGGGCCTGGTTAGGCAAGGAGAATGGGACTGGAAAGGAGCTGGGGTGGAGAAGAGACAGGACTGGGACAGGGACATTTTAGAGGTGATGGGGCAAAAGGGATCAAGCATGGGGGAAGGGGCAGAAGAGTCTGGGCACGCTACAGCACACACCCCTCCAGAGCCTGGAATGGAACCCAGGATCCTTGAGTCTCGCCATTCCTCTGCTGCCAGCAAATATCTTTGAAACCTACTGGCGAAGTGTCCCATCCCCCTCTAGTGCTGGTCCACATAGAGGATGCCAACCTACTACTGCTGTCAG
This sequence comes from Emydura macquarii macquarii, assembly GCF_026122565.2. Lineage (NCBI taxonomy): Eukaryota > Metazoa > Chordata > Testudines > Chelidae > Emydura > Emydura macquarii. Next base: position 4,335,529 of record NW_027132971.1, on the reverse strand, counting down.
TTACTCCATTTGCTCAAGTGGCAGGGGGGTGTGGGGTGGATCTAAAGGTTCCATCCTTGCTAACGATCCATGTCAATATGATGCCATGTGATGTCATTTCTGGTTTTTAGGATTAGTTTTAAACCTAGACTATTGCACACACTACACAATATATATATATATTGTGTGTGTATATATATGTATATATACAAAAGTCTTAGGAAGGTGGGAAAGTGACTAATTTTGAGGAAGAAGTGAACTTGAAGCGGAACTTGAACAAGAAAAGAGGGAAGAGTGTAGTGTGGCATAAATGATCACAGAAGACATTCCAGGCATAGGACACAGCATGGGAGTAGGCACCGAAATGGCTGAGGGAGAAGGAAACATACGTGAAAGAGATCTGTACAATACCCTTTAGTTGCTGGTAGGTGATTGACCATGCCAAAAATTATTCCATAATTCAGTATGCTCAGGAAAGGACAGGATTGAGGTAGTATAAAGACTGATCCTCTCTCCACAGTAGAATGTGTTCCTGTGCAATTGTGCTTGAAGACTTTTGGAGACAATGTGGGGAACAAAATGTACACAACTTTTCCCAGTCTTGCATCTGACTTCTGTCTCAGTAGGACTTTTGCAGAAATTCTTTTTCCTGAAAAAGGGGTGGATTTTAAGCTAAATTTTGCTTCTTTTACGCATATGAGAGGTCTCGTGGTTATCAGATGTGACTATTTCCATGAGTAAGGGATCCAGTTTTGACACTGTCTTTCAACCATAGCTCAAATTATTAACAAAATGTCTTTCACTGTTAAGAGACTGTCTTAAAATAGAACCAGTAAAGCTGATGTTTATTGTTTGAGATGGCTGCACACAGTAGAACATCAGGACTGTTCTGGCAACTGACCTAGAAACAGGTGATATGCTTGCCTGAGTTATTAAGCATGTGTGTAAGATTATCCTTTTGTATTGTTAGATATTTCCTATCAAGGAAAATACATTCACTTATTTAAATGTTCTTGGTAGGTCGATACATTTGGTAATTAAAAGGGGAGTGGTGCGGAATGTATCAATCTGGATGTGGAACAGTGTCAATGTAACACATGGCTTAGTAGATACGGTCCTAAATATAAGTAGCTTTAGGGTATGTCTACACTGACAGCGGCAAAGTTGCCGCCGTCAGATTGACTTATCTGACTCGACTGAGCAGTCAGTGAAGACCCGCTCAGTTGATCCAGAAGTCAATGTACTAAAACCACCTCCTCAAGTGCGCAGTGCAGTGAAGACGGCATGCAGAAGAGAAGCACAGAAGTCGACGGGAGTTATGCAAGTTCTTCGCATACTTGGAGTAACTCTGGTCAACTGCCGCCAAATCACTGAGGTAAGTGTAGACCAAGCCTTAGTTTCAGGAATGCTCAGCACCCATGAATCCCTTTAGGAGCTACAGATGAAAATCAGGCCATTGTTGTTTAGAAGCCTAAATATGGATTTAGGAACCTAACTAGGTTTGAAAATTTTGGGAAACAGCATGCAGGATTTAATGAATCATAGGAGAATGGTGTTGAGGAAGGGTAGGTGGAATGGGGGGGAAGATGGGTTGGGGAAGTGGCTGGCTTTATAGATGTGGTACCATCGTTTGATAAAATTATCTCACAGTGTTACCAGGTCTGGGTGAATGATTTGGGCATAAACATAAATCTATCCAAATCAACCGTATTCACATCCCTCCAAGTGAACCCAGCAGTGAGTTTGAGATAGACACTTTTGTCACAGCACAGGCATCGTCAGGGTCTCCACATCACAGTAGCCTGCATTCTGGAAGCCCGTTGCAGGGGAAGGAGTGTTAGTGCATCATCAGGTTATCAGTAAATAAAAACCAATGATGAAATTAGTTGGAGTTTTGCCATTGGCTTCAGTGGGACCAGGATTTCACTGTAGGTGTAAAACTCAACATAAAAAAAAGACAATATGAGCACATTTCAGTCACAAATTCTGGCGGGCCAACAGGAAAGAGATGATTGTATTGTGTCTGGCACCAATATATTGCTCTTTTGATAGTGCAGAATGTACTTTGTGAAAGAATCGTCGCTATAACCCATGGGCATAATTCCTCTAAGAACTGCACTACTTGGTAATCTAAGCCTTGTAGAAGAAAATTGATTTGTTTTCTTTTACAGATATTGGATTTGGAAACCAAAATGGAGGTAGCTGAAACTAAATTTAAGAACTGTGGGGAAAAAAATCAGGCCGTAATCTGGTATTAAAACAGAGAGAGAAGGCAGTTCTGGGACCCTTGATTTCAAATCTTTAGAATTTTGCCCACATATGAATTACGACACTTCTGTAGCATTCTGAATCTCTAGATCTTAATTTCCAATATAAATTAAGCTCCAAGGAAATACTTTCTGACCTTCTTTGCCTTTAGATCTTTCTTCCAGGGCTCAACAGATGTTTTTCAACTTAATCAAAAATTTCCAGAATGGTTCCATATATATAGCATATTGATTTTAGTAGGGAATTATTATTGCTATATTATGACCCCTTATCAAGTTTACTGAACGTGAAAGAGTCTTTTAGGTGTCTAATACACTTAGAAGGGAGTATTTTAATTAACAATCTATGCCATGGCAGAATGGCAATGTTGACAACATTGATTTCAGTGGAACCACACTGGCGTGAAACGTGTGTCCCACAGTTGGGATCAGGCTGTATGTTTTGGAAATTGACTATATTAGTTAAGAGAGATGTAGACATAAATTATATCAAGTATTCACACATAGCAAGGATTCATGGAAGACATAGTGTGGTCTCTTCTCGTTCAGTATATTTTTGCTCCCTGGTTGTATTGAGAGCTCACTCTCACATTTGATCTCTTTATAGAAACTCACCAGGCCCATTTATGGACTCTCCCAATTTCCCAGAAGTTTGCTCGAGTCAAACATAAAGAGTTGACACCTAGCATGAGTTTGTGCCTAGTATGAATCATTTCAGATCATCGTGTTCTATTCTTTCAGGAATGCCCACAATTTTATATTCTTCTGCTTTCAAAGTCATCTGTACAGGTCATTTTATCCTCCAGAGCCTTGTCATGGGTAGTTATGTTCAGTTAGATCTCAGTCTCATTCTTTATGGAGGAGATTCTAGTTTCCACCTCCGTATCTCTTGCTAATTTTCCTGATATTTTCCCTACCCAAAGGGTTCTTTGGATATTCCCCTATCAGAGGTTGTATATCAGCTGTCAGCATTTTCCTCAGTATCTCAGATTCTGAAGTATTTCCCCAACTCCTTTGCTCTCCTTTTACAGACATCTAAATGTCTCCATCAACATTGTTCGCTCTAGTGTACAGAAACATTTTAATGGCAGTTTTACAATCCTTCCCCCTTACATATAGGACCTTTGTAACCGAGACCTTTACCAACAGCTCGTCAAAATGCAGTTTTATTAAATTGATTATTGCTACTGTTGTGGAGGGAATCCCCAAATGGCATTGTTAAGCATGGTCTTACAATTTCTTTTTCTTAGCATGTGAGCAATGTACAGTCTGGTATTGTTGTTAGTTTTGTGATGCAGTTGTGTTGAGAGAAGGTGTTGTGAACAGTAAACTCTCATTTTAATCTCTCTAACAAAAATCAGTTCTTGAGATAGAATTGCTTTCTGGGAACTGGGCACTGCTACAGACTGGGGACCTACTGACTAGGCAGCAGTTCTGAAGAAAAGGACCTGGGGGTTACAGTGGACAAGAAGGTGGATATGAGTCAACAGTGTGCCCTGGTTGCCAAGAATGCTAACTGCATATTGGACTACATTGATAGGAACATTGCCAGCAGATGGAGGGAAGTGATTATTCCCCTCAGTTTGGCATTGGTGAGGCCACATTTGGAGTATTGTGTCCATTTTTGGGCCCCCCACTACAGGAAGAATGTACACAAATTGGAGAGAGTCCAGTGGAGGACAACAAAAATCATTAACGGGCTGGAGCACATGACTTACGAGGAGAGGCTGAGGGAATTAGGCTTGTTTAGTCTGCAAAAAAGAGTGAAGGGGGGTATGATAGCAGCCTTTAACCACTTGAAGGGTGGTTCCAGGGAGAATGGAGGTAGTCTGTTCTCTGTGGTGGCAGATGACAGAACAAGGAGCAATGGTCTCAAGTTGCAGTGGGGGAGGTCTAGGTTGGATATTAGGAAAAACTTTTATTCTAGGAGGATGGTGAAGCACTGGAATGGGTTATCTAGGGAGGTGGTGGAATCAACATCTTTAGAAGTTTTAAGGCCAGGCTTGATAAAGCCCTGGCTGGGATGATTTAGGGTTAGTCCTGCTTTGAGCAGGGGGTTGAACTAGATGACCTCCTGAGGTCCCTTCCAACCCTAATATTCTGTGAGTCTATGCTACCTTGGTTAACATTGCTGAAAGAGGGGATTGTCTGTGTGCCATTTGTGACCACCTCTGTTCCAGGACAGTAGTATATAGTGTAAATACACAAATTACATTTTAAAAAAATCTTAACTCCATGACATTGACTTCTTCTTCAACAGGAAACCAACATGCAAGGCCCCAATATCTACTACCACTCAGCAGAGAGGTGACAATACTATACATAAAGGACTAGTTTGGGCCTGGCCCCTCTCTGGATATGAAAAGGAGGGGGAAGACTTGAGGAATATTTTTTTCTTTTCCCAATCCTACCTCTCTGGTTGGTGGCCAAACACAATAGATCAGATTCTCATCAAGATTACTCAGATTTTCATCAGAATAACACCTTTGACATCTGCAGAATTACTGTGGATTTCCACTGAGCAGAATGTGGCTCAGTATGTTCAAAGAGTCTGCAGAGTGAGTGATGACGTTGGAGCTAGCCTCTGGAAAGGGGACAGTTCAGCATCCGCTCTTCCTTATGCCAGCCAACAGAGCTGGCCAGGCACAGAGTACAGTGGACTAAGATTGGTGTAGAAGCCATATTTTCTGACCCCAGGGCTCCAGGAGGCAATTCTAGCTCCAGTTTCCCTCTGGGGTGTTTCATACAGCACCTAACATGAGGTAATACCTTAAAGGTAAAATTGAGCCCCAAATTAGAAATGGGCAGAAGCTGCAAAAGTTGGGATCTCTGTCTGGCTCTGGATCCAAACTTCTCCATAGTTTGTGTGTCTGGATGCACACTTAATTCCATCCCAATATAAAATGAACAGTTTTGGTACTGGATGGGTTTCATGAGATGGCATTATGAGGTCCTGTCCAGTACTGTATATTTTGACTGGATATTTGTTGTCAAATCCAGTTTTTAAGTGAAGGGCATGATTGACTTCAGTGACCAATGTACGCCAGCTGAGGATCCGAGCTGAATAACGTAATAAATGCTGTATTTGTAAAATGTCTGATAAATTAATTAAAACATCAGAGGGAACATAAGAAAAGTGTATTTAGTACAAATAAAAGACTACATCTCCTGGTAGGCATCATGGTCTGACATAATTAGAAGTAAGTAGCCCCTGCAAGTTTTTCCTTACTTCCTAATTCGTGTGACTGTGATAAAATAAAAAAAATTATTAGCACCCAGTAGGTTTTGTGCCACCAGTTTAATTGTGTGCATGAAAGATTTGATTTCTTGGTAAACTAATTAGTTCATGAACCATTGCTAAAATATAAGGGACATGACAGGCCCTTCCTGCTGCGCGTGCGCGTCCCCTCTCCTTCCCTCCTCTCCCCCCCCCCCCCCCCCCCCCGAATAGTTTACTGCTGTGGCCCAAGTTTTTAATCCATAAGAATAAGAGAATTTTGGCTCGAGTTAATTTTTAGCAGATGAATTATACCCTGGATGACAACTTTCATCTAAAGTGTAACAAACAATACTTCCCTGCTTCCTCAATGGAGGATATAATAACAGAGTGCTATCTGAAGGCCTGGAAGAGAGGAAATTGCAAAAATGTTAAGATTTATCTACCTACCCTTTTAACATAGAGAACAACCTATAGTAATTAAGTTTCCTGGTATTTTTACTTTTATGATATTTGGGCCATTTTTCAGTGTGTGGGCATAATGGCAAAAACGTGTGTGCACCCACTGGGTTCAACACTCAAGTTCTGCTACCTTTCCACTCCACCCCACTGAAGTTAGGGGCAGCTGGGGGTGACTTAGTCCATGGTGTATGTAGGAGCAGCCTGTGCTCTGCTCTAACTTGCACTAGTTAGAAGGGTTCCTTAAGGGCTATTTTACTGATCCAGGATTGCCTGAGTGGAATGCTTCAGCCATAATCCAGGATTACCTACTACGTGAGGGGGTCAGGAATGGGTGCTATAGATTTAGCTACAACAGCTTTAAATAAGTCAGGGATACCCTTGAACAAAGAGAATCCCCAGCAGCCTTGTTAGGGCAATTCTCTGTCACCTTCATATCACTGGGACAGAGTAATGGCTGTGATCTACCTTAACGTGTGCAAAAACAACCACATTTGCATGACTAAGGGCTTGTTCACACTTACCCGGAAATTCGGCAGCAGTCGACGGGAGTTACGCAAGCCACGCAGAGTAGTTTGCATAACTCCCATCGACTGCTTCTGCGCGCTGTTCGCATTGCGCTGAGCCGACGGGAAAAGCGTTCCCATTGGTTCAGCGCTACACTAGTTGAGGGGGTGGACTTATTCAGTCAACTCCCTCATCGATTGAGTGGGTCTCACTGACCACTCAATCGATCATGAAAGATTGATCAGGCAGCGGCAAGGGTAAACATAGCCTAAGACATTTTTCATCATGGATTGGATAATTACACAAGTCCCTGATCTGTGGGTATGAATGTCTGTTCACAAACACATGGGATTCTTCCTCGGCAATGGACATGTGGTCATTTTTGTAAATGCATCTTTATTCTGACAATTGAATATTTGATCGCTTCCATCCCAGAATGTAATGAGCTATGACAGATCCTTAAAAACCTACATTTCTAACTTTCTTTTTACTAATAGGTTTTCCCCCCAAAATCTATATAAATATTCAAAGTATTAGGCAAATCTTTAACAATGGATAAGCATTGTTAATCATAGGATTAGAAGGGATGGCAAAATCTGCAATCTTTCTGTTTTTAAACCATCAAATGTAAATATTATCCATCAATATTTTGCTTGCAATTAGCACTAACAAATATAACTACTATTTTTATGAATAATGTTGCAAACAGATGAAGGCTGCATCACTATTATATTAACTATGCCCTATGCAATCATACATAGCAGTATCATTAGGGCAACAGCAAAGTGAAATCCGTTGCAGTATAAGTTAGAAACATTCTTTTGTTTCCTCTTTTTCAAACCATCATATGTCAGAGAACACAACTGAATGGAAATTGCCTATACAGAATCAGGCAGGGAAAGGCAGCATGCTGTGACATGTAGCATTGCTTCTCTCGAAAGTAAAAGGAAAGTGATACTAGTGTTCTGAATGAGACTTACCATTACCCACTGTAGGTGGTAAAATCAGCTTGTGAGGTGCCTTTTGCTTCACTCCACAGCATGCTCCAGTCACAAAACATTTCAATTTAAAGTGTAAAATACTACAGAGCACATTGGCGAGCAGAATTGTCAACCCCAAGCATGCAAAAATCATGAGTCAGGCCTCCCAAATACCATGAGATTGCCTTAAAAATAACAAGATTTTAAAAAATAATAAATGTGCGGTTCTTTTTATTTGCCTTCTGTTTTATGAGCCTTTAGTGTTCACGTTTTCAAGCTTTTCTGTGCTTCCACAGAGCTAGAAACATTCTTTTTTTTTAAATGAAGATTGAGATTCTCACCTGACTCCAGGAGCTGGGACTTTAAGAAAATATATTAAATATGACAAAACTTGTAATTAAATCATGAAAGTTGGCAACACTGAAATGGAAACTGTTTAACCTTTTCTCCTGATGAGGACAAGTTGTCCATGTTTCCCCAGCATACATGAAAGAGCTGAGAACACAAGCTTGGTACACTAGCGTTTTGGTGTTGATGGTAAGCTTTGAGTTGTTCCATGCTCTTTTAGTTAGTCTATTGAAGGTGGTGGCAGCCTTTCCAGCGCAAACACTTAGTTCTTCATCCAGTGAGAGATGTAAGTAAGGCTAAGATTTAGTCATTGGTATTTTTAGTAAAAGTCATGGACCGGTCATGGGCAATAAACAAAAATTCACAGCCCGTGACAAGTCCATTACTTTTACTAAAAATACCAGTGACTAAATCTTAGCTGCTGTGGGGTGCTGATGCTCTGGGGGGTCCCAGGGTCAGACAGCTGGCCCCTATTCCAGTGATGGGGACTGACTGCCCCCAAGCCGCTGTTCCCAGGCCCCTGAGAATCGCTCTCTGGGGCCGCCCCTGGGACCACTGCCCGGGCAGTCCCCGGGGCCAGCTGCAGGGCTGCCTGAGCAGCGCTTCAGGACCCCCAGAAGTCAGTCGCCCCGGCTGCTGCAGAAGTCACGAAGGTTGCGGAAAGTCACGGAATCCGCAACCTCCGTGACAGACTTGCAGCCTTAGATATGAGAAATGAGGTCACACAAATGCTACTAAGCTATTTGAAGCATACAGTTAAGGCAAAGGTTGTTTACTCCCCTATTCTGCAAATCTCATTGACAGTGTTATTGAACATCTGTTAAAGAAGTAGCCCATGCTTTATGGGGCAGCCGGAATGATGCACTTGTTAGACAACCAGTATTTCCAGAGAGACTTATGCATGGTTACAGGTCTGACATATTGGCATAGAAAGCAACAACTCACAGCTAGATCTGTACATGGAGAACTGCCAAAAACTAAGCAGTCTGATGTCACTTGTGCTGGCTTTATAGAGTTTGGGCCTATGTCTTCTGTAGTCAATGGTTAAGTCACTCTGTGCTTTAGTGGAGCAGGATCAGGCATTAAATGCGCAGAGATACATCTGCTCCTTTACATTGCTCTCACCTTTCAAAGGAAGTTCGGCACTGAGCCCTTAAGTGGACTGCAGTGTCACTGTGAAGAAATTGGACAAAAATCTTGGCTGTCCACAACCTTAATTTCTTCCTTGCTGCCTTCTTCTCACTGTATTGAAATGGGAGGCTACAGCTTTAGGTTTTTAAACTTCTGCTTTGATAGCAGATGAGCTAATCCTCCGAAAGAAAGAAAAAAGAAATATTCATGTTATCCAGCACTTATGTAGTGCTTTACATCTTTGAAGCATTGTCCAAAGGTTAATTATTATGACCCCCTTTGCATCATTAGCCTGACTGAACTCTGTTTCTGAAACAAGGAAAATCACTGTAAAATGGGCAGCAGCTTATTTTTTTTAAGCAAAGATTAATTTTACCCAGTGTATTTCATAATTCCTACGGTGGTTTTTTTTTCCAAAGGAAAATAAACTTTTACAGAATAGAAGCGAACAGGTTTGAAAAGATTTCTCGCGCCTCTGAACGTGGAGGTGTTAGGAAGTTTGTGGTGGGTCATAGTGCTACCGTCATCGTCACGCTATCTACCTGTTCTGGACACTGCTAAAGGGTCTTGCCATTACTCCCTGCTGTGCACCCTGGAAAGAAGTAAAATTCCTTGAATAACATTGCAGCATCAGAAATACTTATTAGATGATGCTGTGACATCTGTATGTATGTTCAGCGTACCTGTATGCAAGTGGTGTAAATCAGCTCATTCATCTTTACCTCGCATTTAGTTCAGATTAAAGTTACTATTGTCTTGAGAATCCCACAGCTGACTTTTAATGTGGTTAAACCATATGAACAATGGAATATAGTATCAATGAAATGGAAACCCACTTATTACGTCAGTTTGTTTTGATTATCATTTTATCTTAAAAATAATTAATTATGGAACATACATTAATAACCCAGTAGTCTAGAAAGTTTCTTTCAGGCTTAGGCAGTTTTTATTTGAGGTCTCAGTGAAATATGCATTTATGCTTTTTCACTGTTTGATCTAACAAGTAATCCAAAAATCTAATGTAATTAAAATCCATTAATGTTTGCATTCTAGATTATTTATTCAGTAAGTATTCCTTTTATCTCCAGTGATAATATTTATAGCCAAGGCAATGGTTTTAAACTTTTGGCTACTGTGATATTGATGGAGATGACTTTATACAGAGAGACATACTTATGTGTCAGATTATTTGTTTTGCAATTACAGTGTATATAAAAATAATCCAAGGTGAAAAGTTGCAGAGAGGAAATGGCATGAAGTAACTGTTTGAATATGCACTAATCCAGATGTTCTTAATTTTTCTTGCCAAAACATCGTCTGATGGTAGTATAAGCAACAACAGACATACTTTTTCTTTAATAATCACAGTTTAGAATTTGCAGTTGTTGTGAGGCGGATGAAAGGGGATTGTATTCATTTACTTTAGAATAAATCAAACTGCTTTTTGCTTTTGTGGTTTGACTGAGATATCATTTGATGACCCCATGGCAATCTCACATCCACCTTCAAACTTTTTGTTTTAAATTTCAGTCTAGCTCAGCTTCTGTGGTTCAGTCATCAGCTCTAGAAATGATGAACTACCACAACTTTTACTACGCTGTACTACAACAGTGGAACATTGTCAAATCTGTTTAATTATAGAGACAATTATGAAACGGCCACTTCTCCCTAAAGATCCATACTGTCATTCAGAGTTGGCCGTCCAAGTGACCAGGAAGTTTCCCCCCAAAGATCAGGACATGATAGTTTTCTTATTTGTTCTCAAAATATTAGCTTGATCCTGCAGTCTTTTCGTGTGCAAATCTCCCATTGACTTCACCATTGTTGAAATACACATACGGTAACAGCTATAGCATGATACTGGAAAAGGTGCTGTTCTTCCTAAACACACAGCATGAGGCAACTTGTAGTCAGGTGAAGGTTTAATTGATCTGCCTCTAAATTTAGTTGGTATCAAGGCAAATTAAGATAGAAACTCTGGTACCTGTGGCTGCCAAAATATACCTGAAAGACTGAGCAGGAGAGAGATAGGGTCTTCCCTGAATTGCCCCTGTAAGGAAGATATGAAACAAGGGCTATTCTGCCCATGGTGGGATAGACAAAGTTCTTTGGATGGGAAGGGGATCAAGAGTGGTCTTGGTGGGAGCTGATAAGTATTTGGAGGAAGTGTCAGTGGAATAGCAGGAAAGTCATGGAGACTAGGAACTCTACAGGGAACCTTTCCAGAAGTGGAAGAGTCTGATTGAAGTTTTGTTATCAAGGCCTCTTTTAGCCTTAATTCATGCCTGGCTGGAATTTGTTGACTTTTAAAACATCTTAGAGATTGAATAGAACCAGAATCCAGAATCCAAACCCTGGGGAAGCGTGGATCAAGATTGTGGGCTCTTCTCTGGATTTAAATAACTGTGATAAACTGACACAAAGTCTTGAACATTCACCCCTTTTCTTGTCTTCTTGCAGGTGAACAGGAGCCAGCAGTCAGCAGTGATTCCGATATATCGTTGATTATGGCAATGGAGGTGGGACTGTCTGATGTGGAGCTTTCCACTGACCAAGACTGCGAAGAGGTGAAATCCTGAAAAACAAATAGAAAAACCCCACCAAACTAAAGGTTAGGTGTGAGGGGCAGGGACTGAATCAGCTTTTTAGAATTTGGACCACACACACACACACCACACACCCCTCTCTCTCTAGAACACTATAAATCCAGTGCACTCCATTCTGAGATGGTCATAAAAAGCAATAGTGACAGTTGTGTCTACTTGGATGCAGTTTCATCATCTACATGTGTCCATTTCGTTCACGTGGAAGATGAAAGCTTATTGTTTTCCCACATGCTTAAAAGCAGTCCTGTACCTCTTCAGTAGCTCGTAAGTGTACAACTGAAATGACAGCTTGAGTGTTTTCTACTCTTGTTCATTGTTTTTTTAAAAAGAAGATGATGTTTATTTATAGTTTATGGATGGACACTTTTTTTCATTGACTGACCCCAGCTTTTCCAAGAGTTCAATCTGGAAGTTTGAATTCCTGTTCTCTGATCATTTCATGATCTGTCTCCAGGATTTATTATTGCCTTGACATTTCTGCATGAAGTATGCATGGCTTCGAAAAGAATCAGTGTTTCAGCACTCTGTATTAATATGAAGCCTATTTTCTTTAAGATTTTAAAGCCTTTAAAGTGGGTCTTGGAGATTATATTTTCAGGCCTTTACCCATGTGAGTTGAAGCTCTCAGTTGAAGTTGCTGTCTTGTTTTTTAAAACTGCATTATGTTGGCTTCCACTTACAGAACTCTATTAAATGCACAGGCAATACCATATGTAAAAGAGGAAAAGAATGGCATTAAACTTCGTCCTGTCCTTGCTATATTTTCTGCAATTAGCAGCCTCTGGTACATTAATGGCCTTCCTTGTGACTTCCTTGTTCAGTAGCTGGAAAACAGGATCTAGTTTAAAATCAGAACTTCCTTAAATTTAAAAACAAAAATCAGCAGACCAATGAGTGTCTGAGTAGTTTCAAGAGGGCGCTTGGTAATCCCCATGTAGGTATTTGTGGCTGATGGAAATACTTGTAGAAAGGATCTGAACAGCAAAGAGGACTACAATGTCAATTTTCAGAATAAATAGTTAAACCAAGAGCAGCTGGAGAATTGCTTGCCTTCATATTTTAAGTACAATTTTTGCACGTCATTGTTATCAAACACAAGATTTAGGTGAATTTTCAGTTCCCTGCTTTCTAGAGACCTCTGAATGTGGCAATACAATGAGTGAGATGAGCTACTGGTATATTTGAACCTGAAGAAAAAATGTAGCGAAATAATTCAGGTTTTTTTCTGGGATTAAAAATTAAGGCATCATCTGAATGCCAAAACCAAAGTCTTTAACTAGCCTGTCTTTAACTATAACTTACAAAAATGTGCTACTTATTGCTATGTATTCAGGGGGCAATTTTATGTTCAATCAAAATATTAAAGTGCAAAGGAGGACTTTCAGCTTGTTTTTTATAGAAGTGTGAACATTTTCTTTTGACAGTCAAAAGATTTAAGTCACATTTCCCCCTCCTGAGCAGGTCAGTAGAATCAACAGCACACAGCTCATACACAAATTGCAAGGAAAAGAAAGCGATTTTCACCAAATTGTGTTGTAGCAGAATCTCAAAATGTCACTACTAGGTTCTTTCAGCATTGCCATTTTAATCTCCTTTTTTCAGGCATTAATACTTTAGCTATAAAAATTCACTCCCTGCTGAAATGTGGCATGTGAGCTCTTACACTAAGAGAAATTTGTTTAACAATAATTTTTTTAAAAAGCTAATTGATCCTTCCTTAAATTACAAGACGGGGTGGTTGAAGGAAGAGGGGGAGAGAAAGTTTGCTGGATTCTTTTTGTCCAGTTATGACTCAAACATTTCCTTTTGCCGATGAAATTTTGAATATTCTTAGTCCAAAAGTTTTGAAAATATAAAATAATGATTCAAAACTGTGGCCTGTGCACAAAATATATATATCTTTTTGTTTTATTAAAGGGACATTTTAAATTGACTAGATTTCCAATTGACTAAGCAAGCTAAAGCTAGTGTCAGACTCTTCACCTGCCATGGGTCATCATTGCCAATATTTGTGGTTTATCATCAGATTTTTTAATTTTTTCTATTCCCTGTTGCTCTATGAAAGATCCACCCTAAGCACAGGGAAATCTGACTGAGTGAAATTCATCCCCGTGCACAAGGCACCACATAAGCCCCACATAAGCCCTGGAAATAATGCTGAAAAGGGATATAAGTGGTGCAAAGGCCTAATGCTGGCCTTCTGCACTGGGATGAAATTCATCTAAATTGCCTATACAGAGGAAATAAGGAAACTGATTATACACAAAGAGCTCTCAATGCACAAAGTAAACAATTTGATCAAGGAGAGCGAAAAAATTCACTAATCTATCCCTGTTATAGTCATTTAAGGTATTACTTGGATCAAGAATAAGTTTAAAAAAATGTTCAGACAGAAACATGATTTTTAAGTTGAAGTTAGATTTTAAGTTAAATATCAAAATATTTGCAGACTCGGAATAGACAGAACAATCTGAATCATCCTTAAAACCAGAGCCTGGATTGCAGTGGAGCTGACTTAGAACATTTATTTTATTACAAACCTTTTGTTAAACTAATGTTAAGGGTCAGCGGTACCAGTTATCTATAGCCATCTCATATTGGGATGATCCAACAGTAAGGCAGGCAAAGTCAGTACTTCAGTGAGAGACGAGAGAATACCCACGCTGCTCTAGGAAATGAACCTTTTAGTCAGTATTAAATCACTGCCCCAGCAATAGTGTTAGACATAGCTGTGTTCAAGGACGTGCTGTCTTTCAGGTCAGACATAAAACTGAGGCCTTGACTGCTTCTGGTCCTTTTCACAAGTGTTGTGATGCCCTGGCCAAATTCCAGCTTGGGGTCTTAGTTTTTAATTCCTAAATTCTACCTGCAGATTCACGTCGCTAAAATATTATTCCATTTCTCTCCCAGATTGGCCAGTTATTCTGTGCATTGTTCAAAGCCTGCCCATGCAGTTACACTTCACTGAGGCCCCACTTCAGGCAGGCACTTAAGCACATGCTTAAATCCATCCCTATTTAGGAAAGCACTTAAGCACGTGTTTAATTTTAGGAATATACTCAAGTCCCCTTGATTTGGATGGGATTTAGGCACGTGTTTATAGTTAAGCACATGTCCTGAATAGGGATGCTTTCCTAAATCAGGGTCTGATTGATAAAGTGCTCTTTGTATTTGAAACTTGTCAAGCATCTTGGGAATCTTTGGCTGTTTTATGTTTTCTGTATTTTTTTATGTTATTAAGCTCACAAAATCAGGCAAGTTTGTGTTCAAACTGAGACTCTACCTAAACTCATCATACTGTGCAGGGTTATATTGTAACACCTATAAACCCCGATCCTACAAATATTTATGGACATAATTAACTTTACTCACATGAGGAGCCTTCAATGAAACTACTCACATGAACAAAATTAAGCATGAGTATACATGCATAAATGTACATAAGTACTTGCAGGACTGGGAAATAATATGCAAGATTGCCCCTTGCTTGGACCTCCCTGTAATTCCTGCATACTATTATATATTAAAATCTGGGGTCCAGTATTAAGACTTAGTCCAGATTAAATATTCATTGACTTCTGGGCCTCAGATGTTGGCTGTGCAGCCAACCTACCTCCTATTCACAAAACAAGACAGCCTTCCCTAGGGAAGTGGAGTGTTCATGTAAATAATCCTCCACACTCACATTGTAACACTCTATCTACCGTCTGTTACTCTTCACCGCCACCATACCTGGTGGCACTGCAAAGCCCATGGGAATTACTAGCTATTCCTAGGGCTAGAGTAAACTCATTCACAGGAGCACTGCCTGGGGAGACAGATCAGTGCTTTAAGGGTATGTCTACAATGGAAATGCTACAGCTGCAGAACTGCAGTGGTGCCGCTGTTGAGCTGTAGTGCAGACACTCACTGCAGCAGTGGAAAGTGTTCTCCTCTGGCTGTAGTTAATCCACCTCCCCAAGAGGCGATAGCTAGGGCGACGAAAGAATTCTTCCACCAACCTAGCGCTGTCTACAGTGGGGCTTAGGTCAGGTTAACCACAGGAGTATGAATCACTCAGGAGTGTGAATTTTTCACGCTGCTAAGCAACATATCTAGGCCAGCCTAAATTTTGGGTGTAGACCAGGCCAAAGAAAAGAGAATCCCTATCATGGGAAGAGGATCCTGTTGCTTCTCCCCTCTCTTGCTGTTCTTTTCATCCAAGTGAGCATTTTTCTGATTTCTCATTCGCAATGTGGGTGAATGGTAGGAAATCTTCAGCGCCTCCCTGGATGAATTTCATAATGAAAAAACACCTTTAATGCAGCCCTTTTAAAATGTCTTCCAGTTGCTGAGCTTCTTCAGTGTTCTGCAGCACCTTTCCCAAAAGCCATTGAGCTGCTCAGAGTCTGTGACTTCTTTCACCTATGGGGAAGGGCCAGGCTGGGGCAGGCGTGTAATGCAGAGATTGTTACTGAGGGGGCAGCTTCTTCTTTGGATAAGCAGCAGCCTCTGCAGCTGTGTAACTTGGGAAGCCTGAAGACTCTTCAGTGACCAGCAGTTGAAGATGTGAATTTGGACAGACATATTGTGACTTTCTCTTGGTTTTGGGGGGTTTAATTAAGCTACATTCCAAAAGGCCTGTTGAGTGTGTGAACCATGTAAAACGTGCACATGTACCCATTGCATGGACAAAACCCTGCACTTGGCGGGGGAGGCACTCATGGGCTACCCAATTTACACATGCAAATGTTTGTTTGTGAACACAAATATGGGGCTTGTCCCATGTGCCATCTGTGAATCAGTTCTTCCTGACTCACCCAGTCTGCAGGGGTCTGGAAAATTGGCATTAACGTTACTTTTTTTTCTGATTCACAGTAGTTTTAAAACATGGGAGAGGATGGAGACAAGTCAATAATTTGTAGACAGAATAAATTGATATTCATCTTTCTGGTCTCTACAGTACTGAATTCACATGTGTACATGCACAGACTATGGTATGATTTTTAAGAATGAATTGCAATGAAAACAGAGGGAGACAGGTTTTTTAGTCAGTTTTTGACTTAGAGATAGCGGCACAAAAAACTACTTTAATATGAGCAATTGAAAACTATTGAATTCATACGTGGGGCAAGTGAGGAGGGCTTGGTTCCTATCAGCAAGGTGCTAGTGGACATGTAACTTTATAGAAGATTTTCCATTGACTTCAATGAGGTGTGGATCAGGCCCACAGGAAGCAGTTGTGAGAGGTTACTGTTTTAGTAGGAACTTGTTACATGATGGTTAGTGATATATTCTCATTTCTGGTAGAAGTGGGCCCAAGTTACAAGACTTCAGATCCAGAACTGAATTTGGACTATCCCAAAGCTCGAGGATGTCAGGATCCAAGATTTGGTTTAGGCTCATCTCAAGTTTATTTTATCCACCCTCCTGAATCAAAACTATCTAATCTAATTATGAATTCTTCAGTTATTCAAACAGAGATGAATTGCCCTGACAGGCTTTTGCAGACTGCTTTACACATGTATGTGCCCTTAATTATGAAACATCAGCTATTGATTTTCCAGGAAATGGATTTTACTTGCAATTTCTATTAAATGTAGAAACCTTAGAGTGCAGTAATTTATGTATAGATTTTCAGACATACAGCCCTATGAATTTTCTCTGATTAATGTATGTTGCATTACTTCTTCCAGGAAAATTTGTGATGAAAAGGCAATGATCAGGGCTCAAGTTTTTATATAACACAGGATGCAAATCATGGTCATGATGATTGGTCAGTGTTGCAATGATAATGCAAGTTATATGCAGCAAAAGCAAATGCATTTCACCTGTGCAGCTGTGAATTGTCACCTGTGCAGCTGTGATTTTATATATAGGTAGCTTGTTCCTAACCAGTAACTGTCCCTCTGAAAGATTAGGTCTAAGTAAATAGGTCAAAATGAGCTAAGAATATGGCCAAGTGGTCTGGGCAAATAAAGGAAGGCATTGGCAAATGATCACTTAATGATTTATATTTCTCTTGTATTGGTAATGGGTTTTTTTCCTTATAGGGACATTTGTGCAGATATTTGTAAGAGAAGATTGCAAATCTGATAGGAATACAATAGGGATGCCATGTCATCATGAACATAGGCTGCATCCAGATTGATCTGACTTAACAAACTGGAGTTATAGCACCAGATTTGCTGGTGTGCTATATCCACTTTGCACCACACCCTAAGTGTATTCTGGCCCTAAGGCATCTTAGCCAGCCCATAGAAAATCACTCCAGTGTAAGAGTGATCTTCCAGAGTCACACAGGTGATATAAGGGCTTTTAAAATACCCCACTTTCTGCTTTCTGTGTTGCAGAGGGAAGGGCGCATGGCCAGGATAAAACCAATCCTCAGTGGCATTTTTGGCTCTGGTGGATGTTGCAACCAGCATAATTTAGAGCAGCCATTAGGTTACTCTAACTCATTACAAGGGCACTAGACTTCCCAGGGTAGCCACAAGATCATGAGAATGGAAATGTGAGCTTTATGCCAACTGTGCATTGCACCCCATACTTGTGCTATATGAAGTTTACCCATACCTCTGGATCTGGCCTATACTGCATATAGGGCCTGGTTTTCATTTACATTAAGGCCGCTTCACACCGCTCTGGCAGTGCAAAGAGGCCTCAGTGTGAACAAGAATGAGAGAGTCGTCTTTGTCCTACAACACAATTAAGTTTAAATGTTTAGTAAAAGATAGTGCCAATGTTCTTTGAGGGTTTCAGAATAACCTAACCACTCAGACTCAGGTCAACTGTTTAACAGCTAAAGATGGATTGTTATTAAGGAAAACTGAGCATTGATGAATTTATTTTATAGAGCCAAAGCATATATTGGACAATTAGTGTCAAAGAATTTAATTGATTTGCTTAAAAGTAATAATTTAAATAATATAATGAAGTATTTTGTAAGAGATAGGAAGGGGACAGGCTGACACTGTTACTTTAGTGGACTTTTTTCTAATAGCAGCAGTTGATCCAATACAACTAGTTATTTTCTTTTAGCAAACTGTTGCCTGAACTAATTGATACTTTTGCAGTTGAAAAAAAAAACACCAGATGGACTTTTTAGTCTGGAATTTGTTCATATACCAGATGGTACTTATTGATTGATGAACTGGACAGTAGTTATGGAGAAGAGCGCCCTCTGCTGCACAGTTTCTAATCTGCCAACTAGAGTTTTCAAATGACTTACTCATTACAAACAACACTAATTCTTTGGATATGTATATGTTGCCTCGTATAGATGTTGCCAATATTTGCTGTATTATTTCTACCAACTGCATCTGAGGAAGTGGGCTGAAGCCCACGAAAGCTTATGCCTGCAGAAATTAAATTTGTTAGTCTTTAAAGTGCTACAGAATTCTCGTTGTTTTTACTAATTCTTCAGCAACTGGGAATTTTTGTCACCAATAAAAACACTAGCTGCTCCACAACTGAAAATGTGGTCCATATTTTAAACAAACACTGTAAAAGGGGAAGATGCATTAAGGATGCTGTAAAGTTTAATTGAAAAATCAATGAAAGAACTTTTCATCTGAAGAAAGAAAAACTCTGTTTCTAAAATATTTTCTTTGTGATTTGGTGGAAGACATATCTTGGTGGAGTGAATGTAGAAAAAAAAAGGAAGAACAAATGTTTTTGGTTACTTGATTTTTAAAAAGGCATCAAAATCATTATACTTCTTTGCTATGAATGTAAAAGGTTAATACAATTGTGAAATATCACAGTGTTTTGTCTGTGTACATACTACCATCTTCACTTCCTGTTTTATGTTAGTTTCCTGACGTGGCTGTACCATTTTATAATTAGAAATGTAAAAAGGGGACAGGGGTTGGGAGGGGTTATTTTTTAGCAAGATATTCCTTGTATTTAATGAACATTGAAAATGATTTTGTACGTGTCAAAATATACATTCCATCCATTTCCAGAAAATAATTATTTTTTTTAAATAGTTTTTAAACAAACAAAAAAAAAAAGTGGCATCCACTTAGTGTGTGGTTCATGAACAGAGCAAAAATATTCTGGTTTCCGGCCATGGCTTCACAATTTTATCTAGTGATGTATCTTCCAGCAGATTGCAGATCAATACCAGCAAATGCCAATTAAAAAAAAATAAATAAAAGGAAAAAAATAAAATATTTAAGCCCTTGGTGTATTTTGTTTTGCGTTTCTCAGAGAGAAAGATCTGCATACCTTATTGAAATTATTTCCAGTTAGAAAATGGTGTATTATAGTAGTGAAATATTAAAAAATAGAGCATAATCCTGCTTCTAATATCTTCCTAAAAGTTAAAGCAGGGCTGCTGTTCCTACACACAACATGTATGTTTTGTTCTGCTGAAGACCTGCTATGATTAAGGGTTTTTTTGGAGTGAGGCTCCTTAGCTGGCTTTACAAGCCATTTTTGCAGACCCTACAATGTTCGCTGTGTTTTGACAATGGAAATTACCCTTCACCTCTGCATTAAGAAAGTTTTCTACCATCCAAACAACCTCACTTCGTTATGTGAAACATTGAACGAAAAATCGTGAAGGAATTACATGACGGCATTTGCATAGACAATTTTTAATTCAGAATTTTTTGCCAGCTGTGAATTGTCTGCCTAAACATTGCAGTAGTGGTTTGTGAAGCAAGACTTTTTTCTAAGCATTATTTTTTGTACAATATTGCAAATGTATTTCAATTGTTAGTTAAGTCTTTGCTGTTATTTTATTATGCATACATCTCCCTCTTCAATGCACTTTATATCTCTTGAAAAATATGGGAGTCAGAGAACTATCTTCTTTAAAGGGATTTGCCTGAAATTAAATGGCATAAACTTTTATTTTGCTTTAGTATATACTGTAAATGCTTAAGAGCATAGACAGTGGTTCAGTTGGGGGAAATACCGAAATGTTAAGACTGATATTTGGAAACATTATTCAGTAGTACACATGGCTATTTTTGTTAGATGATTATAATGTAAATATGTGAGACTGTGTTATGTACTAGTAAAATATTGCAGCTATAAAAGTTAAGATTGTGAATACTAAGAAATTTTATTGCAAGTTTTTTAATAAAAATGAATCTGATTACTGTGTCATTCATATTTCCAAACAGAACCGTAAAACCAACTTTTGTTGGGATATGAACATTTCTAATGCTTTCTTGTTGAGTTCTTAAACTGAGTTTAGTGTTAGTGGAAATCAGTAGCACAGCCTACAACTAGGCAAAAGTAAATAAATAGTTCTGCTGATGAAACTCAACTGATATTCAGTGCTGCTGCTATTGCAGTCCTTTGGTAGCTTCTGATCAGAGATTACAAATTGTGAGACACATAAATACATCCACTAGGGAGTAGTTTGAATTCATGATGCTTGTGACACAGGTAAGATCTGAACTCAGGTTTCCAGAAGTCAAAGGCTAATTCAGTAATTCACTGTAATAAATAGCCCCTGCTTTTATTTTTAAAATAATCAAAGCATGTTTATGCTCAGTGGACTCTCTTGGTGCTGCTACTGCATATATGGAGAAGATATTAAACTAAGGATCTTTCTCCTTCCCAGATGCTTTCCAGGTAGCAGTAAAATACATGATGCCACTGTTCCAAGTGAAGAATTTTCTTGATGCCCTGGCTATCATATTCCTCTCACACACAGCCATGGACATGAGGCCCTGATCAATGCCTCCCTCCATCCCCATCATTCAAGTCTGCAAAGCTGTGTGAGAACTTAAGAGGAGTTATGTTGGCTACATACAGAATCATGGCATGAGCAGAAATTACCTCTCTTTAAGAAAATTAAAAGTGTATTTTAGAACATATGAAAAGAGCTAGATTGAAATCTCTGGAGGGGGAAGCACTGTTTAGCTAGCAAAAGCAATACTGCTCAAGCAATGGTAGTCCAAGCTTCATCTAGCCTAACCAAACCTATCCTGCACTGTCCATCTGCAGTAACTTAGAGACTGATCATTTTCCATGTTTCTCTTCTGAGACTGCCACTAAAGATGCCAATTACTTCCAGTGGTGGTGGTGAGTTAGAGATATAAACACTTGTAAATTGGACAGAGACCAAATTCATTCCATGTAGACCCCCAAAAACCATCAGGTGGTAAATGCCCCTGGATCAGTCCCCTAAAAATGAAAGCCTCCATTTCTTCTTCCTGGCCTTGAGGTACCCGGTCCTTCAACCAATCAGAATCAAAATGCTTTTCTACATAGAGTACTTTGAGATACCCGAGTGTGAGCACTACGGCATCAGAGTCTATTGAAGTATCCAAGACTTACGTGATTCTTAGGGGCTAATAAAGACTCCTCCAAGCAGTCAGTAAAATCTTTGCTGTGAAAATGAATGGAGTGCAACGCTGCACAAAGCTAGCTGCCTAAGCTGCTGCTTAGAGGCTCAGTTGTGAATCAGCTTATTTGGGCAGGGGAGGCGGGGGCTCAAGGTGTCCCTTTACTTCCTTGTAAGGGCTACCTCTTTCACACATTGCAACCTGGATGGCAGAGCAGCCTCCCCAGGTCAGCTGCTCCCCCTCCTGCACACAGAGGCCAAGGAACTGACAGACTGGGAAGGGGGTGCAGCCTGGGGTTTGCTTCCTTAACACACCAGCCAGCACAGCTGAGTTGCACCAGGGAGCTGGGGGAAGTGGAAACCAAATTGTGACTCCTGGGGCAGCCCAACTACTCAGGGCAGTCTGAGGTTCCAGTCTAACCTCTTTGCCTTTGGGAATGGCAGGAAAATGGGGGGAAAGAAATATTTGCATGTGTTCATAGTCAGAATGGAAGAGCTCATTATATGACTAGCTGCAGCCTGATAAGAAAATTCCATTGTATAGTAGCAGCTGCTACAGTGATGAAGAAGCAGGAAGTTGATTCAGAATGGGAAGCCACATATGATTTATGGTTTTATCAATAATGCTGGAAATTATTTCTATCATTGTTACAGCTGTAGGCCAGTCGGTAGATACAGCACTGGAGTTCTCCAATAACTCTGGCACTGCATCCACTGTGTGTAACAGACCCTGGATTCCTATTCCAATAATGGAAGCACTAATCATAAAAATAAACCCACCGTTGTCAGTTAAGAGAGTTTGTGTATTATCACCAAGGAATCTGGTCTCACTCTTCCTTGCATTGTCCCCTCCCACCTCACCACTTTTGTTTTTAACATTCATTTAATAGATGGTCATGGGAAAAACCAGAGCCAACTTTCCTTGGCCAGACAGCTGTGCTCAGTTGCTATGTGAGCTGCACGCACAACACAGCTGTCACTGATATTATAGATCTTATGGCGGTGAAGAGCTCAAATATCTAAGGGAAGCAATACAATTTGAAGCTGCTGGGAATGGCATCATTATCTAAAAATAACTAGGAGAGTGGAGCTGTTAATTCCAGGGTGTAAGCACATATTATAGGTCTTAGATTACATCATTTTTTATCTACTATGTATGGCCTTAGTCCTTTTTTGAAATATGACCATAACACTGTACCTCTCCCCTCTCTACTTTTCTCTTCTGAAAGCAATAAACCAAATTCTGCTCACATTTGCATTGCTCTAACTCTTTTGATGTAAAAGCACCTCCAAAGCCCATTGAAGTCAATGGGAAATGGGCCTTGGATCAGGCCCAAAGAGGCTTACTCCTGATTTACACGTGTAGTTGAGCACAGGATTTGGCCCATTGTATTCACATGACATACTGAATGTGTCATTAAAGAAAGCAAGCTTTGTGCTGTGCATTCAGATAGTGCCCCCAGGGGACCACTGTTTGTTTGATACAGAGTCTCATGAAAAGCACCACAAGACTATGAGATCAAGGCAAGGATTTTTTTGAAACAGACTGGGAATGATATGCTCTGTAATACAAAGAGAAGTATCCCACAATCACTATTTACAGATATAATTTCTTATAGACCCCCAATTCACTGAAGCACTAAAGTCAAGGATGTGCTTAAGTGATTTGCTGAACTGGAGTCTTAAAGCACTTAAGGAACTTTAACAACTAATGCAATAAACTTTTTTCAGTCGTTAAAAGGGGTACTCTCCTTCAGTACAACCTTACCATTAACAGGCCACTCATTAAAAAGGAACAATTGGGAGGAAGCTAACGCCGCTCAACGTAAGGCTGGTTAGATGCAAAACTGCGGGTCAAAAATTATGACTCAGCGTAAGTAACTGCTTCATAATATTCCTGACGTGAATGCTTTCTGTGACAGCGAAGAATCAAACCTCAGCATGTCAGACAATGGCCACTGCTTTTCAAAGCTTCTGGCTACACTGGACTAGGACAGTGTAGCATTGTCATCTCTTCATCACTTGTCAGACTGGGATCCCAGCCTCTAACCCAAGAGGAAGGCTGGGGTTGTTTGCTGTCTAGCCTGCACATCTTGAGAGAAGACTGCAACGCAGATTGGAGGCTATCTTTTGTGTGACATGGGAGAAAGCTTACCCCAGGAAGTGGCTTTGCAAAAAGGGGCTAGGTGCAGCATAAACTTGTTGGAGTCCTCTGGTTTTTCCAATCTTGGAGGCCCAATCCTGCACACACTAACTGCAAAGTAGCCACACAAAACCACTTATTATAGTCAGTAGTAAACGTTGGCAGGATGAAGCCTTTGGTTTCCTCCCCCATGTAACTTTTGAGCCGGGCCTGTGACCTGTAAGCACTTTGAAATAATGCACACATGAATTAGACATGGACATGAGCCAAAGAGCTCAGCGCCAAATGTGACATACCCTACAGGTCAGGGAAGCAGCGTGATCACTTCGTGTCATTGTGGTACAAATCTCACAATAGTTGATGTTTTACTTACAGCCCCGTGGCTGGAGGCAAATGATTGAGAGAAGCTCAGGCGTCAGTTTTTAAAATACGTTTCTACCCATTATGATTGCAGAGACAATGTTGACAATGTGAACTGAGCACCCTGGAAAGGTGCAAAAAAACAGAAAGCAAGAAAAAGAACCCCACATTTATTATTTTTTAAAAGCTCATGATTTTTTGGGCCTTACTCAAGATTTTTGAACATTTGGGGGCTGGAGATAAATACGCTGGGGAAGTGCAGAGCCAGTGATTTGGTTCAGGCCCATCTCTAGCATGAACACATTAGTTTTCTGTACATATCTTACAAAGTTGAAGAATCACAACAATTTTATAATGAAGCTGGGTCCCAAAAACCCAGTGAGACACAGCCACTCGGCCAAAGCAATTAAACAGAATAAAATAAGGGCAAACAGAATGAGTTCGTGCAACAGGATGAACAAATGAGGCCAGACCAATTACCAAACTGAAAGGCCTTACATGGAACGTTGCTGACCGCCTCAGAAAGTGAGTTCCACACCTGAGCTCCCTTAGCAGAAAGGGCCCTGCGTTCCACCCAATGCAGCCAAAATCAGGCCCGCTCATGTAAGAGGGCACTACAACATGCCAACCCAAGGTATTTAAGGCACAAGATTAAAAAAAAAAATACTCAGGTGATACTTGTTGCTCAAGCTGAAGCATTTACATTAAGACTGTATTTTAGAGATGGTAGCAAAATCAGCTTTAGAACAGAACTAATATGGACAAGACTTTCCCCAGAGAAGTGAGCAGAAATCATAGTGGAGAATAGACTTCTTTTCAATGTACTGCTGAGTGATGTTAAAGGAGATTTAACAGCAATTGCCTCCAAAGCTGTTAGATGTAGAGTTCACTAAACAGTTTCCTCATAAGTAAGGAAATGCCTGCTATAATTAGTTTTACTATCAAAGATATATAAGAATTTCACCAACAGAGGGCTCTCTTGCCCTGCAAATCAAAAGATTTCCTTAAAAAGCTAAGGACAGAACTGTGCTACAGGCAAATAGGAACTGACTTCACCCAGTTTTTAGGCTGATCAGTGCAAGTCTTTGAAAAATCAAGTCTGTCAAGCACAGTTGCTTCAGCATAGAGTGCAGCGCACATAAATTTTGTTATATTTACATTGCAGATGCTGAGAACAGGAAAGAGCAGCTGATGGGTTTCCAAACATGGGGCGATGCATTTTTACAGACATTACTTTGGTCAACCCGTTCTTACCCCCACCTCCATTCCTGGTTCTCTTTTCACAGCTGTGCTTTCCTATTTGGTAATAATAGCAAAGTGATGGGCTGAAAGAAAACTAGGTGAGGAAAAGGAACAGATATGGAGAAAAAAGAATGAGTTGTAAGAAAACAGAGAACAATCCAGGCGATTGGGTAGGGGAAGGGACAGAGATGAAGAAAGAATGAGATGGGCCCATAGTGAAGGAGCCCCAAAAAGGAAAATATGGGCCGGACAAAGAAGTAGATATTAATATTCCTCCGGGCGGGTACACTAAAATCAGTTTGTGAGCTGTTCTGTGGAATCTGCCTTAAATAAGAAAATCTGTTTACCTGCTGTAAGAGCTGGTACAAGTAAATCTGGGATCCTCTGCGAAGCTTTTAGGCTGGATCTCGTGTGTAGAATTTAAGAAAGAGCCCTACTCTTTGTTCGGGGCCCTAACCTTGGGTTTCCTCTAGCCGCAGATTCATGACTTCTCAGCACTAGCTCCGCCTGTGACACCATGACATGCTGTGTGGAGACTCAGCATGTGCTGTTACAGGCCAGTCAACAAGGAATATTTTTTTATCCTTGTACTTGACCTGAGAGATTTCCTCTGAGAAGAATTCTGTCCAACCCACTCCTGATGTTGACTTACAAATATGTCAGATGTGCCAGGAACTGTATAAAGCTCGTCTATGTCCCACCCATGCCACAAAACATTGAGAGCTCAGCTAGCTGCCCCCCCTAAGATGACATAATGCTCTAGAATGCAGGCTCTCCCTCAACGTACAGACGATGACTAAAGCCCAAAGACAGTTGTACTCACCTGGGTAGCTGTGGCTATTCTTTCCCTCCCTCCCCACAAATAACAGTTCTCTTTTCTTAGTTGCCGCCTGACCAACAAATTCTTCACTGCTTCTTTTCCTGAAGATTTTTGTCCAGGATGTACAGCAGTGAAGTTTTGAGAGAATGTAGGGGGAAAAACTAGAGATGCCCAGTGGGTCTCAACCGGCTTGCAGCCCAAGCAGCACACAGCTGCAGCCCATGTGACATCCTCAGGGCCATCAGGTAGTATTGGCTGCAGCCAACATAACACAATGGTTAAAAAGGTTGAGAACCACTGCCCTACAGTATTATTTGAGAAGGGAGGATGAGTGGGGAGGGAACGGCCAGGTCAGGAAAGAATTGAGCACTACTCTCAAAAAATTTTTGTGGCACTCCTAGAATGAGAGGCCAGATTAGGAAGAAACTATTTTTTCATTAAATATACTATAGTGTGACTGTAACCTGTGTAACAGAGCTGTCTAGATATAGCCTGTTGCATTTGGACACATACTCACATTAGTGTAAGAAAAACTCAGCGGCACCAATCTATTTTTTTAATTAGAAAAAAAGTAACATTAGAAATACAGTGCACTGTAAAAGTCTTCCAGAGGTACTTCTTTATATGAAGGCTATCACACTCTTTTCTTATATATGAAAGAAAAAAAATACTTGTAGTACAGGTACCCTGCTCTAAGCATCGCAGCATGCATCTGTTGCAAAATTAATTAAAATAAACTGACACCTTGTGTTTGGCATTGGCAATTGCAGATTTATGCTTTGCATCCCAGAATATGTTTTGCCATAGCCCCAGTATCAAAGTTACCTGACTTACAACTCCACCGCAAAGGGGACCTTAATAATGTCTTACCAGCCAACATAAAGGCCCCTAGAGACTTTTATGAGATTCTAGGAGCAGCCCTGAAGTTGCTTTAAATTATGCTGAGAGGTTTAAATAGCCCCTGACTGGCCTGAAAATTGGGAGAGTAGAAAATAGCTTTTGTACTCCCACACTGGATC
This sequence comes from Emydura macquarii macquarii, assembly GCF_026122565.2. Lineage (NCBI taxonomy): Eukaryota > Metazoa > Chordata > Testudines > Chelidae > Emydura > Emydura macquarii. The sequence goes on along the minus strand of NW_027132971.1, from coordinate 4,308,163 downwards.
TCTGTTACTCCATGAGACAGGAAATGTGTCCATGGTTTATCTCACAGAATGACTGCATTGCATGTCCTGTTTGCATGGCGTATGCGGGCCATTTACTAGGAGCTGCAAGAGTTTTCTGGTTGCAAAACCACAGTTCTACTTCAGTAAAAGTTAGTATTTAGTTCTTGTTTTTGATGCTCTCTAACCACTATAGAAAATACTTGTGACACCAAAAGAAACTAACTGGGTAATAATTTTTAAATAGAAAGGAGAGTGAATTACCACAGTCTCACAACTGTGGCACTTAACCCTTTCACTGTTGATGATCTGTACCTGCTGGGCTCTTAATGTTTCATTGATTTAAGTGGAATGTCAAATACTATCTGCCCCATCCACAGCAAATACAAGCCTGCATTCTCCCTGTGGGGCCCTGGCTTGGTCAGTTACACTCACGATACACAACATTAGGAATTGGAAGGAATTCTGCATTTGTGTTAGAGGGGATACAGCTTTTGAATGTGGACTCTCGTATACTTTGTTTGACATTGTGTCACAGACTCATAGGCAAACAAGGAATGTTTCCCCAGGAATCTTTTTATGTTTTATTTCTGCCTGCAAATCAGTCCTCCTCTTTCAACTCTGCCCACATACTTCCTTAGGAGTATGGCAAGAGTTGTTTTAATTGTTTTGACTCCATAGTGATCAGAGTTACCTCTCACTCAATCAAATGCCCTAACGCTGCCCTGCCAAAGTGCCTACACCCTGACCTGAAAGGATTGCTGACAGATGAGGCTCTATACCCATTCAGGCCCATTGCAATGGTGATGGTTTTGTGATGGAGACTCCTGTTCATTGACAGCTGGACTGAGACTACCAAAGTCATTTCACATAAGCCACCATCACTGCTGACCTGGAGCAGAAAGGTTCAGTATTCCATTACCAATCATCTGAATCAGGTACTAGTATAAAGGGCCCAAGCATAATTTTTTCAGGCCCAGTACAAACTTGTAACATGGGCCTCCTCCCACACACAATCCCTCATCCCACACATACAATCTCATGAGCCATAAAAAAAGTTTGAATTCTGAAATTACTATATTTTCTACATTTCTGAAAAATGCCCCCATTTTGCTATTTTTTTTAACATAAACACCCAGCCTGAGAGTCCTACAAGTTTGCTGACTATTTTGTAACTTTTTGGTCATTATAAAGGTATCATGTCCTGTCAGTGTCTTGATTATTATTCAAAGGGCCAATGTGACTGCAAACATTTTATAATGAGGCCAATTAACTTTAAAGCTTTATTTTTCTGGCCTTTTTCATTGCAAAATCATTAATTAGCCCCCCAAAGTCAATTTCTCTTGCAAGTTCACACCCAAGAGACAAGATGGCTAGGTGGCTTACCCTTCTTGCCCCATTGTAGAACATCTGCAGTTTTTGATGAGTGCTAGCTTGCTGAAACTTCTTTCAGCTTCTGCCACAGTCACTGGCAGTGTGCAAAAAAATCCATAGGGCTATGCACACTTCACTGAAAATTAGTTGCAGTTGTTTTTTGTAAATCTCATTTAATAAGATAAGTGGGGGTAGTTCATATTCTTTTCCAAAAATAGACTTGAAGATTTTTTTCAGGTGCAATATTTCACAAGGAAAATTCTTGGAAAGATCTGTAGGATACTTGTGAAATAGACATTTAGAAGTTTCTTCCACTTCCTCAGTTTCTAGTGTCATATATTTTAGGACTGAATGGAATGTCAAACAAATGTTCTTGGTTGCTTTGAATCTGTGCTCTAATTCACAGAGGACATTGTCCAAAGTTGCATCGAAAACATTCCTTCTGAATAAAGGCTCTGGTTCATTTTCAGAGATGGTAGAACATGATTCCTCAGGCTCAGATGTTTCATCACGAAATCTTTTCCATTTCATTCTTCTCTTCTTTGGCAATTGTGCCAAAATTCCCATGCCTTCTGCTACAAGACATGCTTCCCATAGAATTTTGGGCCACTGATCTCTAAGTTGTTTTATTTCTTCAATAATATCAGCAGTGAGAGCTACCTCTGATTCAAGAGAGATTCCGCTGGCTTGTAAAATCTTGTTTCTTTCCTCAATACTTGAAAGAACTTTGTACCAGAAGCTAGCCATCAAAAGGCATAAAAATGAGCGGAAGTACCTTTTCAGTGCTTCTACTTGTGATTGAGCTTCATGTGTCAAGTTTAATTCAAAAGCACATTCCAGTGCTTCTAGCATACCTGCAAGATGCTTTGTGAGTGGACAGACAGCATCAGCACCTGCACTATATTCTATAAATAGCCTCAGGCATGATCTACAATTTACCCTCAATTTTTTCCTTACGGTAATGGGGGTTGCAGCCTGGACTGCAACCCCCCCAGGGCCTCCAGGCCCTGGTAAAGTGTACCCCTTTCCCCCCCCCATGTGGGGGCCCTGCTAGTATATTCCATGTTAAGAGGTCCTAGGAGTGAAATCCTGGCCTTATTGAAATTAATAGCAGTTTTACCACTTACTTCAGTTGAGCCAGGATTTCACCCTCAGCCAATTCCTCACACAAAAGGGCTGGAGCATTTTTTTCCCCTCTGATTTGTGTGGTGATCTGGAAAAATCCCCTTCATCTTTCTGACCTGGATTTTAGAAAGAGCACCGTAGACTCCACCCCTAAATAGTCCATTCGGGATTTTACACAGGACCCAGTGCATGCTGGAACAGGACTTTGTGAGTTTTTATGTAGTGGTGGTTAGGTGCCCAACTGCAGTGAGTGTGCTTAATAAAACTGACATTTCTTTACTTTAATGTAAACAATTTGTGTATTAATTTGTAAAGCTCTCACAATCATGTTATCCAGACAGCCAGTAAGTTTAACTGTTTTCATGTTCACTTCAGGGTTTGAGATGGGGAGATAATGAATTAGCAACTGCATGTCTTTGCATTGTATTAGGAATAGAATTAAATCAGCTGGGTGCGCTTGTCCTAGGGGGGATGGAAAACAGGCTACTTACCTGGGGTGTGACTCTGCAAGTTGCCCTCACTGAGAATGTTGATTGGTTGAAGTTTTGAGAGCAGAGGGCTTGAAGTATCCGTCCTGTACTATCACCACTGCAATGCTTAAAAGCAATGTTATGGAGTAGGCAAGTTCCTAAACTGTTTGGAGTTTCTTAATGTATGAAGGTAAAGCGAAAAGTGCCTGTTAACTATATCTGAGATGAAACCAATATCTGAGATGTATGGGCCTTGACTGCATGAGAAAGTTGCACCAGTTAAAGATATTATTTTCAACCAGGCAAGCCCTTGCGCGGACACTCTTATTTTGGTTAAAAGTGGCTTATTTTGGTTTAGCCAAAATTGAGTAGGAATCAGTTTGTGTGGAAATTGGCTTTTGTTTTCCTCCATGTGGAATTGCAATTGAACATGAGTTTGAATTGAATTTTGGGGTTGGAAAAACAGTTGTGTGTGTTGGATTTCACCTACTATCCTGACCAAACCATGGGAGACCTCCTTGTGTATGATTTCAGTGCAACACCAATAAGCATAGCAGGCTCACTTGAAAAAGGGCCCTGCTTCATTCAGGGTCAAGAAGCTTAACTGCTCTCTTGATGAATCCAGGCCAAGTGCTGAGTTTGTGATGCAACACAAAAATTGAAAAGTCCAGCTTTAACATAGGACTCAAGTCACCTCTGCAGTGAAATATGGCAACTGCTTAATAGCCATAGCAATGCCACCAAGTAGTTTGATAAGAAATTATGAAGACTATTACACTTGTGTCTATTGGATGTGTATCTCAGTGTTTAAAAACCACTTTCATAGAAAAACTTTGGAGTGGATTTTCTCAGAGGTGAGACAGTGGCTCCTTCTCAGGCCATGGACCATAATTGTTAGTTTCAGGGAACAACTCTTCTTTTCTGTTTGTTTTAAGATGTGTGAAGCCCTAGATCGCACTAGCTGCTGAAACAGCCCATGTGCCATTGGTGATCCACCTGCTTAAACTGACACATGCCGATTTTTTTTTTTTTTTTTTTTTTTTACATTGAAGTTTGGGAAGGGGACTCTGCAGCACATTAAGGAAACAAGAAATCTGAAATAGTGCCCCTGAAAGGATGCTGGCATTAGTTAGATCCATTCGTAATCTGCCGGGTTGAACCAGCAAACTGCTTAAACTTGTTCATCGCTCTCCTCATGCTACAGTGCTTTTTCTCTTCCCTCTTGCCATGGAAATGATGCTGCTTGCTTAGGATACAACACTTAATACCACCCTAGAGAGCTATTTCCCCCTATATACTTGCTGGGTGCCAGACAAATGCCCAGCACGTTCATTTGTGGCTATTTGGAAGGCAAATGACAGAAATGGAAAGTGAAAGGCTGTTTCCCCCAAGCTAATTAGCTGTTTGACTGCTATGTAATTCACCTGGTTTATGACAAAATGTTCCTCCAGTGCATGTAATGCAGACTATTTGAAGTGCTATATTTCACTGTTGCACAGTGTGTAGTAGTGAAAGGGTTAATTTTGCTGCCAGTCCAGGGGTGGGGCAGGGGGTTTGCAAGCCTAATTCCTATTAGCATTAACAGGAGTTACTCTCAGAAAATCCTCCCCCCCCCCCCCCTTTGAGAAGAGAATAAACATCTATGCCTATATCAATCTTGCCCACCTGCCTTCAGACTGTGACAAATGAAAACATCCATTAATAACATCAACCCCTTGGTCCTTTTCCCTTAACAGGTGGGCACCAAGTGCCATAGATCTTATAAAATTATGGGTAGAGTGCTTTCATGACCAAGTGCAGCATGATAGTTTATTAGATACCAAATAATGTTCTCTTGCATAAGAGATGGTAGTCCTTTAAACGTATATGAACCAGATGAGTGACATTCCAGAGATCAAAAATCATTTGCTTAGTGTATTACCATAGTTATTGCTTAACTGTGGTGTTTGTGTTGTGTTAGCAGGTAGTCTTCCCAGACAACAAAGCAGTCTCATTTTAGCCAGCAGGTTTCCCTCATGTGTTGATGATGATTTTGAAGGGCGGTGATCTCACAGATTCATGAAATTATTAGATCTATGCTCCACTAACAAGGGGAAATGCACATCACACTCGCACTATCCAAACACATCAGATGTTAAAACAGAGCAATTTAAAAATGCATTTCAGTGCCTCCAGGGTCTGCTGATTAACTACACACACACACACACACACACACACACACACACACACACACACACACACGGCGTATTAAGTGTAAACAGCTGGTGGGACAAAAATGTAATTGCATCTGTACATTAGGGCCGTCATCATCAATTTGCTTTCATTTGGCTTTTTATTTTGAAGCCAGACATTTCCTAGCTACAAGCAACTCTTGCCTGAAACCAAGAGAAAACACTCTATTTTGCTGTTCTCTAGCTCAGGCAGCCCTTTAGAAAAAGCAATTGCCTTTCCTTTTTTGGTATGTAACTCTTTTATGTTAATAGCTAAATAGTCAGATTCATTGCAGAAAACCTTTTTTTTTCTTTGTGGGTTTTTTGTTTTTGTGTGTGGGGGGGGGGGGCATTTCAACATTTGTAGACCAGAATTATTGGACCTGATTCAGACCTCACATTCACAGGATTTATGCTGGTATAACTCCTATATCTCCGTTCTTCCTGCTATAAATAGAAGTAATGATACTACTCCCTCTTTGTAAAGGTGCTATGAGATCTATACATGAAAAATACTAGGTATAAATACTTTTCTTCAGACTCCTTAAGGCAGGTGGAAAAAATAAACTCTCGAATGGTTTTTGTATTAATCAGTTGGCAATGAGGATTATTTTGATGCTATATTTTTAATCTTTTCTAATCCTGTACATCTTAAAGTGAATTTTTAAAATAAGTTTAGAATATGAGTAATGAGGCTGGTATTTTTCTCTTGCTTTCTGCTGTGGAGATAAATATCTGACTTGATAGGGCTTAAAAGTGTCTCCCATCAAACTTGGGTTTTATTTCTTCCATCTTCTATAACTGCACTTTTAATGTTAATCGACACACTCCATCCACCCTACCTCCTCTTTTCCCCAGTCAGTGCCTCACTGGCCTTGGAACAGTTGGCTGAATGCGTTCAGTCCAGTGCCCATTCCCTACTGTGCTTCAGCAGCAAAGGTGTTTTGGGGGTGATTTTTCGTTCCTCATCGTCACAGCCAGCTCATGAGTGATGTCACTAGATTAAGCTACTACCACCTTTTTTTTCCCTTTACATTCAGAACTGGGAGTTAGTGCTGATGCTCCTCACATTATGCAGCCTGTGGGAACTATTCCTCAGCTTTGGGGATGAGGTCAGTATACTGTACCTAACACTACAGCATCACCCATCTAGCTTGAATTCCCCTTTTATAACCATTAGAAGCATGGGTTAAAATACCCCACTCAGAGAGCTAGATTTTTGCCTTTGTTGGTTGGAGCAGAGCTGCAGTAGCTGTATAATGGTTTCCCCAGCATTTGTGCACGGGCAACACTTGTACAGGCAGAACGGCTCAGGTGGGCAACACACTCTTCAGTAGCTCTTATGGCTGATCTAAAAACAAGCAGTGTGTGCTACACCCAGTGCTTGCCCACAGACGCACAAGGAGGGCACAAGATATGTTGGCCAGTGGTCGTCAGTCTCTTGGGTAAGGCCACTTCATCCCCTTCCGAGTCCAAAGAGTCCTCTGTTGGTGACCATGGCAGTGCCGATGTCGCTTCCACTTCCCCACTGCACCAAGAGAAGTGGTGCCTCGGTACCGGACACCTACGAGGGCATGTGATTTGTCTGGAGACTGTCTTCCGGTGACCGATATCGCTGAGACTGGGACCGGTGCCAAGTTTCCAGAGATCAGCGTCAGTGTTCTGGGGACCGATGCTGCAACTCCAAGGACCGGTGTCTGGGGTCCAGAGACCAGTGCCATGAGTCCAACTGTTGGCGATGCGACTCTGGGGACAGGTGCTGGAGGCCCAGTGACCGCTGGTGAGGCATCGGCGACCTGTGTTGGGCCTGGGAGTGATGTTTTGGTGTCAGAGATCGCTGCGGAGGCCCCATCGCAGGCTTGCCTCTGGATGGCCCAGAAGTCGATGGTACTGACACAGAGTCCCAGTGCAGGGGTCTCCCTTCTCAAGGCGTTAGCAGCATGGGAATGAACAGGAGGTCCTTGACAACTTGGAATGCTTTGGATGTGAACAGTACCATACAGGGCCGAGTCCCCCTGCTGCTCCCAGGGGTCAGCGGCGTGTCTGGGATTGGGCTGGGAACTCCAAGTGGGGAGGCTGCTGCCGACCCGAATCCCAGCAAAGACGAGTGGCCGGGTATGGATTTCACCCCGTTTCTTTTGCCCCTTTGGTCCCTCCTGGGTGTCAGTAAGTGTCCTCTCCCGGTGTGTGTCTTCCTGTGCTGCTGCTTAGGCACCGGGGATGGTGATTGGTGCCGGGAGGGACTCGATGCCTCATGGGCGCTCCACACTGATGCCAATGTCCTCAGCGCCAAGTCAGAACAGCCCAGCTCCGAGGCCAGACTAAGAGCCAACTCCATTAGAAGTGCTCTCAGTCTAATGTCCCGTTTTTTATCAGTGCGAGGTCCGAACCCTTTACAGAGCCTGCACTTGTCTCGTGTGTGAGCCTCTCCCAGGCACTTCAAGCAGCTCTGGTGAGGGTCATTCACTGGCATAAGCTTCCTGAATGACGTGCAAGGTTTGAGGCCGGGGGACCGGGGCCTGCCCTGTCCCAGAGACTATGTCCTCTATGGGGTCATATCTACAACATAACAGGTAAACTAAGAGCTTAACTAACTTTTAACTCTGTACACGATTACTACAAGAAAGAATCAGAGAGTTAGAAGAGCTTGCCAGAGCAAGAGGACGTTCCAGCACTGTCACAGGCAGTATGAAGGAACCGGGTGGGAGCGGGGACCCGCAGCGCCCTTATACCGGTGCATGTGTGCACGACACCAAAGGATGCTAGGATACCACTGAGGGAAAAAATCTCTGGCACCAGTGCATATGGCATGCACACACCTGACATGGAATGGACACGAGCAAGCACTCGAAGAACAAGGGGTTAAGGACCAGCTCTAGGCCCAGCCAGCCCTGCCCAGCCACACCTGCAGAGGAGAAGTTGGATGTGGGGCTTACAAGGGGAAGCAGAGCAGCTCAGAAGGGGGTAGGCAGTGAAAGAGAGCAGACCTCAGCTGTGAGCTCTTGAGAAGGAGCATCCCAGGATCTCTTGCAGCCTGAGACTGGGAGATACTAACCTCACCGAGCCTGGAAAGGACGGAGTGGTGATGGAAAGGACGGACTGGTGACTTTTGAAAGTCAGACTTTAATTGTGTGTTCAGTTCTTTAATTTACCCTGCAGGAAGAGTGAAAATTGGTAGGACAGCTACATAACACCTCAAGGTGGTGATCTCCCTGGATTGTAGCCTGGCGGAGAGGGCGAGCCTGAGCTCCCCTACCAACTCCTGAAGAATGGCCAACAGACGTCTATACCTCAGCAGAGAACCTAATTGGGGAAGATTCTAAAGGTGCAAGAGCCCAGACCCTAAAACCCCAACTCTAGGGGGAAGTCCTGAAGCCCTTGCTGGCTTCTGAAGATTTCCAAACCATAGACTCTGTGTACCCAAAAGGGGTGAACTCAAATGACCTGACTGGAGGGCTGAGTCGCTTAAAGGATGGATATCTGTGCTTCAGATCCATAGTGAGAAAGGGGAACACCTGGGTGAAAGAGAACCATTAGGCAGCGCTGCCAGTGCATGTTCCCATTCACACTGGGACTGTTCCATACTACTAATATAATCTATTGAAGTACCTGGAAGCCAAAGCCCCATTGTGCTAGGCACTATACAAGCATATAACGAAGAGATGGGATAATTACCATCTGTTTGTACAGCACCTAGCACGACGGGATGCTGGTCCATGACTAGCAATTATGGCACTACCTCAGAACTATTAATACTAATAATAATAGTGAGGTAGCAATATTTTCTAATTACACTATGTGATTTACATTAAATAAGACGAGAAGGATTGAGAAAGCATTCAACAACAACCTAGCAAAACCCATGTCCCTAGGCAACATGGCAGATGAAATTCAGTGTAGACAAGTACAAAGTGCATTGCATGGTGGAAGGAACTATTGAAATTAGTTGTACACTCTGGAGCATTCTCAATTTCTTATAGCTTAGGGGACAGATCAAAAAGTTACTGCGGGGTGCTCAGTGAAGCAAGGCTATCTGCTTCATAGGCAGCTATGGTTTTAAAAAAGTGACTTGACTTGGGCTGCACTAAGGAGACTGGAAATATTATAGTGCCATTTAACTAACTATGTCAAGTCCTCTAACCTCGAATACTTTATTCTGTTTTAGTTGCACTCAAAACTATATAGCAGAAATAAAAGAGGCCTGAAGAATGGCGACAATATGCTTAAACTCCTGGGCACTTTCTTAGGAGAAGAGATTTCAAAACTAGAACTACACTCTTTAATCAATAACGCTGTATCACAAATTGTGTTATTAATCATGTCATGAAACTACAGTTCCCAATGTATTTAAATTCAAAACCCACTTGATATTGATTTGTAATCATTATTCAAATGAAATCCTGTGCGCCACAAACATTAGCAGGCTGAATTTAAGTAGGAGGCGCTAAAGATAGGGAAAATAAAGGTTTGATTTGCCCCCACAGCATTTTCGGTTGCGTTCATAGAGTTTAGATTTATATATAAACATTTCATTTAAAAACAAATGAAAATGTTAAGGGACATTTGCTACCCCTGACCCATATACTGGCTACTATTGTCCCATAAAGTTTAGAACAACTATAGATTTGGATCCAGATGTACAAGAACTCCACTTTCAAGGCATGTTAGTAGTTCACGAACCTAATGGCTCCAGTCATGCACAGTAGAGCCCTTATGCACCCAGACGTTTAGTAAACTGCCTTCTAGGGCCTGTTTTCAAATCAGAGACAGCCCCCACAGGAAGGTTGTTTTGGACAGTTCCCCAGGGACCTCCCAAAGAGAACTAAAAAAGGTGGGAGGGTCTGAATTTTAATATGGTCCATGATCATTGCTTTCCACACATAGTGTTCTGATTCATGCTGCCCCCACACTACTTTTGAAATTATACAAGCGTTTCTTTTTCAGGCTCATGGCCAGATTTCTGATAGTGCAGCCCCAAAACTACTGGCAGTTCAGGTATAGTTAGTTCTTCAGAGACTTGAGGATGGGAGCTCTGGCCTTGCAAACCACTCTTGATGAATGTATGTAGTATCTTGGACATCTACACTCCGGGCCATCTGCTAGGCTGTCATTCTGCCTGCTCACAAGTTGATAAGACACTTGCCATAGCGTATTGGTGCCAGGCAATAAGGGATTTAGATTTGTACTTTGCAGTCCATAGTACAGAATAAAGCAAATGCCAATTCTGCCACAAAAGGTTCCTCTTGAAGATTAGCATCCTCCTGTCTTGCCAACACACAGAGGACCAGATAGATTTTTGTCATTAAATACCATTCAAAGAACAAGTAAATAGTGTTTAAAAAAAAACCCAACAACCAGCAATCATAGGAACTTGGGATCTGATTCTTGAAAAGCCTTGAGCACCTTCAACACTTATTGTGGCTGATGAGAGTTCAGGGTGCTCAGCACCTTGTAGGAGAAACCCTAACATCTCACAAGACTGGATTCTTCTATGGCAATTGTCCAAAGCTTAGATTGTATACAGACCACATAGGTATCAACATCTATAAATATGCATGACAGCAGAGGCATGTGAGAACAAACTGATCTACACAAGGGAGGAAGGAGATAGCATCATTGTATTTGCCGCCCAAATGAACACCAACTATTCTTTGAAGCTGCTTAGCTGAGACATGTACACTGGCCAAACTGGACTATCACTACGCAAAAGGATAAATGGACACAAATCAGACATAAAAAATAACAACATCCATAAACCAGAGGGAGAACACTTTAATCTCCCAGGACACACTGTCACTGACCTGAAAATGCTGTACTTCTCCAAAAAAATTCCAAAAATGGACTTCAAAGAGAAACTGCTGAGTTAGAAATGATCTGCAAACTTGACACATTCAAACTGGATTTAAACAGATTTGGAATGGCTCGCTCATTACAAGAGGTAAATTGCTTTGCTCACCCATTCTCACCTCCTACTCAATGACTGTCATTAGACCTCAAGTACCCGGCTTTCATCCACCTCCCCCACTGTTCTCTATGCACTTTTATATGTATATGATGATCCTATGTTTCTCATTTCACCTCTGCATCTGACAAAGTGAGCTGAGCCTCATGAAAGCCTATGCCTGCTAAAATTAAATTTGTTAGTCTTTAAAGTGCCACAGAACTCTCATTATTTTAGCTGAGACAGATGGTACCTCAGCAGAGTGGTTCACTTTTTCATAGGTAACCTATGCAGAGGCATGACTTGGGGCTTCTTGTTCTATGCAAGGCAAGATGTTTTGGGCAAAATTTTGGGCGTATGCTCAGCAGCAGCAGTGCAGGACAGGGTATAGAATACAAACTGAATTAAAGGAATTGCTTAGAGCCAGTAAAAATGTACCAGTATTACATTCTTTGAAATTATTCAATGACATTTTAGGTAGTGACCAAAAAAGGGGACTGGAGTTTAACAATTTAAAAAAATCTTTTTCAATTGGTTATAGAGCTGGTTTAAAAAAAAAATCAAAATAAATTTTGATTAAAAAAGGGACAAATGTTGGGAAAATTCACAAAAATTACATACATCCTTCTTTGGGGGTGGAGGGGGGGGAGTTTAATAATTGATTCTGAGAAATCTCAACAGAAACTGATTCTTCTTCCCCCAATTACAAGTACTGTTATGCTGCAAAAATAGTTTGTATTTTCCCACATTTACATCTTTCTGTAAAGAAAATATAGAAAGCGGATGAACAGAGTCTCTGATTTCTCTTTGACTGCCATGATAAGCTTTACCTACTTGCACCATGCTTCTGTGGGGTTTTAGTACAGCGTTGCATGAGGCTTTGGTATCAGCCTACAGAGCTTTCTCCTATACTGTAACACTGAGTGCCTGAGTCATTCTCTAAAAATAGCATGGGAAGTGGCAGCTTAGCTAAAGTCACAGGCTGATTAGTAATGAAGTTTCATGATTCCAAACATCTCTAAACACACTTATGACATTAATTGTATAATTTATTTGCAAAGAAACTTGAATGATGAGAGGTGATGACTATTTTTAAGAGAGGTAATGATAGAAAGACAACAGTACTAGCTTCCCATCCATCATGAAGTAAAACTTACTGTCGTTAACACTTCTGACTCCTTCCATCGGAGGATTTCATGGGCTTTGTGAACAAATCAATGAAGCCTCACAACACATTTGTGAGGCAAGGATTACCGTCTCCATGTTACAGCTAGGGAAACTGAGGCACAGAGAGGCTAAGGAACTTGCCCCAGTCACAGAATAAGTCAAAGGCTGAGATTACAGGTGTCACATTTTAGGGAAACTGCACCTGTATTCCGCCTCTCTAGTCCACCAAGTGACCCGCTCCCAGGTTTCTGGCGCCCCAGTGATCACCCGTCTAGGGTTGAGACGCAAGTCCCGCTCCCTCCTGACTGGGGTTTGGAAAACCCCTAAGTTTCCCCCAATACTAAGTTCCCCCGACAAGTCAGACTGCCTAAGCAGGCCTGCTTTGCCTTTTCCTCAGAGGCTATAAACAGTGTAATTGCCCATAGGTATAGGAATTGCCCATAGCAATGTAATTGCCCAGAGCTGTGTAAGTTACCACACAGCTTTCTAAGTAGGCACAATTATTCTTAAGGTGAAAGCATTACAGAGAAAGCATGTTAAAACAATAAAAACTTACACGCAACGCTAATAAGCTAACTGGAGATCACTCTCACTCCAACCAGGACTCTGGTCGGCGAATAGTCTTTAAAACTCTGCCAAGAGGTTTTTCTGTGGTCACAAGTTCGTAGCAGCTGTTATCTCAGAACAAGTGCCCCTGTGAATCTGAGAGTCACTCCTTTAGACTGTTTGGGTCATTGATCTGCAGAGACCATAAACAGATAATCAGTCAGACCCCTCCTCAAAATGAAGCTTAAAAAGTTTGCATCTCTGCATAAGGACAGGTGGTAATTTACATTCACTCCACTCCCCTCAGGTATTTCCTAGGAACCTTCCTGAATTTTGTTTGTCTAGCACATAGTTTAAAATAGTTCTTTGAAGCTCATAACACTTCCCAGTGTTTACACTGGCCACCTCTCCCCCCAGAGAGGTTACGGTACCATTTCATAATACGTACTTTTAATTTTTAATACAATGAACTCCTAAAATATGTAAACTTAAGTTTCGATAAGGTTAGTCCAGGATATTGCAGGAAATTGGCATGTCTGTCTCAGCAGGTTTGCTGACTCCTAGTGCCATAATCTAAATACTAGGCTATGCTGTCAATAATATAGTTGCATCCCTACAATGCCACTAGAATTAATGCTTCCAGTGTGGTTACCCTGTAACAACTGACTTGGCATGTAAATTGTGCAATATTGTCAATTCAGATATATAATGGTATCACTCCTGTATGGCATAAAATTAAGTAAGATTGTTTCCGGTTCCCAGCCTCAAAGATACACAACTAAGTCAACAGCTAGGTGAAAAACTGTGAGAGGAACTCTCAATCAATGAATTCCTTTTAAACTTAAAAAGTTTCCTTTTTAGAAGAGAGATTAGTTTGTGAGGCTGAATTGCAAACTAGACAAAGATTAGAAACTCCACGAGATGGATGTTAAACGAAAGATTTCTTTCTGATCACTGAGGCAACACAGTGGAGTGTTCCTAGGAAACCTAACATCTTAAAGGAGACATGAAGTATAACCATGGAAGCCCCAGGGAATACTCAGTGGGAAGTATGAATTTGAGGGCTGGCTCTAGAAAGTTGTATCTAGGAGGGGGCAGGAGTGCAAGGATCTCTGAGAGGATGGGCTCAAGGTGGCCTTCAATTCAGGAAGGCTGGAGTCTAGGTTTGGAAAGAGAGGCTGGAGCTGGAACAGGGGCTTCAACCAACTTGTAACTGTATATGGTCCAGCCAAAGAAGCCCCATTTAGGGAGGTGAGTCTGTCAAACAACTGTGTGAAAACAATGATGAACTTATAAAGCAACCCTCACAAGCAAATCTGTGCATTACAGTATATATGTAGAACATTGGAAATTGCACACACAGTCCTTATCTATTTTGAAAAGTGAAATTAACTACAGGAGGGACAAACTAAATATCCAGAAAAGGCTGAAACTAAATTCCTAGCTAATGGTAAAGGCAGAAAAGAGTTACAAGAAAAAGAGCAGTAGTAAAGTATATGGGAGCTGCTCCTTTAAGGGCCTTAAAGGTTTTACACAAATTTTAATCAATACAAAAGCTAATGTGGAGCTAGTGAGAGGTTTGCAAAATTGAGGAAGTATGTTGTGACCTTCATGTCTCTAGAATATGTGCTGCTGCATTCAGAATGACTTGAAGCCTAAATATGATACCGACTGAGGCTCTCGGGAACAAGAGATTGAAACATCCTTTCTGACTAAGACGAGAGTATTAATCAATAGATTGTGCATACAGAGCATGATTATAGCCTGACTATTTGTCAGATGCTAAAATGTTCAGTGACTTGGTTACTAATCTTCCTGCTATCTACATTTGTCCTGAAAAGATCTTCGCTGTTAGTTTCTGAGCAGTGGGGATAAGAACTGTATTTTCTGGGCTTGTCTACACCTGAAATGCTACAATGGCACAGGTACAGCAGCACTTCAGTGTAGACACTAACCATGCCAACAGGAGGGGCTCTCCTGTCGGCATAGGTAATCCACCTTCGGTAGCTAGGTCAACAGAAGAATTCTTCCATCAACCTACTGTGATCTACAGCCAGGGTTAGATTGCCTTATCGGTGTTGCTCAGGGGTGTGGATTTGTCTATGCCCTGAGCAACATAGCTGGGTTGACCTAACTATTTAGTTTAGCCCATGCCTCTGTCATTTGTTTTCACATTTGGCACTTCTGTCATGCTGCAATGTAAATAAACCTCACTGCAGTTTAT